>NC_089250.1:27590513-28790513 GCF_963930625.1 Muntiacus reevesi
CGTGGAGGAGACAGGTGTGTCCCTGTCACTATTCCAGTGGCAGAAGATCAGTGCCTGGGCTGCCCGTGAGGCCTCCGGGAGGAAGTAACCTTTGAGATGCTGCATGTTTTCCAGGCAGAGAGAAAGTGGGTGTGAGGGTGCCAGCCTATTTCAGACCAGGGAGGGGGCTGATGTGGCTTCAGGGGGCAGAAGCTGATGGCAGGCGATAAGGCTGGCGCTAGACGGTGAATAACCATGGATGCTGTGCTGAGAGGGGCATTTAGCAGGGATTTTATTTGGAGGCTGACAGGAAGTCAGATGTATTTAATCCAGGGCGGGGCATGAACAGACCCCATTAGCAGAGGGAACGAAGACTCGGGTCTCAGGATATGGCCAAGCTTGGAGCCGCTCGCTGGGGACCATGGGTCAGTGGACATCACCAGGGAGGATGCAGGACAGAGAAGACAGGCAGAAGTGAAAGAGGCAGAGAAGGAGACCCCAGACACTGAGGGGGAATCTGGAAGAGGAACAGAATGAAATCACAGAACCTGGGGGAAGAGCATGTCAAGAAGGAGATTCGACAGGGTAAAAATCAGTATGGAGGTCAAGTTCTACTGTTAATATAAACAAGTGAAATCTGATGATCCAATGTGAACATGGCAAACGGTCCTGCAGAGGAGTGAAGTCAGGGAGCAAAATGCAATGGATCCTAAGCTGCTACATAGCATGGGGAGCTCAACCAGTGATCTGTGATGACCTAGAGGGGTCGGATGAGAGGGAGGGGATTATGTATACATGTACATATAACTGATTCACGACGTTGTCCGCAGAAACTAACACAACATTGTAAAGCAATTATCCTCCAGTAAGAAGTAAATAAAGTGAACTGGGATGGGGAGGCGAACTCTGGGAACCGAGACCCTTTGGGAAGAAATCTGACCAATGATGCCAGGAGAAAGACACAGAAGTGCTTTTAAGATGTGCAAGGAAAAAGGAGTCACTTTGTTTTGTTTTGAGTTGGCAAAGGGAAGGAGAATAAGGTCGTGGGCATCTTTTGAGCATTATTATATTTCTGCTCTCCATCAGTGGCAATACTTTATCTAATTTTAATTCTGAAAACACCCCATGGAAGGTATCAGCCTCATTATATAAATGGAGAACCCGAGGCTCAGAGAGGTTGAGACATTGGTCCAGGTTGCCAGGAGATTGTAAAGGGCAGGCCAGAGCTAGGAGGGCAGTGTGTCCTCTGGACCGCACTGTGCTGTGTTTATTGCTGGTGATTTGGGGATGCAGGAGGCAGAAAAGAGGAGGGTGAGGGCATGACTTACTGTCCAAGCCTGAAAACCTTTGAGAGCGAAAGGAGCGTCACTGATAATCACGCCTGGACCATAGGAGCAAAACAGCCGCCCTGGCATAGCAGGCCGGTGGGTCTCCTGACTGAGGATGCAACTGTGGCTGCCCCAGTGACCCCCACACTGCCAAGCACGGCTGTGCCCAAAGACAGACCTCTTCTGAGAGGTACGCTAACTTCGCTGATAGGCATTCCTGTATAGCACACGTCAGGAGCCTCAGGACAGCGCTGAGACTGGCTGTACTTCTTGTCCCCTCAGTGATGGAGACCCAAGGAGGAGAAGGACCTAGTGACTTGTCTGAGGGCCAGAGCTGGCGAAGAGCAGACATGAGTCCTGGGAACTGGATCTACTGACTTCTCTGTGACTTGTTACCTAAAGCGATAATCCATTTGTTTACCAGTTAAATTAGTAGTCCACTGCTCTTTATAAAAAGAGAATCAGTTAAGTGTAAGAAGAAGCCAGAAGGGTAAAGAAGAAGGAAGGGAAGATTTTTTAATAGAAAACTCATCTAGAAGTTGAGTCCTGCTGGCTACTTTTATAGACCCGTAAGGGTTTCTTTTTTTAATTATTATTTATTTTTGGCTGTGTTGGGTCTTTGTTGCTGCTGATGGGCTTTCTCTAGTTGCGGACAGCAGGCGCTATTCTCTGTTTCGGTGCGAGGGCTTCTCACTGTGGTGGTTTTTTATGGCAGAGCACAGGCTCCAGGTGTAAAGATTTCACTAGTTGTGGTGCACAGGCTTAGCTGCTCCGTGGCATGTGGAATCTTCTCGGACCAGGGATTGAACTCGTGTCCCTTGCATTGGCAGGTGGATTCTTACTCACTGTGCTACCAGGGAAGTCCGACTATAAGCTTTTTCACACCGAAAAACCACGTGGTCCCTCTGTGCTCTGTGTCTTGTCAAAGGCACTCTGAGCCTGAGCCCAGAGCTCTCCTTCCAAGGGCTGGTAACTGGGCTCCTCAGGACGCTTGGTCACAGTTACTTCTACTCATGGTGAGAATTCCAAGAGGCTGTGTTACAGAGAGTCTCCTGAGTTTGTACTACTGTTCTCATGGGCCTCCAGACCTCTGTTAAATCCCAAAGTATGACATTCCAGCATCTAAAATCTGTCGCCCCAGATGAACGGAAAAAGAAGATGTGGTACATATATGCCATGGAATATTACTCGGCCATAAAAAAATGAAATAATGCCATTTGCAGCAACATAGATGCAACTAGAGATGATCATACTAAGTGAAGTAAGTCAGAGGGAGAAATGCCACATGATATCACTCATATGTGGAACCTAAAATATGGCACAAATGAGCCCACCCATGAGAGAGAAACAGACTTAGAGAATAAGCTTCTGGTTGCCAGAGCGAAAGGGGGAGGGGAGGGGTGGACTGGGAGTTTGGGGTTGGTAGGTGCAAATTATTATACTCAGAATGGACACACAACAAGGGCCTACTGTAAGCACAGGGAACTATGTTCAATATCCCGTGGTAAACGATAATGGAAAAGAATATAAGAAAAGAATGTCCGTATGAGTTAGAGCTGAGTCACTCTCTACAGCAGAGATGGGCACAGCATTGCAAATCAGCTATATTTCAATAAAAATAAATAAAATCTGTCCGCCAAACTCTCACATCACAGCCACAGAGGCACAGAAAGCCCTTAGAAGGCCAGGGGTCCTAAGATTTGATTAGGAATTATGCTTTGTTTTGTTTTTAAAATAATAACTACATAATGGCAGAAAACTGACTCCAAAGGGATTCTTCACTGGTAAACTGTCCCACTGCTACTTTGGGGAGACTGAGAATTCAGATGCCCAAATCTAAACGGGCAAATGCAACCAGTGTTCATTTTTCCTAGAAGAATTATCCCAGAATTGCCAAGTCCAGATTGAAAAAAAAAAAAAAAAGGTAAATGAATAGTTTACTTAAAAAGTCCTTTCTATTTCACATGGATGATTACTGTTATTTCATTTTTTTAACCTTAAGCAACTAGTACTTTTTATAAAGTCATGCAGATCCAAACAAATAAAAACCAATAGGTAATAGAAGCAGATCACAAAAGAAAGACCTTGTTTCAAACACAAGACTACCAATGAGATTAGCAATCTTTTTCATTTGTGCTATTTAAAGTAAATGACCTGATGCAATTGTCACTATTTAATCTTAAGGTGAATTTCAAAATCATTTGAATAAGATTTTAAAACACAAAACCAAGGCACATTATATAAAGCTTCTCCTTCAAAAGACAATGAAGTATCCGAGAGTAAGTAACTGTATTTTGCAACATCTAAGAATTCAGTTGAGGGCTTCTGCAATTATTTTCTTGCAGCTTATTCATACCTGAGCCTCTTTTTAACCTTCTTCTTGCCAGTTTGATTTGATCCTGCAGAATCTGAACCCAGTCTCTTGGGCCAGGAAGTTTATCCACGTGATTAGCAGTGCAATATTTTTCTGTGAAGACTGAAAGAAAATGTGAAATATTGTTAAACATTTGAAAAAAGAAAATGCAGATTTGAAATAGGATCATACCCACAAGAAGGGGCGGGGGGAAGCATATTTCTAAAAGATATCAGTTCTGCAGTGGCTATTCTCCAAATCCATATGACATTCTTTTGGTGAAGATGGAGCTTGGCAGGGCCCATCCTGCACACCATATCCTGTGCTTCCAAATGAAACTGGCTAGAAATGCTAGTAGTTCTACTGAAACTGGTTTTTCTGATTGCTCCACGTCCAAGTGTATTGTCTTATGGGCAGAGAAAATGCTTCCTAGGGGGTCCATTGGCCCCATGACAGAATTCTGCAAGTGTATTAACGTATTTCACTTTTCTGTTGTTAACTCAAAATCACATGGAGGGGACTTCCCTGGCGGTTCAGTGGTTAAGACTTCCAATGCAGGAAGTATAGGTTCGATCCCTGGTCAGGGAGCTAAGACCCCACACGCCTTGAGACCAAAAAACCAAAACACAAAACAGAAGCAATATTGTAACAGATTCAATAAAGACTTTAGAAACGGTCCACATGAAAAAACAAATCAAATGGAAAATTACACAGAGAGATGATGTTCTCATGGTGATTCCCGCTAACTGGACCAGCGCTCAGTGGATCAATGCAGTTGGGTCTTAGTGAAAGCTCCAATCCTATTTTGAGTCAACTTCTTGCATCCTGAACTAACAGCTCCTAGAGAAGAGCTCCCTGGAAGCACAAAGGAAGCTCTGGGAGTTGTGTGCCAGGACACAAGGGAGCAGGACAATTATCTGAGCAAAGCCGCACAGCGTGTGACGGTGCACAGGGCGCTGGGGCTTGCACTTCGGCTTCATGCTGCATTCCCGAGCACTTTTCAACCTGCTCCCCTTGAGGTCAAGGCCTGCCACGCGGTCATGTCACATTGCCTCTTTGATGTTTAAAATAGTGATCATTTTAATGTTTTAAAGGTTTCTTTTAAAAAGAAAGGACAGAGGAAAATGTTGTCAGATTCAACTAACTGTGAACAATTTCTGTTGAATAAAAAATAAAATTTTCATTTGAATGAGCAGAGCTAGTGGCACTAGCTTCCACCACCAAAGGAAGAGTTCATCCCAAATAAAAGCGTAACTTCAAGCCTCCACGGGTAAATGGACAAAGTAGACTTAGCAAAAAACAATACGGAAAACATTCAAGTAACGTGTAAGCCCCTAAGTTGCAAAACACACTTTATACCTACTAAATTAGCTAAGCGATTAAGATAATACTAATATTGATAAAATTGTGTGCACCTGGTACATGCAAGTTTGACTGTTGGCTTAATCTGGCAAGACCCTTTTGGGAAATAAGATGGCTGTATATGACAAGGGACATAAAACTGTTATTCCTCTGGATTGGTAATCCTACGTCTATAAATTTATCCTAAGTAAACAGTAATGTGAAAGAAGTGAAAAAAGTCATAAACAGTCTGGAATCTGTGGGGGATGGGTTTCAGGACCCCCACGGGTGCCAAACTCCATGGATGCTTAAGTCCCATATGTACCATGTGTATTATATGCATATCACCCATGCACACCTTCCCATATACTTTAAATCATCTCAGGGATGATTTAGAATACTTAATACAATGCAAATACTATGTATATAGGTGCCTGCACTTGGCAAGCTTGTTTTGTTTGGAACTTTCTGGAATTTTTTCCCAAATATTTCTATTGGCAGCTGGTTGAACTTGCAGGTGCAAAGTCCGTGGATGCAGGGGTGGGGTAGGGTGGGGGGTGGGGAGTGTACACACATCAACAATCCAGTTGTGCAGGAGGAGATGCAGGGCTGCCCGGGACGGGTAGCTATGTGTGTGGGGGAGCACGGATGCCTTTGAGGAATGTGCATAGTCATAGAGTCGGGGTGGCGCTAGTGAAGACAGAAGGGATGATGGAACAGATGGGGAACTGGCATTTCTGGAGACTCACATGACTTGTAAATCCAGGAGGAGGGATTGTGAGGGGATGGGCCAGATGCATCAGGCACGGTTTGGGATACGCTGAGTTTGGGGCATCTGTGGAGCTCCCATGGGGGACGGCTGGCAGTTGTTTCAACA
This sequence comes from Muntiacus reevesi, assembly GCF_963930625.1. NCBI lineage: Eukaryota > Metazoa > Chordata > Mammalia > Artiodactyla > Cervidae > Muntiacus > Muntiacus reevesi. Next base: position 27,596,392 of record NC_089250.1, read on the forward strand.
CAGATGCCTGTAGTTCAGGGAAGGGGTCTCTGCCCAAGATGTAGACTTCAAGGGCACAAACGTGTGTGGTTGTTAAAATGACAAGAGAAAACACAGTGGGCAGGGAGAAGCTTTCAACAGAGGGCTGGGCAAGCACAGAACAGCAGGAACCCCTGGGGTCTGAGGGAGGCTAAGGCATAGGGCCCAGGGAGCAGCTGGGAAGCATGGTCTGGTGCAGGAGGGAGTGTGTGAATACATTATAGGGGAGAGACCCACAGTCCCCGGTGCAGAAGAGCCAGGAAGGAGGTGTGGAGAGGGTCCCTGGCAGCTGGCAAGGACGTGGGAAGGGTGACCAGAGAGAGCATTCTCCAAACACCAGGTTTTTGGCAGCAGGGAAGAAGAGGAGGAGGGAGGCTGGGGCGGGGGAAGGCAGGCAGCACCGTTGGAGGGGGTAGAATCCAGAGGGAAGGAGGGAACAATCAGAGGAACCATATACCAGAGAAACTGGGGGCTGGGATCCTGGAGAGATAGGGGTGACCCTCGACCAGAATCGGGAGGAAAACTTCCTCCTCTGAACCCAGAGAAGGGGAAGACAGGGGTGGATTTAGAAGTGGTCAGAGGTGGTCACCACCACCCCTGAGGCCTCACTGGACCTGGCAGTGGGGGGCGGGGAGAGTGCGGGAACATCTGGAATTGTAAGGCAGTGAGGATGCAGGGTGCTGAGCAGGAGGGCCACGTGCTTGTGGTGGCAACTGCAGGGCAGGCGTTTTCTCCAGGGCACTTGGCAGCTCCTCGTCCGGAGAGGAGATGGCGGATGAGAAGGCTGGTCTAGGCTTATGAATTTGCTGGCTGGTTTTGGCAAAGGTACAGGATATAAAGGACAGCATTGAAGATGTTGGTGAAGATGCCTGCTCCCCTCCCCCAGAATGAATTACTGCTTCCTTCACCCATTTTCCTTTCCACCCAAATCTAGGAAGCAAGTGAAGCCAGAAAATGGTTCAGACTTGGGACGATCTAAGAGACCAGGGAATGGAAATCTCAGTGGGGTTGGCAAGGAAGTGCCAGGGAGAAAGGGTAGCAGGACGTGCGGTCAGCGGTGTAGGGCTGAAGCGGAGGTTGAGAGTCAGTGTGGACGAGGTCTGGACACTCTAGCTCTAGGCGGTCATGTGAATGGTGAGGTTTTCCCAGATGCCAGCAGGACCTGGGGGAGAGAGGATGATGCGGAGTGGTGCTGATGTAAAGTCTGTATCCCAACTCCCAACAGAGAGGAGGAGGAGGCAGAATTAAGGTCCAGGGAAAACATCAACAGGCTGCCCACCAAAGGATGCATGGGCCATGCAAGTAAGCAGGCTCCACCAGGAGAGAGGCAGAGGGGACAACATCCTGGGGGTGGGGCTGCCTGCGAGTCTCCTCTGCCAGACTGTAGACAACTTCAGGGGCCTACGTCTTATCTCCCTAAAAGCACCTACTGCAGTGCCCCCAACTAAGAGCCCCATGAACGTCTGAAGGATAAACAAACATACTTTCTGCTTTTGTTTCTGACGGAAGTAAATACAACAGCTCAGACATTTAGGCCAATTGGAGGAGCAAGGCCTATCTGAATTAGCAGAAAGTCTTAATGGCATATATTTAAAGTAACCAGGTTTTATTATAGTCAAATATCCACAATGACATTTCTTATTGTGACACTTCTTAATCAGAGCTGCAGAAAGGTTCTTGAAATCCTGTTTGAACGACTAGAAAAAAGTACCTGTATTTGGCACCCTATTAGTTTATAAGAAAATTGTACCACAAAATGATTGAGTGTACCATCTTACAGGTAAACATCTCCCTCCTTCCTTGTAATGTTATTTATGTAATTAATTTCCATGGCAACCCCTCTCTTCCTAGACTGGGAAATGCATGCATCCAAATTAGCCCAGATTAGGAAGTAAAGATTTGAAATAAACCAAATAGATTTGGATTATGCCAACATCGAAGTGATTCCTGGCAGACGCATGTGTCAACGAGCAAGTTCAGGAGTATAGGGGAAGGTCCCCTACTGTGTGGGTGGCATCCAAGGGGATCTTTCTAATCTCATCCTGAGCTCAAGTATTCTGCTGCGTGTTCAAAAGGCAACAATTGCTGGCTATTTTTTTCTCCTTTCAGCAAAAGCTTATCTGCTTTCAATCACGAGAGACCAGGGAACTCTCTGCCTCCTGGGTCTTCGTCTGAGAACTCTGAAGGCAAAGCATTAGGCTTTCAGGAAAAAAATACATCTACAAACAATTATTTCCACTGAGCATATTACTGATGTTCTTGTTTCTGGCTTACACCCAAACTTAAAAGAAACTTTTAACTAGAATCTACGTACAGAGGACGAAATCCTATTCCTTGTGACATGGGTAGATGAGGCCTGAGAAAGGGGCCAAAGGTTTGTGGTTGGATTGATCTGAAAACATTCCATATGCTATGTGGATAGGTATTGGGTAAGCAGAACATATTTTTGCTATCTGAATCTATAGCTAAAGGTCAAGCTATTACCCTGCTAACAGTTTCACTAGGAGTAATGATGTGAAAAGAGGTATTGCAGTAATGCGTTGGGCTTCCTACTATGTTAATAGTGGGTCATTAAGAATCAGAGGAGAACAATTTGCATTTATCCTTAGAATGCGATAGGTCCTGAAAAGAAATTTCCCTTCTCTCCTAGTTTAATATATTAAGGGGAAGCAAGGGATGATTTTACACAAGTCCAAATTATCTGAACAAGTGGATTAAGGCCAACCATTAAACTGAATACAACTGTGGAAGCATCTACTCTGCTTAACATCATCTGAGGTCCCAAGGCACAAAGACGCATGAAGTCGCCAGGGAAATGACAAAGGTTCAATTTGATCTGTACGCAAATAAGGACTTTTCTCAGATGCCTGCATTCATTCAAACCCTGCCCTTTAATTGTGCATCAATAATGAATAAGCTAGTGGTGGCTAAGCAGATCCTTCCCTGGGAACCCGGCATCTGATGTCATTACCAGTGAACACAGTGGTGTGGCGCGTGTCTGGATGTGACGGGGGAACAGGTCGGATCTGCCATGTTCCCCAAACAGCTGTCTGTTCATGTGATAGTTTCTACAGCAGTGGTCCCCAAACTTCTTGGCACCAGGGACCAGTTTCTTGGAAGACAATTTTTCCATGGACCCGGTGGGGGCGGGGGCATGGTTTTGGGATGATTCAAGTACTTTACATTTTGGGGCATGTCCTTTCTATTATTACATCAGCTCAGATCATCAGGCATTAGATCCCAGAGGTTGGGGACCCTTGTTCTAGAGGGCTCTCCATGTAGGTTTTTCTGGCTCTCTGCACTGGGAAAAGCAGGGCACGGTACAGATGTTGAAAGAAAGCCCCTGGATCACACAGACAATGCAATGAAGCAGGAGAAGGCTTGGGGGAGCTTTCATTTCACCATGAAATTCACCATGAATAACTTCAGGCAGCCCTGAGAGCCTACTTCTGATTGGCAGACCTGGTGTAAACTTCTGATCAGAAAAACGAGCAGAAATCAAGGTTTACATCAATCAGAACTGAAAGTGGAGTCCTCGTTAGATCTGCTAAACTCCTGGACCTTGTGAGAGGCTGGGGACTGAGGGTGAGAAAGACAGCTGTCCGCAGCAGGGTCCTGGGGATGTGGGGAGGAAGCTTGGGACCAGCCCCAGAGGAGAGCCGGACAAGCCGACTAGGTTTCCCTGCAGGCTGCTTGCGCCCACATCCACCCACCTAAGTGAGGATAGGTCAGCCAGCACCCCAGCCCACAACCAACCAGTCCCTCTTTCCTTTGCCTCTTTCCAAGCTATGATTTGAAACTCCTCATGTGCTGAGCACCATCTGTCTCATTTAAGCTTGGCAGGAGCCTGGTGGCACAGGTATTGTGATCCTATTTCTTTTGTGATGACAAGCTGAAAGTTCAGGCAGGTTAAATAACTGGTGCAAGGTGGCACAGCTAATAGGGATTATTTTCCATATAAGTTATTTAATTTTTAAGGCAGTCATGAAATTAAAAGACACTTGTTCCTTGGAAGAAAAGTTGTGACAAACATAGACAATGTATTAAAAAGCAGAGACATCTCTTTGCTGACAAAGGTCTGTCTAGTCAAAGCTATGGTTTTTCCAGTAGTCATGTATGAATGTGAGAGTTGGACCATAAAGAAGGCTGAGCACCGAAGAACTGACGCTTTCAAACCGGAGCTGAAGAAGACTCTTGAGAGTCTCTTGGACAGCAAGGAGATCAAATCAGTCAATACTAAAGGAAAACAATCCTGAGTATCCATTGGAAGGACTGATGCTAAAGCTGAAGCTCCAGTACTTTGGCCATCTGATGTGAAGAGCCGACTCATTGGAAAAGATCCTAACGCTTGGAAAGATTGAGGGCAGGAGAAGGGGGTGGTAGAGGATGACATGGTTGGATGGTATCACTGAATCAATGGACATGAGTTTCAGCAAGCTCCAGGAAATAGTGAAGGACAGGGAAGCCTGGCATGCTGCAGTCCATAGGGTTGCAAAGAGTTGGATATGACTTAGCGATTGAACAACAATGAGCACACAGATTCTGGAAAAGAACAGTGGTTGAATTCTCCATAGGAACGAACCTATAGCTGAGGTAATGCTTACATGTGACAGCTGTGAACGCTGGTGGTACTTTCGCCCACACAAGACAGAGGCATGGCTGCCATGGGGTGGGAGACCCCTCCCCGGGTCTGCGGGATCAGGCCTCCCCCTCCAGATCAAGGGGCCCAGGTGGCCTTGGTAAGGAACGGGGCGGGACACAGCCTCGGGTAGCTTGGGTGCATAGCAAGGATGAAATAAGACATATGCAGAACAAAGATGGAAAGACTATGCCACACAGACCCGCATTCAAAGAATGACCTAAGGCTGTACCTGAGGGTGAAGAAACAGAATGTGGGAGGAAAGAACAGGAAGGGGGAGGGGGGAAAAAGAGGACAGGACCTGCAGGATATTAAGAATTACAGCAATGCCAAACTAATGAAAACTGTGTAGTACTGGCTCAGAGGCAGATAAAAGACCAAATGTAAACATGGAAAGGGGGCGATTAGTTTATGACAGAGGTGGATTACAATTCACATTAAAAAAAAAAAGAGTATGGTGTTAAAATAACTGACGACCCATAGGAAAAAAAAACACATTCAATCCCTCCCTCAAATTTTATAGCAAAGGTAAATTCCAGATGGATAAAAGACTTGAATATGAAAGAGAAAACTTGAAAACTTTGTTGGGAAAAAAAAAAAAGAATATCATTACATAATCAGGGCAGGGAGGACTTCTTAAAAAGGGCACAAGAAATGCACTAGGCATAAAGTAATCCATCTGACTGCTAATTCTAAACTCTGGTATGATAAACGTCAGAAGTTTCTACAAGTTGGAAAATAAGAAAAAATATTTTCAACACCTGAAACAGAGGAAAGAATTCATGTAAGTCAATAAGGAACCAACAACCTGATGGGAAACACAGGAAAAGGATGGATGTTCACAGGCAAATAACCAAAGAGTAATAAATATGAAATGATGCTCAACCTCATTACTTATCAGGGAACCCACCCCTGAGGTATTACTTGAGACCCATCAGACTGACAAAAGTCAAATCTGTTAACACCAGATGTCAGTGAAAATAAGGAAAAATGGGATTTTGGATCCATTGCGGGGGGATGTCTAAACCATACTGTTGGCATTAGAGAGCTGTTGGACAAATCTTAGTGGTGATGACAACACTTCTACCCTGAGACTTAGTTCCACTGCCTGCCGCACGCCGCCTTCCACAGAAAATCAAGAGCAAGGAGGACCAACGTAACTGTCTATGAACAGAAGTCTGGGGAAAGAAAGTGCTTATTTATACAGCGGTGAGCAGTTAAAGGAATAAACTAGATTTATAATGTACCGATAAGGATCAATTTGAGGAAAAAAAGACACAAACTTGCAAAAAATTACGGTATGAAGCCATGTATGTACACTCACAAATTCGCAAAGTAGTAAATGTGATGAATGGATACATACGTGAGCAGTAAAGATGAAAAAAATGAATGGGGAAGATTCATACCAACTTCACGATACTCTGGAACAGGAGGGAGAAAGAGCAAGAGAGTCTGGTGGAGGAACATTTTGATTCTTAAAAAATTAAGGAGCGAGGGTGGGGTATGAAGTAAGTCTAACATCTGTTTTCGATCTCGGTGGTAAGACAGAGAGAACAGGAATCTTGGAAAATATCTTCAACACATTCAAGATGAAGAGGAATGTATTATTTCCACTTTTGACCTCAAGACTACTTACTGCTAATTCGGACAAACGCTGTTTGTAGATCAGTCTATGAACAGATCAGACAACGTCTCCTAGGATGAGGCTGTGGAAATACCAGTGCTGAAGGGTCTCAAGATCATGCCTTACACACACTCTCTTGCAATGAGCACCAGAAGCTTTCTGTAAAAGAGAGCCAGCAGGGACTTCTCTGGTGGTTCAGTGATTAAGACTCTGAGTTTCCACCACAGGGGACATGAGTTCGATCCCTGGTCAGTGAACTAAGATCCTGCACGTTATGCAGCATGGCCAAAATATAAATAAAAGAGACCCAGGAGAGGTCTGGGTGATTTGCCTGCTAGAAATAACAGGTGAAGGCAGGAATCCATCATCCTGCAGGTCTCAGCTGAGTGTGACTTTCTCAGGAAGGGCCTCCCTGAGTTGGTTAACCAGTAGTTTTTAAATCATACCATTTAGTGATTGTCTGGATTATCGACAAGCGCAGAGATCACAGCTCTCTTGTTAGTGGCTGGCACATGACAGGCAGCATAAGTGCATGGCTGGTGGAAGAATAAATCAGAGAAACTCTTTTTTTCAGGTCTGTGACTTAACTCAAAAGAACTGAAGGAAGAATTCTTCAGTAAATAGTCATCAGTCTTGAAAGACACCGAGTCCCCGAGTTCATCTGAGGTTTGATTTAACAAGAGTGAGCGTAAGTATATCAACAAATACACCTAAATGTGAAGTCTTCAGGTTAGGAGGAAAGTTAAAGCAGTCATGCAAACAATAATGTGTTTACTGATGAGATCAGAATATCATACTGAACTGCATATGTAGGAGCCTGCTGGCTCAGCAGAGTCATAGCTGACCTCAACGACCATGGAATACTTTGTCCTCGGTGCTGACCCTTCCACGGGGCGGGAACTTCTAGGTGGTTGTTGTAATGAAGAAGACTCTGGATAGCCATAAAACCGATTTCTGGACATATTCTTTAATTATGAGAATTTGGATAAATTTACTGAAGGTGGCTCGAGTAGTAAAGAACCTGCCTGCCAAGAGACACGGGTTTGATCCCTGGGTCAGGAAGATCCCCTGGAGAAGGAAATGGCAACCCACTCCAGTATTCTTGCCTGGAGAATGCCATGGGCAGAGGAGCCTGGTGGGCCACAGTCCATGGGGTGGCAGAGTCGGGCAAAGCTGAAGCGACTTAGCAGCACTGAACCACAGAATTTCTGAATTGGAAGCAAGTTGAAAAATTAGCCAAGTCACACATTTTTTTTTTTTTTTTTTTCAGGAGAGGGTAGTGTCTCAAGACCTTACATGGCAGTCAGGAGTAATTCTACATCCCACGATGCTCCTTTCACTGTCCCCAAACTGGTGGGACTTGGAGGTTTGAACAGTCTTGGGGAATCATAGCGATTCTCAAAGATCAGAGGCCAGAGAAGAGTCTAGAGGAAAAGAACTAGATCCCTTGTCTCTTTTTTAAAAATTTGGCTTTGGCTACAGTGGTGTCTATGTCTAAGAGGAAGTGCCTCTAGTGGTGTCTTACTTTAAACAAATTTAATTTTAATTTACTTTTATCTAAGGAAGTCCTCAAGGGCTTCCCTGGTTGCTCAGCAGTAAAGAACCTTCCTGCAATGCAGGAGATGCCAGAGACGTGGTTTCCACCCCTGGGTCAGGAAGATCCCCTGGAGGAGGAAATGGTAACCCACTCCAATATTCTTGCCTGAAAAATCCCATGGACAGAGGAGCCTGTGGGCTATAGTCCTTGGGGTCCTAAAGAGTTGGACATGACTGAGCATGTGCACGCACACACACATGAGGAACCCCTCAGTAGGGCTCATCTATGACACAACTAGTGAGAAGTGTAACACTTTCCTTTGGCTTGTGGTGCAGCACATGGCCACATGTTCACTTACTGTGCTGTGTGTTTCAAGGGGATGAATTGTATCTGCTAAACATTAAGGTCTGGTTAATAGCAAACTTTGACCTAATGGTGTTTCACTATGTACCCCCCTTTTTTGGTAAAGAGAAATGTTTCAAGATCATAGATGAAATTCTGCTTGGAAGGCATCCTAGAAACAATATAACTCCTTTACTTCATAGGTCAGAAACTGAGAGGCTTGGGTGAAATGAAATTTAAAATCTCGGGAATCATCAGCTCAAATAGTTGGGCAGTGGCATAAATCACACGTCCGCTGAGTAGCTAAGCATTGCTTCTATGTGTATCTGTTCTTCATAGAAACAAATGAGGGGAAAGTGCTGAGTTTTCCTCTTGGTTTTTAAAGCTAGGATTCTTGGCTTGTGAACTTTCGAAGTCATTCCATGAGGTCCTGAGTGTGCCCACTAGCCAGTTAATAGTCACAGGACCAGAACGAGTGATGACATACTTGGGAAGCTCAAGGACCATTCTGTCCCTCACCACCACCAAAATTCAGAGACGGCCGAGATGGGAAGGACAAGAATGATGAGCTGTGAGAGCAGACGGGGTGCTGAGGTCTCGCCCATGGGGATTAGGTCAGCAGAGCAACACATTCACCCCATCCCTGCCTCCATCCGCCCGTGACTGATGCTGCAAGTGAGCATGGCAGTGAAGATGCTGGGTGTTAGGACAGGGCTGATGCCTCGGAGCTGGGGTTCTATTTCTTCTTCTTTCTTAATGGTGAACAACTCCCTTCTAATTGAGATCAGCTTAAGGAAATTTGGGAGCTATGTTGAGATTGACAAGAGGAAGTTCTCAATCTTTCAGTACTCTCTTTTTGAGCCACTGAGGTGCCGTGATGACGGATGCTAAGGAAACACAGGGATGGATAAGTATACTGACATTATCAGGAAGTCTTGAGATGGTAAAAGACAGAAAATGGCACATTTAGCTTGCTTTGGGATTCAAGTTGGGAGTTTATTTAAAATCAAAATCCCATGAGGAAATTATTACACTTTACTTTTGGAGATGATTACTTTCTGGTGTGAATGAAAGTGGGAAAAAGTACACTGCCTATATTGCATACTGTGGTGGCTGCTCTTTGATATATAATGATAATTCATGCTTTCAGAGCCTCCACAGAATACAAATTAGGTTTTATATTCAGGATCGCTTTGATGGTTTTGACTGACAAGATTTATACCATCCTCAACTCCTCTATACCACCTGATTTGTCTGTTACTGTTGTTTCTTCTATCTTCAAACTTATAATTCTGCCTTCTCTAACTTCAGTGGCTCTCTTCCAACTGGTCATAGAGAAGTTGTGTGCTTACTTTGGATTCATGTGGGGTAGAGTAGTTTTGATTTTTAAGACACCAGCTTTTTCAGTGATGATGAACTGACTGCCTGATTCCCTCCATCCATCTTTCCTTCCTTCCTGCATTTATTGATCATTAACTGCATTTCACATGCCAAGAAACATGCAAAGCAAATATTCCCCATGTAAGATTTGCCCTCTAGGCGCTCACAGTCTTGGGAAGATAAGATGTCCAACCACAAGGAGGATGACCAAAAATGCTGATTTTCACTGGAGAGCTCAAAATGCCTGTTTACCCAGTGTGATTAACAGCACCATGTTCACTCTCAAAGGGTTCCAATTTGGGCAATAAATGATAGAGCCATCCTCCACCTAAACCATGAGTAGCAAAGCTAAGGGTTAGGATGTACAGCTAAGCTGTATAAAGGTAACACGTGTGCTATAGGAGTTTAGAGAAAGGAAAAATCGATGGAGGCTCAGGCACCAGGAGAGAGCCTCACAGTCAAGGTAATGAGACCTGGGCTGGACTAAGAAGAATGGGCAGGATTTGCCTACAAAGGGAGAAGAGCATCATAGCCTGGGGAACATGGCGAGGCTCAAAGTCTGAGACAAGCAAGTGATGTTTAAGGAACAGTGTCAGTGCTGGGCTGGTTCACCAGTTGGGAGCCTGGGGGAAAAGTGGTTAAGCTCTGGGGAGTCTGGGGAAAGGCCAGAGTTTGCACTTGATTTAACAGGCAAAGAGGAGGTAGGAAAAATGCCATGGACTCTTACCTTACAAGTGGCTGTTAGTATACTGTTAGCACAACCTAGATGAAGAGTGAGGGGTAGGAAGTATATTTAAGAAGTGTTTCTGCAGAACTTTGGGGTCAAAGTGATAGACAGCTGGACTAGGATGGTGTCAGAGAAGCTGAGACCAGTCAATGAGAGAGAAAGGACAGAAAGCACTGATGGGACTGGGTCCTGATCAGACCCAGTGATCAGTGGCAGAAAGGAAAAAATGGCATTCATGATGTCTGAGCTTTCAAACTTGAAAAGCAGGAGAATGCTGATGCTGCTGTCAATAATGGTGTGTCTGGTGGTCCAGTGGTTAAGACTCTGTGCTTCCACTGCAGGGATTGTGGGTTTGATGCCTGGTCGGGGAACTAAGATCCTGCATGCCAAGTTGTACAGCCAAAAAAAAAAAAAAAAACAAAACATTCCTGCCAGGGAATGTTAGTGTAAGGCCCAAGCCACCTTTCAGGTGATGCACGTGTGGGTAAGAAGGACCAACCCTGACTCTAGAAAGAGGCCAGCACAGGTCCCCACATCTTGTAGTGGTTAGGTTGGATGGCCTGCATGCCTTGGTTCCTGCTGTCACCTGTCTCCTTTTGCACCTGGCTTCCATTCACATTTCCAATTAAGATTTTCCCCTACTTAGTTGTAGATGGCTAAGCTGCTTCCATGTGGGACGGGTGGTGATGGAGCGGTGTTGGGACTCTTGTATGTAACATAAGGCCTGCTAGATGGGCTCTGTGATCAAAGGCAAAGGGTTGACAAGGGGACACTATGGTTCTGAGAAATACCAGGAGCTGATGATGGAGAAGTATCATAATCAAAAGAAGTGCCAGAAGGAAGAAAGAGGATCCTAGAAACACAGTCAGCGAAACAGAGACTTGACTAAAGGGAGAGGCAGTGTGAAAACCCAACTAATTCCAAGAGGCAGTGTCTCCCTCTTCTAAGACAGCTGCAGCCAGGCTTGCTGTTATATGGAGATGTCTTCCAGGCACCCATAATCCAGGACAGCTTTCAGTTCAATTTTAAATAAAGGCCCATGGATTTTGAGGCATTTTCTTAATGGAAACTGACATGTATCCTAGGTTTTTTGTGAGCTGACCACCAGTCCCTGGTACCACAGTGACAGCAAATATCCCACGATCACTGCATAGACATCTGTGGGGCAGCTGTCCAAGCGAATGTCAATTTCCGAGTCTCTCAGAAGTCTGCTGAGTCTCTTGCAGGAGACAGTCAATAACTCTTCATGGAAATGAATTAAAATAATTGCCAGATCACTAGCACCAACGATAGGTCCAGGAGAAAAGCAACGAGGAATGTAATTTGACTAGTTTGGGACTCATTATCCAATTCTGCTTCTTGGCAATGCAACAGAAAACAGACGTGGCATTACCTGAAGATGCTGATGAGCATTTCAGATTAGCCGCCCAATTCAGGGATTTAAAGAATAGTGAGGTGGGCTAAGCAGAAAATACTGCTTCTTCTGTCCAGGGCTGTGGCTAGGCCATGTCATACTGTGCCGGGGCTAGAAATTAGGAAGGTACCTCTCCCTTGGGACATATGACTAGCATCTGCCAGAAAACTGTCATAAGAGATAAACAAGTTGACAAAGTCCACCCTGGGAAGGGTGCCTGTAACATCACAAAATGCACAGTTGTGCTGTGGTGGCCCTGCCTGTGCGACAGAAAGCCATCTCTTTGACAGGAGGCTGTTTACTTCAGCCCCAGCTGTGGTGCTGAAAGGCAGGCTGGGTGAGAATTCAGTACCCGGGACTTACAACTGAGTCCCTGCAAGTCAATCCATGGAGGGTCCCGTCTGTGATGAGATGGAATGAAGACATCAACAAAAGCCACAACGTCCTTCTCAACAAACGTTTCCATGTGTCCCTTGCTCCTTATGCAGATGGACTTGTCCCTTTGAGGAAGGGGAGGAGGTTCCTTTTCTGAGCTTACAGATGACCAGTGTCAAACGAGCGACAATCTGGCCACTCCTTATGGCCCCAATCCCAAGTTTTCTGGCTCATTAAGTCTGAGATGGTGCTGAGGCAGCTTTAAGAAGCAACTTTAAGAATCACAGTCCCAGGGACTTCCCTGGCAGTTCAGTGGTTAAGACTTCGCCTCCCAATGCAGGGGGTGCAGGTTCGATCCCTCCCACTTAGCTGGGGAGCTAAGATTCCACACGCCTCCAGGCCAAAAAACCAAAACATAAAAAACAGAAGCAATATGGTAACAAATTCGATAAAGACTTAATACTTTAAAAAAATAAAAAGCACAGCCCAGGTGGAAAACCCCTGAGGGTAAACTATGTTTGCATCCATGGCATTTGGCATTTATATTCATGAAGTTAAACACTCGAAGGTAAACAGGTTGGCGAGGATTCAAGGCTTTATGCTTAGAATAGACTTTAAACTGTTCTGCAGGCGAAAGGCTTTCACCCAATGTCTTACTGTGTTGAAGCTTCATTAATCTTACTCTGTAAGTTAACCTTTTCCATTCTCTTTGCATCTAGGACACTGAGTTCCAACGTCACCTGTTCCGTGAGCCCTTCTCTTAACCGGGCTTTGCAATCACTCCATCAATAATGGGCACTTGACGTTCATCCCGTCTTGCCTTGGAGATGGTGCTGGGTTCGGCTCACCATTTACAGGTCTGTCGCTCTGCGGGACCGCACACCCTGAAGGTCGGGGCCCCTGTTCCCAGCTCTCAGTGGGTCAGTAATAAGCCTGAGTGTTGTTAACAGAAATATTTTGCCTGCTGATGATTTCTAAGTTTGTGAGGTCAATGAAAATACTGCAAATGTTTAGGTGTTCTTGTGACTTAACTGGAATCAGAAAAGCGGCCAAGACCACGTCTTTTGTGTGATGCTGTTTGGTGTGGAAGTTGGTGGCAAAGTGCTCCAGATATGTCACTGAGGAGGAGTCTGGGCATAATGCTTGCCAAGAACAGAGATGACCTTCTGTGTAGTGACAATAGAGCCTCCCAGCATATTACACATGTGTTTATTGATCCACACACCAGGCTCCGGCTGAGTCTGGCTATGCCCTTTTTCCACTTTGGGAAACGAGGCAGTTCATCACTCCAGTCCTGGGGAGGCACTGAGGGTATGTCTGAAACCAGAACCCTTGTGTCAGATGACAGGAAAAAAATCAGGTTAAGCCCCAGACAGTCTAACGATGAGAGCTGTGGACACAGGTTATCTTGTCATTTGCTCCAGGAGAGACACAGGGCAGGCTTCAGAAAAGAGGCACTCTTAGCAACAGAGGGGGATGGACATGTGCAGGAGGGCCAGGCAGCCCAGGCCAGATGGAGTCTCCCTGGAACCAGTCATCACAACCCGAGTTGGGGTGGCGCTGCTCTGCCAAGTGTGTGTGTGTGAGTCACTCAGCTGCGTCCAACTCTCTGCGACCCCATGGACTGTAGCCCGCCAGGCTCCTCCGTTCACAGGGGTTTCCAGGCAAGAATACTGGAGTGGGTTGCATTTTCTTTTCCAGGGGATCTTCCCAACCCAGGGATGGGACCTGGGTCTCCCACATTGCAAGTAGACTCTTTTCCATCTGAGTCATCAGGGAAGCTGTGCCAAGGGGGCAGTCTGAAAACACTCACCATCAGTCATCGGCAGCTGCTTGTTCAAAATCCAGATTCCTGGACTGCCCTCTACCTACTGAATCAGTCTCCAGGAGGGGACCCAGAAATCTGAATTTTGAACCAATACCTGTGGTAATTCTGATGCACCTTGAAATACAAGACCAGCTATGGCAAGGGTTGAACATATAGGGTTCTAGGTGCAGAATGATCAAGGTTCAACATCACCCATGTGTTGCTGGGCCTCCATAAAAAGAGGGAGAATGCCAATAACAACAACTAGGTAGTGGTCACAGACAAGTTATGAATGTGATGTTGTTAAATAATCTCTTGGAGTTTGTCATCATATATTATGCAGTCCTGTCCTGTTTTAAGCTGATCTGATACATAAACCGATGAACAGATCAATTCACAAGTGGTTCAGTTCAGTTCAGTCACTCAGTCATGTCCAACTCTTTGCAACCCCATGGACTGCAGCATGCCAGGCTTCCCTGTTCACAATGGTTAGTCATCTTCTAAAAGGATTCTTTTTTAAAGTAATTTACTTTTTAATTGAAGGATAAATTATGTTTATACTTTACAGAATTATGTTGGTTTCTGCCAAACATTAACATGAACACTTCCAGTACATAGAACCACAAGAACCACAGAGAAAGAGCAGGCAAGTCACATTGTGACTTCCAACGTTGTAACATGGAAACTAAAAGGATTTTTGAATGAAAGCATTCATCGATTGGCTCCAATGGGCAAACACTTCACCTAGAACTAAATTTATAGACAGTGTTGAAAGTTGCATGTGCAGTGGGACGTGCATGCTCTTTCTCCGTGGTTCTATGTACTGCAAGTGTCTTCTTTCCCTAGGGAAAGGATCATACTTCTATTTTCCTCCCTACTGTCAATGGGACTGATTCTTAGTGTCCTCAAAGGAAGATCTGCCCTAGAAACCAGGAAATAAACTGACGGAGAGCTAAGCTTATCTAGAAATTCATCCTGAATACCACAGGAATACCTGAATAACACAACTGACCAGTCATTTCAAATCATTAGCATGGTCACCTTCCCAGTGGAATTTATAAAGAATCCAAAATGCTACATTTTAAGATTAAAAATTTTAAGTTGAGATACCTTTCTTTCTTTTCAGAGAGTCCTCATCTAAGAAACAAAGTAATGGCTTTGGAGAGAGACCTGGGGTTCAATCTTGGTTTTCCCACTTACTAGCTGTTTCCTTTAAGTTTACTCAACTTCTCACAGCCTCAGCTTCCTCTCCCATAAATGCAAGCGGATGTTTCAGCCTTGTTCTTGAAGAGAGCTCTCAGAACACAAAGAAGTTCCCATCAAGAAATAAGGAAGGGCTTCCCAGGTGGCTCAGTGGTGAAGAATCTGCCTGCCAATGCAGGAGACACAGGTTTGATCCCTGTTCCAGGAAGATCCCACATGCTGTGGAGCAACTAAGCCCGTGCACCACAACTGGAGTCTCTGCTCTAGCCCGAGAGCTGCAACTGCTGAGCCCATGTGCTCTAGAGCCCATGGATCTTGTACTGCAACAAGAGAAGCCATGACAACGAGAAGCCCACGCATTGCAATGAAGAGTATCCCCCACTAGCAGCAACTTGAGAAAATCCTCACAGCAACAAAGACCCAGCACAGCCAAAAATAAATAAATAAATAAAATTATTTTTAAAAAAAGAGAGAGAAATGACTAAGAAGTCAGATGTAGATTCCACCCCCAAACATATTAAAGTCTATTAGAGACCAGATAGAAAACAGCTATTCACTTTTGGGGGATAAATCCAAGGAAATGAGTGATGATATACAATAAAACTGGAGAATAAAGGAGTTCTAAAATGGCAGGCACTTCTCTGGTAGTCCGGTGGTTAAGACTCTGTGCCTCCACCGCAGGGGGTGCAGGTTCGATCCCTGGTCGGGGAACTAAGATCCCTCTTGCCAAGAGGCACAGCCAAAAAGTTCAAAAAAACAAAATGACAAATTCAGACCCTGGATGTCTCTTCAGTTGTTGGAAGAAAAGGAGAGGTTTTGGTGGTCTGTTTAGCAGAGCCTATGAAAGGGTGGGTCTCATGAAGTGTCAGAAACACCACCACCCAAGGCACTCCTGGGGACGTGCCGATCCCTGTGGGCCATACCAGCAGGTCAGTAGCCTAGATGCCCCCAAAGAGCAGCATTGAAATTTGTGCTGCATCGTGTATTGCATGGAGTGAGCGAAGGGCAGTAGAGTGGTTCTTGCACTTGACAAGCAGACATAATTTGCTCTGAATGCAAGAGGATTCAAGAATCTAGTTTGTTGGATAGTACTGGGTTGGCCCAAAAGTTCATTCAGGTTTTTACTTAAGACCATGGAAAACAAAAACAAACTTTTGGGCCAACTCAATAATAAAACTCAACTAATTACTATGAAGCTGAATTAAAAATCATAACCTAGGTTCTAAAAACGGCTTTACTGCAACTATACTTTCTGTAGAGCGTTCAGAGATGAGTGATTATGTCAATATCTGATATAACTCTCACTAGTCACCCTGCATGGTCTTCTGGCATGAGACATCAAGAACTAGGTGGTCTCTGGCAGGTAAAGCATGAAGGGAGGACGGTCTGCCTAGGTCCTGACCTCAATGCTGCATCCTGGCTGTAAGAGCATTTCCAAATTAAATCTAGGATACTAAACTCTCCTCAGCACCAAAACCCAAGACTCCACTTAATAAGATCCTAAGTTGCTTCTTCCCAGAGTTAAATTCCAAGTGCCCAGGTGGATGTTTCTAATTAAGGATCCTTCCATCATCAACACCTTGGGTCACAGCTATAAATGAATTTTTAATGAATTACCAATAAGTGTTAGCTACCATAAGACAGATGAGATTACATTGAAAGCATGATCTCTATAAAGAGGTTTATATTTTATTTTCAAGATACTATACTATGGGGAATATTAATTATCACTACAAAGAGCTATGTTAACAATCCTACAATAAACTGCTTTTTCAGTACATTTCTGTTCCTATCTATAAGCATTTTACAGGTTTTCCTTCATCTTTGTTCCCATTCTTAACCAACCTTATCACTTAGAAACAAAATCCAGTCCCACTATTGTTTTTACTTTGAAGGTTTTATAAAACTGACCAGTCTTTGTATATCCCCAAGTTGTCAAACTCTGCAAATTAATATAGTATTGGTGCACTGTCCCATAAAGGACAGAGGAAGAAAGACAGAACACTTAATATTTGCAAAATATTTTCAAAGTATGAGTAGTCTTGCCATAATTATAAAGAAAGAAACCATTTTATTACTTTGCCAGATTACTCAGATTCAAAAGACTTGGTTGGGGAAATTAATTTCTTTTTAGCTCTAATAATAGCAAGAAAAACTGAGTATAATTATTCTGTAAGACCTTAAATTAAGAGTTGCTTAGATTTCTTGGGTCTCTTTCACGTATGCATGTTATTTTGTTATTTTCTCTCTCTTCTTTTTTTTTTAAAAAGAACTTTGGGAATCCCCTGGTGGTCCAGTGGTTAGGACTGTGCTTATAGTGCCAGGGATCTGGGTTCAATCCCTGGTCAGGGAACTAAGATGCTGCAAGTCACACAGCACAGTGATAACCAAAACAAGACAAAACAAAAAAAAGAACTTCAGTTAATAACTACTTCCAAAAATCACTTTATATTGTAGTATGTGCATCAATAAATTTTTAGTGAGTCAAAGTATGATATGAAAAGAGGAAAATTAGGGAATTAAAAGAAGTGTATTCAAATTTACATTCAATTTTTGTTTCCATATTTTTGGTTTCATTGGCACTTTATTAACAAGTAACAATTTACAGCAACATCTGATGTCAGCTGTTCCAAATTAGGTGTGAGAAGCCCTGAGGATGGATGTTTAGTACTAGGCCCACTATATCAATAAATTAAGGCAAAGTTGGCATGAAAAACAAAAACCTACATCTATTCATTCACCCCGCATGTATTTATGGAAGCCCGACTGGGTGTAGAGCTCTCAGTGAGGTGCAACAGGCAATAAAAAAACAGGATGACAAAGCTTGTCCTCAAGTTGCTTGTAAGAAATCGTTAGAAAAATCAGGTAAAAATGCTGGCTGATCAGTATGAACAGAATGTTCTCGTTAGAGAGACAAAGCTGACACCTCATTCATAGTTTTAACGAAGATTATAGGAATGCACACAGACCCTCTGCAGAGTGGGATGATGGAAGCCTTTCAGCTTTCTCTGTTTTTTCATGGTTTGGATTTCTTTTTTTAACAAGCATGTGTTATTTTTGTAAGAAGGAAAAGAAATAAAGATAAAAATGTTTCTATGAATCAACACTGGAAGCAAACAAGCGAACATACAATATCTGTTGACTTAGGTTGTTGGTGTCTTATGGGTGGATTTCCGTCTATTTTAAAGTTACTGTGTTTGTTGTCCTAAAAGAATTTTTAATGCCAGGTTTAATTCAACAAAAAAAGAGTATGGAAAATTAAAGTTCTTCTTGGTTTGAATAAGCTGCTCTATGATGCACTAGGGTTTGAAGAGGGCTCATTGCCATTTTTATTTCTAGCTAAAGAGGAGAGATGTGAAGAAGATTAAGGCGTGTTGTCTACTTCTGTTAGCAATATACTTTCTCAGACTATGGTATCATGGCCAGTCTAAACGGAAAATGGTAGAATAAAACCCGTATCGGTCTACTTATAATGATATATTTCGTTATCATCTATGATTAGGGTAACTCTTCTACTGTCATTAAAATGAGATGTGGTCTTTTATGATCCTCTAATTTCCAAACATTTTCATACTGTTAATATACTGCCCTGGGAAAAAAAAAGAAAATTAAAACAATTCCTGGCTACATTGCAGCATGTTTAAGAGCTTCATCATGAAAAGCATCATCAGCCTTGACCTTCATGTTTCCACAAGCCACAGCCATATTAAATCCAAACAGGACCCTTCTTCACTTCAGCAAGTCCTAGTTACATCACTGGCTATTTTTCAAATTCTGTAATCTTGTTTTCAGTGTCGCTTCAGGCTGAATCATTCTTTTCAGAAGTGGCACCGATTATGATATCTCTGTAGCTTATTTACTACAACTCAACTGTCACTTTAAGTGAAAAAACTGTTGGAGAATAAGAAATTTTGTGCTAATGAAGGCTCATGTCCTTCTGGCTATGAACAAAGGTTGCCTGGTACTTGCTAGCTCCATTTAAAAATTGCATTATTTTCAAAAGTCAGTCATGGGTTTCCAAGTATACTCTAAGTGCTATTACGCTCATTGACTCATTTTTCGGGGACCAAGAGGTAGAAGGCTGGGGGTGCTTTCTGGATGCCAGTCCCAGTCCACAGCCAGGGAGGAACATTCCAGTCAGTGATTCTAGAGGAACTAAGGCTTGACCCCAAATTTCATGTTCATGGCAGCTGTATTTTAAATTTGCCAATTCATTGACATTCTTCCTGAAAGTCACATCGAAATACTTCTATTACCTAAAATTACATTTATCAGAATCCTAAATAAAGACATGTTAACATTAAGGAACAGGAAAAGTTAAATTAAAAAATACATCTAGGATGTGGAACTGGACTTAAATGAAGATCCATGTATGCATGCACTTGGCTATCCTAACGCAGTGAGATTCAGACACACCTTCACAGGTGTGCATGGGGAGACACAGGGTCTTGTCTACATGTAATTGGCATGACTCCACATCACAAAACCCCAGGGAGCAGAGTAGGGTTTGGCTTCACAGTGGGTTCACTTCCACTTAAGGGTGTCTTTAGAAGCAGTCAGCTGGTAAAGCAACTTCTCAACTTTGGAGAGAACTGTTTTACTTTCTTTCAAAAGAGCATCACAGCTGTATTCCTTCTGACAACTAAAAAATCTAAGTAGAAATCCTATGTTGAGGAAGTTCTTAGTGTGAAATGATTGAGAGGAAAACATACTTTCATTTTCAAAGTTAATTAAGGAATGATTTCATTTTGGTTCTGCAGCAGATCAGACTGGCTTTTAAATTCTGATTTTAACAAGTTAACATCACCTTGAAACAGCAAGTTCTAGTGGTATTTGGGACGGAGGGTTAAGGAGCTCATACCCAAAAGCCATGCCGGTGGGCAGATGTCCAACAGCAAGTTAAATTCACCTCTAGTTCATTGACTACAGTTTCAGCTGCATCTTTATGGAATGAAGGCAAAGCTTAACAAAGACCCCCTTAAAATGAAATGAGGCAGACCAACCTTTTATTGCACCCACAATATTTTGGTCTAGTCCTTTCCGGTTGTCATTGAGTCCTCTTTTCCTCTTCCCATTGGGTAAGGAGTTAGCCAAAGTCTTGTCATCAAAAAATGCACACACCAGTTTTCTAAACAGAAGGCTTCCTGAGCGAGTGTAGTTTGACAATATAGAGTCCAGCTGAGATTTAGGCATAAACACATCGAAGCCTTCAGCAAGTTGCACTTCTGGCTACCAAAAGAACATAAATATGTCATTAAAAGCAAGATTTGAAGTTACCAACGTTGGGCATATGTGCAACAAAAAACATCACCAGCTCTTGCAATGGCCATATATCGTGAAAACCACATAGCCTCAGCTTTGCGTGCCAGTGTTTGCAATTTACAAAACCAGTGACTAGTTGTAATTCACCAACAAGATGCTCTAATTCCAGTATTAAGTCTCATCAAAAACAGTGCAAAGGAGTACACTGAAAAAGCATTCTCGTCCTCAGAAAGAGTTAAGAGAAAGCTGGATAATTTCCAAAGCATTTAAGTCTAGAGCTACCCAGGGGACTTGAGACTTCTGGGTGAAATGTCTTCACTTTTAAAGGAAGGAACTCAGGGCCAAAGAGATCATAACAAAAATGACTTAAAAAAATAATTTAGAGGTATTCAATTGCATTACAGTTTACAGATCACTTTCTCCTGCCTTAAATAATTTGATCTCATTTGCCTATGGACATGGGGCTACCCCAAAGGTCTCATGCTGTTTGTACTAGGCCAGTGGTTTTTAGCTGTGGAACTATTATTTTTCCCTCCAAGGAAAACTTATGTTAACTAGTGTATAAAATAAACAAAAATCCTGAGCAGGTGCCCTGACCCCTGCTTTGGGGAGGGAAATCTGAAGCTCTATTCCAGAGCATCATCGGGAGACCAGTGTACTAGTACCAGTGCTTCCTGCTGGAGATTTCCTGGCTTGGGGGATACTGGGTCAGAAGACTGATAAGGGGCCTTTCAACATCAACTCTACCATATAAGCTCAGACACTGATAACACATTCTCTATGTATATGCCATGGATGTTTACAACTCATCCTTTCATCTTTCAACCCACTCATATCATTTCCTTTTCAAAGCCTTTCTTAGCTCCTTCTTTCCCAAGGAGGCAGCTATGCACTCTTTGTCACTGCTATCTGTTTTAAGAAAAAAAAAATTATTTATCCATTCATTTATTTGACTGTGCCGGGTCTTAGTTGTGGCACTCAGGGTCTTCAATCTTCATTGCAGTAGTCACAATCATTTTTTTAGTTGTAGCATGTGGGATCTAGTTCCCTTACCAGGGATCGAACCTAGGCCCCCTGCATTTGAAGTGTGGAGTCTTAGCCACTGGACTATCGAGGATGTTCATATTTATCTGATTGTATTTATTATACTATATTATAATTACTGATTAGATTGTGGCCCTTCCTGATGCCTAGAACTCAGGCTTTATGTCTCCAGGGCCTGGAACACAGTAGGCACTAAATAAATTCTTGTTAAATAGATAAAAGTTCCTTAGTCATTACAAAAACTACTAAGTCATTCACTATGGATTAGAACATGATGACTTTAAAATAGTAACTTTAGGGTGAAGAAATGCAGTTGGTAAACTTTCATTTGAAAAAAGTCAGCAGGAAATCTCACTTAAGATAGATCATAAAAGCTAATTCTTAGATATCTTATTGCAAACTTGGCTAACCTGATGCCACTTTAGATTTTCTAAATCATATGAGACATGTGAGGATTTGGGTCTTGTTTTTCTCCCGGAGAATAGGAATTATTGTTTGTCCTACTGCTTCTCAGAATGCCAGCTATGTGCACTACGCCCTGTGGTCAGAGCAAAGGGTTCAGTGCTCATGCTCAGTCACTGAGTCGTGTCCAGCCCTTTGCAACCCCACGGACTGTACCTATCCATGGAATTTTCTAAGCAAGAATACTAGAGTGGGTTGCCATTTCCTGCTCCAGGGGATCTTCCTGACCCAGGGATCAAACTCCAGTCTCCCACATCTCCTGCATTGGCAGGTGGATTCTTTACCACTGGTGCCACCTAGGCTTGGGGAAAGGCTTAAATGACTCAGACTGTGTGGGGACCATCTAGGGCCCTGCTCCTCCTCCCAAGTGGAATTCTCAACTGGATTTTCCAGAAAATCATCTCACTTCTCTGCTTTGCTCTCCCATTTGGCTTTTGGTCTCTGAATGCACAGTGAATATCACTCTAAAAACAGTGTTGCCGGGTGGGCCCCTGACTTTTTGCCCCTCAATGCTGGTGATGGTCTGCAGAGGAGGCTGACGGGAGCCAGAATCTGGGCCCCCAACTCCTGGGACAGAAGTGTACACTTGGGCAACTCAAGGCACATTTGTTGAATGACTTCAATGTAGAAATGTTAGGATTGAAGGAATTCTACATCAGAATCTAAGATAAAGTTGTATCCATAGTCACAATTTTATTTTGCATATCCTATGGTTGCCTAATTTAGACCTTTTATGCTAAATGAACTGACCAGATTTTTGCTAAATGCTCCTATATCATTTGAAAACCTTTTAAAAAGAGTCCCTGTCTACTTTATAGAAATAGCAACTCACAGCTATTTGAAGATCCGGGGGCTTGGGTGGGGGGTGGTACAGAAGCTCTTAAATTCGCAAGAGAGAAAAGGGAAAGATGAACCATGGTCTCTCATTCATGTATGTCTGCTGGACACTGATAACCACCAAGCAGGGGTTTAAAGCACCCACCTGACCTCTGAGACTCCTAGCACCCCGCCTTGGAGTCATCGTGTAGGGTTGAACCTGGTTTGAGAGGCTGACCTAGATTAGCCCACCAGGCAGGCCTGGCCACTCCTTTCTTCACAGACGCAGTGTTTTCTATGAACTACATTTCTGGCACTTTTCATGATGCATTTGTTTAGTTGGGAGTTTGTGTTTCTCATCAGAATGTGTACTGTCTTTGGCATTCAGAGTGCCAAACACCCGGCTAGCGCCTGATAGATTTTTCTCAGAATGAACAAAACACTATGGAAGAATTCATTCAAAATGACTAGTATTGATTTCGAGGTCTTTTATCCCCACATAAAAGTGGCTGTGGAAGTCGACTGCGCCCCAGTCCAGCCTGCCAGCCTTCTCCTCGCAGGGCCCGTGCTGGCTGGGGGAGCAAGCTACCTAGAGAACACGGCCCTGACTCAATCAATATTTACTTGGCATCCTCCGTGTGGAAGGAGTTTAAGGTCGGGCTCACTAGATGAGACATATATATAAACCCCCATCGTACAGAGTGGAGAATGACCAGTGCTGCAAGAGGGGCAAGGACCATTAGGCAGAGTTGGTTGGTGAGGGGAGAAGGGATTTGGGTAGAGGGCGCAGGATAGCATTTTATTAGGACCTTGGAGGTTTTAGGATTTCGGAGAGATGCAGTTGCTGTTTGTGGCATCTGCTTCGACTCCTAAAACTAAGCATCTGGAGGTTTCTGTGAAGCTGAGACTCCCTATGGGATCAGAGCAGTGTTCTGATTTCTGAGATGCTATCCCGCTGCAGAAGCTATCAATACTTTGTGCTCTACTTTCTACTATCAGATGATTGTTGTTATTTTGAAGACTTCCCTCCAGATCAAGGAACACGAACTTGCCCAGTTATGCCTCCTTTACAAAGGAGTCAGTTTTATTAGTGGAGGCAACAGCCAGGGGCAGCAGCAGAGGCCAAGGTGACTGGTCTCTGGCCCGCCCTGCTCCTCAAGTCTTTTCTTTCAAGCAGATTTCTTAGCTGCTTGTCAGCGAGCACTAGGGTGTCACAAAACTACAAAGCAATTCCTTTAAAAAAAAAAAAAAAGGAGTGGGGAGCCTTACTTCCTAAGACATGAAGAATTTGATGGTTGATTAATCTCATTGTTTTACAATGAAACCTTTTTATCGCTTCCATTTTATAAATATAATCACAGTGGACCTGGTAGTGATCCACAGCTTTGTACTTACATTTAAAAACAGGTTAAAACTCTGTAATTGTATGCTTGAATCTCTTCTCTTTTTGTTTACTGTCTAGTCTAAGTGAGATCCCTCTGCTTACTGATGCTGGCTATGATAGAAACCACCACTATTCCAGATGAATATCATTTTAAAAGCTAGATTTCCTTTGACAGAATTACTGTCTGATACTCCAGCGAGGACAGACAGCTAATATACTGATTTACAGATTCTATTGATTACTGAAGTAATATGATTTTTAAATGATGACATTCAAAGTATGGGACAGGATTTATGACTCTTAGAGGCATCTTTTTAAGAGTCAAGAGTCTGAATGCCCACTATAAATTTGGATTCCCATGGATGGCTTGCCTATTTTCAGTACCTCAGCCACTTAGCACAGTAATGGATCAAATGTTGAACTTTCCTATCCAATGGTATTGCATCTTATACCCAGTGAAGTTTGGGAGGCAAAAACTGCATGCAGTCATGAGAATGCTTAAAAATGTTCCTGGACCCAGGCCTGTAGATATTAACTATCTTGTTTCTCTTCACAGTTGCATTTCAACTGTGGTCCCCCTTTAATTAGAAGTAGGTGGGATCAAGATCTAGTTTGGTGGGGGGATTCTATAACACCTGGTAAATTAACAGATTTCCCCAGGGACTTTCCAGGTGGTCCAGTGGTTGAGTCTGCATTTCCACTGCAGGGGTCTGGGGTTTGATCCCTGGTTGGGGAACTAAGGTCCCACATGACAAAAGGTGTGGCCAAAAAGAAAAAAACATTTTTCCCCTAAGTCTCTCTGAGTATATGACTCCCCTGTATAATCTGAAGAAAAATACATAAAACAATTTTGAGATCATACAAATTAATCACACAGGCAATATTTCTGATACTTGCTATTTTATGTAAGGCATTGTTGGCTGCAAATTATAGGAAGACATGTAAAAAGCGACATATAGTCATCAGGTTAAAGTAAACAGAAGTACAGGAATATTCACATTGGGCATTAGTCCCAGATTTTCAATCTCAAGTTAATTAATTATACACAACAGTTTGTAAACTTGACTTGCTACATAGTCAAGTTTCAGATTAGCTCAAGATTGAAACCTATAAGAAAACTATGGATGAAAAGAAGGAGTTTTTCAAGTAAGACTAACTGCATTTGAACTGAAAATGTATAACAAAACTCATAAGAACAGTGAATTCAGTCCTTCTGTTCATAATATTATTATATACAATGATCCTTTATTCTCATTTAAGAGTTTATTTAGCAGTACTTCTAGGAAAACAAGCTTTAGTTTATGAAAATAAATAAAAAAAAACCCCACAAAACCCTTTCATAACTGATTTTGTTTTGCTCACAAATGTGACCTGCCTCTCTTTGAGAAATACTGGAAATGTTTCCTCTAACTCAGGTCTGCTCCAGGTAGATTTAGCCAGTGTTACTGTCACTATTTATTAAGCCATGCCAAGATCATGGTCAGTCAGTTGGGTAGACTCAAGAACCCACGGGATGGAAAGGCAGACCTGATTTTATTGGTTCAGCCGTCACAGCTCAAAACAGTGTGGCCTGTGGACGTGGCAGAGCCATGAACCACTGCTTTGACGGGGCAGAGTGGGTGGACCCATTGTGTAAAAAGGATGTTCTGTAATGAGGAAAAAATGCTCAGGCAGGAGTTGTATCAAAAAGTATACATAATCTCTAGACTAGTCTACACTGAATGTTGAATAGGGTGATAATTACCAGGAAGTCATTAAAGAGCCAATCCTTGATCAAATTTTATTCGACAAAATGTTGGCAGAATTTAAAGTTAGAAAAGAAAACAGAGGGGCACTCACTGGCGGTCCAGTGGTCAGGACCCACCCAGTGGTTTCACTGCCCAGGACCCAGCGTTCAATCCCTGGTCAGGAAACTATGATCCTGCAAGCTGCAAGGTGTGGCTAACTAACTTAATTAATTAACTTAAAAAAAAAGTAAGGGAAAGGTAATAGTTTGAAAATGACTCCACGCACTTGCATAATGAGATATTGCGAAGTCTTTCTTTCAGAAATGTTTTCAGTGCCTTCCTTTCTCAGGTGGTAAATTAATGACTCTGAGGACTTGGGCTTGATTTATGCTCATGCTATTTGAGCCAAAATGTTTCATAAGATTTCAACCACTGTGGTCTAATTTCTCCCATCACAACTCCATGGAAACTGCTCTTTGGAGAAAATGGCCACCTCTGAGAGCCTGTCCTTAACCCCCTGGGCAGAGGACAGCTCCGCTTACATCCTATTACACTGTGATTACTGCTTATGTGTTTTCCTCATATGGTCCTTGAAGGGCGAGGACTATTTCATTCATTTCAGTAGCCCTCAACAATGGTGCAGTAATTAGCATGTCCATCCTGCATTACATGGGTTTCCTAATTCAATTCTCATCATCCTATGAAGTAGTCACTTTCATGATCCCCAATTTGCAGATGCAAAAACTAAGGTTTAGAGAGATTAGGTAACTTGTTAAGATTATCCAGCTAACAAGTGGTGAAGCAGGGCTGTGAACCCAGGCAGTCTGCACTAGAACTTTAACTCTCAAGCATACACTGCCTTAAATTTCAGCATGTCAATGAATAAATTTAAAAATTGCTTGCTTGATGGATCTGCTTTACCAGTTCCCAGTGGGTCACTTTACTTGTTGGGCTATGAAGAAATTAAGAAAACAGATTCTGAATTCAGTAGCTATTTATGTTGAAAGCACCAGTGCATTTTAAATTATTTAAGAATGACATAAACATTAACAAAATTATCTTAAGTTGATGGATATGTAGCTTTATCTTCTGATAACTTCTGTGTGATCTGGGATTACTGGAAAATATTCATAGTAACTACAGAAAATAGAAGAACATTTTCTATGTTTTTAAAAAATATTTAAAATATTTTAAAAAACTGATCTTAGTGTTTCATCAAGGCCAAACAATAAGCTAAACAGGAAGCAACAACAAGGAAATAAACCTAAGCCATATGTATCTACCCTGAAAAAAAAAAAAATCAATAAATCCAACTAGGTAGGGAAAACTGTCAAACATTTACATCTGTCTTCTCTGAGTCCTGATAGAATCCTGGGTTGGGAACTCCTAAAGAAAGAATTGAATGTTGTATTTAAATCTGAAATTTGGTTTGGGGTTTCTGTTTTTGCTTCTGTGCAGTTCAGATTTCAGTTTTATTTAATGCACTAACTTAAAACGGGTCAAGTAATCATGCCCCCAGAGAGAACCACTTCTGGCCACTCTCTTTTAAAAAATACGATTAGTTCATGTGTATTTGCTCAAGTGTATATACCTGTATGTTTACTTAACAAAGTTATATTTATCCCTATAAAGGTACTGCTAAGGTTTAAAAAGGAAGCAGTATTTACTGAGAGCTTAAAAAGGTACCAGGTACTATTATAAGTGCTTTACATAGATAATGTAATTTAATTCTTCCAGCTGGCCCACCCTGTGAGGTCAGCACTATTATTATTCCCATTTTACTCAGGGAAAACTGAGGGAGGTGAGGGTGGGTACCTTTGTCAAGGTTACACGCTGGGCTTCTAGCCTGGGCATCCTGACCTCAGAGCTATACCCTTGACTATGAAGGTTTCCCCTGGAAACTTCCAAGTAAACAGCATACACGGGGACTTCCCTGGCGGCCCAGTGGTCAGGCCTCTGTGCTTCCTCTGCAGGAGGCATGGGTTCCATCCCTGGTTGCAGAATTTGGATCCTGCAAACTGTAGGGTGTGGCCAAATAAATAAATAACCCAAACCAACCAACCAGCCAGCATACAGAGCCACAGTCTAACCTTTCTCTTCTCCTTTGCGTTACCATCATCTCATGAACAGTTAGCGGTGGTCACACACAGAACTGGGTGAGCGAATGCGCTGAGTCGAGCATTTGGTGGATAGGGTACACTCAGCCCTGGTCTGAGAACCAACTCCATCTCTGACTGCGTGGGCTCGAGCAGGCTACTTAACCCTTTATGCCAGTCTTTTCATCTATCAATCTTTTTTTTTAAATGTGTTTATTTGGCTGTGCCAGGTCTTAGTTGTGGCATGTGGGATCTAGTTCCCTGACCAGGGATAGAACCTAGGCCCCTGGCATTGGGAGCATGGAGTCTTAGCCATTGGACCATCAGGGAAGTCCTTCCTCATTTATAAGTTGAGGATAATAATAATACCTCAAAGAGTAAGGATGAAATCTGAAAAATTACTTGGCAAAGGATAGCACACAAACACGACTACAACTACTATTATTGTTATTATTTTTTTATTTAATCCCTGCCCTTAAGAAGCCAAGGGGGAAAGGAGGGAAAATCACATTAAATTGAGGAGAGGGTTCTAATTAAAGCCAAGTCCTAGAACCAAAGTTCTATAAGGTGATTTCGTATATTGTGGTTAATGCAGTGGAGGATGCATGGCTGTTTACTGAGCACCTTTTCTGGGCCAGGCACTGGGGCAGGGTTCCCTGCGTGCCCTAGATCACTGAGTACGGACAGCAGTCTGAGGTTCTCACTGCGGGTAGTGCTGACTAGGATGCCCTGCTTTTGCGCACTGAGCACGGCTACCCGTCAGGTGTCAGGGGCTCGCTGGTCCCCCTGCCATGATCCATAGTCCCTCATGTTCCTGCTTGTGTCCAGACACACAAATTTGTATTTGGGCAACGCTAAAAGCCACAGCATAAAAAAGATAACTTCACACATTGTGAACTTTAAACAATTTACGGTATTTTTTTTTTTTTAATTTAAAAAGCAATATAGGAGCATCCCTGGCAGTTCAGTGGTTAAGACTCTGCGCTTCCACTGCAGGGGGCACAGGTTCCATTCCCGGTCAGGGAACTAAGATCCCACCCTCTGCAAGGTGTGGCCAAAAATAAATAAATGACTTTTTAAAAATTCTGATTTAAAAAAATTTTTTTCTTAAAAGTCAATAAAGGCATTTTCATTGTTTTCAGCTAATATTTTTCCTGCACTTCAAACATCTACTGGACTTTTTGAGGATACTCAACCTCCTGTTACTTCCCATTCGGAAATGAAGGCCTGCTCCTGCCTTCCCTGTCTCAGTTAAGGAAGTCAGTACTGACTAACCTCATTTTCTATGATAGACATGTGGGGCTTGCTTCTCCCAAGGCACCAGGTCTCCCGTGGGGGCTACCTCCTGGGCACCTCTCATTTCTCTGTCCCTTCACTGCTCATGGCTGGACTCTACCCATCTCTTGCCTGGCTGCCTGGAATTATCTGTCTCCTGGTCTCTGGTCTCTTTGTGTTGATCAGTCATCCACAAGGCGCTTCCAAATTCCAGTCTAAACAAGGAAATGACTATTCCTCTACTTTAAACCTGCAGTGGCTCCCTAGTGCCCACAAGATAAAAAAGCCAAGGGCCTCGGATAACACGCTGGGGCTTTCACTGTCTGATACACTGTTGAGCCCACATTCATGTGATCATGTGCTACCAGCTCAGCCACAAGGCTGCTTCAGCCACACTGGCTCACATGCCCACTCCTACAATTCTGGACCTAATCTTCCCAACACTGGGTATTTTCAGAGCCTGTCTTCAGATACATAACGCCCATCTACTTACATATAATCCTGCTTTATTACTTTTTCTCCAATCAGTTTTATAGAAGAATTCCTATAAGATTATTATCTATTTTCTGTTTTCTACTCTGGACTTCCACCAAAGTGTAAAAGGTTCATAGCTAAGGAATAATAAAAGATGAGAAGGGTGTCTAAATTTAGACACCTTTAGCACTGATGGACCCACCACCTAAGGGGCCAACAGCCTCACCCTCGCCAGCAAGACTCTGAGGACAGTGATGGGACACGCTGTGTGGTTCTCTAAGGGCAGTTACTTTCCATCCAGCAGATGAATCACAGGGCGGAGCAGTTGGATAACGTGAAGATAACATCTATATACAGTTTGTGCTTTTTTTTTAAGAAGCATGTTATTCTTCTATCAAGGATAGTCAGCCCCTGAGTCTTCATGAACAATTCTGAATGTGCTTTATTAAATTTAATAGTTCTTGTTAGCAAAACTCATCATGAATAAAAAGCAAATTACTTTTTTTGACATTCTGATATTGGTAAAGGAAAGTTCTATTTCACTAATGTACATATAGCCTTAATCAGATCTTTCTCAGTTTATCTCTGAAGTATGCTTAGAGCTTAAAATTTTTAAAAAGGAGTAAGTTCAGTGATTAGCATGAGATTGACTCATTTAGAAGATGATTTTCACAACTCCAGTGGTTACTCCTGATATCACTAATGCCTATCACAGGAAAGAAGGCTCTAAATAATTCAAGAAAAATATAAAAGTATTGTGAAAGCTGCTTCAGGCTGAATGTACTTTGTGCTGGGGTATCATCTGCCTCTGCTTCCAAATGTGTGACTGACATGGGTTTTGAACCTAGGGCCTCAGCTACAATAACAACCGGATAGGATGAAATGAACCAGCTAGTCCAGGGTGGAAGGCTGTCACCATTAATGATTTTCTAAGGCTAAGTTTTTAATTTGGAAGAACTTCTTAACAATCGTGCATGTGTTCATGGATAAAAAACAAACATGAACTCTTCTCATCAAGGAGGGGATAAAAGTTCAAGTGATTTTCTAGTCTAAAAAAGTCACGAGAAGATCATTTTCGTTGCCTCCCTTTATTAAAGACCCAAGCTAGCAGCTTGTCTTTGTCCAACATGAAAGGAATGCTGTTTTAAAATAGCAATGTATTTCTTATTTAAAGTTGGAGAGTAGGACCACACTTGCATCCTATATAGGCCTGTGGGAGTTCTCAGCAGGGTTCTCATCCTATGCCATCTGGTAATAATGGCCCACTCGTTCTGGTTTATTTTAGGAACTCTCCCAACAAGTTGGGGTTCACAGCATCAGCGTACTCAGATCAAGACACTAAGGCGAGTTCGCCATGGGCGACAGAACACATCACTAAGTTTGTTTACGGCCGTGTGACTCTAAAATGTTAAGTCTGATGGTTGTCTTAGATGTCAACCAGTATCTCGGGCTGTGACGACCTTCAAGCTATGATATTAAAATAGAAAAACCTTTGCAGAATGTTAACCTATCATTACACAGACTCAATGGCACGGCACTGCAACCTAATTAGCAGTGTGGCTTGCATCTTTGCATCTATAAAATAGAATTAGCATGAGCACTGCTCTTTTTTTTTTATTATTAGTTTGTGTTTCTAGAAAGGTGTGACCTTATCTGTAGGGTTCTGCTCATTTATGTCCATCTACAAAGGATTTAATTACATTCTTTTAGCTCTCTATGCTGAGGAAATTGAAAACGGCCACTTCAAAATTACAAATGTTAACGAAATTAGTGAAGAGAATATTTACTCCATCACCCTTCTCCTTTCGAAGAGAATGGAAACATGCTGAGGTAAATAAGGCCTAAGATTTTCAGAAGAGAAAATTCTGGGCAAGGAGAGCATTAAGAGTTCTCCTTTCCTCTTTCCCATGTGTATTTGCAAGTTTCTCTGGTTTTCTTGGGCAGAACTAGTGAAGGGCGAAGTGTATAAATATGGCACAGTGTCTGAAAGTTACATATTAGCATCAGCAGCTAGAAAACATCAACTTACATCGGAGGCTGGTGATTCGAGCACGATGCCAAATCCTAGAATGTGGTTCTCCCCAGGAGAGGGGTGCTCGGCCGCGGGGAGACTGGAATTCTCGGGGGCCCCTGCAGCCTTCTTCTCAGCTTCCAATGCACTGGGCTTCTGTTTCACAGTGAGAGGTTCCACAGTTTTTGGGGGCACTTTTTTCTTTTTATTTCTCTTGCGTGAGACGGCAGTTCGCTGGGAGCAGATAAGGGAAATTGGAGGTTGTTGTCTGTTTTGGGTTCCAACTGTGAACAACAAACAAAAATATGGTACAGGCATGTGTGTCTAACCTAGGAGAATATTCTTGCTCCATCAACTGAGGCTGAAATGGGTTCACTGGAGGATAAGGCACATCGAGATCAACCTCACGCTAAACCTGAGCGTGACCAAATGCTGCCTCAAAAGGTCTACGGGCAGAAAAATCCCAAGAGAAAACTCTCCTCCAAATCCTGGGGGCTAATTGATTACCTGGTGGGTAATCGTAAGGAGGAAAGGATGATGAGCTATGAGAAAACACTGAAGTATGATTTTACATATCACATGACATTTTTGTATTACCAAGAACCCCAGAACTTAAATTGAGGTGTAGACATCCATGTTTTTTGGAAAGCCAATCTCGGGACTATTCCACTTGAGATTAAACTGATTGGTAGCCAGCAACCTACAGGTGCCAAAATCAACAAAAGTCGGGCAAAGTCGGGCAACGATGCTCATTTCGGCAAGTCTGATCAAAAGCATCACTTGAGAATGACCAGTAAGCATGTGGGCTAGGTCTGTTGGTCAATTTCAGGTCCAGTTACTCCTGCCTCACAAACCAATAAGGTCCACACATCAGCCATCTCCACACACTATGCTACTGGGTCTGACCAGGCTGTTTCTCCATAACTCAGTTTTATGTAGCTGAAAAACAGGAAAAATATAGCTCAGTACAAGAAGAACAAATCAGGAAGGTCCAGGAATGGTCTGAGTTCCAAAGACGAGAAGCGCTGATCGAGAGCTGAGTGCTGATGCTGAATATATACTTAAGGGAATCAAGGATGGTAATTACAGTTCTCAGAGGTGCCCTTCAAGAAGTAGTGTTTGTTAACCATTTAAAAATACTCTGATGGAAAGTGGGAAAATGGCGCTATTACTTAAATCTTCACGTGTTAGTATGGTTTTTAAAAATATGACCACAGCTGCTTTTTCACAGAAATACAGCTCTAAAAATAAGCCAGATGAAAACCTAAAGATCTTGACATGCACATAACATGGATCATTTCTTATCAGGTTGTAAATGGGGAATATCTGTACTCTGAACTTGATATCTGCATCTCTAGGCTGGACAGAAATTTATAAATAAGTATTAGAAACACAGTACTTGCACTGCAAATGAGCACTGAAAAGTTTTTTTAATCACCCATGCAGTAAGTAGTCTAGCTCACTGGTTCTCAACCTCAGCTACACATTAGTCTCACTGGATTCACCTTTAAAAAAAAGGAAAAAAAAAAAAAAAAAAAGCCAGTGCCTCAGGCTCAATCCAGACTAATTGGGACTGGAATTTCCCAGGGAGATGCCTGGGTATTGGGATTTTTTAAAAAGCTCTTCCAGTGATCCCCAATATATAAGCCGGACTGGAACTTTTCTCTGTTAGGTCTGAATTTTCAGCTGAGGATAGGTCTCCATTTGGAAAGTTAGACAACTGAAGCAGTTATCAATGATCTAGGACTCCAGCCTCACCAAGCCTCACTTTCTAAAATTAAAAGTGAAAATGTTTTGAGTTTAAAGAACACAGGGTCTGAGGTTTTCTTCTTCTTCTGCAAGTCTGGACAGAGCTGTGTTCTTTCGAATCAGATCTTATCGCTTGATCTTATTCCTTGCCTTCTCCCAGAAGTAAAGGTGAAACTTTCTAAGTCGAAGGTAAATCTACATTTTACAGGTAATAAACCTTAAGTCAATCTACTCACTCAACACAGACCCTTCAGTTTAAGAAAATTAAAGGAGGCTAATTTATTCAGTTTATCCTCTGGGATCCCTGTTCAGCTCTGGGGTCGTTTACTGCCCTAATCTGCAAAGCTTCATAAACGGAAATAGGGTGACATAGTGGCATTTACTTAATAGATTCTCAAAAGGCTTCAGTCAGGGATTTAAATGGTTGCAATTTGTAGTTTGCCATTTTGGGAGTAAGGAGCTTAAGTAACAAAATAAATCATTACCAATTCATACGCATATTTTCTTAAGTGCTAACAAATTCTTCCTCTGAGGAAAGAAATCTGTACAGAATGAAGTAACCTTTCTTTCTGAGCTCCTTATTTAGGAGATGTTAGCCTCTGCTGGGTTAATAAGAACACAGATTATCCTTGTGGAACAAGGTGAGTTAAATGCTTACTGGCCTGACCAAAATGCTTTTATTTTTTCCCTTGGGATAAGACTAAATCCAGTGCATAAAATTAGATGTTGCTTCTCAGAAAGCCTTTTGCTCATTTTACTTGCACGTGGTCTTGGGTGACTGATATGTTTAAGTATTAAGTTTTTTAAGTATCAAACCACATCACTGAATATTAAAATTTTACTAGAATTAACTAAACGGCACCAAGGACGATTTCTGAGCTGTCTGAATGCCTTTACAGTGGAAAGGGGGGAAGTTAGTTATATATGACTGGGCCATTTTCCAGCTTAAAGAGCAGTTTTCCCTGATGAAGTGGAAGGCTTAATGAAATGATTTATTATTTTCTGTTGCTGTTGTTCAGTCGCTAAGTTGCGTCTGACCCTTTGGGATCCCATGGACTGCAGCACGTGAGGCTCCCCTATGACAAAAAAAGCGTTTTCTCCCCTAATTTTGGAGACTAGAAATCACAGCCACTATAATAAGGACTTAGACTTCCAGACTTCTAAGAAATGCTCCAGGTCTTCGTAACAACACTCACAAAATAGCTGAGGCTCAGATCATGCTTTACCGAGTTCAGCTGCATTTACTATCTCTTCTATTTTCAAAACAACCCTGTGAGTTAGATATTAATACTCTAGTTACAGATGAGAAATCTGAGGTTCAGAGAAGTCACCCAAACTAAGACAGGAGAAACTGGAACTCTGACCCTAAAATGCAAGTTCACTGCTCTTCGGTTCCTCAACTTGTCTAACAGGAGCGAGAACAACAACAACAAAAGCATCCTGTAAATAAAAAGACAAAGCCAGAGGTGTCTCTGAGCCTCTCTGACCTGAATGTTAGTGAGAAAAGCCACAAGCAGAGCCCGAGGGCCAACGTTTCTTGTCAGCTGATACTCTGGAATCTACCAGCAGAGCCGAGGCTTCCTAAGGGCATGTACAGAACTGCTTGGCTCCTCACCCGTCACAGGGAGCCCAGGGTGGGAGGCAGGGTGGGCTTGTGCAGAAGTGAGGGTTGTAAGATGCACACAGCCCCCCAAACTGAGCCCTTTAGGAGGGAAGATGAGCCATTCTCACCTCCTTCCCCATCACGAACCTCCTTGTCAATTTACATTAGGGAGAGGAGCCGAAGGGCTCTGCCCACCTTTGGGTGTAATTGTTTCAAAGTTTAATTAGCTGACATTTGTGAAGTACCAGGAGTACACGTACAGAAGGACTGAGCAGTGTCAGCCAGAAAGCCTGTGACGCTGGCTAACAGGAAGGTGGGTTCTGGAAAAAACAGAGAAAAATGGATGCTTGAAGAAGTACCCCATCAAATATACTTTCATAAAAAATTTGTTAAATAAAAAAAAAAAAAAGGAAACCTTGCTGGTGAGACAGCAAGGTGGGAGGCACAGTGTAATCAATGCGTAATGAACATCCCCACTGAAGATCCTCCCTCTGAGGCCGGATCTGCATACCTGCCTGAATCTGCATCAGTTTCCGCATGGTCTTGAGCTCTTGGAGGATGGCCTGCAACGTCGACTGGCAGTTACAAGTGCAGCAGTTGGATCCAGCTGATGAATTCACCACTGGAAGTTCTCCTGAGCAGGAAAGGAGAGAATGATGGCTGCCAAGCCACAGCAAGATTATAAAGGGGAAAATAAACAAGGTACCCGGTGATTTTCACAGCCTGGTGGTTGGGGTCTGACTTTAGCTGACTGTCCGGGTTTCTCCCCGGTCAGGTGTGAGTCGTATCACAGGGCGGCAGAGCCTGTGTGGACAGACACACACAGTTTGCTGCCACCCCAATTCATCTCAGATAACGATACAGAAAACATTTACTAAGAATACACTTGTGCTACTTTGCACAAAAAAACTAGCTCTGTGAACAGCCTTTACCTAAAACCACACAAACCGGGTAGCTGCACATGTCCTGAGAGTTCATACTGAGAATTAAATGTATCTAACTATTTAAAAGATAGTTTTAGCATTAACCATATGATTCCAAAAATTAAGAATTGTCAACACATTGCTTTTGTGCTGGGTGTGGTGTGTCTGGGTGGGGGGAAGCGGGGGCAGCAGGGCCTGGGAGGGTCCATGTGAACTGGGGGTCAGAGGCTGCTGCTGTGTTGGCTTTTCTCCAGCTTCATAAAGGAGTGCCCTTCTACATCTTCCATTCCCAGTTCTTCAGTTTCATTTTAGTCTCGTTTTCACTGTTTGAAAGTGAAAGCCGCTCAGTTGTGTCCAACTCTTTGCGACCCCATGAACTATACAGTCCATGGAATTCTCCAGGCCAGAATACTGGAGTGGGTAGCCTTTCCCTTCTCCAGGGGGGTCTTCCCAACCCAGGAATCGAACCCAGGTCTCCTGCATTGCTGGCAGATTCTACTAGCTGAATCACAAGGGAAGCTCAAGAATGCTGGAGTGGGTAGCCTATCCCTTCTCCAGCAGATCTTCCCGACCCAGGAACCAAACCAGGGTCTCCTGCATTGCAGGCAGATTCTTTACCAACTGAGCTATCAAGGAAGCCCTTGTCACTGTTTAATACATCATAAAATTGTCCTCCTCTGTTTCGCTTACATGTAAACAAATATCTTCCTGTTATTGCTGGAATAAAATGGGACATTTGGAAAAACATGCTTTCAGTACAGTAGCCCTGGTCTCAGTATCCAAGTTCCCTTAAAGGGGATCAGGATAAGAGACTGCTCTCACTTGGGTTTTTTCATAGGTGGAAGAGGGAAGTTCTAAGGTTTTGGTCGAGTTATATTCTTTACTATACATTAAATGTAATTTACATCCTGCAATATGCATTCTTTGCAAATATTAATTATTGAAAGTTTCACCACAGCAAAACTATGGAATACTTAATGTGTGGAGCAGCACAATTATGTACATTCAGAGTTGTAGCAAAATGAGATGTTACAACTTTAAAACTACAAATGATTAAATTAAAACTCCAATGGAAAAAAAAAAATAAAAAAATAAAACTCCAATGAGATACCAAATGTATTCCGATCAAAAATACGCCATTAACCCAGAAGTATTTTAAAACAAGTATGGGGGAATTTAGGTTTGTAACTCTGACCATTACTCATATTTTCCAAAGTAAATCCACCACCCTTGTTGGGGCCTGGAAAATAGAACAGTATTCACCCAATACTTTCTGATGGGGGCGCTTATTAGTTTCATAGATTCCTGAGGTCATTTTATTTCTCTAGTCATTTCTCCCACAGCAGTAGAGTTAGGAGGACTTTGTGAATATTCCTAGTCACTATTCCAAGTCTGTACCATTTTAGAGGACAAAACCAATCCTTCTCAGCTTGTTATAAATCATTTTCTAATTTTAAAGAGAACTGCCTTTTTATTTTTATGGAGGACTCTTTAAAGAGCCATCTCTTTCTAACCTGGAAGCACGCCAGCATGAGAATCTGATATTGGCTTATGTAATATTAAGAGAGACAGAAGACACCCATACATCTCTTGGGGTCCCTCCCTGTCTCTTCAGCAGTAGCTAGTGATGGCTTTTCATACCTTTGAACTGGTTATCACAAACTGTGCTTAAAACAAAACATAAAATCACAATAGTTCTCTTTTTCTTGAAGGATGATGATGGGGGGGGGGAATCCTTAACTTTTTAAGGAAACTAGAAATGCATTCTTCCTTTCTTCTCATTCCCTTTGTTAAAACTACAGATCTGCACATCTGTATGTAATTTATAACACGAATAATAGTCAGTGTTACTGGAGGGGAAATTAACATGAATGGAGAAATCAAGTTTTTCCTTACGCTTTGGGGAAAAAAAGATTGCCATTTGAGTTTTTCCCCCTTAACAATTAGGAATTTAAAACAGATAACTAAAAAAAAAAAATAGATAACTAATAAGAACCTACTGGATAGCACAGGGAACTCTACTCAATACCCTATGGTGACTGACATGGGAAAAGCATCTAAGAACGAGTGGATATATTTAAGTGCATCGCTGATTCACTTTGCTATACACCTGAAACTAACACAAGACTATAAATCACCTATACTCCAAATTAATTTTAGAAAACCCATGAAGAATTTAAATTAAGGAAATTTTACTTTAAAGGAATAATTTTCAACCTGAATGAAGCAAGTTATAAAATATGGATCATTTGGTTCAGGAGCTTGAATGGGAGGTTAAAGTCAAGGTGTCACTTGACTGGCGGGGTTCATCAGTCCTCCCTTTAAGTGACTCGTCCTGTAATGAAGAAAGCCCAGGACTTAGCAAGGGGATGTGTTAATAACACACCACGACCAGGAAGCTTCTATTAAGGACACAGTGGAGCTCTTTCTACCCTAACGTTCAGTTGTTTGTGACAATGATATCCGTATCTCAGTCATTGATGGCTTTGACTTCTTAAAGAGCTAAAGTGTCTATCAAGAAACTATCCCTTCTAATAGAGAACCCCCAGTTTTTCCTGCATCTCAAGTCTAGATTTTTTTAATGCTCTTTTTCTTTTATGTCTTCCCTGTCTTTTAAAATAACTCAATTAAGGTAGGTAATTAAAGGAGGGTTTACTATATTGAACTCAAAGAACATACTGAATGTTTATAGACAGAAAACATATTGGGACGACTGTGAGTGTCTGATGAGGGCCATACCATTGGAGCTCCCAGCAGTGTGGGGCTGGTTCTGGAAGGTTCTGGAGCGGGTGCCATATTGCCCTGGGAACTGCCCGCTCTGGGGTGGCAGCTCATTCCACGTGCCCCGGGAAGACGGGTGGAGGCTCTGGGGGGCCTCTGCAGAGTTCAAACGCTGAGGCCAGATCGCATCCAAATCCTGGGGTTCCTCTTTAAGTTTCTCCCCCTCCTTGCCCACACGCTGATATATCCTCCCAGCGCTGTCATTCAGTAATCTTCTCATTCCTGTAATTTGTTTTTTAATTTCCATGCTTTCATCTCCTAATGGAAACAGGGCCAGAGACAGCACTGTAAATTAGTGAAAGAAAAAATAATCCACTACCGGAAAAAAAAAAACAAAAAACGAGACACCCCCCCTTCCTTCTTTGGAATCAGGGGAGGATTTACTGACTCCAGATGCAAGCTTCTCTTTTAAAAATCTTCTTTCCTCAGAGGATTATTTTTTTTTTTTGAACCAAGGTATCTGTATTGCACCTAGGGTGCTTAATAAATATTACTTAAAGATGACTGAAATTATACAGATATAAAATATTTTCTATAAATAATATCATTAAAGGATGCCCAGATCTATTAGGGGCTATTTCAAACATGCGTGCATGCTTGCTCAGCCTCTCAGTCATGTCCAACTCTTTGTGACCTCATGGACTGTAGCCCGCCAGGCTCCTCTGTCCATGGAATTCTCCAGGCAAGAATACTGGAGTGGGTAGCCATTCCCGTCTCCAGGGGATCTTCCCGACACAAGGATTGAACCCTCATCTCCTGCATTGGCAGCTAGGTTCTGTACTGCTGAGTCACAAAGGAAGCCCATTGTAAACATACTATCTTCTTAAATTGTCATCAGTCAGTAACTTTACAAAAGTTAAGGGAAGTAGTCTTTTCTTTTTATTCTCTAATTTGGGTTTTAAAATAAAAGTCTAATGCCAGAGTACACACTCAAGAGTCACTCTACTAAATGCTTGAAATTTCAACTATGAAAGAAGGAAAAGGCCCACAGAAAGCATCTACTAGGAAAACATAGCTCCTACAAACAAATCTAGCACACTTATTTATTTATTTTTAATTTTTGGCCGCATCTGTGCAGCATGTGGGATCTTAGTTCCTGACCAGGGATCAAACCCACGCCATCTTACATTGGGAACTCAGAGTATTAACTTCCAGACCACCAGGGAAGTCCTGGGTACATTTAATATAATTATGTTGTAATGCCCTCAGCATCATATTAGCCAGATTTCTCTATCACACTGGTAACTGCACAATGAATGTAGGTATTTTGCATTGTCTGGTTAGATATTTAACTTATGAATACACAAATACATTACTGAATGTAATGGAAAAGGAAATGGCAACCCATTCCATTATTCTTGCCTGAAAAAGTCCGTGGGGTCACAAAGAGTCGGACATGACTTAGCAAACCTAACAACAACAGTAACAAAACTGAATGCAAGGAAACTTTTCTATTTTTATGCTGTGAAGTTAGTATCTTCAATTTTTAAAATGGTAACAAAAGTATTAATTGTCTTTAATAGCTAACATGAACAAATGCAGAATTAACACAGATTTCCAAATTTACAATACTGCTCTGTGTTGGCATATGCTTGAGAGGAGAAATATTTTACTTTGTCATAAAACTCTTTTCATTTCAAACACCTGTGAAAATGACAATACAGAAACAATAAATCATGTTCCAGATTTTTATGAGAACGAATGACCAAGCACAATTGAAGAAATGCGAAGCCAGCATTTACAACTTTCTCAGGATGTCTGGGGAACAGGGTGTGTCTGGAAGAGGTCCCAGAGGAATTCTGAGAGATAAATCTATAAGCCAGTGTGGCTGCTGTTACTTTCAGCATCCAAACCCGCCCTTTCCCGGCGTGACTAACAGCACAGCTTGGGCAGGAAGGAGCTTCTTTCCTGCAGGGCTTTTATTCTGGACCAGGGATGTCACACACGCATCTAGGCTGCAGCACGCTGATCTCGGTTGACACTGGCTGGTGGCTGCCACTCCCCTCCGTCCCAGGGCCCTGGCAAGAACCACACCAGCCAAGCCAGGCAGAGGCGGGCATGCTGCCTGGAGCCTGGATCAGTGCCAGCTTACTCCCCACATGAACCCTGACGCATCACAGCCAAAGGGCCACTCTCTTTTCAAAGGTTCCACTTCTGCTCCAGTGACTGAATCCTATGATAAAGTGCTGTCTTCAGAAGGAGGGAAAAAAGGTCATGAGGATCTTGGAACTTTCTAGGATCAAAGTTGCTTTGTCATGAGCTTAGTTTCATAGTCTGAGAACCTACAGTTCTGAAACTTACAAGACTGAAAGTAGAGTGTGAATTCTGCACACTTGATACTTTGAAGAGGACAACCAGGATTGTGGAAGAAAGAGGGAGATCCTGGCTGTGGGCTGACACTTAGAAACATTTCTTACAAAATCAAAACAAGAGGCAAACCATGACAACAGATTAGGACCTGGGACTGAGGAGGAAGAAAAACAGGGGGCTGCGAAGGCAGGTAGCAGAGCTGGCTGACTTCCTGAGAAGACGGCTCACAGTCTATCCAACTGCGGGACAGCTGAAAGGACAGAAAACAGCTCAGTGTAAGAATTGCTGGAGTCAAGGAAAGCTGAGAGACATGGGGAAGCCTGGAAACGGGCTGGTTGCGGGGCAGCCTCCTAGAGGTGACAGGCTGCGTGTCCCCAGAGGGCAGCAGGATGAGCTGTCTTTCCTTTAGCCAGAGAAGTCAGGAGCAGCCCTGAGCACGGCACCTGGGGAGGAGGCCCTAGAACCACATCTCTCTCTGTCTCTGTCTCTCTCTGTTTCTGTCTGTCTGTCTGTCTGTCTGTCTCTCTCTCTCTCTCTTTCACACACACACACACACATGGGCGGGGGGATGATGCACTCTACAGAGAGAGGGGAATCGAGTCCTCACACATTCAGGAGGGGTGCAGCAGAGGATCAGGAGGGAGATCTGAAGACTAAAAGTGAGGACGACAGAGAAAGCTGAGCAGCCTGCACATGCTGGGATGGAGAGGGTGAAGCTTGCAGGTTGGACCACAGATGCTGGGGGGTGGGTCCGGGACAGACCGGGGCTGGGGTGCCCCAGACCTGGACTCACTTCCCAACTGTGCTGACTTGCTACTTGCTACAAGACGAGCCACCTGCTATTCTCGGACTTCAGCTTCCTGAACCGTAAAAAATGAATTCTGAATCAGTCCATGCCTGGCATAACCCAGGGGGAGCAGTCAAGGAGGGATGTAGGTTTTTCCCGTTACCAAGATGTTCACAGGGCACTGAAAAGCTCTAAAAGTCACATATGTCCTCCTCAGAAACAGTGGGCTTATTCTGATTGCCACAGTGAAGCCAAATTCTCTGACTCAAAAAAAAAAAAAAGTGGGATAAATTAAGATATTGAGATTTGAAGCACTAGTTGACCACTTTGTCTTTCCAGTTCTAATCAGTTGATGTCCTCTCTGTGTATAAATGCCAGGAAAAAGAAGCTCTAAAGAAGTATGATTCCAGGGAATTCCCTGGTTGCCCAGTGGTTAGGACTCCACACTTTCACTGCCAAGAATGTTTCAATTCCTGGTAGGGGAACTAAGATCCCACACTCTGTGTTATAAGGGCAAAAAACAAAAACAAACAACAAACAACAAAAAGAAGCAACAATTCCATGAGGAAACCTGTTCACTTTCCAAACCCAGCCATGCCTTTACACATGTTTAACCACAAGGGGCTGGGTCTTTTTAGAAAAAAAGAACAGGAATCTTACAAACATGGACCCATGGTGTGTGGCTGCATTAGTAAAACAATCTTAAATGAAAAATGGTTTGTATGTTTAGTAACTGGACTCCTTGGACAAGACTGACAAAAGATTACAGGTTGGATTTTACCCTTTGCTAAATTTCAAGACTCACTTTCCCTTACATAGATTACTTTCCTTTACGTAAATAATTTGCAAAATACAGAACAGAGAATCTTGCAACACAGAAGTCATCATATAGGATGATTTGATCAGGAGAGAAAAACATACTATACAGAATACGATTATTCGTGTTTTGAGGTAATGAAAGAAAAAAGGCAGTAATGCCCAAAGATAGAGTGAGATGATGTACATTAACATTGTACATCCATTTCTATATGCCTTCTTTTCACAAAGACTCAAAATAGTCACCACATCTTTGTATGAAAAATTAACTAGTGTTGAGTTATAACAGTCATTTCATACACCTTCCTTACGTAAATGAAAGAAATGTTGTGTCACAACCAGAATGAAGTCTAGTAGAATTAAATGTGATACTAAGGTTATAAACAAACCACATACTGAGAAAAATCCAAATGAACCTTTTGGCCAACCCAATATTAATAGGATGGAGTCAAAAAGTACCAGAAATACATTATTCAATAACAATTTATCAAGCATCTCCTGGGCCCCAGAGATACAAAGATCATCCTGTTCAAATTGAAAGGTACTCCCCTTCCAAATCTTTCAACATCTTTTACTCAAATCCTTTTGTGTGGGTTGGTTATTCTGAAAAATGGTCCTGATTTTCCCCAGCCTGCTGACCTGCACCTCTTTTAACTACGTGCCCCCATAACTCCAGCGAGCAGACTACCCTGCTATCTGTAGACACCTCTGATTTCTTGCTGGAGCTAAAAGCTGGCCCTTCTCTGAGGACCCTGCCTCCCTGAAGCCCCCTGTGTGAAAGTTATTCACCTCCCATTCCCTTGGGGCTGCGGAGGGTGGCCCCTGAGCATCACTCTTGCAGGCAGAAGCTCACTGTCTGGGTAGATGCCACAGCTGTACCACTTCCCCCTCTTCTTCCTGAACAGCGGTCTGTGTGCCGGGAGTTTAAGGTTCATAAAGAAAAGTGGCAGGTGATGAAGTCAATGCATACAGTGAGGTCATCCCATTAAGGTGCCAGGTTAAGGAAGAATAATTTTGCACTGGAGATATTGGGTTATAGATCTGGGTTATTTATTTCAATATTTTTATTTATTTATCTGGCTGTACCAAATCTTAGCAGCAGCAGGCAGGATCTTTAGTTATGGCATGTGAACTCTTGGTTGAGGTATATGGGATCTAGTTCCCTGACCAGGGATTAAACCCGGGCCCCCTGCATTGGGAGCATGGAGTCTTAGCCACTGGACCACCACGGAAGTCCGGCTCTAGGTAATTTCAAATTCACTCTCTCTTTAACATAAGGATGGTAAACAATCAGATCTTTCCCTTAGAAAAACAAATCTGGCAAAACTATGGTGAAAGTAGCGTGGGGAGAGGAAACTGGCTAGAAGGTTATTGCCAAAGGTTTCGTGAATGACCGTGACAGACTGGGCCAGGATAGGGTGATGGTGATGGAAAGGGAGACATTGAAGAAGGTTCACCAAATAGACTTGGTGATTCACTGGATGTGGGGGTGGGCGCAAGGATGTGAAGAAGAATCAGTGAAAGATAAATCTGAGGTTTCTAGCTGGGGTGACTGAATGGATGC
The DNA here is from genome assembly GCF_963930625.1 of Muntiacus reevesi. Lineage (NCBI taxonomy): Eukaryota > Metazoa > Chordata > Mammalia > Artiodactyla > Cervidae > Muntiacus > Muntiacus reevesi. The sequence continues at coordinate 27,640,542 of NC_089250.1, forward strand.
TATCTAACATCAGTCAGAGAATTAGAAGATTGCAGGGCAGTGGAAATACAATGAGGCTAGTTTTTTAAAAAAAAATATTTATTATTTTATTATTTATTTGGCTGTGTCGAGTCTTAGCTGAAGCACGTGGGATCTTCAGTTGTGGCAATGTGGGATCTAGCTCCCCGACAAGGGATGGAACCCAGGCCCACTGCATTGGGAACACGGATTCTCAGCCACTGGACCACCACTCTGAGGCTAGTTCTGACAAAGGAAATTTATATAGTCGGCAGGCAGTTGGGAATGTATAAGAAGTTGATGGTGAAGTGGGAATACTGGAGACAGCAGTAGCTATTGTTATTACCAGTGGTACCTGGCCCCTTTGGACGGAGACAGCCCCTTGGGCTCACAAACAGCTCAGGGGGTGGCAGGACATCTTATCCGGAGATACTAGGTTTCCTGTTGATCTAACATGTGGAGAGCTCAGCACCCTCACTTCAACATTAAAAGCTATGAGCTCACGTGTGTCCAAGCTGGCCAAGTGAGTTCACCTGCTCCTCTTGGACTTTGAGTCCCCGGGGCAGGCAGCAGTCCCCGTGGTCACAACCGCATCATCTCCAGCTCCTCACGCACCCTGACCACCGTCTAGTCCATCCCCTGGGTGCCAATCCCCAACTCACGTCTACAGAAGGACTGACGGACACTGAAAGGACTGAGGGACAGTCACCACTACATCCACTATGCTTTGGCTCTTATTGTGGTATCATGTCCAGCCTTTTTGTTTGTTTTTGGCCGAACCACACAACTCGCGGTATCTTAGTTCCCCGACCAGGGATTGAACACGGGCCACAGCAGTCAAAGCACAGAGTTCTAACCACAGCCGCCAGGGACCTCCCATCACGTCCAGTTTTGCACTCTTTTAAAGAGGCTGTCGAGAAACTTGAGATCATGCAAAAGTCAACAAAAAAGATGAAAGGATCAAGGAAAGGTTAAAGAAGTTGGGTTGTTTCTCTGAGAGACAAATAGCTACTGAGTGACTCCTCTTCAAACACTTGACAGGTTATCACGAACACTGTTCATTATCCATAGGAAAAAGTGGCCTCAAACTGTAGCTCCTAGGCAGGAGGTTGGGCAACCTTATGGTCTAAAAAGCTGACCCCTCCAGTTCTAGAAACAGAAGAGGAACCTCTGAGAAGATATGCCAAAGGAGTGGCATTAAGGATGCCTCCTGTCTGGGATGTTGAAGAAGTGCTGGAAACAGTGGCGATGGCTGCATACCACTGTGAACATCCTTTTTGGAAAAGGCCTTTTAAGGGAACTTCCTGGTGGTTCAGTGGTTACAACTCGGTGCTTTCACTGCTGTGGGCCCAGGATTCGATCCCCAGTCGAGGAACTAAGACTCCAAAAGCCACAAAGTGCAGCCTCCAAAAAAGGTTTAAAACTCCTTGCAAAAAAAAACAAAAAAACAAAAAAAACACTTCCTTGCATTTTCTAGGTAATGGTAGTTAAACAAAAAAAAGTTGAGTTTATCAGTGAGAAATACTGAGATAACCATGATTTATACTGAATAGTGCAAGTACCTCCTTCTCAAACACTAGCAGAAGCTGGCGTGGAGCCGTATTGTAGAAAAGGCTGAACTCCGACCTGTCAAATGAGAGCAGTGAGAAAAAGAGCAGGAAAAAAGGAAGCAGGGTCCATCAAGACCACACAGCAGCTCTCTCCACCACAATGCTCGACACGTGAGTGGAATAGCCAGGCATCTGCAGTGGACTCTGCACCCTGAGAAGACCTGGGTTAGCATCAATGCCTCAAACCTGTGCTGACTTGCAGACACCATCAAGGTTCTGGCTGGCCATCCCTGGGGGCGGCAGCCACGTTTACCAGGGACATGTAGGCCTAGGGGGGCTAATGGCAAGAAGGGTTTGAAAAGCATAGAGAACAGAGTGATGGCTGCCAAGTGAACCCTTTGCCCTGAAGCAATCTGAAGTGGAATCCCCCAAATAAAGAGGAGCCAAGATCTACCGAAGAGAATGTATCAGAACCTTTATTCCCAAAACAGTCCTTGGAGTCCAGTTGAGAACACTGTGTAGTCTAAATGCCACTAGGAAGGAAGGATGCAAACCTCGGCTGCAGGATTGGTGAACTGGTGGAATCAAATGTGTTGATCAGGGGGAGTTAACCCGCACACGTGCCGCCACAGTGCTGGGCGACCCTCCTGTTCAACTGAAGTGTTAGGTGGAATATAATTAAGAAGCCCAGGGCATAGAAGGCGTTTTCATTGAAAAGACGAGGTTCCTTACAAATCTGTTTAGATAACATCAGGTTCAATCATCTATTCAATAAATATTTACTGTACTATTACTACTAAATATGAGATTTCTGTAGGACCAAAGAAAGAAAAAGACAAGAAGGACAAGATACCATCTCTCCCCTCCAGGAGTTTACAGCCTCGCTGGGAACCCAGATGAACGCACAAGGATTCCGAGGACTCAGGGCCTCTCTCCTGACATGCGGGCAAGCTCACCCAGCCTGGGCCACCCATAGCCAGCATGGGAGGCAGGAGCTCTTTTTAACTGAGACTGAGGAAGTGATGCCAAGACAGGTCCCAAGACAGAATGCCACGGGTCCATGCTGAGAAAATGGGCCTGCAAAGCAGAAAGGGGAAGAAAGGCTTGAGATGGGTAAGAAGGGCCAGGGGAGCAAAGAAACACCAGGACATGAATCGACATGGGCTGTCACGCTGCTTCTCAAATGTGTCCCTCAGTGGGACGGACTGAGACAGCAGCACTGACATACACACTACCACGTGTAAAACTGAGAGCTGGTGGGAAGCTGCCGTACACCACGGGGAGCTCAGCTCAGCGCTGAGATGGCCGAGAGAGGTGGGATCAGCATGGGGTGGGAGAGAGGCCCCGGAGGGAGGGGATACATGTATACATATGACTGACTGACTTCACTGCACACCAGAAACTAACACAACATTGTAAAGCAATTATCCTCCAATTAAAAATAAATTTTAAAAAGTATGTCCCTCAAAGAGCATCTACAGACAGAGTAGAAAAAACATCCATGAGAAGTTTAGGGGCAAAGCCCTAAAAGGGGATGAAGGAACAATTTTCTTTGATGGTTTCATGCTTTATCTAAAAAAATAAATGCAAGTATTCCCTGCTTTGAGCCCACCGAAATGTGCAGATCCCTCTCTCCATGGAACAACCCAGAGCCCCACGGTCCCCCAACTCAGAACCATTACAGAAGGCAAAGGGCTGTTGCTTATGACTGTCTCCAGCTATGTGCTCTAGGAATACATTTATAGCATGATCGGACAGATTAAACCTAGAGAACACAAGATAAATGCCTTGGATGATGCCTTAATTACGAGTGTTTTGGGAATTGACAGGACGAGATAACTTTGTGAGGATTACAGCTGACTTCATGAAGACAGGAAGACCTGAGCTGGTGAAGAACATGTGGTCAGCAAGTCCATGGGCACTTTGAGGGAGAGAAGACAGAAGACCACTGAAGGCAGAGGAAAAACCAGGCAGGCTGTGGTGAGAAGCTGATTGGTTGGACTGAATGATCACTGAATGGGTGAAACATAGAACACAGGGACCTTGTTTTCACTTTATCCTGAAAATGACAGGACATCAATGAAGAAAGCAATATGACACCACTAGAACTACCCAACCAATTCAGAGAGTTTATCTACTTTTCTCTTCCCCAAATCTTTTTATAACAAGGAAAAATTTGATTTTATAACAAATACAGCATGGTCTCCCAATTGAATGTTCCTTCATCAGACATGGACTGTAACTCCAGCCACATTAAGTGGGTAGGTCAGAAGCCACCACTTTGAATAATGTTAAGGAATAATCAAGTCAAAGAGTTCAGATCCCAAATGTACAGGACAGGTCTTACAAATCAGTGAAGAAGAAGATGACGACACATACCTACTAACAATGGAAAATGGGCACAAGACATGAACATGCAACTCATAAGGGAAATAAATAGTTCAAATCTCTTAATGTCCATAATGATTAATGTAACAAAAATTACATAATGTGAAATTCTTTGTCTATTAATTTGGCAAAGACTATGGACACAACTGAAGCGACCTAGCAGCAGCAGCAGCATAGATTCATAGGGCTTCCCAGATGGTGTAATGGTAAAGAATCCATTGCCAAGCAAGAGACTCGAGTTTGATCCCTAGGTTGGGAAGATCCCCTGAAGAAGGAAATAGTAACCACTCTGGTATTCTTGCCTGGGAAATCCCATGGACAGAGGAGCCTAGAAGGCTACAGTCCATGGGGTTGTAAGAGTTGGACATGATTTAGTGACTAAACAATAATAAACAGATTCAAAAAGCCCATTTTTGATGAAGGTGTAGGGTTATGGTTCCTCTCATAGGCTGCAGGTAGGGGCCCTTTTAGGGGAAATTCGCAATTCCACTCATAGGCATTTATCCTACAGAAACATTTAGACAAATGTCTATGACATACTTATAAGAACATTCACGGTAGCATCATTTTCACTAGTGAGACACTGCAAACCACCTAGACATCAATCAGTGAGTATTAGATAAGTGAATTATGGCATATCTGTAGACTGAGATTACAGTGTATCTTTACATGTCTGAAAAGGATGAAGCAGACCTTTTTATAGTCATTTGGAAATAAGTGCAGGATTATCCTATAAACTCCATGAAGGCTGAGACCATGATTATTTCCTTCAATACTGGATAGTCAGAGCCTGCCTGGCTTAAACTAGGCACTCAAACTGTGTGGAACAGATGGAAATTTGGTTAAGCAAAAAAAAAAATTACAAAACATTATACAGGATAGTTCTATTTTCCTTTTTTTAATGGTTGGTTTATTTTTCATTCATTTTTGGCTGTGCTAGATCTTATTTTATTGTGCACAGGCTTTCTCTAGTTGCAGAGAGCTGGGGCATTACTCTCTAGTTGCGGTGCTTGGGTTTCACACTGCAGTGGCTTCTCCGGGTGAGGAGCACGGACTCCAGGGTGCACGGGCTTCAACAGTTGCAACTCGTGGGCCCAGCAGCTGCAGCTCACGGGCTCTACTCTACGGCGAGGGCTCAGCGTTTGTGGTGCATGGGCAACGTTGCTCCACAGAATGTGGAATCCTCCCGGACCAGGGATTACCGCACCTATGTCCCCTGAGTTGGCAGGTGGACTCTAATCCACTGTGCCACCAGAGAAAGCCCCATTTTCCTTTTTGCAACACACACGCCTGTATTTTTTACGCATACTCTACGGTTACCGCTGGAGAGGGTGACTGGGACAGGATTTTTTTAATATCTTGTTTTCAACCTTATAAATGAAAACTGTAAAAAAAATGATTTTGAAATGAATATATGTTAATTTTTGTAAGAAAAAAAATAATCTGGAAGAATTATGTACACTCTTTTCCCTGTGGGATTGTAAAGTTGGGTATAAGGCAACTGGTGGAAACAGCTTTGGACATAAAAAAATCTTCTCTGATGTTTCCCAGGAAAGATGAAGCTGGGCAGGAGTGGGAAGTAGGTGGTGAAAAGGAAGTCAGGGAAGGAGGGGGCTGCCTGGGGTGCACTTTGCAATCCAGGGGTACAGGCCTAAGATGATTTTCTCTTGAAGCTTACAAACCATGGTTGTTGTTGTTTTTTTAAATGAACATTTATTTTGGCTGCGTCTGGTCTCAGCTGCAGCTCACCGGATCTTTGCTGCACTATGTAACTGCCCTTGTTCTGATGCACAGACTTTCTAGTTACAGAACACGGTTTCTCTAGTTTCAGCACGTGAGCTTAGTTGCCCCATAGCATATGGGATGTTAGTTCTCCAACCAGGGATCTAATTTGCGTCCCCTGCATTTCCAGGCTGATTCTTAACCATCAGATCATCAGGGAAGTCCCAAGCTATGTGTTTTTTACAGGAATTTGGATGTGCTTAGGAGGAAAAGGGTTAGAGTCACCATTTATGGACCACCACTTTACTATGTACGGGGCCCTCGGGCAAGCACACTGCCTACCCTTAATCCTGATCACAAGCTAAGAGGTTCAGAAGTTGATGATGAATACATCTTCCCCAGGAGAAAACACAGACTTTGAATTTAGACATTAGAGACCTATCACCTTCCAAGGTCCATGAGCCTCACTGTTCTACCAGGATGGCAGGGAACTAACCAGCTGGCCAGCAGAAAGGGTTCCATTCATGAAGCCCACTGCACTGCATCCAGGAAGCTGCAGAGACCTGCACTGCACACTGCATGAAGTGGTTAGCACATTAACCACCCACTGATCTTAATACACATGGTGGAAACAATGACATCTTTGGACCACACTATCTTTATGGAGTCCCACTTAGCTGTACAGTTTCAAACTAAGAAGGCAGCTCAGACATATCCTTTAAATTCAAAACAGGGCTCATGTGAGTCCCGTTAGTCCTGCAAAAGATGAGAATTTATTTGTGCTTATGGTTCTCTGAGACATAAAGCAAAAGTCTTCAAAGGCTGACAACACACATTGGAAAAATATAACAAGACTGCAGACCAAGGGCTGCTTTCATTTTCCGAGAGGAGCATAAACAAAATCTTGCCCTCGTTTAATCAGAAATAAAATGTTCATAATTGACTGTCTGGAAAGAGACAATCTGTTTCCATATAACCTGAAATCCTGACCCTCTGCTCTACTGCACAGAAAACTCTTAAAGAACGCTAGTACAGAACTGCACATTGCCCCTAGTGACTTAAATATTAACTTACATACCATATCGTGGGTCAATTGAGGATGAACAAGGGTAAGTACTGGGGGTACTGTTTCTTCGGTCATTTAAATTTTTAAAAATATTCCAACTTAAAATACTCATGCTGTTGTACAGTTTCACCTTCAGTATTCAGTTCAGTTCAGTTCAGTCGCTCAGTCATGTACGACTCTTTGCGAACCCATGAACCGCAGCACGCCAATCCTCCCTGTCCATCACCAACTCCCAGAGTCTACCCAAACTCATGTCCACTGAGTCGGTGATGCATCTAATCATCTCATCCTCTGCGTCCCCTTCTCCTCCTGCCTTCAATCTTTTCCAACATCAGGGTCTTTTCAAATGAGTCAGCTTTTCACATCAGGTGGCCAAAAATATTGGAGTTTCAGCTTCAACATCAGTCCTTCCAATGAATACCCAGGACTGATTACCTTTAGGATAGACTGGCTGGATCTCCTTGCAGTCCAAGGGATTCTAAAGAGTCTTCTCCAACATCTTCAGTATAAATAATATTGATGATGAGAAATGTATGATGTTCACAGCATCTTTCTCTTCCACGAATCTCAAGAAACTGATAACTGTGGGTCCGAAGGCACCTGGAGACTGGCAGTGGCTGCCTTCCCTGAGAGAGGCCAGGGGTGAGGCAACTGCGGCTGTACTCAGCAGCTTCCAAACTTTCTGGACTGTGATTCACAGCAAGAAAATCAAAATTTCATGAATTTATCCTTCCTGCATGCAAGACACTCTGATATTTTCTAACCTATTTCTCTTATTATTATTGTATTGATAGTTTGTGTGGGTGACAGTCTGCTAAACTGACTTCATGACCCACTCACAGGTCACGACCACTGCCTTAAATGCTGAAGTTTTCTTGGACCCTGTCCCACATGGGCCTCTCCCTCTCCACACACTTCCTGGATTCACCCCACCCACCCCACCTCTCTTCTGGCTCCAGTGACCATCTGTCTGTGACGACTTCGGCCCTGATCCCACTTCAGGGCTCTAGACCCATACATCCAATTGCCCATTGGACAGTTCCACTTGGACATTTCAAAAGCAACCTTAAAACTATGTCCAAGAATGTATTTTACGACGACTATCACCAAGCCTTGATAAACAGCACCAACTTGGCTATTCAAGCCAGAAAACTGGGACTCATCTTCCATCTCTTCCCTCCCACAGCCACTTAAACACTGAGTCCTGCTTATTGTAACTTCTAGATTACTCAGGAGTCCTTCCACCCCTCTCTCATCATCACTTGATGGGGCTATGGCCAAAAGCCTGCAGCACTGCTCCACCCCACCACAGTCCATGCTGAAGCCAGGGTGATTTTTCGGAAATGCTGACCTCGTCAAGTGACCTGCCTTGGTGGAAGGTGATGGGGCCCAACTCTTGCACTGGGGCTTCTCCAGCCTTGGCTCTGGCCACGTCTCCCCCTGTTCGAGGTGGTAGCTCTTGGGTCTGATACACATTAGAATCACATGGATAGCTTTAAAAAAAACCAGGCCTAACTTCAGGACAGTTGAACCCAAACCCCATTAGTGACTATACTGGATGGCCAGAGAACTCCCCATTTCAGCTCTATGGAAGGTCTTCAGGGACTTCCCTGGCAGTCCAGTGATTAAGACTCTGTTCTTCCAGTGCGGAGGATGGCGGGCTGAAACCCTGGTCAGGAAACTAAGATCACACATGCCATTTTCATGGCCAAAAAAAAATTTTTTTTTAATAAAAGAAAAAAAGAATTTCTCTAAGGAGGGTCTTTGGCTCCTGGGACAGGCTCTCACTTCCTTACTGTCTCATAGCCTCAGCCCCACCTTATACTTACTCGTTAGGTCCTTCTTTGCTTAAACATCCTCTTCTCAAGGGTCACCTCCCTTCACCCCCCAGGTGAGGTCCCCTGGCTCTGTTTTTCTATCACAACCTATGGGTTGTCAAATCTCCCAGCTTGGCACCAAGGGCTGCTCAATAAAGACCTACCAATGGGTATAGGAATGGTTAATTCTAGAATCAGATATGCTGAAGCTACTGTTGAGGAAAGGGGTTGTTCCCCACCCCCAACACCACTGATGTACAAGGCGTAAACCAACATCTGTGACAGAAGTTCTCCTTGTTTCCATGGGGTGTGGGGGGTTGGTCAGATGAGGCTACTTGACGCCTGAAAGTGAAAGTCACTCCATCATGTCTGACTGTTTGCAACCCCGTGAACTCTATGTCCATGGAATTCTCCAGGCCAGAATACTGGCGTGGGTAGCCCTTCCCTTCTCCAGGGATCTTCCTGACCCAGGAATGGGACCAGGGTCTCCTGTACTGTAGGTGGATTCTTTACCAACTGAGCCATCAGGGAAGTTCCCCAGGGGAACATGTCTCATTCTCTGCCTCTTCCCAGTTCATCCAGGAGAACAAACAAGAAATCCACACCTCCCCCACCCCACCCCCCACCTCCTTTCACAAAGGATAAGACTGAGTTGCCAAAACAAACAAACAAACAAACAAGATATGGACTTCCCTGGGGGACCAGTGGTTAAGACTTCACCTTCCAATGTAGGAGGTGGTGGCGGGTGGGGTGGTGGTGGTGGGGGGGGGTGATGGTTCACGGGGAGCTAAGATCCTACATGCCTTGCAGCCAAAAAACCAGAACTTGAAACAGAAGCACTGTTGCAACAAAGTGAATAAAGACTTTAAAAATGGTCTACATCAAAGACTTGAGTTGCCCAGAATGACCAAAGGAAATCAGAGGAAGAAGGACTAGGTCTGGGTCCGCGTCCCTGCTTTTACAGGAGTTAAACAGTTCACAGGGACACCTCGAGCTCCCACTCCCGCAGCAACGACGGCACCGCTATATTTCACACAGCGCTTATTAAGGTACCCATTAAAGTCTTGCTAGTAATTGAAAAAATTATATATGTGCGAGGAGAATGAGTTAATGTTCACAGAAGAACCTTTCCTTGTGCACCTCCTGACTCCTTACTTTCAAGGTGTGCCTTAACCTTGCATTTTTGTGGGGTTCTTTACATCTTATACGTGGGCGTAAAGTCACATTTGAGATATAATTCCATTAGCCACACAAGCAACTTCGGAGGCTATTATGTTGCATCAACTTTTTCTGTAAAAAATAAATTGTTCAGGATATTATTCCTGGAACAGAATAAATTCTTGGAATTACCGAGTAACTTATGTGCCGCACCACTGTTCCAAGAACACATTACTTATTTTATCATGACAAAGTCAAGTTATTAATCTTCTGGCTTCCATTTCAACAATGAGAAATTCTGCGAGATGCACAGCAGACACCTGCATTCCATCTCAGTTCAACTTTATATCGTCCATAAACATCTCTGTTTTGGACACCTCGTCCAAACAAATGCTCACGGAATACTCAATGTAGCGTTCGATTTTATGAAACTATAAAAGCTCCTTGCTGTTAATTACAGAGACAAATGTCCCATCACACATTTGGTTACCAGATAGCATAATTAGTTTTCTCCATTAACCTTTCAGATGTAAAATTTGATTTCCAAGTTAAAAAAAAAACACAAAAAACATTGTAAAACCCTTGGAATTCAGAGAACACACTATATATTTGTACATGCTGGGGGAAAGAATTGCAATACTAAGAGAACAATTTTATGGATTCTTATTTACCAGGGTACTGTCTGGAATCTTGAAAGAAAACCTGTCTAAACTTCTTCATGGTTTTAAAATATATGCTCAGATATGCAGGCAGTAAGCCATCCATTGTGTGGAAAGGAGGTGCAGTAACCTGACCCTGAATGGAATGTGCCCTTTGATCTCTTCCTTCTCCGAAGGGTGATGCAGCTGAACTGGTCCATCACAGCCTCTGTCTCTGCTGTCCCCCTGCACATAGGGCATCAGAGAGAGAAAGGTGAAGGAAGGGCATCCAGGCTTTTTCCCCACTCAAAGCTAAAGGACCTGGACTTCCCTGATGGTCCAGTGGCTAAGAATTGGCCTGCCAATGCAGGGGACACAGGTTCAATCCCTGTGTCCGGGAAGATTCCACATGCTACAGGGCAGCTAAGCCCATGCGCCGCAATTACTGAAGCCCATGCACACGAGAGCCTGGGCTCCACAACAAGAGAAGCCGCCGGAGCGAGAAGACCACACACCGCAAGAAGAGAGTAGCCCCCGCTCGCCACAACTAGAGAAAACCCGTGTACAGGAACCTAATCCCAGCACGGCCAAAACCAATTTTTTAAAAAAGCTAAAGAACCCCACAACCCTGGCACGCGAAGGACCATACTCTGGCTCCCACGTGCTGGAGGCTGGTCGTCACAGTGACTGAGTGGGAAGCTCTCGACCTGCATGTGTATTTATGATGCCAACATTCAGAGGGTACGATCCTAACCTCCTTCCATGTGTACAACAGTCCTGCCCAAGAAAACCTTCTCGGCTTAACCAACCGTCCCACTCAGATCAGCTGATAACTGGAGGCAAAATACATTTCAACATGTTTTAACATGGTACTCATTTATCCAAAATTAGCAACCCAGAGCCTACTTGTCGCCAGGTATTGTGCCCTGGGAACACAGCAAGCTCAAAGTCTTGCCCTGCAGGAATTCAAGCTGAGACTCGAGGGGTCAACAGAGATCTCACAGACAAGGCAGTTACGTAGAGGTGATGGCAGGCAGGGACCAGCACCGCAGTACCGCAATATTTCAGGGATACCCTCACACGGTGGGGTCTAAGTCTGCAAGACCCTGGGGGCAGGGGCAGGAACACACACAAAGGCATCCTAGTCTTGAGCTCAACTTTAAAAGAGGGCCTATTAACTGAACCAGAAAGAAAAACACGTGTAATGAAAAGTAACCATGGACTTCCCTGGTAGGACAGTGGGTAAGAAGCCACCTGCCGACGTGTGGAACACAGGTTTGAGCCCCTGTCCGGGAATATTCCACATGCCTCAGAGCATCTAAACCTGTGCACATCAACTCCTGAGCCAGCACTCTAGTGCCTCTGGACCACAACTACTGAGCCCTCGCGCCTGGAGCGCCGCAACAAGGGAAGCCCACGCACCACCCAACAGAGCAGCCCCAGCTCTCTGCAACTGGAGAAGGCATGCGCGCAGCAATGAAGACCCAGCACAATCAAAAACTTTAAAATAAATGAAATTAATTACTTTAAAAATTATTATTTTCAAAAAAAAAGAAAAGTAACTGTTCCATTGGGTATTTTACTCCTGACATGTGAGGTCCAGGTAACTCCTGAGATGGACACATAGATTCACCTCATGAAGCCAAGATGGGAGCTTGGAGGTAAAAGAGGTGAATGATAAAGCTTCAGAGTAGCTGATCTCACTAATTTTAATTTGAAGTGGAGCTCCTCGCTCATTCACTGAGCATCCTTGGATGTTTGTAATGTGCCCAGCATGGTGCTGGGCAGTGGGGACACAGGAAGAGAGAGAGAGAATTAATTAAACTGGCAGTGCCTTCACTTTGGTAGAAATGCTGTGGAAGGAGAGGGGAGGCGGAAATCAAAGAAGACTGCCTGGAAGAAGCAACGTCATCTTGGAGTCTTCAGGGATAAGAGATAGCCAAGCACAGAAGAGGGAGCATGGTGCAGGCACAGGGTTGCAAGCAGAGGAGGTGGTCAGAGCAGGCAGTAAAGAGGGAAAGCGAGGTAGCTGCAGGAGTGGAAAGTGGTTTGGAGTGGCTGAAGCATAGGAAGTGGGAAGAGCAGTGTCAGGAATCAGCCTGAAGCAGGCAGGTGGCAGTTCCTGCGGGGTCTTAATCTATCTTCTGAGTCCTGATCTGAGAGCCAGACACAATAGGAGGTTCAGGTGGGGACGGGGGAGGGTGCGATCTTCCACGGGCCCTCCAGGCGCCCCTGCATCAATTACCATGGGCCCCTGCAAGCGTCCTGCTACTGCGTAACCCTCCTTGGCAGGTAGCATTCTCTCCAATACTTTTAAGAATAACAGATGTGCTTTGTAAATTTCCTAGGTCTATTTTTAACTTTGAGATGCGAAACACACTGTTCCCCAGTCTCTTTTTCCCCTTATGAATGGCCATACTCTTTTCCTCCAAAAGGAAAAAAATCCATATTCCCATGGGAACCAGGGAGGCTAAACTGTTAAGACACCTCCTTAGAGTCTGTCCCTTGTGAAGATTTCTTTGTTTCAGTGATGTTGTGGTGATAGGTGGGGGGAAAGCCAACTCCCACAACCCCACCACGAGTTTCACTCACAGGGCAGTTGCAGAACCACCCTGAGGTTTTAGGAGAAACTGAAAGAGGTGTGTGTAGATGCACACATCAGGGATGGGGATGGAGGGTCCAAACGGGACAGTTACCAGGGTCTGTTGCCATCTGATGCATGGATTTTCTTAAATGCAGGTAGGAAAACCTGCTGCAAGTGGAGCCCGAGAACCAGACAGTTAGTTCTAAACGTGGGCTTACGAACAGGGCAGGACCATCTTCAGCCCCTTTGTAAAGTTCTGCCAAGATCACGGTGAAGTACAGAGTCAGCAAAACATGTTATTTTTCAATTTGGGTCCAGTATACTCATGCATGGAGATAACAGGGATTTGAGCACCCATCATGTGGGGTACCTATTGTATTCAAACAAATCACTGTGCTAAGTGGTCCAAAGCAGCCGTCTCCAACCTTCTCGGCACCAGGGACCTTTTCGGTGCAAGATGACTTTTCCATGGACGGGGGGCAGGGTATGGCTTTGGGATGATTCAAGGGCATTAAGTTTACCATGCACTTTATTTGTAATCTAATGCCACCATTGATCCAACAGGAGGTGCCAGGGCACGGCCCAGAGGTTGGGGACCCCTGCTCTAAAGGATTCACAAAAGAGTTTAGGTCCCACTTTCTCTGTGATCCTCCAGTGTACAAGAGGAGAGGTGGGTTAAAAACGACCATAGTTCAACGTGGGATGTGTTGAGGGTGACATGAAGCACAGTAAAGGCACATACGAAACAAGGAACTATTATAGGCAGTCTGCGGTATAGGAGAGTGGCATTCCTATTTAGTGCTGAGGTGCCCAGGAGAAAAGATAACCTCTAATTCAGAGAAAAAGGGGACAAAAACAAATGCAGTGTTTTCTAGTTTGAAAATGTGTTTCACCACAAAGGATGTGTTGTGTGCTATGGGGGCACTGGATGAGGGAGTTAGGATCTCCATCAGCATTTCATTATAGAAGATAAGACCTTCAAGAGGCTGTCTGAGGTGTGCTGAACTGTTAACCTGAGATTCAAACCAAGGCTTCACCGACCACAGTAGACTTTAAACAAACTTGAGTCTCTTTCTTCCCAAATGGGTCCCGGGCTTCCCCTCAACGAAGCTTTTGGCCATGCCATTCCTTCTACCTGCAGTGGGGCCCCCTTTCTCACCTGAAATCCTACTTTGCTAGGGGTGAGGGGGCAGTGGGGCCCAGGGAGGTGAGTTACATCGAAGTTGAAGATGGAGATGGAGATTAGGGGCAGACTGGATACTCAACATTAAGTTAAGGGATTTCAACTTGACCCCTAGAATCCATGAGAAGACAGTTAAGTCTCTGAGCATGGGGTAGGATGATGAATTACATGTTAAGATCAGCTTTTTTGAGCAGAAGGCGGGGGTGGGGGGGTGGGGGGAGTGAGACAGCTCTGGCACAGAAAAGAGGACAGAATGAGATGTTAAAAGACCCAATTTTAAAGCCTGGTCAGCTACTAATTCCTGTGTGACCTTGGGCAAGTTGCTGTCATCTCTGAGGTCAGCTTCCCATTTGTATTCATCTAAGGGACATAATACCCACCTTCTGGAGGGGTTGTAGTATTAACTCAGTGATTAGTGGAAGTATGAGACAGCCTAGCAGCAAAAGCTCTTAAACTTCAGGCAATAAAGTGAGTCCTCTCCAAGGACGACTAAGCCTGCGCCCACAGCCACAGAAGCACAGGTACTTATGAGCACCTATGTTCAAAGAAGCCACCAGTCCTTAAGGCTCCTCAAGAGGCTCTCAGATTGGGCTTTGCTTGCTCTTGTTTTTGAAACCATTTCTGGACCCAGAGTGGAACCAGACATAGCATCAGTGCTGTAGGAATTCTCCAAAATCATCTGGACCAGAGGCTTTTCCACAGTGCTGAGGGCACCCTGACCATTCTGCAGAGGCCAGCAGAGGAGGTGGGACATGAGACAGGTGTTCAGGACCTCCTCCACCTGCTCCTGGCTGCTCTGCTCCCCTCCCACCTTTATACCCCTGGGAGTTAATTTCAACAAGCCTTCCACATGGATAAGAGAGTTTTGGAGACAACAGACCCTGATTTGGATCCTGGTTCTGTCACTGAGTTACTCCATGAAAACCTCAAATTCCTCAAAGTGGGAATAATAATACTGTTGGGGGAGAATTAATGGGATAACCAACCAGTCCATCCTAAAGGAGATCAGTCCTGGGTGTTCATTGGTAGGAATGATTCTGAAGCTGAAACTCCAATACTCTGGCCACCTGATGCGAAGAGCTGACTCATTTGAAAAGACACCGATGCTGGGAAAAATTGAGGGCAGGAGGAGAAGGGGACGACAGTGGATGAGATGGTTGGATGGCATCACCGACTCAATGGGCATGGGTTTGGGTGGGCTCTGGGAGTTGGTGATGGACAGGGAGGGCTTGTGTGCTGCAGTTCATGGGGTCGCAAAGAGTCGGACACAACTGAGCGACTGAACTGAAATGAATGGGATAACATGCAAAGTTCTCCACGTGAGGACTTCCGTGGTAGTCCAGTGGTTAGGACTCAGGACTTTCACTGCTGCGGCCCTGGGTTCAATCCCTGGTTGGGGAACTAAGATCCCATAAGCCTCAAGGTGTAAACCCCCCCCCCCAAAAAAAAACCTCCCAAAACAAAGTTCTTAGCATAGTACCTGGCGTCAAGACAACTTGATGAATGACACTACTCTGGTTGGCTGGATTCCTAACCCCAGGAGAATCTTCGAGATTTGGGGGACTCTGAAAGGGCTGGCTGTCATCAAGAAGGCCATTGAAAGATTCAAAACATCAGAGATCTCGACCCTGCTTGCTCAGCTTGGCTACTGCACCTTGAGCTTCATCTTCTGAAAGCTGTTTCACAGACTAAACATTAAAGAGAATAGCCAGCACAGCACATAACTAGAGCACAATACATATAGGACTGAACAGATGAATGGGATCACACACCTGAAAAGACATGTTTCACATCTATCTACTATAATACTAAACCTAGGACAAAATCTAGATATAAAAAGATTTTCCAAAATGTTTGCTATAGTTATGGATAATAAATTCATTGTTGCATTAAAGTACTTCCTAAAAGTGCCCTGATGCTGGCTGAGGTCTCTCCAATGATCCCTGAATTTGCCCGGCTCAACCAGGCAGAGGGAAAGACCTTGGGACAGGAGTCCTGGGTTTAGTCCAGGATCTGCTACTTATGAGCAAGTCACTTAACTCTGAGCTTCAGTTTCTTCCTCTGGGCAATGGGAATAATGACATCCACCCAGGCCATGCACAGGTCTGCTGTAAAAGTCATGAGATGGAACGTCCCCGGTGGTTCAGTGGTTAAGAATTCACCTGCCATTGCAGGGAACATGGGTTCGATCCCTGTTCCAAGATTATCTCACATGCCAACTAAGGGCAACTAAGCCCACAAGCCACAACTCTTGAGCCAGCGCTGTAGAGCCCGTGCAGTGAGAACCTCATGCACCACAGCCACAGCGTGATCCCCGCCTGCCAAAACCAGAGAAAGCCTGCGCCCAGGGCAGCAAAAAAAAAAAAGAGAGAAAAATCAGGGGATGTGGATCTCCCTGGTGGTCCAGTGGCTAACAGTCTGTGCTCCCAATACAGGCGGGCTGGGTTCAATCCCTAGTCAGGAACTAAGATCCCACATGCTGAAACTAAGAGTTTGCATGCCTCAACTAAAGATCCTGCATGTTGCAACAAAGATTGAAGACCTCAGGTGCCACAACTAAGACCTAGTGCTGCCAAAAAAAAAGAAAATCATGACAGCTGGGCCAGTACTGTCCAAACTACAGAGCACAACCCTCACTTAAAGTCTGATTATAGTGATACTCGGTTCTCTGCTGAGGCTCCCATCACCTCTCCCACCTGGAATCTTCTCCAGCTCCCCTGCCTATTCAAACCCTCCCCAAATTCACAGTGTTGTCTTTCCAACACGCTCCACCCCACCTGCAATGTGATCCTTTCCTTCTAGCTCAGCTTTTGCCCTAAAGGCTCACGTCTGTCATTTACCACACACACACACACACACACACACACACACACACGCTGTGCTGCAGGGTGTTCCCAGCTCACATGGATTGGTGGGGTCCCAGGGATCACACCTTCCCCTTGGGAGACCTGTGGCAGCCTCCCTGACACCTCTAGTGAAAGTCACTCAGTTGTCTCCGACTCTTTGCGACCCCATGGACTATACAGTCCATGGAATTCTCCAGGCCAGAATACTGGAGTAGGAAGACTTTTTTTCCCTTCTCCAGGGGATCTTCCCAACCTAAGGACTGAACCCAGGTCTCCCGCATTGCAGGCGGATTCTTTACCAGCCGAGCCACAAGGGAAGCCCAACACCTCTAGTCTTGTCTACAAAACACGGATAGTGAGGACTCTTAAGAGATTTGCTCTGAGGGGTAAATGAGATCCTTCTTGTGAATGACTCAACTCAATGCTGGGCACACAGGAACTGCTCAGACAACTGCAGTTGTTAGGATGACTGAATTTTGTCCTTCACTGCGTCCTGAATTTGTTCAATAGGATTTTTTATTTTTTTGGCTGCACCAGTTCTTAGTTGCAGTATGTGCAATCTTTCACTGAGGCATGTGGGATGTAGTTCTCTGACCAGGGATCAAACCCAGGCCTCCTGCATTGGAAGCAGAGTCTTAACCACTGGACCAGCAGGGGAAGTCCCTGTCCAGCTGAATTTTAATCACTGAGAGAAGATCCCTGTCCTATCCACTTCTTTGGTTGCCCCCAACCCCACTCCCATTCCAGAAAAGTGCTGAGTTTGTCATATATTCTCAAAAAATAAGAAAAATCTGTTACACTGATCAAAAGGAATTACGCTGTTTTTCTCCAAAATAGTGCTCAAATCTTCATAGTAGCCCATCACGGCCAGCTGGACAAAGCCAATGTCCACAGGGTAATCTCTCCTGACCCTGTTAGCAAGTTAAATGTGTGGGAGGAACACCCAAAAAGCTCTCGGTCAAACTTTTCATACCACTGAGCCATCCTAACCTGTTGAATGTGCTGCCTTAGTCAACAATCTAAAAATACCCCAGGGAAATTGATTTGAGCTGGGAACTTCTGCCAAATTCTGGAGCACTGTTTTCCTGAGACATGAACTGTAATCTTACAGGTGCAGATAGTATCAGAGATGACACATATGGACATTTGACAGAAAATCCCATACAGCATGCCAAAGACCCTGTTTGAGGAATGCGTTACAGGTCAAACAGTTCTGCTGTTTTTGCTAACAACCTCCCCTGGGTGTCACAGACCTCACGTGGAATTCTACACCATGATGCGTAACATCATGGGTGAACTCAAACCATTTACAATCCAAATGTGACTGACATTTGCGAGAAAGAACTATAACCTAAAAAAGTCCACTTTATAACACCATCAACAACAGAACTGTGTTTCATATGTTATCAGTAACTATTTTCAATTACTCTAGAAATCAGGTTTGCATAATCATTTGCTCTTCTCGTTTTTTTTTTTCACCCCAAATTGACTTGAAGATCACAAAATAGAAATGTTCCATGGGAGCCATATCCCACTTTCCCCAGAATGAGCAAAAGACTGAGAATTACCCAGGCACTTTCACACTGTTCCATCTTGTCTCTTGATGTCTAAGGCCTCTGTGACCAACAGCGACTTAGAAACTTATCACAAGCCTGGCCTTGCACTGATGTTCTCTTATCTTCCTGGGCTCAAGCTAAGAAAAATGAAGCCAGACCTGCCCCTTGGAAAGTTTGAAAGTGAAAGTGAAGTCGCTCAGTCGTGTCCGACTCTTTGCGACCCCGTGGAATGTAGCCTACCAGGCTCCTCCGTCCATGGGATTCTCCAGGCAAGAATACTGGAGTGGGTTACCATTTCCTTCTCCAGGGGATCTTCCCAACCCAGGGATTGAACCCGGGTCTCCTGCATTGGAGGCAGACGCTTTAACCTCTGAGCCACCAGGGAAGCCCCTGAAAGTTTACCTGACCAAATCTCGAGCACTAGCACCTTTTGTACCTGGAATCCACCCACTGTATCGCATCCTCACCCTTTTCCAAGTACCCAGCAGACAGGGGGAACAGCCTGCTGTGTGGAGACGAACTCAACTAAGGATAGGCTGTTCCTTTTTTATGATAAATGTACCTCTTTCTACTAATTGGCAAGTTCTTCCTTTCAAATGGTTAGATTGAGTGGTGCTTTGCTATAGAATTCCAACTGATTGAGTTAAAGGAACTGAAAATACAGGATTCTGAATAAGTGGAAGGAACTGAACAGAGTACAGTCCAGGAATATTCTCCTCCTGGGTCACAGCACCTCTCTTGACTGTGAACCTTTTGGGATCTAGACCCTCAGAACAGAAAACAGGTGCTGAGAGCAGTGCTGGCCCCAGCCACAGTCTCTGCCTGGATGGAAAGCGCCAGACGCCTTTGGTGCTCGATGGTGGAAGAAATGTCATTATTTCCCTCCTGTTTTACCTCTGTCCCAGTGATCCCCTACCTTTTTGGCACCAGGGACTGGTTTCGTGGAAGACAATTTTTCCATGGACTGCGGCGGGGGGATGGTTTCAGGATGATTCAAACGCATTCCATTTGTTGGGTACTTTATTTCTATTATTATTACATCAGCTCTACCTCAAATCATCAGGCATTTCAGATCCCAGAAGTTGGGGACCCCTGCTCTATTCAGTGCCCATTTCACTTCTCAGTCCTTTGCAACCCACCCTTTCTCTTCCATCAAGCAAGATCAAGAGAACCCTCAACTGCCTGGCTTCCCTGTTGTTTTAACTGGCAGTACCCTGAATCTGAGCACCCATCTTGCTTCCAAAAGACCTACTATGT
Organism: Muntiacus reevesi; assembly: GCF_963930625.1. NCBI lineage: Eukaryota > Metazoa > Chordata > Mammalia > Artiodactyla > Cervidae > Muntiacus > Muntiacus reevesi. The sequence goes on from NC_089250.1 coordinate 27,660,304, forward strand.
GTAACATAGATAGCTGGTGGGAAGCTACTGCACAGCACAGGAAGCTCAGATCAGAGCTCTGTGATGACCTAGACGGGTGGTATCGAGGAGGAGGTCCAAGAGGGAGGGAATATATGTATACATTATAGCTGATTTACGTAGTTGCACAGTGGCTCAGATGGTAAAGAATCTGTCTGCTATGCAAGAGACCCAGGTTCAATCCCTGTGTTGGGAAGATGCCCTGGAGTAGGGAATGGCAACCCACTCCAGTATTCTTGCCTGGAGAATCCCATGGACAGAGGAGCCTGGCGGGCTACAGACCCTGGGGTCACAAAGAGTCAGATACGACTGAGCTGACTAACACTCACTTTTTCACTTTTCACAGCAGAAATTAACAAAATACTGTAAAGCAACTATCTTCCAATTAAAAAAAATTTTTTTAAATGACCTATCAACTCTCCCCAGAGACATGGCCATTCTGGCCCTTGCTTTCAATGGCTCTTGCCAGGACTGTCTCCCACTTCTGCTTCCTCATGGGGTACCCAGCTCTCACACTGCCACCCAGGCTCTAGGAAGTGTTGGGGGTGGGTACGGTGGCCATGATTGTGCCATGATTTGTCCTCCACTCCGACCTTAGTGGCAAAATCCTAAATTGTTTCATTTTTGGTTCCTCTGTCCATGGGAATTTTCAGGCAAAAATACTGGAATGGGTTGCCATTTCTTTCTCCAGGGGATCTTCCCAACCCAGGGATCAAACCTGCGCCTCTTGTGTCTCCTGCATTGCAGATGGATTCTTTACCTGCTGAGCTATTTGGGAAATTTTTTTGACTCATGGTCTACAAGTAACAAACTGCATGGGCAAGCCCCTTCGGGTACAGTTTCTGTACTGAAAACCACATGTGGACAGAGCAGCATGATTTTAGGGAACCTACTCATCCATCATGAAGCTACTCTTGTCGGATGGCCTCCAAGGTGCTGCTTTGCTCAGCGTGGCCCTGGGGTGGGTCAGGAAGGAGGGTGGTGAGAGCAGAGACCGGCCTCCCCTCTCTGACGTGGTGTTAAGTGAGCATAAAGCTGGGCAGACGAACGAGGAGTGGCTCCGTGATCACTAGTCCTACCTAGAGGTGGTTCGACGGATCATCACACTTTCCTTTTCCTTCTGCTTTTTGGTTGGCGAGTTAATTTAATTTTGTCATGGCAGGATTAGCAACCAGGCCACAGCGGTGAAGGGACATTATCATCAGACAGCATATTAATCCTCTACCCCACCCAAGGAGGAGGCAAAAACCAAACAAATAGCAGCTTCCTGGAAATTGAATTTCTGTTATCCAGATGTCAAAGATGTAATACCCCAATTACACAAACTATTGCCAATGAAGCATGCCAGCGAATATGCGATGTAAATGGGGTGAACACACAGCCACAAAACTGCACGGTCAGCTTCTGGCTCCGGGAGTGAGTGATAATTAGCACTGTGTGTAGACACTAATAAACATTTATGTCTGAAATTACAACTTTTAGCCATGTTAATAAGGGATCTATTGGCAATCTGTAAAATAAAAGGTCTTGAAAAGAATGTCATACATTAAGCGGTGGCAGACATTTCCCATTCTAGCACAATCTTTTTTTTTTCCCCCTTCCCCCTAATTGCAAATGGCCACACTGTTTTGCTGAGAAATTAATTGACATAAGAACCTACCTAAAAAAATGGGTTGTGTCTCTTTGGCCTCCCCATTAACATCGCTGCTGAAGTCTGAGATCTTATAGACCTCATGGTGATAATCTGGGGTGAGAAAACAGCCAAAAATTAGAATTCTAATGACCTGCAAGATATGAATAAGCAAGAAAGGCGAGAATCTCATTATATACGTTATGTGTAAGCTATACTTTATAATTTTTTGAGATCTCAGTTCATCACAGAATTTACAGTCACTGGTAATCCCTACCACTCTGCTTACTCTGGAGAAGTACACAAACTTGAAATTATTATTTTCACTTTAGAAAACAGCTCTGCTTGATCACACAGTTTTCACAGGAAATGTGGTCCACAGATGCCAATTACATACCAGGCTTCTTTTCTTCCAAATGACAAGTATTTTTATAAGGAAAAGAAAAAAACCTTGCCCAATCATAGGCCAGAAGAAGATTCCAAATTTATCTCTACAACCTATTTGCATGAGTAGATGATAGTACGCTTCAGAGTTACCTGGTACTCTTAGCTTATCCAGAAAAATCCTAGCCTTTGAGCAGCTTGCAGGCAAGCACACATAAAAAATACTGATTTGTTATTTCAAATATAGTATAATTTGGAATAAGAAAGCGAGTCTTGCATTCGGCTACCGCACTTCAACATACAATCGTTTAAGTTCTAAAAATGCACCTGCAAAGCAGAGAGAAAAAGCAGACCCCTAATTTTTTTTTTTAAAAAAGGAAAAAGACAGACTTGCTATGTCAGTCCAACTTTAAAACACAGTATTTTACAAGCTTCTCTAAAGAGGCTACTGTACTTTGGCAACTGTTTCTAAAAAGTAGGATTGCTTAGGTAAGAGACTAGACAATCCTTCTTAACAGTGATTCCCTTTTGGGGGCCTTAGCCCTCCCAGAACAAGGTCTACAAAACTTATCTCACTTTTAAGATAAAGTAGTTAAGTTCCATGAGTTTGAGCAAACTCCGGGAGACAGAGAAGGACAGGGAAGCCTGGCATGCTGCAGTCCATGGAGTCGCAGAGTCGGACGCAACTGAGCAACTGAGCAATTGAACAACAAAGTAAGTTTCCTGAAGTCATAAATAAGAAAGCCACCTAGATTCCAGAATGAATCAGATAGACCAACAGGCCAGTCACAAATGAAGGTACTTTTAAAGTACAAATGACTGAGTAATCAATACGGCTGGGGAAAAAAAAAAAAAACTGTACAGAGAAAAAAGCAAAGCCAAATATTTTGAATACATACAACTACGACAGACTTTTTTCATCAAACAGTATCCAAACTAAATTCGAGTTAACAGATAGGAGTAGATCTTCAAAATGTCTATAATCAAAATCAATTTCAGACTAACCGAAAGCAGGCTTTATTGAATCTACAGCACAGTTAGCTTAGCTGGAAATTGCAATCGCCCTCTAATTTTCATCAGCTTACATGTGACTTCTCCAGGTTGTTAAAATAATCGCCTTGCTCTCTAGTCTGATGCCAGTGCTAGATACTACAACAGAGGAACAAAGTGGACAGGTTCTCTGGTTTGGTTTTGACTTCAAGCTGATTTAAAGATGACACTTCAACACGATCATTCTAAACTCAATATTGGGACTTGTGACATGAAGGGGAGAAAAAGTCACCTGCATCGAATTTAAGGTGACACGATGCATTTTGATAGACATAATTTTTTGTCTGCCCTTACATTCTTACCGTTTTTTGAAAAGTCTAATCAGGAAAAATAAAGACTCTTTAACAAGTCACTGAACACAGGCAGGACCATTCAACTTTCCTCTCCCCTGATAAAATAAACCCAAGCCCAGAGACCGCGGTGTACACCTGTTAAATCGTCAGGAACCGGCTGTATTTTTCGTTTTTTTCTTTTTAATGATACTTATCTGACTGTTACGTGATCTATTCGAAAACATCTTCCCTGCCCAAATAACATATCCGGGAAAGATGCTGAATGTCAGTAATTCTTCTCTGGGCTTGGACACCTAATGAGCTTCTTTCTCGGTCTTAACAACAGCCACCGCCACCTTTTCTCCTTTTTGCAGGAGGGAGGAAAAAAGCAAACCAACCCCAAACCACCGCGACCACTGGTCCGGGTGGGTGTCCGCACGGCCTGATGGAGACGCGTCCTCCCCCACCCGGCCGCCGAGCCACAGGCGAGGAATACCAAAGAAGGCTCCCCGCTCCCCAAGTGTCATTGTTTGCTAATTTCCTGATGTGCCCTCCGACTTGTTTACGCGGAATCACATCCTGCCTCCCCCCTCACCCCCAGCCGCACAACTTTCCTCGCCGCCCGGCGTGTGTGCGGCCGAAGCCCCACTCGGGGAGGGGCCCCGGGGCGGGGGGGTATCAGGAGCCCCGGCCCTCGGAGTTGGCCGCACCGGGGCCGGGGGCTGTTTACGCGGCGGCCAAGTCCTCCCTCCGCCGCCCGCACGCCCCCCGCCCGGCCCGGCCCGGCCCGGCTTACCTCGGTTCACCAGTTTGAAGCTCTGCGATTTCCTGCTCCGCTTCCTCTCCGAGAACTCCATGGTGCGGCGGGCGGGCAGGGCAGGGGCTGCGGCCGGGGGCGGCCGGGCGGAGGGACCGGCGGCCGAGGCGGCGGCGGCGCTGGCTCTTGTCACCCGGCAGCGGGAGCGCGGGGACCAAGGTCCGTCTCTTGGATCCGCAGGGGGGAGGCACAGGCAAGGGAAAAACCACTCGAGCCCGCCCGGGGGCTGCGGCCAGCGGGGCCGGGCGGGAGGCGCTCTCCCGGGCGAAGTTGCCCCCTCCTGGCCGCCGCTCAGCTCGCCCCCCGACCCCGGCTCATCCCCGGCTGCCGGGCGAGACGCCGCCGGAGCCGAACTTTCCGTTGGGGAGCGAGTTGGGGGCGGGGAGGGCGGGCCGGGGCTGCCGGCGCCCTGGGCGCTCGCCGCGGGCCGGCCTGGGTGCAGCTCCCGACGCGGCGGCGGCGAGCGCGGCCCCGGGGACGCGGCGGGCGGGCCGAGGGCGGCGGCGGCGGCGGCGGCAGGGTGCGAGCCGGGTCGGGGCGCTGACCGCCCCCGCGGGAGGAGGGGCGCCGGGAGGAGGCGGCGCCGCCGGGACCCCGGGGCCACCTGCTGGCGGAGCGCGGCCGCCGCCATCCCCCGGGGCCCGGGCCGCCGCCACCCACCGGCCTGGCCGCGCGGCGCCTGGAGGAGGAGCCGGAGGCCGCAGCGCAGCGCCCTCGGCTCGGCCGGCCCACCCGCCCCCGGGGACCGCCGTCCCTGCCAGGCGCTGGGGTCCCGACGCCGGTGCCTCGGGGGCCGGCGAGTCGGGGTGCGGCTGCCCGGGGGGGCCTGGCTCTCGCCTCCGAGCTCGCCTGCATCTTCCCGGGGCCGATCTTGTTCTCAACGGCCCTGGGTGTCGGCGACCCTCCTGGCCAGCCCATTCCTCTCGCCGTGAGATTCAGGGTATCGGAGGACCAGACACTGGTTTCAGGCAAGTTTTAGGGGGGAAAAAAAAAAATCAACCAAAACCCCAAAACTTACCCATCTGAGCTCTGCAAAGAAAAGAGATTTTAGAATTTTCTGATCAGCCGAGTATGGAAAAGAGTGTGCTTCAGTTCTTTACTCCAATACGAGGAGGGATGTAGGAAGATTGGGAGTTAAGTTCAAGGAGAGAACTTGGAATGTGGGGCTTGGAGAGGGTGGATGGGGTGAGCAATGCGACGTCAGTGGGCGCCCCACCTCTCTTCTGACTCTTAGGGAAGCCATGGCCAAGGCAGGTGCACAGGGCTCTGCCACTGGGTGTACTAAAGCCAGAATAATCGGCAGGAACGGAAAGCTTGTGTTTTATGTTGTATTCTTTTCTAGGGAGCTAAGAGTACTCCATTGCTTTTTCACAACAACTTGATTGTGGGGATGGAAGAGAATTCTATACCAGCGGGGACTGGCAGGTCAGAAATGTGATCTGATAAGCTGAAAAGTACCGCCACCAAACTGGTCATCTCTAGACGCAAATACAAAGAGAGTAAAGAGATGGATGTCGGAACCAGCACTGTGACAAGTTCAAGTGACCTTAAAAGAGTGGAGAGAAAAAGTGGGGAGGGTATGTTGATAAATGTGGTAACACTGCCAACCTCACTCCAGTGAAGAGGCAGCTGCTCAGGACTCACTCTTTTTTTAAAAATAATTTTATGTATTATTTATTTTTGGCAGTACTGGGTCTTCCTTGCTGGGCAGGTTTTTCTCTAGTTTTGGTGTTCAGGCTTCTCTTTGCAATGGCTTCCCTTGTTCTGGACCACCGGCTCAAGGGCTCTGTAGTTTCGGTTCCCAGGCTTTAGAGCACAGGCTCAGTATTTGTGAAACTACTTAGTTGCTCCGCAGCATGTGGGATCCTCTGGGATCAGGGGTCGAACCGGTCTCCTGCATTGGCAGTCAGATTCTTTACCAAGGAGACACCAAGGAAGCCCCAGGATCCCCTCTTATTTAACAGAGACGCCTAAGAGAAAGGGATAAGTTGGAGGCAACCTGCATAAGCATATACACACCAGGAAATCAAGGAACCAGGTAACCCATCATATGGCAGAAGCAGAGCCTGGTACACCTTCCGAGGTCTTATATTAGGTGGTCAGTTCAGTTCAGTTCAGTTCATTCGCTCAGTTGTGTCCGACTCTTTGCGACCCCACGAATCGCAGCACGCCAGGCCTCCCTGCCCATCACCTACTCCCGGAGTTTACTCAAACTCATGTCCATCGAGTCGGTGACGCCATCCAGCCATCTCATCCTCTGTCGTCCCCTCCTCCTCCTGCCCCCAGCCCCTCCCAGCACCAGGGTATATTAGGTGGTATATATGTAATAAGTGGGAAGGCTGGTGTCAAAGGGGGAAAAAGCACAGTTCAGGGGACTTCCCTGGTGGTCAGGTGGTCAGGACTCTGCGCTTCATGCAGGGGGCTCAGGCTCCACCCCTGGTCAAGGAACTGTGATCCTGCATGCCAGTGCAACAGGGGCCAGATAAACGAATGAGGAGTGTTCCTTTTGTTCCCTAAAATGAACCCTTAAATAAGAGGTTTTTAACTTTTGCTCACTGTCTCCTTGGAGATTATGTTCAGAGTTCAGGGCCTTTTCCTAGAAAATATGTGTAGGACAAACAAAATTATATTCATTTTTCGGAGTTCTAAAAGGTAGCAGAAAGGATTAAAGTGATAACACGTATTGGTCAACTACTCTATTTGGTTTTCTACTGTTTTTTTGCCTGTCTTTAAAACCATGTACCTGAAGGTGTTTTGAAGATTTCAGACAGAACCTGATTCTGTCCCCTGGGCAGGGACCCTTTCTTTCTTTTTCTAGTGCCTTTAAAAATGTTATTCCAGAAGCCACAGGCTGAGGACTGTACTGATTGAAGAACATTTAGGATCGTTCATGCCTTGGAGCATAAAATGAGACTTTATTATGCTTGCTATGATAAAATCATTGAAGGTGCCATACCAAGAAGCAGATCCCTAGGGGGATATTAACAACTTAGCATTTTCAGTTCAAGTGGGAATATGAATTCCGTTTGCTGAAGAAAATATTTTTTATATAGTTAAGAAAAGATATTTCATTGTGATAATGTTTTAAAATAATGATTATTCTCCTTGACCCTTCTTCCTGGCTCAACAGAAATGGTCTGTGAGGAAGTTGGTCTACAGAGGCCATAAGTCAGGGTTGTCCTATTAACAAGTAGAGAAAATCGACAAATACTTGTTTATTCTCCACATTGTGCAAATCACCATACCTTTATATAACAAAAAAGGTAATATATTCAAAATTACCGTTAATAAAAGATTAAATAAGAGGGCTTCCCTGGTGGCTCAGTGGTAAAGAATCTACCTGCCAATGCAGGAGATGCTGGTTTAGTCCCTGGGCCAGGAAGATCCCCTGGAGAAGGAAATGGCAACACACTCCAGTAGGTGTCTGGGAAATCCCATGAACAGAGGAGCTTGACGGGATACAGCCCATGGGGTCCCAAAGAGTTGGACATGACTTAAGTGACTAAACTAGAACAAAAGATTAATAATGATGTTTAATTAGAGATTGCTTTAAGTGGTAGATATTAGTCACTTGAGCTGCCATACAAAATGTAATAGATGAAGTAGTTTCAACAATTGAAATTTACTTTCTCGTGGTTCTGAAGACTAGAAGCCCTGGATTCAGGTCTGGCAGAATCAGTTCCTGGTGAGGGCTCTCTTGTTGGCTTGTAGACAACTGCCTTCTCACAGTGGTGGAAAGAGAGTTCTGATCTCTTCTTATATAATCCCATCATCAGTGTCTCATCCAAAACCTGATTACCTCCCAAAGGCCCTGCCTCTCAGTACCCTCACGTTTGGGGGTTAGAGCTTCAACATAGGAGTGTGAGGGCAGGGAACACAATTCAGCTTGTAGCAGTATTTTGTTTGGTATTTGGTTTGGTTTGGTTTTTTTGGCTGCCATGCAGCATGCAGGATCTTAGTTCACTGACCAGGGAACTTGTGCGCCCTGCAGTGGAAGCGCAGAGTCATAACAGCTGGACCACCACGGAAGTCCATAACAGTCTGTTGTTTTTGAGTTTTTAATGTAGGGGTGTTCTGCATAATCCTACAGGAGATATATTAAGGTCATTTTTCTGTCTCAACAGTTCAAGTTTCCCCAAAGGTTTTAGAGCCATAGGTTTACATATTATTAAAGCTCAGGGAAAACTGGTCAAATATTTCATGACTTCAGGTAGGCCAAATATTTAATCATATGACCATTCTAGAATTCAGTTGATTGTAGATAAAGATTAAAGATAGGTTTTAATCTCTGATAAAGGCAGGTAATTTGGCCAGAGAATACTTAAGCAACCTTAACCCTAATTTTTAAAAATCCTTGTCTGAAAACTCTGTCCTGAGATGAACAGCATTAAAAAGATCTCCATCTTTATTTAGAGCCCTGCTGTCCAATAGAAATATAATGCAAGCTATAAACGGAATTTAAAGTTTTCTATCAGCCACATTTTTAAGAAGTAAAAATAAGTTAAATTTATTTGAATAATACATCTTATTTAACCTAGTATATTAAAAATATTATCATTTTGATATGCAATCAATATAAAAATACTCAGTGATACAATTTACATTTCTTTTTCTTTGCACACTGTTTTGAAAATGGTGTGTGTTTTACATTTAGAGGGCAAACCAATTCAGATTAGCCAAGTTCACATATTTAATAGCCACATGTGGCTAGTGCTACCACATTAGAAGACTCAGATTTACAGGAACTATATGATTTGAACCACCCTATGTGCATAGATAATGACTGTAACCTGGCTGCTATTTATGTAATAACCCTCAAAAAGGAGATAAGTGGGATGGTATTAAGGCTTGAGGCTGTTTATAATCTTTGATTGGAGTCTCTGGAATTGAAAATCCTGTCAGTTGATTCTGGAATCCTCCAGGAAGATTAATAAGTATAAATATTAACTTTTCATTTTGTGACAATCACCCATCAGAAGGGTCATGGAAAGAATAGAAGTAAGCCCTACTCTAGACTCAGTTTATCAGTTTGTTGCTGGCATAACTCAAGTTTCCATTTTCATTTTCTTCATGGGTTTTAGCAATTGTAATTTAAAGGAGGTAGTATCTATAAGAGATTACTTAAGTGAAAATGAGATCTTGAAATGTGCCACCAAAAACTTTACTGTATATTTATATGAAGCTTCTCATATAGGAACTCAAGAATACTTACACATTATCTAATGCTCTTAAGTGCTATAGGAAGTTGATAGGTATTAATGTTCCAAATTTGCAAATGAGGAAAATCAGTTTTCATGAGATTGTTTTTTAGTGAAACTTGAATGCCATGCGGGTTTCCTGACTCTTAAGTGTGATGCATTAACCTTACTTTCTGCCATTTCTTTAAAATAAAAATTTAATGTTTTTTAAATGAAGATCTAACATATATAGTAAAGAACATGAATCTTAAGTGTTCACCTCAATGAATTTCTTTTACTTATGTCTACATCCACAGAAAAACCATCCTCTGCGAGGTTAAGATCTAGGACATTTTCAGCTCCCCTGAGGTCCCTCCCAGCAGACTATCTCCCAAGAACACCATAAGTCTAACTAACCTCTATCACCAGAGCTTGGTTTCCTGTGTTCCTGAACTTCATATAAATGGCATCATACACTGTGTACCATTTTGTATCAAGGTTTTGCTCAGCATTATGTCTGTGAGATTCATTCCTGTTGTTGGGTACAAGAGTTCATTCATTTACTTTGCTCTATATTATTTCATTATATAAATATACTGCAATTTTTTATCCATTCTACAGTTGATGGATATTCTTGTACGTTTTAGTTTATGTCTTTAGGTGGACATAAGCACACTGTATCTTGTGTATATGTTCTGTTCATGAGTGGAATTTCTGGATTAGAGTGTGTGTGTGTGTGTGTGTGTTTGGCTTTAGTAAGTACTATCGAATAGTTTTCCTGAGTAGTTGTATCAAAAGTTGTACAGTAGTAAAGAATCTGCCTGCAATTCAGGAGACTTTGGAAACTTGGGCTGTATCGCTGGGTCAGGAAGATCTCCTGGAGAAGGAAATGGCAACCTGCTCCAGTATCCTTGTGTGGGGGGAAATCCCATGAACAGAGGAGCCTGGCTACAGTCTGTGGGGTTGCAAAAGAGACATGACTGAACACGCACTCACACATTCTCACATGCAGTATATGAGAGTGCTAGCTATCCCACATCTTCACCAGCACTTGGTGTTAATCGGAGCATAGTGGTACATTTTTGCCTCATTGGGATTTTAATTTGCATTCCCCAATTGTTCAATGACACTAAGCACATTTTCATGTGCTCATTGGTCATTTAGACATCGTTTTCTTTCACAGGCCTGTTCAAGTCTTTTGGCCATTTAAAATTTTAATTTTATATTGGAGTATAGTTAATTAACTATTAATGGGCTTCCCAGATGGTGCTAGTCTTTAAAGTACCTACCTGCCAATGCAGGAGATACAAGAGACACGACGACTTCAATCCCTGGATTGGGAAAATCCCCCTGGAGAAGGGAATGGCAACCCACTGCAGTATTCTTGCCTGGGAAATCCCATGGACAGAGGAGGCTGGCAGGCTACCGTCCATGGGATTGCAAAGAATCCAACACACTGAGCACATGCAGCACATGGTTAATTGATAACAATGTGTTAGCTTTAGATGTACAGCAAAGTGATTCAGTTATATTATGCATATGCATGTATCCTTTTTCAAGTTCTTTTTCCATTTAGGTTATTAGAGAATATTGAGCAGAGTTCCCTGTGCTAATACAGTAGGCCCTTGTTGGTTATCTGTTTTAAATAAAGCAGTATGTATACATCAATCCCAGTCTCCCAGTCTATCCCTCCTTCCCACCCTTTGCCGTCTGGTAACCATAAATTCATTCTTTGTGAGTCCATTTCTGTTTTGTAAATAAGTTCATTTGTATTTTTTTAACATTCTGCTTATAAGCGATATCATATGATATTTGTCTTTTTTTTCTGACTTCACTTAATATGATGATCTCCAGGTCCAGCCCTGTTGCTGCAAATGGCATTATTTCATTCTTTTTAATGGCTCATTTACCAGTTGTTGGTCTTTTTTCTTTCATTTGGAAGAGTTCTATATTTGCATATAAGTCCTTTGTAGAATATTATTTTGCAAATGTCTTCTGATCTGTAGCTCATATTTTCATCCTGAATGTTCTTAAAATTCTGAATTTTAATGAAGGTAGCTTTATAGTTGACCCATGAACAACTCTGCAGTTAGGGACACTAACTCTGGCATGGTAAAAAATCTGAATATAACTAAAGTCCACTTTCCATCTATGAAGTTCCTCTGTATCCATGATTCCTCTGTATCTAAGGTTCCACATCTGAGGATTTAACCAACTGTGGGTCATGCAGTACTGTAAGACTTACTACCGAAAACACTCCAAGTACAAGTCCAAAAACACTCCAAGTATATGTGGACACACACAGCTCAAATCAGTGTTGTTAAAGGATCAATCATGTAGATCTTTTCCAGTCACATAAGAAACTTGAATTTGTCAGTGGATCAGTTTCCTGAGGCCGATGTAACAAATTACCACAAACTCGGTGACTTAAAATAATGGTAATTTATTCTCTCCTATTTCTGGGGGTCAGAACTCAGAAATGGGTCCCTCAGGGTCACAGTTCAGGTGGCAGCACGGGACTATGTGCCCTCCCGAGGCGCTGGAGGAGATCTGTTCTTGTCCTCTTTCTGGGCCTCACCTCTGCTAGCTTCTGGAGGCTGCCGGCATTCCTTCGCTTGTGGCCACATCATTCTGATCTCTGCCTCTGTCTTCACGACACCTGCTCCTCTGTGTGTGTGAAGTCCCACTCTGCCTGTCTCTTTTGTTTATTTATTTAGCTGGCCATGTCAGGTCTTGGTTGCATCATGCAGGACCTTTCACTGTGGCACCCAGACTCTCTAGCTGGGGCACACAGGCGCTCCAAGGACTAGGACAGGGGTCTTTCCAAGATCCAGTTTTCCGTCTCTTGGTCATAAGTGGCTTCAGTCGTGACCAACTTTTTACGACCCTGTGGACTGTAACTTCTAGGCTCCTTTGTCCATGGGGATTCTCCAGGCAAGAATATGGAAGTAGGTTGTCCTGCCCTCCTCCAGTGGATCTTCCCCACCCAGGGATCGAACCTGAGTCTCTTCTGTCTCCTGCACCGGCAGGTAGTTTCTTTACCACTAGCGCCACCTGGAAACCATACTTGAGGAGGTGCATTTGAGTACCTTCCTCCTCTAACACTGTTACTTTTTGCCATTGAGTGAGATTCTAGGCAACTAAATACTTCCTGTGGCATGAGTGGTGTCCAGGCCATAGGGGAAGCTAACCTGAATTTTCTCCCAAATGTTTGAGACAACGTAGCATGGAAGTTTGGAGTGTGTCCTCTGGTTCCAGATCTCCTGCCTTTGAAGCCCAGCTTGATTGCTTCCCACCAGCAGCACCTTGGGCGGTTCATTGTTTGATATAATATAGCATCCTCCCAGCACTGTATCTGAGGACAATTTAATGTAAAGGCTTGGTAATTAGTAGAAGGAGCTGAGCTACTAAACAGGGTAAAAAGCATCCGAGGGCTACAGAGGCTGCAGCCATGACGTCTTGTCTGAAGGAGAGGGGACAATAAAGGGACAGAGGACCAGGGCAGGGCCACCCCAGTCCCACCCCTAAACCCAAGGCTAAGAGTCAGCCCCCTTCAGAGAAGCTGTGGCTACCTCATGTGCTGCAGTCATGGGGTCGCAGAGACAGACACGACTTAGCGACCAAACAATGACAGCAACAACCTCAGGTGGGGGAAGACAGTCCAGAAGGTGGGGCCAGAGCTGGACTGCAGAAACTGTTCCCAGTGAGGACAGAGTGGCTGGAAGTGCCTCTGGACTCCCCCAAGCTGGCCACCAGCCTCCAACATCAAATACCAGCCATGGAGGGCCAGAAGGTGAACAGGATGTTTTCATGGGGCTGAGGTGTGTCCCTCTGGCGCCCTCTGTTGACAGCCTTGCATTCCACCAGCCGCCAGCTCAGAGAAGGGCGAGTTTGGATCTGGGAGACACAGTACATTCAATTCAGTTCAGTTCATTTCAGTCACTCAGTTGTGTCTGACTCTGCGATCCCATGAACCACAGCACACCAGGCCTCCCTGTCCATCACCAACTCCCAGAGTCCACCCAAACCCACGTCCATTGTGTCGGTGATGCCATCTAACTATCTCATCCTCTGTCGTCCCCTTCTCCTCCTGCCCTCAATCTTTCCCAGCATCAGGGTCTTTTCAAATGAGTCAGCTCTCTGCATCAGGTGGCCAAAGTATTGGAGTTTCAGCTTCAACATCAGTCCTACCAATGAACACCCAGGACTGATCTCCTTTAGGATGGACTGGTTGGATCTCCTTGCAGTCCAAGCGACTCTCTTCAACACCACAGTTCAAAAGCATTGATAACTGCCAATTATTCAATAATGCTCTTAAAGCCTTATGTTATGAGCTGGAAACTAGGGGGTAAGACTTGTAACCCCCCACATAGAATTATTGTAAAAAAAGTAATTGAATTAACACATAGAAATGCCCAGATCAGGGACTAACACAGTCCAAGTCAGTTCTTCCAACTGGTTTTTATTTATTACCTTATCCCAGGTCCACATCATGAGCTGATATCAAGAGAAAAATGAGACACTGTCTCTGCCTTCATGAGCCTTATCGTCAAGACCGTCATTAGATGGACAGATCTTAGATGCTTCCCAGTTATCTTTAAGGACTAACACTATCTTAAAGCCTACCTTTAGGAAATTAAAGAGCTTTTCCCCATTCTGTATTGGTTTTAGGGGGGAGAGTTAGCTCTTTTTAACAGAAAAGTAATCATGGTATCTTTCTGTTTTGTTCCTTAACTAGAGAATCAGTGTCAAATGAATATCTTCAAGCTGTATTCATTAGCTGTCTACTCTGTGTCAGGCCATATCTAGGTCCCCTGGTTATAGAAGTGAGCAAGACAAAACAAAAATTTCTGTCCACATGGAGTTTGAATTCTAGAAGGGGTTGGGGGAAAGAGGCAATAAAAATAAAGATATAGAGTAAGTGAGTAAGTGATACATACTATGAAGTATAATAAAACTAGGAGCAAGAATGAACTTGATCATTTTCCTCAAGTCTCGCTACCTAAAAAGATGTGTGTGTGTGTGTGTGTGCATGCGCGCGTGCACACACATGCATTTTGGTGCCAGTTCCATGTACATGCTGTGGTTCTGTATCAGCTGTGAAAACCAGAAACTCCAGGATCCCTGGTGAGCCTGTGCTGAGAATAGTTTCCAGCTAGCAATTTTGGTCAATTTGAGTTAGATTCTCCTTTGTAAAATCTTCCCTTTGCAATATAAACACATTTGCTTCTTCTGTCAACTCAGACTCATTGTACCAAGTTGCACAAATCCTCAGTGGGTGAGAAAGTCCTCTCCTGCTTGTCAATAGTCTTAATTCTCTTTACTGCCAGATTGGTGGTGATAATGTCTGGTGAGTTGCTAAACCCAGTTTTTCTCACATGTATATCTGAATGTCAACATCTCCGTAAATCTGAGTAGGTCCTCTGTGTTAAATTCCCTTTTTAAAATTCTTCCTCTTTTAAATATTCATGGGAATGGCTGATCTCTATCCCATGAAATAAAAGTAGAAGTTTTAGACTAATCTTCCATTTAATTCCTCCATTCCAAAGACCTTAGAAAACAGGCCTGAAAATTATATGAACCACAAATTTAAAAAGTGTTAGTTTGATATGTCTGAAATTAATGCTTTAATTTATTCACCACAGAATGTCTTCACACATCGCTGTTTTCTGTAATTTATACCATATACTGTCTACTCAAGTTAATGTGTGAAGCATGGTTAAATTATGCCTAAAAAGGAATGTGAAGACGACCCACAGTATGGTGACAGGGGAGGGGTCTAAGTAGGAGTAATGGGGCAAAACTGAAATAAGGCAAACTGAAATGGAAATCTCAGAATAACTCTCAGGTGTCAAGGTTGTGCCTAACTGGATTAAGGAATCTTTCCCTGGTGGTTCAGTGGTAAAGAATCTGCCTGCCAAAGCAGGAGATGCAGGTTTGATTCCTGGTTTGGGAATGTGCCCTGGGGTAGGAAATGGCAACCCACTCCAGCATTCTTGCCTGGGAAATCTCATGGACAGAGGAGCCTGGCGGGCTACAGTCCATGGGGATGCAAAGAGTTGGACACGACTGAGTGATTAAACAACAACTGGAATAAATTCTTCAGAAAAAGGCTGAAACAAGCAAATCTATCAGAAATGGATTAGACAAAGTTCTAGAAAATATTTCTAGGGATTTCCCTGGCGGTCCAGTGGTTAAGACTTTGCCTTCCAATGCAGAGAGTGTGGGTTCAATCCCTGGTCAGGGAACTAAGATCCCACATACCTCCTGGCCAAAAACAAAATTTTAAAACAGGATCAATATTTTAACAAAATCCAATAAAGGGTTTAAAAAAAATGGTCCACATAAAAAAAATTCTAAAAAAGAAGTAGAAAATATTTCTCTAGGGAACACACAATTTGCACACAGGGCCAAAAAATGTGGACTAGATAATCCAATGGGATTTTGTTTGTTTCCTATATTCAGTTTTCAATCTTTGGTTAATCATGTCAAAGAAGGTTTGGGAGAAAGATCAAATGAACAAATTTTATAGAAAGCGATGAATTTTATCAATGTGATTTCATTTGTTCTTTCCCCAGTGTGTGTGACATGCTAACAGGACTTTTATTCATTTTGTGTTGGCTAATTGAGTGCTGGTCAAAGTTTGGTAAAGCCGCAGCCATACCTTCGGTGTCTGCAGTCTGTTTTCCACTCCCCTGACCTCATGCTTCAGTCTCATTCTAAAGGAGTCTGGGTGAGAATTGTAAATACAGAGGTCAGTACAGATCCAAAGAATAAAAGACCTACTTTGCATCCCCAGCAGGATGGTCTCTGTGATTCAGTCTGGTTTGTTTTTGGAGATTAATAATATACGGCTAGTTAGTGTTTGTAAATGCTAACCATTTGGAGATTGCATTCATTAATTCACTGAAACTCCTGTCTGTGTGCAAAGCACTAGCTTCTAGGTTTTAGAACCCTGGGAAATACAGATCTGAGAGACTTCTCCTGCCATCAATGAGTATACTCTTTGGTTAGCTGCCAAAGTGAGAAAAAGCTGCTGTTTTTTCACATGGACTGTCACTTCTAAAACTGAATGAAAAATAGGAAATGGAATTTAGATGGTGAGTGGTTGGGGCTGGGCAAAGAGGATGTGCCAGAGGAGGCCTCCATGTTGGCAAATATGGATTCATTTCCCTCTGTGATGCTTCATGGACTTGTTTTTACTCTCCTATTAGGGTTTCCCCAGAGAAACAGAACCAATCAGTTCAGCTCAATTCGGTCGCTCGTCATGTCCAACACTTTGTGACCCCACGGACTGCAGCATAACAGGCTTCCTCGTCCATCACCAACTCCTGGAGCTTGCTCAAACTTATGTCCATCAAGTTGGTGATGCCATCCAGCTGTCTCATCCTCTGACATCCCCTTCTCCTTCTGCCTTCAATCTTTCCCAGCATCAGGGTCTTTTCCAAGGAGTCAGTTCTTCTCATCAGGTGGCCAAAGTATTGGAGTTTCAGCTTCAGCATCAGTCCTTCCAGTGAACATTCAGGACTGATTTCCTTTAGGATGGGCTGGTTGGATCTCCTTGCACTCCAAGGGGCTCTCAAGAGTCTTCTCCAACACCACAGTTCAAAAGCATCAATTCTTCAGTGCTCAGCTTTCTTTACAGTCCAACTCTCACATCCATACACGACTACTGGAAAAACCATAGCTTTAACTATATGGACCTTTGTAGGACCACTGTTCTTGCCTGGAGAATCCCAGGGACGGGGGAGCCTGGTGGGCTGCCGTCTATGGGGTCGCACCGTCATACACGACTGAAGCGACTTAGCAGCAATAGGAGAGGTATAGCTGTAGATATATGGATACTATGCAAATGAATGAAGGGAAACTTCACTGAAATGGAGTTGGGAGGCAGAAGAGTACTCACACACATGCCATTTGACATCAACGCAGATACCAACAGTAAGAGACCTATTTTGCATCCCTAGCAGGAATTGACACTATTTTTTTTTAACACTGACTGCAGGAGCAAAAAAAGTTTTCTCCGCCTGGCAACAGCTCAGCCAATCAGCTTGTTACAACCCAACCAATGAAAAGCCACTGTATTTCCCCCTCCAAGTTTCCCCCATTGGACTCTGTAATAACCCCTCCCAACTCTTCCTTCTCCTCTATGAAAAAGTTTCTTCTCCTTTGTTTTACCATGTGGTTCACCATCATTGTACGCATTGAATGGCAATCCTTTGCGGCTCCAGAAGGAACCCATTTACTGGTAAAATAATTGGCTGCTTTATTGTTTTAGGTTAACAATATACATGTAGGTAAAGAGATTTATTTGAGGAATTGACTCAAGTCATTACAAAGGCTGAGAAGTCCCACGAAATGCATCTACAAGATACCCAGGAAAACTGGTGGTGTAATTACAGTTTAAGTCCGAAGGTCAGAACCAGAGGAACTGATGGCGTAAATTCAAGATCAGGAGAAGGTCAGTGTCCCAGATCAAGGAGGTAGGAAGCAAAAGGGTAAATACCTCTTCCTCTGTTCTGTTCAGGATTCTACACCAGCCTGTAATGAATTGGGTAATGCCCACCAGCACTTGGGAGCGTGATCTACTGTATGGAGTCCACTGATTCAGCTGCTAATCTCATCCAGACACACCCTCACAGACACACCCTGAAGTAATGTTTAATCAGGCCAGTCAAGTTGACACATAAAATTAACCGTCATGGCTCCAAAATAATATTTCAGCAGAATAGAGTCCGTTTCCTTCAAACAGAGAGCTGAGCATGTGGAGTCGTTTTTGGACTTTTTCAGAGGAGACATAAACGACATAGTCTTATCTGTGACTACCTGAGCCTTCCCTCTAAAGCCTCCTACTGCTTCATTCTTTTTACTTGCTCCAAACACCTCTTCCTGTTTCCCTGATCTGTTCTCAGGGAAGCTCTGCTTTCACTTGGGCTAAATCTCATCATTGACAAACTCACCCTGGATTCACCATCCTATACATGCCACAGGGAATAGCTGTGGATGCAGGAAGCTGCTTCAAATTCATCATTTTCAGTAGCTACTGCTACCATTGAACTAGCACATGCTCTGTTCCATCCTTGCTGGGAGGCCAAACAGTCTCATTTCACTTGTAAATCCTTTGTAGTTAAACCTTTGCTCAAGAATGCTTTGATATCTATATCTCACAGAGGTATGTATTGATAGTTTTTAAAACAGCAAAGCAAGACAAATAAATTGAATATATGCTATGAAACTT
This sequence comes from Muntiacus reevesi, assembly GCF_963930625.1. Taxonomy (NCBI): domain Eukaryota; kingdom Metazoa; phylum Chordata; class Mammalia; order Artiodactyla; family Cervidae; genus Muntiacus; species Muntiacus reevesi. The sequence continues at coordinate 27,678,890 of NC_089250.1, forward strand.
AGGTAATTTGGTGATTCTTCTGGTTTCATAATTTGATGATTAATAATGAATAATCCATATAGATACATCTATGTTGTTTAGTTGATAAGCCCTGTTGGACTCTTGTGACCCTATGGACTGTAGCCTGCCAGTGTCCTCTGTCCATGGGATTTCCCAGGCAAGAATACTGGAGTGGTTTACCGTTCCCTTCTCCAGGGGATCTTCCCAACACAGGTATTGAACCTGCATCTCCTGCTTGGCAGGTGGATTCTTTACCACTGAACCACCAGGGAAGCCCAGGTATATCTATACAATGCTAATAATTTTCACTAATTTAACTGAAATTGTTTATAATTACATAAACATATATTACATATTTCTCTTTAAAATAATGATTCAGCTCAATGAAGTGACTCTGTAATAGTTTTACTCTCTGGAGAATTAGGGTGAGACTTCTTATTTCCTCCTTTTTATGAGAATGATCAAGATTGAAGATAAGAAAGTGAGGATTAGCCAGATTAGACTGAATTTATCACTTCAGATTTTCACTTTTCTACTCAATTAGTGTTTTTCAAGAGGAAAAAAAAAATCATGATTTTTTTTTTTTTTGTGCACATTGCCTGATGCCTACCCTTATCCCTCTTAAGTTTTCCAAGTCATTGTAGTTACATTTTATTGTAGGATCTTTGATCTATATCATCTCTCAGTTTGGCAATGTAGATTTCCCTCTGATTTTTAAGCATTCCTATAAGCATTTTGCTTTGAAATTCCCAACTCCCCCTTCCAGGAACCAAGAAGAGACTTGAAGCTCATCTATACTTATTGACAAGTAAATTTTCATGTGCCTACAACACCATATACTCTTTGAGGACAAGTTGACTTGGTCTCTATCTGTAGGAGACCAATAAAATATGTCTAACTACTTAAACATTTTAGTGCTGCAGACTCCCTCTGTCTGATCTTGGTATTTTCGGAGACTGCTTTTTTTCCTTTTTTTAAATTGAAGTATAGTTGATTTACAATGTTGTGCCAGTCTGCTGGACAGCAAAGTGACTCCACTATATGCATTCAGACATTTTAAAAAACATTCTTTTCCCTTATGGTTTATCCCAAGATGTTGACTGTAGTTCCCTGAGCTATACGGTAGGACCTTGTTGTTTATCCATCCTATGCATAGTGGTTTTCATCTGCTAATCCCAAACTCCCAGTCCTTCCCTCCCCTTTGGCAACCACAAGTCTATTTCTGTTTTGTAGAAAGGTTCATTTGTGCCCTAGTTTACATCCCACCTGAGAGTGATATCATATAATATTTGTGTTTCAGAGACTGCTTTCTTGATATTTTGATGTTTCAGGTACATTTTCTTGTGGGCAATTCAAGAGGCAGTTTATACCTGAGAATTTCCATTTTTAAGCCTAAGGTTTTTTCACCCTTGGTTGATTCTCATAAATTAGGGTTACCAGACCTAGGTAAGAACAGATAATCAAACAGGAGCATCCAGTTAAATTTGAATTTCACATAAAGAATGAGTGCTTTTAAAATAAGCTTATCTCATCAATATTAGGGACATACTAAGAAATTATTCATTCTTTATGTGACATTTAGATTTAACTGGGTGCCCTGTATTTTATTTGGCAACCCTATAATAAATAGGAATTTCTGCTCCTGCAGCTTCCCTACACTTCAGTCCTCAGAACTTCACCCAAGGTTCAGAGTCCAGAGAGAGCAGAAGGGTGTGGGGATGTAGGGGGGTTCTTGCCACTTTCTGGAGCTTTAAACACCCTTTCGGGCCTAGAAAAGTGGTGCTGAGGTATCAAATCAAAGGAAGGGATTCTGAGGGATGAGGTAGTTCCAGGCACGAGATAGCTCCTTATGTAGTGGTAGTAGGGTTAGTCGCTTAGTCGTGTCTGACTCTTTGCGACTCCTTGGACTGCAGCACCAGTCTCCTCTGCCCATGTAGTTCTCTAGGCAAGAATACTGGAGTGGGTTGTCATTTCCTCCTCCAGGGGATCTTCCCAACCCAGTGCTAGAACCCACATCTCCTGCGTTAGTAGGCAGACTCTTTACCACTGAGCCATATCTTATGTAAATGCATGTAAACCCATCCATGTAAATCAATGCCAATTTAATCAGCTCCCAACAGGGCTGTAGCCATATTCAGTGAATAAGTGGTCCCTGAATTGTTCACCTGGACTCTGTAGCCAGACCTTGTTGTACCTGATGATGTCCTAAGAGTATATCTGGTTAAGGTTATTCATCATAGTTTGTAGTGAAATGTAATTCTGCCCGTCAGATGTTGGTATGACAAGAAACAATAATAATATTTGAGGATTCACACCTCACCTTCTCACCTTCAGTCAGTTCAGTTGCTCAGTCATGTCTGACTCTTTGTGACCCCATGGAATGCTACACCCCAGGCCTCCCTGTCCTATCACCAACTCCTGGAGTTTATTCAAATTCATGTCCATTAAGTTGGTGATGCCATCCAACCATCTCATCCTCTGTCCTCCCCTTCTCCTCCCACCCTCAATCTTTCCCAGCATCATGGTCTTTTCAAATGAGTCAGTTCTTCGCATCGGGTGGCCAAAGTATTGGAGTTTCAGCTTCAGCATCAGTCCTTCCAGTGAATATTCAGGACTGATTTCCTTTAGGATGGACTGGTTGGATCTCCTTGCTTCTCACCTTGGCAAGGTGAATTCTGTCTTTACCAAAGCTGTGTCCCTGGCCCTAGGATTGCACTGGACCAGGCTAATGGGAGAGAGGGAATTAAATGCAGCCAAGAATGGTTGATCTCAGGAAGTGACAAAGCGAGAAAGGAGCAGATTCGGAAGATGAGAGCCGACATGCAGAGAAGGAAGAAGGTGGTGTGTGTATGGAAGGGGAACATGAGCCAGAAGTGGAGAAGGGAGATGGCGGTGGGCAGGGGGGAGGCACAAGGAAATGTAGAGGAAGACCAGGACAGTGTTCCTGCCAGGCCCAGTGACATACCAGAGGGGAGAAAGCAAGGGAAGATTTTCAAGTTTTGCTGTGGGTTGTAAGATCTATCCCCCTTTTGGCAATTTTTGAGAACCTGTGGTTTCTATTTATATTTATCCAGTGACTTTTTGCTGTCACAATGATGCTTCCTCTGAATGTGAAGTGTCCTCAGGTATCCCTACCTACAACCTAGCAAACGCTGTTTAGACAAAGTGAAGAGAAAGGAAGAAAGCAGGGCCATAAGGATCCATTAAATTCTGATCAAACAAACATTGGGCAGCAAAACTGTAGCACTAGTGCCTCATTTATTTCATCTTTGTAAGATTCCCTGAGAGAACTAAAACAGTGATTCTCAACAGGAACATTAAAAACTAAATTGGGATTATCTAGTCACGTCTTCATGACATTGTGGATTTCCTCTTTACTGTCTTCCCATTATCCTCATATAGATAAATATATGTATTACATGACGTGTAACCATGAGATAAACACATTTTTGTCATGCCAAATAGCACTAATACTCCAAATAAATGGAGTTTTTCCTCAAAGTTGTCAACATGTATGTTGAAATCTTTGTATTCATACGTCATTGCTTTGCATTGCATTTGAACATTGCATTGTTCAAAAACATGCAGGTCTCTGTTTGGAATTACCTTCAGAGTTTATGTCAAGTTATTTCAGTTCTCAGCAATGAAAAATCTTCATCCTTAAGGATGTATTGGACTTTTGAAAACAATCAAGGAAAATTTGGAACATACTTTGGTGGTTAAAGTATATAATGATAAGTTATAATTTTGGGAAAAAAACAAGATAGCAAAATTAATGAAACTTTCTGTATGGCTCCTCAACTGAAATAAAGCTGAAATAAAAGTGTCATTCTAAATTATTTTTTGAGCAATGGATTGAGTTGAATGAAAGTATAGTCCCCCACAACATTATTTTTAAAAAGCCGTGTGTTTGGAATTGTGTTTATTCATTTGTTTATTTACCCATTCTTCAATAGACATGTCTTGAGGACCTACACAATCTTAGATGTTGGCTTTGAGAATGCCAAGATAAAAGGACCAGCTGTGGCATTTAGCTGCCATTTCTTTTTGTTCTATAGATCAGAGTAAATCAAGAAAAGCTCACTGTGGAGATGGACATGAGTTGTCAGACTGTCCCGTATTTTTTAAATATCCATTTTTATTTATTTATGCTGGTTTCCACAAGTGAACTTTGAGTTGTGGCATGTGGGGTCTAGTTGTGTGACTATGGATCGAACCCAGGCTCCCTGCTTTGGGAGGGCAGAGTCTTAGCCACTGGACCACAAGGGAAGTCCCTGGACTGTTTCTTTTCCAATTCAATCTTTCATTCAAGTAGTGCATATATCGTCTTTACAACATGAAATAGCGCAAAGCACAGAATAAAAACCACTGTGCTCTGTACTGCAACTCATTATCCCAGTCTTGTTTCATTAAGTCTCCCATTTTCACTCTTGTAAATGATTTCTCCTGGGATTTACCTGCATGACCTAAGTAATGTGCTCTGTCTGTTATAAATGGCAGAAAAAACAATTGAAAATAACTTAAATAAGAACATATATTCTCACATAACAAGAAATTCAGATTGGACAAGCTTCAAGATGTATCTGCCTCCATCTCAACTGGCTCTTCTCATGATCATGAGATCAATCCTTTGGTTCCAAGAGTCACATAGAAGAGAACTCCAGTGAAAAACGAAGGAAGACTATCCTTACTGCAAGTATTTGTTTTATTTAGTTTGTCAGCAAATATTTTTCAGAAGCCTTCCAGCTTTCTTCCCCTCCTGTGCCTTTGGCTGACTTGGGTCAATGCCCTGGGTTGGATTATCCCTTGTTGATTTGTTGTCATCATCACCCCTCTAAGTTCTCCTTTGCTTTGAAGAGGAGAAGCCAGGAGCTACATTTGCCAGAATCCCCTTTATCATATGGCTCCATACTGGAGCGTGTGTGCAGGAGGAACCCTTGAGCCAGAGTGATGGAAAGATCATTATTCTCCAGTCTGTTTCAGCCAGAATTGTGAGTGGATGTGATACTCAGAGAAACTTCAAGGTGAGTGTTAAGAGCCATTTGCTTGAATGCTTCAGGTTGAGAAGATGAGCAGTGATTTATCTGAGCATTGCTCTCTTAGACCCCCCTTTTTTTTTTCTGAGTAATCCACCAGTTTCTTATATTAAGAGCCCTTTATATCTAGCCTGCAAAATGTAGCTTCTAATTTCTTGACTGATAGATGACCCTTCCTAAACATATCACTGAAGCAGGGGAGATGAATTACAACACTGATCTAAATGAGTCAGGGTTTACCCCCAGAGATATGTGGGAGGAGAAAGGACATTTAAAAAATATTTATATATTTGGCTGCATCGGTTCTTAGTTGCGGCTCTTGAGATCTCTGGCCTTTGTTGCGGCCTACGGGCTCTTTAGTTGCAGCGGGTGAACTCTTAGTTGTGGCATGCAGGATCTAGTTCCCTGACCAGGGATCGAACCCAGGCCCCCTGCATTGGGAGTGCAGAGTGAGCCACTGGAGAGTGCTGAGAATGGACATTTGAATAAAATTCATGTATACATATATTCCCTCGCTCTAGAGCCTCTCTCCCTCCCTTCCCATCCCACCCCTCTAGGTCATCACAGAGCACCAAGTTGAGCAACCTGTATTACACAGCTGCTTCCTACTAGGTATTTATCTATTTTACACATGGTAGTGTATATATGTTGATGCTCCTCTCCAGTTAGTCCCACCCTCTCCGTCCCCTCCTGTGTCCACAATGTTGTTCTCTTAGCACCTCTGTTCTTGCCCTGCACATAGATCCATCCATACCACTTTTCTAGATTTATACCACTTTTCTAGATTTCATATGTATGCGTTAATATATATTTGTTTTCCTCTTTCTGACTTACTTCACTCTGTATGACAGCCTCTAGATTCATCTACATCACTTCAACTGACTCAATTTTGTTCCTTTTTATGACTGAGTTATATTCCATTGTATATATGTACCACATCTTTATTCATTCATCTATCAATGGATGTCTAGGTTGCTTCCACGTCCTGGCTATTGTAAATAGTGCTGCAATGAAGATTGGAGTCCATGTATCTTTTTAAATTATGGTTTTCTTAGGGTATATGCCCAGTAGTGGGATTGCTGTGTTACATGGTAGTTCTATGTTTAGTTTTTTAAGGAACTTCCATACTGTTCTCCATAGTGGCTGTGCCAATTTACAAGCCCACCAGCAGTGTAAGAGGGCTCCCTTTTCTCCACACCCTCTCCAGCATTTATTGTTTGTAGATTTTTTTGATGATGGTCATTCTGGCAAGTAGTTCTTAAATACTAGTAATGTAATCATGAAAGTTTACTGATTTTGATGACAGTGTTGTGATCATGCAGGATAAAATCCTTTTCTGTAGGAAATACTATTTAAGAGTGAAGAACATGATATTGGCAACTACTCTCAACTGGTTCAAGGGGGACTATACTTTGTACTTTATCTGCAACTTTTCTTTTTTTTTAATTTTTATTTTTTTTCCAGTGGGTTTTGTCATACATTGACATGAATCAGCCATAGAGTTACACGTATTCCCCATCCTGATCCCCCCTCCGCAACTTTTCTTAAGTTTGAAATTGTTTCTAAAATAAATACCCATTTCTAACAACAAAACAAAATAAAACCCATGAGATACTATTCTAATGGCTAAAATATATTTTAAAAAATGAGAGTGGAAAATGTTGAGAGGAGGATGTGAAGCAACTGGTGGGATGTAAAATTATAATATAACCTTGGAAAAGGTTTGGTAATTTCTTGTGATGCTATCCCTTTCTTTGACCCAGCAATTCCACTCCTAGTTATTTACCCAAGAGAAACAAAGTTGTGTATCCACTCAAACATAGGAACATGAACACTTGGCAGCAGCTCTCTTCATATTAGCCCAAATCTGGAGACAAAATATCTATCAGTAGGAAAGTAGGTTAAAAATTATGATATAATCATACAGTGTAATACTAGTCAGTAATCAAAAGGAATGTACTACTTATACATGCCTGAATGTCACAGGAATGCTAAGTGAACAAAGCTGGAATACATACTATTTGATTCGATTCAGTATCTTGCCTGGAGAATCCCATGGACAGAGGAGCCAGGCGGGCTACAGGGTTGCAAAGAGTCGGACATGACTGAAGCAACTTAGCATGCACACATATTAGGTTTGGGAAAAGACAAAGTTAATATATGGTGGAAAAAAATCAGAACAAGTATGTGGAAGGGTAAAGGACCTAAAATATCCAAAACAGTCTTGGAAAAGAACAACATAGATGGTGTTCCTCAATTGCTCAGTGATCATGGGCTGTCCTTTTACAGTTAAAAGTTGGGTATTTTAGAAGTCCTACTTAGCAACTTAATGAGTATGAACAAGGCTTGTTGTCTGGTATGCTTGCTTCACTGTAGGGTAATTGGCAGGCATATAACTGTTTTATTGGGTGACCTTCAAATGCAAATGTATGTGCACTTAATCTCCAGGAGGTTAGAGGCAAGGATGGGGAACAGTGGTGAGACAGGTTGGTGGTTGGTGGTCTAAGCTTGGGAGATGACAATGAAGTAGGGGACCTTGGACTACACCATTCACTATACAAACTTTCATGCAAAGAAATCTTAGGGACATTTCTTCACTGCCTTCCTCTACTGTGTCTGGTGTCTATGTGCAGATTGTAGGGTTTAATTTATCCAAAAGTAAACCTCCCACACCTTTTCTGGGTTGGGGAGGAGCACCCAACTTCATGGAGTATGGAAGAGACTTTTTACAGCCACTTTCAACTAACCCCTCTATTTGTTTATTTATTTATTTGGTTGTGCAATGCGAGATCTTTTTTTAAGTTGTGGCATTCAAATTCTTAGTTGTGGCATGTGGAATCTAGTTCCCTGACCAGGGATTGAACCTGGGCTCCCTGCATTGGGAGTGCAGAGTCTTAGCCACTGGACCTCCTGGGAAGTCTTGGTCCCTCTATTTCTGGTTCCATTTCTTGCCTCCCTCTGTCTTATTTAGTGCCTCTAATGTCCAGGGCTTCCCACATTTCTTTGAGGTGAATAGCTTGCTTCTTATTGATATCCTATTACCAACAAGTCTGGCTGATTTTTAGTTTTTCCTGTCTACTAAGTTACCTCTACCATCTGTTTTCCTGGGTCTTGCTGATTGGCCTTCGGGACCCCAACACACTTCTACTTGGCCTATAAAAGTTATAATAGAATAGTCCAATTATACCAGGTGATGGAAGGCAGACAGAGAAGGATATCTTAAGTAAGAAATTGACATGATGAAAGTGGCATTTTTGGATAATTAATCTCTTAGTGTTATGCAGGATAGATCAGAGGCTAGGGAGACTGACTAGCATGTGAATTCATTCATGGAGCTATGTGATGCTTAAGATCTGGCCTAGAGTGGTAGTAAATATAAGAAGTAATGAATCTAAAATACTTTATGCAAATAAAATGCCATTTGCATAAAGATGTTCACTGCAGAATAATTTATAATAGCAAAAACTTGCAGTGATCTAAATATCCAACAGGAGCAGAATGATTTAAATTAATTTTGGTTATAGCTCACTTAATGAAATATTATATAACTAAATAAACTTATGAAGACTATTAGTCAAAATGGAAAAGTGCATATGATATAATATTGTTAAGAAGGCAGGATATGAAATAATATGCGTAGAATTATTACAAAGTCTATAAATATGCATATAAAATATGTATATAAATGTTATCAAATGATAACAGTGATTATCTGGTAGAATTCAAATTGTACCTGATTTTATTTTGTTCTATTTCCAAATTTCTATAATTCTATACAGTTGTATTCATTTGAAATATTCTGTAATCCTTACTTCCCATTTAGACTAATGCTTCCTTTGATTTAAATATTTCTTTTTTTTGGCTCTGCTGGGTCTTTTCTGCAGTGTACTGGCTCTTTGTTGCTGTTTGTGGGCTTTCTCTAGTTGTGGTTCTCGGGCTTCTCGTTGCAGTGGCTTCTCATTGCAGGGCATGGGCTCTAAAATGTGAGGGTTTCAGTAGTTACAGCTTATGGGCTCAGTAGTTGTGGATGCTGGGCTCTAGAACACAGGCTCAATAGCTGTGGGGCCTGGGCTTATTTCTCCACGGCATGTGGGGTCCTCCCGGAACAGGGATTGAATCTGTGTGCCCTGCATTGGCAGGCAGATTTCTTAACCACTGGACCATCAGGGACATCCCTAAATAATTCTTTTCATAAACTTATTGCTGTCCTGGTGTTTCTTGGGTCCTGGGATGTACCTTCAGTGAGTACTGTTGTTGTTGTTCAGTTGCTAAGTCATGTCCAACCCTTTTTGACCCCATGGACTGCAGCACCCCAGGCTTCCCTGTCCTTTGCGATCTCCTGGAGTTTACTCAAACTCATGTCCATTGAGTTGGTGATGCCATCCAACCATCTCATCCTCTGTCATCCGCTTCTTCTCTTGCCCTCAATCCTTCCCAGCATTAGATCTTTTCCACCTAGTCATTTTGAGAAACTCATCATTTAACCACCAAAATCAAGTCTGGCTCTTGATTTAAAAAAATAGAAACAAGCAGCAAGAACAAAAAACTTCTTTTTCCAGGCCCGTCAACAAAGGTTTATGGAAAATCCCCATACTGGATTTAGATGGATTCTGGAATAGCTAGGTCCTTCTAGACCACCTGGTGCCCATCATTCATACTCACTTTCTCTTCCCTTTTGGCTGTGATTGGAATTAATGTTGAAATCAGCAAACCCTGACCAGTGTCTGACTGATGTGTCCTTCAGCTGTGCTCTTTGTCCCCCAAGACTGTTCTCCGCCTTGAGGCAGTACTAATTTAGCTGGTAAGATCATGGACTTTGAAACAATGCCAACCTGGGTTCCAGGTCTTCTGCTCAGTGCTATGTGACAAGGCAAGTCATTTGATCACGCCGTGTCTCTTTGCCCAGGGAGTGATATTATTCACCTCATGGGATTGGAGGGTGGTTGTAACAAGGTCAAGGAAGAGTATTGATAGAGCTGTCACTGTGCTGAGGGGGAAGAGGACTAACCCCCAAGTGGATCCTCTATCCCCCATTCTTGGGAGGCCAGGGCAGGGCTGTGCTCAAGGACCCTAAGGCTTGTGACTTAGCGGGCTCTGAAATATTGTCTGCATTAATGACTCTGCTGGGACGGTTTGGAAGTCACCATCCTCAGTGCCCAGATATGCTTCTGCAGCTATGGAATTTATTGAGGATGACACTTTTCAGAGGAGGTTGGGACAGTGACACTCTTTGTGTTTAATGCCAGCAAAGATGAACAGGTAAGTAAGTCATCCAGAAATAACAGATCCCAGAACTCACCTCCCCTGGATACTCCCTTTGGTGTTATTTACAGTTTTACCTTCACCTCTTCCTGGGATCATCCTAAACCTCTGTGAGCCCAGCTCCTGGTCAGATCCCTGTAGGTGCTCAGGTTGCTCAGAAACACCTACAGGCCTCCATTAGCATGACAAGGGACGTTACAATCTAAGGCCCTGATCAATAAGTACCAGATAGCAAGGGGAGGGATTCAGATGGGAGAGCTGCTGACTCTCCTTCCACCATCCACCCCATCTATCTTTACCAGAGAGTCTATTACAAAGTTCAGAATTACAGTGTTCACAGCTCTGATTGCCTTCCCCATACAATCATACCAGTTCCCCTGGTATGTGCTGTTCTACACATTTCAGCACCTCTATTATACACCCTGAAGACTGACTCCAGCAATCTTACATGAGGCCCCAGGTAAATGCTTAGTGAGGTTGATGTAGCCACAACCTCCAAGACCTGTTCCCACTCTGGTCCAGTGGGAGGGGCCCCCTGAAGGGCTGCCCTTGGATACTCATACACACCCAAGAGAGCAGCTCTGTCCTCCATCAAGAAATCCCAGATGGGCAACTCTGGGTCTATCCTGTCTGATAGGAGGGATCTCTTGGACAAGATTCATCAGCCCCTGTGTCCTTAAATTGGTTAGCTATCCTAGCACACGAGTCCAGGTCTTGGGAATGCCTGTTCTGACACGCTGTGCATGCCTAGTGTTTATTTCACGATTGCACTCTGCTTCATGAAAATATTAGAAATATTCTGGCTTTGATCCCTTGCCCCTCCTCCTATTTATGGCCTTAGACTTGTCTCTCTGATCCCATGTTTGATGCTGTCCTTTTAGCATGAACTTCCGATTTCTCTTCACAGCAGTAACTTGCATTTACCCCTAAGATTGCCTCTGCTTCCACCTCCCTGAGTCAGTACTTCTGTCCGGTCCAATCCAGCCCCCGTAACGCCTGACATGATCTCCTCATTCCCTCAGCTCTGTTAACAGGAACTACATCTAAGAAGCTAACATGTCTGTCTACCATCTACGCTAAGGACTATAAGCAATTTTCACCTCTTACACCACAAAGTCCTAGTTTGATAGCTCTAGGAGAGCTATCAGGAGAAAGGTCTTTAATAAGGAGCAGAGCGAGAAGGTATCTAAGTATGAGCACTTTAAGACTGAGAGGATAGCAAAAAGAGGTGTGGAGTGCTGATCAAACCAGAACCTGTAAACCTTTCATTCATTAACTGTATGCCTTGTGAACTTCGATCTCTGCACTTTGTTACCTATTTTTCCTCTCTATCTGTCCCTGAGTCTAACCTGTTTCTACTTGGCAGATCATGAACTTGCTGGTTATTCTTCTTGTCTTACCTTTTCCTCTTGGCATTGCACCAATGGGCCATATCCTCACCCACGGCTTGTCCCCCACCCCGCCTAACCAGTATGGACCATCTGGTCTTCCCCACTAACCGTTCTCTTGTCTCAAGGTCTAGCTCTCATTGAACACCTCACCAACACTGGCCAGAAGTGATGCCCCCGAACACCCAGCTCTGTCCTTTGGCCAACTTATTCCTTTGAATGAGGCTAATACCCTCTGGGGGGAACTTAGAGCAAAGGTGGTTGAGTGATAGGAGAGAATGAGGCAAAGAGTTAGTAGGAAGAAAAGAAGAGTGAAGCTGTAAGGGAAGAACCAAGGGAGAGGGAGAATTGTAAAGCCGTTCTAGTGATAATTTGAGGGGGAAAACACTTGGAAGAAGTATGAATGGTGAATGGAATTCCATGAGAACAAAATTAAGTGGGTGGAGGTGACACCTGAATTAGGAAAAGAAAATAGGTGTATTAGGGGACTTCCCTAGTGGTCCAGTGCTTAAGAATCCACCTTGGAATGCAGGGGACACGGGTTCGATCCCTGGTTGGTGAACTAAGATTCCACCTGCTGTGGAGAAACTAAGCCCGCACATGACAACTGCTTAGTCCGTGTGCTTTGGAGGCTGTGCCACAACTAGAGTCCATGCACTGCAACGAAAAACCCTGCGTAATGCAACAGAGATTCCGCACGTTGCAGCTAAGACCTGACACAGCCAAAATAAAATAAGTAAATTTAAAAAAATGGTTATGCTATTCAGGAGGGAGGTATAAGGCAGGAGTGAAGGTTGGGGAGGGGACGCAGGGTCATTCCACAGTGAAATCGTAAGGTGGGCAAGTGAAACAGCACAGATCTGCCATTAAAAGGCACTGTCAGTGTTCTCATCTTCAGGAAAGGTGTATTCTAAAAGATAATTTAAACACATACAAAGATAATTATGCAATAAGGTGGACTACTAGCCACAATAAGAAAAGTGTAATTAAAGGGTGATGGGGATGCGAAAGGGGGCGCACGACAGCCCACACTCTGCTGTCTTATGTGCAGGTCATGCTCAACAAAACGACGTCAGGAGAGAAGCTGACACCAGAGAGTGTATTGTTGCACGTGTGTGATTTTTAAATAGCATAGGTGGTGTTTAATTTGCTACTAGTGATTCTCAGTATTGAATCACACTAGGAGCACCTGGAAAGCTTTTAGATTGACGAATGTCCAGATTCTGCCTTAGTTATTCTGGGTTAAGGCCTGGGCATCAGTGTTTTTCAAAAGCCCCTAGATGATTCTACTGAGCAGTCAGGGTTGAGCAACCTCTGGTCTAAAAGCATGTTTTTTCGAAACATCCCACCCTCACCTTCTCCGAGTGTTCAAAAGTCTGTTCTGTACTTCTGTGTCTCTTTTTCTGTTTTGCATATAGGGTTATCATTAGCATCTTTCTAAATTCCATATATATGTGTTAGTATGCTGTAATGTTCTTTATCTTTCTGTATGACAAAACCCACTGAAATGTTGTGAAGTAATTAGCCTCCAACTAATAAAAGTAAGCATTGCTCTTCAAAAAAAAATAAATAAATAAAAGCATGTTTTTCCTTTTGAAAGGCTAAGGGGCTTGGAATCAAAGGAAGAAATACAAATTTGGGAAATAGGAAGTACAGATGACAGATGTAGCACTAGTGCCCATTAATAAATCATGGATAATTTCCTTTATTCAATGCAATAAAAAAATCATGTCTAAATTCAGATTAATATTTGTCTCTAGCTCTCTTAAGAATTTTACTAAAAATATTCATCAATCAAAACAAAATAATTTTTAAATTAAAAAAATTAAAGCATAATTGACATATATTAGTTTTGGGGTACCATGTAATTTTTTATTACAAAATCTATAATAATGAGTCTACTTATAATAATAAATTTATGCATCTTGACATATAATTTCATTTATTTCTCTCAAAATCTGTGCCAGTGTAGTATTATCTTTATTTTGCAAATGACTGCCTTACAATAACACCTCCTTCATTAACGAAGCCACTTTCTATTTCTCTTTTTTCAGCCTTGTGTATTTTTCTAGATCATTGTTGGCAGGCAAACAGCTGGGATAGTCTATGGTGAATCAATAATATTGGTTTTAATATAAAGAGTAAAACCTTGGCTCTATTTTCAACTAATTGCTTAATTGGCAAGATATTGGAACAAATAAAACACATTGAGGATGATAAGTAGTTGAGGAGAGTATGAGGAACTAGTGTTTGTCACTGGCTATTTCTAAGCATATTAAAAAGACATAAAGAACAGCGACAAAATACAATAAACTATTCAGCTCCGAGCATCATAACTGCTAAGCATGCTTGTTGAAAGAATGAGTGAATGAATGAACGTAGTCTTGAGTATTTACAGAAATGACCATAATGATACATAAAATTATTGAGTATTACCATATGCCAGGCTTGTTTTTAGCCCTCACATGTTTTTTAATGTCTTTTTAGTCCATGTACTCATACTATTAGATTGGTGTGATCATTATCCCTTATTTTACAAATGAAGAAACTGAAGTTCAGAAAGATAAGTAATTATGGTGGAGAAGCCCTGTCCTCTCATCCCCTAGTAGCACTGTGGCAAGTTGCTTAGTTACCTAATTTCACAACCCAGTTGGCCAACCATACCCTCCCTCACCTGAGCCAGGCTCAAATCCATCTATTTGTCTTCTCTGTGGTGCCCCCTGCTGGAGATGGGACCTGCACTTGTTACCTTTCCCTAGCATTATTTCTTCCAGCTTGTTCCTGAGTCGTTGGCGACCACTTGCCAGGGTACCTCCTCAGCTTTAACAAGAGACAGGAATGAGTGGGGACAGGGCTGTTCATTTCAAATGTAACATGAAGACTCCAGCGCAGGGCATGGTTCCAGTTCTCTGGATTCAAACTTTGCTCTCATCTCTGCTTTCTTACCCCAGAAGCCACAGCCACATCGTGTGCATCCTCTGTCCAGCCATCTTGCAGTTTATTGACTCTGGGGTTTGCCATTACTTTTAAGGTGCACTGTTTGAAAAAAGGTATTGCTAAGAAAAAGAAACACAGCCAGTTATAATTGCATGATATCATTAACTGAAGATGCATCTGTGTTTCAGAGAAGTTAAAATGTGAAAAAAAAAAAAAGCATCTTAGAGTTGATGAAATATAGCATATAATTGTGCTTTGAAAGGTTTTTCTAACACTCAGCTGGCTGTTCATAGCTTTTCTCATGACCATTGCTTTTGCCACCTTGCAATGCTTTGTCTGTCCTTATGAACTGTAGTGACTGTGGTCACAAATAATGTCCTCCCCAACAGCCCAACAGGGAAGTGTGTATATTTTGGGTATGGTGGTTAGCACAGGACAAGGGAATGGTAGAGGGTACTAAGGAATGGATGCAATTGGAGGACTATGGGATATTCCAGGTGATAGGAAGTTTAGGGTGTGCCTAGAAGTGTTTGTTTTTTTTTTTAACTTTATGATATAGAAATAGTTCCATCCCACCACAAAAATCTCCTTCCTGCCCCTTTGTAGTCAATTGCCAACAAGTCCTGCTCCTAGCTGGAGAAGGCAATGGCACCCCACTCCAGTACTGTTGCCTGGAAAACCCCATGGATGGAGGAGCGTGGTAGGCTACAGTCCATGGAGCCGCAAAGAGTCGGACACAACTGAGTGACTTCACTTTCACTTTCCTGCTCCTAGTAAATCACTAATGTGCTTTCAATCACTGTAGTTTTCATTTTTAAAGAATTCATATACATGGAATCACGAAGTATAAGGTATTTTGTGTCTGGAATATTTCACTTAGCATGTTTTGAGACTTTTTCATGTTGTTGCATGTCTCAGCTGTTCATTCTTTTTTATTGCGGGATAATTATTCCTTTGAAAAGCTTATACTACCATTTGTTTTTATCCATTTATTAGTAGATATATGTTTGGGTTGTTTCCTCAAACCGATGGGAAACCATTCATTCTTTCACCATTCAGTATGATACCAGCTATAAGTTTTCTGTAAATACTCTTTACTAGTAACCTCTTGGTTATGAATTATATTTTCTGCATGCCCAGTAGTTTTGTTTGGATTTCAGGACACTGGGTTTTTATACTGTTGGGTGCTAGATATCATTGTATTCCTTCAAAAATATTGACCTTTGGCCTGACACACAGTTAAGCTGGTTGGAATCAGACTGACCCTTTGGAGGATGGCTTTTCTGCTTTTTTAAGGTAAGTCAGAGCAGCCGTCAGTCGAAAATCAATTAGATCACCGCGGTGTGGGTGATCCCTTCTGAAGACTCTCTTCTGTGCCTGGTGTAGGCCCTAGCCCTGTTTGAGTTCTGTGTATTGAGTGGTCCCTGCTTCAGGGTGATTCTTTACTCCGTGTCGGGAGTTCCATCTGAACACAAAGATCAGGGTTCAGTCAATGATCTGAAGGGACTGCTCTGCAGATCTCTCGGGGATTCTCCTTCAGAGCTTCTGTCCTTCCCAGGATTCTGTCCCACAAATGTAGCTTCATTAGTGTTCCAGAACTCCTTTCCTCAACTCCGTGAGACCACTGGGTTCTGCCTGTGTGCCTCGTATCCTGGAAACGACCCCCAGGGAGCAGTCCAGAGCAAGCACTCAGCTCGCTGGCTTCCCTGGCCATAGAGGCACAGGCCTGTGCTGCCTGTTGTCCAGAATCTGAAAAAGAGTTGTTTCATTTATTTCCCCTATTTTTATAACTGTTTATGATGGGACAGCAGGCTTCCCTGGTGGTTCAGCGGTAAAAATCCACCTGCCAATGGAAGAGACATGAGTTCGATCCCTGAGCTGGAAAGATCCCCTGAAGAAGGAAATGGCTACCCATTCCAGTATTCTTGCCTGGGAAATCCCGTGAACAGAGGAGCCTGGTGGGCTGCAGTCCATGGGTTTGCAGAGTCAGACACGACTGTGTGACTAAACAATAGTGGAGTGGGACAGCAGTTCCTTAGCAGTTCGTCTTTTAGGTTAGAAGTAACAATTCAGAAGCCAACACAATATTGTAAAGCAATTATCCTCTGGTTAAAAAAAAAAAAGTGGAAAAAGAGAAGTAACAATTCACTACACCTTTTCACCATCTTTTTTTTTTTTTTTTTTTTTTTACCTTTTCACTATTTTTTGTGGCTATTTTTGGAAATATTTACTTCCATGTGATCTTTAAGATAATTTTCTCCTCTGACAAAACCCCACTCCATAAAAAGTATAAGTGGAACACAGAATTTATATATTACATTTTAGAAAGCTGACATTTACATTGAAGGTACAAAGGCAGTAGTAAGTTCACTGATGCATTAGCATGAATCAAAACTGTGGCTCTAAACTGTACCACTAGTCAGATCCTTCATATTCATGCCCTCACACACACGAAAGCCAGCTTCACTTAAAAAGTTCTTAATAAAGCAGTAAAAATGATTAATTTTATCAACTCTTGCCACATGGCTAGGCATCTTTTTAATATTCTGTGTGATGAAACCGGAAGTACACACGAAGCACTTCTGTTGCATACTGAATTCTAATGGTTGGCTTTAGGAAAAGCATGTGTGTTGTCTGAATTGGAAGCTGAGCCAGCTCTTCTTTCTTTCCATGTGTGGGCTACTGCTTTTACTTAAAAGAATAAGCAAGAGACAAAATATGATATTCAGACTTGGTTATTGGGAGGCATCTTCTTGCAAACGAACAAAGTGAGCTTGTCACTTAAAGGAAACAACTGACAAAATCTGTTGCTAGTGATAGAATACGAGATTTCAGTAAAAACTAGCATTTTACAATTAGCAAATTGTATCTGCCACCATGAATTTAATCTCTTTCCTATAATTAAAAAGCTTTAACATTTTTTATTATAGTTGATTTACAGTGTTGTTTAGTTTCTGTTGTATAGCAAAATGACTCAGTTATACACATATATATATATATATATATTTATATTCTTTTCCATTTTGGTTTATCACAGGATACTGAATATAACTCTCTATGCTATATAGCAAGACCTGTTTTTTTTTTTAAAATGCATCCCATATATAACAGTCTGCATCTACTAATCCCAAGCTTCCAATCCTTCCCTCCTCCACCTGCCCTCCGCCTTGGCCAACCACAAGTCTGTTCTCGATGCCTGTGAGTCTGTTTCTGTTTTATGAATATGTTCATTTGTGTTGTATTTTAGATTCCACATATAAGTGATGTCATATTGTATTTGTCATTCCCTCTCTGACTTACTTCACTTAGTATGATAATCTCTAGGTCTATCCGTGGGGCTGCAAATGGCGTTGTTTCATTCTTTTTAATAGCTGCATAGTATTCCATTATGTATCTATCTCTATACTTTGTCTGTTTATCTGTCAGTGGGCATTTAGGTTGTTTCCACATCTTGGCTATTGTGAACAGTGCTGCTATGATCATTCGGGTGCATGTATCTTTTCAAATTATAATCTTGTCTGGGTATATGCCCAGGAGTGGGATTGCTGAATCATATATCAACTCTATTTTTAGCTTTTGGAGGAACCTCATACTGTTCCCTAGTGCTGTACATATTTACATTCCCACCACCAACAAAAGGCTTTTCTGAGGAGATCCTTTTCTGAGGATATTAATAAATGATTTTTAAAATATGTAATACAATACGTTGGGCTTCCCAGGTGGCTCAATGATAAAGAACCCACCTGCCAATATAAGAGGCATGGGTTTGATTCCTAGGTTGGAAAGATCCTAGAGAAGGATATGGCAACACACTTCAATACTCTTGGCTGAGAAATCCCATGAATAGGAGCCTAGCAGGATACAGTCCATGGGGTCACAAAAGAGTTGGACACGACTTAGTAACTAAACAACAACAAAAATATAGTGTGTTAGCCTTTGGAAGACCTGCATAAATCAGCGAACTAATATTTTCCAAATGACCAGTCCATGATGTTAGAAAATCATGCATAAGTAAATGATACATTTAAAGTTCAAGATACACCAGAAACTAACTCAACATTGTAAATCTACTCTACTCCAATAAAAATTAAAAAACAATAACAAATAAAGTTCAAGAAAGACTGATGGACATTAATGTAACAGAGTAGGAAAATTTATTCATATGGTTTCTGATTCCACACTGTAACTAATTTTTAGAAAGCCACCATTTGTCATGTTGGGTATAGTATCAAAGAAGAATGTCTACACTAGTCTGATTAAGATACTGCTATTTCCCAACTGTATAGCTGTGTGAAGCAAGATTTTCCTTTTAGTTCCCTGACTGAACTCATGCCCCCTGCAGTGAAGTGAGGAGTCCTAATCACTGGACCACCAGGGAAGTCCCTTTTTCACATACTTTAAACAAAATAACATATTACAACATACTGAATGTTAGAAGTGAATGTGAGAACTGGATTTCTTTTGTTTATGCTAGATACTAAATAGATGTGAAATAATGTAAATGAATACTGGGCTTCCCAGGTGGCTAAGTGGTAAAGAATCTACCTGCAAAGCAGGAGACTTGAGTTGGATCCCCAGATCAGGAAGATCCCCTGAACCAGGAAATGGCAACCCACTCCAGTATTCTTGCCAGGAAAATTCCATGAACAGAGAAGCCTGGTGGGTTACAGTTCATTGGGTCACAAAGAGTCAGACACAACTGAGTGACTGATCCCACACAGCCAGTGAATGCCACTCTTCTCCCTAAATTTTTTGAAACCATTATTTTTCCACAAAAGTATATCCGTTTTAAGATATAGTGTGCTTGTTGTTATTTTAAAATGAATTAATAATTTAAGATTTTTATTTTAATTTTCAGTATGATAAATATTGATAGGTATGATTCACCTCAACAAAGCCTTCCTGAAATCTCTAAGAATTATTGCAAATAGAAAGAGTTTCTGAGCCCAGAAAGTTTGAATTACTGTTCTTTAAAGGCTATGTGGTTCTCTGCAGTGAAAACATCTGAACTCGGTGTATTTTAAAATCAGACCACCAGGACCACAGACTTGTCTAACTCAATGAAACTATGAGCCATGCCGTCTAGGGCCACCCAAGACGGATGGGTCATGGTGGAGAGTTCTGACAAAATGTGGTCCACTGGAGAAGGGAATGGCAAGCCACTTCAGTATTCTTGCCTTGAGAACCCCATGAACAGTACAGAAAGGCAAAAAGATAGGACACTGAAAGATGAACTCCCCAGGTTGGTAGGTGCCCAATATGCTACTAGAGATCAGTGGAGAAAGAACTCCAAGAAGAAAGAAAAGATGGAGCCAAAGTAAAAACACCACCCAGTTGTGGATCTGACTGGTGATGGAAGTAAAGTCTGATACTGTAAAGAGGAATATTGCATAAGAACCTGAAATGTGAGGTCCATGAATCAAGGCAAATTGGAAGTGGTCAAACAGGAGATGGCAAGAGTAAACATCGACATTTTAGGAATTAGTGAACTAAAATGGACTGGAATGGGTGACTTTAACTCAGATGACCATTATATCTACTACAGTGGGCAAGAATCACTTAGAAGAATTGGAGTAGCCATCATAGTCAACAAAAAAGTCTGAAATGCAGTACTTGGATGCAATCTCAAAAGCAATGGAATGATCTGTTCATTTCCAAGGCAAACCATTCAATATCATGGTAACCCAAGTCTATACCCTGAACAGTAATGCTGAAGAAGCTGAAGTTGAATTGTTCTATGAAGACCTATAAGACCTTCTAGAACTAACACTCCAAAAGATGTCCTTTTCATTATAGGGGACTGGAATGCAAAAGTAGGAACTCAAGAGATACCTGGAGTAACAGGCAAATTTGGTCTTGGAGTACATAATGAAGCAGGGTAAAGGCTAATAGACTTTTGCCAAGAGAACACACTGGTCATAGCAAACACCCTCTTCTGACAACACAAGAGAAGATGCTACACATGGACATCACCAGATGGTCAGCACCAAAATCAGATTGATTATTTTCTTTGCAGCCAAAGTTGGAGAAGCTCTATATAGTTAGCAAAAACAAGACTGGGAACTGACTGTGGCTCAGATCATACTGTTCATGGGGTGCTCAAAGCAAGAATACTGAAGTGGCTTGCCATTCCCTTCTCCAGTGGACCACATTTTGTCAGAACTCTCCACCATGACCCGTCCGTCTTGGGTGACCCTAGATGGCATGGCTCATAGTTTCACTGAGTTAGACAAGACTGTGGCCCATGTGATCAGATTGGTTAGTTTCCTGTGATTGTGGTTTTCAGTTTGTCTGCCCTCTGATGGAGAAGGATAAGAGGCTTATGGAAGCTTCCTGATAGGAGAGACTGACTGAGGGGGAAGTTGGGTCTTGTTCTGATGGACAGAGACATTACTTTGCCAGCAAAGGTCCGTCTAGTCAAAGCTATGGTTTTTCCAGTAGTCATGTATGAATGTGAGAGTTGGACTATAAGAAAGCTGAGCACTGAAGAATTGATGCTTTTGAACTGTGGTGTTGAAGAAGACTCTTGAGAGTCACTTGGACTGCAAGGAGATCCAACCAGTCCATCCTAAAGGAGATCAGTTCTGAATATGCATTGGAAGGACTGATACTGAAGCTGAAGCTCCAATACTTTGGCCATCAGATGCGAAGAACTGACTCATTGGAAAAGACCCTGATGCTGGGAAAGATTGGGGGCAGGAGGAGAAGGGGACGACAGAGGATGAGATGGTTGGATGGCATCACCGACTCAATGGACATGAGTTTTAGTAAACCCCGGGAGTTGGTGATGGACAGGGAGGCCTGGCCTGCTGCAGTCCATGCAGTTGCAAAGAGTCAGATGTGACTGAGTGACTGAACTGAACTGGAGGGACTTCCCTGGTGGTCCAGTGGCTAGGACTTGGTGCTTTCACTGCTGTGTGCCCAGGTTCGATCTCTGGTTGGGGAACTAAGATCCTGCAAGCCATGTGGCACAGTCAAAAAGAAATAAATAAAATGGGAGGGGGGCTTTCCTGGTGGTTCAGTGGTAAATAATCCACCTGCCTGTGCAGGAGACACAAGTTCAATCCCTGGTCTGGGAAGATCCCACATGCCATGGAACAACTAAGGCTGTGCCTCCAACTATTGAACCTGTGCTCTGGAGCCCTGGCATCACAACCACAGAGCCAGTGTGCCCTAGAGCCGTGACAAGAGAAGCCATTGCAGTGAGAAGCCTGCCCACCACAACTAGAGAGAATCCCGTGCAGCAATGAAGACCCTGCACAGCCAAAAATAACTAACTAAAATTATTAAAAAAAAATAAAATGGATTTAGTGGTTCAGTGGTTAGGATTTGGTCTCTTCAATATTTTTATAGATTATACTCCATTTAAAATTGCTAAAAATATTGGCTATACTCACTATTGCTGTATAACGTATCCTTGTAACCTTTTTATTTTTTAATCTTCAAAATATATTTTTTATTTTCAAGTGGAGAATGAGCATCCATAGACAATACAAGCTTCTAAAAACAGATAATTAGGATGAACGGTTTTGCAAAATAATGATCTCTATTATATTGGCACCAATAGTGGAATTTTCTATGGAACAACTGGGTTATTTCTTATCTATACTTTTTTATTTTATACCTTTGAGTTTGTATCTCTTAGTCCCCTTCCCGTATCTTGCCACTCCCCCCTCCCCCCCTCCACTGGTTTATTCTCTATATCTTTGACTCTGTTTCTCTTTTGTTATAGCCATTCAATTGTACTCTTTCATATTTCACATATAATTGAAAGCATACAGTGGTTTTCTTTATCTTATTTCATTAAGCATGATACACTTTAGGTCCATCTGTGTTGTTGCAAATGGTACTGACTCCATTTTTATTTCATTCATTTCACATACCCCACTAATAATACAATATAAAATACTTGAGACAAGCAGACTAGAAGGGATGACCAGAGTAGACAGGAAATGTTAGGCAAGAAAAAAGGGGAACTGATATGGTATATGGTCTGTCCCCTTAATCTGATCCCCAAAAAAGTCCAGGAAAAAAAGGTATCAGTAGGGATTGTCTGCTGGGGATTGTCTCAACCAAGGCTTCACGGGGCTGATATTTACAAACCTACCAGGATCCAAGCTCTGCTTCTCAACTTTTAGTGTCCAGAAATTCATCTTTGCTTATGTCACCAGACTAGGAACAGGCTCTGGAGTAACTGATCAACCACAATCATAACAATGTCTGATGTCAAAACTAGCAGGCCAATTTCATCATCTCCTAACAACTGAACCACAATACCTATGTCTACTTCTCAAAGCATTTGTTTGCTTCGCACACATTTGTTTGTGGTTTCCTAGAGACTGTTCTTGGAGATGCACCTGTAAGGAAGTGAGGAAGGCAGGATTTGGCACAGAGAGAAGCTAGACTGCAGAGAAGTTGCAGCTGAGATCCCCTGTCGTCCTTGGGGAGCTCTGGAGCTAGAATGACTCTTTAGAGTTGCCTCCAAGTTGAGACAATGGAGCTGGACCTTGGAATCTCCAGGCAGTCCTTGGCGGTGGACGCCCCCTGGAGGCGCTCTAGCCCTGGCTGAGGCAGGTCCCTGCAGCGAGTCTGCGTCCAGTGAGGGAGGCAGCTGTGTACCCCCAGTTCAGGGCAGGTGGGGGATGCACACCTGAGCCCTGAACAGTGCCTGGGTAGAATACCATAGCAACTCAAGCACACTGGTTCTATAATGCATCCTGAATTCAGAAACATTAAAATGTGAAAAAAGAGTACCTTAAAATGGTAGATTCAATAGGTTTCTTTCTTTCTTTCTTTTTTGATGTGGAGGGGGAAAAACCACGGTAAACTGGGGCTTCGGGGACTCATCTCCATTGTCTTGTCACTCAGGATTCTTCTTGCAAATCTGTTTCACTTTTTTCCTTGACATTCCAACTTTCTTTGCTGAATGGTTTAGCAAAGCCCACCTGGGAGATGAGCCATGGCTGGTGCCGTGCTGGCAGATGTTTAAATAGTGTCTCTCTGGACAAAAAGAAGTGCTCACACATATTCGTGTCATTTTTACTGATACAAAGGAGACAGAGGAAAATGTATAGGTGATAATGAATGCTGTTATACTCTGTATTGTAAATTCCATATAGCCCATTGATTCTCACAGAACGCTTTCATTGATTTTTGCAGAACTCTTGTATCCCCAGCCAACCTGTGGTTATAATTGATGAACACGTCCAGCTCTGACATGAATACTGATGGACATTTTTGCTTAAATTAATGAATAAAAAATGAAACAACAAAGATGCATGTCAGAATGTCACTTGTTGGTCAATGATGTGAGAGGCGTCTTGGTTCAAAATTTTTATTGAAAGCTGAATCATTTTATTTATTTTTGTCATACTGGGTCTTTGTTGCTGACTATGGCATTTTTCTAGTTGCAGCAAGTGGGGGCTACTCTTTGTTGCAGTGCTGGTGCTTCTTATTGTGGTGGCCTCTCTTGTTATGGAGCATGGGCTCTAGGTACTTGGGCTCAGTAGCCATGGCACAGGGCTTTGTTACCCTGAGGCATGTGGGATCTTCTTGGACTAGGGTTCAAACCCATGTCCACTACACTGGCAGGTGGATTCTTATCCATTGTACCAGGGAGCGAAGAAGAACTAAAGAGCCTCTTGATGAAAGTGCAAGAAGAGAGTGAAAAAGTTGGCTAAAAACTTAACATTCAGAAAACTAAGATCATGGCATCCGGTCCCATCATTTCATGGCAAATAGATGGGGAAACAATGGAAACAGTGAGAGACTTTATTTTGGGGGGCTCCCAAATCACTGCAGATTGTGACTGAAGGCATGAAATTAAAAGACGCTTGCTCCTTGGAAGAAATGCTATGACCAACATAGACAGCATATTAAAAAGCAGAGACATTACTTTGCCAACAAAGTTCTGTCCAGTCAAAGCTATGGTTTTTCCAGTAGTCATGGATGGATGTGAGAGTTGGACTGTAAAGAAAGCTGAGCACTGAAGAACTGATGTTTTTGAACTGTGGTATTGCAGAAGACTCTTGAGAGTTCTTTGGACTGCAAGGAGATCCAACCAGTCCATCCTAAAGGAAATCAGTCCTTAATATTCATTGGAAGGACTGATGTTAAAGCTGAAACTCCAATACTTTGGCCACCAGATGCGAAGAACTGACTCCTTGGAAAAGACCCTGATGCTGGGAAAGATTGAAGGCAGGAGGAGAAGGGGACAACAAAGGAAAAGATGGCTGGATGGCATCACCGACCTGATGGACATGAATTTGAGCAGGCTCTGGGGGTTGATGATGGACAGGGAAGCCTGGCATGCTGCAGTCCATAGGGTTGCAAAGAGTCAGACACGACTGAACTGACTGAAGTGAACTGTACCACCAGGGAAGTCCTAGAGGCTTCTTTTGATTCACATAATAGACTTCAAATCCTGGAAGAAGAACTACACAATCTTTGTCCTCTTTATCATGTAATGGCCATAGACATGATGCTTTAAATTTCATTTGTATCAATGGTTCTCACCTGGAGAGAGATTTTGCCCCTCTGGGGATGTTTAGCAATGTCCAGAGACATTTTTGGTTGTCGTAACTATAGAAAGGGTGTTACCAGCATCTATTGGATAGAGTTAGTGACATTTCTTTTCCAAAAAAGTAGGATCTGGCCTAAGGTTGAGAAACTGTGTACCATATTATTAACTTTTCCCCCATCACTTTTTAAAGCTTAGATAAACAATAAATCAAGTCCAGATTGGTAGCATTTGCCAGTTTCTGTGGTGTAAATACTCCCATTTTGGCTGATTTCAAGTTACCAACATGAGCTCCTCAAGTGTGGCATCAGGGAAAGACATGCACTGAGCTCATCATTCTATAATGTTACCACCTCATAGATGCAACAGTCATAACTAACTCCAACAGCATAAATAATAGTAAAATGCAGTAATATAATTAGTGAGTAATAGGTTCTGTGTATTTATTACTGTTGTTTATAATATAACATGTTTTATTGTTAACATTTAATTTTTAATGATAGCTATGCATAACAGCTGATTCATAAAATTTTTTTTAAATGGAGCAATGGGCTCTTTATTCAAAAGAAATATTTATTCATTTACTTGGCCACATCGGGTCTTAGTTGCAGCTTGCAGGATTTTTAGTTGTGGTATGTGGGATCTAGTTCCCCGACCAGGGATCAAACCTGGGTCCCCTGCATTGATAGTGCAGAGGTTTAGCCACTGGACCATCAGGGAAGTCCCATGCAGTAGCTTCTTGAAGTTCAAAATGAATTGATCTGGCTCCAGCATGCCCCTGGAATGGTTTCCACCACTCTCCAATCCCCACCTTCTGTACTTGCAAAGACTGACTCAATTCCAACATAAATTTTCCATGGCACAGACTCTGATTGGTTCACATGAGGCCAGGTCCCAGCCCACTCTCTGTGAATATGCAGAAGCAGGCCTGTGACCACGGCTGGCTCCAAAGGGAGCCGCCGCCTTCTATTTAGGAAATTTCCCAAAGCACCACTGTGAGTGGGCAGATGCCCTGGGAGGCCCCATGACAGTACTGTAGACCGCTTCCTCCCCCGTCTTGTTTATCAGGACTTCCTGCAGACCGAGTTTCTGACTCACCAGATGCTCCAGAATAATATATTAGATCAGTGGTTCTCAAAGTGTGGTCCCTGGATACACAGCAGCTGCCTCACTTGGGAATTTGTTCAAAAAGCAAATTCCTGGGCTCCTCCACAAACCTTTTGAATGAGACATTCTGGGTTTTTAAAAGTCCTCTGGGTTATCTTGAGGCATGCTGACAACGGAGGGGCACTTGTATGAGATTTTTAAACTTAAATGTTGTAATGAATGAATGAATTTGTTGTGCTTTGTGGCTTCTGGGATCTTCTGGCTTCTGAGATCCCTGGGATCTCACCAGGGATTGAACCTGGGCCCCAGCAGTGAAAGCACCAAGTCCTCCTCAGTGGATTGCCAGGAAATCTCCCAGGATGAGAATTATATAGCTTTCAAAAAAGAAGTCACAGTCTATCCTTTAGGACAGCAACAAAACAGACCCAGATCATGCTGATTAAATTCAGTATTTCCCCATTTTCCAGAAATGACAGGTAATCTCATAGGATGGGTTATTTCAATGGCAGAATAATCTCATCAATTATATACCTATTGAGTTTTTACTATTTCTTGTTTTAGTTTCTGTAAATACTTTTAATAGCCCCATATATGCTACAAAATCATGTTTATCTTATATAATCTAACTTTCAGCTGGTAACATCCTCATGGGTAGTACTATGTATGGTACCAATATTTGGTATAGTCCACAGAACCTAAAGTAGTACAGAGCTCATAGTGAAGTGAAGTGAAGTCACGCAGTCATTTGCGACCCCATGGACTGTAGCCTGCCAGGTTCCTCTGTCCATGGAATTTTCCAGGCAAGAGTACTGGAGTGGGTTGCCATTTCCTTCTCCAGGGGATCTTCCCGACCCAGGGACTGAACCCGGGTTTCCTGCACTGCAGGCAGACGCTTTATCATCTGAGCCACCAGGGCTCATAGGAGACATCAAACTATTTTTTTTCACTTATTTTTGGTTGCCCTGGGTCTTCCTTGCTGCGCACAGACTTTCTCTTGTTACAGCAAGCGGGGGCTGCTCTCCAGTTGTGGTGCTCAGGCTTCTCTTGCCGCAGAGCTCAGGCTCTAAAGCACAGGCTTCAGAGGTTTTGGCTCTTGGGATCAGTAGTTGTGGCACACAAGCTTAGTGACCCCGAGGCTTGTGGGATCTTCCCGGACCAGGGATAGAACCTGTGACTTCTGCATTGGCAGGTGGATATTTAACCCCTGGGCCACCAGGGAAGTCTGAGACATCTAAATATTGACTGAATAAGTATGACGGTTAGAAAACATTCTCTTTTTTGTCTAATTTTTTGTTTTCTTTTACTGGCATTATTTAAAATTTATCACGTAATTTTTAAAGTAGTAATGCTGAAATTTTATAAAAATCTCAATAGTAATGAAATAAAACAGAAAATGACTGCCTCTCAGGATTTTCGCCCCCAAATTGTGGAATTTGCACAATTATAGTATAAAGAAGAATAGGTAATAATCTGATATTTGGATATATTTCTGTTCAATAATTTTCTAGGTTTACATGCTTTTTTTTTTTAAAAACCAGATGGAGACTGTATGTTATATTTCTAGTTTTGTTATCCTACTTTCTAATTTTTATTTAAAATTTTTTTCTTGGGTGTGCAGCATTTGGGATCTTAGTTCCCCAACTAGGGATTGAACCAGCAGCCCCTGCAGTGGAAGCATGGAGTCCTAACCACTGAACTACCAGGGAAGTCCTCTACTTTTTTTTAAACTAAACATTATGTCATGAGGATTCTCATATCATTGAATATTTTCTGAACATATTGTTCAGTTGTATGTATGAACTATGACTTTATTTAACCATTCCCCCAGATATGACACTTAGATTGTTTCTAATATTTTGCACTTTAAAAAACTGCGATAGAAGGGGATGCATATTGTAAAAATGAATATGACTCCTTAGAATCAGGATTAACTGGTTCTCTTGAGTATTTCTTAGCTCTCCTGGTCATCTGTTTTTCCCCTCAGTATAAACTGAAAAGCTTCCTTATCAGTTTGCTTGTTCAAGTACTTGGCTCTCCCACTCTTCCATCTTAGGCCTTTATTAGGATTTAATGCACATATTTACATAAACATCAAGATCAATGAAAATCTGAAATTTAAAAGGAGCCTGTTTATAGAAGCTTCTGTCTTCCCTGGTTTACGCTAGCTGTTCCTTCTCTGTGAGCTTCCATCACTGTTACAATTACTTGTGTCAACCTTCAGGATTTTGTGTCATCATTTCTAAACCCTAAACAGGAATAGGCTAATAAATTATTATTTGCTTATTGAACTGTAAGTAACTCAGAAAACAAATCCATGTAAAAATGTTACCATGTTTAATGATTCAAGACCTTTTTTTTTTTCAGTAGAAGTTTTTAAAAGCACTAAAAATTAGCAAAGCATCTTAGCTCAGAGACTGAATTAACTTCCTATGTTGATTTATTTCTGGCAAAAGTCACATATCTTTTAAAGGAAATATAACCAACACATACACGTATACAGTAAAAGTACTTTGTAAGTTGAAACAATTCTCTATCATCTTTTATTTTGCCAAACCATCTCACCCATTATGAATCGACTGAACTGAATACTTCTTTCCTTTTTTGACTAGGGAAAAGTAGCATGTCTAATATTGTTCAGTTATGACTTAACTAGAAACTTAAAAACAGCTTCAGTGGCATAGAACCAACAATAAATGTATTGTAAACAGTTTTTAGGGTCTTTTAAAAATTAAAATCTCTTGATATAATTTCCCCCCAATTTAATTTGTATTCTTGCAAAGCCATTAACAATTTTTTTCAATTACATCTTTAATTGTCTCACTGAAAATCTTGATTGCTGAACACATGACCAAAGAGATTATCTCAGTTTGCTGGGGTAAATGTTCAATTATCACTAAGATATATGAACAATCTAGAACTCAGGGGGGAGGGACATATTTACTTCTGAAATTACTTAAATGAATGTACTATTATTGTCTAAGTTTACAGGTAGTTTCACCAGCCAGCAGCGAACACCTTTTACTCTATACTTATGAGTTAGTATTATTGTTCTGGGTTTTCTCACTTGAGTACATTAATTTTGGCACTCGGGTAGCTTCAGGAACTCCAAAGTGAAATTCTCGTGTAGCAGGTAAAGATCTGACTTCAGTAAACATAAATGAAGTGTTCCGCTATGAAGCTTTTGCACCTGAAGTAGCAGGTACAAAAAGGTATAACCTTTATCTTCTTTTAAAACTGAAGTACATTTACATAGGTATATAGCTTATTTTTTAAAAATGCAGCATCCCTTTAGAAGACTTGTGTTCATGTTTTCCACTTTTGTTCCTATCTCCACGGAAACTACAAGCAAGATATCGGAGAGGACCGCCAGGGGGCGCCGACCCTCAGGGACCACGTCAATAATAGGAACCCTGGAGCGCTCTTTCCCCTCCTCTCGCTCACCTCAGCTTCCGCCGGAAGCCGCTCTGTCAGTTGTTGTCCTCCGGTGTTTGGGCTGCCTCTGTGTAAGTAGGTTAGCGGCGGCTGGCCGGGTGAAAAGTCTTAGCCCAGGGAGCTGGAGAGGGAGAAAGAAAACTCGAGACAGCTTCAACCCGGACAGCAAGATGGACGTTCTGAAATCGGAGATCCTCCGGAAGCGGCAGCTGGTGGAGGACAGGAACCTGTTGGTGGTGAGGAGCCTTGGGGTCCTGGGCGTTGGCGACGGAGGAGCTGAGTGTTTGCGTGGGAGAGGGCCTGGGGAGAGGGGTACGGTGCTGAGCGGGTCCTCTCTGTGTGGGGCTCAGCCAGAACCCCTGCCGCGGCCCCAGAAAGGCCGCCGCTAGACCCACTGTGCCCTTGGCACTCACTCGGGAGCCTTTGGGATGGAAGTGTGGGAATTGCAGGAAAACGCGAGACTGGCAGTTCTCCTTCCCGCAGCTGTCCCTCATACCCATTCCCGTCTGTCGGTATTTTTCGGACCGCCCCAGTTTTTTTCTGGTCGTTCACTTCTGTCATTTTAAGAAGGCTTTGCACTTTATGTGTACTTCCTGTTTTGTCTCACAGGATATTAAAAAGATGTGGTTAAGGACCACGACTTAGTAAAATTAATAATTTTGCAACTTCAAGGAGGTAGTTAAGTGAAACCACCCCATTCCATTAGTGCTCAGCATGGACGAATCTGACAGCTGGTAGAGTTTAGTGCTGTTGTCTTGGTTGTTGTGAAGCCTTCAGGAGACTCACTTTTCACTCTCAGTGTAAATGTAACAGAGTGAACGGGTAAATAATACCTTAGTACTGAGAATAGTTTTGACCTCAGGGACCCTCTCAGAGGGTCTTAACGACCCCAGGGACTCTTGTGGACTACTACACTGTGAGAACACCTGACTTAAGTATTTGCTGTAGTGTAAGTTGGGATTGTTAGCTCGGCAGATGGAAGTTTCATAATCATTGAAACTTTAAAAATTAATTAACAAAGTGGAGCTAATTAAATAGTGTTATTTAGCAAATGGTGTGGGGCAGAGCTTGTTCATATTTGTAACTTGGTATTTAACTTGGGGCCTTTTACCTTTGATGGATGGTTTCTGGAGTATTTGAAAAAGCTAATTTAGATGTTGGAATGCACAGTGGGTGTTACAAAGGGCCAGATGTTGGAATACAAAATATTTTAGAGGGAAAAATGGAATCAGGAAAAGCTCAGCTCATTCTCAGTGTTTACAACGTGTGTATTTGCATAATTAGATTCTTTGTCTTGGAAATAGACTAATCTTTAAAAATGATTAATTATAAACACTGTACATAATTGTTCTTAATTTATCATCATGTATAAAATTTTTCGGGTATGTCTTTAAGTTTGTAATTTGATAGTTGATTTAATTACTCCGATATTCCCTGGCCAGGAGATAAGATTGATTTCCCGATTAGGGCCAGCAAAGGGACATACATGAGATGGGGGTTAAAATACTGAAAGTCAAAAAAATAAAATACTGAGAGTCATAGTTCCAGTAATAGTAATCCGCAAGGCAGTATGCAGAAGGCTTCATATCTGATACCTTGTTTGTTTATTTATTTATTAGTTCTACCAGTTTATTGCTACCAACCCATCTCCCTCCACACTTGTGCACACATGCTCAGTCTTGTAACCCCATGGATTGCAGCCTGCCAGACTCCTCTGTCCATGGACTTTTCCAGGCAAGAATACTGGAGTGGGTTGCCATTTCCTTCTCCATGATACCTTGTTTAATTTGTACATCAATTCCATAAAGTTACTTGTTGCTGCCATTCACAGATGAGAAAATGGAAATTAAGAGAAGCTAGGTTGATTTACAGATTGACACAGAACTGCACAACTAGCAAGAGAGAGCGCCTGAATTGGAGTCCTCTTCCATTCTAAAGCTTACTCCCTTAACCACTGCAGACCAGCTGTTTATCTTCACCTGTGAACATAGAACTGGTGTTCATAGGGTTAATCTAAGAATTAAATTACCTTAAATTAACACACACAATGTGTGTTTTTCAAAGCACCATAGTATGCTTTCTCAATAGAGCTTTACAGCAACCCCGCTTGATACATAGGGCAGTTAGTATGCTCTTTCCACGGATGATGAAGCTGAGGGTTGCCTGATTTTCTCCGGGCTCTGTGGTGGATCTCAGTCCCCACTGCGTGGGTGAGTTCTCCTGCATAACACAGGGCAATATGTGTGGTGAAAGTCGCTCAGTGGAGTCAGACTCTGCGTCCCCATGGACTATACAAGTCCATGGAATTCTCCAGGTCAGAATACTGGAGTGCGTAGCCTTTCCCTTCTCCAGGGGATCTTTCCCACCCAGGGAATCGAACCCAGGTCTTCTGCATTGCAGATGGATTCTTTACCAGCTGAGCCACAAGGGAAGCCCAAGAATACGGGAGTGGGTAGCCTATTCCTTCTCCTGCAGATATTCCCGACCCAGGAATTGAACCGGAGTCTCCTGCAACCCAGGCAGATTCTTTACCAACTGAGCTATGAGGGAAGCCCAGACTGGACACCTTTTCTTTTTAATGCCTGGAGAGACAGTCATTTGCTTTGCTGCCATATAATTTTATACGGAATTGTTTGCTTTATAGCCTTTATCTTTCTGTATTATAGTGTCTGTCAGTAACTTTCAAATTTCCCACTGCCCCAGCCACAGTAAGAAATAAATCTATATTTTGATCTGATATGTATGAAAACAGTTTCATGCAACATTTCTTAAGTACATGTGATTCTATCATACATTTCTTTGTTTTAATCCATTGTCCTATTTGATTTTTTAAAAAATTTCTGGTCGCGGATCAGTGAATCCTTTTCACTACCCTTTCTGTAGCTGGGAAACGCCCATGTCTGTTGTACTGTTTTTCCAGAAGCACCACCTCCTCTTTGGTCATTTTACAGTGTAGCCGTTAATTTCTGTACAGCAAAGTTGTTGAGTTATACATATATATGTTCTTTTTCATATTTTTTCCATTATGGTTTATCATGGGATATTGACTGTAGTCCTTTGTGCCATACAGTAGGACCTTGTTGATCCATCCTCTTTGTAGCGTGGTGTCCCAGCTTTTTCTTTTTTTAATTAATTAATTTGAAATTCTAGCAACATTTAGAATGTGATGGGTCTTCGTTGCTACGAGGGCTTTTCTGTAGTGCTGCCGAGTGGGGTCTACTCTTCAGTTTCAGTGCTCGGGCTTCTCATTTCGGGGGCTTCTCTTGTTGCAGATCACGGGCTCTAGGCATGCGGGCTTCAGTAGTTGGGACTTCTGGGCTCTAACTCAGGCTTAGTGGGTTCCGTTGCTCCTCGGCATGTGGGATCTTCCTGGATCAGGGATCAAACCCGTGTCTCCCGCATCGACAGGTAGATTCTTCTCCACTGAGCCGCCAGGGAAGCCCCTTAGCTTTTTCTTGTTAGCCCAGTGGTTGGATATAGTAAATACTTAGCTTGTGAGCGCCCTTTTGTCAGAGCTGGAGGAGCTTGTAAAGCAGCCTCCTGTCACCTGTGTTCAGTGCTCTGCCAGGTGTAACTACTTGGAGGTAAATTCGGGCTCCCTGTTGCTAGAATGCCATTGCTTTGGAGCCTTGGTGTTGATGTATCTTCGTTTAACACAAAGCCTCATTCACGTGGAAAGCCAGGCCACTACAGCACTCTGGGGCTTAATTAGCAGTTTTATTAGTTGCAGTTTGGAAGATGGACTTTGTGTAGAATTTTAGCTGTGTTTTTTTCCAATATTTATTGAATGTTTCCTCTGTGCAAGGTACTACACTGTGCCACAGAGGCTTTTTAAAAATGTAATGCTTGATCCTTTACTGTAAGGAACCTACTTTTAGTTTTATAAAGAGAAGACATCAGTCAATAAATTCCTCACCTTTCTCCTATGAAGGTGGATGAGATATTGGCTGTATGTTGGGTCACACCTTCCACTTATATGTTGGAGCCCAACTCTCATCTTTATTAGCATCATCAGAACCTAAATATCACTTGTCTCCTTTCCTCCTGTGTCTTAATCTCTCTACTGGCTTATCTCCAGCAGCACTGAAACATACATGATGTATGTATATATGTTTCAGTGCTGTATACATACATCTCCTTTTTTTGTTTTTTAAAACACAACGGTTATTAAAAATAAAATCAGAAAAAAAAACCCCACACAGCTGTCCTTTTTCTTTATAGCCAAGCTTCTTAAATTCTGTTTCTCACTTACTCCTTAACCTGATTTCTGCCCTGGCAGTTACACTGAATCCATCCTAATCAGGGGCCGTAGTAACAGCCATGGTTTCTTAACCTCAAGAGCATTTGTACTAGACTGGTCCACTTTCTCCACTTCCCTCGGGCTCTTACCCCAGAGTGTCCTGCATTTGCGTCTACTTTTTAGGCTACTTATTTCTGATCTCCTTTAGAGGCTTCTCTTTTGTTGTTGCTTTTTTATTGTTTGGTTTTTATCCGTTAAGTGTTGGTTTTCCTTAAAGTTCAGGCCTTGGCTACTTCACAGTCCAAGGGACTCTCAGGAGTCTTCTCCAACACCACAGCTCAAAAGCATCAATTCTTCTGCGCTCAGCTTTCTTTGTAGTCCAACTCTCACATCCATACATGACTACTGGAAAAACCATAGCCTTGATCAGATGGACCTTTGTTGGCAAAGTAATGTCTCTGCTTTTCATTATGCTGTCTAGGTTGGTCATAACTTTCCTTCCAAGGAGTAAGCATCTTTTAATTTCATGACTGCAGTCACCATCTGCAGTGATTTTGGAGCCCAGAAAAATAAAGTCAGCCACTGTTTCCAGTGTTCCCCCATCTATTTGCCATGAAGTGATGGGACCAGATGCCATGATCTTAGTTTTCTGAATGTTGAGCTTTACGCCAACTTTTTCACTCTCCTCTTTCACTTTCATCAAGAGGCTCTTTAGTTCTTCATTTTCTGCCATAAGGGTGGTGTCATCTGCATATCTGAGGTTATTAATATTTCTCCCAGCAATCTTGATTTCAGTTTGTGCTTCCTCCAGCCCAGCGTTTCTCATGATGTACTCTGCATATAAGTTAAATAAGCAGGGTGAAATATACAGCCTTGACGTACTCCTTTTCCTATTTGGAACCAGTCTGTTGTTCCATGTCCAGTTCTAACTGTTGCTTCCAGACCTGCATACAGGTTTCTCAAGAGGCAGGTCAGGTGGTCTGGTATTCCCATCTCCTTCAGAATTTTCCACAGTTTATTGTCATCCACACAGTCAAAGGCTTTGGCATAGTCAATAAAGCAGAAGTAGATGTTTTTCTGGAACTCTCTTGCTTTTTCGATGATCCAGCGGATATTGGCAATTTGAGCTCTGGTTCCTCTGCCCTTTCTAAAACCAGCTTGAACATCTGGAAGTTCATGGTTCATGTATTGCTGAAGCTTTGCTTGGAGAATTTTGAGCATTGCTTTACCAGCGTGTGAGATGAGTGTAATTGTGCGGTAGTTTGAGCATTCTTTGGCATCGCCTTTCTTTGGGATTGGAATGAAAACTGACCTTTTTCAGTCCTGTGACCACTGCTGAGTTTTCCAAATTTGCTGATATATTGAGTGCAGCACTTTTCACAGCATCCATCTTTTAGGATTTGAAATAGCTCAACTGGAATTCCATCACCTCCACTAGCTTTGTTCATAGTGATACTTCCTAAGGCCCACTTGACTTCACATTCCAGGATGTCTGGTTCTAGGTGAGTGATCACACCATCATGATTATCTGGGTCGTGAAGATCTTTTTGGCATAGTTCTCCTGTGTATTCTTGCCACCTCTTTTTAATATCTTCTGCTTCTGTTAGGTCCATACCATTTCTGGTATGGTATATAAATAAACAGTTTAGCATGTATATATATCTATGACCCCACGTCCCCTCCTCCTGTTGACGATATTATTAAAGGGATCTTTGACTCAAAAAGGTCAAGAACTAGTCCTTTCTGGGCTGGTGAACATCTCTGTGCCCTTTAATCCCTAGTACCAGACGGCTGTCCCAACTCTGCTGACCCTTCTTCATTTATTCCAGTCTTTGAACTTGGCTTTATTCACACTTTCCCTTCATTCCCACAGTCTTCTATAAAACTCTCCAACACCTCTCTCTCTCTAGCAGTTGGTGAGGAGCCTTTCACAAGTTTTTTGGTACAGTCGGAAAATATCGTGGAAGGGAATTTGTCATGTTGATACCATGTCTTGACATCTCCTGCAAAGATTTTTTTCCTCAGAACTTCACTGTGAAAGCTTTTAATTGTACAGAACACTCAAAATAATTGTACTGTGAACACCCATATGCCTACCATCTAGATTTGCAGTTAAGCCTGCGATTAACATTTTAATATATTTGCTTTATTCTTTGACTGTCCATCTGTACATCATTGTATATCCATTTGTCAATCCATCTAGCAGTGCAGAAACTGCTTTTACCTCAGGACAGTAAAACAGGCAAAACATTTTAGAATAGTGGAAGGCAGCTTTTCCACACTTAGACAAGAGACACAAGCTAAGTCGTTACTGTTTCACCTAAAACAAATGAACCATAAAAAGCTGGGAATCCGCTTGAAATGACCAAAGATGGCTCTTTAGATGAGTGTTTTCCAGCTGCTTACAGGGTCCTGAAGCCAAGGTACTGATCTTGATGCATTTCAGATTAATTTATAGACATTGTTACACTTTACCCTTAAATATATATAATTTGACATGTTTTTCATTGACTAGTGTTCAGTGTTTGTCTATACATATGAAAAAATACACAAATCGTAAGTGTCCCACTCAGTGATTTTTGATAAATGCATACACACTTGTGTGACCCTGTGTGTATCGAGGTACAGAATATTGCCTTCATTCCACCTTGCAGTCAGCCTTTACCATCCCTAGAAGCAACTGCTGCTTCGATTTCTTTCCGCCATCCATTGGCTTTGCCTGCCCTAGAACTTTATGGACTCTTATATGACCCACTTTGTTTAATCAGAATAATGTGAATTTTATTTATGTTGTTGCGAGTGTCAGTTGTTTATTCCTTTTATTGCTGAGAAGTATTGTGTTGCACAATACCAGTCTGTTGATCTGCTACCCTGAGGATGGTCACCTGGGCTGTTTCTAGGTCTGTGGACCCTCTTGTGCAAGTCTTTATTTTTTAAGTCACTGACTTGTTTTTGGCTGTGCTGGGTCTTTGTTGCTGTGCTTTTTTCTAGCTGTGCACAGGCTCCTCATTTCGGTGGCTTCTCTTGAGGCAGAGCTCGGGGTCTTGGGCTCGCAGGCTTCAGTAGTTGTGGCACACGGGCCTAGCGTGCTGCGGCCTGTGGGACCTTCCTGGCCAGGGATTGAACCTGTGTCCTCTGCATTGGCCACTGGAACACCAGGGAAATCCCTGTGTGAGCCTTGTGTTTTCGTTTCTAGTAGGAAAATGCCGGGGAGTGGAATTGCTAGGTCATGGGGTTTGTCACGTGTTGAGTTTTATAGAAAGCCATCAGACATTTTCCCAAAGTGGTCGGACTGTGTCTCACCTCCACCAGCAAAGCAAGACGGTTCAGATCTAGACACTGTGTCAGCAATTTGTGCTTCAGTCTAACTTCAGCCATTCTGGTGGATGTATTGTAATATCTCATGGTGGTTTTAATACGCATCTCCCTGAGAATTAATATTAAGTATATCTTGTGTGTTTTTCTATTTGTATATCTTTTGTGATGTGGCTTAAAATTACTTGCATATTTTAAAATTGGATTGGTTGGTTTATCCGTAATAAGTTCAAGGAATTCTTTATAGATATCATGGATATCACTCCGTTGTCAGTATATATTGTGAATTTTCTAGACTGTGGGTTTTCTGTTCATCTCCTTAAAAGTTTTTAATTTTAATGAAGTCCATCTTATCAGTTTTTCATGGTTAATGTTGACTGTATCCTATCTGGGAATATAAAATAGTTTATATTTTATGTTGAAAAACAGTTTGGCAGTTTCTTAAAGTAAAACTTAGGCCTGCTGAGTGATAGAGCTATTCCACTCCTAAGCATTTACTCAAGAGAGTAAGATATTCTCTTATAACATCTAAAAGCTTTATGGTTTTATCTTTTACAAAAACAAACTTTTTATGGATAAGTTTTTTTGTATGACGTGAGGCAGGAGTGTGGTTTATTGTATTTGGATATCCATTTGTTCTAGCACCATTTATTGAAACTGTTTTTCTTTTCCCTTTGGATGGTTTTGGTATCATTAAAAATCAGCAATAGTTTGTGTGGCTCTGTTCTGCTCTGCTCTCTTGTTCTAATCTGATTATTGATCTTTATGTCAGTGCCACACTGTCTTGATTGCTGCTGCAGTTTGGTGAGTTGTAAAGTCAGGCAGTGTAAATGCTAACACTCTGTTTAAATTTGTTTTTTTAATTGAAGTATAGTTGCTATACTTATATAAGTTCCAGGCATACAGTAGAGTGATTCACAGTTTTAAAGGTTCTGTTCCACATATAGTTATTATAAAATATTGACTCTTCCCTGTGTTGTCCTTGTATGTATGTCCTTGTATGTATGTATGTACAGTATGTCTTTGTAGCTTATACGTAATAGTTTGTACCTCTTATTCCCCTACCCCTATGTTGCCCCTCCACCCTTTCCGCTGGTAACCACCAGTTTGTTCTCTATTGTATCTGTGAGTCTTTTTCTTTTTTATAGTCACTAGTTTGTGGTACTTTTTAGATTCCACATAAATTTGTCTTTCTCTGCCTGGTTCACTTGCACATGCCCTCCAAGTCCATTCATGTTGCTGCAGATGGCAAAATTTTGTTTTTTTTATGACTGGGTAGTATTGCACTGTGTGTATATGTAGCACATCTTCTTTATCCACCTACTTACTGGTGCACACTTAGGCTGCGCCCATCTCGTGCTGCTTATTTAAGCATCTTTATTGAGGTGTACTTGACACAGAGGAAGCTGCACATATTTAAAGTGCACCGCTCAGTCAGTTATGTCGTGTCTGCACCGGTGATGCTGTCACCACAGTGAGGAGCGTGAACATGTCTCTCACCCCAGCGTTTCCTTGTGCCCCCTCTGATCCTGCTTTCTTCCCCCTCCCTGGGCTCTACCTACCCTTCCACAGGCTACTGTGGGTCTGCCTTCTGTTACTTAGATTGCACTTTCTAGAGTTTTATGCAGAGTTGTTCAAAACAAACTCTCTCATCTGCTTTCTTTCAGTCTAAAATTGAGATTCATTCATGCATTTGTATCAGAATTTCATTATTTTTGTTACTGAACAGTCTTCTACCATTGTATGGATATACCCCCAATTTGTTTATTCATTAGCCTGTTGATAGACATTTGGGTCATTTCTGTTTTTTGGCTATCATGATAAAGCTGCTGTGAACATAAGTGTACAGGTTTCTGTTTGGACATATACCTTGATTTCTCTTGAATAAATGCATAGGAGTGGAATGGTTGGATAATACAGTAAGTGTATGTTTAACTTTTTCATTAAGGAGCCTGTGTAAGATTGGCATTTCTTTCTTTTTTTTTTTTGGCATTTATTTCTTACGTACATTTTTGTCTAATATTATATATAGTAATATGAAAAAAGTGAAAGTGAAAGTCGTTCAGTTATGCCCAACTCTTTGGAAGCCTGTGGACTATACAGTCCATGGAACTCTCCAGGCCAGAATACTGGAGCGGGTAGCCTTTCCTTCCTCCAGGGGATCTTCCCAACCGAGGGATTGAATCCAGGTCTCCTGCTTTGCAGGCGTATTCTTTACCAGCTGAGCCACAAGGGAAGCCTAGGTATACTGGAGAGGGTAGCCTATCCCTACGCCAGCCAATATTCCTCACCCAGGAATTGAACTGGGGTCTCCTGCATTGCAGGTGGATGCTTCACCAACTGAGCTACCAGGGAAGCCCCCATATGCTCATACAAATATATGTAATTATGAAGTACATAGTACTTCATAATGCACCTACCTGTGCATGGTAAATTTTTTTATAGTTTTCTACTTTGGATGGCATCATTGAGAAAACATATCACCTAGCTAACAGGATCCCTTGACAGTTTACAGTTCTTACACTTGGAAAAGTATTGTGTCTCTTTAAATTGTGTTTGGGTGCCCAGCCATTGTGTTTGTTACTCCATATTCTTTAAGGCTTATTTCCATTTTTTAGCAGGAAACTGACCCTGTCACATGGTTCGTGATTATCAGCTCGCATTCCACTTTGGGTCTCCAGGCTCTGTATTTGTTAGCTCTCCAGTGTCTTTTTGTAGAACTCTTGATAATGTTTGTGTTTGATGTTCATTTTTGTAAACACTAAAAAGCTTAATCTGATTGAAGGAATGATGATTCTACTTAATGAAATGGTGACAGTCATGTTGCATTTGGTTTTTAGTTTTGACTCTTCTTCATTAGTGTGGGCTATAGTTTCAGGTGATGTGGTAGAAAGATTTGTTCTCTTTAGGCCTGGAAATTTCAGGTTTATAATCCAGAAAGTACAACTTGGACAAAACCCAAGAATAGCATGTGTGAAGCACCATGCAGGAATGAGGCTCTGTCTTTAAAAGAAGAAGTGCTTTTTATGTATACCCTCTTCAACTTGTTTTTAAAATCTGCTGAAGTGAGAGGTCCAATGGAGAGTTCAAGTGCTTTAGGAGGGAACACACAGTTGCCTTCAGTTCACATGTTGTCTTAAAATCGCTGCCAGCCACTTTCAGGCTTGTGTTTGTAGGGCTGTGTTGTATATTCTGCCATTGAGCCAGCAAACGTAGAGTTCAAAGATTTGGAATACATCTAGAAAGGAAACTAACTTTGTAAAAGGAGTTAACAAGTCCTAAAGTTCATTGGGGCTCCGCTACAGAGGGCTTTTTAAGTTTGGGCAAGTTCTCTATCCTGCCTGAGTTACCTATAAAGAGGGGTGTGTTACTAATCTTAGGTTTTAAAATACTACGGTGTCAGTTGTGTCACGGACATATCTCCCATAAGTTCGTTTGGTGTTTTCAGCATGCCTTAGAAATGTTTTAAATAGAAATCACTGCTTGAGTGTGCAGGCTGATAGTGAAACATGGTAGGGAACCTTTTGGTTTTGACGACCTTCTTTTGCCCTGAAGTGAAGGGTTACATAGTAAGAAGCAAAACGCTTATATTTTTCTCAATATAACTTTTTAAAATGAGAAGCAAACTAGTTTTCAAAAATTAAATTTATTGTTAATAGATAATGCATTCAAATGATTCAAAATTCAAAACATAGTAAAGGGTGAACAGTAAAAAGTTTCCTTCTTACTCATGTGCCCCAACTTCCAGTTCACCTCCTCCAGAGCAGCTAACATTGTCAACTTTGGGGTCTCCTGCAGTTATTTCATGCTTTGGAAGCAAATGTGAAGATGCAGAGGTGTGTCTTTGCTCCTTTTTTAATAAAGATGGCAGCATACTAGATTCATTCTTCTGCACTTGCTTTTTTTCATTTATAAAAGTATAGAAGCTACTTAATTAAAAAAAGAAAAACCTCCTTTAACAGAAATTGACAAAATCCTGAAATTGAAACAATAAAGGAAGGAACTATAGGAACCAGTGTGGAAGTTACTGGAAAAAAGGAAATAGTAAATACAATAATTCGGGCGAATAATGCGTTAGTACGTTCTAATAAATTGGCAAATCAAAGTGAAACAAATGACCAGAAAAACAAGAAATAGAAAATCTGAACCGACCAGTAAGGAAGAAATAAGAAAAGTATCCGACAGCCAAAGGAAGGCAATTGAAAACAAAGAGAATTACAGTTTAAGATCCTTAGATTTGCACCTTACAAGTTAGTGATGAGCTCAGGGAATTTTTCAGTGGAGCATTAAGAGTGGACTCCCAGTTGGTGGTCAGCTGCTCAGAGACCTGGCAGTGAGGAGGTGGAGATGGACTTCAGCTCAGTTCAGTTCAGTCGCTTAGTCGTGTCCGACTCTTTGTGACCCCATGGACTGCAGCATGTCAGGCCTCCCTGTCCATCACTAACTCTCGGAGTTTCCTCAAACTCATGTCCATCAAGTTGGTGATGCCATCCAACCATCTCATCCTCTGTCGTCCCCTTCTCCTCCCGCCTTCAGTCTTTCCCAGCATCAGGGTCTTTTCCAGTGAGTCAGTTCTTCTCATCAGGTGGCCAAAGGGTTGGAGTTTCAGCTTTAACATCAGTCCTTCCAATGAATATTCAGGACTGATTTCCTTTGGAGACAGACTAGAGAACATTTTATTGTAGTTCTGCTGTAAATGGTACTTAGCATGATACCCAGCACAGGTAATGAATGTTTCCTTTAAAGTTGCAGAGTCTTGAGTATATGTAAGTGATGATCATTTGCACCAGTAGAGAAATAAAAGGGGGAGATGCAGGAGAGAAAATAGATAATTAACTATGAGAAAGGCAGGAGGATTTGAGATCTGGAAGACAGCTAGAAGGGGTTGGCCTTAGACAGGACAAGGGTTTCCTCTTCCATTCTCAGATGAAGAAGGGGTCGGTGCTGGGAGGAATTCAGAGTTCTTGTTTGCTGGCTTCCCTTTTCTTTGTAGAGTGTCTTCATCATATGCTGAAAATAACAGGAGACATAAAGGGCTTAGAGGTTTGAGAGAATGGGAAGTGAATAATGATCGGTGTAGACAATAGGGGAGGAAAGTGGGTTAAATACACCAGGATCAGTGGGCGACATTGGGACCCAAGTGGCTTCCCAGCATTTAAAAGCTAGTGCAGGCCTGGAGAATGCCAGCAAGTGGCCTTTTCTCGGACAGGACACTGTTGGTCTCAGGACACTTGTTGGTCTCTCTCACGTTCTTAGTTACAAGTCCAGAGAGCTTTTGTTTATGTAGAATGTATTTGTTGACCTTTACTCTATTAGAAATTAAAACTAAGGTATTAAAAATGTATATGTATATTCCACGTAGAAGTATAGTAAAAAAAAAACCCCATCATGTTAGCATAAATAACACATTTTTATGAAAACTGTTTTCTAAAACAATAGAAATTTAGTGAGAAGAATGGCATATTTTATATTTTACCAGTCTCCCCACTGTATTAGTAGACAATTGGATTCTCCTCTTTTCTTTTTTCAGCCTGTTGCAGTATGTTTTTTTTTGTTCAAGTAGCTGAATAAAATTCATCTTGAGAAGGAGAGGTAGTTAGAAAAGGGAGTATTTTAATAACCTTTTCAGTAATTGTGGATATTTTTCTTTGATATTATACCAGAACTGGACAAGTGGTGAGTTTCTTAAAAATTCCATTCTGTTCAGTTGCTCAGTTGTGTCCAACTATTTGCGACCCCATGGACTACAGCAGGCTAGGCCTCCCTGTCCATCACCAACTCCAAGCTTTTACTCCAAATCATCTCCATTGAGTCGGTGATGCCATCCAACCATCTCATACTCTGTCAGCCCCTTCTCCTCCTGCCCTCAATCTTTCCCAGCATCAGGGTCTTTTCCAATGAGTCAGCTCTTCGCATCAGGTGGCCAAAGTATTGGAGTTTCAGTTTCAACATCAGTCCTTCCAATGAACACCCAGGACTGATATCCTTTAGGATGAACTGGTTGGATCTCTTTGCAGTCCAAGGACTCTCAAGAGTCTTCTCCAACACCACAGTTCAAAAGCATCAATTCTTTGGCGCTCAGCTTTCTTTATAGTCCAACTCTCAGATCCATACGTGACTACTGGAAAAACCATAACCTTGACCAGATGGACCTTTTTTGGCAAAGTAATGTCTCCGCTTTTCAATATGCTGTCTAGATTGGTCATAACTTTTCTTCCAAGGAGCAAGTGTCTTTTAATTTCATTGCTTCAGTCACCATCTGCAGTGATTTTGGAGCACCCCCAAAATAAAGTCTGCCACTGTTTCCATTGTTTCCCCATCTATTTGCCATGAAGTGATGGGGCCAGATGCCATGATCTTAGTTTTCTGAATGCTGAGCTTTAAGCCAACTTTTTCACTCTGCCCTTTCACTTTCATCAAGAGGCTCTTTAGTTCTTCTTCATTTTCTGCCATAAGGGTGGTGTCATCTGCATATCTGAGGTTATTAATATTTCTTCCAGCAATCTTGATTCTAGCTTGTGCTTCATCTAGCCCAGCGTTTTCAGCAGGGTGACAATATACAGCCTTGACATACTCTTTTTCCTATTTGGAACCAGTCTGTTGATTAGCTGAGAGTTAAAGTTCTGACCTGTATCAATGGACCTTTTGGATATTAAAGTCTGTTGATTTGGTCTGTTCTAGACCTATTGTATTCTGATGTGTTCTGCTCATAGACCTTTTGCCTGTGCATGGTTTTGTAACATCTTGCCTTTGTGACATCATGAGTTTCTCAGCTATGCTGAATTGTGCCAATCTTCTAAATGTTGATTTTTCCATTAGACAGTATTTTAACAGTTACAGCTGTTAATATCACCACTGATTTCATCAAAGGAGCCTTTATGTATCAGGAAGCCAGCGAGTTCACAGTGAAGGATGCCACTTTTCTACCATTCTCCTTTTCCCTTGACAGGTGGAATTTTATCATCGACAACAAATACTGTCATTGTTTTCCTTTAGGTGACAAGGTTGCTTTGTTCAGTTTTGAGAAAATGTTTGCCAAAAATGCAAGTCTGAATAATCAGCCAGTTGCACAAGTGTTTTTCTTTGGGAGAGCTCTCCTACTTCATTATGTAGTGGAAATGCTTCATATGTTTCATTTCCTTTCATTTCATCATACCAAATATTAAAGGGCCATGTACTTAAGGGTTAAGATTTAGTAAAATTGTACTTTATCAAGACATTCTTCAGAGAAACTGACCTTTTTATTTTCTGGCAAGAGCGTGGTGGTAAGGAATACAGGTGATTACTGATATGTCAACAATATTTATGCCAACATTCTAGGAGTTTTTTTCACCATAGCTTTTGTACCATCAGTGCAAATCTGAGCATAGTGAAAAGGGCAGTGGGGTGGGGCACATGACGTCTTAGTATTGGGTTGGCCAAAAAAATTTGTTCAGTTAGTGGATGTTTTCTAATAAAGTTCTTGGTGACAATGAAAAGTGTCTTTTATTTTTATGTAAAATCGGATGAACTTTCATAACACTGCCCTAGCTCATTAGCAGTAGCCATAATAATACCTCAATAATTCCTCCACACAGGTAT
Source organism: Muntiacus reevesi (assembly GCF_963930625.1). Classification (NCBI taxonomy): domain Eukaryota; kingdom Metazoa; phylum Chordata; class Mammalia; order Artiodactyla; family Cervidae; genus Muntiacus; species Muntiacus reevesi. Next base: position 27,723,707 of record NC_089250.1, read on the forward strand.
TTAGCGCCTCCTAGTTCCACAGCTCGCTCAGGCAGTGATCATCAGTGATGCTGTACCCTGACAAGGAAGTTTAATGGTGAACAATGGAAAGATCAGGTTCCCACACACCTGAACCCATTGCTCAAGCCTGGCACCAGTAAAACATCAAGGAAGTACACAGCAAACCACTGTGTATTATGTGTAAAAATTCAGCTCAGTGTTATGAAAATGAATTTGACCTTCGCAGTCTCTGGAAGGGTCTTAGGGACCCCTAGAAGTCTACATTTTGGGACTGGATGTTCTAGGTTTAAGGTTTGGTAGGTTTGTTCACTGGAATTGAAACATGGTAGTAAAAGATACCGTAGTTGAAGGTTGGACCGTGGTCTGTGGCCTGGGGAGTCCTGTTACTTTCTTCCTATATACCAGGTCTTTCTGAGAGGCTACCAGACCATGTTGTCAATTCATTTATTTGAAATAAGACCAGTACGTTCTATTATACATAGTCAAAAGGAACAATTTGTGATGTTGAAATGCATTTTGGGTGTGAAAAACTGTAACGTAGAATACTGGATCAGCACAAAGGATATGAGGATCAGAGGTCTTAGTCCTATCTTTGTTATTCACGAGACTTATTGAGTTCTGGGAATGTCACCTGACCTTTCTAATTCTCAGATTTCACACCTCTCCAGTGGGATTAATTTTATTTGCATCCACCTTCTCCAGAGTAGTTTTGATGTTCAGATGATGCCATCAGTTTCTTACCCTGGGTAACGTCGTCTTCTTTATATCTGTAAAGTTGTGCTTGGGGTGCATCAGATAAGTCAGTAAATATTTTGTGAGTTAATGAATGAACTTAGAAAAAGCTGTTAATTATAAGCTGTTAGTTTTTAATATATACACACATAGAGTTGTATAATGAACTCCTATCTACCTTTCCCCCAACACATGTAACTCTAGAAAATAAGAACATATCTTTATAGAACTAAGATCACACTCAACAAAATTAAAATTGGGTCCTTAATACCATGAAATACTCTTCTTTCATTCAAATATCCCCTGTTGAATTAAAATGCAAACATATATATGTTTTTACAGTTGGTTTGTTCAAATCAAGTCCACACAAGAATCCACTCATTGCATTTATTATAACTCTTGGTTTCTTTTAGTGAAAACATTTTCTTTTCCCTCAGGTCCCCCACTTTTTAAATTCGTCAACCTGTTGGAGAAACGAGGGCTACTTTTATGAAATGTGTTAGTGTTTGATTGCTTTCCTGTGGTGTTTGAGCTTTTTTCTGTCTCCTTTATCTTTCTAGGAAGTTGTATGATCAGAGGCTGATTTGGATTTTTGGGGAGGACATATTTAAGTGGTTTGCAGTGTACTTCCTTGATGTTTTACTGGTGCCAGGCTTGAGCAGTGGGTTCAAGTGTGGCAACCTGATCTTTCTATTGTTCACTATCAGACTTCCTTGTCAGGGTATAGCATCGCTGATGATTACTGCCTGAGTGAGCTTTGGAGCTGTGAGGCACTAAATATGAGGTATTATTGAGGTATTGTTATGGTTACTCCTTATGAAGTAGGATGGTATCTTGATTTGAACTAAGTCATCAGTGAAATAGTATTTAAGAGGCAGAACTGCAGATAGTAACAAACTTGCAAATGAGGAACTGTATTTTTTTACATTATAACTGACATAAAATATGACTTTCAGGTGTTAAACATAGTGATTTGATAGTTTTATACATTATGAAATGATCCAAGGTACTGCATTTTTAACAGGATAATTTTATATATAGCTTGGAAAGAGCTAACCTTTTTTCCCTGCCACAGTAGGCTGAGTTTATCTCTTAACATCATGTCATTTTATTTTTATTTTTTTAAATTTAATTTAATTTAATTTTTAAAAATTAGTTGGAGGCTAATTACTTCACACCATTTCAGTGGGTTTTGTCATACATTGATATGAATCAGCCATAGAGTTACACGTATTCCCCATCCCGATCCCCCCTCCCACCTCCCTCTCCACCTGATTCCTCTTGGTGTTCCCAGTGCACCAGGCCTGAGCACTTGTCTCATGCATCCTACCTGGGCTGGTGATCTGTTTCACCATAGATAATATACATGCTATTCTTTCGAAACATCCCACCCTCACCTTCTCCCACAGAGTTCAAAAGTCTGTTCTGTACTTCTGTGTCTCTTTTTCTGTTTTACATCATGTCATTTTAAAACCAAATACCTTTGAACCATCTTTGTACTAGAGAAGCTCTCCTGAACCATCCTATGTCCAGATTATTTTTAAAAAGTGGTTAATACAAATACAGTTAGCTGCTCATTATAAGATTCCAGATGACAAAGAAGAATGTGGACACATCCTTGGAGCTCTCTTGGTAATGAGATTTAAAATGTCAGCTGAAGCTACCATAATTTTTGTTTGATTGGGTCTGTTAGGAGAAAAGGATTAAAGGATCACACTTTATGTGGTTCATAATGAATCCATTTGTAGAAATTAAATTAAAACACCAGGAAATTAAATCAAAACAATGTTAACATTTGGTAAATGGGGTTGGTTCCTTCTCTGTGCTGTTGGATAATGTCAGTTAAAATGATGCTGCAAGAGAAATGTTTAGACCAGGGTGGAGGACAGGTGGTATGTTCAGGAAATCACTATAATCTCTGTGGGACCTAAAAAACTCTATAGTTCTTGAAAACCTTTCAAGTTTGTTGATCAAGAGACATGAGATTTGAACTTCTTTCTTCAGTAGGAAGAAACTTACTTGTATCTTCAATAGGAAAGTTAAAACTTCTGTTATTATTAACTTACTTCTTTCTTCAATAGGAAAATAAAAAATATTTCAAGCGTAGTGAACTTGCAAAAAAAGAAGAGGAAGCATATTTTGAAAGATGTGGCTACAAGGTATGAATGCCTGCTTTTATGTTAAATTATATATTTCTGAGTTTAAATTTATACAGCTATTGTTAAAGTAACAAAACAATTGATCTTTGTTCAATTTATCAATGTTATACATTAGCCTGTAAATGAGAAGCCATCTGGAGAGGTATGATTTTGTTTTTCTTTTTTTTTTCTTTTAATCTTGAATTCAGGAAAATACATGCATGACCTTTGGCTTGGAATGGTTTGGCTTTTTGTGGACAGCATGAAGTGGCTTGAGATCAAAGCTTGAATTTTTTTTCTTTTAATTAAGTCCTGGATCTGATACTACTTCATTTTCATCACTACCACCACTCCTTCCCCCGCCTCTCCCAATAAAATTCCATTTGTAAAGGGTTCAAAACATTTTATTCATTCAGCAGCAGTGGTATCAGCAGTGGTATTTCCCCTGCTTTCTCTTGAATATTTTAAGCCATTGTTTTATGTTTGCAATGTGAATAATCCCTTTTGGCCTGAGATATAGCCATTTTATATGATAAGGTATCACATTTCAAACACTGCTCAGCCTACTGGATAGAAAATGTGATCTTGAAATATTAGAAATAAATGAGTTGTCTAGAAAACTTTGAATACTTTAGAAACATGACTAAAATTATCTTTGAGATTACCTAGTTAATAATGTATTGGGGTTTTTATTGGGAGGGGTTAAAGGTTACGAGGTGAAGTTGTGTTTAATTTATTTTAAAAGATAACTGTATCTAGTCTAATTTTTTAAACAAAATTCAGAGGTTCTATTGAAATACTTTTGACAAATCATAAATTTGAAATCGACTCTGCTTGTGAAACATCGATTATACAGTAATACTCTTGTGCATGTAATGGGGAAAGTTCTGGAAATTAATTTTATCTGGCATAGCATTTCTAGAAGAAAGCATGAAGAATGCAAATGGTATGTATATGGATTTGCTTTCATTTTGTACTCTTGGGAGAGGGTAGGTGTTAAAACTGTAGTTGTATTTCTGATAGGTTTTTAAAATATGAAAGTTTACATTGGTATTTTGATACTTCTCTTAAGTATGTTGATTTCATTTGCTTCTAGTGTAGGGAATTAAAATATGTTTTAAAACCATCTAAATATCTAATAGATAGTCAGAAAGGATTTCCATTATTTGCTTGCCTTAGCATTGTCTAACTCACACTTAAAGTAAAATAAGAATCACTTACCCTGGGCTTAGTCCGCTGACTTGGTTGCTTTCCCATATCCTTAGATTTGAACCTTTTTAACTTTTTGATAAAGTAGGACAATAAACAGTGACAGTTTTCCTTTGGTTAGATTGCTCTTGCTGTAACAGTGGTCCTTTCTTGCCAGTATAGAGGAAAGCACTGAAGCAAAATCAGTGCTGTAGAGATACCGCTTGTAACGCTGAGTCCAGCTGACAGAATGTCTTAGGTCTTTTCCTTAAGACTACTCACTGCCATTTTATAATTGAAAATGCTCTTCATCCTGAGATTTTGGGAGAAATACCTGTTTTTACGCTTCAAAAGAAAGCACAGAGTTTTCTCTCTAAAGCATATTTAATGGTTCCTTGTTGGTAGTAGTGAAAATACAGCATGTTACTTTTATTCTTTTATAAAAACTAGTTACCTTTTATTGAGACTTGATGCTGATTTGGTTTGTGAAAATGGCGAAAGTTTAGTTTTTTACTTACATTTTTTGTTATCACTATTAACACTGATTAATATAACCTTTGACCTAAAGTGTGGAATCATCAAGTATAAAATTGTAACCATACAGCCTTTCTTAACTGAATGGTTTCCCTTAATGTTGATCTTCTTTGATTTTTTTTTTGGATCTTCTTTTGACATATTAGATTTGTCTTAGGGTCAACTGGAAAACCACGTTTCAGTATCTTTTTACAGATCACGCAGTGGGGCTTATAAATTGCTGAACTCAATTTCCCTAAACTGTGACTTGGGAAGCTGACTCAAGAAAATATTAGAAGAGTTTTTTTCCCTGCAGGTTCATATGAACAGCAATGTCCAGTCTGATCTCTGTGTGCTATGAGTAGAGAGTGGCTGGTTTTCATTATTTTCCTTCATGGCTCAGTCCATGGGCGAGTTCTGTGGAGCACTGGGAAGTTTTTTTACACATCCAGCAATGATTCCTGTGCACTTGGAATATACCTTTCAAAAATCAGGATAGGAAAGAGCTTGAGACTTCACAGGTTTTTTGTTATCAAGCAGTTCTTTTTTTCTTTGGTCTTCATTTTAAATCTAGAGCAAGGATCAAATAACCCTGTAAGATGATTTTCTCCAAGAGGAGAAGCAAGCTGATTGTTTCCAAGAAGAAAGTAAAAATCTTGGAATCTAGGGAGAAAATGAGTCTAGATTTCAACCTTTAAGTTTCTGATTGTGGAAACCATTTTATTGATAACTTCTGTCGCTCTTCTGTAGCAAGAATGCTTCCAGGGTGCACGCTCTCTCCTTGGGTGTCCCTATGCTCTTGCAAGCATGTACATCAGTTATGAGCTGTTTGTGCAGAGGAACACTTAGAAAACCTTCAATATGTTAAACATGTTTCATTTCAGTGGATGCCTATTATATAGAATGGTACATGTTAAAATAAACCATATTGTATTTTAAAAGGAGAATTTCATTTCTTTTGGCTATTAATGTAGATACAGCCAAAAGATGAGGACCAGAAACCATTAACTTCATCGAATCCAGTATTAGAACTTGAACTGGCAGAGGAAAAATTACCTATGACTCTTTCTAGACAAGAGGTAAGTTTTATATATGAGTGCTTTGTTTAAAAAAAAAAAAAAAGAATCTCCGCAGGATTGCGTTTATCTCTAGTTCTAATAACTTTTATGTCATCATTTCCCATATAAAATGACTTACCTGACCAGCATAGTATTATAGTTCAGTTTTATTTGCTGCTGCTGCTGCTAAGTCGCTTCAGTCGTGTCTGACTCTGTGCGACCCCATAGACGGGAAGCCCACCAGGTCCCCCGTCCGTGGGATTCTCCAGGCAAGAACACTAGAGTGGGTTGCCATTTCCTTCTCCAATGCATGAAAGTGAAAAGTGAAAGGGAAGTCATTCGGTCGTGTCAGACTCTTAGTGACCCCATGGACTGCAGCCCACCAGGCTCCTCCGTCCATGGGATTCTCCAGGCAAGAGTACTGGAGTGTGGTGCCAGTACTGACCAGTTTGGGGTGCCAAAACTGACCTTCTCCGTCAGTTTTCTTTACGAGGTTCTAAATTTTTGCTTTTCTTGATACTGTTGTCTTAAATAGTTTAAAGAATATCTTATGTCTTAAATTTTTTAAAGACTATATCCTTCTAAACTTTAAAAACTAAACACATTCTAAATAAGTATAATTAAATGCATATATTTGGAATAATTATATTTAGATAATTTGTCAAAGTTATTTAAAATAATATCATTTATGTATTAAGAGAAAGTAAGTTATAAAATGGTAACTGTTGTTGTTGTTGTTCAGTTGCTAAGTCTGTGTCCAGCTCTTTGCAACCCCACAGACTGTATCCCTCCAGGCTTCTCTGTCCTCCACTGTCTCCCAAGTTTGCTCAAATTCATATCTTTTGAGTCGGTGATGCTATCAAACCATCTCATCCTCTGCTGCCCTCTTCTCCTTTTGTCCTCAATCTTTCCCAGCATCAGCATCTTTTCCAGTGAGTTGGCTCTTCACATCAGGTGGCCAAAGTATTGGAGCTTCAGCTTCAGCATCAGTCCTTCCAATGAATATTCAGGGTTGATTTCCTTTTACTTTCTCTTAATACATCTTTTTAAGTCAAAGTATAGAATCTATATAATTTTTTATGACTGCATAATTTCCCATAATATTTTAGAACTACTACTTTATTATTTTTAAAACCAGTTCTTTGTTAATTGCCATTCAGATTGCCTCAGCATTTCCCTTTTATAGGTTATTACTGAGATGAACATCCTTATACAGATGTCATTGCATGTGTGATAATTTATGATTAGTTTCCTTTGGAAAATTTTCTAGAAACATGATTTCTGGAGTCTACTAAAGCCTATATATTAATACATGTCTAACACTTTGGATATAAATTACCAGAGAGCTCTGTAAACACATTCCACCAGTTCATACTCTGGCCTATAGGCTTTGTCCATATCCTGGTCAATGTCAGCTATTATTTTCCTTCAACAGCAGCAAAATTTTAAGATACTCATGTGAAAAAAGAGTTAAGATTGTATACACAGGTACACAATGAACTTTGAGCAAAATGAAACTTTCAGAGGAAAGGAGGGCTGACTCCAGAAGCTGTCATGTGAAAAGCAGATGAAGGACTTTTGAATACTTGGCCTGAAGAGAAGAATATTAGAGATTTTTGAAAACAGAGCTGTTGACCACAGCTCTAATTTTGAAAAAACATTGAGTATTCTGTCTTTTCATAAAGCTGAGATAATTGAAAGAGGTAGGTTTTTGTTTATTTTGAGAAGCATAGTATAACTGTCCAAAGATGAGGTGGGCTGCTCCATGAAGAGATGTGATTCCTGTCAGACACTGACCTTCAAGAAGCTGTTTTTGGAGTCATTTCTGCATTGATTGGAGATAGCACTAGACGACCTTTAAGTTTTAGTTTCAGTTAATCCAGTGGAAGCCTTGCCAGTGGTTTCTAAGTGTGATACCATTTCAGTTCCCAGATTGTTCTTGGTAATTTTTTTCTAATTACAGCTTATTTTCTTAATTATAATTTTTATTAGTCCTTTTAATGAAATACAGCATGTATACAGAGTGTGTGTAGAATGTGCAATATAGTAGATAATTGCAAAACAAAACAGACTCTCATACAGCCATCACCAAAGTCAAGGAGAAATGTTATCAGCCCTCCAAAAGCCCTGCACGTGCCCCCCTCCACCCATTTGTGACTCTCTTTCTTGTCTAAGGGACTAGTTTTGGGTTTTAATTTAGTATTACAGTGCTGACCCTTGCCTGTCTCAGGTCATTGGCTTATCAACTGATACCATACTTTTTTTTCTCTGTATGAATGTTATCACTCCTTCCCATCTTAATAGTTTCCTTATGTTGCCTACTACATAGATTGGTCCTTTCTGTAACACTCACCAAATGGCCTAAACCATTAGGGTTATTTAAGGTGTGACAGTAATTCAGTATATCTGTTTGTGGAAAACTAAAGAAAGAACAAATAGAACTTACTTTCACATCTAATTTTCAAAATAAGTGTTTAGTCTTCTAAAATAGGAATTACTATTGTTTCTTTCTTTCTTTTTTTTTTTAAATAGGTTATCAGAAGATTGAGAGAAAGAGGAGAACCAATCAGACTCTTTGGAGAAACAGATTATGATGCTTTTCAACGTTTAAGAAAAATAGAGATCCTCACACCGGAAGTTAACAAGGTAAAAAGAACAAAGCTAGAATATCATTGTACCACATAGCTCAGAATACTACAGACTTTGACAGACTTCGAATAATTGCATTATTATAAGGAAAAAAGGAAAAATGAAGGTGCCAGATTACTGCTGCTGAATGTAAATTTTCTTTTAAAAGGCACACATCTTGAGCATGTGGTTCAGTGCATTTTGAAAATGCTTGCAAGTGTGTGGCAACTACCCTTATGAAGATATGGAGTATTTTCATCACATGCACATGAAAACTCCCCAGCACCCTTTCTTGGCCCGTACCTGGATTCTTTCTCCTCCACTCCTGGGCAACTACCGTTTAAAATTCCGTCACCAAAAAACCAAAAAAACCTGTCACTGTCGATGAACTTTATTTGTGTTAGTATTTCACTTGGTAGAATCACAGAGGATATGTCTGGCTTCTTTTGCTCAGTGTAAGATTTTGTGGATTCATCCATGTTGTTGTGGATGTTGGTAACTTGTTCCTTTTCATTGCTGATGATACTCAGTAATAAGAATTTATCACCATATGTTTTAGCCTTGGGCTGTTATGAATAAAACTACTGTGAATGTTTTTACACAAATCTATTTTGGCTTTGTTATTTCTCCTAGGTTAAATACATTTTTATCTCTCTGGAAGTGGAATTGCTGAATAGTAACAGTAAATGTATAGTCAACTTTTTAAGAAATGCCAGATATTGCCAGTGTTGTCTCATTAGTGTTTGTTATTGTTAGTCTTTTAAATTTTAACCATTCTCTTGTTTGTGTGGTAGTGTCTCATGTGGTTCTATTCACAATTCCCTGACAACTAAAGATTATGAGCCTCTTTTTGTAGACTTATTAGCCTAATCTTTCTCTATGCAGTGTGTATTTTGTTCATGCTTCAGTTAGGTTGTCTTTTTATTTTTGATTATAGGAGTTCTTTATGTATAACCTGGATTCTTCGTTAGATATACAAATTCATGTTTTGTATCTATTTTTTCCTAGGCATTACCTGTTTTCTTAACGGTGTCTTTTCATGGGTAGGACTTTTGAATTTTGACAAAGTTCACTTTATAATTACTGCTTGTGGTGTTTTGCTTAAGAAAACTTTGCCTACCCTAAGATCTTAAAGAGATGGTATTTTCTGAATTTTCTTCTGAAACTTTAATAGTTTCAGCTTTACTTTTAGGACTCTGATCTTGTTTTATGGCTCAGCTTATAATCCATCTTGGTGAATATTCCATGGGCTCTTGAAAAGAGCTTTTGAAATGTCAGTTACAGTGGTGTTTAGATCTTTTGTGGTCTTATTTACTTATTTACTTTCTCTTTCAGTTACTGAGAGAGACAGATGTAGTTATATGTAGTTGTGTAACAAACCACCCCAAAACTTACACCTTAAAACAATTCATTATCATAAAATCTTTCTCAGTTATTTGTGATGGTAACAAACCACCCTGAAACCTTGTATCCTAAGATAGTTTATCATTCTCCATCACGTTCTGTGGTTTGACTGGGTTAAGCTGGGTAGTGTTTTGGTTGGGGTCTCGCCTGTGATACAGTCAGGTGAGGGTTGCGGCTGAGGTCACCTGAAGGCTCCCTAGTCTGGCCTTCGTACTAGGCTTGCTGCCTTAAAGGTGCAGCTTTGTTGTAGCAGAGGTCAGCATTTCCTGCTCTTTTAAAGCTAATATGTCATTGTATGTATGGACACCATTTTGTTAATCCATTCATCCTTGTTGGACAGGTAGGTTGCTTCTGCCTTTTGGCCTGTTGTGAATAATGCTGCTATGGACACAGGTATATAAATATGTGTTCAAGTTCCTTGCTTTCTCTTCTTTTACATATATTCCTAGAAGTGGAATTGCTGAATTCTATGGTGATTCTGTGTTTAACTTCTTTTTAAAAGCATAAATGAATTTAAAACATTTTCTTCATTTATATTGTTAATGTGCACAGCAGTTTGTTTTTATTTTCAGTCCTATCTAAAGTTTCCTAACCTAAATCCTTGGAAAGAGCTAAGTGGTTTTGTAATGCCTCATTTCACCAGTATTTGTTCCTCTTCTATATCCCGAGTCACTTTCCTTTTATCAAAAGAGTCTAAATTGCTAATGTGCACTATTGTTTTTGTTACTCAGTTTAATTTTTCTGCTACTCATGTCTCATTACTTGAGAAATTTTCTAGCTTTTAATATTAACTTACTACAACCTGCTGTATTCTGATCTTATCCAGTACTAGAATTTATTTGGACTTTTTAAAGTTGCGGTATAACTGACATATAACATATTCCAGATGTACAGCATAATGACTTGATATTTGTATATATTGCAAAATGATCACCACAGTAAGTCTAATATTCATCACTGTATGTAGTTACAAAAATTGTTTTCTTGTGATGAAGACTTCTTTAAAAATCTACTTTCTGAGTAACTTTGAAATGTGCAGTGCAGTATTTTTAGTCACCATGCTGTACATTATATCCATGTCAGTTATTTATTTCATAATTGGAACTGTCTAAAAGTTAGTAACTTAAGTTTGAACACATTCTGAAGCTCAACACTTTTCCTCCTCTCCCTTCACATTTTTTCCTGATACCACATTTTGCATCTTTTTGTATTGTGTAGCCCTTAACTAATTACTGCACTTATAGTTATTTTTACTACTTTTGTCTTTTAATCTTCATATGAGCTTTATAAGTGATTAATTTACCACCTGTACCATACATTTAATTTTCTCATTGAGATTTAATACTTTCATATGTTTTCTTGCCAGCTGAAAGAAGTCCCTTTAACATTTCTTACAAGGATAGTTTAGTGGTTAGGAATTCTTTTAGCTTTTGCTGGTCTGAAAACTCTTGCTCTTTCAGTTCTGAATGATAACTTTGCTGGGTAGCGTGTTCTTGGAAGTTTTTTCTTTTAGCACTTCAGATATGTTGTGCCACTCCCTCCTGGCCTGCAAAGTTTCTGCTAAAAAATATCCTGATAGTCTTATTGGGGGGTGGTTCTTTATTCAAAGCAAGTTGTTTTTCTCCTGCTGCTTTTAAGATTCTTTCCTTTCTGTAACTTTTTTTTTTTTTTTTAAGTAGAGTGTAATTGATTTATTATACTGTGTTAACTTTGGGTAGAGAGCGTAGTGACTAAGAATCTTTTGCAGATTATACTCCATTATAGGTTGTTACACAATAGTGGGTATAATTCTCCTTGCTATACAGCATCCTTGTTGCTTCTCTGTTTTAAATGTAGTTTGTTTATCTGGTACCCCTAATTTGTCGCTCTCCCCTTTCTTTTTCTCATTGGTAACCACAATTTGTTTTCTGTATCTGTGAGTCTGTCTCTGTTTTGCATATACACTCATTTCTATTATTTTTTAGATTCTACATAAGTGATATCATACAGTATTTGTTTTTCTCAGTCTAACTTATTTCACAAGACACAATAGTCTCAGATCCATCCATGTTGTTACAAGTGCCAGAACCCCATTCTTTATTATGGCTGAGTAGTATTCCTCTGTGTGTGTGTGTGTGTGTGTGTGTGTGTGAGAGAGAGAGAGAGAGAGAGAGAGAAACAGACATGCATACATGTTCTTTATCAGTTGTCTGTGGGGTTCTCGGGCAGCTTCCATGTCTTGATTATTGTAACCAGTGCTGCTATGAACTTTGAGGTGCATGTATCTTTTCATACTTTTGTTTTTTCTGGATGCATACGCAGGAGTGGAATTGCTGTGTCATATGGTGGTTCTATTTTTAGTTTTTTAAGGAATCAGCATACTATTTTTCAATAGTGGCTATATCAGTTTTCATTCCCACCACTAGTGTACAAGGGTTTGCTTTATATCCTCTTCAGCGTTTGCTGTGTGTAGGCTTTTTAATGATGGCTGTTCTGACTTGTGTGAGGTGATACCTCATTGTGGTTTTGATTTGCATTTCTCTGGTAATTAGTGGTCTGTCTAGTCAAAGCTATGGCTGTGGTTTTTCCAGTAGTCCTGTATGGATGTGAGAGTTGGACTATAAAGAAAGCTGACTGCTGAAGAATTGATGCTTTTGAACTGTGGTGTTGGAGAAGACTCTTGAGAGTCCCCTGGACTGCAAGGAGACCCAACCAGTCCATCCTAAAGGAGATCAGTCCTGAATATTCATTGGAAGAACTGATGCTGAAGCTCCAATACTGTGGCCACTTGATGTGAAGAACTGACTTATTTGAAAAGACCCTGATGATGGGAAACATTGAAGGCAGGGGGAGAAGGGGACAACAGAGGATGAGATGGCTGGATGGCATCACCGACTTGATGGACATGAGTTTGAGCAAGCTCTGGGAGTTGGTGATGGACAGGGAAGCCTGATGTGCTGCAGTTTATGGGGTTGCAAAGAGTTGGACATGACTGAACGACTGAAATGAATAATTAGTAATGTAGAGCATCTTTTCATGTGCCCATTAGCCATATGTATGTCTTCTCTGAGAAGTGTCTTTTCGTGTCTTCTGACCGTTTTTGGATTGGGTGGTTTTTTGATATTGAGTTGTATGAGCTGTTTGTATATTTTGGATATTAATCCCTTGAGGGTCACATCATTTGTAAATATTTTCTCCCATTCAGTAGGTTGTTTTTTCATTTTGCTGATGGTTTCTTTGCTTTGCAAAAGCTTTTAAGTTTAATCAGGTCCCATTTGTTTGGTTTTGCTTTTATTTCTTTTGCCTTAGGAGACTGATTAAAGAAAATACTACTAAGATTTATGTCAGAGTGCTCCGCCTGTATTCTCTTATAGGAACTGTCTTTAACTTTTGACATTTTAACTGTAATGTGCTTTGATGTAGGTATGTTTAACTTTTTCAGATATTGCTGTAACATTTTCCATAGCAGCTGTACTGTTTTACATTTCCAGCAGTGCACAATGGGTCTGTTTCTCCATATGCTAGCCATGTTGTTATTTTCTGTTTTTTTGTTGATACTATCCATCTTGATGGTTGTGAAGTGGTATCTCTGTGGTTTGATTTGCATTTCCCCAATGATTAGTGAGGTTGAGCATCTTTTCATTTACTTACTGGCCTTTGTGTGATGTCTATTCAAGTCTTTTGCTTATTTTAAATCAGATTTTCTGTTGCAGTTACCTCTAAGAGTTACAGTTTTATAGTTTTAGCCATTAAATTTAAGTCTTTGATCCATTTTGAGTTAATTTTTATATGTGTTATATGATAAGGGTCTATCTTTAAGGCTTCCATTTTAATCAAATGATTACAAACTAGAAGTGAATAAAATGTGGAGTTTACTGGTTTGTTAGAAATGTAGTGAAGTCTAGAACGTGGTTGAGACTCTGGCTTTATACTGTTGACGTTGCCAAATGTTTTGGAAGTTGAAAGCAGTTGGAGTTGTTAGACATTTTCAGTGAACCAGGAAAATGGGTAGAGCACCTGGTCACTTTCTCTAGGCCTCATTAGAAAATTACAGCGTTTATGCAGATTATTAATTGGATTTGTCATTCATATTTTTTATTTTTCTGACTGTCAGACTAGCTATTATGTGTATATTCTTTTAAATTTGAATATGTTCATAAGAATTGACTTTGTATAGCAGTCATAGCTGTATAATAAATTGAAATATTGTTTGAGTTTCCTTGTGGAGAGAAAAATGAATTATACTCACTATCAGAGAAAAAAATCAGAAGTGAAACATCAATGAAATTTCATACCAGGTGTAACTTTTTACCTTTCCTCAGGGATTGAGGAATGATCTGAAAGCAGCTTTGGATAAGATTGATCAGCAGTACCTCAATGAACTTGTGGGTGGCCAAGAGCCTGGAGAGGAAGACACCCAGAATGATTTGAAAGTTCACGAAGAAAACACCACAATTGAAGAATTAGAGGTGATCCCTCACCACCTTCCTCACTCCCCCACCCCACCTTTCATTCCCTGGGCCGATGGTTGAGCTCATTAGACTGTTCAGTTCACAGCACCCTGGCGTCTTTGGTTGTCACAAAGACCCTTCTCCTATTTCATGCCTGTTGTTTGTTCACTCCCTTTTTTCTCATTTTCTATACACATTCCCCTCCTTCCTGCCTTCAGAAGTATTCATTCTGATATGTTTGATATGCATCCTTTTATTTATTGATTGTCTGGTAAAACCAGTAATGTTTTGTATGCATGTGCTTCGGTATACATAAATGATACTTTATTGTGAAATTCTTCATTCTGTTTTTTATTTTCAAGTTCCATCCTTGATATTCTATGTCATCTAAACTTTATTGTTACATAGTATTTTATACAGTGTGACTTTCAGTGCCTTTTAATAATAGCACGATTATTTAATAATAGCACAATTGCACCCCTCTTCCTGTTACCACAGTTTTGTGACAGTCAGTCTTGTACATAACCCCTCTGGACCAGAAGCAAGATTGCTTCTTAACTTGTCTGAATACTGCCAGGTTGCTCTTTGGAATGGGTGTACCAGTCTCTACTCCACCATCAGCAGTGTATCTGTACATCCCTGCCAACACTTGGCAATATCTTGCTTTCTTATTTTTGCCAGCGTATTGAATGTGGAGTGATATATGTAGTATTACTTGAAATAATTTTGAATTCTCTGTCTAGTGTGAGCAAAAATAATGACTTAAATTTCTTAATAATTGTAAAGTCATTTTCCTGTTACCTTTCATTCCTTGCTCTTAACCCATGTTGACTGCTGTGAGTGAGACTGTAGTTGAGGTTATTGTTTGTTCTTTTGAGATTTTCCCCCTTTTTATTTATCTTTTAATATATATTTATTTTTAATTGATTGCTTTACAATATTGGTTTGATTTCTGCCATACATTAACATGAATTAGGCTTAGGTGGACATATGTGAGGTGGTTGTTTTCTTTGTACTTCCACCCCCTGAATTTTACTGAAGTAATAATTTTACTGAAATAAAACTGGTGAACACACCAGTTCTGGGCATTTTAAACAACTTTGGAGATAGTCACATACTATGCAATTTATCCTTTTAATGTGTCCAATTCAGTGGTTTTTAATATATTCACAAGTTCGTACAACCATCATCACAGTCTTAATTTTAGAGCATTTTTATTCCCCTAGAGAGAAACCTCACATTTATTAGCAGTCACTCCCTTTATCTTTAGATTCATAAATGATAACATGCTGTCTAAATTTAAATGGCAAATTGATATTTTTAATCTATCTAGAAATTCTGTCAGGTTTTAAATCAAAATTGGACTGTACATGTAATAAAGGACCACGTTTGGACTGATGTTAATAGCATATATATCCAGCTGTTGCTCTTGACTAACGAACAGAAACATCCCTTCTTTTCAGGCACTGGGAGAGTCTTTAGGAAAAGGTGATGATCATAAAGACATGGACATCATTACCAAATTCCTTAAGGTATGTGCTTTTTGGCTAGGAATGGAGGATGTTTTCTTTAGATAAGAATTGGTCTTACTTTTTTTTTTTTTGGTCTTACGGTTCTGAATTGTTTAAGAGTTAGACTGGAAAGGCAGACTCTCATTAAACATTTCTGCATGTATAGTGTTTATATTGTTCGTATGTGTTTGGATATAGAGGTTAAACAGAAAATGTATATTTACTTTCTTCATGACACTTGTAAAGCTGACTTATTATTATAAACACACAGAAAAGAATCAGAGTAGTAGAATGAACAAGAAGTTTTAAGGATTAAAATTTTTTTTAAATATCCTGGGAAAGAGTGTAATAAGGAGAGGATTCCAGAAGCTTCTCTGAGAGATGACATACGGAAAAAGTGGCAAGACATTGGCAGTGAAAAAGGCAAACACTTGGGTAACCTTTCACAGAATTATCAGTAGCTCCTTCTATCTTTCTTCCCAACTTTTCTCTCTTCAGTGGTTTAAGGAGAGTATGTGCAAACCCCAGATTCCTTTTAACATTTCTTCACGAATTATCAATATTTATATTCAGACCAAGAGATTTAAATGCAAGAAATGCTTTTACTTGTATTTACAGTTTAAATACAACATAATCAGTCATCAAGATTCTTAACCCACTGAGGATTTTGCATGGAATTAGCTAAGGTATGGGATCTAGTATAAACTAGAATTTCCTCTGAGTGATGGCCTCTCCCAGTAGTACTTGCATAGGTAACACCTCTAGGGGAATATGGCCTCCTCAGCCTTCACTGTTGAGCTGCCTCCAGAAAGGGCACTTTTTGTGTAGTTAAATTCAAGGAGCACCTGGGTAGTTTTTTAGCGTGGGATGGGGGCTGGCCATAGTTTCTTGTATTTTTGTTCCTTTTTTCCTTCCTTTTTTGGTCAAGTGTTTTAGAGGGAATTTTTAATTGAATTGTGGTCTCTACTGTAAAAGTGCAAAGTCCAAATACAGCATCATCATCCTTGGAAAATTGATTAAATATCATAGCACATGGCATTATGGCTGATAAGTCTAAGCAGGTTGAATTTGATGTAATGGAAATACAAGTAAAAGTTTATTTCTATCAAACAGTTACCTGTGAAACTTCTTCCTATTTCATCCCAGGAACTTGGGGCACAGAGTTTCTGGCCTGAAAATGGAACTTTTTCATATTTCAGCCAGGGGTTCTTTTTAGGGGGGAAATGGATCACACTTGAGCTAGGAATATGTGTAGAATAGGAAGGTTTGTGATTTGCAAAAGCACTGCTTTAAAGCATCTATGAGTTACTAAGCAGAAATAGTTCATTAAAACATCAGCAACTAATATTAATCAGTTAAGACATTTACTCTGAGGATGAATGTATACTGTTTTGTGCATCAAAGAACTTTCATGCTTATGAACCACTGGGTGGCATTGTAGTCTAAATTTACCCTTTCTTTCCACAGTTTCTTCTTGGTGTTTGGGCTAAAGAGCTGAATGCCAGAGAGGATTATGTGAAGCGCAGTGTGCAGGGTAAACTGAACAGTGCTACTCAAAAACAGACTGAGTCCTATCTCAGACCCCTTTTCAGAAAGCTACGGAAAAGGGTGAGGTTTCTCAAAAAATGCTTTCATTAACTGGTTTTTTAAAAACAGAATATATAAAGTTAGGATAAATGTGATCTATAACTACATACTGAGCTTCCATAATTATTCTTTTTCCTTTTCCAGAACCTTCCTGCTGATATTAAAGAATCCATAACAGATATTATTAAATTCATGTTGCAGAGGGAATATGTGAAGGTACATTACCATGCTGTGCATCAAAATTATGAGTGTATCTAGATTGTGCATAATAAGTTCATCTCATGTGGAGTTATTTTAATAGCAGATTTAAGAGTAAATGTGGAAAAAATTTTTTAAAACTTTGCATTTTATAATTTATTATTAGATATGAATGAATATTGTTAGGTGTGAATAAATAAAAAAAATTTTTAGACTACATTTTATTTTTTAGTCATTTTGAAGGAAAGTATAAAGATTCTGCAGAGCACAAATTGGATAGAGGCAGTGTTCCTTTCATGAATGGGACTGAATTTCTAAGTTTATAGATGGTTGATTATGGCTTGGAACAAATTTTCCCATAGAAGCAATGTTATTAGGTCAGTTTCTCAGGCCAGCTGTAAAGGCCTACTTAATCTATAATATAGCTAAACTGTTGGACTAGTGATTCCATGGAACTTAACCACCTTTATGCTGGTTTCTCTGAGAAAATGTTCCGGGTCAGGCTGCCAGAATTCCTTGCTCCCTTTTCAGGACTGCAACATAGCAGAGCCTAGTAAGGGAGGACTTTTCCCCTTGCTGCAGTGTCCTTCTTCTGAATGGACTCGGGGAGGAGGTGGCTGAGGAGAGAGATCTGGTGTCCACGTGCTCTGAGGGCAGAGTTTAGAAAGGTGTGTGGAAGGCTTTCAGTTGGTGGTGATGAACAGGAAGGGAAGGGCCCCCTGTACCGCTAGCGGCCTTGGAAGTATGCCTGTGCTCGTGGGCCGTCAGCCAGGTCTGAGGAGGGAGGCTTCCCTGGGCTGTGCCTTCCAAGAGAGGAGGAGGAGGAGGGGAGGACTTCGGCAGCACCTTCAGTGACAGTTCCGGAGCAGTAGACAGGTTCTACCAGCAAAGCTGGGAAGCCGTTGCTTATCGCTGTGCTCTCGGTGTCTGTCCTGAGCTCGGTGATCCTGGCTGATTGGAGGGCTCCCTGATGAGCTACTCCCTCTGCCTGAGGGCCAGTTTGTTAGTCAAAGAAAGTGTGTCTGTTTTATGAGTGTCAGCTTTAATTTTGGGTAGTTTCTGTGAGTTGCCTGTTGCTTACGAAGGGTGATCCCCTTGAGATGGATGGATAAGGTCACCATCACTGCAGAGAGAATTCAGGTCACTTGTCTGTGCAAGACATGGCTTCTCCTTGGTACTTTTTTCATTTTCATATATTATCTGAGAAGCTAGTGAAAGTTTATTTTATATAAAGTACAGACAGAACTAAAACTTTAATATTTGGACAGTTTTCTTTGAAAATTGGGGGAAACCAAATATTGGAAATTTTATCAGTTAATATCCAGTGATTTCTCATGCACAAGTATCAGTGATAAAAAATGTGTATATGCCCTTCTAAAATTCTACATTATATCAATCTCATAGGTGTTTGATTTTTAAAATTGAAATCTCTTTGAGTCCTGGCTGTATAAGCCTCTCTGACACCGTTGGGTCTTCTAGAATTTACTTGCTTTCTGTTTTGTATTTTTCCTTCTTTCCCTCCACGAGCAGCCACACTTGGTTTAGAAAAAGCCGTTTGTCTTCATTGCTTTCTGTCTTCTCATTTTGTAGCCTTAAAATTTTTTAAATATAATTTTATTTATTCATTGGCTGTGCTGGGTCTTCATTGCGGCACAGGCTTTGTCTCCTTGCAGTGAGCGGGGGCTACTCTAGCTGTGGCGGGCAAGCTTGTCACTGTGGTGGCCTCTCTTCTTGCCGAGCGTGGGCTCTGGGCCCGTGGGCTTCAGTAGCTGCAGCTCCCGGCTCTGGAGCACAGGCTCAGCAGTTATGGTGCACGGGCTTAGTTGCTCCACAGCACGTGGGCTCTTCTTGGACCAGGGATCGAACTCGTGTCTGCTGCATTGGGAGATGGATTCTTTACCACTGAGCCACCAGGGAAACTGTAGCTTTTATTTTTAAGATTCTTGGCAAGTGGGAGGTTTCGGGGGGGCCAAAGTGAAACGATCTCATCCTTGAGCTATTTGAGGGCCAGTTTTTAATCTGTTTACACATCTGCTTTGGGACCAATGTGATAGTCCCAGCACACAGAGCCCAAAAACCCACACTACTTCCAGAGGTCCACACTGCTGTGTGGGGAGAGGATGTAGCTTCAGGTGGGATTGTGAAAAACTAGTTAGCTGCTGTCTTTCCTGTGACCACCTATGGAGAAGACCAGGCCTAACAGAGACTCAGACTGGAGTCTCTATCAGTGCATCAGGTTACTTATCTACTACTTCCAGAGCTGTGCTGCATTAAAATTTAATGCCTGAAGGCTGCAAGGAATGTTTGTCTTTTTACTCACTGGGTTAGTTAGCGTTGATTTCTGTTTCTCCACAGACATTTGTGGTCCTGGGCAAGCAATCAGTCACCCCTGTTTTAATTTCTTTTGTTTGAATAGTGGGAATAGTAATATTTTCAACATGCCTAAGAAATGGATGAAAATTACATCATGTAGGGCTGTGAAATACTTTAAATGAAAAATTTGGACGAACAGAATATTTCTGCCTTTCTGATCTCTACTTAAACTTTCTCTTTAGGCTAATGATGCCTATCTTCAGATGGCCATTGGAAATGCCCCTTGGCCCATTGGTGTCACTATGGTTGGCATCCATGCCAGAACTGGCAGGGAAAAGATTTTTTCCAAGCACGTTGCACATGTTTTAAACGATGAGACACAGCGGAAATATATTCAGGTAAGTAGTTTGGAGGGCGAAGTGCTCTGGAGGTTAACATTTCCCACTTCTCAAACTGAGTTTTGAGAGGAGAATTACAGCACTAGGGTATAGCATGACAGGGTGCAAGTCCACACTTTGTATAAGTAGTGCTTATATTTAAGACACCTTCACTGAACTGTAAAACAGAAACCTTTTAAGTGTCATGGATGATGTAAGACAGAGTCAAGTGTTGTGCTTTAATTACCTTAGTAGTGAAATAAAGCTATTACTGTTTGCTTTGGGAATTTACTGAAAAATGATGAATTTAGAGTATTTTGCAATAAGTCACAATTTTGTTATTTTCAAGGTAGGTTTAACATCTAGACTAAAAAGGTATGAATAGTCAAAATTTGGCTAGTAGTATTTTTTAAATAATTTATAACAACACTTCTCTACACAAATAGATTTAAAGTATTTATAGGTTATTTTCATAAAGT
Organism: Muntiacus reevesi; assembly: GCF_963930625.1. Taxonomy (NCBI): domain Eukaryota; kingdom Metazoa; phylum Chordata; class Mammalia; order Artiodactyla; family Cervidae; genus Muntiacus; species Muntiacus reevesi. Next base: position 27,744,263 of record NC_089250.1, read on the forward strand.
TATTGTGCCTCACATAAACCTGATGATAATGCTGTTGGGTTAAACTTTTGTTTTCAGTGGGGGGAAAAACCTCAGTTATAACCTAGCTTTTGCCAAGTTATCAACAATCCCAGGTTGTGTCTGTATAATAACTTTTGCTGGATGTTAACTCTAAAGCTTGAAGATGAAACTCAAAGTTTATTTAAAGTCTAAGATTCACTTAAAATGCATAACATGTTTTCAGAATTTGTGCCGGACAACAGTCACTATCATATTCATGCATTACCATTTTATTTCATTTCAGTTCCAAGTGCTAAAGGTTATTTTGCATGTCATGCTTTGTGCCTTATTCATATGTATTAACATTTTAAAATATGATTTCAACTTGACCCTCTAATGAGAATGGTAGAATTTTAGAGTTCAGATATAGTTGTGGAAATCAAAGACATTTCCATTTTTTAAATAACCATCATTGACTGTACTGAAGGCAAAAAGCTTTTAGTTGGGGGAAGAAGTGGTTTGGCTTTAACAGTAGAACATTGTTTCCAGTGATTAAATTTACTGATTGTCTTCAGCTCTACCATGGCCAAAGCTGTAGTGTGTATAAAAGTTCATTTTGTGTGTGTGTGTGTGGAGCACACGCTCAGTCTTGTCTGACTCTCTTTTGCAACCCAATGGACTGTAGCCCACCAGGCTCCCCTGTCCATGGAGTTTCCCAGGCAGGAATACTGGAGTGGGTTGTCATTTCCTCCTGCAGGGGATCTTTCTGATCCAGAGATTGAACCCGAGTCTCCTGCAGCAGCAGGCACATTCTTTTCCGCTGAGCCACCTTTGGGAAGCCCTGTCTTAAAGACAGCATGCCTTTTTAAAACAGTGGTTTGATTACCATCTTATAAACTGTTTTTTCTTTTTTAAAATATGCCTAGTATTTTAAAGATTTCTGGTTTATTTTGGAGTAGTATTTATTATTATAGCTATACAATGACCTCCCTCCGTTGTTCTTCATTTTTGTAAAAAAAAAAAAAAATTATTATTTTCTGTGCTGGTTTTTGCTGTGCTTGGGGAGTGCAGGGGCTACTCTCTGGTTGTGATGCGTGGGCTTCTCATGCAGTGGCTTCTCTTGTTGTGAGCTTGGACTCTAGGGCACAAGCTCTAGTTGTGGCGCATGGGCTTAGTTGCTCTGCAGCATGTGGACTCCTTCTGGATCAGGGATTGAGCCTGTGTCTCTTGCTTTGGCAGGCGGATTTGCCACCTCTGAATCACCAGGGAAACCCCAATGTTCTTTCTTCTTAACTTTTCTCCTTCCATTCCTTTTTCCCCAAGGTGAGTAGGGAATACTGGTGAACATACTGTATCTGAACTTTAGGAAGGTGTTTGACCTAAACATAATAATATTCTTGCGTACAGATGTAAGTATGATAAGATAACCAGGTAGACTCAGCTTGTTGAGTGAGAGTAACCGTGAGGACTGAGAAACGAATCCATGTCTGTCTGGGTGGATGCTGGCGATACGCCATGGGGCTCTTAGTGACCTCAGCACTCTCCTGTGCATCAGTCTTCATGACCAACTTTGATGGCTTTGCCAAGAGGTTTGTTTAGCAGATTTACAGACAGTAAGAAACAGAAGGGATAGGGTGTACATTCAGATGGAGAAGTAATTTGCGCTCTGGAAGTTCTTGACAGACTGAAGAAAAAGGCTGACTCTAAAAAATTAATACTTATCTTATTCTAAAAGATAATGATGACATAAAGAAATTTGAAACTCAGTTGCTTGAGCAGTTTGAGCAGTGTATATCTGGTAGAATTAGGGAATTTGGTGGACTGTAAGTACAATAACAGTATTGTAGTATGGCTACTGGAAGATCTAATGAGAGCTTATGCTACATTGTTAGAGAGACATAATAATTTAATTTAGTGTACGTTCCACAAGGCAGGAGCATAGCTCGCTGATGTGTCCTCAGAGTCTAGAAATAGTGCTTGTGGTGGGTGCTCAATCAAGATTTGCCCGTTGAATGAATACTCAGAGGCAAGAGAGGTGAAAGTCTGGCTTTTATTCTAGTCCTTGAGAAAGGAGACTCTTCTTGGGGGTCTGGGTAACTGTCGATAAAGAGAGAACTTTGCGGTGGAAGAGAGGTTAAATTTGTCCTATACAGTTAAGGCCCTGGTGACTCAATGGTAGAGATTCCACCTGCCAATGCAGGAAATGCTGGTTTAATCCCTGAGTCGGGAAGACCTGCTGGAGAAGGAAATGCAATCCACTGCAGTATTCTTTCCTGGAGAATTCCATGCACAGAGGAGCCTGTGTCCTTGTGATCGCCAAGAGTCCGACATGATTTAGCGACTAAACAACAGCAGCAAGGTGTGGGAAGAAAGACGCATTTCTAATTAGTTTAAGGAAAAGATTCTTCCTTTTTTAGTCTTTTTGTCTTGAAACAATGGTAGACTGGTAAGAGGTTGCAAAAATAATACAAAGAAACTTTTTTAACAGGCAGAATTGCCCCCAAATAGGAGTAGGGCTGCTTTAGAAGATATTGGGGTGATCCCTACCACTTGATATTTGAAAGAATCTGGTTAACTATTAACCTTTTCTGGTCTGTTGATATCTCTGGATCCTCTCTGCTGTTTCCCCTAGAGGCCATTGCTTAAACCTGAGGTTGCAAATTGACACTCACAGGATAGTCATGTAACGAGTGAGCTGAGTGGTAAGAAGTCCCTGACCCTCGATCTGATTTGTCTTTTCCTACTTTTCATGTAGACACAGAAGCAGTATTTCATTTTCCTGTCAGCTCTGTGATGAGAAAGGGGGACAGCTGATTTACAGTGTTGTTAATTCGATTGTACTCCAATATAAAATAAAAATTTAAAATCGTGGTAGTGCAAGCACAGCACGAAGTGTCAGCTGCATCTTAGCCCTAGCATCACTGGTGTCACCTCAGCTCATTGTTACTTCGTAGGAATATTTTTCTAATGTCGCTCCATCTTCTTATATTTTTTAGTGAGATGCCAGAATCCTTAAGTTTTTTAAAAAGCATATGCTCCTATTTTTAAAATATTGGCAATAACAAAAATGAAAAATGAGCAGTTTGTGAGGCCAAATTAAGTGCTAGTTTTTGATCTGTCTTAAACCCATTGCAGCTCAAGGCAAAATGCTGCCACCCCCATGTTAGCATTGTCTGAAATTCTTGATTACAGTTAACTGACTGATTTACTAAGCTGTGTTTTGAATCTCTCTCCTCTTATTTTGGTATTCGGGTGAAACAGATTTGAAATATTCCTACAAAGGAACTGTTTAAATATATGATTTGAAGTTGAAGTCAGGGAGTGACCCACTTTTTCTTAAAGGGTCAGGTAGTAAATACTTTAGGCTTTGCATTTCATAGGTTTCTGCTACAACTCTCCAACCCCGCAGCTGTGTGAAAGCAGCCAGTGGCCGTGTGCCAGTGAAATTCCGTGTATAAAAGGGATGAGCAGCCTGGGGGCCGTAGTGTGTTGACCTGGTAGTAAATGTAAACCCAAACCTTTTCATCGTTAAGATATTTGCTGAGGAGGCAACTGTGAAAGTCACTTAATAGGGTATTTTCTTTCTACATTAAGATATAGTAAACCTCTGTAAGTAGTGAAGCATGTAAAGTGTACTGATCTTAATTGTACAGCTCAGTGATTCTTCGTGTATGTGTGATTTTGTATCCAGATGTAAAACAAGGTCTGGATAACAGGAAGTTTCTAGCAGCATCACTGAAGTTTCCCTCATTCCTTTTCTGAGCCTAAGTCCTCTTCCCTTCAGAAGTAACCATTATTTTGATGTGTGTCGTTACTGGCTAATATTGCCAGGTCTTGGGGCATCACTTAAATGAAATCTTGCAATGTATAGAAGAATCACTTGTTGTATAGCAATATTGGTAAGAAATAGCTGTTTTCTGAAATACGGTGAAAATAATTCAAGGAGATCTTTACTGGGGCTTCCCTGGTGGCTCAGCTGGTAAAGAATCTGCCTACAGTTTGGGAGACCTGGGTTCGATCCCTTGGTTGGGAAGATCTCCTAGAGAAGGGAAGGGCTACCCACTCCGGTATTTTGGCCTGGAAACAGTTCAAGGGGCTCTTTACCATAACATGATTTCATCTTTGGGTATTATGCAAACCTCTGTGGAATTTAAACTGTGAAAGTTGTTTGAAGTGTTCTCTTTCTCACAAAAATTAAACACACCACAGGGAGGGTTTTCTCACCATGCAGATCAAAGAGAAGTTGGATAGCGTATTAGTTAACTGCAAATCTCGGGTGAGATGGGACTGTTGGTAGGAACTTCAAGGACTTTGGGCGGTCTGCCAAATGCAGAGGTAACCTTTGGCCTAGATTTGGGTAAAGCTTCTCCACAGATTACAGGAAGCTCTTCATTAGTTAGTCTTGATAATTCAGTCATTTCCAGATATCTCTTGAAAAGGTTCATGTTGTGATGGTTCTTTACTTGTTGGTAAAGAAGACCAGGACAAAAAGCTGAAATTGACCTCACGTGGTGATTTGCCCTCCAGATCCAGCCCATCCTTCCTTACCTGGTCCTGTCCCTTGTGCCCTGGAAACCTGGCTTTCATGAACAACAGTGACAGGCTCCCTTGCCCTCTGACTTCTGAATGGGGCGGGCTGTGAGAGAAATGGGAAGGCATTTTGCAGGCAGGAGAGGAACAAGTTTGGAGTGTTTATTTTCCTGGCTTCCCTCAAGGTCTGGCCATCTCTGTCTACTTTCAGTCACCACTTTCATCCCTCTCCCCCTTGGAAACAGGCGGGCTGTGGCTTCAGAGTATTGCCGACTGGGGGATGCTGTGCTGTCTCTTGTTGGTCCCGGTCTTGCCCAGACCTTTGTAAAATACTTGGAACTACTACCATCATATTACCCAACTTGAGTGTGCCCTTCCTTTTCCTGTGGATACCCTTCCTAATTCATGTAGATTAACTGCCCTGTGTGCTGTTTAAACACATGTTTCTTTGGGAATTAGAAGATTAAGGAGTAACATTCATTCCAAATAATTTTTTTCAAGTCTTCACTATTCCAAAAGGCAAAATGTTCCTTAATACTCTTCTCTGGCAAGTTGTGTCCAGTAACCTCAAGTTTGTAAATTCTCTGGTGAAAACATCATTCCAGCATTTTATGTCAGATATTTATATCTGCATTTCAGAGTTTGGCATATTTCATCTGGACTTTGCTTGATTTGTTTTTGTGAAACATTTGTAAATTTATAACATGTTGATGTGTTGCTGAAAATGGTATAACAAACATTTGTTACTGCAGGGGGCAATCACAGCTTGATCCATGTGCTGGATACACAATATCATTGTTTGTTGGTAAAAACTCTCTGTGCATCAGATTCTATGTCACACATTTATGGTTCAAGTGGCCGTATCCTACCTTCTGGCATTCTTGGGTCTGAAAAAGCATTTCTTAAAGGCAGGTTACTTTGGTAACAGTTTACCCATTTAATAACTTCCTGGCATATTAAAACAGATTTTTAGAGAAAAATACTGCTGGCATTTCTCTTTCATGTATATTACCTCCAAGAAAAATTTTTTTTAAGTTTATTTTATTTTTGACTGTGCTGGGTATTCATTGCTGCACAGGTTTTTCTCTAGTTGCGGGGAGTGGGGGGCTGCTCTTCGTTGGGATGCACAAGCTTCTCCACTGTAGTGGCTTCTCCACTGTAGTTGCTGAGCGCGGGTTCTAGGTGTGCAGGCTTCGGTAGCTGTAGCCTGTGGGCCTGTCAATGTGGCTCTCAGGCTCCAGAGCACAGGCGCAGTAGTTGTGCATGCCCTTAGTAGTTGTTCCACTGCATGTGGGATCTTCCAGACCAGGGATTGAACTTGTGTCTTCTGCATTGGCAGGTGATTCTCTATCACTGGGCCTCCAGGAAAGCCCTACATTATCTTAGAACACTAAGTGTTGGTGCCATGATGTTTTTTAGCTGGGCAGCTGAACAGACTACTTGGGACATTAACTTATATTTCTCAACCACATGCATGAGAAAAAAAAAGAAAAGATCATCTTGCATTGTGAAGTCCTTGTAAAAAATCTTTCCTCAAATTGGTCATTCGGCATATATTTACACCTACCCTGATTAAGTAGGTGAGTGCTATTTCAAAATGTAATTATCACTTGTCGTTTGATACTACTTTTTATGAAGTGATAAACCTTTGAATTTGTAATTCTGTTCATTTATGGAACAAACATTCAGACAGGTAAAAATGGGACCAGCTCTATTCTTACCATAAACTCGAGAAGAAGATTAAGTTAATCCCAAACCGAGTTTTCTTTAATTTTCCACTAAGTCCTGCAGAGCCTGAGCAATTGAATACATTTGGCAGTTGCATTGGGACTCTTCATTGGATTGCTTTTGTCCCCAGCAGCTTGATCCAGATCAGAAATTGAAAAGTCTGGAATGAGTAATTTAGATCCACTCAGTTTTAATCATATGCACTTGTGTGAAAAGAATTCCTGTGGACACTTTTTGAAGGATTGGCCTTGGTATATGCATGGCTATGAATATTGAAAGTGTAGAAATTTTTATTTAAGTACACATTTTTAGAAAATCACACTTCGGGTTAAAGGTGTATTCCATCCAAGTTAGGGTTAATTTTTAACTATCTCATGTTAATTCATTCCTTTATTAGAATATTGGCAGTTTATTCAGTTCCGTTCAGTTGCTCAGTCATGTCCAACTCTTTGCGACTCCATGGACTGCAGCATGCTAGGCTTCCCTGTTCATCACCAACTCCCAGAGCTTCTCAAACTCATGTCCAGTGAGTCATTGATGCCATCCAACCATCTCATTCTCTGTCATCGCCTTCTCCTCCCGCCTTCAATCTTTCCCAGCATCAGGGTCATTTCCATTGAGGCAGTTCTTTGCATTAGGTGGCCAAAGTATTGGAGTTTCAGCTTCAGCATCAGTCCTTCCAATGAATATTCAGGACTGATTTCCTTTAGGATTGACTGGTTTGATCTCCTTGCTGTCCAAGGGACTCTCAAGAGTCTTCTCCAACACCACAGTTCAAAAGCATCAATTCTTCAGTGCTCAGCTTTCTTTATAGTCCAACTCTCACATCCATCCATGACTACTGGAAAAACCATAGCTTTGACTGTACAGGATAAAGTAATGTCTCTGCTTTTTAATACACTGTCTAGGTTTGTCATAGCTTTTTGTCCAAGGAGCAAGCATCTTTTAATTTCATGGCTGCATCACCATCTGCAGTGATTTTGGAGCCCACCAAGATGAAAGTCTTTGAGTGTCCTATCTTTTTGTCTTTTCATACTCTACATGGGGTTCTCAAGGCAAGAATACTGAAGTGGTTTGCCATTCCTTTCTCCAGTAGACTTCATTCTGTCAGATCTGAGTGGCTGTTCACTGAAAATGAACTCTGATAGATGTTCACTGAAAGATGAACTCCCAGGTCTGTAGGTGCCCAATATGCTACCAGAGATCAGTGGAAAAATAACTCCAGAAAGAAGGAAGGGATGGAGCCAAAAAAAAAAAAACAACACCCAATTGTGGATGTGACTGGTGATGGAAGCAAGGTCCAACACTGTAAAGAGCAATATTGCATAGAAACCTGGAATGTTAGGTTCCTATCCTAACATTCCTAACATATCCTAACAATGCATGAATCAAGGCAAATTGGAAGTGGTCAAACAGGAGATGGCAAGAATGAATGTCAACATTCTAGGAATCAGAGAACTAAAATGGACTGGAATGGGTGAATTTAACTCAGATGACCATTATATCTACTACTGTGGGCAGGAATCCCTTAGAAGAAATAGAATAGCCATCATAGTCAACAAGAGAGTCCAAAATGCAGTACTTGGGTGCAGTCTCAAAAATGACAGAATGATCTCTGTTTGTTTCCAAGGCAAACCATTTAGTATCACGGTAATCCAAGTCTATGCCCTGACCAGTAATGCTGAAGAAGCTGAACTTGAATGGTTCTATGAAGACCTATAAGACCTTCTAGAACTAACACCCAAAAAGATGTCCTTTTCATTATAGGGGACTGGAATACGGAAGTAGGAACTCAAGAAACCCCTGGAGTAACAGGCAAATTTGGCCTTGGAGTACAGAATGAAGCAGGGCAAAGGCTAATAGAGTTTTGCCAACAGAATGCACTGGTCATAGCAAACACCCTCTTCCAACAACACAAGAGAAGACTCTATACATAGACATCACCAGATAGCCAACACTGAAATCAGATTGGTTATATTCTTTGCAGCCAAAGATGGAGAAGCTCTATACAGTCAGCAAAAACAAGACCGGGAGCTGACTATGGCTCAGATCATGAACTCTTCACTGCCAAATTCAGACTTAAATTGAAGAAAGTAGGGAAAACCACTAGACCATTCAGGTATGACCTAAATCAAATCCCTTATGATTATAGTGTGGAAGTGAGAAATAGATTTAAGGGACTAGATCTGATAGAGTGCCTGATGAACTATGGACAGAGGCTCGTGACATTGTACAGGAGACAGGGATCAAGACCATCCCCAAGAAAAAGAAATGCAAAAAGGCAAAATGGCTGTCTGAGGAGGCCTTACAAATAGCTGTGAAAAGAAGAGAAGTGAAAAGCAAAGGAGGAAAGGAAAGATACAAGCATCTGAATGCAGAGTTCCAAAGGATAGCAAGGAGAGATAAGAAAGCCTTCCTCAGAGATCAATGCAAAGAAATAGAAGAAAACAACAGAATGGGAAAGACTAGAGATCTCTTCAAGAAGATTAGAGATACCGAGGGAACATTTCATGCAAAGATGGGCTCAATAAAGCGCAGAAATGGTATGGACCTAACAGAAGCAGAAGATATTAAGAAGAGGTGGCAAGAATACACAGTCCATGGTGTTGCAGAGTCAGACATGACTGAGCAACTTTCAGTCACTTGCTCACTTCTTGGGGATGGTTTTGATCACTGCCTTCTGTATAGTGTTAAACCTCCGTCCATAGTTCTTTAGGCACTCTGTTTATCAGATCTAATCCCTTGAATCTATCTCTCATCTCTCACTACCACTGTATAATCATTAGGGATTTGATTTAGGTCATAACTGAATGGTCTAGTGGTTTGCCCTGCTTTCTTCAATTTATTTCTGAGTTTTGCAATAAGGAGTTCATGATCTGAGCCACAGTTGGCTCCCGGTATTATTTTTGCTGACTCTGTAGAGCTTCACCATCCTCAGCTGCGAAGAATATAATCATTCTGATTTCAGTATTGACCATCTGGTGATGTCCATGTGTAGATTCGTCTCTTCTGTTGTTGGAAGAGGGTGTCTCTTCATTCTTTCTGGAGCTATTTCTCCACTCTGCCCTAGTAGCATATTGGGCACCTACCAACCTGGGGAGTTCATCTTTCAGTGTCATATCTTTTTGCCTTTTCATACTGTTCATGAGGTTCTCAAGGCAAGAATATTGAAGTCGTTTGCCATTCCCTTGTCTGGTAGACCTTGTTTAGTAAGAACTGTCCACCATGACTGCTGTCTTGGGTGGCCCTACATGGCATGGCTTGTAGCTTCTTGAGTGAGACAAGCTGGTGATCCAAGTGATCGGTTTTCTGTAATTGTAGTTTCCATTCTGTCTGCCCTCTGATGGATAAGGATAAGAGGCTTGTGGAAGCTTCCTCATGGGAGGGACTGACTGTGGGGAAATCTGTGTCTTCCTCTGATGGGCGGGGCCATGTTCAGTTTAGTCCCTTAGTCATGTCTGACTCTTTGCGACCACATGGATTGCAGCACGCCAGGCCTCCCTGTCCGTCACCAACTCCTGGAGTTTACTCAGACTCATGTCCATTGAGTCAGTGATGCCATCCAACCATCTCATCCTCTGTCGTCCCCTTCTCCCACCTTCAGTCTTTCCCAGCATCAGGGTCTTTTCCAGTGAGTCAGCTCTTCGCATTTAGGTGGCTAAAGTATTGGAGTTTCAGCTTCAACAACAGTCCTTCCAGTGAATATTCAGGACTGATTTCCTTTAGGATGGACTGGTTGGATCTCCTTGCAGTCCAAGGGACACTCAAGAGACTTCTCCAACACCACAGTTCAAAAGCATCAATTCTTCAGTGCTCAGCTTTCTTTACAGTCCAGCTCTCACATCCATACATGACTACTGGAAAAACCATAGCCTTGACAAGGTGGACCTTTGTTGGCAAAGTAATGTCTCAGCTTTATCATCTTAAGTGTACAGTTAAGTGTACTATCTTAAGTGTACCAGATTAAATGTACAGTTCATCAGACTTCTTAAAATGCAGAATATTTTCCTGGAAACAATACTGATTTAAAAAAAATTCAGTTAATATTGTGTGGGGAGAAAGTCATTAGAGAGTCACTAATGAGGAATCTGTAGAATCTAGAAAGGCTCAGGACATGGGACGTTTAGGCACTTATAAAAGGCCAGACTGTGGGATGGGGCTGAAAATGAAGGAGTGGTTGAAATTAGGATAAGTTGTCCAGAGGTTCCTTCTCCCTGTGCAGGTGGGCCCCCATTCCTGTCTCCCCTCTCGGAGAACACAAACTGCTGAGGGAGTCTACCCTCAGGCAAGGTGAGATTCCCTATTCACTCAGAAGAGACAATTCAGGTGAGAGTGTGTGTGACAAATGGGACCTCTGTTTCCTCTTCTCCTTTGGTTCCTCTGATGCTGGTAGCTGGGCTTTTACTGCCAATTCAGGAATGGAAGATTTCTTCTCTCAACTGACCCAAGAGAAAAGATGTACAGTTACTAACATTTAGCATTCCAACACTGAAAAAACTGGCTTACTGCCATATTGTCCTAAAATGAAGTTCCACTGACAAGCCCTGCCCTTTCAGTGAGTTTCCTTTAGCTCCTTATTGCTTTACTCATAAATATGCATGTTCATTTAGGATCATCAGGTGTTTGGGGAAGTTTCCAATATGAAAGACCAAGACCAAAACACATGGTAAGGATGGAGTTGAGAGTAACGGAATTATAGTATAGGGGAAAGGAAAAAAACCCTTCAATTAAAAATTTAGCTAGTATTCTTAGATAAAGTTGTAACCATGAGATAAGAATAGTAGCTACAAAAAGAGTCAGAATCAGATTGAGCTCTCAGAAGTTAAACATTACAGCAGAAATTTTAAAAATTAGAGAAAAGGGAAGATGAAGAACTCTCAGAAGTTTAGAAAATAAGAGAACGAAAGAGTCAACCTATAAGGTGTGCAGCTATTCAAATTCTAGGGAAAGGAGAACAGAGAAATCGGAGGATAGGAAATAAAGAATTAACGCAAAAAACTTCCCAGAACTGAAGGACATGCATTTCTAGAATGGAAAGAAGAGCTCACCGAATGCATGACAGATGAGCAGGAAGAGTCTTATATTGAGGCTCAATATAATGAAATATTGGAGGGCCAAAGATAAAGACGAGATATCCAGTGCTTCTGGAGAAAAACAGGTTGCTTACGAAGGCTCAGGAATTAAAATGCCCCCATACTTCTCCTTCCAGTACTGGAAGCAAGAAGTCAGTGGAGTCATGACTTTGTGATGGTGAAGGAAAACAGTCTCCCAGCTCTGAATTCTGTTCCTGTATAAACTGTCAATCAAGTGTGATAGAGGCTTAAGATGCTTTTAGACAGGTGGTGGCAAGAATCTGGCCCAGTTTGTGTCACATTCTCTGTGTCACGTTTTGTGTCACATTCTCTGAAGTTATAATCATAGCTGACACTTACATGCTGTTTATTACTATGTGGTCCTTGTAGCAATTTAGCATACGTATTCTCTCTTCTCTCACAAATGTAATACGAGTGTGATACTATGATTTCTGTGCTTTACAAGTTGGGAAACTGAGGTATGGAGAAGTAAGTTCCCAAGGTCCCACAACCAGTAGGTGGTGGGATTGGGATTTGAACTTGGGGAGTCTTAACACCTCCACTATGTTATGTTGGGTCTACTTGGAGGATGTGCTCCACCAAAACAAGGGAAACAAATACAAAAGATCCAGGAAATAAGATCCAGCACACGAGCAGGGCAGAAGGAATTCCCAGATGGAACATGAAGGGATGCTCCAGGATCGTAGCAGTACAAGGAGGTCTGGAATGCAGCTGATCTAGACTGCAGCAGAGAGTGGGCCCAGACGATCTGTTGTCCTTGGTCATGTTGGGAGTGGTCTCACTGTTGGAGAAGGAACTGATAGTTACACAGAAAAGCAAAAAGTTAGGGGAAAATACCCAAGAAAAAGGATATTGACTCTGTTTTGGACAGTATTTGTGTAGACATTATGAAGTATATCCTGAATATGTGTTCACTGAAAATTGTGATTTGTGGAAGGAATGGCGAGATAAAGGTGTGTGAGGCCAATGTGCAGGTGTAAGAAAATTAAATTTTCAACTTTGGTAGTACTGATAGAGAAAAAAATAAAAACTAGAAAAAAATCAGGCACTATCAATGTAGTGTTTAGAAATACAGCAGTAAATACCAAAAGAAACACTTCAGAGATTTGAAGTGTTTGCCTTTGCGATGCAGGAATTAGGGATTGGAAAAGATGAGGCAGGGGACTACTATTATTTGATACAAGAACTATGTGATTAAAAAATATGTATATATAATAACATGCACACAAAACATGGCATTCTCCTTGGCTTTTATCCTCAGCCCACATCAGCAAACCGTGATGGTTCCATGTTCAAATTACATCTGGAATCTGATCCCTTCACCATCTCCACTGCCCCCACCTGGTTCCAACCACCAGCCTCTCTTCTCTGGATGGTTGCAGTGTCTCTGCTCTGAGCTCCTTTCCTTGCCCCTCTTGTTCAGTTTCTGTACAGCACCCAGAGAGATGCAGTTAAAATACAAACCAGACTGTGATGCTCTCTTGCTCAGAGTGTTTCATTGGCTCTTGCTTTCAGGGAAAGCCAGAGTCCTTCTGGTCACTTCTCACACCAGGCACACCTCTTGCCTGCCTGATCTTCTCCGTGGCGCTTACCATCATTCAACACATTAGACATTTACAGTCATTTTGTTTCTTGCCTGTCTTACACCTTTTCTCATCTTCCTTTATTAGATTACATTCTCAATGAGAATGGGGATTTTTCTCTTATTCTTTGCTGTATTCCCACAGTCTAGAACATTGCTTTGCATATAGTAGGTCCTGAATAAAGATTTATTAAATAAATATTATTTTTACATAAGTAAAAACTATATTTAAGAATACTACTGATTTTAAGCTATTTGCAGTAAGCTAAGCTAAGCAGCTGCTTATCTTACTGGTTTAAGCATCTTTAAGCAACTTGAAACTAAAATCGTGAGAGATCTAATTGAAAAGATTTCTTTCCATTTGGAAAATATTCATAGGTTATCGTGAGATTATGCCCCTTTGAAAATCTGTGCTGGGTGCTAGCAGTCCTTATTTGCAAACATTCCATGGTAACTTTATGATGGAGACTCTTTTAATATTTATTTTTAAATCAGAGAATCAGTTTAGTGAGTGTATCTAAGCATCACAGTTATCTTCTGTAAAGACATAAACGCTTAAAATTCTAATCCTGCGGTGTCAGGAAAATGACCCCCACTTGTCTTACTGTCAGTTTGCCTTTATTGGTTCATAATAACTCTTGCTGTGTTTTGCTGTGGACTGAAGCTGTTTAGTATTTCATCAGAGTGTTCCCTTTCCTGGCTTCGCCTCTCTTCTCACCTGTTCCTTCAAGAAAACTTAGGATCCTAGATTAACGATATCGCAGACATTTTCATGGATTTCATGGATCCAATTCTGCATCCACATGATTAGAATTCACAGTAGGAAAAGCTGATCTAAAGCCAGAAGGGTCTTTATCCTTAAGCAAATACCCTATTAGGGTACAGGATACAACAATAAAAAGCCAGGAGCAAAGCAAATTCCCTGGTCTGTCTTTGCCAGCACGTCTTCCTTCTTGGAAATGAGCTGAAAGATAGCCTCCCTCCATACTCCCAGTCCTTAGACAGCATAATATGGACAATTTTTGAACCCACAATAGACTTTAAGTAAGATGTTTGAAAAATCTTGTTTCTCTGATGCTTAATCTCTTAGATTATAACTCACTTCATAGAAGTAATTTATATTTGTGTTATCTGCTTCCTCTGGGACTGCAGAGATTGGCAGGCTTTTTTTCTTTGTTGTTTGTTCTGTTTTTGGTGATTTCACTTAGCTTACGAGTTGTTTGAGGGCTTCCCTGATGGCTCAGTGGTAAAGAATCTGCCTGCCAATGCAGGAGATACGGGTTCAATCCCTGGGTCAGGAAGACTCCACATGCCTCGGAGCAACTAGGCCTGTGCAGCACAATGCTGAGCCCGTGTCCCCGAGCCGGGGGCCACGGCTGCTGCAGCTCACACGCCGTGGAGCCTTTGTGCCCCCGGAAAGGCCGCCACAGCGAGAAGTCTGCACCGCCACTGGGGAACAGCCCCCACTCGCCACAACTAGAGAAAGCCTCTGCACAACAGTGAAGACCTAGGGCAGCCAGAAATAAAAAATTAAACAAAAACTTAAAAAAATTAATCATATGATAGCCAACCACTATTTTTTTTTTGTTTTCTTAGGGACTGAAGAGGTTAATGACCATTTGCCAGAAGCACTTTCCTACAGATCCATCAAAATGTGTGGAGTACAATGCACTATGAGATCTGTGTGCGGTGTGTAAATATCAAGAGAAGCTTAAGGAAGCCTGGCACGGACTTCTGGAATTACCACCAGTTGCAATGAGGGAAGAAGAAAAAAGGAGCTTCCGGTCTCTGAGTTCTGCCTAATGCAGCTCTTGGTTTTAAGAACCTGTGTTGGCTCTCATGTCACATCTGACTGCAGAGTGATTTTTGTGTCTTACTTTTAAGTAGTCAAAAAATTAAGTACTAAAGACTTTCTCCAATAATTTAAATGTGTAAATTTAAAACAGTCACAGGACACGGTTTAAAATAACTTTTCCCCTTTAGACCTAAAAGTTGCACTGAGAGGATTAAAGAGGAACATTTGAGGATGGGCTTAATGATTTCTGTAAAATATAGTAATTTTCACATTGCCTTTTATGTTGTGTTTATAGAGAAATATTTTTATATTTTTCAACAAAAATATGGAACCATTTAATGAAACTTGATCGTCCTTGAATGTTGTTTGACTTTTGCCACCTTGCAATATATTTGAATGTAAATGTTTTTACTGTTATCTATCTATCTTGCATTTTAAAGCTTTTATCCTTTAAAGCTATACATTTAAAGCTATAGTATCGGTCATCTCTTCAGAACAGAATTAACAGGATATAGAAGTTTGGAAAACAAAGATGGTATGTTAAACCAACAGAAGTTCAAATTCAGTAACCCCAGGCATCGTTTCAAGATGAGGAAATGGATTGTCAGGGCTGCTGCTGGCTCTTCCTAGAATAGGACTGCCTGCTAATGTCGTCCTCCCGAGACCGTGGTGGATGACTGGCCCTGCTCCATCCCGCTGGCCAAGAGAAAGGTGCTGGACTCTTGTCACTGCCCAAGCTGCAGGGCTTGGTCTGATTTCACTCAAGCGAGGACTTCTTTTGACTCTTGCACAGTGTCACACCCAGATAACTGTAATGAATCACTGTGCTTTAGAAGTTGAGAGGACTCAGTGAATAGAGGCAGGTGGGTAAATAGAATGGTACTTGACCAGATGGAGTGGTGCTGGCGGCTCCTGGTAGGAGAGGGGCTCTGACATCAAAACTGCCTCACCTCAGATTTCAGCAACATAGGCATGTGTATGTCTGTACACCCACGAGCAAGGCACTTCATCTCTCTAAACTTCAGCTTCCTTGTCTGCAGATGGTGGTAGTCATTGTCCATGCCTCATAGCATCACTGTTTTAAGTAAAATAAAATGTATAGCACGCTACCTGGCAAATAACTATGTACATAACAATTGTGTCCTTCTTGTTGTTGGCAGAGTGAAGACAAAGTAGCTTTCCTGAACCACTGGTCAGGACGGTGTGTGCTCACCTCATGATGACAGCCATGCTGCTGGTGGCAGTGTCAGCAGTACTAGTTAGTGGAAGTATTTATTAAGCACTTACTGTATCCACACTCTATAGCTGCTCAAACTTTCAGCCATTTCTGAGTTTAGAAGAACCCAGAATGTGGGGCCTGGAGTCAGCTAAGTGAGTGCAGGTGGATTCAATTACTTATTCTGGTCCTTCTTGGAAAGCCCTGAAAGCCAGTTTTGGCCACTTGTGGGGTCTGTGGCTACACTGGGCTGATTGTGTCCGCTGGTTATTTGCTCGATGGTGGCTGAGGCCTGCTGTCCTGAATTGAATCAGTGTTCCTTGCCCTTCACCCCACTTTAGAAAACCATTTCTTATTAAATTAATTAGAACTGAAGGAAGCTTACTAGAGCAATAAGAGACAGACTTTCATAAGATGTGACAACAATGTAGACTTCAGTTATATAGTCTTGTATAGAACTTGTTTATAAATATTGTTGAATGAGTACTCCACAGATCACTTTTTTTTAATTCATAGGCAGGCCGCACTATGGTAATCAGCTTATTTTGTGTTGTCTTCCCATTTGCTGTTAGTTAATATTGCACACAGAGAAGAAACTGCATCATGTGACACCAGTACCTTCTAGAACTGATCAGCATGGGTAGATGGTTTGAGGAAAAAAAAAATGTGTAAGGTATTCTGTGATGCTGTGAATGTTAGTCATTTTGGGGCTTGGGTAGAGGGAGACAGGTTGAAAGGTGTAGATTCCTCGTAGAGAAGTTGTCTATTTCCCAGAAGTTAAAGGTCTTCAGAGGACTGCACCTGTCATGGGGGTTTAGTAAAAAATGACCTCTCATTCTCCAAATCATGAAAATTATAGTGCAGCAGATGCTACATGTTTCTAATTTTTAGCTGTTTCTAAAACAATAAAGGCCTATCGTTTAAAATCAGTCACATCCTGAAATAAGTATATTCTCTCTCTTCCTCCCTGCCTCCCCAGACTCCTTTCCAAAGGAGTTGTGTCTTTCTGGATTCAAATCTAATAAAACACTGGTTTTCCCTCAAAAGTAAATCCTGTGTTTCTTAGGAGTGTTCTTACCAACTGCAAAGACAGCAGTGTTTTTCAGCAGTGCAGTGCAGTGCAGGGCTGTGGCAGTCTGGAGGTCATGACTGTGACTTCAGCGCTTGGGGAAAAACTAGGAAAAGAAACCTGAGGCTAGAAACAATTGACACATAGAGAGGAGAGGGGGGCAGCCCGAATCTTGTAGGAAGAAGGGGAAGGTCCCAACAGACCGGAGCTGGGAAGGTGGTTGTTGCTAGTACGAGCATTTAGGATGCACTGCGTCTCTGAAAAGAATTTGGAGGAATAGAAAATAGGGTTGATAAGCAGTACAACTTCTGAATGTTAAGTTTTTCCTTCTGATGATCTCCTGGCCCCTTTTAGCACTTTAGATTGTCCTGGGATTTGACCACAGTAAATATGGTAGTGGCTTAGCAGTAAAGAATCTGCCTGCAATGCAGGAGACTTGGGTTCTATCCTTGGGTCAGGAAGATCCCCTGAAGAAGGAAATGGCAACATACTCCAGCATTCTTGCCTGGAAAATCCCATGGACAGAGGAGCCTGGCAGGCTCTAATCCACGGGATTGCAAAAGAATCGGACATGACTTAGCAACTAAACAACAACAACAAATTCTACAGAAATCCAGTTATTTGAAAGAGTTTGGTAGGTTTGAACTTGTGGATCCTATTACTAGCTCCTTTTCAGCCCTATAGTAACCCCTTTATTACTTCTGGACCTAGAAAGGTAGTAGAGCTAAATGGGGCAGATTCGGTGAAACGGGAGCTTCGGTTGAGATGTGGCTGTACCCTTTGAATATCTGCAAGAGCGTAACCTTGTGGATCATGCCTCCTTCCTCCCCATCCTTGCCCATGAAGTCCCTTAACTTTATCCCCTAGAAATGTATGGTATGGAGTGTACTGGGAGGCTTGAACTGAAAGCACTTTCTCTCGGCAGGTTTTTCTAAGACTTTTCAGCTGTCGAGAGCGTGAGGAGCCAGCCCCAGTTCCAGAGGGTCGCTGTGGGAACAGTTATGGCAACTGGTTTTCATCAGACTCAGCGGTTGGATGGGCTGAATTCTGACTGCGCACTAGTTTGTCCTGGAATGGTTAACAGTAACCTTAAAATCTTTTGAAATTTAAAAATAAGTTCTGGTGGCTTGGACTAACTGGAGGGAATGCAATGTGGTTGGCAGTTGTCACTGTGGTGTGAACTGATCCCTTTTAGGATTTTGGAAACATATTCATTTAAAATACACACACAAACACACACATATGTATGTGTATATATATATTTTTTTACATTTACCAAAACAGTTTATTTTGAAAGCATTGATTATTTACTCCTTTTTCCACAAACTCTTATAAACTCGCCCAGACTAATCCTTGTGTTGATGGTAATGGTTACTCTTGTTTAAGTAGGCCACTTCCTTTTGTTTAGTCTCTCCTCTCTGTCCTTAAGCACCCGCTTTGAAATCATTGTCAGCTTTCTCCCAGCTTTCAAGATGAACACATACTCTGACCACGGAGGGCAGCTAAGGTTTGAGCTGCTTTTTGAGTGTCACTGGTGATCACCGAGGCATTCAGCAAGCTTCCTGCCGTGACAGTCAGAAGTCATCCGCACACCCAGCTCTCCTTGCCCTCTAAACTCCCAGTGTTGACAGCTTGCCCAAACCAAATTGCCTTTACTCTCCAACTTGCTCTTCCCTTGAGACTTAGGATACATCACGAGCCATTAGTGTTGTCCTCTGAGCCTGATTTCGGTTTTGCCGTCTCATAAAGCGGGAGGATTAAAGTTGTGGCTTTGACATGCTTTGGCCATAGCTCAACAATCAGCCGTAACAGTTATCACCGTGTGTATTCCCTGACCATGCCGTGAGCGGTTCGTTCTTATTTTTTCTTTCCTGTTGTGTTTCTTTTAAAAATATGCAGGTGTGACTCTAAAGTGGCCTACAACTCATTAATGTGTTGTGACCAGCAGTTTGAAAACCACAGATTAAAAAGAATTATCAGAGTTACAGAAGGAAGTGACCTGGTGAATGAATTTAGGGCAAAAGGACTCTGTATTTCTTCTATTTATTTATTTTTTTAATAGAGAACACTTAGCTCTCCAGGTTTATGTGGAGTTTGGCATATTATAAAACCTTGAGTATTTCAGTTAAATATTTTTGAAGCAATAATTCTTAGGTTTCAAATGAGGTGACTTGTGCATAGAGAGAACCTCCAGGATAGGCCTCATGTAAGAAAACTGAAGGTAAGAATAGATGACTACCTTGGGCTGGCTATACATTGTGTAAAGCAAGAATAAACAAAGATATTATAAGATATGAGATTGTTTAAACTATGAGTTAGGGTTGAGGCAGAGAGAGATAGCAGGAGTCTAGTATTGTTAATCAGTTACCTGTTGAGGGTTTGTTTAGCTCTTCGAAGATTATTTCCCAAGACTCGCAGCTAGATTACATTTCCTTAATTGTAAAGTTTTATTCAATTGTAACATATACAGCAAAGTGCACACATCAGAAAGATACCATATCATACAACTTTTTCAGAGTGAAACTATCTCAAAGTAACTTATCATCCAAGTCAGGGAAGATAATGTTATTAGTGCCCCAAAAATCTCTTCATGCCTTGTCAGGACAAAGCCATGGCCTTGATTTCTGCTGTCATCATTTAGAAAAACATCTTTCTTGATATTGGATGTATGTACTGTAAGATTCACCCACTCAACAGGTACAGTAGTCTTTAGAATATTCAGAATTGTGCAGTCAGCAGCACATGTAAATGGAGAACATTTCATCACCCCGAAAGAAACCCAGGACCCATTAGCAGTCATTCCCCATGTGAGTTAGTTTGCTTGTTGTTGTTATTTGTTTATTTGACTGCACCAGGTCTTAGCCGTGGCAGGGAGGATCTTCGATCTTCTTAGTTGCAGCAGGTGGGATCTAGTTCCCTGACAGGGTTTTGAACCCAGACCTCCTGCGGCTTCTTAGCCACTGGCCCACCAGGGAAGTCCCTCATTGTGATTTGATTCTCATTTCTCTGTCCCATTCTACATTTGATAGACGTTTGAGTTGTCTCCACTTTGGGTATGAATGCTGTACATGTATTTTTTGTGAATTATAAATTTTTCCAGGGTGTATATGAAGTTGAGAAATGTTTGGGTATGTGTGTACTCAGAAGGTAGTGCCACAGAGTTTTCCGAAGGGCGCGTGCCAGTCCACAGTGCCACCTGCGAGACTTGAGGGGTCCAGGCCCCTCCTGGAATGTCCTCGGCCGTCTCCACTTCGGCTCTTCTGACGGTTTAACATGGTGCTGTGTTGTGGTTTTAGTTTGTGTTTTGCTGAGGAAAATTAAGTGGAGCATTTTTCATAGGTACTCCATGGCCATTTGGATTTTAACTTTTGTGAAGTTTCTGTTCAAGATTTTACTTTTGTCACTTTTTTCTACTGAATTCCTGGCCTTTTTCTTACCGACTTAACATAGGTCCTTCTATATTGGCCGAGCCCTATGTTCAGTGCACGTTATAAGCACTTCTGCTCTGTGGCTTGACTTTATGTTAGGTCTTCTATGCATAGTGTTAGTCGCTCAGTCATGTCCGACTCCGTGTGACCCCGTGGACTGTAGCCCTCCAGGCTCCTCTGTCCATGGGATTCACCAGGCAAGAGTACTGCAGTGGGTTGCCATTCCCTTCTCCATTTCTATGCGTAGGGGAAATAATCTTATCACTAGCTCAGATACTGACATAACCTTTGTCAGCTATCTTTGCCAGATAGATTTTATAAAAAATCATGTGAATCCTAAATTATATAATTTTTGCATAGCGCAGTGCCTGTGTATGGGATTTGAGAGGAGAAAAATAATGTGTTTTTGTATTATTGTTAAACTTTGTAATTCTATTAGATTGCCATTTCATTAAGACTTGGTTTTCATTTTTGCCACATTCTCATAAGCATGTTAAGTATATCAGCATTCACCTGAATGAGCTCTCTGGATATTGGCGCCAGGTTGTTTCAGCTGCAGGAAACCCGAATCCAGTGAGTGTTAATGGAAGTCCATAGACAGCCAGGTTGTAGAGCAGACAGAGGTCAACCTGTGGTAGAGATTCGTGTCACTCTGTGGGACAGAGGCATTGAGCACTTGCTCCTCTCTGAGTTACTCCCAAATCTCCACTAGGCTTAGGAGTGACTTTGAGAGGAATAAACTCCGGATACCTCTGTGGGTGTGAAAGATACCTGAGAAAACGTACACTTGTGATTCTGTCATTCAGGGAGAAAGTGTCTTGGTATGCTTTGACTTGCTAACTACCACCATTCCTTCTAGAGCAGTAACTGAAATTACACAAGCTTGAGCCAAAAAGGTATGTATGGTTTTATCCTTTATAGAAAATTGCTTTTTGACTGACAGCCTCTCCCTGGCACTTGCCACACCCTGCTTTGGGATGAGGCTCTGCAGACCACGTTTCTCCTCTGCGACTGGCTTTGTGTTGGGTTCTACCGATCATGGGCCATGTGGGAGACAGGAGCCCTGAGGAGGGAGGGAGGCCCTGTTCCTCCGTGTTCACTACCTGTCCCCCGTGGTGTGGCCCAGCCACGGGCCTGCAGCCCATGGTGACACTCGGCGTTCCTGGAGGCGGTGGTCCCCCCTCTCAGGTTTTCCAGGCTTTTGTAGAACCGTCACAGCAGCATCAGCCAGTGCTTCTCCTCAGACATTTGGATCCTGGCTCTGTGGGGTCCCGCCAAGTTCCCGAGGCACCCGAACCACCTGAGCAGCGTCCAGGCCTCAGAGGTTTGGTTCCCAGCTCCTCAAACCTCTTTCTCCAGAGTCCCTAGTCTCTGTTTCCAGCCCTGAGACCAGTGGCTCTTCCTGTGGTTCTCGTCTCTCTGATAACCTCAGGTCCCCTCTTTCCTGTCACCTCTTCACCCTCTGGTTAACAGTCCTTTCCATTACACCCTTTCTGTTAAAATAATTGACGTGCTCGGCCCCTGGATTGAACAGGCAGCCAGATTCGTGGTTCCTGCTTGAGGGGAGGTGTGGCGGGTCCCCTTCCCCCAGCCTGCAGCTCAGGGTGCTTCCCTCCTGCACATGTGGACTTCACTCCCAGATTGTGGGGCTCACCCCAAGCGTGGAGAACCCAGATGCGGGGAAACTGGCGTTTTCCCTCCTGCCTGGCCGTGAAGTCCTGTCCTCGTGCCCTCCCTCTAACTCCCTCTCTGCTCTGCCTCAGTCTCTCCAACACCTTCTCTCCATTCGTTCCTCTGCTTCCTTCTGCTTCCTCGGCATCTTCCTGGCTTTGCTCTTCTCTGTAATCCATCTGGAGTCCATCATCATCACTCCAGTTTCTCACCAGGGCCGTCTTCTCTCTCCGCCTGTTGTCCTCCGGTCGCATGGCCCCACACCACCTGGGCCTGGCTCATCCCGTCGGCCCCCGCCCCCCGCGGTGCCGCTGGAGGGGAGTCCCATCCCGTGTCCAGAGTCCGCGGGTGCTCGTGCCCTGCCTCCTCTCCTCTCAGGGCTGTTCTCCCCCATGACTGCTGCTTCCCGATCCTCCGTCCTTCCCTTGTCACCTGGAAGGTGGCCTCCCCTAGTTTCCCTCACAGCAGGTGGAACACGGACACAGGCCTAAGGTCTGCCACTGCCTCCACACTCACCAGCTTCCGTACCTTACTTGGAGGAAAGGTGTATCCCCACCTGTCATAGGCTGAATCTTCCACTGACCAACATTACTTTCTTCCAGCCTTCTAATGTGTTATATAATTTATTATCTCTCTCCCTCCACCCTCAAGAGAACAAGGGCAGGGATTTCACATCCACTTGGTTGGCTGCAGATGCTACAAGGACAGGAGGTCCTCATGGGTGAGTCCAAGGATTTGGGCCTGAGTGCTGGGAGACTGGAGGTGCCTCTAACTCAACTGAGCGAGGTCAGTGATGGAGTGGATTTGGAGGGCAGCTCAGAAATTCACTTCCAGACGTGTTAGCACATTAGACATTCGTGTGGAGCTGTTTAGTGGGCTGCAGGATATACAAGGTTCAGAGAGGAGGTCCAGCGAGTAGTACAGATGTCCTTGGCACACAGATGACATTTTAAACCATGGACATGATGAGAACTACGGGAAGTGACTGCACGGTAAAGCTTGATCTGGGACACTCTAGTGCGTAGACCTCGGGGAGACGGAGTAAACATCAAGGAGCTGGGCAGGAGGAGCCCTGACCGTGATGAGGAGGAAAAACCAGAGGATGTCCTGTCCTGGATTCAAGTGACAAGAGTCTTTCCATGAAGGAAGCAAGAGGGGTCAGCCATGCCCAATGCTGCTGGTGAGTCACCTAACACGTGAACAGAGAATTAACCCTTGCATCTGGCCATGTAGGGAGTCATCCTTGACCTTGAGGGGTTTTGGTAGAGTGGGAGGAAGGGAAGCATTATTAGAAAGGCTTTGATGGAAAATAGGATGAATGGGTGAAAAAAGGAAACTACTTGTTTATGGGGATAAAGATTTATGGAGAGTTAAGTGGGTTTCTGATGAAAAAAGAGATTTTGGTACAACTGCACATGTGTGAGCCTTATCAGCTAACCTGCTGAAGTGCAGGTTCATCCTCCTGAATTGCAGTGCAGGCCCTTCGGCTCACCTGGACAGACACTGACTGTGCCGGGAGTGGGGCTCTGTGCAAGGCAGAGAGGTCGTGCCTCTGTCCGGTCAGCTTGTCTCTACTGTCTTACCAGGCAGCCTCTTGAACGACAGATCCTGGAGGGATCCCGCTGACACTCTTGCTTACCTCCTATCCCCTGGGCTCATTTACCCTCTTCCGTTAGATGCAGAGGACCTGGGACCACTGCAGAACATGCAGTGAGAGGCTGACTTCTGCTGTGGCCACTGCCTGCTGGCTGACCCCCATCAGGGCTTCTCTGATATTCCTCTTTTTAGAGGAATTTCATGTCTGAGCTTGTTTGAACTGGTATTTTGGGAGTAAGACCTGGCTATTGTTAATGCTTTCTACAGGAACCAGCTATTTACTTTGTGTTCTCTAGTAACCAAAATAATGACTTTTTGAAATTGCCTTGTCACAACGTAAGGGGAGTGTGTGTGTGTAACGGGAAAGTTCTTTTTGAACTTGCCTTGTCACAACGTAAGGGGGGGGGAAAGAGAGAGAGAGAGAGAGAGAGAGAGAGAGAGAGAGAGTGTGTGTGTGTGTGTGTGAGAAATGGGAAAGTTCCATCTTCCTGTTGTTGGTTGGTTGCTTTCAGGTGATAGAGCTTAATAGGAGACAGTAGATTTATTTCCTGAGCAGTGACATGTTTACATGTAAAAGACTTATTAACAGAAGATCCTATTTGTTTGAAGTCAGTGTTGATTATCTTTTGAGAGGAGGCCCTGGTAGCTTTGCCAAGGACAGACAGGCTTCGGTGTAAGACGCTGTCCTGATGGGCTCGCCTCCAGACATGCTTTGAGTCCGTTCCCAGTGGCTTGTTTCCCTTTTTGGGAGTGTTAGCCCGCACTGGCGGCAGATGCTTCAGCCGGGCTCTCCGTCCTGGGGTGCTCTTGCCTGTCAGATTTCTAGTCCTGTGCTAGCGAGGAGGTGCGGTGTGGCTTAGGGGGCCGGGGTGCCATGGCAGCAAAGGCTGCGTCCCTCAGGGCAGGGCTTTGTGCCTGCGGGCCCAGCGGGCTGTTGCTTTGGTGACAGGATTTGGAAGGTGGGGGATGGAGTCTGAGCTGTGGTAAGATGAACAGCACTGGTAGGAAAGTCTGAGCTGCCTGCCCGTCTCCTCAGTTGGCCTGTCAAAAAAAGGAGCCCGATGAGGACACAGGCAACCGAATTAAAGCTCCCCGAAGCGTGCGTAGGCATTGATCAATTAGACACAAACAGAATCTCCAAGAGGCAGCTGGGATCTTTTCATTTTGAAAATGCTTTAATAAGTGTTGACAACACTGTTTTGCAAAATGTAAAGGTACTATACAAATTCTTAATACAAAAAGAATAAATTAAAAGCAGATTTCTTTTTAATTCTGCAACTTTGTCTACAACATACATCTTTGTCATTGATTACAGTTGAACAGAATCCAGTAAAATCATCTTACATGCTCTACAAGTCAGTTTCAGGAGCAACCTAATCCTTTCCTCCCCATTATTAAACTAGAGTCCATTTTACACAACTTGTAATAAACTATTGACATGAATGTATATGTAAAACTTTACACCTAGTTAATTAAGCAGTAACTGGTCATCTGATAGCACCTGGATGGGGTTTGCTCTATGAAGAACTAAACTAATACTGAATGAAAACAAAGTGGAATTTGAACAGTTTCAACACTCACCTGCATATAAGAAAATTAAAAAACCCACCTGTCTCACAACAAAGTCTGATGTAGGTGTTTTCACCAGCCTTCTGGCTAAACAGGCAGTTTCTTACACGTATCCAAGGAATCCAATAGGGACTTTATATCAGACCAGGGTTTCGTATTTCATTAAGATGCTTTAAAGAAATAGGGAAATATAAAGAGCTTGCCAGTGCTTGTGTACAATAACTATATCACTTCCCACCACACTGATCATTAATCATGTCAGTCTCACAGGACCAACACCTTATGTACATCTTGTAGGAACATGAATGCAGCTCAACAGTAAAACCTGTTTTACTTAATCTCCGTCTTTGCTACCAGACTATCAGGATGTTTGTCTGAACTGTAATTCCACCCCCCGCCCCCACCTCCACTCCTTTCTGTCTCCTGAATCCCAAACCCCCGTGTTGAGATAGAATTTTTGTCTGTCATTCCTTGTAACCCAACTGGGCTAAAAACTTGATTGAGCTGACTTCCAACTTGATTTCAAACTACTGTCCATGTTGTATGCCCTGTAGCCATAATAAGCTTGTCACCTCCTCTAGTTCCCTTTTGACTTTTAACTCTGAGAGTTCAGTTTGATGATTTGTGCATCTTCTTTGGGGAGAAAGAATCTGGCCTCATATAGACTTGTTTCCAAATGGGAAGGGAAAAAACTTGCTGTTTGTTAACTCTTGACTGTAAAGTAAGAGCAACACCCCTCCCCCCATGTCAATCCCCAGAATCCTTTAATAACATTATCATCAATTTTATTTACCCTGCAGGGTCTACCCCCAGTGTTCTGTGAATATTACTCCCTTCTGCAAGCTAGTATCACCAACACAGCCAGGGAGCCAGGCCCTGAACCGTCCCAACTGGCTCCATCCTGCTCCACGCCCCAGAGGAGTCCCACACACAGTGCTTTCTGAGCTGCAGCGGAAGAAACACCCTGCAGTGGGGGAAACACCGTGGCTGTTGCTTTTTAACCACTGGTAAGTATCCATGCCTACCCTCCTGGTCTGGTAGAGTCTATTGTTATTCTTGGATTACATATACATTAAAAAAAAAAAAAAACTTTTCTTTTTATGCTAAAGCTAGCTTCAGTTCTGCTTACCCACAAATCTACAGCCAACCCAGCTCCTATCTGGCTGTCCACTGCCTTTCCAATAGAAGAGTCATTATAAGTGAGAAAAAAATTAATCCCCCCCGCACCTCCCCCCTACTTGCGCCAGGTAAGCACAGCGTCCCATCTCTGTGGAGACCGTGTTTGTGCCATTTGAAACAAGCCAACTCAGAGTGTTCACTTGTTAGTATTAGAAAAGTATTTTGAGGCCTTTGAAGAAACAGATGGCTTTCCAGTTGTGTATTGAGCATAGCTCAACACACATGTAAACGGGCAGCTCCCACACACCTGTTTTCTCTCTTCCTTTTTTGGGACCTGCAGACCAACGCGATACATCAAGGTAGCTGATGGTGTCACAGGCATCCGGGCCCTCTGGGAGCTGCTATATTTTTTCAACCCTGCTCTGCCTGCCAGCTGGTAGACACGTGAGTACAGTCTTCCTATCTAAGGGTGTAGTTGGGTTCTTGGAAGAAGTGACACATTGGTCACCGGGTGCTGAGAGACGTCGGATCTGAGCTCTTTGTCACACAAGTGCTAACAAACAGAAAATGGGCCGTGACAGTAAATACTTTAATGGATTGTAATGTGCTTTTTTCCCCTTGGCTTCCCGTAAAAAATCAAATGAAACACCTTGTGCGAAAAAATAGGATACGCTTTTACTGGTTGTTTTAATGAGAGAGAACCACTTTTGGCAACCATCACCTTACGCTTCCTACAGATCCCCAGAGGAAAGCAGCTCTGTCTCGGACTGAACCCCCATGCAGGCCAGGGCCGAGCGGACTCTCTGTTGCCTGCCATGAGGCTGTTCTCCTTCACGTCCAGGCTCGTGGAGATCCAAGTCAGCAATGCTAGCTGGGGCTGTCCGACTTGCCCATCACCTTGGGTGAGTTTTCAGGCTCTCGGGAGAGGGAGGTGAATGTCCAGGGAAGGGTTACAGAGGGGGACACGTCACAGATGGTCGACTTCCACGTGTGGGATGTGGTCGCAGTTGAGGATTTAAGAGATTTCATTGCAGAAGGAATGTCTTCCTCTTGGGCCCTCTTATTTTGTGTGTGTGTGTTTTTTAAAATCTTTGGCAGCATAGAACTGATTGTGATCCTTGGATGCATCTCTGACGTGTTCAGCTTCCTGTTTCCATTCTCCCCCTCCCCCAACAGCCACTCCTCCTAGGAAATATTTCAGCTGAATATTCCCCGAGGCAGCCTCTTCACAACATGCGTGGATGGCCTTCAGGTGGCGGGTGGGCCTCCGCTTCCCTAGTCTTTCTGGATCACCCTGTACTAAGTCCCTTCCCTGGTCTCTTCAGTGCCACTGGTCCACAGGAATCCATGCCAACCAGCTTCCCTGCCGGTTCCTGGCCTGGGGGCTGTCATGGAGGGGTGGGGGGCACCAAGATGCCATTGAGGACTGGTGCCTGGCTCTCTGGGCAAGGGAGCCAGGGGACACACAGTGGGACCGGAACCTTCCAGAATGTCTCCTCAGTCAGGTTTTTTGAGGGTGAGGGGTTGCGGAGACGGGAGAAAAAAAGTGCTGAGGGCTGAAGCTGGTGCAGGGAGACAGTGCGTCTGGGTAAGGCAAATGAGAGGCAGTGAGGTGATCTCAGAATGGCGGCGAGGCGGTCAGGTGGAGGCCGGCGGGCTCATACAAGGGTCCCGGGCTTGGCTTTTTCCTGCCCGTACCACTGGACATCAGCTAGTTCTGGACAGAGGGAAGAGTCCAGGAAACAGCTGTCACCGTAGCTCCTGCAGGGACCCAAGGAGGAGAGAAGACCATTAGCGGGGAATGACACTTTGCAGCCTGCATTCAGAAGGACATGTTCACAGGGCCTGGGACAGTGCTGTGTACAGCAGACCCTCGGGGACTGCAAACATCCTTGACCATCTGTGGAGGGAGAGGGAGCAGCAGTCCTCACGCCCAGGTGCATGTGGGAGTCACCCGGGAACCTTCCAAACACTCCTGCTGGGCCCGCTAGCTTAATGGTCTGGGGTGTGCTCGTGTGTCAGGAGCTTTCAAAGCCCCCAGCTGACTCTCCGGGCAGCCAAGGCCTAGAACCCCTCTGGCTGGAGTCCTTAGGGTTCTTTTCTTCTCACAATAGTTGCTTGGTTCATCCTCCCTCAGACCCCAGACATAACTAAGTTTACTAGATTTTTATTCTGTCCTGGAAGCACATTCTAAGTGGCAGGTTTCCCTGTAGTGAAACTGAAGTGATATTTTTGAATGGAGTCTTAAATGCTGTTTACTTGATAACATGTATTGTGTGATGATCAAAAAAGTATTGAAAATATATAGGAAAGTGTATAGAAAGGACTTTAAAGATTTTCAGGTGTGTGTCATGATGTAGGTTGGGTGGAGGTACAGTCATCTGTGGGTATGTGGAGGAGACTGGGTCCAGGAGCCCCCTGGATGCCAAAGTCCAAGGCTGCTTCAGTCCCTGATGTAAGGACGGTGGGCCCTTCATATCTGCAGTTCCTCCTCAGCAGATATGGAGGGCTGGCTGACGGTGTATTTACTGGAAAAAATAGAATCTGAGTATAAGTGGACCTGTGCAGTTCATGCCTGTGGTGTTCAGGATCAGCTGTAGTTGTTATGTACCAAGAGGCCATCACAGGGCTATGTCAAAGCCCAGAGTCATTACTCGGCATCATTCCTTGGAAAAACAGTCCGTCTGCATTCATCCTGAGCTAGCTCTTCCAGGGCAAGATGAAGATCACACCTCATCTCAGTGAATATAGGCCTGAATTTGCCCAGGAGGCTCCCAGAGGCTGGTTCAAAAAAGCAGCCATGCCCCCTGAGGAGAGGGTTCCTGCCTTCCTCTCCCTGTCCTGCCCGCAGGCCCCGACGTGGGGACGGCTGACCTCCGCGCCTCGTGCGGAAGCAGCCGTGGGCAGCATGGCCTGGGCCACCTCGTGTGCTCTTCGTCTGTGCTGAACTTCTACTCCTAGGAACTCCAGAGAGTTCACTTGTGCTGATTCCAAACCTGCAGGCCTCTAACCTCAGCCTTCGGTTCTGAGTAACATTCCTGTGAGTGACACTGGTCGCTGCGTCTCGGTTAGTAGGTCTGGGTGCTGTTCAGGCTGGAATTTTGAGTTTGACCTCCCAGAGCGCATGCTGCTGGGGGTAGAAACACCTGTCTGGAAACAGAATAAATGTCAGAAGGGGATCTGTCCCCTTGCCTGCTGCTGACCCTTTCCATGACCAGTGCTGGGGCAGGAGGAGATGCAGACAACAGTGGGTTTAAGAGCGTCTTACACACAACGTCGTGTCCCAGTTTATGACTGAGAATAAGCCGTTATCACCATTTTTCTGTTTGATTTGTTGTCATTTTTATAGGAACAAGGAGATGAAGGCATTCTGGATTTTGTGAAGGTTTCTCATCTGGCTTTTTAAAAAAACCCATCAATGTGGCAAGACCCAAGGCTCTGGGAGCATACTGTAGCCTTTAAAGAGAGTCCTGTGCCTGGATCCCCTGAAATGTATGCTGGGGTTAATATGCTGAAAGGTGGCCTCAGAAGCAAAGTGACATCAAGGTCCTCAATTCTGTAAGTGGCCATGGCCATCATCACTGTCTTCAGGTGATAAGTGGCTGACTCCATCACACCCACCCTGTACACTCTCCTCCTGACACAACTGACCTTCCTGTTGTGCCTGAGGGACTGAGAGACTTTCCGTGGCAGAAGGTGGTTGGACCCCACGTGGACATACGCTGTTTACAGGGGGGGCAATCTCTCTTTCTCTCTCTGTGTTGACCTGGTGGTGTTCGCCACCAGCGTGTCCCCCCACCCTCACTGAGGGTAGCCAAGTGGCCCAGGGGGACCAGTGGAGGCCTCTAACCCCAGTCACTGGTCAGAGATGGGCAAGTGACTGAGTGTGGACAAGTGGCTTTCTCAGTACAAGGCTGTTCACTTCCTCCTGAGGAGGTGACCACCAGGGGCAGGAAGGAAAGGCAGAGATGAAAAGAGAACCAGCAAGCTCCTTGTTTGGCCTCAGCCCCGAGGCAGGTGCTATCATGAAAAACCCTCTAGTTTAAAAGAACATGCATACATGCTAAGTCAGTTACCGCGCCCTCCCCTCCAGGGGATCTTCCTGACCCAGGGATCGAACCCATGTCTCTTACATCTTCTGTGTTGCAGGTGGGTTCCTTACCACTAGCACCACCTGGGAAGCCCTTATAAAAGAACAGTTGGGTCGAAGTCATGTTTCTGGAAGCTGGAATAAATTAAGGTTAGCTGCTCAGTTGTGGAGAAGACATTTAAGGTTTTTCATTCACCTAAGCTCCCCATACCCTTGCTTCTCTTTTTTCCCTTCTGATAAGTATTACCTCCCTGAAGTTTCTAAGAGCTGGCCTGGGTTAGAGTTCCTGGAGGAGACCAGGTGGAACATCCCCCTCTCAAAGGCACCGGGAAAGAACGGGAGTTCCTCCAAGAAGGACTTTCCTTTCCTAAATCCAGGTCTTATACAATGTCCGCACCTCCCCCCTTTTGAGATGAAGAGGGGTTACTTTGAATGACTTCTAGAACTGCATTTCTGTTCTTGTAGAGACTAGGTTTGTAAGACAGGACTGTTTCTAATTCCACAAGGAATTGGGTTGCAGCTTAAATGAATGAAGCCAACAAGATTTTTTTTACTTCGTTGAATTTTTTTTTTTTTTTTTAAAACAGCGGTGACAGCCTTGGGATCCCAAGAGAACTTCACAGTCCAAGATTCCTGTTTTGAGTTCTCTCCAGCTTTATTCCAGATTTGGACAAAGACAGATTGTCCTTCTGGTGAGTACTTTATTAGTTTCTGAATTAGCGTGCACTTGGTTTACATTTAAACATGTAGTTTTCCTGAGAGCAAAATTAAAACAAAAATTGGAGGGCATGGGTCGAGCACCTGATGAGAGACAAGCATCTCCAGAGCCCAGGCTCCCAGGTAGGAAAACGTGGTCATGGCCCAGAAGGGGCACAAGGTCACTGGCCACCTGCAAGAAAATTGAGTGTAATGAGGAAGCCCTGGTTGGAGGTCTTGACATACGGGGCACTGGCCGTCCACCAGGAAAAGGAAGTATCCTGTGAGAGGCAGACTGTCAGACCCGAGTCCTGGCCCTCAGTTTGGCCCTGAGGCTGTCGAGGATTTTCTCTGCTCTAGGAAAAACTCCACAAATGGGATCCCAGTCACCTAAATTTTTTTTCCCCCCACTTTTAAAAAATACTTATTTATTTTGACTGCGTTTGAGTCTTACTTGCGGCACATGGGATCTTTGTGGCAGGGCGTGGGCGCTCTAGTTGTGGTGCACAGGCTTAATTGCCCCGTAGCATGTGGGATCTTAGTTCCCTGACTAGGGATCAGATCCGCATCTCCTGCTTTGGAAGGTGGATTCTTAACCACTGGACCTCTAGGGAAGTTCTGATGTTCCCACTTTTTAAAGTAGCTTGTAAGATCTTGAGGGTGTGAGGAGCATGAGGAGCACAGATCCAGAGCATTCCCTGAGTGCAGCAGGGGAAGGGAGCGGTATTGTCGTAGGAGCAGTTGTGTCCTGATGACACTTGTGGGGTCAACATGGTGCTAATTCTTAGTGGGCCATGGATAGGTTATTTAACCTCTCTTTGCCTCATTTTCCTCATCTCGTGATCTGTTCCCAGTATGATCCAATGACCCATCATCTGTACTGTAGCTACACTGGTTTTATTATAGTTCTTCCTAGCAACCATGATCTTTTCTTATCTCAAGAGTTACCAAATATATTCTCTGCGTGGAGAATACTTTCTTCTTCTTTTGTCTAATTTCTCTTCAACTTTCAGAACTGAACTTGAATTCACTTTCCTCAGGAAGCCTTTCCTGATATGCCCTTCAAAGTTTAGGTCCTCCTGGTATACACTTTTCATGGCACCCAGTACTTCTCTTTCACAGACCTTGTTATGACACGTCGACTTCTATCGGCTCTACTCCAATAAGCAGGCAACACTCCTCAGCAGTTGCTAGTTTTGCTGTGGGCTTTCTCTGCCCCCCCCTCTGCACCAGTGCGAAAGGCAGAGTGTGCCAAGTGGCTGGCATCTGTACCTTGTTTTCCTTTAGACTTGATTCTGCCGCACTGGAGTCAGCACAGCGGATGCTTTCACACCCAGCAAGACAAAAGCCGTCGTCTCCGCCATGACACTGTTCCGTTCCAGGCAGAGGCCGGGATCCTGGACTCATTGTCTGCATTGCTGTGGATCCTGAAAGGTGTTCTGTTGGCACCGGGCGCTGAGCCAGGGGCAGCCACTGAAGAATAGGAGTTTGCAGGCATGAGGACTAAGGCAGCTTCCTCTCTCCTAGTCTTTTAGGCATTGGCAATCAGTTTTGCATCTTGTAGCGCCAGATTTTATCCCATCTTAAAGGCTCTGTCTGATCTTCAGGTTCCTCATTTGTAAAGTGGGAATAATACCACCACCGAGTTTGTTGGCTCCCGCAAGACGGCCAGAACCATTGTCACCTTGTGAACTGTCCGCGCCACAAATCTCACCTAAATGTTTTAAGAGTGCCCCCCCCCCCCGCCCCGACCACCACCTTAGGAACTATCCCCAGCAGTTTTATGTTAAAAAACATTGTGGTCTCTTCACTTGCACATGGACTGCTCTTTACTGAAGACAAACTAGAATAACGGTGGCCACCAGAAGGAATGTTCCTGTTACGTAAGATTGTTCACTTCAGAAGTCCACATCAAACAAGTGGAGTGGGATGCCTAGTTTAGTCAGTATGATGAAGCTTGCAGAAGGCTTCAAAATTCCCTAATAGCTTCACTGAAACTCACTGCAAAGATTAATAATAAACTTAAAAGACACAAGAGATACCTAAAATAAGGAAGGGTAAAACTTTAACTCCTCCTGCTCCCCTCTGTCCTGGATTCATTCTACTTGTTCTCTGTCTGCATCGTCTCTCCACTTTGAAGAGACTGCATGACTGTAAAAGGCCTGTCAAGTTAGTGGTTGTACAGACACCCCTAAATCCATCCCCAAAGGAGGATGCCCCTCGTCCCCCTGCCCCGGGCTCTCCCAGGGTCGACAGGACTCCATGGTATTCTCCTGTAACTGCTTCCAGTTGCTCCCTTCCACAGCCAAGGGGAAACTAATAATAAAATTAATGGAAAACCTTGCTGAATCTCAGTAGCTAGTGAAGCTACATTCTCTAAACCCCAGCTTGTTACAGAGCCTGCAGATGGGATCCTGGTCAATCCAGCAGACACCAGCCAGGGTGAGCATTCTGACCAGAGTCAGTTCTGAATCTGCCTACCATGGCCAGCTGAGAGAAAGGTAAACTTTCACATCCCTTCCTTTCCAAATCCAGACACGCTGGTTGATCTTTTCTCTCTCAGGGGCTATTGCTGCCTTCTTGTCTGTCTTGTTTTGTGTCCTGAGAACTTGATGACCATCAGGTTGGGCAAACAGCACAGAAATGTAAATTGCACCCATTTGTAGCTGAGGTCCTGCCTGATGGGTGCCAGGTCTCAGGGGGAACTGAGTCTTCCCTTTGGGTTATGGGAGTGGCTCTGGATCTGGGAGGGTGGTATCCTTGGCACCCTCTTTGGGAATGCATCTTGCATCCGTGAGGTCTTTCAATATGGCCAGGAATATTTACTGTTTGTCCTCCTGACAGGATATTTAAAAGGTTGTTTAAGTGGCTCTTTGGTCAGAAGTTGGCCAAACTGGAAGTTGATATTCAGAGCCTACTGGGGATAAAGTTCCTAAGTCAAAATGAAACTGTGTACCCAGAGAGAAAGAAAAACATTCCAAAGACAAAGCTCTAAATCTGGAGCATAGGAATCCTTTGAATTCCATCTTAGTCAATCTTCTCCCTGATCTAAAGAAGCAAAAGGAAGATGATATAGTTGGAGGCGTGGGACAGCTTGTGATGTCATTCACATTGTAACCTGTCCTTGTCTTATAAACCTAGTCTTTCCAAGAACAGAAATGCAGGTTTAGAAGCAAATCAAAGGCCACCTATTCTTTTTCTCTGTCCCCAAGCATATTCCATTCACTTCAGAAGGGTTGTAGACACTGTAAAAGATCTGAATCTAAGAAAGAAAAGTCCTTGAGGGAACTCCCATTTTGAGCAGGTAAGTTTAACTTACTCCAATGTCCAGAAACAGGATTTGGATAAAACAGTTATTCTATAAACTAGTAAGTTCTGCTTTACTGTACCTGTCTCATGGCCAAAATTTTAAAACCAAAGCTTCCCGACCTCTGCATCTGTCTGTATGTTTGTGTATGTACATGGTAGGTTTGTAATGTGTTTCTGCCTCTGACTGGTACTGTATAATCAGTTTGTAAAAAATGCATCTAATTTAAAGAAAAATGATTATCAAATTAAGTATTCTAAAATTCAGAAATACAGAAACCACCCAAATATTTTTCACATTCACATGATCTGGGATAAATCAAGAGCTATCTTAAGTTTGTTGGTCTGATCAAAGTAGGTGTGTTAAATATTGATATAATACAGACATAATTTGATTCTACCTGTGTTTACTAGTCAAATAAGTTCATGTTATCTCGGTTACAAAATGTGTCCGTAAAAAGATAAGACATTGGCTAGCTGTTTAATGGCTTAGAGAACTTTTCTAATTAAACATAACTGTTAACAACGAGTAAACAAGTGAACAAATACTATTGGTAGTGAGCTGTATGTTTCTCGCTGGGTAGAAGTGTTTTTCTGTTGATAAGCAGCTGCCTCTTTGTAGCAAAGAAATGACTTCAAAACATCCTCCCTGTATGGGGCACCCCCATCATTTCTGCACAGTGACTGAGAACTCACTTCACTGGCTGGCCACCTAAGAACTCCGCAGAGTCCCTGCTTAGGCTGTGTGGGCTGCCTTCAGGACAGGACAGAAGACTGATGACCTCATTAGAACCCAGTGAGGAGGCGACCAAGGTGCTGTTACTGGGCCTGCTGAATCTAAGGTCCCTGCCTTTGAAAAACAGACGCTCACTCCCTCTACCTCACTCGCCACACTCTGACCCTCATGTTGCCCAACAGAACCCGTCAAAAAATCGCTGGTCATCTATTGTCAATTCCTCCTCAGGTTGAAGAAACTTATGCTGAACAAGATTACAACCTGCCACTGATACCGCTCGTCCACTACTTCCTGGAGAAAATGTCCACTGAAAAAGACAGCAGCTGAAGGACTCCTGCTCCCCTCCTGGGAAACGACCTTTTCTGGTACTGCTCACCAGTTCCTGCAGAGCGAAGCTTGAGAACCTCTGTCCCACCTGCAAGGAGTCACAGGACCTGAACGGACAGCAGAGCCATCTGCGATCTCACACTCAGGCTCTCCTGGCAGCAGAAGCAGATGGTGTGGACAGCAGTCCCCAGACGCCGGGCCAGGCCTGCATAATCTAACTTGATTTCTACCACTGTTCTCCTTTACTATGAAATTTATTGGGGGGGGGGGGGGCGTTATTAACACATTATTGACCAGAGATGTATCAATACATTTTTAGAGGGTGACACAATTTCACCGTGAGAAATTGATCAAGGTTCATTATACAACTTGTGATTGTCATTATTACATTTTGCTGTTAGGTTTCTATTCCAACCTTGTGTGTATTATAAGTGTAACATTTTCAAAAATGACACATTGTGAAATTTTGAGTGAAGAATTTCATAAAATTCAGTGAAGAATTTTATGCAGGTATTTCCTCTGATTGTCCAAGTGACATATATACTAGTGTCTTGGAAGACGGTAGTTCTTCAGAATATAGTTCTAGCTCAGAGACATTTAATTAGACCAACAAGGAGACAGAAAACCTGAGTGATTGATCCTGATAAAGAAAGTGAACATGAGACTCACAGCGCCGGAGAATGCTTCTTTGCTCCTACAGAGGAGTGGATGGAAGACATTTCATGAAAATGAGAAGACTTTACAGGTGTGTCAGATGTAACTACTGAATGTAATAACCCACAAAGTGTTAGTGAAACAACAATTTTTGGCCAGCCACATCACCAGCACAAGCCTTAGTTTCTGCAAAACTCCCCTGATCAATAACACGTTAACCAAACTCCTCCACTTACTTGATTTCTCTCCTCTTGGCCCCGATCTGAGGGATAATGCCTTGCCTATGTCTCCCAGGGACTGACTGCCCAGGGAAGATACCTTTCAGACTCTGGATCTGCCGTTTAAAACTCTAGTCTGGCCATGATGTTGATGACTTCCTGGTCTGCCTTTAACCTGATTTCCCCTGTCGTTAGTGCCATCATACACACCATCTGAAGTCCCTTCTATGTCAGCTACAGAGTTAAAACTTTTGCAGCCAAGCTTCCCGGTGCTTCTTTTTACCTTTCTCTGATTAGAACTCAACTTGCCCAAGTTGACACACACATCTTGTCAACTGTAGTACTGTCGTGCCCATTTCCTTATGGTTATCTTAAATCAGACTTCAAAGGATCTGTCTCTTACCTTATGAAAGACGTTATACTAATCAGTTTTATTGTTCAGGTTCACGGGACACATTGTCAACTAACTGATGATAAACCTTTTTGGGTAATTTGTATGGATGCATGTTATTAATATAATTACACTAGAAATTGTGTGAAATTTCTAGAAATCTATCTTGGTGATAGATTATCTATGATCTATTATCAATCATAATTCTGTTTATCTTAAAATGTTGTCTATCACATATGCGGAGAAAAACATCTGTAAGGCCACATGCACCCCAGTGTTGACTGTAACACTATTTACAACAGCCAAGACAAGGAAGCACCCTGAATGCCTGTCAGCAGGGGAATGGATAAAGATGTGGTACATGTACTATGGGCTAGTACTCTGCCATTAGAAAGAATGAAATGGTGCCATCTGCAGCACCATGGATGGATCTAGAGAGGGTCACACTGAGGGAAGTAAGCCAGATAGAGGAGGAGAAACATCCTGTGACATCCCGTGTATGTGGAACCTAAGACGAAATGGTAACAAATGAACTTACTTAGAAAACAGAAAGACTCAGAGTATGATCTCATGGTCGCCAAGGGGATGGGACAGATAGGGAGTTTGGGATGGACATGTACACAATGTCACATTAAAATGGATGATCAACAAGGACCTACTGTATAGCACAGGGAACTCTGCTCAATGCTACGTGGCAGCCTGGCCGGGAGGAGCTCGGGGGAGGATAGGTACATGTAGTATGTGTACGGCTGAGTCCCTGCCCTGTCCACCTGAAACCATCAAAACATCGTTAATTGGCTATACCCCAGTATAAGATAAAAAGTTAAAAAAAAAATGTTGTATATCACAGAAATAACATTTCCTTGTTAATTTCATTATAATGAACTCTCGTCAGATCTTTATCAATGGGCATTTTTAAGTTATTATTTACAGACAGATCTTTTATCATAATGCTTTTGCAGAAGGGAGATTCATGGAAAGTAACCTACCACGAGCTCTTGATGGCCACATGGCTGCCCAATCGCAAGGATTAAACCTTGGGTAAAGACGTCACAACGGATGAAGGCGCCACCTACCTTCTGGTCCCTCCTGCACAAAAGCTGGCAATCTCAAACCAAATTGACTAGGGAGAGAAGTGGCCACCACAGAGGTAAGACTGCTTCCTCCCAAAATGTCAGATCAAGGACATTTCTTTCCATTCCTCCTTCCCTCTCTGACCATCCTTTTCCTAACTCTTAGCCTGTGAAGGTTTTCTATGATTCTTCTGTCTATCTTTCTGCTCTGGAGAGAGAATGCCATCGTCCCCACATCTCAGACCACTGCAAAGGAGGACAAATCCAACCTCCAGATGACTGTTTGAATGATTAACACTACGATGCTGGTGATTAAGTACTTCTGCCCATCCATCACAGCATCTCCCTGATTTTCAGGGCCTCGGTTTCTCTGGATCAAAGCTCAGTCAGCCCCCACCTCTAGTGTGTCCCACTCCTTAACCCTGGGGGTCTGCTTTCTTGTCTCTGGTTATCGACCCAGGGAACCTTGCATCCAGGCTGTGTACAGAGAAAGGGACACAAGGCAAGGGAGACCAGAGTCAAACCACCTGTGCTGTCTACAAACCCTTCCCTTTTACTGGCTTCCAGGGCTGTGACCTTCCAAGTCCCTAGCCACAGATTCAACACAAATTCCCAGGCAGGAGTCAGAGATTTCAAAATCTGCTTTCTTTGGCAGATCCCTCCTCCTCTGGCCAAGAGCTGATGCGAAGGAGGCCATGATCGGCAGTCTCTCCTTACCTCTTGAAGATACTGCAGACCCTGCTGGTAAAGCAACAGCTGCCCAATAAAAAACCCCTAGACTGACCAGAGTTGTTCCTGATGAGACAAGCCTCTGACAGCCTCTAGCCGAGCAAGGAGGTGTCTCAGCTGTGACCCACACCCCTGCACCTGGGTCAACACTTCGGGGGAAGGTGAGACTCAGCCACAGAAGATTACTGAACAAGCCCAGCACTTTCTTAGGCCAACAGCCCAACCAACACAGTCTGTCTTTGGGGGTCATTCTGTTTACAAGAGTAGTTACCATAGGGTGCTGTGTTCTCTCAAAAGCTTTAAATACAGCTTTGCAGCCACAGGCAACCAAGCACATGCTCTCCCTCAAACAGAACATCAGAAAAGGAGCAGAATGACTGACTGAAAGAATGTGAACCCAATGTCATGGCCTGTGAAGACCACCCAGAGATTCAGCAAAAAGCCGGTAAGAACTCCACAGCCATAGCTGGGGGTAGCCCTGCTGCCTTACATTTGAATCACTGATGAAAAGGGGGGAACTGTTAAAAACAACAGACCCAAAATGCAGTTGTATAGGCTAAGCTCCACGTCATCAAACTGAGACTTGACTTTACAGTTTCAGCTCCCCCAGGAATGGAATCCCCCAATTTGCACGATGAGGACGTCACATGCCAGACGCCTGCCGTCCCTTAAAGGAAAGCAACCACCTGCCTCTTCAGCTGGTGTAACTGCCTGTGCCTGCCTGCTCCCTCCTGTCTGCACGTCCCTGCTTTTGTGCAGCATCTCGGAGCTCCTTGCTTTCTGCTGGACTGGAAGCTCCTTGATTCACAAATCACTGAAATAAAGCCAGTAGGATCTTTCAGATTTACTCAGTTGAATTTTGTTTTTTAACACTACTTTCCTCGCAAAGGCTAAGCCCATTTTCCAAATTCCCCCATCTATCAGCTCAGGGCATCTGCAGCAAAAGTTGTTCTTCATCTCTCCTTCTGTAGAGGATTTGTCCCACCCTCCTTTTCAGGAGACGGTCTAGCTCTTTCTCTACAGCAAGAAGGCACTCTCTTGTTCCCCCACACACCCCTACTTGTTTCCACATCTGTGCTTTCACCCTTGGAAGGGCGTTCCTCAGCCTCTGCCTGTCAAAGACCCTGCTCCCACCTTGGGCCTTTGAAGCCAAGTTCACACAGCATCTCTAGAAACCAGAAGAGATTCCTCTCCCCACATCTCAGAGTATTGAATACATAAGTGCTACAAGAGTTAGCACTGCCATCTTTTGATTGAGTAAACTTACCATTCGGAAGTGGCTTTGAAAGAAGCTGTATCATTATCTTCTCAGTTAACCCTTGATATGCTATTAATTTCAATACTTTGTCACCCCTTAAGAATAGCAACCAGACCGAGTGTTTACGTTTTTATGCCCACTGAAGCAGGGCTTTGCAAATTCCAACATGCACGTGATTCACCCAGGGATCCTGTTAAAATGCAGATTCGAATTCCGTAGGTCCAAGAGTCTACCTTCTAACAAACTCCTGGGTGACACAGGGGACAAGGCTTGTCTGTGGACCCCATGTTGGAATGCACAGCATTTGGTACAGTGGACAGCTGGTCACTCAAAAACACTGGGAGGAAATCATGGGTGATAGATGCTTCTAGACCAACTCTGTCTGCCCCTGGCGCTTTGAGATGTAAACTGCACGATGCTGTTCTTTTCAACAAACACTGGTTACTAAAACTAGTAAAAGATTCTACAAGTATCTGCATGTACAAAGAGCCCAGGAAGGTCCAAAACACACTTTGAGGTCTTTTTGGGGAAGGAGCAGTGGGAATATCTAACATCTGATGTGGAAACAGACACATAAAGATCGAGTCCCACATGTATCTACAGACAGGACATGAAGACGACAGCTTCCACACCACTCAGATGATCCCCCCGGAGATTACGATCCATACGAGCAAAGGCAACTCCTGCACCACACGTGAGCTCTCCAGCTCACGAGCAGGGAAGGGGAAGGGCTGGAAGAACAACACGTTCCCTTACGATACCTCTATTCATCAGTACTTTGGTGGGCTGGAGACTCGGACCCATCCATAATGGGCGAGTTTTCTGTCGCTTCTCTGAACCAAGGAAAGCAGGAAAAGGAAGAGAAGAGAGGTCATGTTAAAGAGAGGAACTGACACAGACACGATGAGTAGCTTATCAACACACTGGAAAGCCCAGCTGACTATGCACCCAAGTGTTAGTGACAAACAGGATATTTTCAACCCTGTGCACGACTCAAAGATCACTTTGGTTCTGTTAAGAAGGCAGCCAGGCTTTGGCACTACTTCTCATTTTCTTATCACAGAGAATAGTTATTCTTCATTAATGATAACTCAATCTGATAAAAGAGTTTAAGGACCAACCAAAAATTTTTTGTTTGAAATTGATCTCGGGTCCTCACTAGCTGTGTCAAACATAGGCAGCCACCCAGGTCCACTCCAGGGTAAAGGTGCTCCTAAGCTCCACAGCCTGCAGTCAGTCAAGTGACAGTCATACATTTGGAGCAGGCGAGACCGGGTGTGATCCAGAAAATGTGGAGGAGCCAGACAGACACCCTGAAACCAGAAAGTCCTTGGGGTGATGGCTTAGTCAGTGGAGGTACCATATACACAAAAGGTCACTTATGGATCTGTCCTCTAGAAACTCTTGGGCCCGAAGCCTTGCAGCAGCTGCCTAACCAGAGGAGCTAGAGCTGGGGTGCAGATGGCACGTAAGGAAGTGTCATAAGGACAGAGTGGGTAGCTGCTGCCCCACAGACAAACCAAGCAGGGGGAGTGGACAGAGAACACTGGCAGCTGGGACTGCAGGCTCTGTTGGTTCAAGAGGAGCAAGAGGCAGTGTGGGGTGGTTCAGTGACATCAAACTTGAGTGCATCACAGTCCCCTGGAGGGCTTGTCACCACACTGACTGCCAGCGCCCTCCACCCTCGACTTCGGTTCTGACTCAGTGGGTCACTGATGGACCCGCGATGTTTGTGCATTTCTAACAATACCCCAGGTGATGCTTATGCTGCTGGTCTGGGTACTGCATTTTAAGAACCACTGGTTTAGTGGAAAAAGACAAGGCTTTGGTTTGGGGTAACAGTGCAGGGCTGAAATTCCAGGGTCATCCAACTGTGTAAGATGGCAAGGCACTGACTTTCTCTGAGCCTCATCTATAGAACAGAAAAAAGTCTGGATACTTCCCTTACAACGTTGCAGTAAGGATTACATAAGCTGATACAGGTTAGAAGAAGCTCCTGGTCTTTGAGTACACAGCAAGCACTCAGTCTTAGTTCTACTGTCAAATACTAAGGCAAAGCCTGGCTTAAAATCACTAGAGATAAATGTGCAGAAACTGAAAAACGTCTGCCAAACACAGACATCTGGTCAAAGAAGTGCACTCACCTCCACATTTTTGGGATTATCACCAACTTTGAAAGAGAGTAGAGAGAATCAGCTGAGTAAAGAGCGCGCTGGGAGGGCTGGGGGTGACCAGCAGGGCCTGGGGCCTCTCTGGAGAGGAGGGAGCTTCCCAGTGCCGTCCATCATCCCCAGGACATCGTTCTGCAGACACACCCTCAGTTACTAGGATCTTATGCCTGCTATCCTCTAACCCACAGAGAAGGCTGAGGAGGGTTTGAGAACCTGGGACGGAGAATCAGAGGTCTGCCAAGGGAACTCACCCAGTCTGCCAGCTTAGGATGTGGTGGGGGCTGCTGGGGGGCGTCGCTCCGATTTCACTCGACGGTGTTGAGCTTCTCTGGCTTTGAGGTAAGGCAGCTGCGTGTGGGTGGTGCAGAAAAGACGGGTCAGACTCAGGGGAGTTGAGGAGCTTCCTTCCAGAGGTGCTCCCAGGACCCATCGCAGGGTCCTGATGGGAAAACATCTGCTCCTCTCCCCACATTTGGCCAATTACGTTTTCTCTCCTGAGCCGTTCTAACATGCTGGGTCGAGTTCACCTGGGATTCCAGGTCCCCTGCTCTGCCACTGGGAAGTGGCTACAAGGATGATGACAGTCCCCACAGTCCTCAAGAGGGGGACCCGGGCCGATCTAGTGCAGGCATGACTGATTTCTCTGGACACCAGTGAGATATGCCCCAGGAAGTTTCCAGATGTGGCCCCAAGGTTAAAACTGTTCTTCATTACATAGAATAGAGAACCTCCAAAAAGGTTCTCGGAGCTTGTGGTCTCTGCTGTTTCAGGCTTGTCATTTACCATGTTTAGGACACGTCAAATGGGGCAGGACTTTTCAGAGCTCATTCAAGTCTGACTACTAGGAACTTATTGATGGGAACAGGATTTTTTTAGTTGGGAAAACTCACTAGGAAGCAAGTCCTACTTAAATGCATCCCTTTGCCTCCTTGGGAATGCAATCTTTTTCATCAGGAAAGGTCAGATACAGTTTCCTAGAATTTTTAGTTTAAAATATGTTTCAAAAGATTTACCGAATCTGTTCAGGTAAACCAAATCTAGATAAGCACTACAATTCTGACAGAATATAAACACTCCTGCCCTGTCCAACCAAGGCTTATCCTAATAGGGTCACAGGGAAACATGCTCTTTAAACACTATGCGTAACTTATTCATGCAGTTATTCTCAAAATCCTCCTAGGAAATTGATGGCAAATGTCACCTGAGTGA
Source organism: Muntiacus reevesi (assembly GCF_963930625.1). Lineage (NCBI taxonomy): Eukaryota > Metazoa > Chordata > Mammalia > Artiodactyla > Cervidae > Muntiacus > Muntiacus reevesi. Next base: position 27,787,496 of record NC_089250.1, read on the forward strand.
CATTTGGGCTGGGCTGATTTGACAGATGACAGACACATCTGAAGAAGCTTTTAGGATGTTGGAGTCCATGGTTCTCTCACCATGGACTTGAACCATATTTATTCCTGTCCCTGAAACTTGTCATTCAGCCGATGAACCGTAATACATGAGTCAGCGGGGCACTGGGGAGAGGACGTAGGAACCCTGTGGCCTGGTGTAGCCAGGAGCTGGCCGGGCCTTCCTCTTTGCTCTGCCCTCCCTAAGCCCCAAGCATCTCCTTCAGTCTCCCAAAGAGGGACCCCTTGTTTTCCTTCCTTAACATCACTCCCCTTTTCCTGGGTTTTTGCCCTTACTTATCCTAATTTCTAGCCCCAAGTCAAATCCTGACTTGGACTTCCTTCCCTTCGCTGCTCATGTTATACTTTGAGAATCATTTTTATTATGTCTCAAAGTCCTCCCCCGTTTTCTTTCCTACAGCCAGGGGAATGCAGTTGCTCTCTTTGTCAGATTGGTGCTATCAGGCGATTCGTGACTGGGTAGCACCCGTCCACCAACTGGAAAGGTGCTCTTATCGCTACAATCTCCCCCCTCTTTGTGGAAACATAACCCACACAAGCCTCATGAGTGCAGGTGCTGAGAACCCCTCAGGGATGTGGGAAGGCAGGACACATCCTGGTTATTACCATTCTTCTTTCTTGGAGCTGGAGAGGGGAAGGGAATGTAACTGAAAGGGGAGGCTGCTTTCTTCCATTTTTTCACTGGATTCAGTGCTGCTTAATGCCCAAGTACAAGAATACAAGGTAACCTTTCATCTGATGATGAAACTGTGAAGGTGTAACTCCAGGACCTCAGAAGCACTTGACAAAAATTACTCTGGTCAGATCATAACATCACTGGAAAGGGATGCTGAGGTGCAGTCAGGAGTTCCCTGAAGTCACTGGGGAACTCAGGCAGAACTGCCACTTCTTTCTGCAGCCAGTCTGCCAAATCTCAGGGCTTCAGGACCAAGCATCGCCTGGAGGGAGCTCTCCTCTGCAAGCGTGCCCTCCACTCTCTACCGCCAAACCCGTTCACCAGGGCAAAGGCACACCTTTGACTGGATAAACCTGGAAACACGGACTTCATCACTTCCCGCATCTCTGTCCTTACAAGAAGTGGCTGGAGGGGTGAACGGCACCAGAACTTAGGAAGCCGAAACGGGAGACTGCGCAGCCCGCTGGAGTGGGCTAGGGTGTCAGATGCACCGCCCTACCCCCTCCCTGGTCTTCCTCCTTCGGCAAAACCAAGGGCAGAATGGAAGAGTTGGGAAAGGAGGGGAACGAAGGTCTTGAACATCGCATAGTTAGGTTTCTAGAATTAACCATCTCTCCTTACTGCCGGCTGTAAAACCTGCACTCTCCACCGGTCCACATCCTGGCCGATGATCACGCACGCGCCCACCCGCTCGCGCGCCCACCCGCTCGCGCGCCCTCCCAGTCCCCGGTCCCTCCTCACCTGACGTGGCCTTGCACATCTGGGGCATCCGGGTGACCCTGCTGTGCGCCACGAAGGTGCTCTGGGAGGAGGTGCTGTACTGGGAGCCGCTGTCCGAGGAGGTGGAGCTGGTGTGCGACAGGCGGCTGTGCTCCTTGTGCGAGGCGCTCGAGCGCTGGTACCACTGGCGCAGCTCGTCCGAGACGGCAGCGCGACCGGCGCCCTTGTCTGGGGCGCCCTCGCGGCCCAGGGATGGAGTCCGCAGGATCTGCGAGCGCGAGGGCGTCAGGCGGCTCGCGTCGCCCTCGTCGCCGCCGCGCCAGCTCTCCCGGAAGAGGCCGCCGGCCGTGTAGGAGTTGGAGGTCTTGAACTGCGCCTTGACGCTGTAGTGGCCTTCCTGGTCGCTCTCCAGGCTGCGCACCACCACCGGCGTGGCGCCGCCCTCCACGTACAGCGGGTACTCCTTGATGCGGTACTGCGAGCTCGGCTGGCTCTGGCTGTGCAGGTAGACGCCGTGGCCGCCGCCGCGCGCCGCTAGGTTGGGCATGCTCCCCGAGTTCGCCGCGCCCAGGGCGCCCGCCGCCCGCTGGCGCTGGCGCTGGCGCGCGCGCGCCTTGGACGGCGAGTCCTCGGCCAGCGTGGAGTAGTTGGCATTCATCTGCGCCGGGTAGTAGTGCTCCGAGCTCGAGTGGCTGGTGCACGACGAACAGTCGTCCATGGGGTCCGAGCCGTTGCTGCTACGAGTCCGTGGCGTGTAGAAATCGGGGCTCCCCGTGTCGTTCTCTGAGCCCAGTAGCTTGCCCTGGGACTCCAAGCTGGAGCTCCGGTGCCGAAAGTGCAGGGCCAGGCTGTGCAGCCGCGTGGGGCTGAGGTCCACCGACCTGCGGGGAGAGGACCGGCGAGGTGGGTCTGGGGGCGCCCAGGGGAAGGGTCTGGCAGCTCTGCGATCGCGGCCTGGGGCCTTCGGAAACGTGCATCAGACTTCGGAAACTGAATCCAAGAGCTGGTGCTTCCCAACCCTCCCAGGTGAAGACAGGGTGAGAAGGGGACGGCTGATCCCCAGGCCTCCGCTCTGATGTTTGATTTTGAACGGGCGGTGGGGTCAGAGACAGCGCCCACGTGTTACTTCTGAAAAAAGCACGCCAATAGCCAGGCCCCCCTCCCTATTTTAAAGATGAAAAGAGATGCTATAGACACAGTGAACCAAGATTATCCCCATTTTAGCATTATGTTAAGTCGGTGAAATGCTATTTTAGTAGGTCAAAAAAAAAAAAAAAAAAAAAGGCTTTGCAGAAGCAATCATACCGTCCCACCCAGTACTATTATGAAACCCATGTCAATAGATTTCTATCTCCCTGTGAGCACTTGTGTAAAAAGGAAGACTGGTGGCATGTGGAACACTTAAAAATGACAGATGCGAATAAACACGTACCTTTCCACTACTTTGTTTATAATCCATTCCACTTACTGGAGTCACACAATAAATATCCATCAATATGGCCATGGGGGCAGAGTGTAAGGACTCTACAGAAATTCACCATGGCTGGGCTGACCAAGTACAAGAAGAGGTGAGTCCCAGGGGTGATTGTCACTCAGGGTAGACTGCGAAATCCCAATCATGTGGCCCTCTTTGACTCAGGCCTCAGTTTCCTCTCTGGTCCCACCCCCTGCTTCCACCCAAGCTCATGGGAATATGCCAAGTGCAAGCCAGAATTTGGCACTTTGACCTTCCTGTTCCCTGAATATCCTTAGAGCTCACCACCCACCCCATCCAGGTCTCTGCTCAAATGTTATCTTATTAGAGAAGCCTTCTCTGTTGGTTTCATTTAAATGATGGTCTCTCTCTTCACTGTCTAGCTTCTTGCCCGTTCATTATTCTTCTCAATACTTATCACCGCTGCCATTTCTTTACTGTGAACTCTCTTCCTACTAAAACATCAGTCTGATGGAAGCATGGTGTAGTCTTTTTTGTCCACTGCGCTGTGCCTGAGAATGGTATTTGGTACATAGATGCACTTGATAAGTATCTGTTGTATGAGTGAGTGAATGAATGAATGGATGGATGGATGAGAGACTCTTGCCTGGAGAGCTCAGTGTTATCCTGTATAAATGGTTCACCGCTTACAGCAGATCACACTGTCTGTCCTTTGAACTATAGTCCCTATGGATTTAAGTGTCAGAGAAAATTGACTGATGGCTTTGGTTTTGCCTCTTTTTAGGAAAGGAAGGTGAAATTCACTGAAACCTCACTTTTCCTTTTGCTGTTTAATGAATTTACCCCCTGGGGGCATTCAAGGAAGTCCAGGATAAACTTAGGCTTCAGTAGAAAGATACATGGGGACCCTCCTCTGGGCAAGGCTGTTCTGATCCCTGCTAATCTGGCTCAAGTTCCTGCCTCCGCTCTTACTGGGAAAGCTCCTTCCATAGCCACAGTGTCTGAGGGATTCCCGGCCAGCTCCTGGTGCCCCACTGATGCAGACAGTGGGATATAATGTGTCTCTTGGCTCCTGGGGGCCTCCTGCTGCCTGCTCAGTTTTAATTCTGCTTCACTTACAGAAGAGCCTACCTCATCGGTTCAGTCCTGACTCTAGTTCACCAGTTACCTGGGCCAGTGTGGGGCCAAATTTTTACAAAGGTGGGGGTCTGGTCCATGGAGGGAGATGGGGAGACTCACCTCGTGGAATGCACGTAGTGGGGACTCCGGACGCGGAGGTCGGGTGTGGATGGCATGCTGCACTGCGAGTTCCAGTGTGGGAGGCTGCGGATGGGGCTGGTCTGCAGGGAGCTGCTCCCACCTCCTGCTTCGGCACAGCTCCCTGTGCTGGGGAAGCGCTTGTGGTTGCTGCAAACCAGAGGAGGCCATGCCGGTCACTGCCTGCTAGGGCTGCCCCTTCACTGAGGTCGCTGACTGTGGCCTCAGGACATCCCTCTCGGGGTCAGGGAAGTCTGCCCAGGACTCCCCCAGAAGTGGATGGGTGCCCGTATCCCTTACCCTTCATGCCTTATGGCAGCGTGAGATGAAGCCCCTGTTCTGTGAAGCCCCTGCCCTCAACCACAGTTTCTGTTTTCCGTAAGACAAATATTTACCTGTCTGGGTACCCACTGGGAGTTTTACAGGGCATAATGAAGGGAAATGAGAAAAACAGAGAGGCAGACAAAAACCCCCCTCTCCATATCAGCTGAAAAATGAACTGGTAATACACAGCTAAGATTACAACTATTTGGCTCTGGAATTCTGTTGGATGATGCTTTAGGGTTCTCAGCCATTTTGGGATTCTTATGATTGGACTCTAATTTGCCATTTCAGAATACTTCTGCCTATTATTTCCTAATTAATTCCCATGGAATTTAAGGACATTCAAGCAAGCTGCTGCAAACGTGGATTGTGAGCCAAAAACCCCAATTTCCCTGCGAACGACAAATCTGCACCTCCAGCGAGTCGGCAGCAGAGGGCGCTGTGGCGCAGCCCTGCTGGAAGGCAGCCTAGGGGAGGTGCAGCGGGGCTACCCCTGACTCACAGATGCCCCTTAACCCTTGGATTCTGCCCGTGTGGACAGTGACCTCGTGTGGCCTTCCCGGCCCAGCTCACCTGGAGTGACTGTGCGATGAACGTTTCTTGACCTTCTCGTAAGGCTCATCTAGCGAGGACTCGCTCCACATTTTGGGCTTTATGGGCGACTTGTCATAGTCGTTGCGGTGATAGTGCATCTGCCTGAGTCCCTCCAGGGACTGGGGAGGAGGCGGCCGGTTGTGCGATGGTGGCCGAGGAGGGAGCCCCTTGTGAGGGGACTGTAAGGGGGACAGTGTGCTGGTGACCTGAGAGTCTTCTGCACCAAGACGGAAAAAAGAGTGTGAGTTAGCGAGGGTCATCCTCCCTGCCTACTCCCGCAGGCTCCGCCCACCCTAACTTCACCCCCACCACCGGAGGTCAGTGGACAGGAGCAGTGGTTTCACTGTTTTACCCCTCAAATCAGTGAGGAAAGAGCCCCTGGAAGGAGCGACCTGCGATGGGAGTGGGGGGCCCAAGTGATGCATTTATGCCCCTTGGTAGGTCCAAGGTCTGGCATGTGGGGAAGAAACCGATCACACGCAATGCTAGGGACAATCTAGTCCTATTGCAGGTTCTCCTTACAGAGGAATCTCCTTCAAATGTTCCGCTTTCCTCCCCAGCAGAGACTGGAGTCCACAGAGGTCAAAACCAGCGCTGGATCTCTGCTATTCAAAACATGGCCCCCACTCCCCTGCAGCTCCAGCATTTCCTCCCACCATGTAATGAATAAAAGTATGCTGCTGCTACTGCTGCTGCTAAGTCGCTTCAGTTGTGTCGGACTCTGTGCGACCCCACAGATGGCAGCCCACCAGGCTCCCCCCTCCCTGGGACTTAGCAGGCAAGAACAATGGAGTGGGCTGCCATTTCCTTCTCCAATGCATGCAAGTGAAACGTGAAAGTGAAGTGGCTCAGTCATGCGGACTTTTAGAGATCCCATGGACTGTAGCCTACCAGGCTCCTCTGTCCATGGGATTTTCCAGGCAAGAGTACTGGAGTGGGTTGCCATTTTGTTCTCCAAAATATGATGATCTGATTGCAAATAGCAGGGCCAAGACAACTGCGTAAATATGCTGCCAGCCTCATCTCATATCAACAACAATGAATATTATAGTTATCATGACTGGGAGCAAGATCTTTCATGTTTTCTCTCTGAATCACCCCTTACCACCTGAAGTTTTCCTAAAGGGCAAAAAAATAAATAAATAAATAACTGCCACTTAATACGATGGATTGGCCAAAAAAGATTTAAAAAAAAAGAAAAAGTCAAAAAGATCTTACAGAAAAACCTGGATGACCTTTTTGGCCAATCTAGTATTTCCATGTCATTAATGCCCTGACCTCTCCAGGTTGGGCTTAAATTCATGGTAACATTCTCTAATATGGTTCTGTGTTTGGAATTCCTTCTCTGATGTGTGGTGGTGATGGTGGGCTGGGGTTGGGGGGTGGTAGGTGTGCGATCACTTCTAGTTTTGTAAGAATTTCCCAAGAAAATATCCTGAGAATCACTATGTTTTTGGAGGTCAATGAGCAATAAGAAGACAGTTTTCTAGGTGACCAGGAGTCTAAAGGGACATCCTTCTTTCCCTTTCACCATTTCTCAGGAAGGTACAGAGACTTGCTTTCTTCTGGCTGCCTGAAGGCTCTCCTAGATGGTTTCAATCTTTATGACCCAAACCAATATCCACTTCTTTCCTCCAGAAATTATACTCAAAAGGAAATTATACATGGTGTTTAAATCATCTGTTCAGGTAAAAATGTGGTTTTGGCAAATAAAAAAAGTCAAACACCATCCACTCACTTGGATAACATCGCCAACTCAATGGACATGAGTTTGAGCAAACTCCAGGAGACAGTAAAGACAGGGAAGCCTGGCGTGCTGCAGTGCATGGAGTCACAAAGAGTTGGACATGACCAAACAACTCAAACCACTCACCATCACCTTAAATCTTACCTCCAGGCCCCAAGACATAATGAAATTCCAATAGGCATGTGTTTCTGTAGCGCCCACCCACTCTCAGCCAAATAGGTGACCACTGAGAAGTGAAAGAATCACAGGGAACCCGGCGTCATCTTGATCTGGCTCCTGGGTTTCCACTGGGCTGTTTCAGACTACATATAGCTTAAGCCCAAGTTGTCCCAGACTACATTCAGTTTAATCCCAGTAATAATCTATGCTCTGAGTTCTCAAGCAGGAAACAGACAACATACCATCTTCAAGAACAAGGGCATCTGACAGGGAACTGTCTTCACTGGCAATATTTCCATCTGGGAAGACAAAAAGCATAAATGTATGAGTTGAACACACCCCTTAGACAAAGCTCTATCTGTGAACATCGTTGAGTTTCCCACCATCCCATTTCTTTCTAATCAGAAAGAACCCATGAAACACAATCAAAATGCTGTTAGGCATTTCTTTTGACAGTCTCTGTGGTAGGTCATGACTCACCCCCCATCCCTGACACTGCAATGTGCTCGTTCTTTGTTTCACTGGCGACAGCAATACTGAGCAGCTTAATATCCAGCATAAAGGCCGTCTGGCCACATCATTGCCCCGGCCCATCTCAGGGCGCGTTCCAACTCAACCCAAGGAAGTGACCTGCTATTTATTCTACACACGTGAAACTAGGGTGAGGAGCTTGGTTTGGCTCATATGACAGTAAATGACTTCTCAAGAAACTTCTTAAGTCATTAGCAGACAAAACAAGCTTCTAAGTACAACTTCTTTCTCCGAAGCTTATTTTCAGAGACACCATTCAATTAACCATGAGAACACACCCAGAGGGAGACAGAAAGATAATCCCCTTTCTTTAGCAGCTAGGGAAACTGAGGGATATATAGGGAGGGATGGCTTGTCCAGGACTGTGCTGCTCTCCTGGCTAAGTTAGCAAAAGATCCCAGGTCTTTAGATCCCAAGCTTAGCCTTTTATCTCTTAAATAACAAACCAGGCTAAGGCATGGAAGAAGAAACTGGAATTACTCTAATTCAAGTGGGCTCTTATGATGAAACATTATTTCAAGGAGGCAGCAAAATGGAGAAAGTATATTCTTAAGCAGGTAAAATACATGGCTAACAGCTTGGATGGGACCATTCACTAGCTGGTCAGAGAGTGAGTTACAGACGGACTCTGCTGGCTGTCCTCACAGAATGGCCCTCACTGAGCAGGCGGGGGAACCATGCTCTTCTGTGGTCGACCAGCAAGACATCTGTCCCTCAGTTGTCCCTCCCAGACTCTGTCAGCCTAGCTGATGTTTCTGCAGAGTTGGGGAACCCCCAGGTCCCTTCAAGGGTGTAGAAGGAAGTCCCAAAAGGCAGAGAAGACAGAGAAAGGCAGGATGACTGCAGCTCTTTTAGGGAAAATGATAACATCGTGGCCAAGGACAATAGGGCAAGAGGCAGAAGGATAGTAATTTCAAATTTCCTACAGTGAGAGAATTGTTTTATGATCTTTCTCTCTTTGAACTAAGAATTCTCTTTATTTGTATTACTTGATGAACTATAAACTGCCAGGAGACACAGCCTTGACTAGCATCTTGGAGTCGGCAATCTACTATCCCCTCCCCAGGATGCCCACAGTTTTAAGTTACAGCAATATATACACATAGCGGTGGTAAAACATACGTAATGGAAAGTTTACCATTTTAGCTGTACAGTTCAGTGAATTTAAGAACATCCACACTGTGGTGCAGCCGTCACCACCATCCAGCCCCAGAACTTCTGTCATCTTCCCCAAACTAAAGCTCTGTCCCCTGTCCATCTTCCCCAACTCCTCCAAACCTCTCTTCTACTTTCTGTCTTCCTGGAGCTAACGTATGATAAATGTGTATAAACTATGAAAGGATACTTGATAATATATCTTAAAGAAATTGATAAGGAAGGACCTACTATATTCAGGGAACTATATTTAATTACCCTATAATAACCTGTAATGGATAAGAATCTGAAAAAGAACTGCTGTATATATCTAGTCTTTTGTGGATCACTTTGCTATATACCTGAAAGGAATGCAGTGCTACACAACACAACTATACTTCCCTTAAAAGAAACAGTGTTTGCTGACTTAAAAAAAGAAAAAAAGTATCATGATAGTTGGGAGAGAATTGAGGGTTGGTGATTAATTCTGGGTTCTTTCCTTCTAGTGTTCACCAAATATAGTCTCCCCAACTCCTAACCCCTCCTGGACCGGGGTTTTGGGCTCTATAGACCATCAGAGTGGGGAACCCCAGATCTCTCCAGCTTCAGCAGTGGGACAGAAGCCTATGGAGACAAAAGAGGGCCGCGGGGGTGCTGGCCTTGGGGTAGCCCAGCCTCCCGCCTTTCCTTCCAGACGTGCATAGGGTGACCAGGTCCCTGAGGATGTGGGAGCCTAGGCTGGCTCAGGACTCAGCTCCCAGGAGACTGAGAGGAGTGCATTCCCAAGAGGCCATAAAGAGTAATAATGCTCCTTTGATTTGTATAATCCCTTTTATCTCTGGTTCTGAGTGCATCTTATTGCTCTCATTGGTACCCAGTCTTTCTAGCTTCATTTTATGGATGGAAACATTAAGGCACAGGGGTAGTTCAGCAGCTTGCTGGGTTACTCAGGGGTCTGCGCTTTGGGTCCATGCTCTGGACAGGGACCCCCACCCCCTGAGGCCAGTGGGGGAAGGGGCACCCACAGTGGGGAGTGGTCTTAGCACTGACCGTCGATGATAAGCGAGGCCCTCTGGGTGGGTTTCTTTCCAGATTTGACACGGTTCTCGTTGATGGCACTTTCAATCTCCTGCAGCTTCTTCAGTGCGTTCAGATAAGAGGTTTTCCTCTGCTTCTTCAGTTTTTTGCTGACATTGGGGTCACTGGCCAGGCGGCGGGCGGCCTCTGTAATCTGGGACTGAATGGCAAACTCCCGCTCCAGGCGCTCCAACTCGGCTTCCTGCAGGAGGGGGAGCCGAGACTGCACTTAGGCAGATGCAGAACAGGTGAGGCCCATCCTCCCAACCCCGCCCTGCTGCGCGAGACATGTGCGCTAGGGAGCCAGAGGCCGCAGGGCCCACCCCCAGCCGGGCCTGGCCCCTCAGCGCCTGCTCCTCCGGTCCCTGGCAGGCAGGGACCTGGACACGCCCACTTTTGAGACTCTAGGCCCCTGATCCATCCTGGGGACAACATCAGCCCTGAGGCTGGCACCGTCACTGAGAAGCAAGGAGTTTTCAGGCCTGGGGGCCACTAGTGCTTATTTCCAAGGTCTCCAGTGACGTTCTGGAAGACCCAGCTTGGAGGCGATCCAGGGCCCACTGGGTTGGCGTCCGCGTTCCATCAGAGGCATGGTCTCTCTGTGCTCTTCTGTGGGTCTGCTAGCTGGGGACTCACAGGGACATCCCACCCCCGCCCCCAGCCGCAGCACATGCCCTCTGTCTCTCCTATTTTGAGCCCTTCATGCTGGGCCTCATCCCTACTTAATCATGCCTCCTTCAGATGTTTTTCTGTGAACTCTGCTGTCCACACACACCTACTCTGCACACAACTTCTGCTGAATGACCAGGGACCCCCCGTGAGTCTGGCTGGTGGGTGATGGAGCCGGCCCCCTGCTCCTTGGATCATCCTGGGCACCCTTCCTTTCCCGTGTGCCTCCCTCCCTTCCTCCTCTACTCCTGACTTTGGCTGAAAGGAGCAGGGGGATGAATTTTCCCTCAAATAGGGTTTTGAACCCAGGAGAAATGCAACTGTGGCCCCCAGAAGGTGCCTGCTGGGCCCAGAGGATGAAGGGGGCCCTCAGATTAACTGCTGGCTTCCCTGCAGCTCAGCTGGTGCCTTCTGCAAACACCGCCCAGACCATTAAGACCAGGGGAGCCCAAGCCTGCGTTGTAGCTCCAGAGGATCCACAGCCTGGCTAAAGGCTGAAAGGAACGGATCTAACCACGAAAGAACAGAGCACCGAGCTCGCTGGAGCCAACACTTCCTAGTCAATGGCCGAATACTCCATCCTTGCCTATGGGCACCGTGTGCCCGGCAGGGTGCCTCCATCAGGCACAAAACTCTGAGCTGGACTTCACTTCCTGTGGAGCCCTGAAGGGACAGGCCCGGGGGAGACTGAAAGGAACGAGTAAGCGGCTAATAAAAGTCCCTGGGTCCTTCAAACGCCTAATGCATTTCTTCATCCCTGGAGAAGAGTAACCATAACCAGGTGGACTCTTGCCCGGACCCTCCAGACAAAAAAGTCACCAAGGACACAGTCCGGTCTGTCAGAGTGACCTCAGCTTGCAGCTGCTCCCAGGCAGGCAGAACAGCCCTGGCCCAAGACCCTGACCGCGATTTTGTGGGAGCCCGGGACACACTCTTGCTACTTAAACTGAGCCAAGGACAAGGCTGGCGACTCGTCTGCACAGATGGCTGCCTGCGTGTGAATAGGGAGGTGAAGGGCATTCCCAGGAGAAAGGCGCGTCTGCTGATGACATCTGCAGGAGACAGGGATTCTTAGGGAGCCAAGCATCTTTTACAGGGAAGTGTGACAGAGGCACTGTGAGAAGGCGTGATGGGAACGTGGGAAGAACAACAGCGCGTGGGTAGGGTGGGGTGCTCACTCCAGTGGAGTCTCCCCTGGAAAGTTCAGTGCAGGGTGTCCGACCAGTACAAGAGGAATGGAAGTCTCCAGGCAATTCTGATGACAGCCAGGTTTGAAAAATACTCCACCAGGCGGTTCTCTAAATTGCACCAGCCTGCACCCCAGTTCTGACTCTGATAAAGTTCCAGGCCCACCCACAGCCCAGCACCCCTCCTGCAATACCCCTCATGGTTACCAAGCATCTAGCAGTTGTCAATACTGAGTTAAATATTTTCCGTCCACTTGCTCACTTAATCCCAGGGACAGTCTGGAGAGATGAGGTTTATGACCTTTGTTCTACAGAAGAGGAAAACTGCCTCCGGGTTTGGATGAAGGGTTCTGGTGCATCCACCAGTTCTCCCCAGTGCCTGGGGACGGGGGGCTGCTATTACAGATTTCAGGAGGCTGGTAACCCCCCTTAGTTGTCTCCAGGGCATGTGTATTTCCCCCTAAACTCAACAACTGCACGTGTTATGTGACAACATCAGGTTCTCTTTTTAAAAACACTAAGCACGTACAGAATTCCCTTCTCCACTGGCTCTGATTCCTGCCCTTTGGAACCCTCTGTTCAATAGTGTTGTAATGAGTAACTATATTTGGAATAAATTTGGAAAGCCATTTCCTGGACATGCCCCTGGGGCCTGAGGTGTGCCTGGCCTTGAATTTCTCTTGCTCTGAGACTGGATAACTTATTAACCAACTGGGTGCCCAAGGCTCACTGAAAAACACTCTGATGCTAGGAAAGATTGAGGGCAGGAGGAAAAGCCGGTGACAGAGGATGAGATGGTTGGATGGCATTACTGACTCAATGGACATGAGTTTGATCAAGCTCTGAGAGATGATGAAGCACAGGGAAGCCTGGCATGCTGCAGTCCAAGGGGTCACAAAGAGTCAGACACAACTTAGTGACTGAAGAGCAATGAGGGCAGACCCGACGGTCTTTCCTCAGCCAATAGCACTCCTGCACCTGCTGACATGGCCTCAGCATTCTTCCTTTTTGATTGTTTTCTCTCATAGATCACACAGCACATTTGGCCCTCAGAGAGCTGGGAGAAGTACACATGGTTGTTATTGAATAGCCTCCCGTTAACTTTGCTGCCTGCGACAGGCCTATTGAGTCAGACACACAGCCTCTGTAGAAATCAAAACGCTTTCAGATTAACACAAGTAACCAATCCTACCAATGGGCACTGAATATCGACCAAACAGATAACTTAAGATTACATGGAGGGCTACTCAGGAGGAAAAGAGGGTGCGGTGTTGGGTAGAATGAAACATCATCAGAGTAAACCCTGGCATCCTCACAAATGGGCCAGTAAGGCGGGTGTCAGAGAATCCAGCCACAGAGATAAGAAACACGCACCTCTCCTTTGGGCAAGATTTTCTGCTCATCCAGCTTGAAGGCCGTCCCAATTCTTCTTCGAACAATGGGTGGCTCCTCTCCTGGATCCAGGGGATACTCTACAGGCAGTTTGCCCGTCAGCTCCTGTAGAGGTGTGACATCATGGGAGGAGGGATCAGCAGAGTGTCCATGATTGGCTTCTAGGACACGGACACACACATACACATACACAGGCACACATGCCTGCACGCACACACGTACATGTGCACACACACATGCACGCTCTTCAAAGCACAGATCCAACACATAGATTTGAAACCATAACCTTACACAATATTAAGGTTAACAGGAGGTCCTACAGTGCAATTTCATTTCTACAAATGTATGAGAGCGGTCCTTCTTTTACAGAACAGAAGCACTTGGAAAAGTTTTTCCCAAAGTAAGTTCCTATCAGGTAAGTTAAGTCACTGTTGGTTTCCATCATAAAAACCCGAATTTCATTCACTTGTTAATTTCATACACGTGTTCAGCGTGTCTACTGTGTGCCCAGCGAGACTGCCCAGCCAGTAAGAGCAGTGGCAACACGAGATCTCTGGTCTTTCTGGCTCTAAACTCTGGTTCTTTTCACTGCATCAACTGTTCCCTCTCAAGTATCAAAGTTCAAAATGAGTCTTTCAAATGAGCTTTCTTAGGAAGATTGGTGGTAAATCCCAGAAAAGGGCATTATTACATTATTTAAAACCTGAATATGAGTAATAATTATTCCACTCTGGCTGGATGCTCAAGGAACAGGCTGAGCTCAAAAGACATTAAATGTGTACAGATATGAGTTTCACTTGAAACTAAAATATAATCCATACTACTGACAAAGCTATTAAAAAAAAATCTGGTGTACGTGCCTTTGGGGCTCTGGAAATCTAACTGTTGTGAGTAGGACAGTGAATTTAGAGGACAGATCACCATGGGGACAATGGTCCCAGGAAAAGGCGAAGAGAGGTCTGTGGGATGATTCACGGTTAGGATTAGGCTCTCTATGAGTGGTTACCTTTGGGCTGAATGAAGATTATATTTGAGTCAGCAGCTAATCCACACGGTGGAGCCCAGGTGTCTACTGCAAGGAGTCACTTCCAGGGACCAGAAAAGCCTGGGAAACCCACTGCCTGCCTCCAAGGCACACGTGGCCCTTCCAGGCAGAGCTGAGCCCTGGTCTCTAGTCTTAAACAAACATGGATGCTACATAAAGGCCCAGTGCAGGCTCTTCTTGGGAACATCCGTCACTCACACAGAAACTTCTATGCCAGGCAGCCTCCTATGGGCAGGGAGCCCTGATCATTAGTTTCCAGGGGCAGACTGACCTTCTAACAGAAGGAGTGATCTGGCTTCTCTGTGCCACTCCTGTGTGGGCACACTGGGGTGTGTGTCTGTACATGATGAGTTGTGTGTGTGTGTGATCGCACTCCCTGCGATCCCAGGCCTCTCCTCCTCGGTTCAGGCTGTCAGGAAATGACCTTCTGGCCTTTTTATTCCCCAGTGTAAGCATTTCAGAGCACAATGGCCAACTCTTTGAGTGCGAAATGCTCGGCAATTTTCTTCCCTGTTTTTTTTTTCCTCTTCTTTTTTTAAACGTGGTTCAAATGTCTCCCAAGTAGTTATGTGTTTATTCGGCAGCATTTTTATCTACTGCCCTGAAAGTCTGCCTATAAATAACATGACAGATAGAGGGTTTTATGCTGTTAGGACTTTATTTTTGGCTTTGTGACTTAAAAAAGGAGGGAAAAGTTGTTAAAATGTAAAAAAATGATTTAAAACTCTAAAGAGTCTGTCGTTTTCTAACACAAAATTGCAGATCAATTCCAGTCCAACAAAAAACAAAATTTTTTAAAAATCTATGAAAAGTTTAAAGGCTGTCTCTAAATTTCCTCTTCCATTGTAAGCTACTACAATGGAAGAGGAAATATTGAAAAGCTGTATTGATAGTTACTGCAAATTGAGAATCTGTATTGTCCCAGCAAGAGTACCAAGCCTTCTGAGAATAATGAAATAAAACTTCAAAGACAAAAAAAGTCTGTGGTTTTAAAACAAGATATCTTTTTAAAAAATAAAGCTACTGATTTTCCACCATCTGCTTGAAGGTATTTGAGTCCAGGCCTTGATTCTCCATATTTAATCTGATTTCACGTGTAACCAGAGCTGCTGGTGAAAGGGGAATTTAACACACTCTGGTGAGGGGCTCAACGGAGCCGCTGCTGCTGCTGCTAAGTCGCTTCAGTCGTGTCCGACTCTGTGCGACCGCAGAGACGGCAGCCCACCAGGCTCCCCCGTCCCTGGGATTCTCCAGGCAAGAACACTGGAGTGGGTTGCCATCGCCTTCTCTGCAATGAACCCGGTTCCCCTTCTATTCTTATGTCAGTTATATTCTGCCAAACACTCCCACTGCATCTCATTCGGGCTGCCCCATGCCCCAGATGACAAAAAGCTTCTTGATACCCTGAGCTGGGGGCACGGTGTGTGGGGGACACAGAAAGAGCAGGACTGTCAGGAGACAGGTTCTCCTGGCCCTGAGTTCAGAGGAGGTAGGAGACTGTGACCGGCTTCTTCTGAAGTCATTTCTGCCACTCGAGCTCTATTTTCTGGTGTCCACATTACAAAAAGTAAGAGCTTTGTTTTCCTTATTTTGCTTTTATATTTAAGAGAGACCTGTAGACCTTTCACAGACATGCTAACCTTGTCCGGACATGTTTCACCAGTTTTCTAGTGCTGGTTCCCAGCTGGGTTTAAGGATGCTGCCTTTATTAAAAGCAAAATAAGGCTTTACAAATTAACAACTGCAGATACCCACACCCATGTTGTCTCAGTCTTTCCAACACATTCTTTATAAAAAGCTTGCTGATATTAACACTATCACAGAGCACATCCCCCAGCCGGGCCAACTGCTTTTCCCAAGATTTGCAAAGGATTTGCGCTAATGTGGGTCTGCTTTGAGCCGTCTCTGGTTTAAATCAATCCAGAGCATAATTAAGCCAAGTTGAACTGCAATGTGATCTCCTTCTGTGGCCCCTGCTTTCATTCTTCCCGTAGTAAGGCATTATGATTTGGGGGAGGGGAGTAACACTCTTCAGCTTAGTTTGGGAACACCTTTCTACTTCCCTTTGGGAGTTGCTGACCAACAAAGCTCCTTGTACTGTTACATGCAGGACTATCTCTCCCCCAAGGGTTCCCACCCCATGTATCCGTGTGATATAAGCAGAAGGTGGTGGAAAAAGACACACAAATAAATATAAATAGTGATCTGCTACAGCCCCTAAATCTCAATGAGAGGTGAGACTAGTGTGTGTGTGTGTGTGTGTGTGTGTGTATATAATATATATGTGTGTGTATATATATATACACACACACCTGAGGAAGCATTGTTTTGCATAAAATTAGAATATTTTTTAGATAATTAGGCTAAGATTTCATTTACAAACAGCTCATGCAACTCAATATCCAAAAAGTAAACAACCCAATCAAAAATAGGCCAAAGACCTAAACAGACATTTCTACAAAGAAAACATATAGATGGCCAAAAAGCACATGAAAAGATGCTCAACATCACTAATTATTAGAGAAATACAAATCGTAACTACAGTCAGGTATCACCTCACACCAGTCTCAATGGCTGTCATCAAAAAGTCTACAATTAATCAATGCTGGAGAGGGTGCGGAGAAAAGGGAACCCTTCTACACTGTTGGTGGGAATGTAAATTGGCGCAGCCACTGTGGAAAACAGTATGGAGGTTCCTCAAAAAAGTAAAAATAGAGCTACCATATGATTCAGATACATGTCTAGAAGCAATCCAACTCCTGGGCATATATCTGGAAAAAAACTTTTCTGAAACCAGAAAAACTTTTTTTGAAAGTATACGTGCACCCTAATGTTCACTGCAGTACTGTTTGTAGTAGCCAAGATGTGATGGCAACAGAAATGTTCATTGAAAGATGAATGGATAAAGAAGATGTGGTATATAGACACGATGGAATATTACTCAGTCATCAAAAAGAAGGAAATGATGCCATTTGCAGCAACATGGATGGACCTGGAGATTGTCATTCAAAGTGAAGTAAGTCAGAGAAAGATAAATATCATATGACATCACTTATATGTGAAATCCAAAAAAAAAAAAAAATAGATACAAATGAACTTATTTACAAAGCAGAAACAGATTCACAGACTTAGAGAATGAATTTATGACTACCGGGGGGAGGTACAGATTGGGAGTTTGGGATTGACATGTAGGCACTGATATATTTAAAACAAATAACCAAAGACCTACCGTAAAAACAAAACAAACAAACAAAATATAAAAAGCTAAAGAAAAAAAAAAAAGCATCATCTACCAAAAAAAAGAATAAACACTAAAAGACACACACCAGATCATGAGTTTTAAAGAGGATTATATATCAGATGAAACCCTGACCTCCTTGTTGATCCCCAAAGGTGCTTCTCACTATGATCTCAACAAAAATAAATCTGAAATATACTCAAGAGAAACAAAAGCCATAACAATGATAAACTCAGGGCCAAAGTCTTAGGAAGATGGCAAACCATTCCATCCAACGTGGTCCTGTCATATGAGAAAATGCTTTATAAACTATGAGGTACCATGCGAATATTGTTTGCTGTTGTTATCATGACTGTTATTACTACTTGTCATCTGGCCCCTGGGCGGAGGTTCTCACTGGGAATTCTGCCAAGACGTGCTTTCACTGCTGTCAGAGTGTTTCACTGTGGTCCAAGATGAGGGATGCTCATTCCAGGGCTGGGTGTCATCAACAGAAGAGGTCCTGCTTCCCTCTTATGCCCGCTGTGACACCCACCCTTGCCTTTTATACATACGCGAGCACAGATGAGCGCATAGGATGAAGCGGGGGTACTCACTGCTTCTCGGAGACAGAGTTTCTTCAGCTCTTCCAGCCGCTGGCGCAGTGTTTCCTCCAGAGCTTCCTGCCTGGATTTCAAGGCCGCCAGCATGTCTTTCTTGGCCGACTGAGAGCTATCCGATTCCTGAGAACCTGTCAATTAACAGCAGGGTTACTAGGCCAGTTGACGAAGGGATGTACATCTGGACCACAAAGGAACTGAACCAAAGCCCACGCTGTGGATGTGGGATTTACCCCTTAATCAAGGGAGTGTGAAATAAAACAGGTGCTTGGGACTCCAAGCTTGAGGAACAACTTCTCAGCACTCTGGGTAATTTGCAACTGGTCAGAAAGACTGATAGGAAAATGTACATGCCTGAAAGAGAAGTTTCTCTTCCTTGATTATCTTAAGATATGTCACATATCCATTTTAATTTCACTAGCAAATTTTAATAAACATTTTGCACCATGAAGGGGAAGTAAATTGAGCCAGTCATTTTGTTTGTTTTGGGCCATGCTACACAGCTTAAGGGATCTTAGTTCCTCCCCGAGGGATTGAGATTGCACCCTTGATAATGAAAGCACAGAGTCCTAACCACTGGACTGCCAGGGAATTCCTGAGCCAGTCATTTTAATACATAGTTTTAATTTCTTTCAATTTAAAGTGCTTATTTTTTTCTTAGTACAAAGATAATGCATGTTTATCATAAAAATTTGACAATGTAGACAGGTATAAAAATAATCCATAAGCTAGTCACCCAGAGATAACCACCAATAAGCATTTTCTTTTGGTCTTTTTAGCTAAGCACATATAGTTAAAAAATAAAATTAGATTTTTATTGTAGTTCTTGAACGCAAGACTGAATCATGAGCAAATTCCCTCCTAATAAAAGTTATCCCTATTTTTACATGTAGCATAGAAATATCTGCTTGCTGATTCAAATAGCAGCCTGCTAGATAGGAAACTGTTGTGTAAGGTAAACTGTAAACCAAACAAAAGGAAAATAAGCTGAAATGCCAACTGGAGAGATTTACATTAGATCAGAAGAATCATTTCTGGGCTGCAATGTTTGAACTCTGAAATAGGTTTCCTGCAGTGAAGCTATTATACCTTTTCTACCTGGACGGTTAGACAAGGGACCTTGACTCCCTGGGAAAGGAAAAGTTGCTTATTACTTTGCTTCTTGAGCCATAGAGAGCGGAAATCTTAGAAATGGATGGGTGTGCCTTCAAGGGGCCCCTGTCATGAGATCTGCAACAGCATCAAAAGACATCGAATACCTAGAGATTCATCTAGTGAAAGGTGGGTGGGATCCCCACAATGAAAAGTAGAGTACTCTGCTGAGAAAAACACAAGACCTCAAACAAGATAGGGAAGTACTCTGGTCATGGATTGGAGGCTTGGTGTTGTAATGATGTCAATTCTTCAGGAACTAAACCAGTGAATCACTGTAATCCCAATAAAAATTCCAGTAGGATTTGTTGGAGGGAGGGGTGGGAACTATATTTCCTTAGGAAGCATTTTGGAATGATTCAGTGAATGGATGACAGACTTGAGAATAATCCAAAAGGAATTCTCAAGAGTCAACTGTTCTGTTACTTCCAGTGGTTAAAGAAGGTGTCTCAGAATCAATACTAGAAAAAACTTCTATGCTTTTACATCAAAAACCCTGCGAGGCTCCAATCAACCCCATAAATATACGATTCTTCTTTCTTCTTTAGGCTCTGAGCAGGAGTCCCCATGTTCCCTCAATTATCAGGCACCTAGGTTCTTATAACCCTAATCCTCAAGAATTTTCAATGTTTAGGTACACTTTGACTCCATTTTAGGCTTCCCCTACCCCCTACTCCATTCTAATTTGAAACAGAGAATCTCCATCACTGCAGGAATGGACCATTTTTGTCTCCATACTGGCTAATACATATTAGCTTGAATAAACAAATACTGTTGTCAATCATATGCTTAGATGCTATAATTAAGTTGTGAGATGCTATAATATCTCATCTCGGTAAAGAAATCAAGTCCCTCTAAGTGGTTTCTTTATAGAATCGACCTTCCAAGCTTTTAATCATTTTTGAAGCTCTTTCCTGGATTTCGTCATGCTTCAGTTGCATGTTTCCAAATTCAACAGTAAATGCAAATGAAAACTTGACACTCACAAAGTGTCTATGACCTCATATCTCTCAGATTCTAAATCCATATGGTATGTTTATGTCACATTTGGCTGGACACTACTGCAGGCTCCCCTTTTTGAAATGCTTCAGGTTTTCTACCCCCATAAGTCAATTACCCTGAGCTTATTAGTCCTGAACTATATCCAGTCTACATCCATCTAACATAACACAGCTATTAAAAAACCATTTTGAATCTTAATTTCATTCTCTTAGCCACAGTCACTTACCACAGGTGAAGACACAGGAAAATTTAATGAGCTAAGCTCTATTTCATCACTGAAAGAATTAATAAGAATATAAAATAATACGGGAAGGAAGTCAGACTTTAGATTTAAAAAACAGACCTGGGGAAACTTGGGTCTAAGAAGATGAAAGGATTTCTAGCACAAATGAAACATTCATTGTTTCCCCTCTCACCTCTACCTAACCTCTCAATAGGACATGATGATTTATGAAGTCTAAGCTAAGAATGAATTATATTTAAAGGATGGCTAAAATCACAACATTAAACTCTGGGTGGTAAAACACAGTGTTTCTGGATGATCTGACCTCTAGTTATGAGACTAGTTAAGCTTTGGTTTTGAGCTCATTAGCACTACCTAAATTATTACTATTTATAATAATTAGCCTAAATAATTCCTAAAATGTGAACATCAGCATTTTAGAAATCAGTGAACTAAAATGAACAAGAATCAGCAACTCTAATTCAGGTGACCATTATATCTGCTACTGTGGGCAAAAGTCTCTTAGAAGAAATGCAATAGCCCTCATAGTCAACAGAAGAGTTGAGAATGCAGTACTTGGGTGCCATCTCAAAAATGACAGAATGATCTTGGTTTGCTTCCAAGGCAAACCATTCAACATCACAGTAATCCAACTCTATGACCCAACCACTAATGCCAAAGAAGCTGAAATTGAATAATTCTATGAAGATTTATAAGACCTTCTAGAACTAACACCCAAAAGAGATGTCCTTTTCATCACAGGCGATTGGAATGCAAAAGTAGGAAGTCAAGAGATACCTGGAGTAACAGGCAAGTTTGTCCTTGGAGTACAAGGTGAAGCAGGGCAAAGCCTAAAGGAGTTTTGCCAGAGCATACACTGGTCATAGCAAACACCCTCTTCCAACAACACAAGAGATGACTCTACACATGGACATCATGAGATGGGCAATGCCGAAATTAGATTGATCATATTCTTTGCAGCTGAAGATAGAGAAGCTCTAAACAGTCAGCAAAAACAAGACTGGGAGCAGACTGTGGCTCAGATCATCAGATCCTTATTGCAAAATTCAGGCTTAAATTGAAGAAAGTAGGGAAAACCACTAGGCCATTCAGGTATGATTTAAATCAAATCCCTTATGACTATACAGTTGAAGTGACAAGTAGATTCAAGGAATTAAATCTGGTAGATGGAGTGTCTGAAGAACAGGAAGCTATGACCAAAACCATCTCAAAGAAAAAGAAATGTAAGAAGGCAAAGTGGTTGTCTGAGGAGGACTTACATATGGCTAAGAAAAGAAGAGAAGCGAAAGGCATAGGAGAAAGGGAAAGATTTACCCAACTGAATGCAGAGTTCCAAGAATAGCAAGAAGAGATAAGAAAGCCTTCCTCAGCGATCAATGCAAAGAAATACAGGAAAACAAAAACAAAAACAAACAAACAAAAAAGAAATACAGGAAAACAACAGAATGGGAAAGACTAGAGATCTCTTCAAGAAAATTAGAGATACCAAGGGAACATTTCATGGAAAAATAGGCACAATAAAGGACAAAAATGGTGAGGATCTAACAGAAGCAGAAGATATTAAGAAGAGGTGGCAAGAATACACAGAACTATACAAAACAGCTCTTAATGACCCAGATAACCACACTGGGTTATCATCACTATCTAGAGTCAGACATCCTGGAGTATAATGTCAAGTGGGCCTTAGGAAGCATTACTTTCGACAAAGCTGGCGGAGGTGATGGAATTCCAGTTGAGCTATTTAAAATCCTAAAAGTTTATGCTGTTTAGTAAAGTGCTGCACTCAATATAACAGCAAATTTGAAAAACTCAGCAGTGGCCACAGGACTGGAAAGGTCAGTTTTCATTCCAATCCCAAAGAAAGGCAATGCCAAAGGATGTTCAGATTACCATACAATTGCATTCATTTCACATGCTAGCAAGGTAATGCTCAAATCCTTTAAGCTAGGCTTCAACAGTACATGAACTGAGAACTTCCAGATGTACAAGCTGGATTTAGAAAAGGCAGAGGAACCAGAGACCAAATAGCCAACATTTGTTGGATCACAGAAAAAGCAAGAGAATTCCAGAAAAAACATCTACTTCTGCTTCATTGACTGTGCTAAAGCCTTTGACTGTGTGGATCACAACAAACTGTGGAAAATCCTTCAGGAGACAGAAATACTAGACCACTTTATCTGCTCCCTGAGAAAGCTGTATGCAGGTCAAGAAGCAACAGTTAGAACTGGACATGGAACAATGGATTGGTTCAAAATTGGGAAGAAAGTACATCCAGGCTTTAAATTGTCACCTTGCTTATTTAACTTTTATGCAGAGTGCATCATGTGAAATGTAAGGCTGGATGAATCACAGGCTGGAATCAAGATTGATGGGAGAAATATCAACAGCCTCAAATATGCAGATGATACCATTCTAATGGCAGAAAGCAAGGAGAAACTAAAGAGCCTCTTGATGAGGGTTAAAGAGGAGAGTGAAAAAGCTGCCTTAAAACTCAATACTAAGAAAACTAAGATCATGGCATCTGGTACCATCACTTCATGGAAAATAGACAAGGAAAAAGTGGAAACTGTGGCAGATTTTATTTTCCTAGGCTCCAAAATCACCATGGACAGTAACTGCAGCCACAAAATTAAAAGACACTTGCTCCTTGGAAGAAAAGCTATGACAAACCTAGATCATGTATTCAAAAGCAGAGACATTACTTTGCCGACAAAGGTCCATATAGTCAAATAGTTTTTCCACATAGTCATGTATGGATGTGAGAGCTGGACCATAAAGGAAGCTGAGGGTCAAAGAATTAATGCTTTTGAACTGTGGTGCTTGAGAAGACTCTTGAGAGTTCCTTGGACAGCAAGGAAATCAAATAAGTCAATCCTAAAGGAAACCAACCCTGAATATTCATTGGAAGGACTGATGCTAAAGCTGAAGCTCCAATACTTTGGCCATGTGATGCAAAGAGCTGACTCATTGGAAAAGACCCTGATGCTGGGAAAGACTGAGGGCAGGAGAAGGGGGCGACAGAGGATGAGATAGTTGGATGGCATCACTGACTCAATGGATAGGAGTTTGAGTAAACTGGGAGATAGTGAAAGACAGGGAAGCCTGGCGTGCTGCAGTCCATGGGGTCGCAGAGTCGGATATGACTTAGCGACTGAACAACAACCTAATCATTAGCCTAAATATCAAGCTCATATAAGACAGAGTGGTGGAGCTGTCTCTACCACAGAGCTGTCTCCGTATTGGGCACCACTAACATTTGGCTGGCACTGCTTCACACCTTTAATTCTGAAGTTGCTTCAGTAGGAATATGGTGCGAGGCACCAAGTTAAATCTTAGCAAAGTAAATGAGCTGGCTGGCCTAGACATGCAGTGTTATTATCATGGTAACTGTATGGCAAGGAGAGGGTAAAATGATCTGGTCTGGATGTAGTCTAAACCATTCACTAGATGAGTGACCTTGGGCAAGTGACCTGCCCTCCTCAATCTGCTGAAAAGACTAATGAGAGGATTTCCCTGGTGATCCAGTGGTTCAGACTCTGCACTCCCAAAGCAGGGGGGCTGAGTTTGATCCCTGATTGGAGAGCTAAGATTCCACATGCCATGTGTGCTAAGTCTCTTCAGTCGTGTCTCTTTGCGACCCTATGGACTGTAGCCCACCAGGCTCCTCTTTCCATGGGATTTCCCAGGCAAGTATACTGGAGTGTGTTGCCATTTCCTTCTCCAGGGGATATTCCCTCCATATGCCATGTGGTGTGGTAAATAAATAAATAAAAGGATGTCTATAAAATAAAGACTAATGATATCACGCACATTTAGCATTTAGCTTATATCTAGGGCAGACTTGAATGAGTGCTCATACTCACATGGGTACACACGGGTAGAATCATAAAGAGAGATATGATTGAAATGACTTTCTCGCCACTGCTCCAGGAGGCCATTTGCCAAGGAAAAGAAGCTCTCTGTGCCACCACTGGGGCTCCAAAGCTCATCTTTAGAAGAAGCGAAAGAGGTCTGGACACTTTTCAAATTCTGTTTCTTGAGCCCCTGGGTTTGTAGTTACGCTTTTTAGAGTGGCTGTGGATGAGCGTGGGAGGGGGGTCAAGGAAGTTCAGGTCCTGGGCTCCCCACTCTACCCTTCTCTAGCTAAGGCAGCTCTGCATTGGGGTCTTGTCACAACACATTTGAAAAAGAGGTTCCCAGTGCCTCTGTTTCCGAAAAGGAAATGCACCATCTGGGCAGGCGTGCTGAATTCTTACAGCTGCTCATTTCTGGAGCTTATGGGATCTGAGTCTATGGGGCTGTTATGTGCAACCAAGCAAATATGGCAACCACGGGGGGAGGTGGCCGAGTGCTCAGTGACAAGGGTGCACCAGTAACAGCACCAAAGAAAGAAACTCAAGGTCATCAGAAGAAGGAGCCCCAAGTGCTCTATGATGTTGATGTTGTTACCCTTCAGACATCCCTGCAAGGCAGGTGTGGCATCTAAAAAGTAGAATAGCCAGACAGCCAGAAACTGGGAGGCAGACATTCACTCTTCATCCTCTCAAGTGACAGAACAGAATGAATCCAGGGGAGTAACACAATCAGAAGGACCTCAGGGACTTAGGGCAAGGAGCATCTTGCAAACTAAAGGTTCGTGAGTGCATCTGAAAGGATTCTAAGCACAGAAATAATTTCCAATCAGCACCTACACATAGTGAATGGTATAAAAGTTCTCAGTAACTACAATTTATCCATTTCTAGTTATGTGAGCACACACATGATTTTTTACAGGTAACACCACTCCAAGGTTATACGTTCAGATCCTTAGAAATGAACAAGATGGGAATCTGCTATCTTTGAGAGGAGCTGTGAAGGATAAAAGACATCTGGATTTCCAACGTAGTTCAGTTCAGTTCAGTCGCTCAGTCTGACTCAGTCATTGGAAGGACTGATGTTGAAGCTGAAACTCCAATACTTTGGTTACCTGATGTGAAGAACTGACTCATTTGAAAAGACCCTGATGTTGGGAAAGATTGAAGGCAGGAGGAGAAGGGGACAACAGAGGATGACATGGTTGGATGGCATCAGCAACTCAATGGACACGAGTTTGTCCAACTCTTTGCAACCCCACGGACTGCAGTCCACCAGGCCTCCCTGTCCATCACCAACTCTCAGAGTTTACTCAAACTCATGTCAGCTTCATGTTGAAGTTTCAGCTTCAACATCAGTCCTTCCAATGATTTCCTTTAGGATGGACTGGTTGGATCTTCTTGCAGTCCAACGGACTCTCAAGAGTCTTCTCCAACATCACAGTTCAAAACATCAATTCTTTGGTGCTCAGCTTTCTTTATGGTCCAACTCTCAAATCCATACATGACTACTGGAAAAACCACAGTTTTGACTAGATGGACCTTTGCTGGCAAAGTAATGTCTCTGCTTTTTTTTTTTTTTTAATAGTTTCTGTGTTAATCACCTTTATTTTTTTAATTTTTTTTCCATTTATTTTTATTATGTCTCTGCTTTTTAATATGCTGTCTAAGTTGGTCATAACTTTTCTTCCAAGGAGCAAGCATCTTTTAATTTCATGGCTGCAGTCACTATCTGCAGTGATTTTGGAGCCCAAGAAAATAAAGTCAGCCACTGTTTCCACTGTTACCCCATCTATGTACCATGAAGTGATGGGACCAGATGCCATGACTTTAGCTTTCTGAATGTTGAGTTTTAAGCCAACTTTATCACTCTCCTCTTTCACTTTCATCAAGAGGCTCTTTAGTTCTTCTTCTCTTTCTACCATAAGGGTGGCGTCATCTACATATCTGAGGTTATTGATCTTTCTCCCAGCAATCTTTATTCCAGTTTTTGCTTCATCCAGCCCAGCGTTTCTCATGATGTACTCTGCATATAAGTGCATATAAGTGAAATAAGCAGGGTGACAATATACAGCCTTGACGTACTCCTTTCCCAATTTGGAACCAGTCTGTTGTTCCATGTCCAGTTCTAACTGTTGCTTCCTGACCGGCATACAGATTTCTCAAGAGGTAGGTCAGTTGGTCTGGTATTCTCATCTCTTAAAGAATTTTCCACAGTTTGTTGTGATCCACACAAACAAAAGGCTTTGGTGTAGTCAAGGAAGCAGAAGTAGATGTTTTGCTGGGACTCTCTTGTTTTTTCGATGATCCAGTGGATGTTGGCAATTTGATCTCTGGTTCCTCTACCTTTTCTAATCCAGCTTGAACATCTGGAAGTTCACGGTTCACGTACTGTTGAAGCCTGGCTTGGAGAATTTTGAGCATTACTTTACTAGCGTGTGAGATAAGTGCAACTGTGTGGTAGTTTGAGCATTCTTTGGCATTGCCTTTCTTTGGGACTGAAATGAAAACTGACCTTTTCTAGTCCTGTGACCACTGTTGAGTTTTCCAAATTTACTGGCATATTGAGTGCAGCACTTTCACAGCATCATCTTTTAGGATCTGAAATAGCTCAACTGGAATTTCATCACTTCCACTAGCTTTGTTCGTAGTGATGCTTCCTAAGGCCCACTTGACTTCACATTTCAGGATGTCTGGCTCTAGGTGAGTGATCATACCATTGTGATTATCTGGGTTTTGTATAGTTCTTCTGTGTATTCTTGCCACCTTTTCTTAAGATCTTCTGCGTCTGTTAGGTCCATACCAGTTCTGTCCTTTATTGTGCCCATCTTTGCATGAAATGTTCCCTTGGTATCTCTAATTTTCTTGAAGAGATATCTAGTTTTCCCCATTCTATTATTTTCCTCTATTTCTTTGCATTGATCACTGAGGAAGGCTTTTTTATCTCTTCTTGCTATTCTTTGGAACTCTGCATTCAAATCAGCATATATTTCCTTTTCTCCTTTGCCTTTCACTTTTCTTCTTTTCACTGCTATTTGTAAGGCCTCCTCAGACAACCACTTTGCCTTTTTGCATTTCTTTTTCTTGGGGATGATCTTGATCCCTGCCTCCTGTACAGTGTCATGAACCTCCGTCCATAGTTCTTTAGGCACTCTGCCTATCAGATCTAATCCCTTGAATCTATTTCTAACTTCTACTGTATAATCATAAGGGATTTGATTTAGGTCATACCTAAATTGTCTAGTGGTTTTCCCTACTTTCTTCAATTGAAGTCTGAATTTAGCAATAAGGAGTTCATGATCTGAGCCACAGTCAGCTCCTGGTCTTGTTTTTGCTGACTGTCTAGAGCTTCTCCATCTTTGGCTGCAAAGAATATAATCAATCTGATTTCAGTGTTGGCCATCTGGTGATGTCCATGTGTAGAGTCTTCTCTTATGTTGTTAGAAGAGGGTGTTTGCTATGACCAGTGTGTTCTCTTGGCAAAACTCTATTAGCCTTTGCTCTGCTTCATTCTGTACTCCAAGACCAAATTTGCCTGTTACTCCAATTGTTTCCTGACTTCCTACTTTTGCATTCCAGTCCCCTATAATGAAAAGAACGTCTTTTTTGGGTGTTAGTTCTAGAAGATCTTGCAGGTCTTCATGGTGTCAGATCTCGGGTTGTAAGAGCTTCCCATGTGGCTCAGTGTTGAACAATGCACCTGCCAATGCAGGAGATGCGGGTTTGATGCCTGGGTTGGGAATATTCCCCTGGAGTAGGAACTGGCAACCCACTCCAGTATTCTTGCCTGGAAAATTCCATGGACAGAGGAGTCTGGCAGGCTATAGTCCATGGGGTTGCAAAGAGTCAAACATAACTGAGCACACACACACACACTTGGGGTGTTAACCTCTCAGAGCCATGAAGTCTCCAACTAGCAAATGACCAACCAACTAACCCCCAAGATTTCTCCAAACTCAAAGAATCTGGTGCTTCAGACACTATTGACCAGGGGATTTCTGTGGAAACACCTGTTACTGGTGATTTGTTATGTAAGTGAATGTTGAAACACTCTATACGTTTCTGGTAAATAAGCTGTCAATAAATGACCTATTGAGGCAGTTCCCTCTCACCTCTAGGAGTCATTTTTACAAAATTTACAAAAGAAACCTTACATACGGTATCACCTTCCTCCTCTTTTCTTTCCCATCCCTGCCTACAGAACAGACAAATATCGTGGCAACTCTGGTCCCTCTCCCAGCTATTGCTACAGAGTGCTTCACATCAAAAGGAAGCGTCTAATTATCGACCAGCACCTAAAGGACTGACCTCTGCATCTTATCAAAAGACCAAAGCAAATAACTGTAGACTTGAACACTGTTCAATCTGAGCTGTGTTTGGGATTAATGATATATGAAGATGAACGGCAATTTCCTGGAGCCAGAAGAGGGATATTTAAAAATGTGTAGACTGACAAACAGTAGCCAAGTGCTACGTGGAAAGGGCTATCCAAAAATCATCAATTGATCTAGCAATCCTGGGAAAAACAGGAGTGATTATGAAGATCTGTGAAAGATCTAAGTAGCGCATGAATACTTTCTTGGTGGTAGTGTCAAATTTTCAAGCAGCACGAAGCTTATTAGGATAGAGTGCTGTGAATACACCTTGAGAAACTTCTACTGGTCTTGTAGCCTCTGGAGGCAGAATACTACCATCTAGTAGTTCAGAGTTAACAAGTCTAGGCTCGTGTCCTGGCTCTGCGACTTACTTGCTGTGAGGTCTCGGCAATGTTACATGACCTCTCTCAGTCCGTTACCTCCCTTATGATGTGAGAATGAAAACAGGACTTCTTCAAAAGTTGGGACAATCAAAGGAGACAGGGCTGACAAGATGCTCAGACCAGAGCTCAGAACATCACAGGCACTACATGAATATTTGTAGTTATTTGTATTAAGCAGTCTCACTGACTTTTCTTAGGAGTTGGCACCCTGATCCTGAGGAGCCTCAGAGTGTAAAGCAGGAAGAATGGTGAACAGGCGGGAAATACAGAAAGCCAGTGGAAGGTCCACATGCAGGGAACGTGGGAGAAAAAAGGGAAGGGAGGGATTTTTACAGAACCCCTGACAGGAGCTTCCCACATATTCTACTTCATTTCATTCTCACAAAAACATTAACCCCATTTCCATAGAAGTGGTCACCAGGACACAAGGAGGCAGAGCTGGGATTCCAGCTTCCTGTTTGGTCTATTTCACCCTAAGGATGGAAATACCATAAGGGGAGGAACTTTGTCTTGCTATAACATTGTTAGCATGCAGTCCTATCTGTCTCTCCAAGCCCAGACAGACCCTTTCTGCAAGATGTATGGATGAGCATATAGGCAGAAAGAAGGAGGAGGAGCCCAGGGGTCCTTCCAATGCACAAATGAAGTCTTTGAAGCACCGTCTGTGTGCATGGTGGGGGCAGGGGATGGGGAGACAGGTAACTGGATATAAGCCCAGCCCTCAGAGAGCCGTGGGTTTGGCCACAAAAAACTATCTAGCAGGAGGAAGGAAATAAACCATGCACTTGAATGGGAGAGGTGGTGGCAGCCATGTAAGGAGTAAGCCTACATCTCAGGGTCAATTAGATAATTAGCCTGCAGGGCTGATGATGTCCCTAAGTCTAGTCTGAGGAGGCTGAGTCTCCCTGTGGTCCACTGCCAGCAAGACCAGCATCAGATTAGTTTTCTGGAAAACCTTTCATCTTACTCACTGCCTAGTCAGCATCTCTTTGAATGAGCCCAGATTGAAAATATCTTTTGTCTTTGGCTATCGGATGATCATATTTCAATCCACATCCTTTATAGAAATCAGTCATTCATCAACTGGCCAGTGAAGGGGAGAAAAAGATCTGACCTCTAAAAAGACAATTCCTAACCAAACACAGCCAGGAGAGTTTGAATGATGTGCTCAAGATCAGAGAGACTTTCAATGGGCTTTGAAAAATCTCTGGAGTGAACTCCCGGATGCTAGCGATGTTGTTGGCAGGGATACGGAGAAAACTTGTTCTGCCACCTCTGGAGAAACTGCTTCTAGGACTTTCCAGAGGTTCCACCTGGGGAACTCCAGTTTTCACCCAATGGGCAGCTGGTTCCCTGGGGCAGGATGTGAGGAGAAGGCCAGCTCACACAAACAGCAGCTCCCTGCCCCGCTGGCAAATGGGAAGGATGTGCTCATTGGGCTGAGATGGAGAATGGGCTCCAATCTTTCAAAAGACTCTGAGCTACTCCACACCGGATATGAGAATGCATCCTCTTGAAGAGCATGTTGTCAGGAACCAGGCTCATCTGTTTTTACACAGATGTGTAAAATTTGGAATTCTGATGACCAGTCTGCTGACCTCAGGAGACATAAGGGGTGCTTTCCTCTCTGAAAGCAGGGGGAATTTGAAACAAACAGTCCCCCAAAGAAGAAAGAAATCCATTGTCCTAAAAGTAAGGGAAGGAAATGACTGTCTGTTTAGACTTTTAGGAAGAAAAAAAAAAAAAAAAAAGAAGGAAGAAGGCATATTCCCAGCAGATCTATAAAAGCTGTAAGGAAAAGTTTTGGCAGATACCCCAGGAATAAATATGAGGGAAAGGTCTGAACCCTTCTTTAGGATGAGAGATACTTATTTGCCTCAAAAATCCTCAATTATGAATTTCTTACAGAAAAGATGTCCTAAGAGAACATGGGAAATAGAGCCACCTGGCAGATTTCAGGATAAATATGTGATCTCTGGAAAGCGTCTCAGGGAATGAAATGTGATTTTTTTTTAATGTGAAAAGTTCATGCCTGGAAAGCTTTTCATTAGGGTCAGAAATTTTAAAAATAAAATAGTTCATGTTAAAGAGTATTGAAATGGGAGCACTTTGAAAATAAACACCTTTTGGTGACAGCTAAGAGTCTTTGGGACTCAGGGGGAAAAAAAAAAGTACTCAGTGGCACTTTTACCAAAGGGTGAAGAGTACAAAGATAATTCAAAAGAAAAATAGGGGGAGGAGGAGAGAGAATTGAGCAACTTATTAAAATTAAGCAACTTATTAAAAAATTAACAGCATCTCAAAAGAAACCTGGAATAGCAATACTCATATCAGACAAAATAAACTTTAAAAAATAAAACACTGTTACAAGAGACAAGGAAGGACACTACATAATGATCAAGGGATCAATCCAAGAAGAAGACATAACGATTGTAAATATCTGTACACTCAACATGGGAGCACCCCAATATATAAGGCAAATGCTAACAGCCATAAAAGGGGAAACCTACAGTAACCCAATAATAATGGGGGACTTTAACACTCCATTTACACCAAAGAACAGATCAGCCAGACAGAAAATAAGGAAACACAAGCCTTAAATGACACATTAGACCAGACAGACTCAACTGATATCTATAGGATATTCCGTCCAAAAATCAGTAGGATACACTTTCTTTTCAAGTGTGCATGGAACACTGTCCAGCATAGATCACATCTTGGATCACAAATCAAGCCTTGGTAAATTTAAGAAAACTGAAAACATACCAAGCATCTTTTCCGATTACAGCCCTATGAGATTAGAAATCAATTACAGGAAAAACTGTAAAAACCCAGAAACACATGGAAGCTAAACAGTATGCTACTAAATAACCAAGAGATCACTCTAGAAGTCAGAGAAGAAATAAAAAATACCTGGAAACAAATGACAATGAAAACACAACAAACCCAAATCTATGGGATGCAGCAAAAGTAGTTCTAAAAGTAAAGTTTACAGCAATACAATCCTACCTCAAAAAACAAGAAAAATCTTAAATAAACAACCTAACTTTTACACCTAAAGCAACTAGTGAAAGAAGAACCCCTCTTCCGCCAAAAACCAAAACTAAACCCAAAGTTAGCAGAAGGAAAGAAATGATAAAGATCAGAGCAGAAATAAATGAAACAGAAATGAAGAAAACAATAGCAAAGATCAATAAAACTGAATGCTGGCTCTTTGAGAAGATAAACAAAATTGATAAGCCTTTAGCCAGACTCATCAAGATAAAAAGGGACAGGACTCAAGACAATTAAATTAGAAATGAAAAAAGAGAAGCCACAACAGACAGTACAGAAATACAAAGGATTCTAAGAGAAGATTCCACTACAAACAATTGTATGCTAATAAAATGGACACTCTGGAAGAAATGAACAAATTCTTAAAGAAGTACAGCCTTCCAAGACTGAGTCAGGAAGAAACAGAAAATATGGACAGACCAATCACAAGTAATGAAATTGAAACTAATTAAAAATCTTCCAACAAAAGTCCAGTACCAGATAGCTTCACAGGCGAATTCTATTAAACATTTAGAGAAGAGTTAACACCTATGCTTCTCAAACTCTTCCAAAAAACTGCAGGGGGAGAAACACTCCCAAGATCATTCTATGAAGCCACCATCACCAGATACCAAAACCAGACAAAGATATCACAAAAAAGGAATATTACAAGCCAATATCACTGATGAACATAGATGCAAAAATCCTCAATAAAACACTAGCAAACTGAATTCAAGAATATATTTAAAGTACTACACACCATGATCAAGTGGGATTTGTCCCAGGGATGCAAGGATTCTTCAATATCTACAAATTAATCAGTGTAATACATCACATTAACAAACTAAAGAATAAAAACCACATGATCATTTCAGTAGATGCAGAAAAAACTTTTGACAAAATTCAACACTTAATTTATTATAAAAATTCTCCAGAAATGAGCAAAGGGGTAACCTACCTCAACATAATAAAGGCCATATATGACAAACACACAGCAAACATTATTCTCACTGGTGAAAAACTGAAAGCATTTCCTCTAAGATCAGAAACAAGACAGGAGTGTCCAGTCTCACCACTGTTACTCAACATAGTCTTTGGAATCCTAGCTATAGTAACCAGAGAAGAAAAAGAAATCAAAGGAATCCAAATTGGAAAAGTAAAATTGTCACTGTTTGTAGATGACCTAATAACTACACATAGAAAATCCTAAAGATGCCACCAGAAAACTACTAGAGCTCATCAATAAATTCAGTAAAGTCACAGGATACAAAATTAAAACAGAAGGGTGAAATTTAATTCTAAGCTTTACCAAATCCTAAAACCTACATATAACTTAATCATTCTTCCTTTCCTCTAGTTTCAATGGAAGAGGTGTTACAACTTTTATCTAAAGGCAATGCTTACATGTGCTCTGATATTTATTTTTTTCTTTTGCAGTGATTTGTTTTCTAGATCACACTTTATTTCTCTCTCTTGAATTCTTCTTTTCACTAGTTAGACATTCTCGAGTTTTCTATTTTAAGAATGAATCTTCCTGATTCACTCTTGCTTTCCGTTTCAGTTAGCTCAATACCACTCTCCATTCTTCATAGCCAAACTCTGCCTTCAAATATTTCTTCACCTCCCATTGACAATTCAGTCCTGCACTCCCTCCTCCAAAACTCCTTTGGCCAAGGTTGCTCTATTGCTCACCTCTTAAAAACCCACCCACCTCCTTTGGATAGCCTAAAAATTTCACTCCTTGTTATTATTTCTAAGAATGTTACTTGAGATCTCAAAAATAATATGACTAGGAAAAAACAAAAAAAAAAATTAATACAGACATCTCTTGCATTTCTATATACTAACAACAAAAGATCAAAAAGAGAAATTAAGTAAATAATCCCATTATCGTTACATTGAAAAGGGTAAAATACCTAGGAAAAAACCTACGTAAGTACTGGTGTATGGCAGAAACCAACACAATATTGTAAAGCACTTATCTTTTGAATAAAAAAATAAATAAACTTACCTAAGAAGGCAAAATATCTGTATGCAGAAAACCATGATATACAGATGAGAGAAATCAAAGATGACACAAACAGATGGAGGAGAGGTATACCATGTTCTTGGATTGGAAGAATCAATATTGTGAAAATGACTATACTACCCAAAGCAATCTATAGATTCAACCCAATCCCTATCAAATTACCAATGTCACTTTTCACAGAACTTGAACAGAAAATGTTAGAATTTGTACAGAAACACAGCAGACCCTGAATAGCCAAAGCAATCTTAAGAAAGAAAAAATAGAGCTGAAGGGAATCAGACTTCTTGACTTCAGTCTGTACTAGAAGTAATCAAGACAGTATGGTAACTGGCACAAAAGCAGAAATATAGACCAATGGAACAGGATAGAAGGCCCAGAGTAAGTTCAAACACCTATGGTCACCTAATCTATGACACAGGAGGCAAGAATATGCAATGGAGAAAAGACAACTTCTTATTCAATGAGTGGTGCTGGGAAAACTGTACAGTTACATGCAAAAGAATGAAATGAGAATACACCCTAACACCATACACAAAAATAAACTCAAAATGGATTAAAGACCTAAATGTAAGGCCAGACCCTACAAAACTCTTAGAGGAAAACACAGGCAGAACATTCTTTGACATAAATCACAGCAGGATCTTTCTTGACCCACCTCCTAAAGTAATGAAAATAAAAACAAAAATTAACAAATGGGACCTAGTTAAACTTAAAAGCTTTTGCATAGCAAAGGAAACCATAAACAACATAAAAAGATAACACTCAGAACGGGAGAAAAGGTTTGCAAACAAGGCGATGAACAAAGGAGTAATCTCCCAAATATGCAAACAGCTCATGCAGCTCAATAGAAAAAAAAGAAAAAAAATTAAAAATGGGCAGAGGACCTAAATAGACACTTCTCTGAAGAAGACAAACAGATGGTCAATAAACACATGAAAAGATGCTCAATATCACTAATTATTAGAGAAGTACAAATCAAACTATAATGGGGTTTCACCTGACATCCATCAAATGGGCTTCCCTGCTGGTTCAGATGGTGAAGAGTCTGCCTGCAGTGCGGGAGACCCGGGTTTGATCCCTGGGTTGGGAAGATCCCCTGGTGAAGGAAATGGCAACCCACTCTAGTGTTCTTGCCTGGAAAATCCCATGGATGGAGGAGCCTTGCAGGTACAGTCCATGGGGTTGCAAAGAGTTGGACACGACTGAGCGAACATGTCCATCCAAAGAACACATGTAGTGTACATACATAATCTGAGCTAAAAACCAAATTCAGAAAAGTTGTAAGATACAAGTTCAACATAAAAAAAAATTACAGCCATCAGAATGGTTATCACTATAAAAGTCTACAAACAATAAAAGCTGGAGAGAGTGTGGAGAAGAGGGATCCTTCGCACTGATGGTGGGAATATAAATTGATACAGCCACTATGGAGGTTCCTTAAAAAACTAAAAAACAAACTACCATATAATCCAGCAATCCCACTCCTGGGCATATACCCAGAGAAAACCATAATTTAAAAAGACACATGTACCCCAATATTCACTGCAGTCCTACTAACACTGTTTACAACAGTCAGGACATGGAAGAAACCTAAATGTCCATCAAAAGAGGAATGGATAAGGAAGATGTGGTACATATATAAGTGGAATATTACTCAGACATAAAAAGGAACGAAATTGGGTCATTTGTAGAGACGAGGATGGACCCAGAGACTCATATAGAGTGAAGTCAGAAAGAGAAAGACAAATATATATTAATTCATATATGTGGAGTCTAGAAAAATAATACAAATGATCTTATTTGCAAAACAGAAATAGAGACAAAGATGTAGAGAACAAACGCATGGGATACTCAGAGGGGAAAAGAGGGGTGGGATGAAAGGGGGGATTGGGGTCAATCAATCAGTACCACCACTGATACCAGGTATAAGATGGATAACTAATGAGAACCTACTGTATGACTCACGGAATTGACTCAGTGCTCTGTGGTGATATAAATGGGAAGAAAATTCCAAAAAAATGAGGATATATGTACATGTATAGCTGATTCATTTTGTTGTTCAGGAAAAACTAATACAACATTGTAAAGCAGCTATACTTCAACAAAAATTAATGAAAAATTAGCAGCATCTGGTAAAGTACCCAGTTGAAACTACTGTTATGAGTTAACTTATATGGTTTCTATTTCTTATATTGTGAAATACGAGGGCTTATCCTTCTGTCTCCAAAACTCTGATTCAATGGCAATATTGAGAAGGCTGGTCTCAATAAATGGGAAGAGTGCAAAAAGCCTGTGGGTGGGGACAGTGATTTCTTTATTACTGTTTAAAAATTCCATCAGTTTCAAAGTTATTCACTTAGGCTATAGATGATCATTCTGTCCTGGTTTTCTTTAGTAGGCAAATATTCCTTTACATAGGAGGGAGGGCATACATATATCAGTATAAATGGCTTTATTTGTGTGTGTGTTGTTTTTAACCCCCTGATGAGAGAGCAGAAAAGGACAACCATGCTGTCTTCTCAGTATTTTGACTCAGGCCTGTCCTGCATAAGCCACGGCCAGAAACATCTATTCCACACAGATTTCACAGCCCTCACCAGTTACACAGTCCTGTATAAACACACTCTGGCAGAAGGTGAGCCCTCTGGCAGTCCTGCAGGCTGACCCCATCTGCAGGGCACTGAGCCCAGGAATCTGGGCATCATTAGACTTAAGAGGACAACATAACTTGGAAAAGCTGAAGAGAAATACAGGGAAGAGGCAGATAGTGAGCTGAAGAGAAAGGATTGAGATGGGACTTTCCTGCAGGTTCAGTGGTTAAGATGCTGAACTTCTAAGGCAGGAGGCCTGGGTTCAATCCCTACTTGGGGAACTAGGATCTCACCTGCCATGCAGCAGAAAATTGTTATCAAGTAATTGCAAATCATAAAGGAAATACATTTGAACTATAGGAATAAAATCTACATTAAAAAACAAAAAAGATGACAAAAAGAAGAAAAGTGAAGTCACTCAGTCGTGTCTGACTCTTTGTGACCCCATGAACTGTAGCCTACCAGGCTCCTCTGTCCATGGGATTTTCCAGGCAAGATTACTGGAGTGGGTTGCCATTTCCTTCTCCAGGGGATCTTCCCGACCCAGGGATCAAACCCAGGTCTCCCTCACTGTAGGCAGATGCTTTACCCCCTGAGCCACCAGGGAAGTCATTTAAAAAAAAAGATGACAAAAAGAAGAAAAAAGCCCCCAAATATTGTGTGATTGACACCAACTATGGGGCTGTGTATTCTGAGCTGAACACAGCCCCGAATCATAAAGCTGGCAGGCGCCTATCAGATCAGTCCTCTGGAAGGAGAGATGGCAGATAGCTGGCACCCTCATTGTTACACTAGTTATTAATAAACTTCCCAACAATGGCAGGAAGTGCTGGCATTCAGAGAAGGTGAACGTGTGAAGAGTTGAGTCATGGACATGGATGGGTCCCAGACAGAGCAGGCCCTACACTCAGTACAACATGTTTTTCCCCAGAGCGGAAAAGGTCAGAGTTGAGTGATCCCAGCAGACTGCAAGGCTTTGTGCTATTTCTTTTTTTATTTTATTTTTTAAACCAAAGATCCATCACCACATTCTTTGCAATCCTGCTCTTCACAACGACGATGACTCAACTGCCATCTCATTAATACCACAGCCCGATTCCTATTTATAGACACATGCCGTTCTGTTTTGGAGAGAGTGGGTGGCTTCTGCCCCTGTATTTCCATTCAAAAAGACAACATGTCTCATTGTTCTATTTCTTTAAGAAAGGATGCACAGTGACTTTTTTTTTTTTTGTTTGGGGGGAGGGATGGTTAATGCAACAATCCACATGGGGAAGCAGAACACAGTGTCTCTCCTAAGAGAGTCTATGCCATTTTCTTTAAATTGGTTAAAAGCAAAAACACATCTCCCTGAGCCCCCACCTTCCCACTGAAACCAGAACTGTCCTGGGACGGCAAATTCCAGAAGCAATGCTAGGACAATCCTCCACTCTCTCTCGCTTTCAGAGGATCTTTGGAAAGGTCATGTGTGTTCAACATGCAGTCCTTGTGTCTTTTATTTTGTCATTCCATTTTTTCTCCCTTTCCCATCATTTTTGAGATTTTAAGAAAAAGATGGTGAAGGACAGGGAAGCCTGGCGTGCTGCAGTCCATGGGGTCGCAAAGAGTCAGATAGGACTGAGTGACTGAGCAACTAGGCAGAGTGACTACAATGTCCCCTGCTCACCCCATCTCCCCCCTATATAGTGGTCAGGCAGCAGGCTGGCTGGTTACCCAGAGGTGCAGAGCTAGTGAGGAGGCCACCATGGGGGCAGTGGGTGGGGCTCTACTGGCCTGGAAGGGGGGCTGTGCCTTGAGCTGCCTCCATATTCCCTCTTCTGGGGACCCTGGGAAGGCCAGGCCATCTCTCAGAAGGTGTGCTCTGAGACAAGGGTCCTCACATCTTTCAAAGCCTGCCCATCAGCACCCCTTTACAAATGGATTCAGGATTTGGTTCCCTAACCTTCCTAGAATCTGAATCTCATACAGTGCAATGTGAGGAAGTAAGAGCTTGACCCCTTTTGATCCAACAGAGCTCAGAAGGCTCAGTACCTCTAAGGGTCTCTACTCAGATTTCCCACGGGACAGCCCCGGGTGTCACCCCTGAAAATCTCAGGGGTCCTGGCCCCGGACCTTAGTAAATCATTTCAACTCTGCAGACTGTTTCTTTTTGAAATGTTAGCCCCTGAATGGGCCATTAGTAAGAGTGGACTTCTGACTTCTTTAACGATATCCGTAACACTTCTTCTTTTCTTTAGCATCTGAGACCTCAGATTTCTTTAAAATGACTGAAGTCCAGTACTTGGTAATGACGTGACCTTATTAAATAGGAAAATCGCCTTCAGAGTTACTAGACGTTGACAATATTTTATCTCTGTTTTACATCAATACACGGCATGCAAACTCTTTGAGGAGAGAGGCTATAACTTTTAAAATGCTGTACATAGTTCCTAACCAAGTTTGGGAGCTGGAAAAAAATATTTATACTGTAAAATATCACAGTGTGGTTATACGGCTCAGTTACAACAACACAATTTGGAGACAGACAAGGGTGGAAGGATGAATCAAAGAGAATGAAGATGGATGGTATTTACAGGAGGGGCCTGATCTGAATAGTAACCTCTGAAGGTCTGATACCATCATGATAATCTGATGGAAAATGTTGGTGGTAGGTTTATGAGAGATCCTGACAAGGACCAAGATACCATACACGTTGGGAACACAGAAGGTTCTTAAAATGCAGCACACACAGGATTCTTACTAGTATCCTTCAAAATTTAATTTCAATAATCGTGTATCATTGACATCAGTCTTGGTGACGAATGCTTTAAATTTGACACTAAAAGCAGAGGCGACAAAAGTAAAAATAAATGAATGGGACTCAGGACTTCCCTGGTGGTCCAGTGGCTAAGGTGTCTCACTACCAATGCAGGGGGCCTGGGTTCAGTCCCTGGTCAGGGAACTAGATCCCACATTCCATAACTAAAGATCCCACAAACTGCCATGAAGATCAGAACTTCTGAGTGTGGCAACTAAGACCCAGCACAGTCAAATAAATAAATACTAAAAAAAAAAAAAAAAAAAAAAAAAAAAATGGGACTACATCAAACTAAGAAGCTTCTGCACAACAAAGGAAACCATCAACAAAGAGAAAACGCAACCTACTGAATGGGAGAAAATGTTGGCAAATCATATATCCAATAAAGGACTAATATTCAAAATATGTAAAAAACTCACACAACTCAGTAACAACAAAAAAAATCCAATTAAAAAATGGGCAGAGACTCTGAAGAGACATTTTCCAAAGAAGACATACATATGACCAATATCATTAATGAGAAGATATCCAGAATCATTAATCTTCAGGGAAATGCAAATCAAAACCACAATGGGAAATCACCTTGGATCTGTGAGAATGGCTGTCATCAAAAAGAACACCTGTTGGCAACGATGTGGAGAAAGAGAAAGGGAACTCTCCCTACACTGCTGGTGGGAATGTGAGCTGGTGCAGCCACCGCGTAACAGTACAGAAGTTCCTCAAAAAACTAATAATAGAACTTCCACATGACCCAGCAATTTCACTTCTGGGTATTTATCTGAAGAAATGGAACACTAACTGGAAAAGATATCTCTACCCCCATGTTCACTATAGCACTATTCACAAGAGCCAAGACATGGAAACAACCTGTGTCCACCAGTAGATGAATAGGTGAAGAAATTGTGACTTTATAACACACACACACAACATAATGCTATTCAGTCATAACAAAAAAATTAAATCTTGTCATTTGCAACAATAAAAATGGACCCCAAAGGCTTTATGCTAAGTGAAATAAACTTGAAAAAGGCAAATACTATTTGATTCCACTGATACATAGAATCTAAACACAAACAAATA
Organism: Muntiacus reevesi; assembly: GCF_963930625.1. Classification (NCBI taxonomy): domain Eukaryota; kingdom Metazoa; phylum Chordata; class Mammalia; order Artiodactyla; family Cervidae; genus Muntiacus; species Muntiacus reevesi. The sequence goes on from NC_089250.1 coordinate 27,827,874, forward strand.
AAACCCATAACCTCCCCTGAGCTCATAGATAAAAAGAAGAGATTGGTGGTCATCAGAGGCAGGGGGTGACCATGGGGGAAATAGGTGAAGGGGGTCAAAAGGTACAAATCTCCAGTCATCAAATACATGAGTCATGGGGAAACAATGTAAAAAATTTTTAAATATCATGTATGGAGAAACTATTGGGTGTCAGGCTCTGAGCTAAAAAAAAAGATTTTCGAGTGATGATTAGTTTTTCAAAATGTTATTCAGGACTATTAGACACCATCTTTATTTTTTTTTTAAACGAGGCACTAGGTAGGCTTCCCAGGTCAGTGATAAAGAATCCACCTGTCATAGGAGGCTTGGGTTTGATCCCTGGGGTAGGAAGATCCCCTGGAGGGGGAAATGGCAACCCACTCTAGTTCTCACTGGGAAAATCCCATGAACAGAGGAGCCTGGTGGACTATAGTTCACGGGGTCGAAAAGAGTCAGACATGCATGCAAATACAAAATACAGGTGAAGGAAATGAAAATAACTGATCAAATAGGACACTGGGTTATTTGTATCCTATTGCCTGAATGAGAGGTAGATCATAGTTCTGGCAAGTATCATAAAAGAGTGTTTAAATCAGGTCCATCCAGAAAGACTGATGCTCTCTCATTTATGCAAGCCCATCGCTAAAATTTAGGCCTCTCAATGTGCAGTTGAGAAGGATTCACTAAGGCAGTGGTCCCCTACCTTTTTGGCACCAGGGGGTGAGGGGGTTGGGATGATTCAAGTACATTATGTTTATTGTGCACTTTATTTCTAATCTAATGCTGCCACTGATCTGAGGGAGGTACTGGTCTGTGACCCAGAGGTTGGGCACCCCCAGTCTAGAGGATGAAAAGCACAGGTGGAGAGCCAGCCTATATTTTCACCTGGGGGATGGGCAACCATCCCTTCCAGGTGGGACCACAAGGCCTCAGGAGAAGGCATCTTTTTCTCCTGCATGTGGCAAGTCAGAGGCACAGCAACCACACACCTGGAGGCCACAATCGCCCAATGTACAGGTCCTAGAAGTTCCCTGCATTGGCTGATGGAATACTTCCTGTGCACGTTCTCTCCCTCCACTGACCCATGGCCTTTCCTAAGTTAGGAGGGAAACCTCCCCAGAGAGCCTCCGCCTCCACATTTAAGGCCAGTTCTTCAAGATCTAACTCGCAGGGCTGGGTTGAGTGCCACACACTCCCGGGCCTGGTCACAGGCACGACTCACACCTCCCCACCTTCTCCTCCACCCAGCCTTCCTCTTGCTTAGCTGAGCAGCAGAGGGCAGGTGGAGAAAAGTCAGAGGGCCTCGGTCCTACCAATGAAGCCACTGCAGGAGTGATGCTGTCAGGGGACCCTGGTTGCTTCCATCAACTTCCAAACAGCTTTGCCTGGGGTCTTCATCACTAAGTTAGAACAGCTCTAATATCCTGGGATAAAGAAATTAGGTGTGGGAGTGGATTCAGCAGTTGATTCATCTCCTAGCCCATGGGATTGATTAATGTCAAGCTGATGGCGATGACAGAGAGGAATTGCTTCCTAGTATTAAAACTGCCTGAATCTCATCTCTGATGGTTGAGTAAAGTCGTTCCATGTTAGAAATTTTGGGGCTCCTGTCACCCGTTTCTCTGTACCTGCTGTTAGCTTTGCATCCCTGGAGGCTGCCAGAGATGAAGGGCCCCTGCAGATGGACCAGGAAATAGGTGTAAAAGTGGGGCAAGGAGGGGCTTCCCTGGGGGTCAAGTAGTTAAGAATCCTTGCAATGCAGGGGACGTGGGCTCAATTCCTGGTTGGGGAACTAAGATCCCACATACCAAGGAGCAACCAAGCCCACACGCCCCAATTACTGAAGCCTGCTTGCTGCAGAGAAAGATCTTGCATGGGTACAATGAAGATCCCATATGCCACAACTAAGATTCAACGCAGCCAAATAAATAGTTGAAAAAAAAAAAATACTAGGTAGGTTCATTTGGTAAAAGTGGGGAGACTTAGGGTCCCTGATCTTGAGCTGTACACCTACCTCAGGTTTTTCTCTCTTCTTCAACAAGAAGAGAGGCTCTCAAAGCAAGGTCCCCAGACCAGCAGCATCAACAGCACCAGGGAACTTGTTGGAACTTGCTAGAAAGGCAGATTTCTGGTCTCACCCCAGTCTCTTAGATCAGACACTCCAGGGCTAGTACACAGCTATTTGAGTTTGAAGGACCCTCCCAAGGGGTTCTGATATACCTGAGCTGGAAGAATCTATTCTCCTCCTGGGTATAACATGCCATGTGAAGGAAGAATGTGGATTTCCGAGTGGATGTGAAACCACAGCAGGGATGTGGCCCTAGATGAGGCTGGAGGAAGAGTCAGCCTCATCGGGGCTAGATTAGGAGGATGGTGGACAAATGAATTCAGGCTCAAATCTGAGACTCTGGGCTCCCAGGTAGCTCTGTGATAAAGAACCTGCCTGCCAATGCAGGAGACACCGGAGATGTGGGTTCGATCCCTGGGTCAGGAAGATTCCCTGGAGGAGGAAATGGTAAACCACTCCAGTATTCTTGCCTGGAGAATCTCATGGGCAGAGGAGCTGGGCGGGTTACAATCCATGGGGTCACAAAGAGTCTGACATGACTTAGCAACCGAGCACGCACATAGGGGAGTGTCTCAGAGACAATCGCAGTGCTGGCCCTGCCCTCCCTCATTCAGCAGGGAATCAGAAGTGGCTGAAATTCCAGGCAGGGGTCTTGGACTTTGGAAGGGATTCTCTTTGCTACAGCATTGTTCATGGTCTTCACTGGAACCCTGTAAGCCTCAGAAATAATGATTACTCGGACCATTGTATTGATGAAAACATTTTAAGGATCCAAGACAAGGAGGGGTTGACAGTGATCCTTAATGGTGACCTAGTAGAGGCAGAGCCAGCTGTGTGGGTCCTGACACTTATATAATTTTGGTGGCTAACTGTATTACGTTCACAGATTTTATAAAACCCATGGCCACATGAACACCTGGCCGTGGGTCCCTCAGGACCTTACAAAGGTCTGTCCATCCTCATCCTTGCCCTTCAGGTCTGAATGTGTTCCGGTTCTGACTGGACTCCACCAGCCCAGAAATTAACTAGACAGATTTCAGCTTTTCTCCCTACTCCTGTCTTTTTCCTTTTTTAAGTTTCTTTTTTATTTTTAATTGGAGGATAATTGCTTTACCATGCTGTGTTGGTTTTTGCCATACAACAGTGCAAATCAGTCATAACTGTATATATATCCCCTCCATCTTGATCTTCCTCCCACACCCCCCTATCCCAGCCCTCTAGGTCATCATGGGACTGATGAATCTTTTCCCTTTTTTATTTCACTTTGTTATTGTCTGTTGCCACCAGCTGTATAGAAATGACTCTGGAAGATAAGGTAGGGCAAAGCCTTCTTGTTTCACCCTCTGGCTCAGAGGCAAGGAAGAAGACACTGGCCCCAGGAATAATCTGGCCATGACCATGTGGCCTGGGGGGTGACCTGCATTATTATACTTCTGTAACATTTTCAGGCAATTTTTGCCTCCTCCTCTTCAGATTCCTTGCCCAACTCAAACAGCTCCCCTTCCTGTCACTTCAGGAAAGGCATCCTTTCTCCTGAATCTAGCCAGACCTGAAACCTCGGGGCATTTCTGTCCCTCCCGTCACACAGATGACAAACGCTTGCCCAGGGCCCTGCAGAGACAGACAGCATCAGACCTGCTGATCCTCTCTTTCCAAAGGCGTCACACAGCAAGACTCTCCTTTCCAAACGATCAAAGAGTTTTCTGTACTTTGAAAGCCTCAAGAAGTTCCCCTGGGAACACAGTGCAGGTCACTCAGCACCATGACTCAGACCTTCAGCCCTTTCTTAGGTAATTCTCCTTGAGTGGCACCTAAGGGATCCCACCTTCTGCCCCTGGAGCAGACACTCCTCTGGCTGGCCATCAGCCTCAAGAAGGCTCTGGATGCTGCTCTAAGACCCCTGTGTGTCCTCCCCACACGATGTGGTTCTTCCGCGCCACACCCCCCCCCACGACCGACACACACACCTTTGGCCATTTTTCTCCGATCCCTGCTGGACTATAAACCGTGCTCTAGACGCCAGAACCAGCTCCCGCCGAGCCTGCTACATGGCCCTGACCGCCCCCCTCACCCACCCTCGGAGCGTTCCCCCCCAGCCCAGGGCTTGCAGCCCTGCTGCAGGGGGGCCTCTTTTGGGGTCTGCTCACCTGAGGACAGGAGGCTGCCACTGCTGCCGCTGATGATCTTGCCTTTGCTGCCCATGTTGGCCAGCTTAGACGTCTTCAGCGTCCCCGTCTCAGTCAGGTCGATGGCAATTTCGCTCAGGCTGCGGGCGGCATGGATCTTCGACTAGAAAGACCACCGGGTTGGACAGGTTAGGTGGAGGACAGTCCCCTCCTGGCGAGGACACGCCGACCACAGCGATCGCTTGTCATGCTGAGATCTAGCAAACAGCCTCATGGCCCGAACTGCGGCATTTTTCTGTGTGTGTCCCGGGGCCCATTGCTCATCCTCTGAAACTTTCCCTCAGGAGCAGATAAGACTCCAGAGGTGACTCACTAGGAATTTTCTAAACCTGTCATCCCCCAGGCTGTGTATACAGGGCTTACAGAGTGTGGATTTGGAGTCAGACAGACCTTGGTGAGGGGGGGGGTCCCGATTTGGGGAATGACTTTAGGCTCATGGAACCTCATTACTCCCAGGATGAAACAGGGAAAACACCACCTACTGCTCAAGGTTGTGTGAGGGTCAAAGGAAGTCAGACAAGAGAAAGGCGTCCCTCCCTTCTCCTCCCCCTTCTCTTCCCCTCCCCACACCACCTCCTACATAGCTGTCAATAAACAGTAGTGATTATACAGGATTTTGTGCTTAAAGAAGGAGAAAAAAATAATTGTCAGCTTGGTGAATGATTTAAGAGATGTATGAAGTAAGTTTAGGAAGTTTCAGTAAGTTCTAAAGTGGTTCAAACTCTTAAAGTGTTAGCCATGGAGTTACGAAAACTCAGAGGGCTGGGAAGTGACCACGCTACCAGCCTGCAAGTGTGGTGCACAAGCATAGTGTGCAAGCATGGTGTGTAAGGGCTTCTGGAACAAATGTCATTGGGATGTTTGGTTCCCATTAAGGGGCACCTGGCACGGTGTCCTGCTTCCACTCTGATACCTAAATGTATGAGCCCAAGTCTTCAGATTACGGCTAAGACTCCACTGACTCCACAAATTAACTGGCCCACTTTGGCAAACAGCAGAGCGGACCAGAAGAGATCAGAAGAGGACCCTGTGTTCACAATTACATTCCTAAAAGTAACTGCTGCAGTGAAGCTTTCTGCTATAGTTCCCAGCTCTGGAGGTGGAGATGGATTTGTGTGCCCCCTGACAATTTCTGAGCATGTTGTTTAGTTTCCCTTCATCATCGGGAAATCAGTTCATGATAATGCTTCAGGCAGGGGCTTCTGCTGTACTGTGGACTTCCAGAAAACAGCTATCAATGCTAGTGTAACCTGTACATGTGGCCATCTTTCTGTGGTCATTGGTGATATGCCAGGGACGCACAGATAGAACCGGGCAAGGCTCCCCACTGAGGTTTTCAGTTATTTGATGTGTGTTCACTCCTGGCTGGTGTGAGGCCCAGTCTGTCCCGACACAGCAGAAACCATGGCATGTGGGCAGACCACCGCCCGGCTCCCTTCACATCCTGTGCCCACAGTGGTCTCCAGCAGGGTTTGTCTGAACCCTGAGACCCTGCCCTTCCTCTGGCCTCCGTGTTGATGCCAAAATTGGTGAAAGACAATGACTTTCGACTGCCAAGTACTTTCCTCACCTGAGTTAGATGAGAGCCTGAGAGGCAGAGGAAATGCTGAGATTTTTTGCTTTTTTTGTTTATCGGGTCTGACTTATCCACACTCTTCTATCTCACTGATCCTTCCTTTTTTTTTTTTTCCCCATGATGCAGTTTGTGGCATCTTAGTTCTCCAACCATGGGTTGGATCGGTGCCCCCTGTCCCGAGTCCTGACCACTGGACCGCCAGGAACTGGTCCCTCCTTAACTGTTGTCTCCTCTCCAACCTCAACTTCTGTCCCTACATTCAGAACCAGGCTGCCTTCCTGGGGTGAAGGCTTCCTTGCTTGTGAAATAATCCCAGCTGCCAGTCCCTGGCAGGGTTTTCTGGCTTGTAGCAGAAAGCAGGAAGGCCTCCGTTTCGTTTTGACACAGAATATCAATCACATGCACCTGGCTAAGTTTTATCCTCTGAGCAAAGCAGAGAAAGCACAATCCATCACTTCCTTTCTTTCAACAGTATTCTCTTACCAAGGCCCACGCGTCACCAAGAGGAGCCCACGCATGCAGTTATGCAAGAATAACTCATGAAGTCACAGCCCAATTCACCCTGGTGAAGGATCCAGGCTCTGGAGTCAGAAAGACCTGGACTGGAATCTTGGCTCCTTCCAGCAAATCACAGATGGACCTTGATTTCCAACCTCTCTGATACTGAGATCCCTGTTTGTAAAATGAAGCTCTTAAAACCCACATCAGAGAGGTATGATGTCAGGACTAAATTAGATAATAGACATCAAGGTCATTGGAATTGGAATAAGCTATAAATCAGGTCCTGGGAGGAATTTGCTAGGTGAGGTTCAATGAATGACTCCACTGAATATTTCAGGGGATCTCATCAATCTCGTGGGAAACCCGTCTCCCCTCGACCCCATCCCAGCCACACTAACCTCGGAGACAGGAAATAAACTAGGAAAAAGGGACAACAGGTGTGCTTTTGAGGGAGATTAGATTTTCAGAAGTTTTAGGAAATTACTGACTTCTGTCTAGAATGGAAATATCACAATGCCTGCTTATATCAGGAAGAGAGAGAGCACCAAGAGGAGACAACTTGATGGGGAGACTCCCTCCTTGTAAAGTCAGGTCTTTGGGTCAAAGAACCTCCAAAGCTCTAGACGTTTTGCTTGGAGGGTCTTACTGTACTGATTATTACTACAGGCATTCTGTGAGCAAGGTTTAATTGGCCTCTACCATGCTTTCACTTGGCTTTTGATCTAGACAGAATAAAGAATAGCAGACTGGATAAAGTGGGGAAAAAAGATTCAGGAGGAAAGATGTTAGGTCTGGGGGCCAACTCAACAAGTCCTCAATCTGAATTCAGAGGAACAGTGACTAACATTCACTCTAAACAATTTAAGTTTTCAAATATTTTCCTCTGAACTCTATTAGAGATTCCTTGGGTACATAGGTTGGCAGGATCCAGCTGGTGACATTTCTGATCTTTGGGGTCAGCAGATGTAATTTACCAAATGTCACTGGTGACTGTACAGGCCCTCATCCTGAAGGAGCCACCAGAAAGAAACCAGTATGGCCTCTTTCTGCTCTGCCTTTAGTGATGGAGGGTGTGTGTGTGTGTGTGTGTGTGTGTGTGTGTGTGTGTGTGTGTGTGTGTGTGTGTGTGTGTGTGTGTGTGTGTGTGTGTGTGTGTGTGTGTGTGTGTGTGTGTGTGTGTGTGTGTGTGTGTGTGTGTGTGTGTGTGTGTGTGTGAGAGAGAGACAGAGACAGAGACAGAGACAGAGAGACAAGGAGAGATTTTGAGTGATTTACACCAGAAACCTAAAAGAAGAAAATAACCAAGAGCCAGTGTATGAACACAAGCCTTCTCGGTTACCTACCCCTGCTGACTCCAACCACCAGACCACACTTGTTTCTGGGGTTGAAAAGAATCCCTTGGGAGGCTTGGGCTTTGCTGAAGCACTTCAGAGAAAGGAATGGTTGGCATGGCCCACTACAGTAGAGTATGAAGCAATGGCTAGCATGCCAGCCAACACTGGCTGCTCAGAAATACTTGGAAACACTTCATCCCAGGCCTGCCAACCATCACTCACCCGGAACCATCCTGCCCACTGGAGATGGGTCACATTGCTATTGTCTAAAGAACATTCCAGAAGTGAAAGGTGTTGTAACACAATTCCTAAGGCAAATTTTATCATCTCTGGTTTGGGGGTACTTTGAAAGAGCTTAAACTTTACACAGGTGTCGGCCAGGGAACAGTATGTTCGATTAGAATGATAATAATGAAAGATAGCTCACATCTCCTGAAGCAATCACAAATACTGTGTCACTGGACCAGTCAATGATTTTGGTCAGGGGTTTCTTTGCTGTTATTTAACTGAGGAAAGCAAGAAGGAGTGAGGAAAGGCTTGTCCAGGATCACAGAACGAGAAGGCAGAATCCTTGGACTTCTCTATGGGGCAAGCTGTTCCTCACCTTATACCGCAGGCAGAGGAACTGGTTCCAAAAGGAAATGCATGGGCTCTGGAGCACCTGTGAATATTCAGAGCTTATCTGGGGAAAATTCTCCTGCTCCTAGGAATAGGTGTATTTCCTTCAGTCCTCCAGGGGTTCCTGAGGTGAAAGTTCTCTTGGCTATAAGCGTTTGGTTTGGTCTCTTAAAAGACATTTGTTATTAACAGGTAATCCTTGATAGTTACTTTTAATTAATTGCTTTTGGCTGCACTGGGTCTTCATTGCTGTTCTTGGGTGTTCTCTAGTTGTGCCTGGGCTTCTCATTGCAGCGGCTTTTCTTGCTGTGGAGCATGGGCTCTAGGGTCTCTGGGCTCAGTCACTGTGGCACACGGGCTTAACTGCTCTGCAGCATGTGGGATATTCCTGGATCAGGGATCAAATCTGTGTTCCCTGCATTGGCAGGTGGATTCTTAACCACTGGTTCACCAGGGAAGTCCCTGATGGTTACTTTTAAAGGTTTACTTGCTGTAAGCCTGCTCCATAAAGCCTCCCCAACTGCAGGTGAGACAACCTTCAATAGTGCTGTAGAACCCTAAGGATGAGCTTCCTGAGTTACCCCAAAGATGTTCTAATGCAAAAAGCCAGCACAAGGAGGAGGAGTTCAAACAGCTAAGGTACCATCCTTAGGGTGAAGCATGCTTTTTCTTTTCTGCATTCAACATTGTGGCATCAGTGTGTGTGGGGTCCTCCAAGAGGAATTGGTAGTGGGGTTCAGGAGGGTTGTCAAACTCTCTTACCTCTCATCATGCATTGCCGAACAGTACAGAGGAGAGAATCAAGGTTCTAAGGTTTCGACCTCCAACTCTTGCCACTGGAGGGCAAATCGCTGACACCCACCCACTGTCTCAATACAAAGCATGAGTCAAAACACTTTGGCCCTGTTTCTTTGGATCTAATCGGGCCTCAAATTCCTATGCCAAAGCCCGTCATCACCAGGAGAGCTGTAGAATACTCTCATTATTCCTGGCAACAAAAATATCCCACCCTGTGCCCACTCATCCCAGAAAATGACCAAAAGGGGGGTCAGGAAGAAGACCTAGGAGAGGATTAAATGTGTTACAGAGGAGAAAGTGACTCCCACATGGGAAAGGCCGTGATTTGAAACTGAATGATGACTTAAGGGTTTGCTTGCTTTCTTCCTGTCCTATTGTCCTACTATCTTTCTCTTACCTCCCACTCAGCAGCTCTCCTTCCAATCTTCTCCCCAAGCCAGGGAAAAAGCATCTCCAACCAGAAGGAAAATAACACAAAAGAGGAAGCCACAAGAATCCTAAAGGGCATCAATCCAATATGTCTTGGACCCAGTAAGCCCAGAGTCCTGCCACCTCCTCCCCTTTCAGGACTCACGGGATGGGACAAAACCTCCCATGGGTGATGGTATGGCTAGGCAAGGGGCCAAGGTCCATTCCCCACCCTTCCTGAGCCACCAGAATCCTGAGAAAGATACAGAGCCCATCTTGATATGGCTCTTCACCTGAGGGGTAATGAATGGGAGAGGCTTGTGTGGGGAAGGCGAGAGGAGCCCAGAAGCCGAGGCAGGAGGAAGAAGGGGCAGAATGCTGACAGTAGCCCTGTGTGAACTGGGGAGATGTCGTTTTCCCACCCACCAGGAAATGCACCCCTCCCCCAACCCATGTATGTGAACTTGGGCTAGAGTAAACCTCCCTTGGAGGTTGACTGTTTATTAAGGCCTGAGGCTCTGGGTCTACCTGAGGGAAACAGAGTTGTTGCTTTAAAAAAAATTTTTTTTTTAATGTTTCCAGTTTTGCATTTTTAAGAAATGGAGTTGGCAGTTGGAAAAGCCTGGAGGGTTTTCACAAGCAATTATTCTTAACAGTTAGGTGGTGTCTATTAGTTGAGACTAGTTGCTTTTTTTTTTTTCCTCAAAAGGAAAACAACATGCCAGTGTTTACACACCAAAAAGGGCTTGACTGCTTACTTCTGGGAGAGGCTCTAGGGGTTTGAAAGCAGAATTCCTACCTGGCTGTGTCAAATGGCTTAAGTGGCTCTGATTGCTCTTGACCACGTCTCTGAGAAAGAATTATTCTCTTAAAAAGTTGATCTCATTCCTGCCTCTGATAGCCCTAAAAGGCCAGTCTGTACCTGTGCCCATCTCAGAGCAAGGGAAGCAGGGCCTCCCCCAGCCATCCAATGCCCAATCCTCAAACTACAAGATCCAGAAAAGGGCCCTGCCCTTAGGAGAGCTCAAGGCCCAGTGAAAGGTCTGGTCTCGGCAGAGGCCCTCCCACCCCAGGAGAAGGCCTTACCTTACTCTGCTTTCTGTCCAGATAGAACTGGTGCTGGCTAATGGCCATAGCCCAGATGGACTTGATCAGCGCTGGACACGCGTACCACGTGTGCACTGCGATGCCACTGTGTCCAAACGTCCTTCTTGTCACCGAAGCCCTGGGGGAGCAAGAACCAGAAGGGTCAACAAACTGCACTGGCCGTGAAGGACTCCAGTCCTCAGGCCACAGTTTTTACCAAGAACCCACTGGGTCCAAAAGCTCTGGCATAAAGGTAACCGAAGGGCCCTGTGTGCACACACATGTAGCTGGCTGACAAAGGCCAGCTTTTCATTTATTAAATAGAAAAGGATTCTATTTAAGGTATAGAATATGATGATTTGATCTTCATATACACAGTGATCACTGCAGTCAAGCTAAAGAACATCTCCTCTCCTCTAATATTACCATCATGTGTGCTTGTGTGTGTTTATGGTCAGAGCACCTGAAATCAGTTCTTAGCCAGTTTCCAGTATATTATTAACTATAGTCACCATGCTATACATTCTGCCTCTAGGCTAATTCTTCCATAATTATCCCTTTGTACCTTCTGACCAGCATCTCTCCATTTCCCCTGCCTCCTTGTTCCGCCCTACCCCTAGTGATGGCCATTCTGCTCTCTGCTTCTGCGTATGAACTCTTTTAGTTTCCATCTATAAACGAGACTACATAGTTCTGTTCTCTGTGTCTGACTTATTTCACTTTATAATGTCCTCCAGGTCCATTCGCGTTATTGCAAATAGCAGGGTCTCTTTTTTTTTAAGGTTGAATGATACTCTGTTGTGCATACACACCACAATTTCTTCATCCATCAGTGGACACTTAGGTTGCTGCCATATCTTGGCTATTGTGAATCCTGCTAATATTTTGATTTACTGGCTCCTTAGGGGTCAAAATTTGGCTAAGCGTCTGCCTTGTCTGGAATAAGATGGGTCATTCGAGGACATAGGACGGTCTTTTCTGATCTTCGGCTCCCGGCACTGGGCCAAGGCAAACTTTGGAGACAGGAAAAGCCTTTGACAATGCCCTTTATTAACCAGGCAACACTGCCTGTGGTGAAGGATGAGTAAATTTTCTTCTAATCACCACATCATCTAAGGCAATCAGGACTCCTTACATTATTCTCAGGCAATCTTCCTTGAAAGAGCTGGTTTCAGTCTCAAATATATTCAGAGGGCAGGTGGGGTATAAAAATAATCGGGATAGGGAAGGCAGAAAGAAATGGGCCCGTCCAATCTCTCCCCTGCTACCCAAACCACTTCCACATACACACGGATGTAGGAAATGTGGAGGATGTTGGACAGTGCAGAGAGACGCAATCAGACTTTAAATGGAAGGTGGGAGAGACTGGTCCTAATGTAATTCATCACATTAATGGAATCATGGGGGAGAAAGTTATATGATCGTGTTCTTAGTAAAGAATATTTTATAGGATGGGTACACGATTTTGCAAGTGAAATCTCAGAATGTGTGTGTGCATACTCACGTGTGTGCATGTGAGGGGGTAGGGGGGTGAAGCTTGGGGTATCTTATGTGCACATCAGAAGAACAACATGCATTCCAGATTGAGCTGTCGCATTTCCAGAACCTTGGGGGTGATCAGGACTTGTGAATAATCACATTATTTTCATGGTCAGTTTTTTTCCTTGAAGGAAATTAGAAGCTGCTCCAATCATCTTCTCTTAGGGTCTCAAGATTTAACAGCAGGTGTTACACAGACCCACTTTTAAGGAGGAATTCCAAACTGGTGGTTAGTTAAGACTACAGATTCTAAGCAGAACATTATTCTTTTGGTTAAAACCAAAGTTAAAATGCCAGCTCACAGAAGAACACACAGTTGAAAATAACAGAAAAAGAGCCAGCGAGAGTGAGAAGGGAACCCCCATGGTCTCTGAAACTGCGATGAGAACACTCAATCTGGCTTCCACAGCAATGGCTGATCCTGGGAGAAAATACGTTTTTTTCCACCCTCCTAGAAAAGGTGAATTAGAAAGGAAAAGTCATTTGAAATGTGCTTCAGTGGCAGCAGTGAGAGCAGAGCCAGGCAAGGTGTATTTTCCAGGTAAGGTGGAGGGGTAGGAGGAGGGAGGGGGCTGGCTGGCCTGGGAGTTCCCAGCAGCACCTGAATCAGATGAACCCAGAGTGTTTCTCACGCTCCATTATGAGTTGGTCTCTTCTCTACAGGGTTCTCTTCAGGCTCTTCCCATCCCACCCGACTCTTCTGTTTGGCCAAAACCTTAGAAATGGAATGTCTGCCAAGCCCAGTAAAACCGCAGACACAATGTTGGGTATTGTGTCAGGATGCATCTCCAGGAGAGAAAATCTTGAAGCATCTTCTGTAGCGGCCAAGCCAACCCCCTGTACTTGCCATGTCCCAGGACATTGGTCTTCAGGACACGATTCTGCCCCGGCTCTTGCCATCCTATAACTTCAGTCCTGGCTTCCTTCCTGGGTTGGGGGAGGGGCTGACTACTGAACCATCCCAACAAAGTACAGACTATTAGATGACTCTTCCGTGTTCAAATAAACAAGGCAACAGCAACAGGATGACACGTTTAACTGGAGGAGCGCCAGGAGGCCTGTAGAAGAGCGCTTACTGAAGCGCCAGGCGGAAGTCAGGGTTGGAGCTTTGGCTACATCACTCAGCTTAGCAGCTAATCTAGAATGGTCCCCTTTGCCTACTCTGGTGCACCTTTAAAGCCATCGTCAACCTGGGTTTCCACCTCTGACATCAAGGAAGCCACCTCTCTGGCCCCTCCTTGCCTCCCCTTTCCTCTCTCTGCCGGTCTCTAGGCTGACAGAGGACTACACTCCTTGAGGGGATGTGGTCACTGCTCACATTCAGCGCTAGGGCTTCCTCGGGCTCCTCTACCTCCCTCTTCTCTCTGACACCCACCTGACTGGCATCTTTATCCCCCAGAGGGCCCACTTAGAGCTCTAAGTCCTTAGCTAAGGATTTTTCCTTCTCAGAATGCCTCTCCAGACCAGCCTGGCCAGCTGCAGCATTTATAGGCTGTGTCGTTTGGCATTTGGTACCCTCTGTCCATGTATAATGTGGTGGAAGGCATGTGAGCTATGGAGCCAGACTCCTCGAGTTGACACCCTGCCTCTATCTGGCTTGCTTTCTGTAACCTGGAGCAGGTTACGGTGCTTGTTCTGTGCCTATTTCCCAAGTAGGACAAGAATACTAGTACCTACTTCTGAGGGTTATAGCAAGGACCCAATCAGATAACAGTCCAAGTGTTTAGAACAGTGACTGTGCATAGCAAACACTTAATACACATTAAGTTCCTTATTCCTTCTCCCCAGCTGTGCTAGAAGTTCTTTTCAGGGCAAGTAGACCCTGTATGACTTTTTTCTATACCCCAGGCCCCAAAACAAAGTAACACATAGTTATGAACACTGTTATAGGACACTGCCCGAACACTGATGCTACTCAACAAATGTGAGATGGATCACTTTCATGTAATAGCTAAAGGCCCATGTAATAGGAACTTGTGAGGTTTGGACTCTTTCCGACATCCCTGGGCCTTGGGAAAAGGAAGGGAATTTGGTATTACAACACGATAGGACAACAGGCCTGGAGAGAACAAGAACACAGACACACACAGACACACACGCAAGGATGTGTCCAAGATACCTTTGTCTTAGCAGAATTCCCAACAGAACACAGGCTTAGAGTCTGTCTAGTCCTTACCCTCAGTTTCTTAGGTCATTCAACCTCCATCTTTATTTTGTCAATCATCCGCGTTTTCTGCATCTGACCCACTGTAGCACTCATTCGGGGAAATTGTTTTCAGCGTCTCTCTGCTACCACCTGTCCTGCACCAACGGATTCCTGCTCTGTAGAGACCGGGTCTCTGGACCATGAGACCCTTCATCACCAGAACCTGAAAAATGCTGCCAACACTCCTGTCGTCACCTGACCACCACCTGGACTTAGGTCGTTTTCAGCTTGCCGACTGCATGGTAACTGTGGCGCGTGGGGGGCGCTCTTGGCTACATGGGAGGCTGCTTCACGCAGATTACAGGACCAGGCGAGCGATGCATCAGTCCTCTTGGGTTATCACTGGCTGCAGGAGCAGAGACAGCCACCCCCCAACAAGCCTCACCCTCTGACGGGGCATGAATCTTACTCCGGAGGTCTTGAGCTGAGAACTTTCTGGGAGGCACCTTGGCCTGAACGCCCAGAAGCCATGTGTGTGGGAAGCTGGTGCCAACAGCTCCTCTGCCCTAAGCCATGGCCAGGGCAGCAACAGCTCATCACGTTCCCATTTACTCCCCCAGAGACCCTGCCCTCCGCCTGCCTTCCCAAGGCTTCCTTCCTGTTCTCAGTCTGCTTTTGGACCTGTTGAAAGTGATTTATCCTTAAGCATTAGGTCTGTTTTCAGGGAATTTTGCTGCTGCTTCTGAGTCACCTATAACTCTAGGACTAGCAGACAAAGAGGAAAACTCACAGTGCACCCCCCCCACCCCAACCTGAGAACCTTCCTCAAAGGGCTTGCTGCATTCCAAAATGGGACCCTATTGTTCAGTGCTGGACTTGGGGAAGCACAGATTCTGACACGACTGCTCCCTGGGGTACAATGTAAGGTGGAGAGAAAAAGACCTGCATTTCTTTCATATCCACCCACCACTGCTAATACCCGAAAGTTACAGCTCATGGAATGAGACCATTCAGCACAACTCTTTAGACTGTAGGTTCCCTCTGCTGCTGACAGTCCAACCAAAAACAGTCTCAGAAACTGACAAGCCACCCCTCAGACTCTTCTCTGGCAAAAACTTCCTAAAAGGACTCAGGCCACTGCTCACTTTAATTTGGTAATTGTTCCAAAGCGCTACAAATCTTTCCTAAAGTGCCCCGGCTTGTAAAGACAACTCCACATATACGGGCAAGTAACACATGTAGTCAGATGAGATGATCATGGCATTGCTCTTTACACACACACACTGCATTTCTCAACACATAGAACAAAAACAAAGCTCTGTTCTCCCATTCAACCACCTTCTTCCCCCTAAATTATTAATAACACGAATAGTGACAGCACAAAAATAGTAATGTAAGAAATATGTCACCAGGGCACGCACTCCCAGGAGGAAAAAACATTTCTAGCTTACCTGCGTGGGTCATGAACTTCCACAGAAAACTTCTTCTCTCTGAAATACAGGTTTTCCAACTGTCTCCATTGGAATATCTGGACAGAAAACAATGCAGTTGAAGTTCAAGTGTGAGAGGCTCACGGCTGCAGTCCTCTGTCTGCGGCTGAACTTACAGCTGGCAGTTTCCTTATCAGAGCTGAACCCCTGCAGTCGTTTGCACCTCCTATGCCTCTTGCTTCACACACACACACACACACACACACACACACGCACAGCTCTCCAGCTCAAAACCCCGGCAACGTGGGTGTGGATTTTCCTGCAGGCTTCTCAACAGGAACAAAACAAGTTCTTTTCAAGTGGTTCCCCGGCTCTGCTGGGCCTTTGTTGAATTCTCCAAGATAGTTCCCGGCTCTGCAGTTTTCCCTCCAAGGCGAGGGGGAGGAGGAGGAGTGGAGGGCGGGCTGGCGGAGGGAGGGAGGGAGGGAGGGAGCCGGCGCTCTCAGGAGGGAGCAGTAGCCATCTGCCTGCAGCGCTGATCCGGCTTCCTCCCTGCAGTGCTCCAGTGGTAAGGCGCTTGCATTCCCAGCCTCCCCTTGGGACTCCACTTCCCGCCCACTAATGTGTCAGCAGCCGGACTCGCCCTGGTGATCTGGGGCGGCTGGGGAAGCTTCCCCTCCAAGGGTAGGGGCTGCTCCGACCCTATTTGGGGGCAGGCGACTCCAGATAACAACAGAAGCCTGACAAGCCCAGCTTCTTTCTTCAGCACAAAGAAAATCAGGGCTAGCGGGATGCTGCAGTCAGGGGCTTGTGGCCACTGGGGCGTTGGAGAGTGAAATTAGCGCCGTTCTGAACGGTGGGAGTTAAACAGAGTTCCTGGCACTGCCCAAAGGCCCTGAAGGTCCTGGTGGACATTCTTCCTTAGCTGAGCGAGTCTGTTCACTAAGATGTTTGGGAGTAATTAGAGGCAACACTGCTCTGTGAGGGGGTTCTTGCATTGGATGAAAAAGAAAGTTATTTAAACTCTGAGGGAAATGTCAAAAGAAGTTCAACTAATGCCCATAACATTCATATTTGTATCTGATACAATATTGCAGTCCCTTCAATAGAATTTGAGTTTGTTTAGCCAAAAGAAGGGCCAAACAGATCTTCACCCTGCAAGTGGCTGATTTCTTCCCCTGGTCCTCCCTTGCATAGCCCACTGAGTTAAGGCAGATGCTTTTCAGGGTCTTGTCTTAGACCCAGAATCCTCTCACCTGACGCCCCTGACACTTTCTGATCTGTTCACATTCTTTCCTGCAAGAGGACAATTTCTGTGTCCCATCAATTCTCCTTGCCAGACCCAAGACACAGGCCTGGCCAAAGGACTCCGCCTTGTTGTCAAACTGGGCCAGAATAAAATTGTTTCCGGCAAGGCTGACTTCTTCTCACAACCTGCTCTGCAGAATCTTAAAACTATTCTGTCTGCCTAATGGGAAGGAGGACATGGATTTTCTCTGATTTCAGAGCCATCTCTTTTGTTGACAGCTCAGAGTACATTTTGCTCTGAAGTCCAAGGAAAATTGTACTTCCTTTTTTTCCTTTCCGGTCAGTTCCAAGGAAAGCAAGTCCTACAGGAGCTCAGACAGCCTTGTGTCCGATCACAGATGAAAAGCCACCTGTGTAGTCGATGACTTGAGTCCCAGACCTGAGCCTTAAGCTCTCAACTGATTGCTCTGCTAAATCCCGTAGTGAAATGCACAGAGTTCCTCTCTGATTCCCTACTGATAGGTATTTACCGAGGTTCCACTTGAACCTGGCCACAGACACACAAGCACCAGAACTAACAGCTCCCTGACCTTGTAACCTGGAGGTAGGTAGTACATAGAACAAAGTGGCCAGGCAGATGCTCTGGAGTCCGGCTACATTTGTTTGAATCCTGAGCCCCTTACATCCAAACAGTGTGACATCAGGCAAGTGACTGCATCTCCTTTAGCCTCAGTTTTCCCATCTGTAAAATGGCAATAACACTTCTAAGGTAGAAGCAACACAGATCCTTAGCATGGTACTGGTACAAAGTAAATGCTCAATGAACTCAGGTCTCAGTGCAATTCTAGTTGCTCTTACTTCTCCCAAATCCTGGCAAATGAGGTAGATTAACTCCAGAACAACGAAAATTATTAAGCTTTTTTTTTTTTAAACTTGTAGCCCTGTCATTGGGGTTTAAGAAAATAAAAGTCCCAGAAATCTGAAGTGTATGGATTTAGTACCCTGCCTACCCCCCATCCCCTTTTCTCCAAAGAGAGGGGTGGGTAGGAGATGGCTGATCCCTGAGGGGGACTTGCATCATGTGTGTAGCACCCACCTGGCCAGGTAAGGTGGAGCCTCGGCCAGGACCTGTTTCTCGGGTGTGTGACCCGAGGGCCCTGTGCTTGGTCTAACACTCTGCTGTCTCCATCTCAAAATTCTCAATAAGCTTGATCAATAAGCTCTGAATTTTCATTTGTCTCGGGCCCTGCAGATTATGCCACTGGTCCTGACTGATGCTCATGCCTCAGGCACTGTCTCTGGGGGACGACATGTGGGGGAAGATGCATCTGATGGGCAGACCTCCTGGGCTTTATCCTCTTGGCATTGCGCTGGTGAGCACCTCACATGGGCCTCGGGTCGGGAGCTCCCTCCTTCCTGGTGAAAACTCCCAAAGCCCAACACTCAGGGGCTGCGTTCCCTGGCAATTTCTCCCTCCCTGGCTTTTTACAAAACAGAACTTAGGCCGGGTGTTCCCCGAAAGTACTCCCCATGCCCCTGGAGTGGAGAGCCTTGTGTCTGCCAAGGACCAGAACACAACCTTGTATCTGCTGTGCCCTTCTGCCTACTGATGGTGCATTGCAGGCTCCTGCCTCGGCACGGAACCCTGATGGCCCAGCTCCCAGCATCTGTAGACATTTCCAACAGGAGCAGAACAGTGGCTTTGCCCCGTTTGCTCTAGGCAGGGTTTTTTCCTTATTTTTTTTCTTCTTTTTTGTAAATGAAAACACTGGGAAGGGAGGGTAGGAGGGTAGTTTTCCAGGCCAGGAAGGTCCCAGGAACCCAAGAGGAGGTGTTCATGAGGAAACAATGGTCTCATCCTTTCCTCCCACACCTGGGGGGACACTGAGTGCTTGGAAACAGGCAGGGGGATGAAGGCAGCTGGACGCCCCACGCACCAACGTGGCCTCTTGTGCTCGAGGGCCCCTGTGCCCACCGTTCTAAGGCTGTGCCTACTAAACTCTCCCTCTGAGGCTGGTAGAGTCGAACAACAAGCAGATAAACCGCAGACATTCGGCTTGGCTCCCCTTTGTGAACAGGGTACACTAGGCTCTGAGGCGCTGGTTTGGGGGCAGCCCTCGATAATCCGTGTCCCTTCAAAAGAACCCCTTTACTCACTGCAGCTATCATAACCCAGCCACCAGCTAAAGACGCCAACATATTTTGGGACTCCACATAAAGAACTCATTGGACGCATAAAGATGGTTATGGCTGGGCTAGATCCCTTAGGAGTTTGGCTAATTCCTATGGCCAATTCTGCCCAAGGAGCTACCTAAAATCTCAAACACAGGTCTATCAGTAATCAAAGGACTTATTAATTAATACCTATGAAAAAGGCCTAATGCGCTTCATTGGGGCATCTTTGAAAAGCAGACGCCTCTTCTTTGATCTTTTAGCATCAACCCCCCCACCCCCCGCCACAAAGAGCAAGTGGGAAACTTTCTTCTTGGGGAAAATGAGGCCCAGAGAAATGAGGGGAAAATGCCTAAGGCCACACAGCAAGTCAGTGAAGGAACCAGAAATAGGAGTCAAGGGCACCTGGCCCATTACTCTAACCTCTAACTATGTTCCTTTCCCTACGGGGTCCACCAATTATTGGGAACAGCTCTTACTTACTAATGGATGGTTAACTTTACGAGTGGAATGTTTTTTTTTTTTTTTTAACAAACGAGCAGCTAGGTAGGAAGTATAAGCCACATCTTTTCCATCCTATATGGAGGCTTTTCTCTCCTCTACAGGCTGTAAATGATAACACTTATTACTCCTTTCTCGCCTTAGAGTTCTGGCTTCCTCTGGTTTTCTACACAGAGATGCTTCAGTATCAGCAGCTTTCCATCCAGGACTAACAAGTAACAATCATGATTAAGAACAGACTTAATAATTTGGTCTTGCCCGGAAAACAAAAGAGAAGAGAAACCTTCCAGAAGTGGTTTTATGGAGACCGTGCCTGTTGCCATCATTGGAACCACGGCTGGTCGTGGATGTGGATTTGTGGCTTCTGACCCAGATGTGCAGTTCCCAAGCAAACATGGGTCCTCCAGTTCCCCTTGCTGGGGCTCAATGTGATGTGTAAAAGAGGAGACGGAAAACGTTTACGCACAGAAAGCAGACAGGAGTGGCTAATAAACACAGCCCCTGTGCCCTGAGTGCAGCAGAGCACACTAAAACACTTAACAAGCCGGACCAGGTTCCTGGATCCCATTAGCTGGTCCGCCTGACTGCCACATCCTGTGTACGCTGGAGGTCAGGGCTGGGAAGGACTCCTGTCCTGTTCTTTCGGAGTGGGTGAAGGAGCAGTGGGGACGGGCCCAAGGGCCTTGACTCCGAGACTTCCTCCGTAGCCACTGTTTACTGGGCGCCAGCGCAGCACGTGGGGTGATGGGTGAGCTCTTGAAATGAGACGGAAATAAAGGCTTGAGAGGAAGCCAGCTCTAGTGGCTCTGATTCTGGAGCAGGACTTGGGGGGTGGGGGCTTGACTTCCTCCTGTCCCTGAGGTTGAGTCACTGAGCCTCTTAATGACCTCTCTCTGAGTAACTTCCTGCTGCTTCTAGAGGGGCCATTATACTGCGTCCCGGGGGTCATCTGGCCAGCCCCCGCCTCCCACAGATAAAGCAAGCCTAGGGCGGAGAAGTTAAGGGACTGGCAGAGGTTAAATGAGTAACCGATGTCAGGCCCACTCTCGTGGGCTCTTCCTAACACACCAGGGGGACCTGGTAATGAGTGAGAACAGTTGTTTCCAGCCGATGGTTAAGTAAGCCATCGCTTCTCCAAAGGTTCTTGGCTGCCTGCTTTGCAAACACCAGCAAGGAGTTCTCTTGTATTATAAGAAGAATGAGAATCAGGCCAGGAATAACTTTGGAGCTCAGGATGAAAAATACCAATAAAAAACCACTTCCTGATTTCATTCTCTGTTCACCCTCTAGAAGCTGTCACTGTCATCTCCAGGTATATTTATACCTTCAGCAAATAAACATGAGCTGACACACACTGAGACGGATACAGCACAAAAGAAGTCACTCAACCCCAACCGGACGGACTTGAATTAAAATAGGAGAACAACACAGAAAACCCCAAAGCCTGCACACTCAGAAGGTTTTACAGGAGTGCCCTGATGAGGCTCCCCTGTCATTCAGGAACTAATTCTATGAACAACAGAAGCAGTGCTGTTTTTAATTGGTTAACACTCTATGTTGGAGGTTTTCATATCAGCTGCATGGGTATTCAATATATTGGGCTGATCAGAAACTTTGTTTGGGTTTCTCCACACCATCTTATGGAAAAATCCAAAGGAACTTTTGGCCAAGTCAGTATTTTATGCTTAGAGAAGACCGAAACAAGGCCCTGGGGATTTAGGTAACATCCAATCCCCATTCCTCTTTCGAACATTCAAGTCGTGGTGTCTACTCTGCACAAACCTATGCCAAGAGGGCAGAGAAAGGACATGCCTCACATGTGTCTCTCTGTCTAAGGCGCTTTTTGGGAGGATGTGACATACATAAAGCAGACTGTATCCATGGCATAGGAACCACCTTCAAGATGGAGTTTAAAATCTCCTAGAGTTTCTGTATCAGGCTTCTGTTCTTGGGAGGGACTTCCCTGGTGATCCAGTGGTAAAGAATCTGCCTGCCAATGCAGGAGACACGGGTTTGATCCCTGGTCTGGGAAGATTCCACATGTTACAGAGCAACTAAGCCCATGCGCCCAGAGCCTGTGTTTTACAACAGGAAAAACCACTACAAAGAGAAGCCCACGCATTGCAACAAAGAGTAGCCCCTGCTTGCTGAAACTAGAGAAAGTCTGTGTGCAGCAACGAAGAGCTAGTGCAACCAAAATAAATATTAAAAAAAAAAAATCCATGGAGGCACCGCACCAATTTATGAAATATATCTTGTACTTTTGTCTCAGACTCAATATTTATGACCTTTGCTGAGACTCCCTGGTTTTGGTTCATCATTTTTAGGGATGAGAGCTCTGACTTGGAAGTCAGGAGGCCTCAGTGCCAGTCCTGACTCTGTAAGTCCCTCTTTATCTTGGCTTCCTTTTCTGCCTTCCCTTACCAAAGGAGGGGCATGTGTGTGGGCCTTCTGCATTCAAAGCATGGAGTGAAGGTCGGCCTATAAATCCTTGAAATGCCACCTGGCTACTCTTTGGAATTTAAAAATAAAGTCACTTGTTTTAAACATCTCCTATTTATGGGAAACGGTACAGTTGACGCTGGATATCCTCAGGGGCTTTGTTCCAGGACCTTCCTTGGATACTAAAATCTGAGGATGCTCAAGTCCATTATATAAAATGGAGTGGTATTTTCATAAACCCCAGGCACATCCTCTGTACACTGTAAATCATCCCCAAGTTATTTACAATAACCTAATATAAATGCTATGTAACTAGTTGCTGGCATGCAGCAAATTCAGGTTTTGTTTTTTGGAACTTTCTGGAGTTTAAAAATTATTTCTGAATATTTTCAATCTTGCAGTTGGTTGAATCCACAGATGTGGGACCTGCAGATAAGGGAGCTAACTGTTTCACTGACTAAAAGCATGGTTTTCAAAGTTGCACTGTCTATAACTTACTGGCTGTTTATCCTTGGCAATAAAATTTCTTTGTTTTTCTTTTATCACCTTTGAAATAAGACTACCAACAACATCAGTTTTGTTTCCATAGCAATGCTGTATCAATGAACTAATACATACTAAGTGCTGCAAATGGAGCTAGGTATGTAGTTAGCACTTAAATATCAGCCATTATGTTCTCTTTCTGCCATCACTCACATGATAGTATTACTCTTCATGTAAAAAATAAAGTTCTCATTACTTTGAACACATAGCCCAAAGTACAGGTTTGTGAAATTCTTTCTTAAAAGATGGCTAATATGGTGCCATGGGCATTTTAAAAAATTAATTTTTCACCACACAAGGATAAGTCTAACCCAGGTTCTCCTGCATCCGCTTGAGTTGGTTTTGATGTATTCTCTTTAGGTTCTTTGCTTCCAGTTCTTATCCAGTCAGTTCCTAGGTCCACCACAATTTTGACCAGAGTCAGTTTTGACCATTTTCCTGCTGATATTTTTTGGGGGTATCACACACCTTGTGGGATCTTAGCTCCCCAACCAGGAATTGGACCCCTGTGTCCCCTGCAGTGAAAGCGTGGAGTCCTAACTACGGGACCACCAGGGAATCCTGCCTGCTATGACTTCTAATCTCACAACATTCACCCTGAGAGGAACCAGCCTCCTATGATACAGCTCAGTAGTATTCACATGGCATGGGCCAGACTGGAGTCCAAACCATGGCCTCCAAGACAAGCAAACTCTGTCTCCACGTTACTAGCTCAGAGAGTGGTTGTGAGGGTGTCCTTAGGACCAGCGCTGACAGAGGGCTCCCTGGCCTCCATTTTCTCCCGAGAGGGCCAGATACCCAGCCAAGAAAACAATAGCTAATTTTTCTGCACCGCTGGACCTAATGGAATCAAGATGTTCCTCTGGCTGACTCCTCAGTGTCAGACTACAGGAGCTCTCGACTGATTTGGTTAATTCAGTGACAGACGTCTGGAGCACCAGGCCCTGACCCTTTAACAGACGGCCTCTTTTTAACCCATCAAAAACCTTTTAGCTTCCTTTGGCTTCAGAGTCATTACTAGGCACAGAGAGAAGGAAAGAAGATCCACAGATACTTAAGAGGTCCATGGAGAAAACAGGCCATTTTATTTGTCCCCACTGAATGCAATTTCCTTTTATTTCTCTCCTTGGGGGGCATCTCTCTGTATCATTTTCTTGTGTGTATTTTGGCTTTTTCTCAGGGAAAGACCTGACCATAAAGCTTTGGCAAATGTAAAAACTTTCAAGAGAAGCTGAAAGCGTTTTTTCCTTCCTTATCCTTGGCCTCCTGATGGAATTTCTTCCTTCCTCCATGTGCCTCTGGGGGGATGGATGTGGGTTAGTGTCTGAAGGGAGAAACTGTCCAGGGGTTTCTGGCCAGGTAATTCATGTTACCTGAGTCGAGCTTTATTTTTTTCCAGCAGTGAGCATGGGGGCTCAGTTTGGTGTGGCTTCACTTCTCTGCATGCCAGGCTTTTCTTTTTTTTTTTTTAAAAAAAAATACTTCAAGGCTTCGGACTTCCCTGGTGGTCCAGTGGCTGAGACTCTGTGCTCCCAAAGTAAGGGGCCTGGGTTCAATTCCTCATTAAGGAACTAGATCCCACATACCACAATTAAAAGACTCAGAGCAGTCAAATAACTAAATAAATATTTTTTAAAAAACCATTCAACATCTGCTATGACTTCTGTGAATGGGATGCTTCAAAGATGGAATTGGCCTGCAAAGTAGTAAGTCCATCTTGGGTGGGGAATTTTGATGGGAACCACTTGCAATGGTAAAGATATTTTCTTGGATAGCTATTAAGGGTTCTTTTTTTTTTTAACTCCTTTGGAGGACAGACTTTGGGTAACTCTGTATTTAAAAAAATTTTTTGGGGGGGTATAGTTGGCAGTTAAGAGTTCTCTTATGCCTGGAAGCCCTGCCCAGAGGTGTTGTGTCACAGTGAGATCTGATTTCCCTGATGGGGTCAACCTGAATCCTTGGGAGATGGGGTAGAATAGAGGATAGGATGACAACCAGCTCTACATAAATAAAAGTAGACACTCATAATTAAAAACCTGGATAATCAAGCTTAAAAAAAAAAAAGAAATGACAATACTCTAGTGTTATCTGTAAAACAAAGTTTAAAAATGTTAATCAACTAACAAGGGCTCTTTGGGAATAATCACTTAAGAGCAGTTGGCATGCACTTTAAACCAGCCAGTGCTCCAAGGGCTGGCCCATCCTTCTGGGGAGGGGAAGGCCTGGCAGACCCTGGTTTCTGTGGGGTGCAGAGTGCAGGTGTGGGCTCCAGGCTCTCCTGGTTGGAAAGTGTCCTAGGGAGCACGGGGGCCGGGCAGGCCTGGGGCCAGGGCAGGCCTGGGACGGCTGGCTCAGAGTGCTGCTGAGAGCACTTGGCGGTCCTGCTGGCTGTTCTGTGATGGTGGCGCAGCCAGGAGGGGCGGGGAGGCTGGGGCGGAACCGCCATCTCTGCCGCTGGTGCCCTGGCTGACTTTGGCGATTTCCCTCTCTCTGGTCTCTCTTACTAAGCAGTTCTGTATCTGCTCCACAGCTTAGCCTTCCCAGAAAGAAGAGATGAGGGGATGTTTTAAGGAGATGTGGTATGGATTCCAATTCTAGAATTTCTCTCTTTCCAGAAGGGCTCTGCCCTTGTTCCCGTTTCCCTAGAGGAATCCTGAAGTGGGCAGGTCAGTGTGGGAACTGTGAATTTGGGAGAGAAGCCATGAGAGCAGAGGGGGAAACGGGCACTTCTCTGCAACCTGCCCTAAACCATGTTTTTCGTGAGGGCTGTTCCCACTCCCCAGACAGCCCAGCCCTCAACTAGGCTGGTTCTCCTTGATATTCATTCATCGTCCTCTGTCAAGCCAGTTCTCATCCTGTGTCATGTCTTTTTTTACTCAAATGTCTTTTCTATTAGACTCTAGGCTTGTTGAAGGTATTTTCCTGGCACATAGCACAGTGCTTCAGGGCATATTAGGCACTCAGTAATTGTTAAGTGAATAAGTGAATGAATGAAGAACTCTAGAAGGTAGGTTATTATGGCAACCAGAGTTCAGAGAGGTTAAATCACTTTCTCCAAGTCACACAGATCATAAATGGTGGAAGTTGGTATTTGACTCCTATCTGCTCAAAATTCAGGTAACCTCCATGCCATGAGGAACCACCAGACCCTGAATCTGCACATCTTGTTAATGTATTTCTAAAC
Organism: Muntiacus reevesi; assembly: GCF_963930625.1. NCBI lineage: Eukaryota > Metazoa > Chordata > Mammalia > Artiodactyla > Cervidae > Muntiacus > Muntiacus reevesi. Next base: position 27,853,672 of record NC_089250.1, read on the forward strand.
CACATGGGAAATGGCAATGGGGAAGTGGCAGAGGGTGCCAGCCTGGGAGCTGCAACCCAGGAACTACAGCTCTTCCTTCTTCTGGTAGCTCTGTCTGAAATCAAGTCTGTTCCAAAGTGAGTGGGTCTCCAGGAGTTCAGAAACTCAAGCTGGAATCCTCTTGAATCCAGACCTGGAGTGACCCCTCACAACCCATTCTGGCTAGATTGGTGGAAGGCTCTTTGCTAGGCATGACCTGGAGCAGGTTGAACCCTCCAGTAGAGTCCCCCAGTCCCACCTCCAGGCTTGGCCAATGAGCCCCCAGGTGCAGGAGTGAGAGCTTGACAATGTTCAGGCTGTGCTAGGGTTTAGTATGAAATAGGTTCACACCTTAGGAAGATCAACCTGGGATTCCCCTCTGAATCATGCTCATTAAGAAGGAAAAAACCTCACAGAGCTTCCTAAGTATTGTGGGGTTCAGCAGAAACAAGCTGAGATCCGAGACAAGGCAAAGGGTACTGGATCTGACAAGCAGGGTTTCTCAGCCTGACATTTCCTGCTTCTAAGCAAGAAAAGGCATCCAGCTGAATGATTCAGTGGCCTGCCATCCTCCAGAGATTCCCTTTTGACATCTAGTAACTGGTAGTAATTTGGATCCTTTTTGCTCCAAGAGACAAAAAATAAAATCAAGAGACAGTCTAGAGCAGGAGTCCCCAATCTCTGGAATACAATGCCTGACGACCTGAGGTGGAGTTGATGCAATAACAACAGAAACAAAGTGCACAATAAATATAATGCTCTTGAATCATCCTCATAGCATCCCCCACCTCACCCCGGTGCATAGAAAAAGTGTCTTCCATGAAACTGTTCCCTGGTGCCAAAAAGTCTGGGGACCGCTGCTCTAGATGGACTGGTCGGGAAATGTTATGCTTTTTGTTTTTCCATCAACAAGTCTAAGCTGTTAAAAGCTCTCCTGCCTCCCTCCCTTTCCTTACAGATGTCTGATCTTTTCCTCCAACCCTTCCTTATAGAAGCTATGCTATTTATCCTTCTATCTCTGAGACCACAATACACATATATATGGAGGTGGCTCACAACATCCTAGCAGATAGCAGAGATATTCTGCTCTGCCTGCCTTTTTTCATTTAACCACTATCTTCTACCTTGGGTCAGGCACTGCGATACCAGTGGGCATGCAGTAAAGAAAACACCAACAGTCCCCGCACATTTCTGTGAGGTAGGAAAATAAATCAGAGAACTATACGGAGGACATTAGAGGGTAGCAGGTTTGAGGACAAGCATCAGGGGTAGGACAGGGGTTGTCACTGTGTATAAAGCAGTCGGGGAAGGCATTGCTGCAGTGACAGCTGAGTGGCTATCAGAAGGAAACTGGGGCAAAGCTGTACCCCCTTATCAGGGAACACTATAAGGATGAAGACCCAAGGCACCATTTGTATATATGTGTTTGCTGTGTGAGAAGAGAAAATGCTGAAGTAAACAGAGAATGATGGAAACTTACTCAGCCATGAGAAGGAATGAAGTTCTGATTCATGCTACAACAGGGATGAACCTTGACCACATTATTCTAAGTGAAAGAAGCCGAGCATGAAAGGCCACAGATTCTGGTTCCATTTATACAACATGTCTGGCACAGGCAAGGCCAGAGAGACAAGAAAGTAGGTTTCTGGGTGACTAGGGCTTAGGAGGGTTGTGGAGAAATGGGGGTAACCAGGAGCTTCTTAGGCCTTTCCACTGCTCTGACTGCTAAATCCTACTCTTCATGAACCATAAAACTGAAGATGCTCTTTGGTTAAAACTCAGTGAAATTACTTACTTAAAAGGAGCCATCAGTCCAGGATAAGGCCCCCTAATCCCAGGACTGCCCCTTTTCCACAGGCAGCTTCTGACTCCCCCTGCTTTGATGGTCCTTCTATACGGCTTTCCTCTCGTGTCTGCTGAGGTGGGCTCTGCAGATGACAACTGATCTCCACCAGCCCGACTGCTTTGTGCTATCGTAACTGAGGTATCTCTGGGGGTGTTCTCTGACACTGCCATGTAAGAAATCTGGCCAGGGACCCGTTTCTCAACCCCCACAGCTCCAAGCATCAGCTCCATGACGTGGTTAAAGATATACACCTGTGCACGGCCACACATAGGCCATTACCTCAGCTGTATCTCCTGATCCTTGCTACAGGCAGGACTAGAAGCTGGTTTATGGTCCAGGGAGGCCTGGAGAGATGGGCACCTAGAACCCCTCTGATTCTTTGACCTCTTGATAAAAGGTTAGAACAGAAATACTTATCAAGAGGAGGCTGGGTCCACTCAGGGGGTGGGGGTAATCCACAGGCCACATTTGGTGATGCTAGTGGGTAAAGAACCTGCCTGCCAATGCAGGTAGACGTTAACAAACACAGGTTTGATTCCTGGGTCAGGAGTATCCCCTGAGGAAGGCAAGTCAACCCACTTCAATATTCTTGCCTGGAGAATCCCACGGACAGAGGAGCCTGGTAGGCTACAGTTCATGGAGTCACAGAGTCGGACATGACTGAAGCAACTTGGCATGCACGCACACTTTCTAGAATGATTCTCAGGATTGGTGAGGAATCTTTCAAAAACCCATGCAGCATCAGAAACACCTGTCACAAATGCCGGAAAGACCTGCGTGCTGGGATGGTCTCTGGGTTCACTGACCAGGGCTCTCTGGGGTTGCCCCAGGTCTTAGCACAGTTGATCAGGAGTAATGTTACTGGTAGGTGATGACACCACTGCACAACCAGAGTTGCAGGATCCGACAGTGATGTACTAGCCAAGACTTTATGATAATCCATCTCAGAGGAGTCTGGTGGGCTACAAGTCCATGGGGTCGCAATGAGTCAGACATGACTGAGCGACACACACACACATACATACCATCCCTCCCACTCCCCCACCGTTGCCTGGAGAACTTGACGGGTGTCTCCTAAAGTTAAGGGCTGAAGCTGAGATTGCCACCCGACCCCTGCTCACATCTAAACAACGCGGAGAGGGCTGCTAGCTGCCATCAGAGGAGGTATGGAGAGATGGAGGTTGCCCAGTTGGGATGAGATTTAATGTTACATCAAGTTGGGGGCTTTGGTTGTTATCAAGGATTGGGCACTCTAATTTTTTTTTGTTTTCAGTTTAAACTTTTTATTTTGTATTGGGGTACAGCCAGTTAACAAACAATGTTGTGATAGCTTCAGGTGAACATACTCTTCACCTAGTGGTCCAGTGGTTAACATATTGTTCATCTGAAATTATCAGGGACTCACCCATACATATACCTGTATACCTTCTCCCTCAACCTCCCCCCCATCCAGGCTGCTACATAACACTAAGCAGAGTTCCATATGCTATAGAGTAGGTCCTTGTTGGTTATTCATTTTAAGTATAGCAGTGTGTAGTTCATGTCCATCCCAAACTCCCTATCTCATTTCTTAATAAAATTAACTTTGCTATTTAAAGTGACTCTTTATTACCTGGGAGATCAGAAAAAGTCATGAGCTGCTTGCCTTTCCATCTAGGGAAGAATACTTTTAAAAGAACAGTGGGAGATAGAAGAAATGTCTTTTGAGTCCCAGGTCATCGATATTCTTGTTAGCCTGACCAAGTCTTTGGTTTTTAAGCGAGAGAAGCCCAACCAGTTCCTAAGTCACTACTGGTTCAGGGCTCCCTTTGGAGTGGGTGGGGCTGCTGGAGGTGCCTCTACCAAAGACAGAGATCCAACAATAGCCTTTGGTTTTCATTATCGTCTTCAGATTACACCCAAGGTCTATGGGGTGCCCTGGGTAGCAGGAGTCTGTTTCTGCCAGTTATCTAGAAGTTTGGCAGTCTCAAGGGGGCTACTGGCCTGTCTGGCTGGGTGTTTATTTGGATGTTATAAATACAGATAGTTCAGTTGGTAAAGAATCTGCCTGGAATGCAGGAGACCCCAGATTGATTCCTGGGTCAGGAAGATCCAGTGGAGAAGGGATAGGCTACCCACTCCAGTATTCCTGGGCTTTTCTTATGGCTCAGTTGGTAAAGAATCTGCCTGCAATGCGGGAGACCTGGGTTCAATCTCCTGGGGGTTGGGAAGATCCCCTGGAGAAGGGAAAGGCTACCCACTCCAGTATTCTGGTCTGGAGAATTCCATGGACTGTACAGTCCATGGGGTCGCAAAGAGTTGGACATGACTGAGCGACCTTCACTATAAATACAGAGTGTTGAGTCTGACCCCTACTCCCCTCCCTCCCCACTATCAACGTGGCTGTGTATATAGTGATCCTAGTGCTTGACACGTGCTGCTGCTTAATAAGAAGATGACACTCGGCCATGGGTGGCAGATGAGCTCTGGGAGACCTCACACCCCACATGAGGGACAGACGCTCAGCTGGGCCGGGGGCAGGGTGGGAAACTATTTCTGGTCATCTGCTTGGATCTAGCTGGGGTTTCAGTGAATCTGGACAATAGTCAAGAGACAGACAGGGATTTACCCACTTAGAAACTGGCGTTCTCTCTCTCTCTACCACTTCCTTCTGAGAAAATGCTGTTTTCCACTCTTCCTTTCACAAAGGACTAACTCCTGGCTTTACAGCAAGCTTGCCCCTAGCTTCATCCCTCTCCCCCATTTCTTGTTTCCTGCTTCTCTCGACCTCAAGATTCCCCATCATCTGCAGCAGCTGCCTTGTTGATGGGAAACTGAGGCCCAGGGATGCGACTGAGCTTGGAGACCTGGATCTATAAATGAGGGGTCTTGACCACCAGATTGGACATCTTGCCATCAGAAATAACAGTAGGAGGTGGAAGCAGGAACAGAATACCCAAAGGGTGATGCCGGGCGTGGAGAGCTACCCTGGTAACCAGATAGCACTTGGGTGAGTTCTTCACAGTAAAAGGGACCACCTCTAAGAGGTACCTTCAAGCAGGTCAACCCATGAGAAATTTGGATCTGCTTCTCCTAAAGTAAGAATTGCACTGGGACCTCCCTGAATTGCACTGGTGCAGTGGTGAATTCACCGGCCAATGCAGGGGACACGGCAAGTTCCCACACTTAGATGCAACGCAGCCAAGTCTGTGAGCCACAACTACTGAGCCTGTGCTCCACAAGAGAAGCCACCTCAATGGGAAGCCTGTGCACTGCAACTGGAACAGCCCCTGACTGCCACAACCAGAGAAAGCCTGCACGCAGCAACAAAGACCCAGCGCAGCCAAAAACAAAAAATTTTTAAGAGGAGAATTGCATTTCTGTCCTTCTGTACCTTTCCAGAGAAATGACTCACCTTATAGCTCTTGAAGATTACCCACCTGGATGGGCGCATGCTTTTATTTTCTGCTCAGGTAGACAGCATGTTCAAAAGGGACAGTTCGACATTAGCACGAGTATTATGGAGACAGTTCCAACAAGAAAACAAGTTGGTGAGGGGGAGGGTTTAACTCAGGACCAGGCTTTGAAATGGCCTCCAGAGGAACCTGTGGGAACCAAGGGACCCTGGGTTCTCAGATCCAGTGACCAAGAAAAAAATCAATCATCTTAACAAAGAGACGCTGTTTGCTCTTCATGGTGATCCTGCCTCTTGTGTTCAGCATAAAAGAGACTGTAACAATATTTGCTATGTCAAGGGCAATAGCACTTTTATTGTGGGGAACAGGCAACTCTTTGAGATGTAAACATATTCAAGTTGAAGGTAATTGAACTATTGCTCATGTTTTAGAGCCTCCATTTCACAGACATAAAAACAGGCACAGAGAAGTTAAATAAGTTGTTTATCACAACTCTGAATCCCTTGGAAGTGAGTTAATAGTCCTCAAATTACTCCTTGGTTGAGATTTTGAGATTTATTTTGGGCCTTTACGTGGACATGGAGGCCACTGGCTTATATAACCTCTTTTTAAAACTGTTATAGGAAGGAATTTGACTTTAACTTAGATGACACTATCTTAACAACAAAGCTGAACAACAGAAAGCTTCTGTTACCTGTGTGTACAGCAGTCATCCTCAAACACTACAGCCTGTCTCCAAGTCTTCCTGAGGGCTTGTGAAAACCCACACTGCCACGTCCCAGCCTCTGAATTTCAGAGTCAGGCGGGTACCTGGAATATGTGGTCCTCATGTGTTCCCAGGGCACGTAGCAGTGATCTGCTGGTTCAAGGCCCACACCTGAGGAACCACTGCAGTAAAAGCGACTGTACCGACCAGCATCTCCTTCAGGACTGCAGGATTTATCACCTCTGCACACCCTCAGCTGTGCAGAGCCAATCTTGCCCAGGGTCACGACCCCACCCTGACAGGTCACCTGTACCTAATGATTGGTTGATGCTGAGCTAAGGTGATGGGTCTGCTGGTTGCAGTTCCTCAGCTTTGCCTGAGGTTAAATCACAGATCCAGTCCCCCCTCTACTGGGTCCTGTCTGCTTCCCTTTGTTCTTTGGTGTTAATTCCAGACCGTTTCCCAGTACATCTCCTGTGAGAGAATCCACCTCCAACTCTGCTTCTCAGGGGATATGCAACACCTGGAGTAGAGTCACTTAAACATCACCTCTTTGGTGAGACCACTCCTGACCATTCCATACCATCCCTCTCTTCCTTACTGATTGATTGTCTGTGTCGAATTCACTACTCTGACACTTTACATTAAGAGACCTAATGCTTTGACCATCTTCTCTAGACTCTAAGCTCTATGAGCGCAGGGAGCCATCCTTTTTGCTTATTGTATCATCTTCAGGGATTGGCTCAGGACAAGCAATTGGTATTTCTGCCTCGGGGACCATTTTACTAAAAGATTTCATGTTCAACACCTTCTACTGGAGTTCCGAAGCTCCAGTTCAGCACATTCAGGGGACTGACATTCTTGGATGAGAGGAGAGACTGGGATCCCTGTTCCAAAGGGAGAGAACTCAGCTATGCTTAATGCACACACTTTGAGAAGAGGATGTCTTCTCAGGTGGTACAGTGGTAAAGAATCTGCCTGGCAATACAGGAGATACAGGAGACTCGGGTTCGATCTCTGGGTCGGGAAGATACCCTGCAGGAGAAAATGGCAACCCAGTCCAGTATTCTTGCCTGGAAAATTCCATGAACAGAGGAGCCTGGGGGGCTATAGTCCATGGGGTTGCAAAGAGTCAGATACGACTATGCACATACACGTATGCACTACTGATGCTTTGAGAAGAGCATCTCAATCTTCCTAGAATACAACTGCTTTTTTCCTTTCCTGGGGAGTTATTTAAAGATGGCAGATGCTGGTGACTCTCTGCCCCCACTTCCTCCCTGCACCCCAGCATCCCTCCAGCAGGCCCACTCCTCAGCTTTGAGGCTGGCTCCCCTTGGTGACCTGTGGCCAGGGCCTGTCACCCACAGGCACTGAACGCTTCCTGATCCACTCAGTGCTGAGTGAGATCTGAAGGAGGCAACAAAGGAGCCCTTTGATCAGACACTGAAAAAGCAAAGGCTGCAAAATGCTTGGAATGGTGAACATACTCTGTGGAGCTCTTCCTCCCCGGGGAGCCCAGGGTGCAGTCTCCCAGGGGAATACAGATAAGGGATGAGGGAGGCACCCGCCCAGGGCCTGCAAAGGCAGAGAGCTCAGCGGCCCAAGGATGAGTCAAGTGCGTCCAAACAGAAGCTGAAAAATAAGTCGGCAAAGCACTTAAAGGCGTGCTTATCGCGTTGAATAATTCAGCAGGCTGGCTGACTGTGAGCTGGGAGCTGGCTCACAGTTAATGGAATATTTCCTGTAAATATTATTTTCTCTTCCTGTCTCATCGTTTCATCTAGTTCAAAAATCCTTACTAATCTGGGGCAGTGACAAGCAATGCATCAGTTCTCTGAGCTAATGCTCCTGATTCCGAAATGCTCGGAGGAACCATAGGAAGCTGCACTGGCTGCTCTGGGGGGAAGGGGCAGACCATTTACTCTGGTTCCTTCTCCTAATGTCTCAGAGGGGAGCCCTCTAGGCTCCTAATTGTGCATCTAAGTGAACATGAGTGCCCCTAATTGCACATCAAATAAATAAGTAAATGCTGTCTGCTGAATACGTAACAAGGAGCAGCACGGTCATCCTCCCCCCACGGAGAGATTTCATTAAATATGGGCTGGTGAGTGGGCTGCAGCTATCAGTGATGATTTGCAGATACTGAATATTCTTTCTAAGGTTTCTTTGGAGTCACATGTTTCACACTGTTCTTTTTTTAAATGCATACAGTGCCTGATAAAGCCTGATGGACCGATCTTTATTCTGACTCTTCCTGGCGCCCCACTCGGAAAGCGTTTTCTGTTGTAAATGATAATGTTTTCTGATGATTCAATGGCTGGGCTCTCCACTGGACCTAGGAGTGCAGACTACAGCCAGAGGACAGAGCACACAACTCAGCTTGGTGCTGGTGGGAACTGAGTCTCGAGCGTGGGAGACGTGAATCACCTGAATCCTTTGGTCCCGGAGCTCCCAAGAAGAGGCAGATTGTCCCAGAGATCAGAGCTTTCAGAATTTTTCAGGCTCTGATCTAAGGAGTGCAAGGTCCTCCTCTAAAAGAGGGAGCCCTTGTTACTGACTTCACCCAGCCTTATTTATCTCTGCCCTATGTGATCCTGGTTCCATGGGAGTTAATAAACAGTGTCTTTTCAGTATAGATCATTTAATTTTCATTCAAATATTCTCAGCAAAGTAGAAACACTCTCGCTTTTACCAACACAGCTGCCTGAGACTGACATGCCAGCTGATTCGTGGCGTGTCCCCACTGACGGTCAGTTTATGTAGTGGCATTTACTCTTGTTTGATGCTTGTGTGTCTTTCCTTGGCCATAAATATAACCCAAGATGAAGCTTGATATTTTACTCAAGTGTCCAAGTGCACTTGAACCTACAAGTTCAACTGGTAATGTTTCATGAGTCCCTGAAGTCAACCGGACAGTTGTTGTTTAGTTGCTAAGTCGTGTCCGTCTCTTTGAGACCCCATGGACTGTAGTCCCCCAGGCTCCTCTGTCCATGGGATTCTCCAGACAAGAATACTGCAGTGGGTTGCCATGCCCTCCTCCAGGGGATCTGCCCGATCCAGGGATCAAACCTGTGTCTCCTGCATTGCCAGATGGATTCTTCACCACTGAACCACCAGGGAAGCTCAACAGGACGGGTACCTGGTGGAATGAAGGACCTCTCACCTGTGAAAAGTTCCATTTCTACACATGTAGACATGTGCCCTGGAGAAGGAAGTGGCAACCCACTCCAGTGTTCTTACCTGGAGAGTCCCAGGGACGGGGGAGCCTGGTGGGCTGCCGTCTATGGGTTCGCACAGAGTCGGACACGACAGAAGCGACGCAGCAGCAGCAGCATGTGCTCAAAGGGAATGTGGCACCCAGGAGAAAGAAGGGGAGATGATCTATGCAACTGCAACATTTTTTCTTTTTTCACCGACATAACCCTCTCTGCACTTCTGTGACCACTGCTAAACCCAGACAGTTAGACATGAAAATACTGCCACTCCCGTTCTCCGAAACCTCACTCACGACAGTGCCTAAAATGATCACCCCACAATCATGGTAAAGAAGAGAGGCATGTTTGGCAGCGTATGAACAAGCGTGCAGGAGTGGGGAGGCAGGCTGAGTGAGAGGGAAAACATCAGTGGGTGAAGGACAGAAACAACAGGATTCAGTGAGAGTTGATGGTGGGGGGATATTTAATGACTTATAAACAATTCTACAACCTATCCTCAGATACTGTTTGGGATTCCATCTGTTCATTTTAAAAGACTCATCTTGGGACTTCCCTGGTGGTCCAGTGGCTAAGACTCTGAGCTCCCAGTTCAGGGGGCCTGGATTTGATCCCTGGTTAGGGAACTAGATCCCACATGTCACAAATAAGACCCCATGAAGCCAAAAAAAAAGTCATCTATGTAAGCAAGGGCCACTATTCTAGTATAGATGGGAGCCTGGGTATTTTGTTTTTAGTTTTATATGTGGGCTTTTTAGGCATTTGCGGGGCTATTCTTGTGCACACCATTCTGAAATAGTTCTGAGCTTCTGAACATACTCAAGAGCCAAAGCATCCTCTTGGGACATCCACACGTGCCTTGCTGTTCCTGACACGTGTGCCCTGAGGGCAAAGAAGCTATTTTTTTCCCCTAACATCAGCAGCTTGCATTTTGGGCTGTGCTTCTGCGAGGCCAGATGCCCATCTGTTTAGAAGATCCAGGTAATAGATAGGGGCGAGTGATTGGGAGGGTCCTAGAATGCTCTCCCTGCTCCACCGACGAGGGACCCCATGCTTTACTCCATCTCCCCCAAAGCCCCCAGGGCTTCAGAGTGAGGATTAAGCCATGTATGGAAGACTGAAACCAGAGTGGCAAACTAGTACCCCCAACCTGCAGAGAATCTGGAACAGCTGTGGTGCTGCCCACTTTGGGACAGTCATTAGCTACCTGCTTCTTCTCGGGGCCCCTACGGAGGCACCCGAGTGCATTCTCACAGGAGACTACTGAGGGCTTGTTTCTGGCGGTGTGCATGATCTGCTGATGATACTGCAGCCAGGGACGCCGAGAGATGCCTCCAGCTCCTCTGAAGGCAAAGGTGCGGCTCACCCTGGTCCTGCCCCTACTTGAAAGCTGACTCCCACTGTCTCAGTGCCATAGGGCTTAGCTGCTGTAACTGGGTCAGAGTGTCAGGGAGACTCCTGCCTGGGCTGGAGGGGCAACTGTTGCTACAAAAGGGCTTTCAGGTGCCCAGAACTGGGTGCCACTCCCCGTTTCCTGAGTGCTGCAGGGGTCCCAGGTGGCGAGCTCTGCCTGGTCCCCTTTGCCAGGGTGTGATTGCTGCCTAGAGGGCCATCCCTCATTCAGAGCCGGCCTGAACTTGAGCCCTGTGGCCAGCTCCCCAGGTGCAGAGGCCCTGCCGGGCACACCTGCCATGTGGGGCTGATCCTCCTTGAGTCTGAGTTCAGAAAGGACGAACCGCTGGCCTCTGGGGTGATCCTCAACTCTGGCCACCAAGGCAGAATTGACTGTGAGGCTTTCTAGACATTCAGCAGCTGGGTCAGAGATGAGAGGGGGGCGGATCAGGGGAGACTGGGGCCAATCTCCATTCGGACAGTTTCATGTGAGTTTCCCATCTTTAGCTGAAGACAGATTTGGGGCACGCATATGTAAATGTGCACCGTGGTCTCTACCACATGCCTGCGTCTCTTTAGATTCACAGGTCTGGAGCCGGGGAGTATGCTCTGTGCATTCAGAAGCTCTCAGGCGCCTTACATGGAAGAAAAGAAAGTGAAAGTGAAGTCGCTCAGTCGTGTCCCACTCTCTGCGATCCCATGGACTGCAGCCTACCAGGTTCCTCCATCCATGGAATTTTCTAGGCAAGAATACCGGAGTGGGTTGCCATTGCCTTCTCCAGGGGATCTTTCCAGCCCAGGGATCGAACCCAGGTCTCCCACACTGCAGGCAGATGCTTTACCATCTGAGCCACCAGAGAAGCCCTACATGGAAGAGAGATGGCCTTTTTATGATGGTGATGGTGCTGGCTGTGAGCAAAAGGGACAGGAGCCCTGCCTCATGTTCCCTGCAGCTGGGACCGCTTCTATACAGCTCAGGCTAAGTCTTTAGGGCCCACGGCAGGTCTCAGTAGAGGTGGATACCCCTTGGGCTAATGAAATTTCTGCTCTCTTCTCCTCATGGGCTTTTCAAAAGCCTGTTCTTAATTTTATATTCCAATTGCACATTTACTTCCTAAAGAGGGCTCCCCAAGTTATAGCAAGGTCAGGGTGTCCCAGTCCCCAGCCTGCCCTTCAGCCTCACAGGGAATGTCACAATGGGGAACTGAAATTCACTTATGGCTACTGTAATTTTTTCAGTGTGCTGAGTACATCTCCTGCTCCTCTCTCTGTTCAGTTATGATTTGGAAATTGATACTGTCGAGCTCCAACTGAAAACCCACTGCCTATCTGCCAAGGCTACCCAAATGCCCCATCAGCCTAAGACATGGTATGTCCTAAACTGCTCTTCTATCTCCTTCTCTCATATCCCAGGATCTGGTTGATCAAGAAGCCTGGGAGTTCTAGGTTCTCCTCCTTCTCTGACTGCCATCCTCTCACCCCTTGCCACTGATCAGCCACATTACCTACTAAACATCCCTCTTCCAATTCCCCTTCTCCATCCCCAGCACAGACAGCCACCCCCAAGCCCCCACCAGCTCACACCTACATTAGTGTAATGATGTCTCAGTCTGCAAGTATTATCCTGTATCACTCCACTTATCCTCCACCAGCTGTCAGAACGATGCTCCTCTGGCTACGGAAGTCAAAAATGGCCACTTGTATGCTTCAGAGGCTCCTGCTGCCTCAAAGAGGAAATCTTCCTGGCAAATCCTCAGGATTCCGGATGCGGGAGCCCCATCAGCCCCCTCTCTCACTATGTTCCAGCCCCAGAGGCGCTGTGTGCTTCTCCATCACACCATGCTCCTCTCCTTCATGGTGCTTTCATGCACACCTGTGTGTCTCCTCACCCCACTGGTCCATCTTCAATACCTCTGTCACCACCATAAAACACAGCTCCTTCTCCGTAAGCCCAGCCAATTCACCATCAACCCTCACATAGACCTGTCTTATCTGTAAGGTGCAATTACTACACCTCTCTATCTAATAGCCTGGCAAGACCTGAAGACCTGATGTGTGTCTTATCTCAGCACCCTGTGGCCTGCTTGGTGCATAGAGGGTATGCAAAACACATTTCTGAAGGAATGAAGAAATGAATGAATAGTGACTCTGATGGTCTGGTTGTCCCTCAGTTAGTGATAGACTTGAGAATCTCAAATGCTTCCTTAGGGGACACAGAAGCATGCAACATTTTCAGTAACAACTCAGTTTGAATACAGTCAATATTCTGAATACATGTATTCACTTGTTAACATTTTTAATCCACTGACCTGCATAAACTCAACCAATGAGAGTAAATTCTCTCATTCAAAGGGTGATTATTCACACATTTTGCTTCCTACTTTTCATTATGTTGAAGTCTCTTTTGGAGTCTTACAGGAATAGTTACAATTTATTGAACCCCTGTGCTGCGTTTTGTATGTTTCACAAATATCAAGGCTACCTCACTACATCTAAAAGCTTCATTAGCACCTCAATTAGAGAAACAAAGCAAGCTTAAACATATTAATAAACCAAACTCAACACATACCAATACTAGTTAGCACATTTTTCAAAAAACATTCAGAGGGAGGAGCCAAGACGGCGGAGGAAAAGGACGAGGAGACCACTTTCTCTCCTACAAATTCATCAAAAGAATAATTGAACACAGAGCAAACTTCACAAAACAACCTCTGATCGCTAGCTGAGGTCATCAGGTGCCCAGAAAAGCAACCCATTGTCTTCGAAAGGAGGTAGGACAAAATATAAAAGATAAAAAGAGAGACAAAAGAGCTAAGGATGGAGATCAGTCCCGGGAAGGGAGTCTTAATAGAGGAAGTTTCCAAACACCAGGAAACCCTTGCACTGGCGGGTCTGGGGGTAGTTTTTGAATCTCGGAAGGCAACCTGACTGGGAGGGGAACAATAAATAAAACCCACAGATTACATGCCTAAAAGCAACTCCCAGCAGAAAAGTACCCCAGACGCCCGCATCTGCCACCAGCAAGTGGGGGCAGAACGGAGAGGAGCCTGCGGCATTGCTTAGGGTAAGGACCGGGCCTGAGTGCCCTGAGGACAATCGGAGGGAGTTTTTGTGAGTTACCAGCTTAAACTGTGGGATAGCAAGAGAGAGAGATAATTAACCGGCCAAACACACTGCCGGCCGTTCGCAGAACAAAGGGACCGAGCAAGTCCAGAGAAGAGCTCGCAGGCTGCGGACTGACCCAGCCCTGCTGGAGGCTGGAGGGAGGTGGGAGGGGAAAGGGGCAGGCTCGGCTCCAAGGACCGCATCCCCTACCGCACTGCAAACAGGCCTCCAGTTTCTAATCAAAGACCTCCTGAGATTCTGGATGGTCGACATCCGCCGGGAGGGTCGCGGCGAGACACAGGGCGCAGGCATCCGACCGGCGCGGGCGGGGACTGGGGCTGGGGATGCGGAGGGCAGAAGGCGCACGCACCCGACTGGCGCGGGCGGAAACTGAGGCTGGGATCGCGCAGGGGAGAAGGCGCGCCGCACCCAGGGAGAGTGCACCCGTCAAGCTCCTGGCTGCCTGAGCCGCTTGGACAGGGAAGGCACAAAAAGCAGGTGCAGCTTTTTGTTCCGCGCTTTTGTGGAACACCCGAGGGCTGGAACCATGCGCAGCACAGGGCACGCTCCATATAGAGCAGCCGGGAGCCTGAGCAGCGCAGACCGGGAAAGCAGCGCAGACCGGGAAAGCAGCGCCAGCCGCTCCCCGCAGCGCATGGAACTAGCAACATGAACAAGAGACCACCTCCGCCTGCCTGTCAGGGCAGAAATTAGGCACGGAAGAGACCGGCAAACAGAAGCCAAATAAACAAAGGGAACCGCTTCAGAAGGGACCGGTGCAACAGATTAAAATCCCTGTAGATAATACCGAGTACACAGGAAGGGGCCTGTAGATATCGAGAAGTGTAAGCAGGAACGAGGAGCTATCTGAAACTGAACTGAACCCACATTGACTGCAGCAGCTCCAGAGAAATTCCTAGATATATTTTTACTTTTTTTTTAAGTAAGAAAAAAATTTTTTTTTTCTTTTTTCTTTTTTCTCTTTTATTTTCTATTAAAATTCCCTATTACTCCCTCATTACTCCTTAACTTTCATTTTCATAGTTTTTATGATTTTTTTAATTAAGAAAAATTTTTTTTCTTGTTTTTTGTTTCTTTTTTCCTTTTTCTCTTCTATTTTCTATTTTTCTTTTTCTCTTATTTCCTTTTAATTACTCTATTACTCCTCTACTACTCCTTAATTTTTGTTTTCATTACACTATAACCTTACCAAAAAGAAAAAAAGAAGCCCTATTTTTAAACCAAGCTTCATATATATTTCTAAAAATTTTTTGTGTGTGTTTTGGTTTTTGTTTTTAATATTGTATTTTTAAGAGTCTCACCTCTACTCTAGATTTTTAATCTTTGTTTTTCAGTATATGATATAAATTGTGGACATTTAAGAATCCAATATTCAGTTCCCATGTTTATTCAGGAGTGTGTTGATTACTCTCTCCCAATCTTGACTCTCCGTTTTCTACCTCAGAACACCTCTATTTCCTCCTTTACTCTTCTCTTCCCAATCCAATTCTGTGAACCTGTGTGGGTGTCTGGGCTACGGAGAACACTCTGGGAACAGACAACTGCGTAGATCTGTCTCTCTCCTCTTGAGTCCCCCTTTTGCTCCACCTGCTCATCTCTATCTCCCTCCTCCCTCTCCTCTTCTTCATGTAACTCTGTGAACCTCTCTGGGTGTCCCTCACAGGGGAGAATCTTTTCACCATTAACCTAGAAGTTTTATTATCAGTGCTGTATAGTTGGAGAAGTCTTGAGACTACTGGAAGAATAAAACTGAAATCCAGAGGCAGGAGACTTAAGCCCCAAACCTGAGAACACCAGAAAACTCCTGACTACATGGATCTTTAAGTAATAAGTGACCGTCCAAAAGCCTCCAAACCTACACTGAAACCAACCACCACCCAAGAGCCAATAAGTTTTAGAGCAAGACATACCACGCAAATTCTCCAGCAATGCAGGAACATAGCCCTGAGCATCAACATACAGGCTGCCCAAGGTCACACCTAACACATAGACCCATCTCAAAACTCATTACTGGGCACTCCATTGCACTCCAGAGAGAAGAAATCTAGTTCCACGCACTAAAACACTGACGCAAGCTTCCCTAACCAGGAAACCCTGACAAGCCAATCGTCCAACCCCACCCACTAGGTAAAACCTCCACAATAAAAAGGAACCACAGACCTCCAGAATACAGAAAGCCCACTCCAGGCACAGCAATCTAAACAAGATGAAAAGGCAGAGAAATACCCAACAGGTAAAGGAACATGACAAGTGCCCACCAAGTCAAACAAAAGAGGAGGAGATAGGGAATCTACCTGAAAAAGAATTTAGAATAATGATAATAAAAATGATCCGAAATCTTGAAAACAAAGTGGAGTTACAGATAAATAGCCTGGAGACAAAGATTGAGAAGATGCAAGAAATGTTTAATAAAGACCTAGAAGAAATAAAAAAAGAGTCAATTAAAAATGAATAATGCAATAAATGAGATCAAAAACAGTCTGGAGGCAACCAAGAGTAGAATAACAGAGACAGAAGATAGGATAAGTGAGGTAGAAGGTAAAATGGTGGAAATAAATGAAGCAGAGAGGAAAAAAGAAAAAAGAATCAAAAGAAATGAGGACAACCTCAGGGACCTCTGGGACAATGTGAAATGCCCCAACATTCGAATCATAGGAGTCCCAGAAGAAGAAGACAAAAAGAAAGGCCATGAGAAGATACTTGAGGAGATAATAGCTGAAAACTTCCCTAAAATGGGGAAGGAAATAACCACCCAAGTCCAAGAAACCCAGAGCGAAACACCCCAAGACACATATTAATCAAATTAACAAAGATCAAACACAAAGAACAAATACTAAAAGCAGTAAGGGAGAAACAACAAATAACACACAAGGGGATTCCCATAAGGATAACAACTGATCTATCAATAGAAACCCTTCAGGCCAGAAGGGAATGGTAGGACATACTTAGAGTAATGAAAGAGAATTACCTACAACCTAGATTACTGTACCCAGCAAGGATCTCATTCAGATATGAAGGAGAATTCAAAAGCTTTACAGACAAGCAAAAGAGAATTCAGCACCACCAAACCAGCTCTTCAACAAATGCTAAAGAATGTTCTCTAGACAGGAAATGCAGAAAGGTTGTATAAACGTGAACCCAAAACAACAAAGTAAATGGCAACGGGATCACACATATCAATAATTACCTTAAATGTAAATGGGTTGAATGCCCCAACCAAAAGACAAAGATTGGCTGAATGGATACAAAAACAAGACCCCTATATATGCTGTCTACAAGAGACCCACCTCAAAACAAGGGACACATACAGACTGAAAGTGAAGGACTGGAAAAAAAACATTTCACGCCAACGGAGACCAGAAGAAAGCAGGAGTCACAATACTCATATCAGATAAAATAGACTTTCAAATAAAGGATGTGAAAAGAGACAAAGAAGGACACTATATAATGATCAAAGGATCAATCCAAGAAGAAGATATAACAATTATAAATATACATGCACCCAACATAGGAGCACCACAATATATACAGCAAATGCCAAGGAGTATGAAAGAGGAAATTAATAGTAACACAATAATAGTGGGAGACTTTAATACCCCACTCACAACTATGGATAGATCAACTAAACAGAAAATTAACAATGAAACACAAACCTTAAATGACACAATGGACCAGCTAGCTATTGGACCTGATGGACCTAACTGATATCTATAGGACATTTCACCCCAAAACAATCAACTTCACCTTTTTCTCAAGTGCACACGGAACCTTCTCCAGAATAGATCACATCCTGGGCCATAAATCTGGTCTTGGAAAATTCAAAAAAATTGAAATCATTCCAGTCATCTTTTCTGACCACAGTGCAGTAAGATTAGATCTCAATTACAGGAAAAAAACTGTTAAAAATTCAAACATATGGAGGCTAAATAACACACTTCTGAATAACCAACAAATCATAGAAGAAATCAAAAAAGAAATCAAAATATGCATAGAAATGAATGAAAATGAAAACACAACAACCCAAAACCTATGGGACACTGTAAAAGCAGTAAGGGGAAGGTTCATAGCATTACAGGCTTACATCAAGAAACAAGAAAAAAGCCAAATAAATAACCTAACTCTACACCTAAAGCAATTAGAGAAGGAAGAAATGAAGACCCCCAGGGTTAGTAGAAGGAAAGAAATCTTAAAAATTAGGGCAGAAATAAATGCAAAAGAAACTATAAAGAGACCATAGCAAAAATCAACAAAGCTAAAAGCTGGTTTTTTGAAAAAATAAATAAAATTGACAAACCATTAGCAAGACTCATTAAGAAACAAAGGGAGAAGAACCAAAGTAACAAAATTAGAAATGAAAATGGAGAGATCACAACAGACAACACTGAAATACAAAGGATCATAAGAGACTACTACCAGCAGCTCTATGCCAATAAAATGGACAACTTGGAAGAAATGGACAAATTCTTAGAAAAGTATAACTTTCCAAAACTGAACCAGGAAGAAATAGAAGATCTTAACAGAGCCATCACAAGCAAGGAAATAGAAACTGTAATCAGAAATCTTCCAGCAAACAAAAGCCCAGGCAGGACCAGATGGCTTCACAGCTGAATTCTACCAAAAATTTAGAGAAGAGCTAACACCTATCTTACTCAAACTCTTCCAGAAAATTGCAGAGGAATATAAACTTCCAAACTCATTCTATGAGGCCACCATCACCCTAATTCCAAAACCAAAGATGCCACAAAAAAAGAAAACTACAGGCCAATATCACTGATGAACATAGATGAAAAAATCCTTAACAAAATTCTAGCAAACAGAATCCAACAACATATTAAAAAGATCATACACCATGACGAAGTGGGCTTTATTCCAGGAATGTAAGGATTCTTTAATATCCGCAAATCAATCAATGTAATACACCACATTAACAAATTGAAAGATAAAAACCATATGATTATCTCAATAGATGCAGAGAAAGCCTTTGACAAAATTCAACACTCATTTATGATTAAAACTCTCCAGAAAGCGGGAATAGAAGGAACATACCTCAACATAATAAAAGCTATATATGACAAACCCACAGCAAGCATCACCCTCAATGGTGAAAAATTGAAAGCATATCCCCTGAAATCAGGAACAAGACAAGGATGCCCACTCTCACCACTACTATTCAACACAGTGTTGGAAGTTTTGGCCACAGCAATCAGAGCAGAAAAAGAAGTAAAAGGAATCTAGATAGGAAAAGAAGAAGTGAAACTCTCGCTGTTTGCAGATGACATGATCCTCTACATAGAAAACCCTAAAGACTCTACCAGAAAATTACTAGAGCTAATCAATGAATATAGTAAAGTTGCAGGATATAAAATTAACACACAGAAATCCCTTGCATTCCTATACACTAACAATGAGAAAACAGAAAGAGAAATTACGGAAACAATATCATTCACCATTGCAACAAAAAGAATAAAATACTTAGGAGTGTATCTACCTAAAGAAACAAAAGACCTATACATAGAAAACTATAAAACACTGATGAAAGAAATCAAAGAGGACACAAACAGATGGAGAAACATACCGTGTTCATGGATTGGAAGAATCAATATTGTCAAAATGGCTATTCTACCCAAAGCAATCTATAGATTCAATGCAATCCCTATCAAGCTACCAACGGTATTTTTCACAGAACTAGAACAAATAATTTCACAATTTGTATGGAAATACAAAAAACCTCAAATAGCCAAAGTAATCTTGAGAAAGAAGAATGGAACTGGAGGAATCAACCTGCCTGACTTCAGACTCTATTACAAAGCCACAGTCATCAAGACAGTATGTTACTGGCACAAAGACAGAAATATAGATCAATGGAACAGAATAGAAAGCCCAGAGGAGATAAATCCACGAACCTATGGACACCTTATCTTTGACAAAGGAGGCAAGGATATACAATGGAAAAAAGACAACCTCTTTAACAAGTGGTGCTGGAAAAACTGGTCAACCACTTGTAAAAGAATGAAACTAGAACACTTTCTAACACCATACACAAAAATAAACTCAAAATGGATTAAAGATCTAAATGTAAGACCAGAAAATATAAAACTCCTAGAGGAGAACATAGGCAAAACACTCTCCGACATAAATCACAGCAGGATCCTCTATGACCCACCTCCCAGAATATTGGAAATAAAAGCAAAAATAAACAAATGGGATCTAATGAAAAAAAAGCTTTTGCACAACAAAGGAAACTATAAGTAAGGTGAAAAGACAGCCCTCAGATTGGGAGAAAATAATAGCAAATGAAGCGACAAAGGATTAATCTCAAAAATATACAAGCAACTCCTGAAGCTCAATTCCAGAAAAATAAATGACCCAATCAAAAACTGGGCCAAAGAACTAAACAGACATTTCTCCAAAGAAGACATTCAGATGGCTAACAAACACATGAAAAGATGCTCAACATCACCCATTATCAGAGAAATGCAAATCAAAACCACAATGAGGTACCATTACACGCCAGTCAGGATGGCTGCTATCCAAACGTCTATAAGCAATAAATGCTGGAGAGGGTGTGGAGAAAAAGGAACCCTCTTACACTGTTGGTGGGAATGCAAACTAGTACAGCCACTATGGAGAACAGTGTGGAGATTTCTTAAAAAACTGGAAATAGAACTGCCATATGACCCAGCAATACCACTTCTGGGCATACACACCGAGGAAACCAGATCTGAAAGAGACACATGCACCCCAATGTTCATCGCAGCACTGTTTATAATAGCCAGGACATGGAAGCAACCTAGATGCCCATCAGCAGACGAATGGATAAGGAAGCCGTGGTACATATACACCATGGAATATTACTCAGCCATTAAAAAGAATTCATTTGAATCAGTTCTAATGAGATGGATGAAACTGGAGCCCATTATACAGAGTGAAGTAAGCCAGAAAGATAAAGAACATTACAGCATACTAACACATATATATGGGATTTAGAAAGATGGTAACGATAACCCTATATGCAAAACAGAAAAAGAGACACAGATGTACAGAACAGACTTTTGGACTGTGGGAAAGGTGAGGGTGGGAAGTTTCGAGAGAACAGCATGAATATTATCTATAGTGAAACAGATCACCAGCCCAGGTGGGATGCATGAGACAAGTGCTCGGGCCTGGTGCACTGGGAAGACCCAGAGGAATCGAGTGGAGAGGGAGATGGGAGGGGGGATCGGGATGGGGAATACATGTAACTTCATGGCTGATTCATGTCAATGTATGACAAAACCCACTGCAATGTTGTGAAGTCATTAGCCTCCAACTAATAAAAATAAATGAAAAATAAATAAATAAAAGCTAACCTTGTAGATAAGTGAAAAAAAATTAAAAAAAAAATAAAACAAAAACATTCAGAGGGAGAGAAGAGTTCAGCCATGGGATTTTAATGAATTCCACTGTAGACTCTGTCGTCCAAGCTGGCCTTGGTCTCCACCAGTGGGACAAGTGAGCGATGCATATATTGTTACTAGGATTGGGTTAAAGGATCTAGGAGTCTTTGTGGCTCTTGCAAGCAGTAAAAACAGTCAAGCAGATTGTACAGAGCGGACAGTCATTGTACAAATGAACTTATTTACAAAACAGAGGCAGACTCAGACTGAAGAGAATAAACTTAAGGTTGCCGTTGGGGAAATTCGGGGGAAGGGACAGTTACAGAGTCTGGGATAGGCATGTGTACACTGCTATATCTAAAATGGATAACCAACAAGGTCCTACTGTATAGCACATTGAACTCTGCTCAATGTTATGTGGCAGCCTGGATGGGAGGGGAGTTTGGGGGAGAATGGATACATATACATGTATGGCTGAGTCACTCTGCCATTTACCTGAAACTTTCACAATGTTGTTAAACAGCTAGACTCCAATATAAACTAAAAAGTTTAAAAAATAAAAAGAAGAAAGGAGTAAAGAGAAAATTCAAGAAAAAGCACAGAAATTTATCAAGGTTATAAGAGAAAGAGGTAAAAAAGAAACAGAAAGTTAAGAGTGTTTGAAGAAGTACAGACCCCGTGACTGAGAAAGACAAAGAAGAAAAAATAAGAACGCGGAGTCCAAATCATGTCTCGCAGCAGGAAACTGGAGGGGTTTTGAAAATAGTCACAGAACAATCATCCCTGGAACAGCCAGGTTCCTTCTGAATTGTCCCCAAGGAAGAATTCCTCCATCACAGGCTCAGGATCTTTTCATAGAACTTAACTGACTTACTGATCAATTGAGTGAAAATCCTCCTCAACACAGAGCCACTTTTTCTCTATCAGTTTAATGAGAAGCTGGCTAAGGGCAGATGTCCACCAGATAGACTACAATAAGCTCGGATGTGTAGCGTGGATTTCAATCCTGCTCGTGGATAAAGCAGCTTGGAAAGCATTCTGCAGTGACATAATGAACTCATACGGCTTTCTCCCTCCAAAACCAAAAGCAAGTGTGGTTTTGATAGACTTTTAATCTGTATCTCAGGGTCTGATTCGCATACCGTCTCCCCATTTTCTTCTCTGCCTGGAGGAGCTGAATGACAGCTTTCGCCTCAGAGACATTTTTTCCATTATAATTTTTCAATTTGTTCTGGTCTGAAAAATGTGTAGAAATGAAAACAGAGAAAATCCAAGTCCTGTGTCCCCTTCAAACATTCTGTTTTGGCTTCACCGTGACTCTATATACTCTGTTAAGCTTCCCTTTCTTTTTTGGCAAGTGGTCTTATTTCTTCCAGATTTCTGATCACTTCTAACATGCCAGAAAATATTTACTGGATTGGCAGGCAAGCCTCTCATGCTTCTTTATTTTTCACCTCTTTTTGACCTACAATCTCTTCTTTTAGGTTCCCCCATCCCTTTCTAAAAAAACAAAAAAGAAAACCTTTGGGAAAACTCAGATTAGCCTCAGGATTCAAGAGAGACACTCCTTCACATTCCCATTAGCACAGCATCCCAGAGAATGAAGGGCCAGAATGGTCTGTCAGAGTCCTATTGTTCATCTGCTCTGGGTAAGCTGACCTAGTCTTCTTATTCTATATGTGCTAAGTCGCTTCAGTCATGTCTGACTCTTTGTGACGCCATGGACTGTAGCCCACCAGTCTCCTCTGTCCATGGAATTCTTCAGGCAAGAATACTGGAGTGGGTTGTCATGCCCTCCTCTAGGCGACCTTCCCAACCCAGGGATCAAACTCGCATCTCCTGTGTTTCTTGCATTGGCAGGGAGGTTCTTTACCACTAGCGCCACCTGGAAATCTCCTAGTCTTCTTACCTTAAATAATTTTACAGCTTCCGTTTCCTTAGTGACAGGAAGGAAAAGTATTTGCCCAGAGAAGGCAGACTGGATGAGTTCGGAGTAGTTTGTATACACCCCACTTATCAGGAGACTGGGGAGCCTAGAGGCCCCAAGGGTTCACGGCGACAATTTTTGTCACTTCTCAGCCTGTTCCTCCCTCCACCGGAGCACCACTGGCCCACCAAGGAGAGTATGCTTACCTTCCTGGGCTTGACTTTATCATGGTAGTCATACTGGAAGATGCCTTTGTAGCTCAGGCCCAGCCACCACGGTATCCCCTGCTTGTCCTAGGACATCAAAAGGAGCACGGGTAAGCGGGACCAGAGGAGAGAAACACGAGCCAAGAGATCTGCTTCATCTGAAGACAAAGGGAAAAGCAAATTCTTTGAAAGGGATGGAGCCCGCCTCTCTATGATTTACCTTGACAGGTGTGCCCTGCCATCAAAGGATGCTCAGTGATGTGACTTGGAAAGTGCTCTGGGCTGAGGACCCAGCTCCACTCCTAACCAGCAGCATAGCTGTGGTTGTCTCCCCCATTCTGAGTCAAAAGCAGATGCCTTGTTCTCTGTTCTCCTTCGAAGACTTTAGGTTTTCAGCGCTGCCCACCTCCGCCCCCCACCCCCCCAACTAAGGAAAATCTGAGAGATGCTGAGCACTGACAAAATGACCTTCCAAGCCGAGAAACTGTCATCGGCTGTCAGAGCTGGAAGGAACCATGGAAACTATGAAAGGTGACCCCCCTAAAAATTTTGCCTTAAAAGATTTTAATTTTTTTTTACAGCAGTTTTAGGTTCATGGCAAAATTGAGAGGAAGGTACAAAGATATCCCATATATTCTCGTCCCTACACGTGTACAGCCTCCCCTATCAATAACATCCCACACTGGAATGGTACTTTTGTAGTAACTGATGAATCTACACTGACCCATCTCAATCACCTAGAATCCACAGCTTCCCTCAGGATCCATTCTTAGATTGTACATTCCATAGGTCTGGACAAATGTGTATAGATATATATCAATCATATAGTGTTGCACAGAGTATTTTCATTGCTCCTAAAATCCTGTGTGTTCTATCTATTCATCCCAGGTTCTGGCAACCAGGTTTGTCTTTTCCAGGATGTCATTTAGTTGGAATCATATAATATGCAGCCTTTTCAGATTGACTTCTTTCACTTAGTAATATGCATTTAAGACTCCTCTAATTTTTAAAAACAATTTTTTTTGGAGTAGGGTTGATTTATAACGTTGTGTTAGTTTCTTCTGTATAGCAAAGTGAATCAGTTATACATAGATCAGCTCCTCTTCTTTTTTCTTAAGTTGTGCATCTCTTTCTTATGTTAGCTTTTTTTTTTTTTTTTTTTGATGTGGACCATTTACAGTCTTTATTGAATTTGTTATAATGTTGCTTCTGTCTCATGTTCTGGCCCTTTGGCTCCAAGGCAAGTGGGATTCTAGATCCCTGACCAGGGATCAAACCAGCACCCTCTGCATTGGGAGGGAAAGCCTTAACCACTGGACCGCCAGGGAAGTCCCAGACTCCTCTCGTTTTAGACAAGGAAATCATGCAAATGTTGCATCCTACTGTACTCAGGACCCTCCCTTTCCCCCCGCCCCCAGCAGGCTGATGGCAGTGCAGGGCGAGCAGGTGCTTCCCAATGTGTCCTGCTCACTTACGAGGACAGTGGCTTCCAGGCTGGCCTGGGTGACTCAGGCTACAGGACAAAGTAACAAAATTGAAGCCTAGACACTCTGGGGGCAGAAGGAGAAACGCCAAGATCCTCTGTTTATTCCTTTAACAGAGACCTCTGGCCCCCAGATGGTAAATCTCCATTCAAGTAGGGTGATTGTTAACGAGACAATCCCAAATGCTAGGAATTGGCAGTGGGCATATCAAGCAGCCTTTCCCTGGATTTGTTCTAATTGCCACATGGATGAATGACCTAATAGAGCCCACGGTGGACGTCCTGAAAGCTCAAAGTTGGCTTCAGGGTTTTGCGGGGCATGAGTCTGTGCTTCAAGGTAAGCACAAAGGTAAAAAGCAAAAGAACTACATTTAAAACTTTTAGAACAGCTTCTAAATTTCTGTAACGGTATAAAACTCCCGTCTCTGGAAAGTGCCCATGTCACTGCACTGGTTTTGAAGAACAGAACAAGAGGACAGACGAAAGCCACTGTGGTTCCAGATTGTTGAGGCAAGAGGTATTATCACACCGAGACATGTGGCATCTGTGAAATTTACAAGGAAGGCCACGAAACAGTGAGTCTCGATATAGTTGCTTAGGCTCTTCAAATAAGTGGGAGAGCAATCCCGCAAGCTTGAGAGTCCAAAAGTCGAACACACAGGCACACCCGGCACCTGGAGATTCACAAGGTCTATTTCTGGTCTCTCACAAACAGCAAAGGAGCATATTTCCAAAGTTTTATTGGATGGCAGATAGCATGCATATCAGAGGTTGTCCTTTCATCAAGTTCTAGGGCTGACGAGGAAACAGAATTCAGGTTTACACTGTGTTCGTAAAACCCAGATGAAGTTCCATCTGAAAGCCTTTCCATCTAGTTATCTCAACCTATCTCAATAGTCTTCTAATACTTAGAAAATTTTTGTGGAGTAGTTGGAGAAGCAGATTTATTAATCTCTATTATACACGCACGTATATTATCTTTATTCATTTATTTCTGGCTGTGCTGGGTCTTAGCTGCTTCTCGGGATTTTCCCCTAGTTGTGACGAGCAGGGGCTACTCCCTAGTTGTGGCGTGCCAGCTTCTCAGCGTGGTGGCTTCTCTTGTTGGGAGGCACAGGATCCGGGGTGCTTTAGCTTCAGTAGCTGTGGCACATGCACTCAGTAGTTGCAGTTCCCAGGCTCCAGAGCACTGGCTCAGTAGTTGTGACACATAGGATTAGCTGCTCCACGGCATGTGGGATCTTCCCAGACCAGGGATTGAACCCGTGTCTTCTGCACTGGTAGGCAAATTCTTTACCACAGAGCCACCAAGGTAGCCTCTATTTATTTTCAATATATATTTATTTATTTAGCTGGGTCAGGTCTTAGTTGCAGCACGTGGTTGTCATGTGGGATCTTTCATTGTGGAGCTTGAGCTCAGCAGTTACAGTGCAGGGGCTTCTGGAGCTGTGGTGTATGAACTTAATTGCTCTGTGGTATGTGGGATCTTAGTTCCCTGACCAGGGATTGAACCTGTGTCTCCTGCCTTGCAAGGTGTTTCCTCAGCCACTGGACACCAGGGAAATCCCTTAATCTCTCTTTTAATTATGAGCAGCAGAGGTGAGATCATGCTTAGAACAAACAGCAAATCAGAGAATGGAATGGAGTCAGGGATTCCTGACTTACTGGCTCCATTCATGAATTCAGACCTCTCTGCTAAACAGCACCGTGGAATATTTCCACAAGTGACAGAGAGACTCACAGTTTGATTTCTGTGATATGCCTCTTGTAATAATGTCAGGACTAATGCTGGGTCCTCCTATTTCCTTTATGGTAGCAAGATAGCAAAATGGACATGGGTTCTAGACTCAGTCACAGTGTAAGAGTTGAACCCTGGCAGCCAGCAGGGGGGATTTTGAATCTGTTTTTCATGATCAATTCAATTTCCTTTTGGGGAGTTGACTGCCCACTGATTTCAGGGGCCATATCCCCAGGCAGAGCAGTACAGGGATTGTCTCCTTAGATGATTCACACTTTTCATGTGGGACAGAATTTAGCTCAGAAGGCCAGGTCATATTTCTCATGACAAGACTATAGCTTAGACTTGAGAAAGACAGGGATGACTGCCATGGTTCTGAGTTCTGTGCATCATGGTGAAGAGAGATGAAGAGCTTTCATTGGTGGAAAGGGTGTTGGAAGGATATCAGGAAGAACTGAACCACTGTAGGCTGTGATAGATCTGGAGATGAGTTGCTGGGTGGGACTGGAGTCCCTACATATGCCTCAAAACTGGGCTCCACAAATATCACTCTGATATCTGTTCCCATCATGGAAATATATACATCCAACTACTCAATTCAATTCTCAATAAAGGCACTTGGTAAATATTTGCTGAGCACCTACTAAATGCCAGGCACTATGCCAGATTCTGCTGGATTCCAGGAACATATAACAGAATACAACACAGTCCTTGCTATCAGAAGGCTGCAGTTTGGAGGAAGATACAGGCCATTAAATGCACACCAAGGATGTGCAAAATGCCATTGACACAATAATGAATGAAACACGGCACACTCTGATCTAAAAGAATTAAAAATATAGTCAGGTGGGGTTTCCCTGGTTGTCTAGTGGTTAAGAATCCACCTTGCAATGCAAGAGATACTAGTTCGATCCCTGATGCAGGAACATCCCACATATCATGGAGCAACTAAGCCTGTGGGCCAAAACTACTGAAGCTCGAGTGCCTAGAGCCAGTGCTCTGCAACAAGAGGCCGCCACAATGAGATGGCCAAGCACCACAACGAAGAGTAGCCACCACTCACTGCAACTGGAGAAAGCCTGCATGTAGCAACAAAGACCAGTCACAGACAAAAAACAAAGTAAATAAATAAATCTTTATAAAAAATACAGTCAGGTAGAAACATGGGGAAGGAAATTGGCAGAAGAGCCTGAGAATATTGGGTTGCTTGGTGGGACTGTCTTGAGTTCAGAAGGGTTTTCTGTTCCTTTTGTCCAGACTTGGGGCAATGACTTTGATAAACTTCACGTTGGGGTAAATGAAGGGAAACGAAGTTGTCCTTTCTCAGGATAGAAAAAGGAGCCTGGGAACATCATTATCCATTATTGCAAAGAAAGGATCCCAGTCTTGGACATTATGTATCAAATGTAAAAGAATTTACAATGGGGCCAGTGTCACATTGGACCTGCCATCAGCATATTTAAGAAGATAGAGGCTGTTGATTGCTCAACCCATAGTCCCACTTCTCCTATTTGGCTGCCTACATGGCATTTAACCACCAAGAGAAACATTGTTGATTCTGCTTAAGTTTTTGTTCTCTATAGTTCCTTGGAATCTTCCTACTGAGAGGCTCTGTGGTCCTGATCTCCAGGATTCTTCTGAGAATTGAAAGGAATTAGGCATTTATCACACCCACTTCACAAAAGTGAAAGTGAATTTTGGAGAGTCTCTGAATCAAGTCTTACTACACTGGGGGGGTGTTCCATGGTCCCAACTCCCCCAGCATGCGATCTCCCTGACTGAGTCCTCCCCAAACCCCAAAAAACTTCACTAAGATTAAAAAGAAAGAAATGAGAATCTTTTTAAGGGCATGTTGGCATTGTTCACCAAATGAGCTCACTTACCTTCACTGCGTAATAGTGAACCCCATAGGTTGGGAGAGACTCTACGATGCTCATGTAGCTGTTAAAACAAAACAAAACAAAACAAAATAACACACACATGCACACACATGGTTATTCAGCAGAACTGGTATCATACACACATTGGTGTCTGTGTGTATATGATAAAGTTCTCAGAATGGTTATTACTTGAAAATTAAATGGAACCACCACCCACTGGAGTCTCTCCCAGAAGAACTGAGCAATCCTGACATTTCCTATGTGAACAGACACACAACCTCATCAGCACTGGGAGGGGTGGGGTACTTACTTGACGATGGCTTGGCCTCTGGTCTGGCCGTTGAGTTTCTTGTAGTGCTCGATGACCCGGTCCTCACTAGAACAAGAGGAAAAAGGAGTCTCTACCTCAGTCTCCAGGTGACAGCCCTGAGCCCTCCTCATGAAAAGACCACGAGCCCCACCTCTTCACGAGCGGCTCCAAGAAGCCAACAGCTCCTGGAAGAATGATTTGTCCTGGAAGCAGCATTTTGGAACCCAGACGAAGTGAGATGTCCAGGGCGACAGAAGTACCAAAAGAGTCCACTTTCCCCTCAGAGGACTCACTTCTCTTTGTCTTGAGTTTAGCTCAGGTTTGGGGGATCAGACTCCTTGTGGGAGCAGAGGATGAAAGAAGCACGCATCCCAGTGGGGAGGGATGCAGGATGAGGACAGGGAGACGGCCACTGCTGGACGTCCACGTGGACATTCCTGGCAACCTCCATCGGGTCCTCCTCCCCCTCCTCACCTCCTAAATTCCATCTGCCCAGGCAGGGGGAAGCAGGTGTTGACCTCGACAAGACATTCATGGCCTCTCTACCCTGTTAGCAGTTAAGAATTGAGGGTGTCTAAGGAGGATGGGAAAGTTCAGGAATTTGGGGCTGATTAACACAAATCATAGAGCAATAATAGGCCCACAGGAGCACTGTGAGACAAGAAGGCAGCCATCGGAAGCCAGATGGGGACCTGGTAACCTTCTGAAATCTCAGGTCTAACACAGCGGGAGGTTAGCTCACTCCTTGAGAGGCATGGGGGCCTCACCCTCCTGTGACGAGGCAGACAGTGTGAAGGGCCTCCCTGGGAAGTGACCCTGTACCCCGATGCCTTTGGAAATGCCAAGCCCAGCTCAAGAACCACACTCCACCTGCTGGGAGGTCAAGTCCAAAAGCTTGGCCTCTGAGACCTTGGAACCTTCTTCCTCAGGCCTCCACCTTACTCTTCCTCCCCACAGCCTGTGGACTCCACGATGAGAGGTAATTCCAGGGATGAACCCTCAAGACCTCCTCAGTCGAACTTTACAAGCTATGATTCATTTATTATCCCAGAGCGGATCGAAAGCCTTCTTTCACCCACCTCTTATTAGTGAGGTCACTTCTGGGGAGGGGAGCACACATTCTGTATGTTCATTACCTAGTACTTGGGGGCAGTTTATTTTTCTTCTAGTTACTCTCTTAATCTTCTGTGAATATCTCTGCATGTTAGTATTCTGAAATTTGACTTGTGCAAGATTGGCCCCTGGCAGGAAAGTGTCTTTCCTGATGTCCCAGATGGGAAATGACTGGCTACGAGGGGCCTTTGTCTAGCTGAGAGTCCAGTCTACGGGGTCCGAGCACCCTCTGTCCAGAAAGGGGCAGATGTGGCCATGTTTCTCCCCGGCTCCCACACACCTCACACCATGGTGGTTCTGCATCAAGGGGGACAAGGCCCTCTCCTGACAGAAAATTCTCCACGAGTGTCCTTGCTGGGGTGGACGCCAGCCTCACAGACCATCAGAGTGGGGTCAGGACATTCTGGGGTCACCCTTCCAGCTTCCTCTCCAGCTGCCTGCTGAATCAAGAGCTGGGTGGGCACACGATGATGTAGCATTTAGGGAGGTTGACCCTCAGATCCGGGGTCAAGCCACACAGTATAGCTACAAGCCCACTTCCTTTGTAGAGTCGCAAAGAGGGTCCCTGGCTCCTAGGCTGGGATGGGGGTTGGAATTCAATATAGCACTGTAGTGGTGAACACCAGCACGGCTCAGGAAGAACAGCAGCGGGGTCAGAAACACCGGCAGGCAGCTGTGCAGCTGTTCATAAAATAAATGGCCCGACCCTTAGGGCCTTACTGAGCCTGACAGCTGCAGGGATCTGCCACCCCCACCCTCTCCCGCCTAGTTTCTCCTGCTGTCTGAGACCCTCTTCGAGGCCTCAGTATTTTCCTGCTTCCTTGGCTTTCCCCTCTCTGTCTGTCCCAGTGGAAACACTGTGGGCAGGCATGTGACGCCCTGCTTCCCGGGACCCCCTCCACTCCCTGTCCCTCCATGGGGACTGACAGATGATCATGGCACCAACTATCCCTCCATGGGATTACTATCAGAGACCCACCAGCCAGAGGAAATGGAATCCCCAAACACCATTTGGAGGACATGGTGTTACATGAAGCAAAAAGGCAAGTGACCCAGCCTGATGGTGCCCCCGAGCAGGGACTGGGTCGTGCTGTTAAGGTCAATCATCTCTGCATGCAGGGAACCCAGAAACAAGGCAACGGCCACAGGGCTCCCTGTCTTGGAGGAGCCGGAGGCCTGCAGGGGCCAGTGATTTCAGAGTAAAGGAAGACATCCCCTCACGCCCTGTCTGGGTGTATTTGTGGTCCTGCATCAAGAGAAGCCAGGTCAGGGCCCTGATGCTGCCTTGTTCTGGGGCCCTGGGCACTGTGTGACTCGATGCCACCCTCCCATAAGGAGATCATGCAGGGTGAGAAGAGTAATCCCGTGGAACGCTTGGGGAAAATGAGCAGAAAGGATTACTGGGTGATGGCTTGGCATTACTGTGCACTGCTCACAACTTTCTAACTGCATTATGTGCTTGTTTATTAATATTCCTCTCTTAATTAGAGTCTGGATTTGGCTGGTATGGTTAGTCCTATTTTACAGATGGAAAATCAAGGCAGCAGAGCTTCCTGGACTGTCATTACCCCACAGCTCAGAGACATGGCTGGGATCCTAAATCTACTGTTCTGCTCACTAGACTGTAATGCCTTCCCTGGCTAGTGTGGACAGGATCCCTATGGCTTATTTAGGCCTGAAGGTTCTCCACTGCATCTGTGTGTGGGGCGCTTTTTTTTTTTCTTTTAAGCTATGCATCATGACAATGGTTCATGCCACTGGCTTGTTTGTGTACAAGCTGAGCTGTAGAACCTGGGGGCACCTGCTTAAAAAGCATCCCTCCCTCTGTCCTGTCATCCTCCTAGGACATTTAGACAGTAACATTTGCCTCTGGGTCCAAATGAGACCTGGGGAAAGTGTGGTCCTGGTCACAGAGATGCAGGACTGTTCTGGCAGAACAGCTAGAGACATGGATGAGGATGAAGCTGTTCATACTGACAAAAGAGAGAGTACCAGCGTGAAGGAAGGAGTCATGGGTCAGTGATGATGTCTGCACACAGAGCAGCTATGGAGATAACAGAAGAAAACCCAGAGACAGGAAGGAGAGAGAGAAAAGCGGTTCACAGCTCTGAAATGAGCAGCCAGGGTATAAACAACATTTGGAAACATACAAATGAGATAACTGAGGGATTCTTTAGGCTCAAAGCAACTCCAGACAAGCCAGCAACATTACAGCCTCTGCTGGCAAATACATTTCACCAGGTAGGAACTACCAGTTTTGTGAATTATCTCCTTGCAGCTCCAGTCCCTTCATCACTGGTTTCCTGAAAATAAACCGCTGGGAGGACAGAGGAGGAATCATAAGGAGCACAGGGAGCATAAGGAACTGGGGAGAGGGCAATTTGGTTCCACAATAAAGGAAACAAGAGTGCCATCTGGGGTGTTTGTATGTGAACGCTGCCAGGCTGGAAGTTTGGAAACTGACACATGCAGTCTTTGTGTGTTAAACCAATCTTGTTCTTTGAAGGCAAGTTATAAGACCCTGAGCACTGTTTAAAAGACTAGCAACAAGCAGTTCAGAGAAATGAAACCGAGAATGCCATCACACAGGTGGAAGTTGACAGACTCAGGGTTCAGCCCTTTTATTTCCTGTCCAGCTGCCCCGTCACTTGGTCTCTTGGCAAGACATGATTTATGTCCTAGAGTTTCATCCTGCTAATGCCCTCCACAGTAAAACACACCCCATCCCAGCCAAAGGAATCCCCTAAAGCCACCCGGATGACTGAACAACTAGTTTGGCAATGGGAAAGGTGTCTGGACAAGATGAAATGTTATTAAACTGTAAACTTCATAAAGTGTATTAAGAGAAATGCTGAAAAGTCATATGTTATAATGCAACAAAATTGACTTGTTCTGTGATTTTTATCTTATTATTTTAAAATAAAAGCCCTTACAAAAGCCTAACAAAAAGTGCTTTTGGTTACAGAGTCATAAGAATGATTAGGGAAGTGGCATTTTGCTTTCAAAGGATGATGGTTGGGCCTCGTTGGCCCTACAGTATTTCAACACACTACTCAGCCATGCAAACCCCACTCCACTGTGACCTGAACCACAATCTGGGAACGGTTCAAATGCCCGATTCATTGAGAATCAGTAGTGTAGGGCCTAACAGATGAACTATGGTGTAATGTTACACGGCAGCTACATCAGGAGATATGAAACATTGTGGGAAAAGAAAAGAATCAACCTCCCTCTTCTGCAAAGAAGAAACCCCTCTCATCCTCCCACATCTCAAAACCCCACACATGCTGTCATCAAATGACAAGGATCCCAAAGTGAAATTCTAGCAGTTCATGAAGGGTTCTCCAAGGAGGCAAGGCATCCAAAGTGAAATTTTAGAAGTTTTCCCTTTTATTAAAAAAAAAAGAGGAAAAGAAAGAAAATAGGAAAAACAGCTCTCATATTCCGTGTCATTTAAATAAATGCAAAAAATGGATTCATGAAGGCTCGGGCCACTCGATACAGTTTGGAATTGCTCTGATTGAAGACCAGGTTGACCTGTGGTGGTGGGGAGGGTGGACAGTCGCCCGGAGTCCCTTGCCTCCTTAGAAGGGGCTCCTTCCTTGGGGGGATGACTGGGGCGTGCAAAGAAAAGGGGCTTACCAGTAAGCCAGGGAGGGGTGCTCCTTCAGGGCCTGTGTGGGAAGCGCTGGCAGCTTCTTCAGGTCTGTCCTCACCACTTCATTGCTGCAAGACAGGGGCAGACGGGGGCATGGCAGAAACACGGCTGGCCCGGGAGAAGACCACCGCGTCAGGAGACCCGACCCCCGCCATCTCGTCCTCACACCCCACATCTGTGCTCCTTTAGTGAAAAGTGGTGCTTTCTTCGTACTGATTTACTTAAGAGAGTCACAAGGGGACACACAGCATGCAGAGCCCGGTGGCCTATCCTCGTGCACACAGCATCCCAGGGTAGAGCCCTCTGGGGTGCCTGAGAGTTCTTTTCAAGCCCTGCATGCCAAGCGGTTACAGATGAGTGTCCCTGGGCAGCAGGAATGTGGGAGAGGGTCATCAGTGTCCCCAAAGGGGGGACCTCGGGAGCTCCTGGGGGCCCAGTCGTGGGCTCTGAGAATGGAGTTGTTTTCGACTGTTTTCACCATGAACTCTTTCCCTCATTGACCAGTTTTCTTTGCCTGGATTAACCACATGCTAGAAACTGTTGTCCAAAATATGACAAATCAACAACATTTGCTCTTTAAAATCAAGATAATTTAAAAATTCTTTATTATATAAAATGTTGTGTTCTTTATAAGATGCTATTGTCCTGTTAATAAGGCATGATTTCACTATATTAAGTTATCTACCTTCAGAAATTGCTGGTCTAGTGTATTAACCTCTTTCTTCCTAAGTAAAAAAGAAATTTCCCCTTACTTATGTTCTGAAACATGATAATTAAAACATATTTTCAAATTCTCAAAAAATTTGACTTCAACAATTTTTTCTATTGGAGTATAGTTGGTTTACAAAGTTGTGCTAGTTTCAGGAGTACAGCCAAGTGGTTCAGTTTTACATATATATATATATCTTGCAAAATAATGAGCAAATTTTTCTGTGCTATACAGTAGGTCCTTGGTGGTTAACCATTTTGTATTTAGCAGCATGATTATGTTAATCCCAAGCTCCTAATTTGTCCCCCCAGCCCTTTCCCCTTTGATAACCATAAATTTATTTTCTATGTCTGTGGGTCTGTTTCTGTTTTGTATACAAGTCATTTGGTTTTGACAAGGTCCAGAAAAAACTCAGAAGGTGTGAAGCTGATCCTTAGGCACTAGAAGGATGTCTTATGCGTCTGGTCCCCGAGCCAGACTTCCTCTACAGACTCACACGTTCTCAGGTTTGGAAGATACTTTAAACTTGCCACGTTTAACCAGGGGTTTTCAGAGACTTGACTCCCCCATACGCACTCAGCAGACCTGCATCCCCCACTGGGACAAGACATCTGAGTGTTGGCCCCTACTGTCTACCTCTAGAGCTGTTGGCAGCATCCCTTTGGGATGGTTTTGGTGTGTACCGGGTTCTGTCTGTACTGGTCCACCAGAGCATCTCGAGGACCCTGCTGGGGAGCAGAGGCCACCCGTGGAACCTGCCTTCACACACAGGTCTAACCTCGGCTATAGTAGCAGCTTCCATGCTGCTCATGAGAAGCAAGGCAAAGACTGACGGCCGGGACATTGGGCAGTAGCATCTAAAAAGCAACGAGACAGGTGCTCAGTAGGTAAATACAAAGGGAAGAAGGAATACTGCAGTCACGTGACTTTCTGTGGGTCCCCAACCAGCCAGAAACACTGCCTCCAGCCATGCCTTTTGGATGCCAAGTGTCTCTGGGCAAAACCACTTCCAGACTTCAAGTGCACATACATGGTGACAAAGAGGCACATGGATGTAACCTTACTGCTTCGCCCAGAAAGGGCACTTTTCAAGTGGACTAAGAAACAGAAGCCTTTCCCTTCTCCAGGGGATTTTCCCAACCCATGGGTGGAACCTAGGTCTCCCGCATTGCAGGTGGATTCTTTACCAGCTGAGCCACAAGGGAAGCCCCACAAGAACAGTGACAGTGAAGCTTGTGAATCTTGGCTTTGAACAACCAACTGGAAAGAATAACTCAATTTGTAACTGCTGAAATCAATAAATCCAAGTCCTTCAACTGTTATCACTCAAGCGGCAAGAATTTATTGATTAATAATCAATAAGTTGAATGTATTTATGGAGCCCCTGCTATTAGGAAGTAGTGTAGGAAATATTAAAATTAAAAAGATAAGACATAGTCCTCAATCAAAAAATGCTCACAATTCAGGGCATGGAGCAAGAGGTACAAATTAAAAACTAGCCGATGAGATAGGCAGTATTGGATCATGCCGATTCAAACAACAAACTAAAACGTGTGGAGGAAAGGAAAGTCTCTGTGGGCTCTAGTATAAAAGCAGGCTTTGGCAAGACCTGCATGAAGAGAAGAATAGGAATTTCATTTTTGTTCTCAGTGGAATCCAGCAGACTATGGAGGTGAGACACTATGAACTGAAGAGATCAACCAGGGTAGGTGGTGTATAAGGGGCAGCTTGGCCAAATAAAGGGCAGACTAGGCTAAGATTTTGAGGACCTTCCGTGCCAGGCTGGCAGAGTCCAGGCTTGGGTAGGAGACATTTGTCAGTCACTGGAGCTTTTCAAACAGGTTGCCTCCTTATGTTTAGGAAAATTCAATTCCCAAGCAGAGCTTGGGATCTTTACTCACGTGCTATTAAGACATAGCTTAAAGAAATACTCAGGTCCTCAAACACCCAAGAGACCACAATAATGAGTTTTTGGGTCCGATCTCTGTTTATTAACTATAAGCTCCCCAAGAACAGGGATTTGATTCACTGATTCATCAGTGCCTAGGGAGGCACCCTATGGGTTGAATTTTACTGGATGCAACTGTAAGAAAGGCAGTTAAGCTGAAGTATGGATTTGGGTTTACCCAGACTCATCTAAAGCATATTTGGGGAAGGATGGAACTAAAGGAGGAAGGGATTGTCTTACCCACTAAACACTCATTTGTTGGCAAACAAGCATCCCTGATGAGAGTCCCAGGTCTGACATCCTGGCTGGAGCAGCAGTGGTTTTTCGAGTGCTCCCCCAGGGCAAGGTGACACAGACAAATACAACAAGAAATCACAAAGGCGTGAAACCCATCCAAATCCATTACATTCTGGAAGGGATCCAGGGCTCTTAAACCTTCCCAAAGGACAGCTATGTAGAAACGTCCTGTTTGCTTTTCTGCTGTCTGTAAACATCTGTGATAACTTAGAGGGGGCCCGCCCCGTCAGGCAATCTGGCCAAACTCGGACTGCAAATCACAAAGCTGCCTTAACGGGACAGCTGGTCACTCTATCTCCAGGGACTTGGGAAGCTGAAACCAAAAGAATGTGCTAGAAGTGCCCAGCTTTCTCTCTCAAGATCTTCCACTTGGACATTTCCCCCAGAGTTCAGGGTACCTAATAAATGCCAACTTATAAAACACTCTAAAACAGTTCCTTGTTCCAAACAAAAGTTAGGTTCCACTTTTATTAATAGAAAAAGAAAAAAAGGTCTCTTTGAAAGTCACTTACTCAACTGAGAGTAAAACTGAAGTCTTCTTATTTTTAATATTTGATTTTATTCAAAACTTTTAGATAGTGATTAATGTTGCGCACAAAAAAGTGATCTCTCAATGCTCTGCTGGTCTGATTTACGGCTCTTTTTTTCTCCTTAAGACGATGGACCTTGCTTTTACTTTTACTGTCTACCCTGGTCATAAAACACGGGAAGTTTGAAGGACCTAGTCTGGAAAACTCAGCTTTCTAGCAATCTGTCAACTAGGGGATTTGCCACAAAAAAACAGCTACAATACATTTAGCTAAGACAGCATAAAGTGAAGAAAGCAAAAATTAAACTTGATAGGAGTATTAGGAAAATTCACAAGGTGCTTTTGGAAGTGAAGTCGCTCAGTCGTGTCTGACTCTTTGCCACCCCATGGACTGTAGCCTACCAGGCTCCTCCGTCCATGGGATTTTTCCAGGCAAGAATACTGGAGTGGGCTGCCATTTCCTCCAGATCTTCCTGACCCAGGGATTGAACTCAGGTGTCCCACATTGTAGGCAGACTCTTTACCGTCTAAGCCACCAGGGAAGTCCCTGTTGTCCTTTAAAAATGAGGGAATGCTTTTTCAGAAGATTCCTTCTGGCTCATGTAAGATGTTCATAATTTACAGGACAAAACTGGGGCAAATAGAACTGGCTTCACATGGGAGAATTCTTGCTGAAACCAGTGATTTTGAGGTCCCCTGGTACTAAAACACTACAGCACTAAAGCCAGAAGGCTACACTAGTGTTACAGAATGGATGAATGCGAGACTCAGAAGCGGTCACAGAAAGCTAATGTTCTACCAACTCCTCCATATTTCTTAAGTGCATCATGAAGGTCAAGTTCTCCAGGGAGAGGGGTATCATAAGGAAAAAAGAATATTACAGGTCCTCATTAGCCACAATTCCAAAATCTGAAAACCTCTAAGAAATAAAGCCGTTTAGGGACCTCCCTGGTGGTCTAGGGGCTAAGACCCAACTCAAGGGGGCCTGGGTTCAATCCCACACGCCACAACTAAGCGCAGGCGCGGCAACAAGTGAGCCCACACGCTGCAACTAAAGGCCGAGCACTGCAATGGAGACCCAGTGAGTCAAATAAACAATATAGAAAACAGCCTTCTAGCCAACTGGGTGGCAAACCTAGTGTTTGACCTTCTCTCTCTTGCCCTTGGTGTGAATGTCCACATTCTGACGCAGAAGTGTGGACACCCTGGAGTCCAGGGGCTGTCCCCGATGCGGTCGTGGGTGTTACAGGATAGCCCGCATTACTGTCTAAAACTGACAAAGCTCTCAATTCAGAAACACTGGGAAAAGCTTCAGAGATGCCCTGTGGGTCTGTATTGCTTTATCCAATAGTACAATACATCTAGAAAACTCTGAGACAAATGAATAAGGAGACTTGTAGATGATCTCTGCTGATTGTAATTAACCATGAAAGAAGCAATTTCTCTCCTTCCTTTCTTTTTTTTTTTTGTGAACCAAGCTGAAGTTCAGGTTACAGCAAAGAAGATGATTCTTTCTTCCCTATCACATGCTCTTTCTCTCAGGGGTGGAGGGAAGCTCAGAGCTGGTGGCTGGGGGCAAAGCTTATGACGTTTCTCTTGTTGTGACACTTGGAGACACCTGGGAAGCACGTGGAATCCCTCTGAGATTTTTCCAGCATGGGACTATGGATTCCAGGCGTGCATCATGGATAAATAGGCCACACTAATTTGCCATCTGGATGGAGGGGCAAAACCAGTATGTATGTGCCTTTATTTCTGATGTTAAAGGCTAATTTACCTAAATAATGATTTCTTTCTCAATTAGTGAGTTTGGTTTTCTAGGATGACAGGAACAATTTTTGTGAGTTTCTTTTACTCAAGAGGGCACAAGAAAAAGCAACTGATTAATTTTCTAAAACATTATGCTTCTGAGACACAATCTTAATTCTGAAGAACTGACATGATGTCATAGTTGTGAGCTTTTTTGCTATTATCAAGGTTAACTCAAAATATAACAACGATATTAAAGAAATGCTTAGCAAATGAGACAAGCTGTCATAATACACAAGTTCTTCTTTCACTTTTTCCTTAAACAATTCCCATAGGATTTGAAGAATATCATCCTGCAAAATACCCTATCTGAATACTTTTCTATGTTTGCAAACTGTGAATTACACACTTGAAAACCTCAGTGAAATGGACTGTTGTGCACAAAACAAAGCTTTCTGTAATAACTTTTCCATTTGTACATTTTGTTTCAAAATTTCAGATTCCATTCCTTTCAAAAGGTCCTGCTGGTGTGAGAGATTCCAGCTGTTTCTCTAAGTCCTTTATAAGTCACGGGAAAATATCACACACTCCTTTCTCCTTTCTTGATAAAATAATATATGAGATTTATATACACTTAAATACTTCTTACAAAAACTCTTCTTGGGGCTTCCATGTGTTTCAAGCTTAACAGATGACTTTTTTTCCTAGGAATTTTCCAATAGGGAAATCTTCAAGTTTGTGTATTGAAGATACTAATAGGTTATGTAAGTTGTATTCCAAATGTTGACTCTTTCAAACACAGCTGTCCGAGTCTTTTTTTTTTTTTTTACTAATTATCTAAAAGTCTCAGTAAATCTATTTCTCTTACTATATGATCATACCAGCTGCCTTCTTTCAAGAGGCCAATTAAAACACTGTAGGAAAATATACCCCAAATGATCAAATGCTCTAAGACTGCTATAAAACTGAGCTCTGACTTGCAGTAGTAAAACCACTTATGTAAGTGCAAAGTAATGATGTTAGTAGGCTCAGAATTGTGATTTATAGACCGCCACCTGTGATTAATCAACTTTCAATACTCTCTTAATGGGGCAAGAAAATAATGCTGTCATCTTTTAAAAGATAGTAATCTATATAAATGTTTATGTTGCCAAAAAAGTCTTTTAGAAGAAAGTCAGCCCTTTGTCTTTTTTTCCTGTTGATCTTTTAAAATTCTTCATTTAACCTGCATGTGTGTGTGTGCTGAAGGGCCTCAGTCATGTCTAACTCTATGCAACCCTATGGACTGTAGCCCACCAGACTCCTCTGTCCATGGGATTCTCCAGGCAAGAATACTGGAGTGGGTTGCCATGCCCTCCTCCAGGGGATCTTCCCAACCCAGGGATGAAACCCTGGGTCTCCTGAGTTTCCTGCATTGGCAGGCAGGCTTTTTACCACTGAGTTACCTGGGAAGTCCTCCTTTAACCTATGACTGCCTAAAAGGCATCATCACCTAGTCTGACAAAAAGACAAAAAAAAAAAAAAAAAGAAAGAAAGAAAGAAACAACCCCACAACACCTACAAGCCTGGAATTTTCAGATACCAGTAAGCATTATTTCATTGCATTAATTCACAAATGCTCTTTAAAAAATGCAGAACAGATATCACACAAAGAACAAAAAAAATCAAGAGGGTATATTTTTTCCCCACAGAAATTTCATTTTATCTCTCTTAGTGAACACATGGTCTCATGGCTTACAGAAGGTAAAATATTAAATAATCTTCACTTTTTTTTTTTTTTTCTTCTAACAGCTCTTTTAGAGCAAATCTGTGAAAGCTGAAAGGAATTTTTCGGGACAAATAAATACTCCAATTTCTCAACTAAAATGGAGTTAAAAATCAATTTTTTTTGTTAATGAAGGACCACTATTCATTTCTGTTGAGGGAGTAAGATGCTGCTCTGTATCTAAAAGTAGTATTATCATTACTAAGGAGAATTAGAAATCTGCAGTTTGATAAATCAAGGTTACAGTAAGACTCTTACTGACCCTGGAACTCTGAGAAGCAGATATTGTCTTACTAGGACCAGCCTGTAACCCGGTACAGGTATCATAGAAACTTCTTTGACTATGGTTGCTGTGTTTATTTGGAACTGAGAAGCTGTAGATGGAGGGCAGCTTGCCATCATCTTTAAAGCAAGCATATGATAAGCTTTGCCTAACAGGTAAGCAAAATGTGACTCACAGATCTTTACATGGGATTTCCTCAGTACAAGCCTTTTTCAAGGGCTGCCTGCTTACTGGTCCTCATAAGTCTTTTAATGATTAGCATGGCTTTCCTGATAGCTCAGTTGGTAAAGAATCCGCCTGCAAAGCAGGAGACCTGAGTTTGTTCCCTGGGTTGGGATGATCTCCTGGAGAATGAAAAAGCTACCCACTCCAGGATTCTGGCCTAGAGAATTCCATGGACAGTTCATGGGGTCACAGAGTCGGACACGACTGAGCGACTCTCACTTTTCATTAATACATCCGGTTATCTGTAGCAAAGATATTTCCAGGTCCCAACAGGTGGCCCCAAGTAACCGAGCTGTCCTGATCTGGTTTCTGTAAATCTTGTTCACAAAAAATTCTACAGAACCGATTTTATTTTTTTACTAGTCCCTATTAATTTGTGCATTATTCTTTATATCAAAGGTAGTGTGACTTGGGAATTTATTTATTTTAATCTTATATAACTGTGCCTTGACTTCTTTATTTTTTTAATTATATATTTATTTTAAAAATAACTTTATTAAAAAATAACTTTACTTATTTTTTGGCTGTGCTAGGTCTCCATTGCTCCATGGGCTTTTCTCCAGTTGTGGAAAGTGGGGGTTACTCTCCTGTTGCGGTACACAGGCTTCTCTCATTGCCATGGCTTCTCTTGCTGTGCAGCACTGGTTCTATGGCATGTGGGCTCAGCAGCTGCAGTGCGTGCACTCAATGGTTGCAGTTCCTGGGCTCTAGAGCACGGGCTCAAAAACTGTGGCGCTCTGCTTACTTGCTCCAAGGCACGTGGGATCTTCCCACATCAGGGATTGAACCCTTGTCTCCTGCACTGGCAGGTAGATTCCTCACCACTGAGTCACCAGAAGCCCCAAAATATTTTTATTTATTTATTTGGCTGCCCTGGGTCTTAGTTGTGATATATGGGATCTAGTTACCTGACCAGGGATCGAACTTGGGCTCCCTGCATTAGGAGCACAGAGTCTTAGCCACACTGGAACACCGGGGATGTCCTGGGAGCATAAAGTATTTTTAACCAATTCACTAATTTGGTAAAATGTTTAAAATGATCTTTTTTCCTTTTATTTGGTGGCCCACTTTCAGAAGGGCTGACAGAAGGTACAAAGTGAGGCTATTCTCAAAACCAGAGTATAAAGATTAGACACTAGGATTTTCAGATCTCTTTAGGGACAAAAGCAAAAAAAAATCAAGTTCTATAAGTAATAACTTGCTTAGTACAGTATACTAAGAAATCTCCTATTAAATTAGAATGTAACTATACAATTTGAAAGTCCTGTTCAGTTGATTAAATTAGGTGTTCCCTGCATTAGCTTTTTTTTTTTTTGACCTTTTAAAGATGAGAATATTATTTTTCTACAGAAATCCAATGTTTAAAAAAAATTTTTTTTTTTAAACAAGAAAAGTCAGGGCTTGGTATTTAAACCACTGCAGAGGTTGTGGTGAATAAAGTACATATAAATCCTGGGAAATGTGTGTTAGCTAATGACTAATGCTCAGGAGAGATTATCAAAGGAGAACTGTTTGTTTTTAAAACTGTGTTGAGCCTTTTCACCCTAATATTGCCTGTGTAGCTGCCATGATGGACAGTTCTTAGGCTATTCAATTGTTTTTAAACAGAAATGCCAACTCCACTGATTTCCTCATTGCTGATGGACATTCATGTTTTCAAACATATGCATGTACCAGGAAATGAAATATGATAACTACATGCTGTGTTAAGGAAAATACTACAAAGGAGAAAATATTTTTTTTAGATAAGATGATTTCCTCAACCTTTCACTATATCTTATGAATTTGTCCACTCTATGCTAGAATATGGACATGGGTGATATGTATTTCTTCCTGTTGTGAACAACACTTACCATCCATCTATTCCTCTCTCACTTTCTTTCAGCAAACTGAACCCAAGATTTCATTGTTAAGTTCAATAAAACAAGGAAGTGAACAATTCCATTAACTGGAAAGAAAAGGGGGTTACATAAGAATCAGCCTTCAGGGGTCTGCTGAGTAAAGAGTCCAAAAGAAGAAACAGAACAGCTGTGAGTTTCACGAGAAAGAGTAGTTGTGGCTCTGGGCTGACCCTACATAGTTCTTATTCTAGTAAGTAATATCAGCACTTTCGACTTCTCCCTTTTGTTAAAAGAACACTTTTCTTCCTGTGCATCAAGGAACTTGCTCCCATAGATGTGGATTTCTTTTTTCTGCACTGAGCAGCTTATAGCATCTTAGTTCCTCAACTAGGGATTAAATCTGGGCCACAGTAGTGAAAGCTCCAAGTCCTAACCACTGGACTGCCAGAGAGTTCCCATAATATGTAGAGTTTCAATACTCATTCTACATAAATGTAATCTGTATCTATTCCCTGAAATGTAAATGTATAGGATAATAACACCCTGGGCAAAGTAACCTTTTAAAAAGGATGGCAGAGATTCAGGATCTTCAGGCTATGAAGGGGCTTCCCAGGAGGCTCAGTGGGTCAAGAATCCGCCTGCAATGCAGGAGATGCAGGTTTGATCCCTGGGTTGGGAAAAACCCTTGGAGGAGGGCATGGAAACCCATTCTAGGATGCTTGCCTGTAGAATTCCATGGATAGAGGAGCCTGGCAGGCTGCAGTCCATGGGGTCGCAAAGAGTAGGACATGACTGAAGTAACTTAGCACACACACATGCACGGGTTATGAAGAGTTCCTTTGCCATCTGTGTGCAGCCATTCATTTAAAAGGTTACTGGATGCTCCAGATTCCAGGAGGTCTCAGAATGAAGCCCTGGACCACGAGTTATATAAAAGGCTTCCAAAGTGCTCTGTGTGTTCTAAGCTGACATCTTATGTTACAAATATTGTTCAGGAAAATGCATTTTATTTACAGGATATGTATATAAATCAAAGGCTTCCCAGGTGGCTCAGTGGTAAAGAATCCACCTGCCAATGCAGGAGATGCAAGAAACACGGTTTCAATCCCTGGGATGATTGGGATCGGGATGATCCCATGGAGAAAAATGGCAACCCACTCCAGTATTCTTTCCTGTAATATCTCATGTACAGAGAAACCTGGCAGGCTACAGTCCATGGAATCACAAAGAGTTAGACACAACTGAGTAACTGAGCTTGCATATAAGTCAAAGTTATTCAGTTAAACACAATTAAGAATGTAGAATCTGGCATTCATTATTAATAGAGCAAAAACAACATTCTCCAATACTAATTCTGAGAAGGGGACATCTAAAACACCTGATGTTCAGCCACCATATCAAATGGGGTCCACTTCAGTGTTATGGGGATTTTCCCAGATATGGATGGAAGATATCAACAAGGAATTTTGAATTTCTTCTCTGGTTCCAAACTCCAGGCCACTCAAGCATACTAACTGTGGACTCCTATGGAGAACAGTGTTTATCAGGGAATCCTATCTTCCGTGATGTGAGTTTTATGTTGGGAGATAAAGTGACCTTTTAGATAAGGTGTCTGACCTCTCCCCTCCCTTGACAGCTATTTCTCACTCCAGACAGCTGCGGCTACAAACAAACTTCGATGGAACACTTTGACAAATGAAGTCAAACCAGGGTCCTTTGTTTCTCTGCAGCCAACGAGCTGGCATTCCACAAGCTCTTGAGGGGGCCATGAGTTACTGGAGGCCAGGCCTGCCCCCCTCACTGCTGGCCACCC
The DNA here is from genome assembly GCF_963930625.1 of Muntiacus reevesi. Classification (NCBI taxonomy): domain Eukaryota; kingdom Metazoa; phylum Chordata; class Mammalia; order Artiodactyla; family Cervidae; genus Muntiacus; species Muntiacus reevesi. The sequence continues at coordinate 27,898,220 of NC_089250.1, forward strand.
TTTGTGGCCCCATGTTCCCAGGATCTGTGGGGCCAGATGATGCTGTTCCTGGCTCACATTCCATCCTGTCAGGGGACTCTCAAAAATAAATAATATTTACAGCAGAGTTCAGAGCCGGTGAAAGAAAAGGAGGGTAAAAGTACCTTCAGAGTGAGTAGACCAGACGATGGAGGTCATTAGATCTGTGGTTATTAAACCTTTTTTTCATGGGACTCCTGAACCCTTTTTCAATAGATATGAACCTGAACTTATCAAGAGCCTCAGATGCAATGAAGGATATAAAAAACTAACAAAGAAAAACAGAACAAAGTATAGTTTCTAAATCCTGAAAATGTTTCCCTAAACCCATTTGGTCAATGGTTATCGACCACCTACAATGTCCAAGGTCTCCTGCTAGGGCTATAAATAAACCTTCATCCAAAAATAATGGACTACCTCTGTTTCATAGCAAGAACTTGGGAAACCTAAATAAAAGGGGCCTGGAGGTCTCCTTCTACAAATAATCAAATTGAGCTGAAGGGACTATATTTTAGGAACAGGGGTCAGTCCACTGCAACCCACTGTCCAGATCCAGCCCCCTGCTTGTTTTTATGTGGCCTGTGAACTAAGAATGGTTGGGGGGAAAAATTCTTAAGAAAAATATCTTAAAACGTTGGGGAAAAGGTCAAAAGAGGATTATTTTGTGGTACATGAAAATGTATATGACATTCAAATTTCTGAGTTTATAAATAAAGTTTTATTGGAATACTGATATACTCATCTGATTACCTACTATCTCTGGCTGCTCTGCACTTAGAAAGGGAGAAGTGATTAATTGCAACAGAGACTGGGTGGCCTGCAAAACCCATGTGTGCACTATCTGGCCCTTTACAGAAAATGCTTACTGACCCTTGTTTTACATTGTAAAAGAATTTTTTTGCTTTTGCTGAGATATCTAAATGAGAACATATGCCTCTGCCTTTGTTAGAAAGCCTTCAAATGCATGGGGAGTGGAGAGAAGGCAGCTAAGACCTGAAAATCTAGTCAGCATGAACTTGACAAAGCTGGACAAGTAAAGGTAGATACCAAGTGAAGTAGGTTAGGTTACATTTACAGATCAGATTCCCCAAAGCATGAGAAAACATCCAAGTTCTTTATTGGAGAAGAAGTAGGGATCCATGTTTTTCATACCACTTTTGTTAATTTCCTTTCAATGGGCCAGAATCCTATGCCTTGATGCTGTTTTCTTGTACATGAGGTTAATCTTTATGTCTCTAAGCCTCAATTCTAAAGAATGGGCTGTTCTGGAGACTTCCCTCAGGGGTGTCTAGTAAAACAGAATTCCAGGAATGGTATCTGTTTTCGAGCAGACAGCTCTGTGGGTGGATGGTGACCACCCGCTATCTGACTCCACTAAAGATCAGGAAAGACTGGCAATACAGCCCTGCTAGTCAATGGGCCGTGCTTAATGAAATGAAAGATTGAGAATGAAGTTTGTGGGTCTACAGAGTTATTAAAGCAGGGCACAGTTTTCCCCACGGGTTAAGTCTGTTTTTGTTCTCTCCCTAATGTAATATCCAGGAAAGGAAGGAAAGTAGAAGTAGGGTATTTATGCTTAACACTTTCATAAAGGTATTTTTTAGAGGCTGGCATTTTGTCTCTTCAGGGTTGGAACTAAAAGAGGGGAAAAAAACGTCTAATGGCAGCCCTTTAGTAACTTTCTTTTTTTTTCTTTCAGTTTTTGGCCGTACCACGTGGCATGCTGGATCTTAGTTCCCCGACTAGGGATCAAACCCACACCCTCGGTAGTCTTCACCATTGGACCATTAGGGAAGTCCCTAGTAACTTTCATTTGGTACAGAATATTCTCCTGCTATTACTACATCTTCTCTGCTTGATGTAATTTTTCCACTGACAAGTTGGGAACTGGATTTCATCATTAATATATAATATTAATAAACTGCCCTCCTATGAAGAATAACACAATGGTTTCTTTTCATACAGATGCAATAGAATATATTTTTAAGCCAAAAAACTTAGGTAAACTCACCTGGAAAAATCTCCCTTTGCCTCCTGTAGAAGAAGAAAATTCAACATCAGTGACTCATTCTGATCCATGTTACAGATTTTTAAATGCACTGTAGAATCATGAACTCCTCTATCGAATCATTCCAACTGACTGCTATTTTATCCTATCAGCTATGAGAATATAATTAAGGAAGGATGCATGCATTTACCACCTGAATAGGAGACAAACTTTAGAAAGTTCTATACAAAGAAAGCAATTCATAATGAAAAGGAAAGTTTCCACTCCTAAGCCCTGATCTAACTTTTTCCACTGTAAAGATTCTGAACCCGGACATGTGTCTGTGGTCTATGTGTCTATGTCTTATGGTACTAGCTGTTTTGTCTTGTATTGTGGGGCTTCTGGGGGGAGCGACCACGGAGTCTGTAACGAATCTAGCATAAAGCCTGGAGCAAGTAGTTGCTCAATAAATCTTTGCTGAAGGAAAAAGTTAATGACATCATTTCGGTTCATTCTGCCAGTGTTTCTGATCTTGCCCTTGTGGCTAATATTTGGCGATCCCTCTTTTTCCACACAAGCTTAAAGGTGTTTTCCTCATCTTTCATGACAGTGCTTCTCCTGGCAATTAAATTCTAGTTTTTTTTACTTGACTTTCTCCAGTGACATGAAGAAGAGGGGATCACCAGATGATCTCAGTTTCCCAATCTCAGGTTATACTCACAATTTTCCCTTGCAGAGAGATACTGTCTTAAAATTTTGGACAAGAACAGAGAATAGAGGAGACACTGTTTATTGCATGGTATAGTTTCCCTAATAGCTCTTTCCTGCTTGTGGCTAAAAAATAAGGAGTAAAGAGCTAGTGGCTATAACAACTGCCATACATGAGGTGTCTTATTCCTATTTCTTCTGTGTATGGCCCTGGAATACAAAGATGAAGGGAAACAACTTACCTGTAAAATATATGAGGCCAATTCAAACACCACTTCACTGTCAACATCAATCAGCTCCTGAAAGGAAAACCAAGTAAGATAAGTTTGGTGCTTTAACAATGATTTCTTTATGATCTCCCCCGAAAGAGGAGAGGTCCTTCTTATCTGAGATGTTAGCCAGAATCTCAAACACCCATAGAACATCTTTTCTGAATTACTTGGACCCAAATGCTCCCTGACATCATTTCAACAGCTCTTATAAGAGCTCCAATGGTCCTGTGTCTACACAGTCACTTCCGCGGCTTTATCTTTAGGTCTTCATGAGAAATTAAGAAACGGATCTATCTCCAACTTTTTACAAATCTGTCAATCTGATTAATTGATGGATTAAGGTTACTTGATCACCACATGCATTTTTCTTTGTAAACTCGACTTCAGAACCAGTAGTAAGACTTTGCTGGAGAAAAGGTTATGATGGAATTAAGACTCTTTAAAGTTACATAAAGTTAAAAATACAGTTTCCCAGTTGTATGAGACACATTTCTTCATGTACTCAATACTTCAAGGTAGCTGTTGACTACCATGATGTCAGAACAAATACGGGCTCTTCACTCACTGCAGAAAGTTTAAAAATGTTTCTCTCAGGACTTCCCTGATGGTGGTCTAGTGGTTAAGAATCCATCTGTCAATGCAGGGGACACAGGTTCGATACCTGGTCTGGGAAGATCTCACATGCTGCAGAGCAACTAAGCCCATGTGCCACAACTGCTGAAGCCCGCACCCTAGAGCTGGTGCTCCGCAAAGAGAGAAGCCACCGCAGCTAGACTAGCCCTGCTTGCTACAACTAGGGCAAGCCTGAGCGCAGCAATGAAGACCCAGCACAACCAAAACAAGTTACTTTTCTTTGAACTGTAAACCAAATTCTGATTCATGGACTTTCTAAAGATTTTTGTGTGGTCCAGGACTTTCCCCTGTATTTCAAAACAATGCATTAAAGCACACCTATATCTTTAGAGGAGAGGACATCCTGCAGGCTCCTTCAGGTTTAGGAATTTCAAAGATGGATAATAATGTTTGCTACCAAACTACCTAGGAGTTCGAGCTAAGAGAGACGTGGATGGATTGGGGACAATAATTCTTTATGCTTAACCAGCTGAAAGAGCTTTACGGCCACTGTAATTGATACAGACTGTCAGTGCTGGAGTGTGGAGGAATGCCTGGAATTGCAGTCCTGGGATTACCAGGTCCCATCTGAATGTAAATCATTTAACAGTGGACAAATGATTTAACAGAAACACTGTCCAGGGTTTCCACAATGGATCATTTCTACTTGCACTATATGCTTTTCCAATCCCACCAATCGACTTCCTGAAGTCACCGGTGTGTGCTTGTGGGTCTATCGGTGTGTGTGCTCTGTCAAACATTTACACCGAGGTTGCAGGCGATGGTTAACAGTGGCTAATAGTTAACATCCCAGGAGAGGCCGACTCAAAACCAACCATCAGGAACAGCCCTGGAACATGTGCACATGGTTTTTAGTTCATTACTCGACTCATCTGCTAAAGGAAAACATCCACACCTTTGGGGAGGGGACAAATGTGGGGAGGGTGGACGGTGGTTATTTTCTAATTGATTTGGTTTTGCACAGTCCATTCTGCAGTCCTGGGGGGAACTGCCATTCCCTAGTCATGGGGCAACATTAATTGTAATGTACCATTTTTCAGAGTCAAGCTACCTAAGATGCCCATTTAAACACTGACCTAATTTATATGAATTCTTTCTTACCAACTGCATGTGTCCTTAGGGTAAATGAAAACTAGCAACTCTAAAGGGGGTGAGTTTCCACCTTCTCTGTTCTTGACCATCTCCCAGTGAAGATATTAAAAACATTGAGAGCCAGAACGTGATCAGTAAGAGGAAAAAGGATTGAAAAATAAGGTGGCCCAGACATCCCCCCACTTTTGTAAAATCTGATGGGAAAGAGAGCTGCAGTATTACTTCTCACCGTTTCTGTTTAATATTGAGTTCAAGAATCACAGCATTAGGCTTCCCTGATAATCTACTAGTTAAGAATCTGCTTATCAATGCAGGGGACATTGGTTCCATCCCTGGTCCGGGAAGATTCCACATGTTACGCAGCAACCACAGAAGACCATGCCCCTAGAGCCCGTGCTCCACAAGAGAAGACACCACAATAAGAAGCCTGTGCACTGCAACAAAGAGTAGCCCACGACTGCTGCAACTAGAGAAAGCCTGGGAGCAGCAACGAAGACCCAGCACGGCCAAAAATAAAAAATAAATCTTAAAAAAAAAAAAAAATCACCGCATTGTCTGTCCTCAGAGGAGTCAGTTCAGAGATCTAAATGGTGTTTATAAGACCCAATCTAGGACTGGGGAATGGGGGCCAGGGGAAGAGATCCTCCAACTGGGAAGAAAATTCTTTCCTACTATGCAGTTCTCTGCCCAGTTCCCTGAGGCCTGTTTACAACACAAGGTTTACAAAGGATGAAACCTTCCCTTTTGCATCCCTGGTCCTGCCAGGTGACTTTTACCTTTAAAATCCCCTGAGATGGAGTGGAGCTCTAGGCTTCCTGCCCACACCACACATTTCCCACTGTGTCTTGAACCCCGAGAGCTGAGTCCCCATGGGGAGGAGTGGACAGATGTTTCCAGGCGTCCACTTCCCACAGAACATTCGAGAGATGACTCTACCTTCCACCTTTTCCTTATCTGGCTTTAAGTGTTTCTGCTCAAGCAGAGCAGATTAACTGACGAAGACCACAAAGAGTGCATGCGAAAACCTTGTGCTTTCTTGGGGCGCTGGGTTTTCCTTTGACGGAGGATGAATCAGAGAAGGATGGGAGCAGAGGCCCTTCAAGGAAGGGGTACGGGTGATTTCCCATCTGGCACCACCCACGGGCTGAACGTGCGACATTCCTGTGTCTCCAGGGCTCCGAGAGCCATTGGGGTGGGGGATCTGCAGAGCAGGGCTGTCTGCTGAGCTAGTCTTCCTTGGGAATCCAAGGTGGCCTGGAGGGCATGAAGTCATTTTCTTTTGAGATTCACTGGTAAGAGGGAGATGCTGATAGGAGGGAAAGTGATGTCACGGAGTTCACAGGTCCTTTGGATATCTGTTTTTACAGTGTTGTTTTTTAGTAGCTAAATTGTGTCTGACTGTGTCTAACTCTGCTATCCCATGGGCTGTAGCCCACCAGGCTCCTCTGTACATGGAATTTCCCAGCCAAGAATACTGGGGTGGGTAGCCATTTCCTTCTCTAGAGGATTTTCCCAACCTAGGGATTGAATCCTGTGTCCGCTGTATTGGCAGGGGATTCTTTACCCCTGAGCCACCAGGAAAGCACTGTTACACTTTTTCTACTGAATAACGCATGCTGTTTTTTCTGATCTTTTGATACATGGTATGCAAAGACAAAATGTGACTCTGCAAGGGTGTGTGTGTGTATGTTCAGACAGGGCTGGGAAGATGATGCCACTTTCTCCCACTCCACAAGGTTTTATCCCAGGTGATTAAGTCGCCAAAGGAAGAGGCTTGAGGTCATTTATCAGCAGTCTCAGAGTTAATAATATTCTCAGAAAGATTTCTACTTTGAGGGTCTCCGAGTGTTCCAAAGAAAGAGCCCCATGAGACCCCCAAGTGGCAGGTGTTATGGACATTCTCCAAAAGTCCTGAAAGCTGGAGGAACTCGTCACGATTACCTTGCTCTGGGGACCTTCGTGGTGGTCTTCAGACTCAACTAAGAATCTTAACAAAAAACATTCCTCCATGGTCAGGAATGAGAGAAATTCCAGCTTTCATGGAAGATTCATGAGAGAATTATAACAGAAAAGATGATAAGCAACCTCATGGTAGGTTGAGGAGATTTCCATGAGGACGACCTTTGCAAAGTTCAAGCAAAACAACCTTCAGGGTTGTCCAATAGTTTTCCTAGTAAAATCTTCACCCATTGTAATAACCATCTTTCTTTGCACCCACAAAACGCCTGAAGAAGATGGTTTCCTGCCATCCTCTTTAAGACACTTTCTACTTTGGGACTTTGAATAAATACATCACTGGACCTCTTAGAGTTTCAGTTTTCTCATCAGTAGAATGAGGAAAACACTTCCTTTTCTTTCTTTCTTTCTTCATTCCTTCCTTCCTTGGCCATGCCTTGTGACTTGTGGGAACTCAGTTCCCTGACCAGGGGTCAAACCTATGGCCCCTGCACTGGGAGCCATAGGGAGTCCTAACTACTGGACCACCGAGGAACTCCCAGGAGAACAATTTCTTTTTCAAGTACTGTACTGAGTCTGGTGAAGTGGAACTGTACAGGTGATTTGGACACTCTAAGACACACCACAAAGATCAAGTCTGTATTATTATTTTTTTTGTTCCCTGGTCTTTACGGATCATCTGAACTCCACAGAATCTCTGTTCTGTTCACAGTTTTGTTCATTTTTTTTAAAGCATTTATGTTTTAGAATTTATTGGAATCTTTAAGAAGACTTAAAAAAAAAAAGAGGTGGGAAGCATTGTGCAAGTGTGTGTCTACACGTGTCTATATATTGGTCACCGTGTATATCACCCCAGTGGGTCCTCACACCCACACTCAGCCTCGCTGTGCCCGGTGACTGCCCCGTCTCATTGCACAACCCGCAGTGGCTACAGGAAGGTGCCCCCAGGCAGTGAGGGGCTGGGGTACAGGATGAGACTGATGTGGTCTTGCACAATTCCTCTTTCTGAGCCCTTTGCCAGATTTTCATCCATCAAGTCACTTCATGTTTGTCTGGGGCACTCGCACTTGGTGGCCTGGGGATTTCTCCCAGTGTCCACGGTATACACTGCACTTCATGATCTTGAGGACTCTCTCCTATGGAGATCACAGGCACAGCCCAGATGATGGGTCTGTGTGAGTTTCTTTCTAGAGAGCTGAAGAGGGAAGTCCCTCTCTGTCTTCTTTCCCTTCCTCTCTCTGTCATGTGAGCATACACCAAGCTGGCATGCATCCATCTAAGAGATAAGGACTGGGATTCTGTGAGTCTGAGATGAATGTTTACATTGGTTCCTTTGTCCTGTGGGACTTGATTCTGGGCTTTTGTTTCTCTCATCTTCAGAAGAAGTATTATCTGCTCATTAACAAACCTCCTGGAAGATCTTAGATAAAGACTGCTTATTTCAATTTCAGTAAGAGGATGGTAGTTAGATCCAAGTAGCAAATATGGACCAGGGATGACTGTTCAAACTTTAATCATATGTTCTCAGTTCAGTGGGGACATCTCAGCGCAGAAGGCTGGACAAGACCCCCAGCACAAAGGAGGGATTTTAAGCTTTTTTTTTTACACACTCTTCTCAATGGAGACATGTAGGCTCCAAACTTGCTAATTCCCTGAGCATTGACTATGCACCTGGTTCAGTGATACGTCAAGAGAAGGTGATTATCAAAATGTACTTAGAAAAATGCTAGTGCCAACTTTTTCCTCTAAGCCAACAAGACATATTTCTGTGCATCTTCAGATGGTGACCAGGGGTCCTGCCTCTTTGCTTATACTATTTGACAAGATACATTTTGAGATCAAGCATTTAAATGTGATGGGTGGATTTATTTAAAGAATGGATGATCATCCCCTTCAGTTTAAATGTGAGATTCATAACAAGGCAGCTAGTCATCTTGACCAGTCCCTTACTTCACCCAACTTAAGTCATCTGAGGATCAGATAACTCCTCCGAGGGACTGAGTAGCAGTGTAAGGTCCTTCAGCCTGTGAGCCTCTCTTCTTGTCTCTTGGAAGGTATGCCACTGAAGACACCTAGAGGCTGGACGGCAGAGTTCTCCTTATAAGTTTAAGATCTACCATCTAACGGAACCCTTCTTCCTGAAAATTGAAAAAAACACTTGGCATTTTATGACCTAGAAATTATTGTCTTGCAAAGCTTTTGAAAATGATTGCAGCAACTAATTTTTGACAGAAATCTCACTCTGCCAGTGGAGAATTCCAAGCAGGCAGGATTCCATCCTGAAGGTGGGGAAAGTGCTGGGATTAGAGTCCATGTCCACCCCATCGCTCCCTCTAGCATGACAAGTCCACTGTCCACTGGCCAGACTAACTGATGGGCCTCTCCAGTTGACAGAGGAAGCCATATCCCAGGAGAGAGACGGCCAGATGGAAAGCCTGGCTGGAGGAGCTCTGGTTTCCTGTGTCGCTTCCTAGGAAACACACATCATCCCAGGCCCACTTCCCATGTGAGTTTTCCTAGGAACCAGACACGCATTTCTGAATGAGTTTTATCCATCCCTGGCCATAAATTTCCTTACCATCATCCACCTGAAACACAACCAAGCTGAAAAACAACTGAAACACTGTTGGAGCAAAATGGCCACATGGGGCATCAGTGACCCCTTTCTAAACCTCCTCCTGCTCCGTTTAAAGCCAATACTTCCAGCCCTGGTCACTGGTGACCAGATTCTAATGTCCTGCATCTTGGACAGATTATGACTGTTATTTCCTGCTCTTTTGGTAGAAAATAGGGGGACTGAAAAGAAAGGAGAAGTGAGAGAGGATCCACTGTAGTTATGTTTTTTGCCTCCTGGTGAAGGAAGAGTGGAGGGCGAGAGCTGACAGTCGTGGCTTGGGGAAAATGACAAGATAAATAAACAAAACACCTTCCCTCACTTTTGTGCTGTTGAAGAGATCAGAGTTTGGTTCTCTGCAGAAGATGATACATAGGAAGCTGGGATGAAGTGGGCAGAGATCAGGGATTAAAAAGGAGGTCTACACCCCAGTGGAGGCCACTCCCTCCCCCAGATGCTACAGTGGGAGCTGACATCCCAGGGGTGAAGTAAGGCAATGAAGAGTCACGAGAAAAGACCCCAAGCACTGATACTTGGGGTTCCCGCTGAAAGAACGAGCTTGCCACAGGACACAGACACAGGGGCCCATCTCTACTTGGGTACTGGGAGCTTGTGAGGGTCTCACTCTTAGTCATGGATGGAACGCCCCCTACATAAAAGGCAGAGCGCATGCTCGCTCTGTCACTTTAGTCATGTCTGACTCTTTGCAATCTCATGGACTGTAGCCTGCCAGGCTCCTCTGTCCATGGGATTCTCCAGGCAAGAAAACTGGACTGGGTTGTCATGCGCTCCTCCAGGGGATTTTCCTGACCCAGGGATTGAACCGGTGTCTCTTATGTCTCCTGCATTGGCAGGCAGGTTCTTTACCACTAGCGCCTCTTGGGAAGTCCACATAAAAGACAGAGACCAAAATAAATCAACAGCAAACAAAAAGAACTGAAAAGAAACAGAATGTGCATGATAATTAATATTACTGGAGAGAGAAGGGGATATGTGGTTCAAAGACAATAACAGGATTATATGTATCTAAAGAAAAATCAGTTAATATGAAGGAAATCTGAGAAATTCAAAGCATGATAGCAAAGGTTAATAGAGGAGATTAAAGATAACATTGAGGAAAATCTTCTAGAAAGTAGAGCAAAATGACAAAGAAGGAAAATAGGAGAAACGAGATGTCAAAGCGGGAGGTCGGGCCCAGCCTCTGATTAATGGGGGCTCCAGAAGGAGGGCGGAGAGGAAACAGAGAGACACCATACAAGAAATAATATGAAAAACCTGCCAGAAATGAAGAGGAATGCGAATCTCCAGACCAAAAGTGTCCATCTACACAACACAGCGGGTTCACCAAGACCTACTTCAAGGCACACCATCCTGCAATTTCAGATAAAGGGGAATAGAAGGAAATCCTAACAGATCCCATGGAGGTCATGGTGGGGGCAGTCCACTTATAGTGTCCACTTACAGACACAGACTTCCCCAGAGCAACTCTTGAAGACTCTGAGGCAACACCTGTGATATACTGAAAGAGGTCATTCTGTATTTTCACATCCAGTCAAACTATGAAATCAGATGTGAAGGTAAAACAAAGACTTTTTCAGGTGTGCAAGGACCCGAACATTTTACTTCCCATATACGTTTTCCCTGGATCAGTGCAGGACGTTCTCCAGTGAAACGAAAGTGTAAAAACACAGGCAGACTTGGGACCCAGGAAGCAAAGTACCTACTCCAGAGTTGGGGTGAAGGAAAGATGGGACAGAAACGAGGAAATCCTGGGCTGAGGGCTGCAAATGAGGCTACATTCAGACAAGAGCAGAAGGACAGAGCACTCCAAAAGGGAGGTCCCAGGAAGAACAACAAAGGCAACAACAAAAAACCCAACCAAAGAGAGGAACAGATGAATTACCTGATGTATATGGAAATTAACGTCAGTAGACATTTGAAAATCTGTAGGAGCTTTTGGGGGAAAAAAGATGGATGTATAGAAACTAAAGCAAGTAATGGCAAAATGGCTATTACCTTTAGGTAAAATAACTGGTTGTCTATAAAGGAATCGAAACCCTAGGATGCTACTTGGGTTAGTCATAATAATGGTAATGCTGATGGGTACATCTTTTGCCTAGGATTGTGGTATCACCATACTGAGAGTTATGGGAAGGGGAAAGTGTGGGTGGGTGCATAGGAGACCCCAGTCCTCACCTATATAAAAAATGGATAAATCAAGGAATAAGACCCTGTCCCAATTATTTAGAAGCAGAGAGAGGCAAATACCAGAAGAAACAGTTAAAATTGTTGGAAGAGGTGGGGAGTGGGCTCTTTTTCATAAACAGCCTCTTGACTTTTAAACTATATCATATATTACTTAGATAAACATAAATGTTAATGTGTTAAAAGTGGATGAAGGACTTCCCTGATAGTCCAGTGGCTAAGAGTCTGTGCTCCCAATGCAGGAGGTCCTGGTTCAAGCCCTCACCAGGGAACTAGATCCCGCAAGCTGCAACTAAGATCTGGCCCAGCCAAACAAATAAATAAATATTAAAAAAAATAATAATATTTTTTTAAAGTGAATGAAATAAGTTGGAGGAAGCAGGAATGAACAGCTTATTGTATCTGAACAATGTAGATTTCAATTCTAGTACATTGTAGGGATTGCTTCCCAAGCCACAGGGAGGGCGCTGGGTCAGCCAGTATCAGCATCACTCACCAGTGATGTGTCTGACCCTGCTCTCGGGCTCCTCAAGTCACAAGAGGGCTGTGCGGGTGGGCACAGAAGACTGCAGCCAAGAGGAACCTGGATCTGATTCCAAGGGAGCAATTCTACCTCAATGGGAGCTAATAACGTGCCTGGTGGGGTGCTGGCCACATTCACGTCTATCTCGCTTAATCTTCCCAAGAAGCTGGTGGGTTTGGGTTTTTTAATACTGTTATTCAACTGAAGAGGAAAATGAAGCTCGGAGACATCACAGAAGGTGTCCACATTCATTGCAGTTGCTAAGACGCAGAGGTAGGAAGGAACCCAGGAATCCAAATCCCTAATCAGAATCACTCTGCTCCAGAGCCTCCTGCCATTTTTGCATATTTACAGTGGTGCCAAGCCTGTTCCACCACTTCAGGTTCCTTGTCTTTGACTAAGTTATTAACTCTCTCCAGCACCACTTTCCTCCCTCAGTAAATTCGATGATTCCATCTCATTTGTGAGTCTCACATAACGTAATGTATGTGAAAGAAATGTTTAAATGAAACAAATGAACTTATTTACAAAACAGAAAGGACTTAAAGATATAGAAAACCCACTTACGGTTACCAAAGAGGAAACGTGGTGGTGGAAGGATAAATCAGGAGCTTGGGATAAACACACACACACCGTTATGCACGGAGATAAAGCCTGAATATTCATTGGGAGGACTGATGCTGAAGCTCCAATACTTTGGCCACCTTATGTGAACAGCCAACTCATTGAAAAAGACCCTGATGCTGGGAAAGATTGAGGGCTGGAGAGGAAGGGGGCGACAGGATGAGATGGTTGGATGGCATCACCGACTCAACGGACATGAGTTTGAGCAAACTCTGGGAGACAGTGAAGGGGAGCCTGGTATGCTGCAGTCCCTGGGGTCACAAAGAATCTGACATAACTGAGCCACTGAACAACAACAATCACTACGATATATAAGACAGATGACCAACAAGGATCTACTGTATAGCACAGGAAACTCTACTCAATATTCTGGGATAACCTATACGAGAAAAGAACCTAAAAAAGAATGAAGATATATATAACTGAATCACTTTGCTGTATACTGAAAATAACACAGCATTGTAACTATACTCCAATAAAGTTAAAAGAAAAATTGTATATGCTGTCAATTATGCAAATAAAAGTATTTTTGATGATGAGAGACAGGTGGCCTTGTGACGTGATTCTGTCTCCTTTGTCACCATCAGAAAAGCCATCTCCGGCTCACTGGCAGGACTCACTATGCTCCAGGACAGATGCTGAGAAGAGAGAGCGGGGACTCTAGAAGGGCACTCAGGTCTGCAGGCAGGCTGATGCTATGGGCACCTGGACCCTATATGTAGCTTGTTCCTAATGTTTCACCTCCTCCACTTGGGGAACCTATAATATTTAGTTCTGGGAATTTCTTTTTATTTCCCATTAATCCCAGAAACCTCTGTGATCATGATTCAGAAACACCGAAGTCATCATCTTCAGCTCAGCATCTGTGACTAGACTGAACTGAACAACTCTGAGAGAAACCATGTTTGCTCCCTTAACCCAGGGGCCTGGATAAGCACAATCTGGGGGCAACTTTTCACTTGCCAGGGTTGATGGCAATCTCACATCAGCAGCAACTTTCTAAGCATCTACTGCCCAAGTCTGCCTCCTTGTGGACAAGTCCTCACTGTATTTCTTTCAAACTGTTTTCACATGGACTAAGCAAAGGCCATCAGACACTTGTTACCTATGAGATAAGTAAGGCTGGTATTATTTTCACTTTATAGTGAGAAAATGAGGTTTAGAGAGAGAAAGAAAACCACAAATCCCTAGAACGACATTTAGCATCTTTGTGCTGCCATTTAGTAAAATCCCCAAATACTCTACTCAGAGTACCCTGAGCTTGAGCTCAGGTTAAGTCCTGATTCAGCAGCTGTCAGCGAGTGAGGTTCTTTCACAGGTTGAATTTGATCACTACCACAGCCTCCAGGATTTTGAACACTTGCATTTGGTGGAACTATTTCATAAAGTGAGGTGCTGAAGTCATTCTAGAAGGAAAAGTGATGGCTGATAGACCATTTCAAGTCTCATGTGTGTGCTTCGACGTGTGGTGGGTTGCTGCAGTCCCTCAAAGCTGGGTTTAGTTAAGCAGGAAAAGTATAGGCAGCAGGACGGGAACTCTTTTGAACACAGCCATTGACCATGTCACAACAGGTGCACCTGGCTTTGACGTTCTCTGTGGAGGGTTTGACCACACAGGCACAGTGCAGCCCAAAGGCTGAGCTCTGTGATCCCGAGTCAGGCTGCCAGCGTCAGCCATTCAGTCGATATGCAACCCTGGTGAATCTCATAACCACCCTGTGTCTCAGCTGCCTCACAGAGAAAGCTAGGATAAAGAACAGTATTCACTTCAGAGATGGTGCAAAGTTTCAGCCATATAACTTACAGAGAGCACTCAGCGCCAAGCCCGCCATGGTGCCACGGGAGTAGGTATCAGAAAACCCTCTCCCTGGCTGTTAATGAGCTGGCCTAAGGCTGCACTCATGAGACAGAAGGAGGTTTGTCGGCGGGTGTAGAGTGGGTCTTTACTTTAAATACATTGTTCTAGTTACGGTCCCCAGGACGGAGTGTGTCCTCAAAATTTTGTGGGCATTTTGGGTTATCCAGTGAAAGGAAACACTACAAGAATATGGGGAATTGGATGCAAGAGACTGTCCCACTCAATTAAGAACTGTCCCATGAAGAGACGTGGCCCTAAAGAAGACGTACAAATGGCCAGGGGGCACACGAGATGATGCTCAACATTGCTAATCATCAGGGAAATGCAAATCAAAGCCACAAGCAGAGACCGCCTAACACCACTAGGATGGCTGTTGGTTTGTTTGTTTTGAAAACCCAGAAAATAGTAAGTGTTGGTGAGGACGTGCAAATTTGGAATCTTTATGTGCTGTTGGTGGGAATATAAAATGATGCAGTCTTTATGGAAAGCAGTAAGGCAGGTCCTAAAAAACTGAAAACCAGAATTACCACATGATTGAGCAATTCCACTTCTGGGTATTCACCCCAAACAACTGAAAGCAGGGATATGAGTAGAAACTTATAAACCTATGTTTTTCCAGTAGTCACATACGGATTGTGAGAGGTGAACCTTAAAGGAGGCTGAAGAATTGATGCTTTCGAATTGTGGTGTTGGAGAAGGCTCTTGAGAGTCCCTTGGACATCTAGGAGATCACACCAGCCAATCCTAAAGGGAATCAACCCTGAATATTCACTGGAAGGACTGCTGCTGAAGCTGAAGCTCCAATACTTTGGCCACCTGATATGAAGAGGTGAAAAAGACCCTGATGCTGGGAAAGATTGAGGGCAAGAGGAGAAGGGGGTGACAGAGGATAAGATGGTTGGATGGTATCATTGACTCAATAGATGTGAGTTTGGGCAAACTCCAGGAGATAGTGAAGGACAGGGAAGCCTGGCGTGCTGCAGTCTGTGGGGCTGCAGAGTCGGAGACGACTGAGTGACTGAACAACAATGTTCAGAGCCGCATTACTCCTAACAACCAAAAACTGAAAGCAATGCAAGTATCCACTGATGGATGGATGAATAAACAAAAGGTGGAAAATGCATACAATGGAATATTAGCTGTAAAAAGGAAGGAAATTCTGACACACGATACAATATGGATGAACCTTGAGGACATTATGCTAAGTGAAATAAACTCGACACAGAAGGTCAAATATTGCAGGAGTCCCCTTATGTGAGGGACCCGGAATAAGCAAATACAGAGAAACAGAAAGTAGGATGGAAGTTGCCAGAGAATAGGGAATTATTGTTTAAGGGATACAGAGTTTCAGTTTAGTAAGATGAGGAGTTCTGTGGATAGATGGTAAGAGTGGTTGCACAAGGTAAACATGTGATAACTGTTAGGTGTTAATATACACTTATCAGTGGTTACCATGGTAAATTGTATCACAGTTAAAAAAATGTCCCACTGCCATAGAGAACAGTGGTTGATAAGAGGGTTGGGGTGGGGAGGGATGGATTGGGAGCTTGGGATTAGCAGATGCAAACTACTACATATAGAATGGAAAAACAAGAGCCCTTACTGCACAGTGCAGGGAATGATATTCAATATTCCGGGATAAACCACAATGGGAAAGAATACAAAAATGAATGAATATCTGTATAAATGAATCACTCTGCTGTACAGCAAAGACATTGTAAATCAACTTCTTGTTCTTTTTCAGTCACTAAGTCGTGTCCGACTCTTTGCGACCCCACGAACTGCAGTATGCCAGGCTTCCCTGTCCTCCACTAAATCAGCTAGACTTCAATAAATAAATTTAAAAAGTTGTCCCACCCAAAGTACCAACAGCATCCTTTTGAGAGATACTTCCAGAATATCCAAAAATGATCAAATATACATGCATTTGGTTATTAGAGGCTCATTTATCCTTATGAGACCTAGTGCATTTGTCACACTAGTCTGGGTTTCCCTTTTTAGGTCACAGTTGCCAAGTTAAGGAGACTCCTAATCAAGTTAAGAAACACCTCCAAGGAGCCATAACATGGTTACAGGATTGGAAGGAGTCATGTTATAAACACTCGATAGCTTTAGCTCCTTGGAGTTCTCATTTATTTATAGCCATTAATTTAGAAATTACTTCTACTAATCAATAGAAGTAGTGGATGCAATGCAGGAGACCGGAGTTCAATCCCTGGGTCAGGAAGATCCCCTAGAGAAGGAAACGGCAGCCCACTCCAATATTCTCGCCTGGAGAATCCATTGGACAGAGGAGCCTGTGAGGGCTATAGTCCATGGGGTCGCAGAGTCGGACATGAATGAGTGACTAACACACTTTCTACTAATCAATAGCATCGCATTAAGGGCAGCAATCTGGGATTCCCAGCTACAAAGGAGACTTTCAGATTTCAATGGAAAACTTCAAACAGGAAGAAGTAGTTCTTACCTTGTAGATACAGGACTTGGCATTCAGGAAGAAAAGCTCGATGGTGGCATTGTCCTTCAGGTATGAGATGCTCTCAATATAGAACCTGCAAGAAAGAACAGCTGCCAATGAACCACAGACACACCGACCGACGAGGCAGAAAATCAGGTCTGAGTTACATGATCTGACTGGAGGATGGGGACTTCCAACCCAACAGGAACAAAAGAAAAAGTCATCAGTTCCTTAGTGCTTTTCAAGTTTATTTATAGTGGATTAGGACCATCAAGACTGACAGCCCTTTCCATAGCTAGGAGCCAGGTTTGCCGTCAGCCTCCAGGAGTAAACTTGAACTTGACCATTTACTTCTATTTTTCTTACCTGTTCCCAATTTTTTTTACAATGTCACTTGCTTCCATGACATTACTTTCTGTCATAATCACTGGTAAGTTGGAGTTTTAAAAGATAATTTCGTTTGCTTAGTCAAATAAAGGGCCTTAGTTTTCTTTGAAATGGTTATGACAGATCTGAAGACAGCAAGGTGGGGTTTGACATCTCCACATCCAGAAGGCTGGGGCCGGTGTTCTTAACACTGTGATATTCATGAACATGAAGCCAAATGAAAATTGGATTCTTATGCAGATGAAGCTTATGGGTTTTTTTTCAAGATGACACATGCTGAAATTATTTAAGTTTGCATTCAATAAGTCTTTACAAGTTGATTCTGGAGTTTATTCAATTCCCTAATTAGATAAGGCACTTGTACTTGTCTCAGGATCAACTGTACTGAGGGAGCCGGGATGACAGGGGAGAAGGAGATGATTGGCACGCAGAGCCTTGGAGGCGAGCAGGTTCTGAGTAAGGGGTGACAACTCCTGGTGGGGGGGCTTGTGGAAACTGAAATGAGAAAAAAACAAGTGCTGTGGTCTTTCAGAACAGTGTTAAGATGTGATGGAAGGAGTCATGAGGAGGAAGCCAAGAGCCCAGTAATCTGCACCCAGGGCTGTATGATTCAGGACAAGTAATGCTGGGCTTCTGCTTGCTAGACTATAAAAGATAGCAGGACACGGTCAGCAGTTCCCCACCTAAAATGTCTGCTGCTTTCAAGTACTGGAACCTAATTCAGATTAAAAGCTTCCTGGTGGCTCAGTGGTAAAGAATCTGCTTGCATGCAGATCCCTGGGTTGGGAAAATCTACTGGAGCAGGAAATGGCAACCCACTCCAGTATTCTTGCCTGGAGAATTCTATGGACAGAGGAGGTGATGGGCTACAGTCCATGGGGTTGCAAAAGAGTCAGACATGACTTCAAGACTAAACAACAAGAAAAACAGCAAAACCAATACACCAATATTGCATAAGGTGAACAACACGTTTGTGTAGGCTAGGGCAAGTCCACAGCATCCCACCTTGCAACCTCTGGTCTACAGTTAAGTAAACAACATCTTTGACCATTTCGCAGATATGCACAGAGGCTGTTGTGATGAATACGACACAGATTCAGTTAAATTTGTCAGTAACTCCAGAGTAACTTCAGATTTTAGTAGATATTTTCAATCCACAATATTAGTCCTACAATCACCGTCATGAAAGGTCTACAAAATTTTTGGAAATTACAATACTATCTTCATTTGTGCAAAGCCTGGGAATGAACAGGCTGGCTGATTACACCTTTCCCCTACTGAAAAAACAAAGCACTTGCCTCCTGCTTTTGGACCAAGCATTTTAGGTCATGAAGGTCTCCATAAAGGGTCTGTAGCAATCTCAGAGAAACTGGAAAGCTGTGCCCCTTTCACTCTCCTAATATCAAAGACTTAAAATGCGGTAGCAAATTCTACTTCTCAAAACAAAACACAATTGTCTCTCTGTATTGGTTCCAGGATCCCATCCCCAAGGATATCCCTTGGATGCTCAAGTCTCTGATATAAAATGGTGCAATACAGTCAGTACGTATCCCAGGGTTTTACATCTGATCCATGCATCTGGAGGGCTGACTGCAAGTTAAATGTGAGGTCATTTAAAACTCTCCATCCCTTGTAAAAGGTTCTTGGCGATGGGTAGTCAGAATAGCAAAATCAGAAGGAAAGAAGGCAGACAGATGGAAGGGAAGGGAAAGGAAGGCAGGTGGGGGAGGGGAGGGTGACAAAGGCTCAGGGCTCTGGGGCAGGGGGTTGGGGGAGAGCAAAGCCAGATCAGCTGCGAGACTTGATGTGCTGTGCTTAGTCGCTCAGTGGTTCTGACTCTTTGCGACCGACCACATGGACTGTAGCCCACCAGGCTCCTCTGTCCATGGATTCTCTAGGCAAGAACACTAGAGTGGGTTGCCATGTCCTCTTCCAGGGGATCTCCCCAACCCAGGAATCGAATTGGGGTCTCCTGCATTGCAGGTGGATTCTTTACCAGCTGAGCTCCCAGGGATGCCCAGAGACCTGCAAGCGTGGCCTATTACAAATCAATTCTGCCTCTGTACCTATGTCCAAGCTATTCCTCTCACCCCCAGAACAATCCTGCTGCAGATCCCAGCTCACTCCTGCTCCCTTCTGCCTTGCTCAGTCATGACATGTTTTCATTGACTTTGAGGACAGTCCCCATAGAGGATCTCCTCTCCTGGGCTCCAGTGACACCCTCTGCTTATTGTGGCCCCTGGTCCCATGATTCCCTGTTCCCTGAGAGGCCTTCTCACTAGGCTGCTCACTCCTTAAGGGCTGGGACCCAATCTCATTCATTTTTGCATTTCCAGCACTAATCCAGGACCTGGCACCAACATGTACAATTTTTTTAAAAATTTATTTCTTTATACATTCTTTTTAAAAAAAGCATTCTTTTCCATTATGGCTTATCACAGGGCATTGAATATAGTTCCCTGTGCTATATAGTAGGACCTTGCTGTTTATCCATTCTAAATGTAACAATTTGTATCTGGGGTTCCCTGGTAGCTCAGACGGTAAAGAATCTACCTATAATGCAGGAGATCCAGGTTTGATTCCTGGGTTGGGAAGATCCCCAGGAGAAGGGAATGGTTACCCACTCCAGCATTCCTTTTCTTATATATAATTTAAAAAACTTCTGGCTGTGCTGGGTCTTCGCTGCTGCATGAGCTTTACTCTAGTTGCAAGAGCAGGAGCAACTCTCACTAGAGCACGCAAGCTCCTCGTTGCACTGGCTTCTCTTGGTGTGGAGCAGGGGCTCTGGGGTGCGAGAGCTTCAGGAGTTGCTGCACCACATGGGCTCAGCAGGTGCAGCTCCTGCGCTCTGCACAGGCTCAGCAGTTCTGATACACTGGCTGAGTTACTCTGCAGCATGAGGGATCTTCCCAGACCAGGAATCGAACCTGTGCCTCCCACGCTGAGCCACCAGGGAAACCCTACTCCAGCATTCTTGCCTGGAGAATTCCACGGAGAGAGGAGTCTGGCGGGGTACCAAACCCCAAGTCCAGTCCATCCCTCTCCCTCCCTCCCTGCCCCTTGGCAAACACAAGTCTGCCCTCTGTATCATATGAGTCTGTTTCTGTTTCATAGATAAGCTCCTTTTGTGTCATAGCTTAGATTTCACATAAAAGTGGTATCATATGGGACTTGTCATCCTTTTTCTGAATTACTTCACATAGTATGATAATCTCTAGTTTCATCCATATTGCTGCAAACGGCATTATTTTGTTCTTCTTTTAGGGCTGAATAGTATTCCACTGCATATATAACATGTAAGTTTCTATGAGTGAAAAACTCTGATTTTCAACTGTTCTCCTCTCCATACGCCACTGTTGGGAGTTCTTACTGAACAGTGAAATGAGTGACAAATACATGTAGGAGGGAGAAAAAAAATAAATGATTTCCCAGACCATTTATAATGATTAGGGGTCCTTACAGTCCACACTCCACACCCAGCCCTGGCCCCTCTGCCCCTTCTCTCAGTGTGAACGTACAAAACTGTTCACAGAGATATGCTGATGACTTTGAATCCTAGAGCCAGGAGAATAGCAGAGGTTTCTGGAATTTGCCAGTGAGTGACCTTAGTTCTGTAATAATTATGAACCTAAAGATGCTGGATCTGAAATAACTTGATTTTCAAAACAATGCCTTATGTCTCGATCCCATTCATTTTAATGCTTGACAATTAAGGAGTGAAGACATTCTGTCCCACCCCCTCCCAATTTTTTCTTCAATAGCATATTAAGCAAAAACATTACAATTCCCTTTCCAGCTCTCTAACAATGGGGAACTGAAATTAGATAGCAAATTCTATGCCTTTTGAGGTAGTATTTGTTCTCTGGCTTCACAAGAGACAGGAAGGTGGAGGAAATAACTATATTCTGAGGTGGATGGGGGAAAAAAATCACTTCCTTTTGACAGAAACTGGAAAGCAGTTTCCTGTTAACCTTTATCACCAAGAAACAGCCTGGGAAACCCAGTGAGTTCCAGGGCTGTCATATTATTCTTCTGTAATCCTGGATATTTAATTCATCCTGAACTTTCCATCTGTGCTAGGGAGCTGGTGAGTCAAAAGTGCCCAGAGGAAAACAGATCTCAGACATCTCAATCCCATGCCCAGGCCCAGCACACACTTGGGGAGAAGAACTTCTAGGGAAATGGGAAAGGTTGACAGTGTCTGTTCAAAGTGGAGATCCCAGTTCTGTTCTTTTGGGCTTCCCTGTGACTCAGATGGTAAAGAATCTGCCTGCAATGCAGGAGACCTGGGTTTGATCCCTGGGTTGGGAAGATCCCTTGGAGAAGGGAATGGCTACCCATTCTAGTATTCTTGCCTGGAAAATCCCATGGACAGAGAAGCCTGGTGAGCTACAGTCCATGGGGTGGCAGAGAGTCAGGCATGGCTGAACGACTAACACTTATCTGCTCTTTTGGTTTTTCCTGAGAGCCTTGTCAAAGGTCCTCCTTTGAGGCACTAGATGGCGATATTGCATTTGCTTACCTACTAGTGAGGAAAGTCAGAGTGGGTTCACACAAAAAAATTCCAGCTCTCTGGGTAAACCTAAGGATACGGATGATGTCTCTCATATTCAGAGGGTCTGTGTGGATGATTTTAAGTCTGATTCTGTATTAACAGAGGGGTCTGGATGCTTTAACATCTGGGGTCTTGCTTACCCTGTGGGCAATCCAAAGCCTGCCACCTTCTTCGCCTGCCCCAGGGGAATTTCACACTCCAGGCTGCTATTCACCTCCCTTAATTATCTCAAAGCTAAGAACTGGTTAACTTGGGAGAGTCCACATACCCCCAGAGGCTGCTGAAGTTATTCAAACTAGCCTGTCCCAAACCTGCTTACCAAGCCTGATCGATTCCTGCAGAAACCACAGTAAAGGCTCTTGCCCACAGGTCCCTCACTCCCTCTGCTTCCTGGCTGAGCCTGGTGCTTCCCCATGCTCTTCACTCTGCTGGGAACCCTCTCCTCTTGGGAACCGACTAGCAATCTCTCTTTTCAATGTTAGTCACATCCTTATCTGTTGGTCCCAAGTTACCTGAATAATAATAAGGCCTACACTCTAAAACAGGTTTTTCATGGGAACTTCCCTGGTGGTTCCAATGCAGGGATGCAGGTTTGATCCCTGGTTGGAAACCTGAGATCCCACATGCTTTGGGGGCAACTAAGCCAGTGTACCACAACTAGAGAAACCCACATGCCATAACAAAGATCCCACATGCTGCAACTAAGACCCAATGCAGGCAAATAAATAAATATTAAAAAAAAAAAACCTAAGCTGATTCTTCAGCTCATTTAATAGGCCTGAATCTTTTTCCTCATTCTCCCATGCCGTGCAGCTTGTGGCATCTTAGTTCCCTGACCAGGGACTGAACCCAGGCCCCGGGCAGTGAAAGCGCCAAGTCCTAACCACTGGACTGCCAGGGAATTCCCAGTAGGACTGAATCACAGGGCTTCTTTTTGAGTCAAAGGAAACAGTGCTCTGGGCCAAGGGTAAACCTGGCTCAGTACTACAACTGATGCCACATGCAAACTGACCCAGATGATGCTAATCCGAGGATATTTTATCAGATGGTCTGAAGTGGGAATACATATGTGCTATGGTATTACATGTCTGAGCGTATTAAATACTCAAGACTCTAGAGCCTTGGGGGAGTCCCGTCTCGTTAACCTGTAGAAGCCTCAGGTGGCAGCAGAATGAACACCACCCTGCCGGATGACATCATCTAGGGGCTCCTACAGACCCCCTCGCTCCTCCTCTTCCCTCTCTATCCCCACTTGGCACTTGGGAATCACTGACTATTTACGGCAAGTGTTAATTAAATGGCCCAATGATTTCATTTCGTAATGAACACAAATGTCACATTTGGAATGCTGGCAAAAAGGAGCGATAGTAATGAGAAGGATAATTAATACTGCTGTGAGTTTGTGCAGCCAAGTATCTCTGATGTTGAGAATTTCAACAGTGCCGAGAATCCTAACTGGGACACCCAGTTGAGATCTAGCGAGTCTGGTTAGCGGACACCTACTTTTAGGTCCACACCATCTTTGTTACTGTGAGTGACAGGAAACAGCACTTGCTGTCTTAATCAGCCCGGAAAGACACCAACAGGCAGGTCGTGAACTCGGCTATAAAATCCCCCCTCCCAGATGACAGCTTCCTGGCATCTCCTTTCTTTTTTTTTCTTCTCTGTAGCTCACTTTAGTTTATTGTTTGTGAAACTCTAGGTTTGAAGAGACACATATAATTTCTATTTATTTTCCTACAGTGTTGATGACCAGAGCTCCAAGAACACTTGGCTGGAGAATACACAATGAAAGGAACACCCAGACATGGAGGAATTATCCTGAGCATAAACTCAAGTCCATTAAAAAAAAAAAAAAGAAGGGGACTTCCCCGGCGGTCCAGTGGTAAAGATTCTGTGCTTCCAACACAGGCATCATGGGTTTGATCCCTGATCAAGGATGAGATCCCACCTGTTTTGTGGTTAAAAAATAAAAACAAAAAAACCCCAAAATGGACAAAGCGACTTCTTTGGGGGAGTAGGCATACTTTTCCTTCTATTTTTTCTTGACCTATTTCTTTTTTTTCTTAACTGTGTTTGGTTGTTCTGGGTCTTTGCTGCTGTGTGTGGGCTTTCCCCAGTTGTGGCAATTAGGGCTCCTCTCCAGTCGCCGTGCATGGCTTCTCACTGTGGTGGCTTCTCTTGTTGCAGAGCACCGTCTCTAGGCACATGGGCTGAGTTGCCCTGTGGCATGTCGGGACTTCCCAGCCCAGGGATCGAACCAGTGTCCCCTGCACTGCAAGGCAAATTCTTAACTGCTGGACCACCAGGGAAACCCTCTTGACCTATTTCTTAAGCTTGACTGGTGGTCCCTACCAGTGGGTCACTGCTCTCAATTTGGGGAACTTGCCTCATGGCATTAAACAATGATCTTGTCATTGAATGTGATCTTTGTCAAACACTGAACACTGGGAAGCTTGTAGAGGGATGTGTGAGGGGTCAGGGGATGGGAAGATGAAGCTGGAGAGGCATGCACAAATTAGGTCACCCAGGACAAGCGAGGGCAGCCTTAGCACACTAAGGGATCAAATGACAATCCTAGAAAGGTGCTCAGTGACAACATATAGAAGAGGGTGGGAGGGGCCAAGACCTGAAGCAGAGATGAACAAGGAGATTTAAGGACCAGCTGAGACTTACGAAGGTCCTAATTACAGACAGGAGCATGTACATGCAGGGTAAAAATGAAAATGTTAGTCGTTCAGTTGTGTCCGACTCTTTGTGACCCTGTGGACTATAGCCCACCAGGCTCCTCTGTCCACGCAATTCTCCAGGTAAGAATACTGGAGTGGGTTGTGATTCCATTCTCCAGGGTATCTCCCCAACTCAGGGATTGAACCTAGGTCTCCTGCATTGCAAACAGATTCTTAATTATCTGAGCCACCAGGGAAGCCCACGGAAGGTAAAGGATGGAGCTATTTAAGATATGTAGATAAGAGGAATTCACAGATAAGAGGGCAGAAAAGGGAACAGGTGGGAGAGAGCAGATGACATCTAGGCTGACTTTCAAGTTCCTGGCTTGAGGGGCTGAATGGGTGGTGGTGCCCACTGCAGAGATAAGGAGGCATCAAAGCAAGAAGTCCAGGTTTGGGGACAGAAAGATGATGATGTTATTCAATTCAGACGGAGGGCAGAGAACCGCCTGTGCAATTTGGTTCCCAGAGATCTCCAGTTACCATGGAGCTGATGGAACCAGACACTGGACCCTTAGAGACTGAGGGATCAGTGGGACATGGGAAAAGGGGCAGCAAGTCCATCCTTCTGAACCTCTGCTGTGAACAGAATGGGGCTCAGGGGTGGGAGCTGCAGGATGAGGCAAGTCAGGGAGGGTATTTTCTTTTGTGAGGGTGAGAGTGCTGCGGATGTGGAGGGGAGGGGTCCGTGGAGAAGCAGCGGCTTAAGATAAAGAGCAGAAACTGAGGGGAGTGAGTTCCCTAAGGTGGTGGGAGGGGCTGGAACTAGAAGGTATGTGGACCTGCCAGCCTCAGATGATGGAATGAGGGGTGTGTGTGCATGAGAGAGAGGGAGAGGGGGAGAGGGATGGAGGTGGGAGAAAGGGATCTTGGAAGTTGGGGGGTTTAATTTGTTCACCTGTCAATTCTTAAAACCTCAAACAGCAACTACATCATACAAGCCCCCAGTGAATATTCATAAACCAATATCCAAACCCATAGATGATGGTGAGTACATAGCATGGAATTCACAAGTTAGAAAGCTGTTGACAACCCATAGTTGAAATGATAGGCTTTTGACTCTTAATGTCCAGCAGTGATGCAGCTCAGAATGACAAAAAGGGACCAGCTGGACAGAGGGGTTTTCTCTGTAGAATAGGAGACAGCACAGCACAGGGCAGAATGTCTCCATACTGGAGGTCCCTGTTGTCAGGAGACGGCAAGTCCCTCTCAAGAGGGACTAATGGCACACATCTCTGCTTCCCTCTTTAAGACTCCCCTTCCATTTGCTAAGGTGGTTTCCAATGGGGCTGCCAAGCTTCGGGATGGCAGGTTGCGGCTGTCCCCGCAGGGGGCGCTCTGTCCATGGTGCTGACTTGGGCAGTCCCAGAGCAGCAAGGTCAGGTCTGGGAGGGCTGCCTCTCTCACTGCCCCTCTCATCCAGCACTGCAAATGGACGCCAGGGCTGCAGAGGCGGCCAAGCGTGGAGCCGGAGATGGGTCAAGGCTGGTGATCTCGACTCAGGTCCTCTGGCCCTGCCTGCACAGGGGGCAATGGTGGGCTCTTTGATTAACAATCTTGATGTCCCTTTTCATTTGTGAGAGGGAGATTTCGTGGTGCAGGGGGCAGGGCCCCAGGATGGGAGTCAGACCTGGCTGGGCAGATACAGCAACTTACTAGCCATGCTGGGGAGAGAATTATCTAAACATCTTGGTTCCACATCTCCTTATCCTGATTAGGAAAAACAACAGCTGCTTCAAGGACTGTTGAGAACTAATTCACCCATAGTGATGGACAGCTGCCTTCTCTCTGACCTTTTTCCTTTTTAGGTAATTACTAAGACCCTGATGTCACTGTGGCCATTCCTGGTCATTTGATTGATGAGAGTTGTAGGGATCAAGTCCCTTTGAGGCTAAATAACGGGTCAGTGATGGCAGGTTCTCAGCTCTCCTTCCTGTCATTCTGAGGCTGTCTTGGCAGCTGAATGCCGCTTCACACCCTCGAAGGAAGTGAAAGTGAAAGTTGCTCAGTCAAGTCCAACTCTTTGCGACCCCAGGGACTCTACAGTCCATGGACTTCTCCAGGCCAGAATACTGGAGTGGGTAGCCTATCCCTTCCCCAGTGGATCTTCCCGAACCAGGAATTGAACTGGGGTCTCCTGCATTGCAGGCAGATTCTTTACCAACTGAGCTATCAGAGGGAAAAGTTTATTTCCTGGCTTACAGGATGAAACAGAATTCTGTGAGTTCCAATTCACATTATCTATTAATATATTTGGGTCTTATTTTTCCTAATCAGCTGAAAGGAGGCACTAATTCTGCCTTCACTAGATGTTCTGAATATGCACTGCAGTGAAAGAATATATAAATGCCAAGGAACAAGCTATGCTGGGTGGCAGTGCAAACACAGATCCTTGGTGACAAAGGGTTAAGATTTCTACTTGATGAGTTCCTAAATCTTGGCTTAAGGCAGCCAATCTCTCCCATGGTCTCTTTTATCGGGTGGTTTTCTTCTGCCTTTATTCTCCGATATGACTGTACACATGTTATACAGATGTAACATAGATGCTTAAAGGAAAGGAGAGTGGCAGTGAGGGGCTGGAGAGTCAGGATGCATGGGGAATGCACGGGTGATGGACCCCTGGCTTCTTGCTTAGAAAACTCAGTATGGACACAAAGAGAAAGAGCCCAGCTGGACAGGATGTCTTTTAGAGACTCTGGTATACTCCAAGGTCTGGGTCTTTTATGAAGATAATTTGTCATACCACTCCTTCGGAAAAATATAGCCTGTAGCCATCCTCAGAAAGGCATGAAGTTATAAACTGGGAATTCTTCCCAGGCCAAAAATCAAGGTAAAAGCACAGAATTTATCCCTGAGGGAGAATCTACCTCCTCTCTGGGATAAAACAAATGATCAGAGTTTGATCTGTGCTGTTACAGCCAGCTGCAAAGTGGGGACTCAGGGAAGGAGGGGTTTCGGAAGACAGCATCCTCTGTGGCCAGTGCTAAGGAGACACCCACTCTGGGAGGCTGATGTAATCATTCAAGTGACAGAAGACAAGGGCCTGAGTTCAGGTAATAAAGAGGAGAGGGCAAGGCAGAGAAAGATTTTGTAAGTAGCAGCAGAGAATTAATGCCTGTAACAATTTGAGGGAAAGAAAAGGAGGACAGACTTTAAGATTTAAGCCTACTGACGTTGCTGGTTTTCAAGGTAGAGAAAAGGGGCCTTGAGTCTAAGAATGTGGGCAGTCTCTTGAAAGTGGCAAAAGTCAAGGGAACAGGGCCTACTCTGGTGGTCCGGTGGTTAAGAATCTGCCTTCCAGGGCAGGAGATGCCAGAGAAGGCAACAGCACCCCACTCTAGTACCCTTGCCTGGGAAATCCCATGGAAGGAGGATCCTGGTAGGCTGCGGTCCATGGGGTTGCTGAGAGTCAGACACGACTGAACAACTTCACTTTCACTTTTCACTTTCATGCATTGGAGAAGGAAATGGCAACCCACTCCAGTATTCTTGCCTGGAGAATCTCAGGGACGGGGGAGCCTGGTGGGCTGCCATCTATGGGGTCGCACAGAGTCAGACACGACTGAAGCAACTTAGCAGCAGCAGCAGCAGCAGGAGATGCAGGTTCAATCTCTGATTAGGGAATTAAGATCCCACATGACTCAGGGCAGCTAAACCTGTGCCACAACTAGAGAAACCCTTGGGCCACAACAAAGACCCAACACAGCCAAAATAAAATTAAAAAAAAAAGTCAAGGGAATAGACTCTTTGAGAACCTTAAGCAGGCAGCACAGGCCTGCTGACACCTTTATTTTAGCCCAGTGTAGTTAAATAAATTAACTAAGGTAAATTTTGAATTTATAATAGAGTCATAAGATTTTTAAAAAAGGGCTTCCCTGGTGGTTCAGATGGTAAAGAATCTGCCTACAATGCAGGAGACCCAGGTTTGATTCCTGGGTTTGGAAGATCCCCTGGGGAAGGGAATGGCTAACCACTCTAGTAGTCTTGCCTGGGAAATCCCACGGACAGAGGAGTCCATAGGGTCACAAAGAGTTGGACATGACTGATAGACTAACACTTTCACTTTCAAAACAAAAAAACAAAAACAAAAACAAAAAGATTTAAGACTAAACTCTTGAATCTGGAAGGGGCAAAGAAAGGATCCTCCCCTAGAGAATCCAGCAGGAATATGATCCTGCTGCCCACAGGTTGATTTTAGCCTCATAAGATCCTTTTTGGACTTTTGATCTCTAGAACTGTAAGACAATAAATTGTGTTTTAGCAAAAACAAGCAAAAAAAAAAAAAAAGGTTACAGCCTATAATAAATGGATAACAATGTCACATTTGATGTGATCACAGAAGGTCTGGGGAGGTGGGTGGGAAGATGATGAATTTGGCTTTGGATCTGTTGAGTTTGACCTCCATAGGTGCCAAAAAGTAACCAGAAATAGAAACCTGAGGCTCTCCAGAAAGACCTGCTGGTAGGATGAGCTACAGGAAACTCTGCCTTGTGTTTCTGTGGGGTATCCATCACTAACTGTGATTTTGGAGAGATTTTCCCAGTGAGCATTTGGGGAGATGCCTGCTTCAGCAAACCAAGAAAACACATGTCCTTGGGCCTTCAGTCAGCCCGTCGCCAGGCTGGTTGCACTGGTCTACCTTGGCAGTCCTCTGTGTATCTGGTTCCAGGGAGGGACATCAGCCTGGAGAGATTTGGACGTGTTGGCATGCAGATCCTCGACTGCAAACACTGCAACCAGGCAATCTCATGCTGTCCCAAGCTTTTCTCCAAAGCTTTGTTCCCCAAACCCACAAATAACTCAGCTCATAACAAACACTTGAAAAAATAGCTAATAGGCAACCAGCCCAGTGTTTCTCTTCTTGACTAGTGCTGGCAAAAAAAAAAAAAAAAAAAAACCAAGAAGAAGGGGGGCCAGGTACATGTCAAGTGTATGGATGTGTTCCCCTCTAATTATGAGTTCATGAACTGCTTAAATGCAAGCAAGTCTCCCTTGATGCTGCCACCCTTCCTGGTGCTACTGTTCCTCTTTGCTTTATAGAATGACTTTTCCATTTATCTGAGAAAATGTAGCCCCCATTAAAGAGAATATGACACAGAAAGTATGCTCATCAGGGATGGAAATGATGAAGATCAGTTCTGATATGTTCCCAGCTGTTAAACAAGTCAAAAAGGCATTAAGAGCAAGTTTACATTTACTCCGTCAGCTGAAATACAGACACATGTTCCCACCTATGAGAGGCACCTTTACCTCTGATTTTGCCTCTCATGGTATCAGGGTAGCTTTGATTAAAACTGCATTCCTAGTCATGTTCTTTAGGAAGAACTCAATTGTAATGCAATGGTGTCCTGCTCTTGAATTTCTGTTCACGTATTTTAAAGGCACTGAGTCTATGCCTTGAGTGAAAGGGTTGGTGTGCATTTTAAGACTGAAGCATTTGAACCCAAACACCTCTGCAGCTATGCAGCAGAAATAGCTTCGGGCTCAACAGACAGGGTACTCAGAGAGTTGCTGGGTCTGGGAGCTCAGATTCGGATTTGTTTCACATGATTTACATTAGTACTTTGTACTTGAGCCCCTGACGTGATCCCCCCTCTGGCTTCACACAACGTTTTGCAAGCCCAAGTGGTAAGTCTGGTTGTCTTCATTAGATTGTTGCAAACATTAAAAGTAAGAAGCATATAGTTCTCTGCAGTCACAAAATAAAACTTCTTACACTAAATTAATGGATAGAAAATTCCTACTGTTTCTGAAATATTATTATACCTTAGCTTCCCATACTGGGAAATGCATTTATCTGTGGTTTGTTGCTGAGTTGCAACTATTCCTACCTGGGATAAAGTGCACAGGTTTCAAGAAGCCAAGCGGCACTAGCGGCAGAAAGAAAGAATACACAGACTTTTGTTGTGTGGCTTCAAACACCAACAAAGGAATCCCCAGGTTTGTGTTATTCTCAGAGACTCAGTTTCCTTTGAGATATATGCCCTCTTCCCCTTGCCCCCACCCAAAAAGCAAAACCAAAAAGGTTTCACCTTCATGCAACACAAGCATCCTAGTGCCAGAGCAAAAACATGTATGTCCAAGCCTCACACACTCACACCCTGTGTTTACATGGAACTCTATACCATGACCTCTACTCCTGGCAGCGAACCAAGATAAACTTGAGTTCCCCTTTCTTTGATTGCTCTACCCTCCTGGGCTTTTCTGACAAAGGGGGAAAAAAAGCAAAAGGGTGGATACCCAATGTTCGTACCTGACACAAAAGTATAAAACCACTGGTCCCGACTTTTTGGGGAAGTCATGTTCCAAGACTCTTCGATCTAGCTGAAGCCAGTTCAAGTGTCCCCTGTGGAAAAGAGAGACCAGTGGATTAGACCTTTGGGTTTTGCCAAAGTTGCTTGGGATGAAGGTCTATGTCTGCATATATGGCACATGCTGGAGCACAGAGAAACGTGGACCTCTGCTTCACTCTTCACTCTTAAGTTCTATAATTTGCAGACACCAAAAGAAATATTGGAGAAATATTGCATCAGCAGGAGATACCGTGTAACAATCAAAGTTGGGGATTTGAGACCCGCAGTCCATTTCCTCGATAGCACTGAAATGAAAAGGCAATAATTCTCTTTTTTTTTGTCCTGAATTCCCTGACCACCACAGGGAAGAAAGACAGTCTTTTCTGTCACAGGCCTCCAAACACACTTTAGAAACATGTTAGCAATCTTCAGCATATCTTGCTGGAAGCAGATTGGGTACAAAGTGAATCAGAGACAATTTCTTTAAAAATGAAGCATTCACCTAGCACACGACCCAGCCTCTCCACTCCTAGGAATTTACCCAAGATAAATGAAAGCAGACTTCCATACAATGACTTTCACACACAGATGTTCATGTTATTTGTAATGGCTCGAAACTTGAAACAACCCCAATGCTGATCACAGGGGAATGGAACAATTAGGATATAGAAAGGAATACTACCCAGTGACAAAGACAATGAGCTATTAGTACACAGAGCAACAAAGATGAATCTCAAAATAATTATCCTGAGTGGGAGAAGCCAGACAAACAGAGTACAGATTGTATGATACCGTTTACAGAAAACTCTAGAAAGTACAAACTAATCTGCGGCAACAGAAAGCAGACTGGCGGTTGCCAGGGGTGCATGATGGGGGGACAGTGTGTGTGTGTGGTGGGGGATGAGCAAACCTTTGGGTGTGATGGAGATGTTCATTATCTTGAAGGTGGTGATGGTTTCTTGAGTGCAGACATATCAACACTTAGGAAATTGTAAACTTTAATTGTGTAGTTTACTGCATGTCAATTTTACCTCATTAAAGCTATTTTAAACAGTGAAGGATGGAAATACTTGATGATATGCAAATGGGGTCACTTCTGCATTTATTTTTTCCTTCCCTTCCTCCCTCCATAAATATTAATTGAGCATCCTCTCTGGATAACGGTCTGGAGATGTAGCAGTAAGCAAAATTAACACAGTTCCTTTACCCCTGATGCTTATATTCTTGTCAGGAGACAGGAACTCAGCAATTATTTTCACAATTAATCCTGCAATTACTAATAGTATTAGGACCTGTAAGGACCCAATCTAGTCTGGGGGTCCAAGAAATGCTGCTTGATGTTTGATTGAGATGTGAAGAATGACGGGAGGAAAGCAAAGAGGAAGAGGAACTAACATTCCAAGCAGCAAGGCCAGCATGTGCAAAGGCCCTGAGGTGGAGAGAATAACCTGGTACCATGGTATCATGTGAACAGAAAGGGATGAGGCTAGAGAGTGGGGGCCAGGGTCTTGATGACAAGTTGAGGAGCCTGGTCTTTGAAGAGCAAGACAGAATCACAGAACAAGGTGAGCAAAGGGATCCACCTTGTCCCTCTCCTCTCTTCTCCTTCCCCAGTCTCAGCCCATCATTCAGAAGGGCTGAGTCCCATCATCTCTGTGACTCAGTAAGCCCATGCTGAACAGACACGATTGCACAACATTTCTTCGGGGCCTGATGCTGTGTAACACTGGTGTTTATAACGTATACGCCCATGTGAAAGGCTGCGCTTACTTAACAAAAGCTGTTGCATCATTGTATTAAAAGGTTTGCTCCTCCAAGCCTCCAAAGAATGAAAGCTGGAGGCTTTCCATCTCCATTTTGAGATGTCTTTCAAACCACACCTTCTGCACACAAAAATAAACAAACCCCTCTTTCAACTAAGCCCAAGCCCATGGCTCCAGAGATGAGGATGAGGGCTGCCTCAAAAGAGTGTCCATTAGAGGAACTCTGGCCTCTTTCTCCTCCAGGCATTTTCATCTAGACAAAACATTTTTTTTTATTAACTTTATCTTTCATGTTTAAAGCAGTTTCTCAATTCTGAGTATAAAGGTTAAAAAAGAAAAGAATGGAAAAAAGTTCTCTGTGCAAAACAATTGGACCAGCATCTTCCAGAAAGGCAGGATAAATTTTTCTTTGAAAGAACATGGGGTCTGGAAACAGAAGGCCTCAATGCCACCATTGTCTCTGGTTAGACCTGAAATGTTGACAATGCCCTATGGGGATCATGTTGTTTTAAACCTCTGTGCCTTAACTCATGCTGTTCCCTCTGCCTAGAATGCCCTTCTTCCTCTTCGCTGCCCAGTGAAGTCTGGCCCATCCTTCAAGACACAGCTCTCCTGTGTCTTCCCTGGGAAGCCTTCCCTGGTACCCCTTCCTCACATCACACACCAGTCTGGGCTGTGGGTCCTCCTCTGGACTCTCACAACACCCATCCTGGGCACAGCTCTGCTGCTGCCCTTCCCGAAGTCCATGGAACTTACTCTGTGTACACACTTTTCCTCAACAGACTTTCTACATACGAAAAACACAGATCTACTCCCTCAGGTAACAGCGTGTGCATTTTTGATTAACTGGAAGGTAAGACAAACAGACCTCATTATCAAGGTGTAATAACCCACAGTCTCCCCCCGCCCCCACTTCGGCCTCTGAAAATGTCAAAAATCTTCCAGGATCCTCTCTTTGTGCTCAGCTCCTGCAAACATGTCATATGCACGCTCACCCCAGGACTTCGATCATTTGGTTTCTCTTCCTTGGAACATTCTCTCCATCCTCTTTATCTGAATGCTAGCCACTATTCAAGGCCAAGTTCAAATCTTACTTTTAGTGAAGGCTTCTGATTGCCTAAGTCTGGGTTTTCCTTCCAATGTCTCCAGAGGTTCTGGTTTGTGTCATCTGCAAGGCATTTAACATAGCCTAGTGTAATTAGTTATTTAAAAAATAGGACCTGTTTCTACAGCTCAGTTGTGAGATTTCAACATTAAAACAGAATCATCCCTAGAACACACTATAGCACTCGGCAAGTGTCACAGACGCCAAAGGGCTTGCTCACTGGTCAGATGACTTCCTCTTAAAGAAGCTGAGGTGTGCCCTGATCTGACTTACAAAAGTGACTGAGAGACAACCACGAGAGGCCAAGGCCACCGCAGGGAAAGTTTAATGTTCCTCATGGTTTCCTGGAATGAGAGGCACCCACCCCATGCAGGGTCATGAGAAGAAGCTCCAGCGTTGTTCATGAGGCAGAAAGGAATATGGGGAGGACACAGGAAGAGGCTTCACTGGGGTTTTCATGGAAAAGGCATGGGGGACAGCTTAGGACTGGCTAGCCTGAACAGTTCTGGTGGACCTTGAGTCTTAAGAGCTATCCCTGGTTCCCTGGTAATTGGCTCTGGGGTGATTAAGGATGGGAGGAGGAGTACTGGCATGGACTTTGGGAGTTCCTTAAAGGAGGTGGTTCAGAGTGTGGCCTCAGGGTCACATAACTCTGGCTGTTAGTTTGGGATGGAATGGAAACAATTTTAGCTGTTAGTTTGGCCCTGTAATTAATGATCCCAAACAAATACAGAATCGATAAAAACTCAGAACAGAAATTCATCCAATGACCGTGCAGGTTTAAACTTTAATCTTTTGCCTTGCAATAACTCCTGATAAAGAATCTGGTGAGACTAACCTTTTCCAGAATCTTTCAAGAGAGAGATTAGAATGGTGCACAGCAGCTTTCCTATGGTCCCAAATGCAAGGAATAAGGAGGAATCGAGATGGAATGTTCTACCTGTGCCCTGAGAATCCATCAATGGGTCAGGCTTGAGAAATTCTCATTCCATCCAAGGGCACAACATTTCTAACCACTCAGAGCTCTGGGGATTTGACCTGGGGGCCACAATTCACTTGGTGGAGAACCTGAAAGCGGGAACCCTTTGAGGAAATACAGACATGGTTGTTACTAGGGTACTACTCTACGGGATTTGCTCATTGTCCATCTTCTTCATCCATGTTAATGGAGAACAAACAGGTAGATGGATCCCATTTCCCTAGGTAATTTCTTTGCCCATGCTAAACTTTTTTTAAAAGAACATTAAAGGGATGAATTCCTTGGTTCCCAGCCATGTATTAGTTCAGCATTGATCAAACCATGAAATGACTAGATTAAGAAAATGATCAAAAAGCAGAAAGAACAAGGAGGCCAGAATCCCCCCGTAACTGAATAGTTGGCCTTGGAGGGAAAATGAACTTCCTCCCTCTACTTCCTCTACTCAGATTCCTCAACCCCAGTTCTGCAAGGAATAATAGCACACGCGCGTGCACACACACACACACACACACACACACACACACACACAGAGGCAGGGTTCTGAAATCCTTAGGGAGGGCTCTTCCTGCACCTGGAGTCCTGCGACCCTTCCACTTTATGTGCCTGTAAAATCTCTCCACTACAGAGGTGCTACGAAAGGAAAGATTGAGGCACCAGTGACCCACCCTGGGTCCCTGAGGATAACTGCCCAATATCTGGGCCAAAGTTAAGGGATGGGTTAAAAAGGAAACTGTAAATCCCATTTCTGAGGCCACCACTTTCCATGCATTAAAATAATTTCTGCTGATTGCGTTGGGTTCAAGGTCACATTTCCTACACCCAACAGTATCAAGGATTCCTCACTGTTCGTGATTTTTTTTTTTCCTTATATAACACCTCTCATTCCCAACATCAGGTCTCTTCCTCAAACCTTGTTTTTCTTTTCTTTAAGCTTAGGTAGGATGGGAAGCAAAGAGCAGAAGCAGCATTTTTTCTATACAGTTTAACTAAGAGATGCCTGATAGCTTGGGTTTCATTATCTCATTGATTTTTCATTTGAGAATTCACATCAGTACATTGGTCTATAACAAAGCAAAAAAAAAAAAAGTCCCAGCAGACGCTCACAGTATTTTTGTTATTGCTTGACTGATAACTATCTTTAAAGCTGAGCAAGATAACACCTATTTGGTTTATGGAGGCAATAGGTCAAACTGTTGGGTCAGTAATAAATATGCAATTGCTTCTAGGCAACAGAAATTGGATGCATTTATTTAACAGATTGCTTTTAGCTTCTCCATACAATACAAATAGATTTCTGGTCCACACAATGGCACCCTCAATAGAGAAGGCCTTAAAGGGAGCTTTGTTTGTAGAGAATCACTGGGGTAGAGGTGCGTGATAAGTCTATCTGAACCCAACACGATCTTGAACCCTAGGGGAGAATGAGAGACTTGGTGCCTTTTAGAGGTTTTTATTGTAGACAGCTGATTCTTAGGGAATGTGCTTCCAAAAAATGTCAAAGCAAGAAGATGAAGTTCTTTCAGGTGTCATTAGATGGAAAGGCTAGGTTTGAAGTTCTTCAAAGGAAGATTTCACTTCTTCAATGTCTTAGGGTCAGAAGTACGTGTGCTCAGCAAGGACAGCTAGGAATACTGGTTGAGCTAGACTCCCTCAAAGAGTGGCTTTCAAGAGTGTGTGTGTGTGTGTGTGTGTGTGTCTACAAAAGAGAGACACACACAGATGAAGTTTAAGAGAAACAATATATAGGGAGCCTGAATCATGGGCTATTTTGCCCATCTGAATTTATGCCTTTAATTTTTTTATTACACACAGAGGGATTGTGTGCTCTACAATGTCCTCTGAAGGCTACTCAAAATTTTCTTTTCTAGCATCTCCTACCTATATCTTAAATACTTACTGCCTAAACTAAAAATACAAGCTCTCCAAGGGGTCACAGGCCAGTTACTTCTCTATCTCCAGGATCAGTAGTGGATGCTTAATAAACATTTGCGGAGAAGCGAATACATTGACTTTAGATAAGCCCCATAGATCAATATTGCTGTTGGTTCCGCAACTGCCCTCCACGTCTGGACGCTGCTCCTGCTATAACTAAACAATCTCTGTATCCAATGAGAATTCACCTAGGCCGGGGCCCAGGCTCCCCTGTACCACCGGGCTTTGGGAGGAAAAGGTCAAGAGAAAGATTGGATTCCTAAGACCCCTTCTGGTTGCCTCATTTTTTTTCCTCTTAGCTGCACACAGGAAGAGTTCTGCTAAAGCCCCTTTCTGGTTCCTGAACAGAAGGTCCTGTTGTTTGCCATGGCGTCTGAAGGTCTCAGCGGGCTGCCTCCGAGGGGGTAATGAACGCTGAATGCCGCGTTCCCAGAAGCAGCTATTACAACCCGGGCACCGAGGTTGTAGCCATTGATTTTCTCCTCGGTCGCACGGTACAGAGCATTTAATGAATGGAAATCCCAAACCTATTTCCAAATAAATTACATTCCCAGGGCTGCAACTTGTGGTGGTTTCTTCTGCAATTGGAAAACTGCTTTTCTGCTTTTTTAAATTGCACATAGCTTGTGACTGGGGATGCTCATCCACTAGACCCTTTTCACATGTCTCGGTCCATGCTGGTCCTGGTTCCAGTCAAGGAACACAGGACTCAAAGATGCTGCTGAACCAAAGGTTCTCCCCACTGTCCTGGCATTGGGTCTATGGATACAATTCCAGTGTGATATGGGTATTTAATTATCCAGATAAATCACACTCCCTTATCAGTACCTATCCATGGCTCAATTAATTAAGACACAGCATGATGCTTTTTAAAAAAATCCTTAATCGGTTCTTCAACTTAGATTCTGGCTTCAGAGTGCCTGTGAACCTTCTAAAATTTAAGCACTAATTATTCTGTGTGTAAACAATTGTGGGGGTGAGGGAATGTAACTTCTTAAATTTCACAGGGGTCTGTGATTAAATAAGAGGTTAAGAACTATTCATTTTCCTAGTTGGTATGTGAGAATACACTGGAACTGTACATAGCTTTGAAAATGTGCAACAATGGCTTAACTGAGTTTTGTGTCTTTTTCCTTCAACTTTCTAAATACTTCTTAAAGTGTTGTTACACAGATATTCATTTACAGCATTTGACAAACAATCCTTAAAATTTATGACAGGAAATTAAAATTTAAATATGTTACAATTAATCATGAGTTCACCTTAAGGGGTATTTGACCTAATAGCCTAAAATAGCTTAAAAGCCGTTCAGTTATTGCTGTTGATGGTGGGATCCTCTGTCAACTTTTTTATTTTAAAAATGGAAAACTTGGGTGTTACAGGTGTTTGCCTATGCCAATATTCCGTAATAACCTACATTGGAAAAGAATTTGAAAAAGAATAGATGTATCTATATATATAACTGAATTACTTTGCTGAATTACATTGTAAATCAACTATAGTCCAAAACAAAATAAATCAACTAAAGTCCAATATAAAATAAAAATTTTTTTAAATTAAAAACTTGGGTGTTATCCATGTTTGCCTATGTACAAACTCATTGAACTGTACACTTTAAGTATGTGCTGTGCTTGCTTAGTCATGTTCCACTCTTTGTGACGCTTTGCACTGTAGCCCGCCAGACTCCTCTGTCCGTGGGATTTTTCTGGCAAGAATACTGCAGTGGGTTGCCATTTTCCTCCCCCAGGGGCTCTTCCTGACCAGGGGTCAAACCTGAGTCTCCCGTGGCTCCTGTACTGCAGGCGGATTCTTTACCTGCTGAGCCACAAGGGAAGACTTAAATATGTGCAGTTTTGTATGTCAATTTCACCTCAATAAGGGTTTTTTCTTTTTTTTTTTTTAAAGAAACCCAGAGGAAAAATTATGACTGAGAATAGATCAGATAACTAAAAATAGGGCTTTACGGATTTAAATTATACCATCAGAACCATGACCTCTGAAAAAAATCAGCCTGGGTGTTGAAACAGCAGTGGGAATATTTCAAAAATAACATACAAAAATAACTTTGCTTAAATGATGAACGTTAATGTTTGATAAATGAAAATCTCAGTTAGTCTATTTGCACTCTAGGAAACACAAAATCTGAAGTTCTGAGTGTGTTCTAAACAGTTGAGGTTTCCAGAATCTGGAATGGGGAAGAGTTTATAACTTTGCAGGCTCGTGGCATGAGTCCTGATGGGCCCCAAATATTCAAAGTTAGAATGAACTCAGCTTCTCTTCCTGGATCTGAAGGGAGTGGGCAGAGACAACTTACACCAGCGTCCCTCTGCTCTACAACAGTGGTTTTCAAACTGGCTACACACAAGAGTCAACTGGAGAGCTCTCAAAAATCCTCATGCTCGGGCCACACCCCGACCAATTAAATCAGAACTTCTAGGGGTAGGGCCCAGACTTTTATAAAGTAGGGCCCACATTTTATAAAGTGTCCAAGGTGAATCCACTGTGGAGTCAAGGTTGAGGACCATGTCAGTAGCAAAAACATTATTATTTTAAGATCCGATTTATACTAGGACTTCCCTGGTGGCACAGTGGATGAGAATCTGTCTGGCGACACAGGCGACACGGGTTTGATTCCTGATTCGGGAAGATTCCAAATGCCATGGAGCAACTACACCCAAACACCGCATCTACTGAGCTCGTGTGCTGCAACTACTGAAGCCCATGTGCCTGGAGCCTGTGCTCCAAAACATGAGCCGCCACCTCAACGAGAAGCCTGAAAAGTGTAGCCTCTGCTTGCTGCAACCAAAGACTGCATGTGGCAGTGAAAACCCAGCACAAACAAAAATATATAAATAAAATTATATTAAAAAAAAACTTACACTAGGCTCTTACTTGGCTTCAGAACATTTTAAAGACTGCTAAAATGTCATAGTTTGCGTGCATCACCACACTTCAGATACTCGTAGATAACCATCTATGGACACCTTAGAGATAAACTGGGTGATTGCTTCCAGACCACCAAAATAAAGTGACTGTCGCAAAAATGAGAGCCACATGGATTTTTTGGTTTCCCAGTGCATATAAAAGTTATGTTTACACTATCCAGTAGTCTATTAACTCTGCAGTAGCATTGTCTAAGAAATCAAAGTACATACTTTAATTAAATATACTTTATGGCTAAAAAATGCTAACACTCATCTGAGCCTTCTGTGAGCTGTAATCTTTTTTACAAGAGCAACATCAAAGATCACTGATCACAGAAAACCATAAAAAATACAGTAAAAATGAAAAAGTTGGAAGTATTGTGAGAATTACCAGACCATGTGACACAGAGACACAAGATGAGCAGATGTTGTTGGAAAAATGGCACTGACCAGCTGGCTCCATGAAGGGTTACCACACAGACCTTCAGTCTATAAAAGACACAGGATCTGTGAAGTGCAATAAAAGAAACCATGAAAAACCAAAGTTTACCTGGATATCTTTTAATTTGCACAGAGTTGTTAAAAATAAAAGGGGCTAAATGCACTTGAATCGGAAACAGAAAAAGATATTCAGTGGGAAAAGTGGTGAAATTTGAATAAAGTCTGTAGTTCAGTTACTAACAGTATCAATACCAAGGTTAATGTCTTAGTTTTGATACTCATCACATGGTATTTATGATATTCACATTAGGGGAAGCTGGGTGAGGGGTATATGAGAACTCTGTACTGTCTGTGCAGCTTTTCTGTATATTTCTACATAAAACTTTTAAAATTGAATTGAAAAAAAAAAACCAGAAGATAGACCTAGTACTAATCCTACATTGATTAACTAATGATAGGAAATATCCCTGGACACAGAGTCTGGCACTGTGGCCTTGGACACTATTAATGAATGCAACGTAGGGGTGAAGGGAACTTAGAGAATCTTCCAGTTTCGTCTACATTCTGTTTCATGTTTCTTTTCTCCATGCCCATCCAGATCCTACAAAATGTCATCAACAGCAGTTCACACTGAAAGACTCACTGACTATACATATTGTACTATTAGGAATGATAACACTGCTGGCAATTCCTAACACTAGTGCAGTATTTTATAGTTTATAGCACTTTTTCCTTCTTTTTTTTGGCTGTACCATGCAGCATGAGGGACCTTAAGTTCCCTAACAAGGGAAGGAAATGGTGCCCCCTGCACTGGGAGAGTGGAGTCTTAACCACTGAACTGACTGGGAAGTCCCAACAGCATTTTCTAAGTTTTGTTTTGATCTGAATTAGGAAAAAGGCAAATGCATGGGGTATGCCATGGATTGCAATAAAGGATGAAAGTTCAACTGCATTTTATTATAAAATACCCAGTGCAGTACCTGCAGAAATCACACACACACAAACACAATACACATGCACAATTTGAAAATCCAGTTATTAAATGATCTGGCATTACTGTCTAGCAGTGCCCAGTGTGAGACCAGAGGCAGGATAGAAGACAAGAATAGTGGTTACCGACATATTATCACCACCCTAGACGCTTCCCTGATGGCTCAGATGGTAAAGAAACTACCTGCAATGCGGGAGACCTGGGTTCGAGCCCTAGGTCAGGAAGATCCCTTGGAATAGGGCATGGGAACCCACTCCAGTATTCTTGCCTTGGGAATTCCATGGACAGAGGAGCCTGGCGGGCTACAGTCCATGGGGTCACAAAGAGTCGTACATGACTAAGCAACTAAGCAGACAGCACAGACCAAGTCTCACCCACAGGCACCATTCTGTGGTCACAGCTTTCATGCATTCCTTTCCCACCGAGAAAAGGAGAAAAGGTCAGATGACCAAAGAGGCCATGAGCCAACGCCTTGGCCCCAGGTGTGGTCAGCCCTTGACTGACAATGCCCTGAGTCAACGGCCACTCCTGCCTTCCCTTTGTTCTGTCTCCTCATCCTGGTCTCTTGGAGGCCGGTTCCTGATTTCCTAGGGGCCCCTGATACTCACTGTTCCCTGGTGAGTCAGGCCCATCTGCCATCTCTTTTCCAGGAACTGTCTGCCAGCTGCAAAGTCTTGTCCA
This sequence comes from Muntiacus reevesi, assembly GCF_963930625.1. Classification (NCBI taxonomy): domain Eukaryota; kingdom Metazoa; phylum Chordata; class Mammalia; order Artiodactyla; family Cervidae; genus Muntiacus; species Muntiacus reevesi. The sequence goes on from NC_089250.1 coordinate 27,939,948, forward strand.
CCGATCTCGGCTGGCTGTCCGCCACTTCTACAATCGCCAGAGGAGCCCTCCCACCCACACCCAAGTGAAGAGGTTGGTGGTGGCCACTCTTCCTCTGGACGGTGCCAGACGATGGTTCATATCCTCCTTATCACCCCCACCCTCCCCCACAGGGCTCTCCAGCTGCCAGTTCACAGTCCAGGGAGAGGGACCCTTCCCTTCAGCCTGCGTGCCTCCAGCCTGCATGCACGTGCACACACAGAGACACAGGAACACACACACAGACACACACACACTTTTCCCACCCGCCCAGGGAGCCAGGAGAGTCAAGACCTGGAACAGACAGACGTATACACACACACAGGCACACAGACACACTTTCCCCACCAGCCCAGGGAGCCTGGGGCAGACAGGCTCCATTCGATGGGACAGGTGGGTGGTGCTGTGTGGTTTTCCTGCTTCCATCTCTCCTGGGAGCAGAGCAACTTTCTCCCTGAGGTTCATTTCTTCCTGGCTGGTGCCATTAGGGCTGTGATCTGAAACCTTCGGCAGGTGTATTTTTTCCTCCTGGGCCCAGGACAATAAGCTCGTTCTCTGACTTGTTTATTCAAAACGGAAGTCGAATTGGGACCCATCTTGAGTTCACTGGCTCTCTGAGAAGAGGAAACATACTTGGGAAATGTGAACAATGGGATATGACAAATTGAAACTGTGGTTTCCTTCTAATTAGTGAAAAATGTCTGGGTACCAGTTCAGAGGGTTACAGTGGTTTTCAGGAGAAAGGGTAGAAGACAGCTACATTCGTGAAAATGGTTATTCTCCATGTATATTTGTACATTTGTCTTAAAGAATTTTTAAAATTTACTTTGCTGGCTCTTTCCCATCACAGCCCTCTGGGTCACAGCCCTGTTTACGAGGTCCCACCCACAGGCACAGCGATCCTTCTAGACCAGGTGCAGGCAGTCCTGTCTCCCTTCTGGCTCAGTTCTCCGAGGCTCCAGGGCCAGGGGCAGCCTGTTCCTCCCGACTTTCTGGAGCCAGGTGTGACTGCCCCCAATACTGCTCACGCTGCCACCTGAAAGGCTGCTAATTTAGAGGGTTGATAATCTGCCCAGTTTGCCCCAGACAGTCCCAACTTACACCCTCTTTTACCCACAGGGTCCTGATATGGATGATAAATGCTGCGGCCTCCCCATCCATCTGCAGCTCCCGGAGGGTCCTCGCACATATGCACCTGATCATCTCCCCCACTGACCAATATGGATGCCTGCAGTCCTTGCTCCTGAGCCCAACCTACTTCAGTGCGACCTGCCTCTCTGAGTTATCTTGTCCAGATGCTAACCTAACCCTAATCTATTAATGTTTTAGGACATCATCTCTGTAATTCTAAGGATCTGGAGGAGCATGTGTGCAAGTGTGTGTGTATGCACAGAGGAGCAAAAACTGTAAAACATTTGCTTAGAACAGTGTATCGAAGAATTTGTGCAGGTGTACACCGTACTCTTTTATTAACAATATATTAAGAAGGAAATTGAAATTTTAGTAAAGATACTCCTTCCTTGTGTTGCAAAACACCATTTTAGAGAGCCAAATTGAAAGATCACTGAACACAAATGTACTTTTCATCAGATGAGCAGTCTGAATTTTCCATTTTTATAGTCTACTTCATCGTTGACAGTGAAACTGCACAGATACTCTTCATTTTGAATTTATCATCGCACTGACTTCCTGTTACTGTTATTCCAACACTAAAAAGAAATGCTGCATTTCCAGACGTTTTCCTTTAACTCTAACAGAAAACAAACCCAGACAAATCTACTTTTTTTAAAAAAAGAAACATTTCAGTTCTGAACACGCACTGGCTTGATTATAAGAACTGGTTTACCTAATAATTTCATAATATGAGCATCACCCTAATTATATCCTTTGGCTGTTCCAGGCATGATCACAAGGCCTTTGAAATTCAAATGATGAACTTGGACTGACCCTGAACCGCGAGACCTAAGTGGCCTGCAGCAGCCTTCACTGCGGACAGTTGAGACAGTACAATTTCAGGTTCCATATTTTCCCTTCTCTGAACACATGGGTACTTACGTCTCATCCGTGAAGGCAATTCCAAAATATTCCTTCTCCTTCAGGTTGAAGTGAGAGGCCACGAGGTCAAGCAGCTCCTTGGCCAAAAGCTTGGGCTGGAGAGAGAACAAAGTGGAAGAGTAGTGATGAGAGATTCCATTTCCTGAAACATCCAATCTCAACCTCATATTTCTTGAAGGGAACGTCTCAGAGTTCAAGAACATTCATACACATGGTTTTTATAAAACCCAAGGAGTTGACAATGAGGACAGGGCCATCAGTGGACTGAGACCTTCTGATTTGTTTATTGGTAGTTTGTTTTATCAACAAATGGTACTTGCTCAATGACAAGGCTGTCAGACCTCACAGCTCTCCTTCCCCACACAGGAGAACATTTTATACTGAGTTGACAGGAAGATATCTTATTTTAAATATATATATATATAAACATACATATACATGAAAGTGAAGTCGCTCAGTCATGACCGACTGTTTGCGACACCATGGACTGTAGCCTACCAGGCTCCTCCATCCAAGGGATTTTTCAGGCAAGAGTACTGGAGTGGGTTGCCATTTCCTTCTCCAGGAGATCTTCTGGACTCAGGGACTGAACCCGGGCCTCCCGCATTGTAGGCAGACGCTCTACCATCTGAGCCACCAGGGAAGTCCCTTATATAAATACATAGTCATACATGTGTAATGGGCCACCCTGGTGGCTCAGATGGTAAAGAATTCGCCTGCCATGCAGGAGACATGGGTTCGATCCCTGGGTCGGGAAGATCCTTTGGAGAAGGAAATGGCTGCCCACTCCAGCATTCTTCCTGGGAAATCACATGGACTTGAGGAACCTGGCAGGCTACAGTTCATGGGGTTGCAAAGAGCCAGACAAGACTAAGCAACTAACATATGTAACATAAATGTGCTGTGACATACACCAAACATATAGTGCATAACACAAATGTTACATAATACTACAATATAGTAATACTGTAATTAATATATTATAGAATGTGAAGGTAGATATATTGGTTTGGCCAATAAGTTCATTTTGATTTTCCCATAAGATATAATGGAAAAACTTGAACTTTGTAGCCAACCTTATATATATATGTATATATGTATGTATATATATATTTACCATGCACTTATATAGTATTTGCTATGTGCTATTTGCTATGTGCTAGGGCCTGTTTCAAGCACTTTACAAACACCAGCTTCTTTAACCCTCATCATAACTCTATAAGGTGGTTCTATTATTAATTCCATTGTATGGGGAGGAAACAGGTGCCCAAAGATTAAACATCTCTCTTTAAGTATTGGGGTTGAGATTTGAACCCTAGTTCCAGAGACTACCCTTGACTACTCTATGCGTGGGGGTGTGTGTGTGTGTGTGTGTTAGTTGCTCAGTCGTGTCTGACTCTTTGCGACCCCATGCACTATGGCCCACCAGCCTTCTCTGTCCATGGAATTCTCCAGGCAAGAATACTGGAGTTAAGTTGCCATTTCCTTCTCCAGAGGATCTTCCCAGCCCCAGGATCAAACCAGCGTCTCCTGCATTGGCAGGCAGATTCTTTACCATCTGAGCCACTCGGGAAGCCCAGATCATTCTACACGCTCCCATAATTTAAAATTCAAACAATAAAAGTAGCTTCCTGCCAGAAATGTTAACATTAAGGCCAAAGGAACTTGAGAATAGTTATTTAAGAATAAACCAAAAATCTGCCTTTCCAAGAATATTTTTATCCAAGAATATTTTTATCATGAACACTTTCCTAAAGATCTCTGCCAATCTAAAGGAGTTTGTCAGAGCTTTAGGTATGAAATCATTGTAGCTGTTTGCACTGTCAATACATCCATCACTCTGTCCTATTGCTGTTGAGATGACTACAGACTACCAGGCTCATATTTTATTTTCTTGGGTTCTAAAATCACTGTGGACAGTGACTGCAGTCATGAAACTAAAAGGTGCTTGCTCTTTGGAAAAAAAGCTATGACAAATATAGAGAGCATATTAAAAAGCACAGACCTCTCTTTGCTGACAAAGGTTCATATTAGTCAAAGCTCTGGTTTTCCCAGTAGTCATGTATAGATGTGAGAGTTGGACCATAAAGAAGGTTGAACACCAAAGAATTGATGCTTTTGAACTGTGGTGCTGGAGAAGACTCTTGAGAGCCCCTTGAACAGCAAGGAGATCAAACCAGCCATCCTAAAGGAAATCAACCCTGAATATTCATTGGAAGGACTGATGCTAAAGCTCTAAAACTTTGGTCACCTGATGTGAAGAGCTGACTCACTGGACAAGACTGATGCTGGGAAAGACTGAGGACAGGAGAAGGGGGTGGCAGAGGATGAGATGGTTAGATAGCATCATCAACTCAGTGGACTCAGTCTGAGCAAACTCCGGGAGGTAGTAAAGGACAGGGAAGCCTGGTGTGCTGAAGTCCACAGGGTCACAAAGAGTCAGACACGACTTAACAACTGAACACCACCACCACCACCAGGTTCAGACGTAGGAGGGGAAGGAAAGGCTGATAATAGAGATGTGGAGCCAAAAGGTATCAACTATTTCTAAATTGCCTCCAAGATCAGGCTTTTGCAGATGCATTGCCTTTATTCTACAACAACTGCCCTGTTCCCAGCATACTCACTGGATGTCTCTAAGCACAAAGTAAAAAAGGATGAGAGAAGAGAAAACGTGTGTGTGTGTGTGTGTGTGTGTGTGTGTGTGTTTGCATTTACGCACATCAGTATACCATTCCTGAGTATATTTCCTGCTCTGGTGGTTACTTTGTTCCATTCTTCTATTAAGAGGGTGGATAAGATGTGTAAATCAAGAGTTACGTAGCAGGACTTCCCTGATGGTCCAGTGGTTGAGAGCCTACCAGCCAGTGTGAGGGACACGGGTTCGATCCCTGATCTGGGAGGACCCCACGTGCCATGGAGCAGCTGGGCCCGTGCACTCAAACTACTGCAGCCCGGAAGCCTAGGCCTGCGCTCCGCAGTGAGAAAAGCCACCGCGGTGAGAAGCCCACACACAGCAACTGAGTAGCCCCCACTCACCGCAACTGAGGAAACTCCGCGTACAGTGGCAGCCAGCCAGCACAGCCAACAATAGAATAAATAGAAATTAACTTTAACAGAGTTATGTAACAGTTTTAGAACTAGCATATGATCTCACAATTCCACTTCTGGGTATTTATCCAAAGTAAACAAAAACACTAACTTGAAAAGACATATGTACCCCCTTGTTCACTGCAGCATTATTTACTATAGTCTAGACATGGAAACAAGCTAAGTGTCCATCTATAGATGAATGGGTAAAGAAAATGTGTATATACACACAGTGCAGCCATAAAGAAGGGGGAAATTTTATCATTCACAACAACATGGGTGAACCTTGAGGGTATTATGCTAAGTGAAATAGATCAAACAGAGAAAGACAAATACTATATGGTCTCACTTATATGTGGAATCTAAAGAAGAAAATTAAAAAACACTTCATAGATCCACAGAACAGACTGATGGTTGCCAGAGACACAGGGGATGAGTAGGGGTGGGTGAAATGGGTTAAGATGGTAAGAAAAAAAAAGAGTTACAAGGCAGTTTAGTTTCTTATTTCACTTTTTTGGTGCTACTAAGGACTGTACTGTGTCCCCCCACTCCCAAATTCATATGTGGAAGCCCTAAACCTCACTGTGATGGCATCAGGCAGTGGGGCCTTTGGGTGCTGATCAGGGTTAGATGAGGTCATGAGGGAAGGTTCTCCTGATAGGATTAGTGTCCTTAAAAGAAGAGATCCCAGAGAGCTGGCTTGCTCTCTTTCCACCAGGTGAGGACACAGTGAGAAGGCTGCAGTCTCCAAGTGAAGAAAAGAGCCCTCATAGAGCCCAACCAGGCTGGCACCCAGACCTCGGACTTCCACCCTGTAGAACTGTGATGAAATCAGTGTCTCCTATTTAAGTCTCCAGGTCTATTGTATTTGTTAGGCAGCCCAGGCAGACTAAGACAGGGGCACTTCCTTTGATCCAACAAACACTTATGGAGTGCCTAAAATGTGCAGGGCACTAGCGAACCCTGCAGGAGATACAAAAATGTACAGCACACAGTACTTGCCAATAGGCCCTTAGACTCTCATTAGAGGACAGAGTAACAGCTAGTGTTCATTTCAAAAAGCCAAAGCAGATGGTTCCGTCTCTGTTGCCTCATCCTGGGCTCCCAGCATGGCAGTCTCGGGGTCTCATCACCATCAATTTACCAATGAAAACTGCCAAAAATGATGAGAGTGGTTTTGAAGCGGGGGCAGAGCTTCCTCTCCCCAAAAGACATAAATCAACAGGAGAATCCATTTTGGTAAATCAATGTCATCCCATATGCTATACTTCCATTCACACTAAGGAAGGCAGGGGAGTAAATGTGGTACATCTCAGAGCATCATTAATGAGTGACAAGTAGAATCCAAGGGGAGGGAGGCTCTTGAAGCTTCAGGCTATACTTGCTAAGGGATGCTGTGGGGCTGTGTTGCTAGCATCACCTCCATCCCCACGAGGTACCTGAATGCCTAGATAAAAACTATTTAATGCAGAGGCTGTGACCCAATGGAGGGAGGCAAGGCTGATTTTTACATTGTAAAGTACCATAACTCATCTTTCCAAATGCTTGCATCCCTTTCAGAGCAGTCATAGCATTTCTATGATCTGCTATTTCTTTAAACATTTTGATCATCTTTGGGATCTACCTTTGAAGCTTGTGTCACATGTGCAAAAGCATCCTCGCTGGTCTCAGAACAGATTTGATTTTTTTTTTTTTAATGGCAAAAGTCACATGAGGTCAACGCTGGTGAATGGCGATAGAGGGTGCATGGGGGAAGCACATTGGATCAAACTGGTTTTCTAGAATGAGGTGTGACTAGTAATTCATTATTTGTGGGTTCTTAGAGGTAATGGGGAGATTCCCAGACCAAACTTGGAAATGACGGAAATAAGATTTCTTTCTCTTTGAGAGTTAAACTTGAAAGCCATCATCTCAAGGGAAATGACCAGAGGTATACAAATTTACCCAAGAAAAGAAGAGAGTTAAACTTGAAAGCCATCATTTCAATGGAATTGACCAGAGGTACACAAGTCTACCCAGGAAGAGAGTAGAAGCCATCTATCACATGACTAAATACTGTAATCGTTCCACAGATGGGCTGGGTGAATGACCAGCCTGTGAGCAGGAGAGGTGGTGGGGAGTCTGGGAAAGGGAAATGAGCTGGGAAAAGTCGTGTAGTCTTAGCCCATAGGGCTTAAATATTAATATTTGAGTCCCGGCAGTAAGGCCTTTTCTCTGCAGAAATGTAGGCATGGGGCTACCTTAGCCAGTCATCTGAAACACTCAAATTACATATTTAATTCCTGTTCTTTCAATCTCATGCCTTTCAAAGAACTTACTGAGGTACTGCCAGGTCCTTCATAAGAGTAGTCGCCTATATGATGACATTATTAGCTAGATGAAGAGATTTTCATGAGTTTCCTTGCAGTCCAGTAGTTAAGGATTCACCTTCCAATGCAGGAGGTGCAGGTACGAACCCTGGTCAGGGAGCTAATAATATCCCAAATGGCTCAAGACCAAGAAACCAAAACATAAAATAGAAGTACTCTTGTAACAAATTCAATAAAGACTTTAAAAATGATCCACATCAAAAAAAAAAAATCTTAAAAAAATAAGACACACTCCTCTTCCACTGTCATGGTGACTGGCAATGCCCTAGCTGGCAGCCACTCTACCTCAGACAGCAAGCTCTCCCACCCACCTCATGGATGAGTAGCATGAGTGAGAAATAAACCTCATTGTTAAGTTTCCACTGTGACCTTAGGGGTTGGTTTGTCATCAGAGCATAACCTAGCTTATCCAATTGATTCAGGCATTGAAATTTTAATTCCCTGTATGGCAGGTTTAAAGCTGTTTAAGGCATCAGTCAGTGATTCCCCGATCTTGCAAACTAAGACAATATCCCACCTTGACGCGGTGGTGATTAATGAACTTACATCGTTCAGAACGTTTCCTAAACTCATTTGGTGAACACTGCTGGGTAAGCAGAAAGCTTTATGCTATTAGTTACTTTGAAGGGACGTTTACAAAATGTGCTGATTATAATTTGCCAATTACTTGTGCTGTAAACATTTGTGGAGCTTTGCAGGATTTGGGTGGGAGCGAGGTCAGCCAGGTGGCCTGTAGACTGGTCAGGTTCTACAGGACAAATGTGGCTGAGGCCTCAATGCCAATGTGAGCAAGGCAAGCCCTACGCATTGTGGGTTAGAAACAGCCTGTTCTGGATCACTGGTGACATCCAGGCTCTCCGAAGTCACGACATTTAAGACTGACTTTCTCTCAACCCATAATGAATTTTGTTCAATCCAGAGCTTTTCTCCTTTTCTTTTTCTATCTCAGATTCTTTTCCCATGTGCCCTTCTAGGCTTTTAATCCTCCTTATAACTGACAAATAGAATTTCTTTATAAACGTCTTACTCTACCATGCAGATCTGAGTTCCCAAGGCTCTGGGCTGTTCCAGTGGGAAACTGCACACACCTGCATGGACAGGGTTCCAGAATGGGCCCCGTCTATACTGGCTTCCAAGGTGGGACATGATTGGACTGTAAAGATCAAAAGAACACTTCACATGGACACATGGCTATACAGTGCTCTGGGCACACATGATCCTTCTAGCTGACCTTGTGAACTGTGCAGGCAAAGTGTGGTGAGAAGAATCAGCTGACTAGATGGTACCCTAGTTCCTCCCTAGTTCTCCACAGAATATTTTTATTATCAATCACACAGTCTACTTTCCACTTAACATGGATCCATTCCAGAGAGATGCTCTTAGACAAACTGTGTAACTTCTATGAACCTCAGCATTTTCCTCTATAAAATTATGAACTAGATTGATGAATTAAGACTCCTGCCCTTGGATTCTTTATTCATTAAGCTTTTTATTGAATTTAGTTCCTTCCTTCCCTAAAACCTGCCCAATGTTCTCAAGGGTCTAGTCACTCTTTCTAAAAGACTCTGCAACCATTCTGGATCTCCCTGGATCTCTTAAATCTATCAGTTAACATAGCCATCCTTCTTATACAATCTTGGGCAAGTCACCTGACCTCTCTGCACCTCAGTTTCCTTGGCTGCAAAATGGGGATGACCTCCATGCCCATATCATAGGACTGCAATGAGGACTTAATGAATTAATACTGACCCACATTAGGTGCCAGAGCAAGTGTTTGCAACAAAGTGGATGTTCTATGTGTTCACTATTATTTCAGATGCTCGTTATCTCACCTATGAATTACTATAATAATCTCCTAAATGGTATCAAGTTGTAAAGGCCAGTCTGGTATTTAAGGCCATTCTTTGGAATATAGGGCCTATCCAATCTCACTTTTCTCCAATTCTCTCCCCAAAGTGCTCATTTCTGTCCAATCTGTTTGAATCAGAGTGAAAAAGAAAAACACAAAAAACCCACCAATCTCATTTCTATTTCCAAACCTTTGCCCACAATATCCTCTCTCTCCTGCCCCCTCCCATTTAAATTTTATTTTGCTCAAGGCCCACTTCTTCCAGGAAGGACCCTGGATCATCCCATCTCTAAATAGTCTCATTCTCCTCTGAACTCCTCTAGCATTTACCACAGGGATTTTGTTCATCCTTGGCATGCATACTCTTATGTTGCAGTAAATTTATTTATTTTTATTATTCTTTAACATTTTTTAAAATTTGAGTACAGTTGCTTTGCAATGTTATGTTAGTTTCTGCCATGAATCAGCTATATATATACAAATATATCTCCTCCCTCTTAAGCCTCCCTTCCCTGCCATCCCACCCCTCCAGGTCATCATTGAGCTGAGTTCCTGTGTTCCTACTAGCTATCTATTTTACACATGGTAGTGTATATACGTTAACCCAATCCTCCAATTCATCCCTCTTCATGTCCATCCACTCTCTATATCTGTGTCTCTGTCCCTGTCCTGCAAATAGGTTCACCTGTACCATTTTTTTTTAGATTCCACATATATGTGTTAACAAACAGTATTATTTTTAATTCAAACATTTTTTAAAGTATGGTAAAACACACATAACATAAAATTGAGCATCTTAACCACTTTTAAGTATGCAGTTCAATATTAAGTATATTCACACTGTTGTAGAACCCTAGAATATTTCCTCTTGCAAAACAATTCCCCATTCCCTCCCTCCTCCAGCCCCTGGCAACCATCAGTCTGCTTTCCATTCCTATGAACCTGACTACTTCAGGTACCCCATCTAAGTACAATTATAAAGTGTTTGTCCTTTTGTGGCTGACTTATTTCACTTAGCATAACATCTTCAGAGTTCATTCACGTCGCAGCAGGTATCAGAATTTCCTTACTTTTCAGGGCTGAATAATATTCCACAGTATGAATGAACCACATTCTGTTTATTTATTGATCCACTGATGGACACTTGGGTTACCTGCCTGTTTTGGCTTCTGCAAATAGAACAGGGTGCTCTGAACATGGTGAATTATTTTGTGACATGACTTGCCGTGCCCTGTAATGGGCTGAATGATGACCCCCTCCCCAAAGGTCTATCCTAAATGCTGGAGCCGGTGAACATGACCCCCGACTACAAATGATGTGATTATGATCCTTGAAAGGAAGTGCAATCACACAGATTCTTCGAGGAGAGAGAAGGATGGAGTTCTGATACATACAGCCACACACTAGAGGACTGTGTGAAGATAGAGATGGGAGTGATGAAGCCACGTGTCAGGGAAGGCTAGCAGTCACCAGAAACCAAAAAGAACAGCTTTTCCCCTCCGGCTTCCAGAGGAAGCTAGGCTCTGCTGACAGCTTGACTTTGGCTTCTGCCTTTCAGAACTGTGAGAGAATGTGTTTGTTATTTCAACCACCCAAGTTTGTGGTGATCTGTTACTGCAGCCTCAGAAAATGAATGCACACCTACAGACAGAAGCCCCGCAGAGCCTGGCGTTCAGGTCCTACCAACAGGAAAACCCAAACCTTTTGGTTGTTTGAGACATAAAATGGGGTCTCCGCAGAAAGTCCTGTACTCTTTATAATGCCATTGACCCAGGCAAGGAATCTGTAAACACAATTCCAGCTGGGGACACCTTTGTCTCAGGGGCTGATCGGAGCCAGCCGGCGGCTGCTGGCAGCTTCAACTCAGTCATTTCTCCCCTCAAGCCCTTTCCTGTCATCTTCCATTTCTTGGGGGCAACTCACAGATTCGAAATCAATGGAATGGCTACTTCTGAATGAATTGCATTAAAAAAATTAAAACCTCACACATCTCCCATCTGTGCTTTGGGAGGAATCACGGGGCTGGGAGACTGAGAGATCACCCTCTCCCCTTTCCTTCCTCCCCAAGGTTGTTCTGGACAACTCACTTGTGGCCACAGCGCCCCCAGTGACCGCCAGGCTGCTGAGGACAGCTGGGTCACACCTGCCCCTGGGCACCGGGCACTGCTAGCCCCCATCCCGGAAAAACGTGATTCCCGCCCTGGAGAAGGCGGCGGAGGCGGAGCAGCTGTAGGGCGGCAGAGCCCTGTGCTGAGAGTGGAAAGAAAGCAAGCGAGGTCAGTGTGCTCTTTCTTCCCAACTTCTCTGAAAACCTAGCGGGAGACAGCGAGGTGAAGAGGGCCAGCTCTGAATTAATGATGCCAGAACTTGCCTGCGGCCTCTCTGAAGCCCTGCCTGTTATTGTTTCCTGGAGCAGCTGAGAACCTGGCTCCCGCCCTCCGCCCCCCTCTCGCCCTCCGCCCCCCTCTCCCCGCGCCTGGTGGGTCTAGGCAATAAGCAGCCTACCGCTGATTGGCTGCTCCTTCATCCCACCGGCGATGGAGAGAATGCATGAGGTCATCCTGCACACAGCCGCGGGTCTGGCTGCGTTTCCCCTTCCCGATCGCCCCCTTGATGCTCTGGCAGATTAGCTGGGGAGGTGGGCTCCCTTCCTGCCTCTTCCAGCACCCCCTGGGTTCCCGTGTCTGGGGGCAAACGCCGGGCGTTTTTATGTAGGCTGATTCGTTCTTCAGTGCCCCCAGACGCCTGGAATAGGCAGGGGTAGGGATGGGGGTGTTGTAAATCTCAGTGGGTCCTGACAGAGAGAGCATCTCACCATCTGGGAGGTCCCCATTCAGTCTGAACCCCAACTCATTAGAGGACAGGAGACAAATGGCTGACCTCCAGCTCAGGAGGGACCAGCAGCTGAGCATCGCAGCAAAGCTGACTCCAGACACAGCCAACACTAAGGGTTTCCATTTACTGGTGCAGCATCTCTCCCAGCAGAGAAGTGAGTCAATCCTCACCCAGGAGGCAGATGTCAGGATCACCCCAGTGTAATACAGGACGAGCCAAAGCCCAGAGGAAGGACTAACTTGCCAAATGCACAAGGCTAGTAACCAGCAGATTTAACTAAACGATCAGGTGGGTATAAGTCACCTAGGAACACTGGATTATATAAAGAGCCACTGACTGGTTACCCAACCCACGTTTAACTGATAAGGCAGGAAACTAAGTCATGGGGCTGAGAAGCCTGTCCATGGACAAGGGAGATCACCTTAGTGATCAGCATACATGGGGCCAGGACAGCCCTTTGCTAGTCCACATTGGACTTCACTGTTGACCCGCCTGCCAATGCAGGAGACACAGGTTTGATCCCTGGGTCAGGAAGATCCCCTGGAGAAGGAAATGGCAACCCACTCTAGTATTCTTGCCTGGGAAATCCCATGGACAGAGGAGCCTGGTGGGCTACAGTCCACAGGGTCGCAGAAAAGAGTCAGACATGACTTAGCAACTGAACAATAGTCCACTTAAGCAGGTGGTTTGAGAAAAGGCTGCAATGATCTGAAACAGGAAGGAAAGAAAACGAGAGGGCATCAATCACATGGGAGTCCTGGCAGACAAAAAGCTGTCACTGCACACACCATGCTAATGTCCAGGTTTCCTGACTCTTTCCCACTTTCCCTCCAGCTGCCGCTGCCCCTCTGCCCCGGGGCACCACCATATTCTACAGACCCCCGCTCCCCTCCAGGTTCTGGGCTGCATGCTTCACTTATATCATCTTATTTCATCTTCAAAGCAAACCTGTAACACATTGTACGCATGCAGACACTGGGGCTTAGAACGGTCACTGTGCCCAAGGCACCACTCCCCTGGGGCACAGGGCAGACGAGGGGCTCGAGACCGGGACTGACTCCAAAGATTTGGTTTTAAAAGCTGCATAATCCAGCAAGTAACAGACAGCACAGACAGGAAGAGCTTGAAGCTGCGTTTTTTAAACGCAACAGAATTCTGCCAGACAATGTGTTCCTGGAGGGCAGGATCAGGTTTGATCAATATGTGTAGTCCTGCACCCAAGCACAGTGCCTGGCACACAATAGGTGCTTAATAAAGGTGGTTTGTTATTTTTTTAATTGGTAGATGGGGACAGATTGAAGGGTCTTGGTTTGACTGCTCCACCAATCTAGCAAGAAAGCTGACCATGGGGGAGAAGGAAACCTCCATGCTCTCTCAAGCCTGGTTGGAAGCACAGAACTCTAAGGCAGAGACTGTGGGGCCCCATGTGGTCCAGAAACCACAGACCCAGATGCAAGACAGTCTGCGGGTTTCATCGGGGTCTTATACCTCCAGGCATCCATGAAGGACACTCTGACATATACTTTGGCAAAGTTACTCATATCCCCAGGAAAGGATGTATTGTGTCTGTAGTCCTAACGCTTCCTTTTAGCGCATCTTTTCCTCCAACCTGACTTCTCCCTACAACAAACTCCCTTTAACCTCATCCTTCTGCCTCCTCCCCATTCTCGCTCTTTCCAACAGATCCTGTCATTTAACCCAGCATCAGGGACTTCCAGGCAATAACCTTTGGTTTCCCAATTACTTGGCCCCTTCCTTTATACTATTCTTATATATTATTATTTATGCGATACTAATGTATTCCCTTGTTCTCATCCTCTAATTTCCACATGGTTTCTTCCACATTTTGCTAAGATACACCCTGATCCCACTGTGGGGAAAAGTTGGGGTTGCTATCAGTCTGGGAAGCCGAGTCTTTCTCATCCGTGCATTTGAATGATGCCCAATGGGAAGGCTCTGACAGGCGCACATAATCATTACTCCTCCAGAAATGCAAAGTGCTCCTGCCAGCCGGCTGGGGAGCCTGCTTTATTCAGGGTCTGCTCCCCGGGGACTCCGGGTGGGCGGGCAGGTGTTCAGTAGGGAGCGCCTGCTGATTAACACAGTACTCCCCCCGACTCCAGCCTGCTCAGGGCAATGTCACGCAGACTGCTCGTCCAGGGTGGCTCCCCTCGGCAACCTCTCTCAATTCATGAGATGATAACCGCTTCAGTGAGGCGAAAACACAAAAAGATGCACGGTGTTCAGATGGTCTCTATAAGGTCGGGCTGGCTGACAGTCTGCAGCCCCAGTTTGGAATTCTGGAAGCAAATATGGAGGATGCTAAGGGTCTTGGGATCCATCGTCCACATCATCATGTCTACCACTTCTATTTTTCCCTTTGACTCAAAGCTTGCCCTACATACCAGGTCATGACCCTATTTTGTCCTACCATGAGTGATAAATTACTATTTTTGACATAAACCACCCTGGATGGTGAAGTGAGTTCTCCAGGATGAAACTGGCCAATTGGTCACCTTTCCAACGGGACAAATGACACCCAAACCCATTCAAACTTGAGGTCTTCATGACACTGCACACTGAGTTCTTCCCTTTGCCTAACATTCAGGCAAGAGTGAAGAAGAGCATCGTTCCAGGGTACAGGACACTGGAGCTTCGAAATTAGCTCTGTGTGGTTCACTGGAGGCCATGGAACCTAAGGCAAGGCTCGACCATTCCAACCATAAATTCTAGTCCACGGTATCAAGGAGCTCTTAGGAGTCTCATTAGTAAGGGGACGATATACCAAGCGCAGAGAGGAAGAGTTAGGGTAGAGCCATTTTCTGGGACAGGTACATGTGATGTACTGAAGGATGGCACCTACTGTCTTATGCCAAGGGCATGGATGATTTTCAGAGTATGGCTTCATCACCCACACACAGGAAATAGAGAGCTTGCCTTCTAGCATGATGATGGGGAGAGTGGGATATTGTGAGGGGCTTAAAAATATATATGGTGCTGTGATGGATCTTAAAATGTAAGCGCCCCTTTCATGCAGTCTAGTCAGTGGATTTGTAGTCAGACGCCAGGGCTTGGAAACCCAATCCTATTCAATGGGTAACATGACTGGCATTTATTTTCACTTTGAAACATTGGAACAATAACACCTACTTCATGGGTTGCTGTGAGGAGTCAATACGTGATAATTTATAAAGTACCTGGTGCATGAAGGTGCTGAATAAATGCATACTCTCTTTTTCTCCTTCCATCAGTAACTGAATCCCCATACAAATTACTTATCCCCTCATCACTTTGACATGGGCCTACTCTGATCAGAATCTAAATCCTCTTTTGAGTGAACTATCAAATCCTTTATCTCAGGGACCATGAATAAATCATCACTAGGCAATAAGGAGAAGAGAAAGCAGACAACTTCCTTTGGAAACAAACTTGTTTGGGTAGACTTGCCCTAAATAGTACCCATCTCTGCTCCCAGTGTCTGCTCAGTGATGCTCGCCTCCATTCACTACAGTGATGTACTCTCTCACATCAGGCCTTGTCTCCCGCTTCTTTAGGGTTAAAATGACATTTACTGGCCACAAAGAAATCTCTCTGCTACTCCAGGGACTTATCGGAGGCATGGTGCTGGCTTTCTGAGTTGGTTAGCATTTTAATTTGGAAGTTCCCCAAGGCTCCTCCCTGCGGACCCTCCCCCCATGGCTCTTGCAAATTGCTGGCAGGTACAACCTAGAGAGAGACAGTGAGCTCTGCCCATGATGTCATTTCCAATATAATTAAGAAGGCACGCTCGCTGCCAGGGTGGGAGAAAGATGAGAAAGTGCACAGGCGCTGGTGTCTCAGGAGGTAAGGGAGGGGAGAGCAACTTTTGGCTGAGGAATATTTATTCCTGAAGAGCTGTTTCACTGAAGTCAGCCGACAACAAAGCAAAAGCACTGCAGCCCCTCCTGTGCAATGTGCTAATTAAGTGGATGAGAACAGATGATGTGCTACGGGGTCCAAGGAAAAACTGTGGGCCTGCAAGACCCTCATTCTCAGATCAGAAATATTATTTTATTATTTGCCTACATTGCCCCCCCAGCCCCACTTTCAGAAGGCTCGGAGGAAGCTTACAAAATTTTAGATGGTGCAAACCAGGGGGATTAAAACACTAAATAAGACAGACTCCACAGAAGGTGATTACGTGTTGTGAAATAAACTAGTTCCTGGTGCTGACCAGGTAACACCAGTTTTGTTAGCAGACCCAAGAAGCACACTAAGTTCTCACACACAGGCAAGCCTTTCCTGGGAGTGCATCCAAGAAGAAATTTATCGATTGGTCCCACACGGGAAGGGACAGCAGAAAGCATGTCTTCAGCATGGTCCCTGGGAAGGACAGGACTGTTTCGCAGTTTAGCCCTCTAAGCACCGCCCTCTCTGCTTGGAGCAGGTTTTAAAGCGGTCTCCCGAAGCCCGATGGGATATTCTGGGACTGGCCTTATGTTTGATTTATTTACATAAGTGAATTTGGCCGGAAATTTTGGAGGCGATATTTTATTAGGTTCTTAACACATGCTCGCGTCAGCCATTAGGCAGCTTGGCACTGATGTTCTGTCTTGACTCTGAAGCCAAGCCACCGAAGAAATTGGCAGTCAGTCCAATTCAGGCAAACCACACCAGCCTCCTGCAGACTGATAAGGTGAGAGGCAGGAATTGCATCCAAAAATTCACAATGGAAAAAAGCAAAAGCAGGTGAGCTGAGCCAAGTGCCCTTGGACATGGGGGGGATGAATCGAAGGTGCTGATACAAGGCCAGGAGGCAGGGATGGTCTGCATGTGCATCTCATCTTGGGAAGGTCTGCAAGCCCACTGGGAGGAGACCTCCACACCAAGGGGGTAGGCGGGAGCCCTGTTCTTTCCCTTACTGCTGGGCTTTCCCACTGCACATTCGGTCCCGGGACCGTCCGGCCCCTTTCTCTTCCTTTGCTGCCCCTACCGCCTTTTTTTTGGCCTCTAACTGTGGCATGTGGGACCTTAGTTCCCCAACCAGGGATTGAACCTGTGCCCCCTGAAGTGGAAGCATGCAGTCCTAACCACTGGACCACCAGGGAAGCCCCCTTGCCCCCGACTACCTTTTATTTTTAAGACCCTGTGCTGTAGCCTCTCTGAAGGGGGAGCTGCCTTGACCTCACACCTGCTCTGGAGTTCCCACCCAGGCTGCCCCAGCACCGCCATGTGACAGCTGGGCTCAGGTTCACAGGGTCCATCAGCCTCCCCGGACGTCCGGGTCCTGCAGCAGGTGCACCTGTGCTCAGAGCCTATTCCTCTTCAAGAATGACCATGTCTGGGGAGCAGGAACAGCATCCTCTTTATCTTCATTTTCACGGAGCCTGACCCAGATGGTCAATGTTAAGTGACTGCCCAGGTGGATCAATGAATGAATGGATGGATGAATGCATCCATCAATTAATGAATAGTGGAGGAAGGATCAGAGCAAGAGGAGCCTTCACAATGAAAAAAACCAGTGTCCCCTGAGTTCTGTCCCCAGGTCCAGGCCTTTCTCGGTCTTACACAGGCCCCAAGGGACCTCACCCGTCCTTGTTCTAAGTCCTACCAGGTTCAAGTGCCATCAAAACCAGCAAGGACGTCCATCTCAGGAGGTGTCAGGGAGTCACCCTCAACTGCTGGGGTCTCTCTACATATTCAGTTGGGCTCCTCTAGAAGAGGATCCAGCTCGGGGCTCGTGCCTCCTCCTGGTTTATTATCCAGAGCGTGAGCCCCAGTCACCCTTACTAAATGGAGCCAAGGAAGTGTGGGGGGCCTGCCAATGAGGAGGAAGGAAACGAAGACAAAGGTGTACATCCCAATCTTTCTGCCCTTGTCACCCACCTGTCTCTTTGAATCAAAAATCGTTTCATCAGAATGAATCCAGGCCCTGGCAGAGCCATCTGCTGTGACACGTAACTCAGGCTTGCAGGGAAATGGTGCACATGCAGCGCGGGAGACCCTCGCACCCCCACCGGGCACTGCTGGCGTCTGTGCTGAGTGGTGACTCATCTAGGGGCCTGACCTGGTGCCTCCCCAGACTCCCCCCCCCCCCACGCCCTCTTAAGGCCCTCCATTTCCCTTTGTAGAGTCGAGTCAGTACGCTTCACATTCTTAATGGCATGTCAGTCTGCACAGAGAGATCATGACAGCCTCCGACCCTGAGGCAGCAGTGTCGCTTGGTTGCTAGGCAGGGTGTCCTTTGGGCAGGGAGCTGTCACTCCTGCCCCCCTTTCCTCCACTTGTGTGATGAAGGGTCAGACTCTGGCCCAGGTCAAAGGCACAAAAGAGATTTTGTTCTGTGCTACTGCCTTGCCGAGCCCCTTAGAAAGACTCCTATTGATGAAGTCAAGGATTCAAGATGGCAGTACCATTACAATGAGAAGGGGGAAAAATAATGAAAATAAGATGAACTTCCTCCTGGAGCTTCTCCAAAGTCAAGGTGTAGCAGGAAGAGCCCCGGGCTGAGATCAGAGATCCCCTGCTCTCTCCTGGCCACCAGGTCCTTGGATCTAAGAGCAGAGAAGTTGGGAGATATAGCCAACTTTCAACTGCTTCATTTCACCTATGCCCACCCCCACAGGACCAACACGAGGCTTCACATGAATCCAACTTCAGCATGGCCATCAGAATCTTCATAGGAGGCTAAAAGAAAAAGAAAGTTTGACCCTGTACTTTTGTGTTTATGTTCATACAGTGTGTGTGTGTGTGTGTGTGTGTGTGTGTGTGTGTGTGTGTGTGTGTGTTCAGCACACGTGTGCTCAGTACTTTAACTTCTGATTTTTAAAAATTAGTCCATTAGCACTATTTACAATAGCCAGGACATGGAAGCAACCTAAATGTCCATCAGCAGAGGAATGGATAAAGAATATGTGGCACATATATACAGTGGAATATTAGCCATAAAAAGGAACAAAAATGGGTTATTTGTTGAGACATGGATGGACCTAGAGACTGCCATGCAGAGTGAAGCAAATCAAAAAGAGAAAAACAAATATTGTATATTAATGAATATTGTATATTAATGAATTAATATTGTTCTTGCCTTGAGTAGAGAACCCCGTGAACAGTATGAAAAGGCAAAAAGATATGACACTGAAAGATGAACTCCCCAGGTCAGTTGGTGCCCTATATGCTACAGGAGATCAGTGGAGAAATAACTTCAAAAAGAATGAAGGGATGGAGCCAAAGCAAAAACAACACCTAGTTGTGGATGTGACTGGTAATAGAAGTAAAGTCTGATGCTGTAAAGAGCAATATTGCATAGGAACCTGGAATGTGAGGTCCATGAATCAAGGCAAATTGGAAGTGGTCAAACAGGAGATGGCAAGAGTGAATGTCGACATTTTAGGAATCAGCAAACTAAAATGGACTGGAATGGGTGAATTTAACTCAGGTGACCATTATATCTACTACTGTGGGCAAGAATCGCTTAGAAGAAATGGAGTAGCCATCATAGTCAACAAGAAAGTCCAAAATGCAGTATTTGAATGCAATCTCAAAAACAACAGAATGATCTCTGTTCATTTCTAAGACAAATCATTCAATATCACAGTAATCCAAGTCTATGCCCCGACCAGTAATGCTGAAGAAGCTGAACTTGAATGGTTCTATGAAGACCTACAAGACCTTGTAGAACTAACACCCCAAAAAGATGTCCTTTTCATTACTGGGGACTGGAATGCAAAAGTAGGAAGCCAAGAAACACCTGAAGTAACAGGCAAATTTGGCCTTGGAGTACAGAATGAAGCAGGGTAAAGGTTAATAAGAGTTTTGCCAAAACAATGCACTGGTCATAGCAAACACCCTCTTCCAACAACACAAGAGAAGAATGTACACATGGACATTACCAGATGGTCAACACCAAAATCAGACTGACTATATTCTTTGCAGCCAAAGATGGAGAAGCTCTATACGGTCAGCAAAAACAAGACCGGGAGCTGACTGTGGCTCAGATCATGCACTCCTTATTGCCAAATTCAGACTTAAATTGAAGAAAGTAGGGAAAACCACTAGATCATTCAGGTATGACCTAAATCAAATCCCTAATGATTATACAGTAGAAGTGAGAAATAGAGTTAAGGGACTAGGTCTGATAGACAGAGTGCCTGATGAACTATGGACGGAGGTTCATGACATCGTACAGGAGACAGGGATCAAGACCATCCCCAAGAAAAAGAAATGCAAAAAAGCAAAATGGTTGTCTGAGGAGGTCTTACGAATAGCTGTGAAAAGAAGAGAAGCAAAAAGCAAAGGAGAAAAGGAAAGATATAAGCATCTGAATGCAGAATTCCAAAGAATAGCAAGGAGAGATAAGAAAGCCTTCCTCAGAGATCAATGCAAAGAAATAGAGGAAAACAATAGAATGGGAAAGACTAGAGATCTCGTCAAGAAAATTCCAGATACCAAGGGAACATTTTATGCAAAGATGGGCTCAATAAAGGACAGAAATGGTATGGACCTAACAGAAGCAGAAGATCTTAAGAAGAGCCGGCAAGAATACACAGAAGAACTGTACAAGAAAGATCTTCCCGACCCAGATAATCACGATGGTGTGATCACTCACCTAGAGCTAGACATCCTAGAAATGTGAAGTCAAGTGGGCCTTAGGAAGCATCACTACGAACAAAGCTAGTGGAAGTGATGGAATTCCAGTTGAGCTATTTCAAATCCTAAAAGATGATGCTGTGAAAGTGCTGCACTCAATATGTCAGCAAATTTGGAAAACTCAACAGTGGCCACAGGACTGGAAAAGGTCAGTTTTCATCCAATCCCAAAGAAAGACAATGCCAAAGAATGCTCAAACTACTGCACAATTGTACTCATCTCACAAGCTAGCAAAGTAATGCTCAAAATTCTTCAAGCCAGACTTCAACAATACATGAACCGTGAACTTCCAGATGGTCAAGCTGGTTTTAGAAAAGGCAGAGGAAACAGAGATCCAATTGCCAACATCCATTGGGTCACTGAAAAAGCAAGAGAGTTCCAGAAAAACATCTATTTCTGATATATTGACTATGCCAAAGCCTTTGACTGTTTGGATCACATTAAACTGTGGAAAATTCTTCAAGAGATGGGAATACCAGACCACCTGACCTGCCGCCTGAGAAATCTGTATGCAGGTGAGGAAGAAACAGAACTGGACATGGAACAACAGACTGGTTCCAAATTGGGAAAGGAGTACGTAAAGGCTGTATATTGTCACCCTGCTTATTTCACTTATATGCAGAATACATCATGAGAAACGCTAGGCTGGAGGAAGCACAAGCTGGAATCAAGAATGCTGGGAGAAATATCAATAACCTCAGATATGCAGATGACACCACCCTTATGGCAGAAAGTGAAGAAGAACTAAAGAGCCTCTTGATGAAAGTGAAAGAGGAGAGTGTAAAACTTGACTTAAAGCTCAACATTCAGAAAACTAAGATCATGGCGTCTGGTCCCATCACTTCATGCAAATAGAGAAACAGTGGAAACAGTGTCAGATTTTATTTTTTTGGGCTCCAAAGTCACTACAGATGGTGATTTCAGCCATGAAATTAAAAGACGCTTACTCTTCAGAAGAAAAGTTGTGGCTAACCTAGACAGCATATTAAAAAGCAGAGACATTACTTTGCTAACAAAGGTCCGCCTAGTCAAAGCTATGGTTTTTCCAGTAGTCATGTACAGATGTGAGAGTTGGACTATAAAGAAAGCTGAGCACTGAAGAATTGATGCTTCTGAACTGTGGTGTTGGAAAAGACTCTTGAGAGTCCCTTGGACTGCAAGGAGATCCAACCAGTCCATCCTAAAGGAAATCAGTCCTGAATATTCACTGGAAGGATTGATGTTGAAGCTGAAACTCCAATACTTTGGCCACCTGATGTGAAGAGCTGACTCCTTGGTAAAGACCCTGATGCTGGGAAAGATTGAAGGCGGGAGGAGAGGCGGACGACAGAGGATGAGATCGTTGGTCGGCATCACCGACTCATTGGGCATGAATTTGTGAGCAAACTCCAGGAGTTGGTGATGGACAGGGAGGCCTGGCATGCTGCAGTCCATGGGGTCGCAAAGAATCAGACACGACTGAGCATCTGAACTGAACTGATATTAACAAATATACGTTAATATCTAGAAAAAGCATCTCGAAAAATGGTATAGATAATCTGATTTGCAAAATAGAAACAGAGGCACAGATGTAGGGAACAAACATATGAACATCACTTGGGGTTGAGTTGGGAGATTGGGATTGACACATATACACCATTGATACTATGTATAAAATACATAACTAATGAGAACCTATTGTATGGTCCAGGGAACTCTACTCAGCGCTCTGTGGTGACCTAAATGGGAAGGATATATGGCTGATTCACCTTGCTGTACCCCAGACACTAACACAACATTGTAAGGCAACTATACCCCAATAAAAAGTAATAAAAAAATTAAAATTACTCCTGACCTAAGTCTTGCCACAAGACACTTCTCAGCTGAACAAAGAGGAACATAGAGAGAGGTGGGACCCTCACCTACAGTCTCTGCTGAGTTTTCAGACCATGCTTTTCTGATCCCCAAGCAGGGATCCTCTGGATGAGGTCAACTTCACGGGCTGCCCCTTGGAGACCTGAGCATCAAATGGTGGCCTTAAGGACTCTGGATCATTGTCAGGAAACCGGGAGGGTTTTGAAGTCAGAGACCTGGATTGCAACCATGGTTCGTCAGCTGTGGTGGGGTCCTGACCAAGTTGCTTAGTTTCTCAGAGTTTCTGCCTTTTTCTGTAAAATGGGTGAAATTCCACTGACCTTACGAATGCTGTGAAGATGAAACAAGACTGTACATATAAAATGGAATTCAGTTCTTGATGAGTGATGATTACTTCCTGCCTGTTAATTCCTTCCCCACTTTCTTTTTGCACTCCCCCCCCCCCCCCCGCCCCCAACCTCTATCAACATCTTCATCTCATGCTGCCTTCCTTGGGAAGGACTTCCCACTAGCTGTTGTCACCAGGGAACATCCTGGCATTCACTGAGGGCAGGGCTGAGTTACTATGAGATGAGCCACATGCCCGGGTTCATCAGAATTCATCAAGCCTAATCCCTCAGGACCATTTTAACACAGGCAAAGGAGAAAAAAAAAATCTCTTGGCACTTCATCTTCAAGGCTCTTACTTTCTTATCCAGAGAGTGGAGGGAAAAATAAAACAGAGCAAAAACAAAAATAATACCCATTTTTTAATGCATGTGAGGTGGGCCCTGGTGCTACATTAGTTCAGGAGAACCAGTTCTCTCCATTTGTGTCCCTGGAGATTGAACCTGGATTCTGCATTTCCTGCATACGCTGATGACAGTGGACCCTCAGTATCCATAGGGGATTGGTTCCCAGACCTCCCAGGGAGACCAAAACTCCCTCATGGATGCTCAAGCCCCTACGTTGGTCCTACAGATCCTTGAGTTCCACGTCTGTGGAATCAAACAACCACGGATCGTGTACTATTATTTATGATTCAAGGTTGGTTGAATCCTCGGACACAACCATGGATAGGGAGGGCCTACTGTATCCTCTTTTAGCATCTCTTACAACATAAATTCTAGGCAGACTTTTTGAACTACCTGATTAACGTGCCCTCCTGATCAACTAACAGTAACAATGAAATCCAGGACTCTCCACTGTCCTCCAAAAATCTGTTCCTCCATGGACCTTGGGGCTCAATTCAGAGTAGGAGGTTCTGAAACAGGAAGCAGGAGGCCTGGACAGAGATGTCAGCTGGGATGTTCTAAATTAGCCATAACCAGCCTTGGGACCCATGAGGACCACCTGGGAACTTAAAGAAGCCACTACCACATGAGTCCCACCCTAACGAGGCTGGGCTTAATTGATCTGTGGGGGCAGGGGTGGTCCAGGAATCACTGATTCTAACCTGCAGCTGGGATTGAGCTGCCCTGAAGGAAGTAGTAGGGTGTTGGGGGCACGACTGTCTGACACCTATCAGTTTACACACGGCCTTCCCATAGATGTGTCCCCCGGATGCCAAGCAGTATTTGGATGGAGCACCCAAAGTGTGCTGGGCAGAGTGCTGGGCAGAGTGCAGGGTGCCAGGGTCCACAACAGGGAGTCAAACTCCAACCCCCGCCCCCCACCTGGAGGAGCTCACAGGCAAGCAGTCACAACTACACACATACATGGCACACCTGCCCCACCGACTCCACGGGGCTCAGAGTCCCGATTCAGAAGCCACTTATGGACTTCCCTGGTGCTCCACTGGTTAAGAATCTGCCTGCCAGTGTAGGGGACAGGGGTTCAGTCCCTGGTCCAGGAAGATTCCATATGCCTCGGGGCAACTAGACCTGTGCACCACAACGATTGAGCCCACACTCTAGAGCCTGAGAGCCACAACTGCTGAAGCCCAGGCACCTAGAGTCCATGCTCTGCAACAAGAGAAGCCAACGCAACGAGAAGCTCACGTACCACAGCTAGCGAGTAGCCCCCACTCGCCACAACTAGAGAAAAGCCTGCTCGCAGCAATGAGGGCCCAGTGCAGCCAAACCCCAACTCCTACCCAAAAACCCCCCAAAACAAAACAAACAGAAGCCATTCACCACTTATGGGGCCTTAGGCAAGTTAAATGAAACTCTCCACAAAAGTCAGTATCTCATCTGCTTCTTGTTGCAAGGAGCAAAACCCCTAGAACACTGTCTGGCATCCAGTAAGGTGCTCAGTGATATACACGCCATTACAGTCACTCTTCTCTACAATCTCATGAAGCAAGTACTAACGTTAACGTTATTCCTACAGGAATGGTCACACAGCTATTTCTTCATGTATCTGGGCTTCACACCAGACCTAGATCCTGGGCACTGGACCCCAAGGCCAGAAATCCTCACTTCTGATGCTGCTTATAGAGAAGAAAGACTTAAAACAAAAGCCAAAACCCAACTCTCTATGTGTAATATGAATACAATATGTGAGGGTTATAACAGAAGCAGAGCCTGGCATGAACTCCATCAAACCTGGTTGAATAATAACACATTTAAGGGGCATAAGACCCACAGAGGATGGACGGTGAAGGAAGACAAGAGGTCTCTGAGCCTCGTCACAAAGCTGGGATTTGATTCTATATGTTTAAGGGGGTTACATGATCAGATGTGCCCATTATAATTAGGAACTCAAGAAGAATGTAAATGTCCTCACTGTATGTTTGGAGAGACCAAGGCAGGAAAGATCACTCCAGATCACAGTGCTAGCTAGCAAGGGGCAGGGGACGAACTCAAACCAGGAGGATCGCCGGCTGAGTTGCCTTAAGCACAGTGAGATATCACTTCTTGTTGGTGGGGAATGTTTAAACATCTCTACGTCTGTTTGAAAGAGAAACTGTAATTTCATGCCCTTTGTTGTTGTTCTGTCACTAAGTCATGTCCAACTCTTGTGACCCCATGGACTGCAGCTCACCAGGCCTCTCTGCCCCTCACTATCTCTTGTAGTTTGCCCAAGTTCATGTCCATTGAGTCAGTGATGCCATCTAACCATCTCATCCTCTGCCTCCCTCTTCTTTTTGCTTTCAGTCTTTCCCAGCATCAGGGTCTTTTCCAGTGAGTCGGCTCTTTGCATCAGGTGGCCAAAGTACTGGAACTTCAGCTTCAGCATCATGCCTTTTACGCTACCCTAAATATCCTAGCATTCTGCCTTGGAGACTAGTAGGCTGGGTGGTATGCTACAGCCAAGGTCTGAAGGTGCAGCCAGAAGCAAAACACTCCAGAAAAGCCAGAGGGCACCATCCTGAGCAGGACTTGCCAGGAGTCATCTGTGCTTCCCGGAGGGAGAGTGAGTGTGGACGAAAGAGGCGAAAGAGCGAGCAGCCTCTGACAGTGGCTGCAGGGGCCTCTCCCTTTCTGGGAACTCCTCTGGGCTACCCTCCTTTCCGGAACTGCTCAGTTGCAGGAGCGCAGTGCTGTTGTCTGGGTTTCCCATCTCGTTCCAGGGAGCACCCTCAGGGCAGCGGGCTGGCTCTGGCCTCTGTCAGGGGTCAGGTCTAGACGAAAGAAGGTTTGAACCCTAACTGTGAGGTCTCGGAGCCTTTGAAGAACCGTCCCTTCCTCTTCTCTTCGTGAGTATCCAGCAGGTCAGAGAACACTAAGCGGCGTTACTCTTTAATCCCATTTGTGCTTGTGAAAGCGTATTTCACAGGTGATGTTAAGCTCCTCTTTCTTTCTTTCCCCTAAAGAAGCTATGATGTGAAATCCCAAGAGGAGAGAATTTGCAAAGATATTAAGAATTCCCTTACTCCCTGGAGATAAAATGGCAAACCCACTCCAGTATTCTTGCCTGGGAAATCCCATGGACAGAGGAGCCTGGTAGGCCATAGTCCATGGGGTCTCAAAAGAGTCAGACACAACTTAGCAACTAAACAACAAGAACAAATTGCATTTTATAGTTATTCTTTCACACTGTTTTTTTAGGTAATTTTTGTGCACTAAATATTACAATAGAATCCTGAAAATAGATCCTGGTGAATTTAATAAAAATTGCCAACTCTCAAAAAAAAATAAGAATTCCCTCACTAAGGTTTTGCAAGGGATTCCCAAGTGGTGCTAGGGGTAAAGAACCCATCTGCCAATGCAGGAGACCTAAGAGTCAAGTTCGATCCCTGGGTTGGGAATATCCCCTGGAGGAGGGCACGGCAACCCACCCCGGTATTCTTGCCTGGAGAATCCATGGACAGAGAGTCTGTCAGGCTACAGGGGGACTGTAGGGCCGCAAACAGCTGGACATGACTGAAGCAATTTAGCACAGCACTGTGCAGTACTGGCAACTATATTCAATGTTCTGTGATACACCATGATGGAAAATAGGAAGAAGAATCTATGTGTATAACTGAGTCACTCTGCTGGACAGCAGAAATTAACACAATACTGTAAAACAACTATACTTCAATACAATTAAAAAAAAAAAGTTTTCACCACCGATATGCTTTCCAAGAAGGCTGCCAGGTACCAAGGACTTTTTTTAATTGTGGTAAAACATAAATAATACAAAATTTACCATCCTAACAATTTTTAGGTGTACAGTTCAAGCATTGAGGACATTCACTTTGTTATGCAACCAATCCTAAGAACTCTTTTCATTTTGCAAAACTGAAACTCCAGCCCCATGAAACAGGGTATCAAGTATATTTTGAAGGCAAGCTATTTTCAAAATTGACTGGGTATGGCCTCAAAAGAGGGAAGGAGAGGAAGAATACAAACTTATAGGTCTTTAATATCTTTAATTCAGAATTCTATAATTTATCCCATTTCTATCGCCCAATCTTTCACCCGAATGTTTCATGACTATAACATCTTAAAGATGTAAGAAAAAGATAATAAACATGAAAGTCTAGTTTTACAGAAAACACACTAATTCGCCAAGAATCTAACCTTAAGAGTATCTTTGTTTGTAGACTCACCATAACTTTTCCAACAAGGGATACACACATATTGCATTCTTTAAACTGAAATCTGAGAACTAGGGAATTTTTAAAAAATTATTTCTCAAAAAGGCAGTCTTGAAACTCTTAGTCATCTGACCAACTGCTCATGATCTCCTGGCCTGAATTGAAGGGTGTGTCCTCTATAGTTACTCAAAGCAGCATGCTCTGGTCTTCATGTATTATAGACACCATTTGTATTTCACTTTTAATTGACACGGGACTGTGAAAAAGGTCTGACTCTCAACTTACCTTCATCCATATTTTTCTGAATAAATCACAACCATGACATTGAACAGCAAGCCACAGGACCAATCCAACTTAGAATCTTCACAGAGCCAAAATACAGCATGATGTGGAACAGAAAGGGCACGTGGCACGCTGGGAATTGGGTCAGGTGAGATACATCTTTTTTAAACATTTATTGAATTTTTTGGCTCTACCAGGTTTTAGTTGCTGCATGTGGGACTAGCTCCCTGACCAGGGATTGAACTTGGGCTCCCTGCACTGGGAGTGCAGAGTCTTAGCTCCTGGACCATGAAGGAAGTCCCTACATTCTTTTCTTAAAAGTATATTTTAAAAAATTTATTTATCTGGCTGTGTTGGGTCTTAGTTGCATCATGCGGGATCGTTCTTTGTAGTGCACGGGCCCGCAGCATGTGGGATCTTAGCTCTCAGACCAGGGATCAAACTCACATCCTCTGCATTATAAAGTAGATTCTTAACCACTGGACCACCAAGGAAGTCCAGAGATAAATCATTTGGATTAAGTTTGTTTACAAAGCTCTAGCCCATAAACAAAGCTGCCTGGCCTGTTCATGTACTGTACTCAAACCTAGAGGAAAGATGCCCACGACTTTCTTCAGCTCGGGGCACGACCTTCTGCATGTGAATTGCAAATAACTGCCTTTGTGTGAGAGTCAGAGGCACACATTAGAGGTGTGTATCTGAAATAAAACTTTCACAACTTAACATTTTCAAATAACACAACTCTGGTCC
The DNA here is from genome assembly GCF_963930625.1 of Muntiacus reevesi. NCBI lineage: Eukaryota > Metazoa > Chordata > Mammalia > Artiodactyla > Cervidae > Muntiacus > Muntiacus reevesi. The sequence goes on from NC_089250.1 coordinate 27,968,623, forward strand.
TCTTTACTTGTTATGACTTCTTGTCTGGGAGGAGTGACTATACACTGGGAGGAGACAACGGAACTTTCTCAGGAGTTGAGGGCCTGATCCACAAACCCCCTACCCACCCCACCCCGCTCTATTGGGGCCTTCCTTCAGCATTGATTAAGGGTTCAGTTCCTGTTGAAATGTCCTATTCCTAGGACTCTTCCTGCCCAGCCTTCCTGCCCAGGAGCAGATGAAGAAGTGAAACCCTTTGCCCATGTTCAATGTACCCAAGGCCAGTTTCCAGTTCCCTGCCAGCTTGCCAAGGCCAGGATAGCATCCTGTCTTGCATTCATGCCCTAGAATCCCCAAGCTGAGAGTCTGGGGGTAAAGGCATGGAGAAGTAGAAAAGAAACACTCATCTTTCCTCCACAGATCCCCTAAAATTCCTAAGATGATTTCCAGAGAGCCCAAGAGTACCGTGACAATCTGATAGCCCAGCCATCTGGGGACCACATTACTGAGTCTCATGACCAACAATAGCTTCACCAAGGAGGGATTCTGAGTATCTGGAGGTCTCCTGTGGGCTCAGGGAAGATGAGCCACTTGTTGGCTGTGCTTACAGAACTAGTTAGACTTTTTGATGGTTTTACAGATGTGTGCACACATCAAAATGACCCAACTGTACACGTTAAATATATGCAGTTTGATGTATGTCAATTATGTCTCAAAAAGGCCATTAGAGATACTTAGAAGCTTTCTCTTTTTTTTTTTTTTTTAAGAGAAAGATGGCACATGATCCAAAACAGTAAAAGGCACCCACAGCGAAAAGTACATGAAAGGAAGTCCCCCCCTCTCTCCAGCGCCAGCTTGCAGGGAGTTTTTAGACAGATGTTCTTTTTTGGTCACACATAGATCTGGGCTTAAAAGTCAAGCCCACAGGGGACACACATAAGGAGGAAGGAAGTTCTCATCCCTGAGGAAGTGTAAGCTGGTCTGAAAAATATCAAGGCTTGTGGCAGGAGAGCCAGTTCTCTTAAGAAACCAGTCTCTGGACATAAGTTAGTTTAGTCTTCCCTAAAATCTGACTGCAGACATGAGCTGAATCCCCTGGCTGCTTCTCCAAGAATGAAGAGAAATGGCAAGGAGTCAAGCTCCTTAACCCTGAGGCTCTTCTGAGCCCCTCCCAGTATTAATGTTTGAATGCTCACAGGGTACCAGAATTTGAAAGCCTGACATTAGAAAGAAAATGTTGAATAGATCGACATCCTCCCCAAGGGCATAGGGAAGACAACACTGATGTGCCTGAAATTTCTGGTCTGGAGAACAGTCTTCAGGGTTACAAAGAACATCAACAGAAAAGGAATGGGGCCCATATTTGACATACTTCCAGGAAGGCTACTGAAAGGGGGTGTTTTAAGATTTAGGTGAAAGGAGTTGTAGGATGTAAACACTGCCAGAAGGGGTGAGGAACAGAATTAGCTGAAGATAGAAAATGCCGCGCTATTGGTGGCCAAGCATCATAATTTCAAGTACCTACATTCACTTTGGTAATGTAGAGGTGCATGTGAAACTTTCAAGGGATTTTGACACAATTTCATGTCATGATACCAAGTTTGTATACAAGCTGAACTGTTACAGGCACACCTAGGAGATATTGTGGGTTTAGTTTCAGATCACCTCAATAACATAAGTCACTTGGACTTCCTGGTTTCCCAGCACATATAAATGTTACTCTACTGTAGTCTGGTGGTCCCCAATCTTTTCGGCACCAAGGAGCAGTTTCATGGAAGACAATTTTCCCATGAACTTGGGGTGGGGAGGGAATGGTTCAGGCAGTAATGCAAGCGATGAGGAGTGACAAGATGAAGCTTGTTTGCTGACTCACCTGTCACTCACCGCTGGCAGTGTGCCCAGTGTATAACTGGCCCACGGCCTGGGGGCCAGGGACCCCTTTTGTAGTCTATGAAGTGTGCAGTAGCATTATGTCTAAAGAAATCTACATAACTTAATTAAAAACACTTCATTGTTGAAAAATGCCAACTGTGATCTGAGGCTTTGGCATGTCAGTGTAGCAACATCAAAGATCACCATAACAATTATAATAATTAAAAAATCTGAAATATTGTGAGAATTACCAAAATCTGACACAGAGACACATGATGAGCAAATACTGTTGGAAAAATGGTGCTGATAAACTTGCTCGATGCAGGGCTTCCACAGACCTTTGAAGTGCAATAAAATGAAGTACAATTTTAAGAAGGTTGGGGGGTGACTTAAAGGCATTGGACAGCAAGTGACTTTTTAAGCCAACAGAGTCAACATTTCTCCTCTGGACTATGCAGACCTCACTCTTACCTCTGGAATTCTACCCTGTTGAGTTTTTCCTTACTTCTGTTTGGGCAAAGGAACATCCAGACAATTAGATCCTTCCTGTGAGGGCCATGTACATAGACAAGTAACCACACCTTCATCTGTCTAAGACCAAAGAGTCTGGCTGCCAGAGGAGGGCCTGAGATAGAGGTCATCACAATGGACTAGAAAGAAATACATTTTTGTTTCCTTTTCAAAGTGCTTTCATTCAGCATGACAGCAAACAGAATGGTTATGAGGGCTCAGCTATCAAACTGGGGTTTGAACCCAGTTCCTTCACTTCTGTGGGATCTTCAACAATTAATTCCACTCTCTGTGACTCAGTTTCCTCAACTGTAGTGCAGAGCTAAGAACAGTTTCTCCCGGAGATGTCACGAACATCAGTCAAAATATATAAATATACTTAGAAGTATGCCTGGTATATACATATTCATAATTGTCATATGCTGTTATATGGGACTTCCCTGATGGTTCAGCAGTAAAGAACCCACCTGCCAATGCAGAAGACATAAGAGACATGTGTTCAATCCCTGGGTCGGAAAGATCCTCTGGAGGAGGAAATGATAACCCACTCCAGTATTCTTGCCTGGGAAATCCCATTGACAGAGGATCCTGGTGGGCTAGAGTCCACGGGGTGGCAGAGTTGGACACAACTAAGTGAATGAGATTTAAATATTCATAACTGTCATATGTTGTTATATACTTTTTATATTTATTGACTCAATCAATACCTAGAGAGTGCCTATTGTGGGCCTGGTATTACAGCTCTGTAGAATCTGTCTTAAAGAACAGATACCAGTTTTCTCGGAAGGAACTCTCAGGACATTCATCCAACATTGTGGTGGCATCAGCTTCCTAAAGCACTCAAAACACTTTTGTCATTTTGCCATGATCTTGGTAGCTTTCCTGAGAAGGAAAAAGAGGTGGTACCCAAATCGGTGTTTTTGTTAGGAAAACTGAGGCACAGAAAGGTCAATTGGCCTGCTCAGAGTCATCCCACTGGCTCCAGTGGGGCTGAGACAGGATGCCTCTGGACGTGGAGTCAGACATAGCATTTTCCAGGGTATTATAACATAGACCCCTGGCCCCATAAACACCACTAAGTGGGACCACCCAGGAGAGAGGGATTTTCATGGGTAGGGAGGCCTGGGAAGACTAGCTGACCAGATGCCTTCACCACAGATCTCCTCGATGGTGTCAACAGGCAGATGTGCCCATATCTCAGATGGGAATTACCGTGAGGCATTTCCCAAACTTCCTTGATACTGGACCCTCTCCTCTCAGAGAACACTCTGGGCTTCGTGTTCCAGGGAACACATTTGGGTGAATGCTGGTTCAGAGAGTAGTTTCCTTACAAGAGTGGCTTTCTGAGAAAACTATCCCAAATCAGAAATACAAGATTAAACCAAACAAACTGCCCGCTTTCTCTCTCCCTTAACATGGTCAACCAAGCGGCAGAGAAACTTGTGCGGCAGTACACTGGGCTGAGGTCACAAGGTCCAAGGGTCCCGATGCCCAGGTTTGGGAGGCCCAGCTGGGCTCTGAATCACCGTTCTCCCATGGTGCATGCCAGAAAGCTGAGAATTCCAGCCAAGACGCCTGACCTTTTTAAAATGAAGCTGTTTAGAGCCCTCCACAGATTACAGAAAGTCCACAGTGAGGAACACACGACAGTTACAAAGGATCAGAGGGTCATGTTCTCAGCCACTGCGCTTTTTCCAATAGTTGGCTGGAATGAGCAGCTTCTCAGTTCTATCCTCTTGGGCAATATTCTTCCTCAAAGTTAAACTTGACTCTATGCTGGCATCATATAGACGCTAAGTTGGAGTTCTGACTTTGATGGTATAGCCATGCATTCCCCAATAAGAAGCTCAAACATGAGCTGCTAGCATGACCTCCTGCTTGCTTCTCACCAAAGCCCAATTCCATGCCTCTTCCGCAAGATGTCCATCAATCCACGCGACTCTCGTTACGCCATCCCCCTGGGCATCTTCTGCTCACTTCCTCTGTCTTTTCCTTCTGTTTCCTGTTCTGACAACATGAAAACAGCCCAGAATCTATCTCTGGCCTCCATGGTAACCTACCCAGTGAGCAGCACCTTTGAAGACGATGGACGAGCAAAACAGGCTTAACTCCACCAGAAATCATCCTTCCCATGAAAGACATGGCATGACATTTCTTCTGTAGTCATTCCTCCATTGCAAACATCATGGGAAAGAGACTCTGAATTCCAGCACCCCATTTATGGTCTCCTCTCATAAATTCATTTCTCTCTGATGCATTTCTTGGCTTAATGCATCACTTACCCTCTGAACTGTTTTCTACATATCTGAAGGCACTGACATGACAGTCTTTAATTGTAAGCTCCTGGGAGGTGGGGACATTGCCTGGTTTCCCTTTATTATCTGGTCTAAAATACTGACCATGACTGTGGCATAAGATGGGTGGGATGGGGGTGTGTGGGAGGGAGGTCCCAGTGGGAGGGGATATGTATACATGCAGTTAATTCTATTTGTTGTACAATATTATAAAGCAACTATATCCCAATTAAAAAAAAATACTGACCATGACCTTGAATAAAAGCCACCTTATGATGAGTAAGATAAATAATGATTAACATAACTTTAGGACTTGGCTGATGGAGAAGTCAATGGCACCCCACTCCAGTACTCTTGCCTGGAAAATCCCATGGGCAGAGGAGCCTGGTGGGCTACAGTTCATGGGGTCGAGAAGAGTCGGACGCGACTGAGCGGCTTCACTTTCACTTTTCATTTTCATGCATTGGAGAAGGAAATGGCAGCCCACTCCAGTACTCTTGCCTGGAGAATCCCAGGACAGTGGAGCCTGGTGGGCTGCCGTCTATGGGGTTGCACAGAGTCAGACACGACTGAAGTGACTTAGCAGTAGCAGTGGCAAGGCTTGACTGAAAGAATCACCAATTCTAAAGACATTTTGAGGAGGTCACCTTAAAATGGTATTTAGTCATCTGACTGGACAGAGATGAAGGAAATTATATTTACTAGGATATACTTTTTAAATAAACTTCCTCAGTGGTCCTCTCAGCCAACAGGATCCCTGCCATACATGGCCTCTATGATCATTCTGAGGAAGTCCGTAGAGGCTTTTCAGTGAGGTCCCAATTCATTTGGCCTTAGGACACAGTTAGCATTCTTCTCTCCTTTCTTTCTCCTTTAAGCTTTTCTAACATCAATAACATTTTTTTTTAAATTCATTTGATTGAAGTATAGTTGATTTACAATGTTGTATTAATTTCTGCTGTACAGAAGAGTGACTCAGTTATACATACATGTATACATATATATGTATATATATATTCTTTTCCATGATGGTTTATCACAGGATGTTGAATATAGTTCCCTGTGCTATACAGTAGGACTTTGTCTTTTATCCATTCTATACAGAATAGTCCACACAGCATAGAGATTACTGTCAACAGTACTGTACTATAAACTTCAAAGTTGCCAAGAGACTAATGGTACTCATATTGCAATATATAAATATATCAAATCAACACATTGTATACCTTAAACAATTTTATATGTTCATTACACTTCAATAAAAAAATGAAGAAAAGTCATGCCTCTGCAGTGAAACCCCAATAAAAGCCTGGACAGTGATGCTTGATGGAGCTTCCCCGATAGGCACACACAGTTGCCCTGAGAGAGTGATGCGTCCTGATTCCACCGGGAGGGGACAAGGAAATTTGGCATTTGGGACCCTCTAGACCTTGTCCTATGTGTCTCTTCACTGGCAGGTTCTGATTTGTATCCCTTACAATAAAATCCTATAATCCTAAGTATCATGCTTTCCTGAATTTCATGAGTCATGCTGGTGAATTCCTGAACCTCAGAGGGTGATGGGAACCCCCAAATTTATAGCCAGCTGGTCAGAAGTGCAGGGTGATTGGGGACCCCCAAGCTTGTGGCTGGTCTCTGAGGGCAGATGGTCTTGTTGGGGACGAGTGGAGTCTGCACTAACTCCCACTAACTCCGGCTGGGGCCAGAATCACATGTCGGGTATGCAGCCTCTTCTGCCCATCCGCTTCCCCCAAGGTGACACTGCTCCCTTGTGACTGTCACAACCGCAGGCTTTGTCAGTCACTAACGGGCTATTACTACGCAGCTAAACACCTGAAGACAGAGGTGTTCAGGGGCTAAAAAATGACTAAGCTCAAGGTTGGTTGGATTTTAGGAATTAAAATGATTATCCCCAGAATAACTTCATGAGCTTGTGCCCTCTCCTATGTTCCCCCTCCTCTCTCTCTTTTTAAAGGATACCTAGTCCCTATGCTTTGAGTCACTGAAAAATAACCTGGTCATCCCTTTTGCCATAAGAGGACAGAAGTGCTAACTTGAAGACTCGAGAAGTTCTTATTTTGAAAGCAATTAGTTCATCTATTCATCTGTTCAATATCATGGCATCAATTTTTGGATGAAAGCAGCCACCATAGGACCCCTGAGAAGAGGATGCTTGGTTTCATCATTTCTAATTCTCACCACAACCCTGCAAGGTAGTTATTACAATTCCCATGCTGGCAACAAGAAAGCTGAGGTTCATACAGATAAATGTTTCCTAAGCCCACACACCATCCACAGGAGAGGAGGGGTCAGGATTTTGACTTTATGAAAAGTACGAACTTTATCACATCAGTGGCTGCTGAGCCCTGATCCAGTTTTCCATGGGTCAGTGGTGAAACAAGGAAAATAAGATTAATGTACGTAAACGTTTTATAAAGCAAAAGGCATCCTACACTTAAAGGACTGCTCTTTATTCTCCTTGTCTATCCTTTTTGGTATGTTTTTCTTTTTTATTACATAAATGAAGGTTAATGTAGTCAGCAATATTTTTTAATATTCTTACTTGACCAAAAGAAAAAAAAAATCTAGCCCTACTTTTCTTTTTTCTTTACATTTTACGGTTCCTTAAATCCTAAAGTCTGCAAACCACTGCCTCACACTGACCCTAACTGTGAGCCCCAGAGGGAAAGTCTGGAATGGCATCCAGGCCTGCACTCTCCTCCACATTAGATTCTTACTGCCTTAGTACGCAGTGTGCCTGGGAGCGTGCAGGCTCCCATGGCGGGCTGCATAGAACCAGATTCTGGCTCCATCACCGGGCTCCACCCCCAGAATCTCTGGTTCAGCACATCCCAGTTAGAGCCCGAGAATCTCATTTCTAACGTGAAGCTCAAGATGTCCAAGTGATGCTGCCACTGCCAATCTCAGAGTACACTTTGAGAAGCCCTGGCTTATGCCCACCACACCATTTCTGTTCACCTTGTCAGGGACTAGCTCAGATCTGTGAATATGAACCAACAGAGTGTGGGGTGGGGAGGGACGTAGGGGACAGAGAAGGTTTGTCCTTCATGATAAAAGAGTTAAAAGAGGAGAAACTCCCTTCCTTCTTTGGAATGTGGCTGAGTGAAGATGTGGTACTTGGAGTTGCTGCAGCCAGCACGTGACCAGTGGAGACCAGGAGCCTGAGAACTTCCGGAGAAGTAATTGCATTTAATCTGGAGCTCAAAGTGAAGCTGAACAGAAAGATGACTGTTTTTGCACTTCTGAATACAATCTGGTGAGAGCACAGCTGTTGAACTCAGGGTCACAGGGCAACGATACTCCCTAAAATACAGTGTGTGTGTATTTGACAAAGCCAACTGAATGCTGGAGGGAGCTCGGTATCATAGCATTCATTAGTTTATATATCATTTTATTCACCTCTGAAAGGCAAGTGAGAAGGCAGTTATCCAGTCACACCTCTCTGATTCTGTTATAGATATACTATTAAATGAAATGGAGAACTGGGGTCATTTGGAGGATTAGTACAATCCAACATACCTTTGTATGAATCCACTGATATTCTCTCTGTTGTTTTAAAAATCATTGAGTCTATTACAAGAGTAAGGAAGGTTAATCAATAATTTTTATAATACTGACATCCGGCTAGGTTTAATTTAGCAACACATCCATCAACAGTTTAAAATGTAAGATTCACTGTACTTAGATCGGGACTTTGAGATTGCCATGTACAGATAGCTATATTTAAAACACATAACCAAACAACAAGGACCTACTGTGTAGCACAGGGAATTCTGCTCAATATTCTGTAACAACCTAAATGGGAAAATAACATGAAAAAGAATATATACATGTATATGTATAACTGAGTCACTCTACACCTAAAGCTAACACAATATTGTTAATCAACTATATTATAAGATAAAATTTTTTAAAAAAGAATCACTGTATTCATCTAAGCCACTGTCAAAGGAAGTCACGTGAGATTTTAAAATCCTCTTCCCCTCAAGGAAGAAGTTGTGACCAGTTTTGAACTGGCAGTTAGGCATTTCTGGAGCCAGGCAGTTCTCCTGGGAATGATCTCAGATGGCTGGTATTCCAGCAGCCCTGGTTAGGCATACGTTCTTCTGAGCCTTGCAGAGTAGCAAAGAATGCAACTGAATGCCCAAAAATGTCCATCCTGCTCTGGGCTACAAAATCTGGCTAGCGCACCACATCCCCTGGAAGGGATACAACCCTTAGTGGGAAATAACAGTTAATGTGAGAACTTGTGAGAACTTGAGACTGTGAGTAATGAGCTGGAAAACCAATCACTAACTTATTTACAAGGAATCATGCTTGCCTTCAGTTCTTACCCTCCCACATTTCACATTCAATATGATCCACTTGTATAAAATTAGGCTTAAAGATTATTTCAGGGTAAAGTATTATAGATAGGGTCATTTATAAGAGACTGGGTTGCAACCATCAAAATCTTTTTTTTCCCCTATTTTATTCCCCAGAGTGACAAGTGCTTAGCAGGCTCTGACATAGTTGGAAGTTACAACTGCATTCACTCATCTAGATGGTTATCAGTACTTGGCATGAATACATTTCCACTTACATTCTGTCTGTCCTCTGTATGTGTATGTGTTCAGTCGCTTAGTACTGTCCAACTCTTTGAGGCCCCACAGACTCTAGCCAGGCTCCTCTGTCCATGGAATTTTTCCAGGCAAGAATATTGGAGTGGGTTGCCATTTTCTACTCCAGGGGATCTTCCAGACCCAGGGATCAAACCTACATCTCCTGTGTCTCCTGCAATGGCAGTCAGATTCTTTACAACTAGCACCACCTGGGAAGTACCCTCTGTCCTCTACGACCTTGTCATACGAGTTGTATATGACACTGGGAGGATTAGAAGTGATAACCACCATTCATAAAAGCCTCAGGGGACCATGTGTTAGGAAGCCTAAAAGGTTAAGCAATTAAGACATTTTTGACTGCCACTCAACTCCATCCCTTGTCAAGTGAACTTGCACTGCACTCTAGAAATACTCCATAAAGCCTTGTACAGAGTCACAAGGAAGACCAAATTACAGGAATAATTACACCACAAATTATGTAGCATTTCCCCAGAGGACGAGGTAGATAACAATTCCATTTTACAAAGAGGTAGCAGAGGAAGCGGCTTGCCCAGGTTACCATAGCTACTAACTGGTCCAGTTTGGGCATTGGATGGCCTAAGATGTGCGGCGAAGTCTTCTGAGCATGTTACATGTTCTAATTTATTGAATCCTAATCATAACTCCATGAGGCAAGTTCTAAAATTATTGTACAAATAAAATTACAGCATGAAGATTGGAGGCGGTTTTGATTCCCGGGTTACAGATAAGGAAACTGAAGCTTAAAGAGGCTGGACAATTGGCCAAGGTGATGGAGCTGCTAAGCATCAGGTTGGTAACTCCGGGACCATGACTGATTTAAACTCCGACCAGGTTTTGAAGCCAGGCTGTCTGGCCCTTGAATCTGCGCTGTCAGTGACAAACTGCTCTTCCCCAGACCCATACAGTCTAATTTTGAATTAGGTATCTACTCATTCCCTGTTGTGCCACCCTGAATAAGCTACTTAACTGCTCTATGCCGAAATTTCCCCATCTGAAAAATGGGAAGAATAATGGAGTTAATTATTATCTGATGATTCAGCACATATGGAACCCTTAGAACAGTTTGGTACAGAAAGAAGTGCTCAGTTAGCTATACTGATGATGAATCACTAAGCCATAAAATTTCCCAAAGCATTAAAAATTGGCTTTGGGAATTAATGCTCTAATCGTATTGAACTCTTTGGGAATGCGTTCATTTGCATAAAGTAAAGGATACTTATATTTTCCATCAGCTGGTTTCCATCTAGTGATTTCTAAACCCTGAGGGCTCTGCTGAGACCCCTCAGGTGAATCCCTGTCAGGAGTAAGGAACAAGCCAGAGGGGTTCAAACTTTCTCCATTTACATGACACTGAGACTATAGTATAAACAGAAATTTTAAAATCAAAGTATTTTAAAATCCAAGTTTATCTACAGTATTATATTAGGTTCAGGTGTATAACATAGTGATTTGATATTTTTATAGAATGGCTGCCATCAAAAATACAACAAATAACAACTGTTGGCAAGGATGTGGAGAAAGGCAACCAATAGTATCACCGTTGGTAGGAATGTAAGTTGGTGCATTCACTGTGCAAAACAGTAGAGTCCTGAAAAACCTAAAGCCCAGAACTACCATATGATCCAGCAGCTCCTTGCCTGGGCATATATCTGAAGAAAATGAAAATACTAATTTGAAACAATATATGCACTCTAATATTCAGAGAAGCATCATTTACAATTGCTAAGATAATGGAAGCAACTTAAGTGGCCATCAACAGATGAATGGGTAAAGAAGTTGTGATACACACACACACACACACACTGGAATATTACTCAGCCATAGAACAGAATGAAAATGTTGCCATTTGCAGCAACATGGATGGACCCACACAGTATTATATGTCATGCAGTAAGTCAGACAGAGAAAGACAAATACTGTAGGTTTTCACTTATATGTGAAACCTAAAAGATAAAGCAAATGAAACATGGAAACAAAAACACTGTGTGACTTGCCATATTATAGTCCTCAGAACCAAACCTGCAATATCTCCACAGTCTGCTGGGACCCAGCAGGTGGCTCGATGTATGAGATGGGGGCTTTGGCAAGATTTGGAAATCTTCTGTGTTGCTTTGATAATAACTAAATTGTTGGTTCTTTGCTGGGCAAGTGAGCAACCTGGACAGCAGGGAGATTCAAGAGCTCTGGGGCAGGGCTGCAGGGGTGGGAGAGACAGGGAAGAGCACAGAGCAGCCGAGAGTTCCCCAAACCTCTGATCCCTTCTCCCACCCTCCCCTCCATCTCGGGCAGGATGGGACAAGTTTCAGCAGAGGCTGCCAGAACGCACAGCTCTGCTTCCCCAAATCCTCCTGTATCTCCTCCTTATAAGGGAGAATGGGGTGCCCTTGGTATAACTGCACAGACAAAGGGGTGCTGTTACAGCCAGTGGAGAACACACAGCCCATTGCAGAAGTAAGAATACCCCTGATGTGCAAAAAGTCGCCCAGCCCACCTCTAGACATGACCTTCTGCTGCAAAGGGAGGCACAGTGACATCTCTGCAGCACAGGGAAAGATGAATAATAGAGCTTTACCAGCTGAGCAAGTGCAATTCAAGTCGAGCAATGTGCCAAAAATTAATGTGAGTTGTGGATAAAAAACAAAAAACACCCAGATTTGTTAACACCCAGGTTCCCGTGAAGCCATCCTTTCCAGATGGCCGGCTCTCTCTCCATCTCCACACTCTCCTGGGGTGGGGGGGTGCACACACATGTGTGTGTTTTCTGTGTATCTTTCCCCTACTGACACATTTTGCTGACCTACGTTGTGTGTTAAGCTCATTTCTACCCCTCACCTTTCTCACCCCTCTTGGGCAGAGAGGCTACACCAGAGAGCCCACAGTCCCCACCTGCCTCCCAAGGCGCCTTTCTGAAAACACTGCTTTGGGTTACCTTGGAGAATTTGTGGAAACGATTTTGTAAAAGTATCAACAAAACAAGTAACTCAGCAGTAGCACACACACACACACAAAACAAAGCCACAAAAATCAACTTTCTAGAGGGTCATTTCTGGGAGGTAAGGTGTCGCGCTGTCTTCCTCTCCTGAAATTCCTTTTCTTGCCCTCCACACAGTTTGAACCCCATAAAACTGTCTTTTCAGTAGGACATAATCGGCCAATATTGGCCATTTCAAAGTATTCTGAGTGATATGCTTAAAAGCCGGTTAAAAGTAATATCAAGGGAGAATGGTGTACAGAAACAGGGCTGGGGTGGAAGGAGGGTGACGTGGGGAAGGAAGCAAAGAAGGGGATGTTGCTAACTAACCAGAGCCTGGACCTCAACCACCTGGTACCTGGTCTCTCCTCCTTGCCCTGAACTGGCTGCTCCCGGAGTTGTGTGTGCCTGTATGCTGGGGTGTGTGTAGCAGGTGTGGCCCCCGGATGACTGCATAACCTGCTGAATCCTGACACTCCTCTGTCACAGCCCCACAGGGAGACTGAGGTTGGCTTTGGTTATCAAGCAGAGCAGAGCTCCCCAACTTTTCCATAAAGGCCCTTCATGCAAAAGGGAGGATGTACAGGTCCCTCCTTCCTCTCGCCAGAGGTGGAAACTCCTGAGCTGCTTGTGGCCCCCAAGGGTATACTTTAAGAACTATTTCTTATTCCTCCAAGCCACTAATTTTGATTCCACTTAGAGTGACCATTACATACCACTATATCCTCCGTCTGTGATCTGTAACTTAACATCTATTTGCTTCACAATGTGCCTTTAAGATGTTAAATATTATCAGCCACCCCAGGGGCTAGGAAGACATCTGTTTGGCTCATTTTGGGGAATGCCCAGCTTTGCAGCCAGAAGCTTAATAAATGATGATGGCCACTGCAGTGACCCTGAGGTCAGCCCATAGCTCTGCTGCCTGACCCCCCTGGCTCCTGTTTTATGAGATGGCCTGGGGGCCTGGGAGGTCCCAGACAGAAGGTCCAGAACACCCAGGGCCCTTGGTCTGCTCCCAGCTCTGCACAGGGCTTCCCACCCCTGGCTGAGACCATACCTCCTGGTGACTTCAGTCCAGACAGGAGCAGATGGCCCAGCCAGCTCTCGCTTCAGTAGACGGGCTAGCTAGCAAAACAGACCACCCTTCTCGGCTGAGAAGATATGGAATCAATTCTGTATATTTCTTTTCTTGGCAAAGTGCATTTTGGGGAAATTCCTGGCTTCCTTGGTAGAAAATAATCTTTGCATTTTTATAGAAAAACATGATAAACCATGGAAGTAGCTAAGGATGGGGGTGAGCGTGAATATGTATGTGTGTGTGCACACAGAGGAAACTCAGGGCTTGTTCATTTATTCCATGCAACACTATTAGAGTTCCAGATTTCTGAAAAAGTCATGTGCAGGTTGCATTTTTTAAGCCTATTATAGGTAAGAATATTACTTTGCCTTCAATGCTGCTTTATTCAGAGGCTATATAAACTTACTTTATCTTTAAGCCTGTATCACTAGCATCTTTGTCAGGCAGAGGAAAGTGATGAGAAGCCAAGAATTATTGAATCTGCGGCTAAGTTTCTCTCATACCTGATACCCTCAGGCTAAGACAAGATGTTGAAGCTCTTTATCATGTGTCAAATCTGTGTTTCTTGACTTTATCGATTAGAAACTGAGTTCAAAGAAACAGAACAACCCCAGAAAGCCCATCTTCAGTTCTCCATCTGAGGTGAGGTTTGTTTTTTTAAACTTTTATTTATTTATCTGTAGCTGTGCTGGGTCTTTGTTGCTGCACGAGCTTTTCTTTAGTTGAGGCAAGTGGGGGCTACTATCTAGTTGTGGTACACAGGCTTCTCATCACAGTGGTTTCTCTTGTGGAGGACAGGCTCTAGGGTGCATGGGCTTCCACAGCTGTGGCGCGTGGGCTCAGTAGTTGCAGCAGCTCCCAGGCCCAAGAGCACAGGCTCAGTAATTGTGGCACATGGGCTTAGCTGCTTCGTAGCATGTGGAATCTTCCTGGACCAGGGATCGAAACTATGTCTCCTGCCATTGGCAGGCAGATTCTTTACCACTGAGCATCACCAGGGAAGCCCTGAGAGGAGGTTTTAAGTCTTTAATTCCAGTCATTTATGAAGCTGGTGTTGGGGCCAACATGGCAGCCACATATTACATGAACCATCTCATTAAGTCTGATATTGATCGCATATATTTCTTACTTGTGCAATGAAAGAGAATAGGCTGAAACGTCAGAGGAGCAGTGTTCCAGCTGCGTACACTACTCTGTGACCCTTGAGCATGTTAATCAACCTGTCTGAGTTTCTGTTTCTCCATCTGAATTAGCATTTTATTTACATAGTTAATGTGAAGATTAAATAAGATATGCTCCAGAGAAACTCTGTAAAGTGCCATCATTATTATAGAGGTCGTTCGACAGGAAATTTGGATAACCTTAAGCAAGTCTATTATGTTTATAATTTTTCTCTTGCTTAAATGATCTATTCTTTATCCTTCAGAAATAGCTGTCCAACAGAAATATCATGGAAGCCTAATGGGAAATTTTCATGTTTTTTAGTTAGCCACATGAAACTAGGAACAAGAAACAGTTGAGATTAATTTTAATTATGTATTCTCTTTCATCTCACATAGCCCAATATTATTTCAACATGGAATCACTGATATAAAAATCATTAGTTAGATATTTTATTTAAAAGAAATGAAGTCTTCAGAATCTGGAGCATGATTTACAGTCACAGTCCATCTTAATTGGGACTGGCCACATTTCAAGGGCTCCAACTGTACCCCACAGTGTAGCTTTAAATCTCTTCTGATGTTTCTGTACCACTGGTTTTATCAGGATTAGGGACACTATGTAATACACAAGAATAGTCCAGCTGCTATCTTTAATTCTCTTGAAAACACACTGACTTGTTTAAGTTTGCTCCATTTCTCAGAATCATAGGACACTTTGTTCCTCTACTTAAACGGCAGCAAATGGAAGTAAATAGTTATAAATGTGCTGCCAATGGCCACTTAGAGATGGGGTCAGAGAAGAGACAGACAGTAATCTTAGGATTCGCCCCGCATCACTGGGCAGCTCCCTCGGTGGCAGGGGATGAAGAAGACTCTGGTGTGTTCTCTCATCAAAGGGAGGAAATTCTACTATGAGCATAATACCCACTCATCCAAAGAACCAGGAAAGACCTTGGCACAAGGCATCTCTGGAAGTAGAAGCTACATATGTGTTTTTCTCTCACTGGTTTGTCTTCCAGAAAGACAAGGTCTCACACAGTATCATAAGCCTCAAGAGACTCTAATAAGGAAGGACCACACCTCAGCCATTTCAGTCTAGTGAAAAATCTATTGTATTTTTAAGAAAGCCAAGAGAAAGGGCCCGGAATCTTCCCATTAACAACTTCCAATCCTCCACCCACTGACCATCACTGTCAGGAAATTCCTCTCCGTCTTATTGAAATGATTCTCACTAAGAGTAAAGCTCATTTCTCTTTCTTTGCTTCCAAAATGTTCCCTTAAATACACATTCAGATCAGAAAAAAGTGAAGAAAGTAATTTTAAAGGAATAACTATAGGAAGGCCAGACGCGAGAAGTTCAGTTTAATACAAAACAAGCATGGCACCCTCCTGTCTGGTTATAGAAGTATCAAGAGGTTGGTTGAGAAAAGTCCATGATGGTGGCCTCTTGTATTTTGATGCAGGCTTTTTCAAATACGTTTCTAAAAGGTTGAAACAATTTGGTGCAATGGAGAAAATGCCACTGACTTCTGTTGAATGGGAGTACGATGTGGCTGGACAAAGTTCACACAATGATGACCAAGGCTGAAGGGTTGACTTGTTACTAAATCACATCTTTGTGTCACAGTATGGTTCCAGCTGTCCGTAAGTGCAGTCCAGTGACTTAGGGCATTACATGGTCATGTCGTGGGTGTCAGGAACCTGCCTGTGGATTGAGGGATGAGCCTTCTGAATATTAATATCCCTGTATGTGAATTCTTGACCTCTGTTCTTTCCCCTGTACACATAATGCGGGATTTACTCAACACCATCAGGAACTTGGAAGTGAAGATTCCACTTGGCAATCTCAAAAGGGTTTTGTAATAAGCCTTCAATGTGGGGATTATGGCCATTTGCTCTGTAACCCTTAGAAGGGAAATGCTTCCATTACAGTGACCAGGTCTGCACCGGTGCAGGAAATAATCTCTGTAGTTGTCTGATTACCAGCATCCTTCTGATACAAAAGCAATTCTGTTTACATGTTGATTCTTAGCCCAGTGTTCTACCACTTCTGCTGCTGGAAACTGCTGCTTCTGAAGGTATGTGGTCTAGCCTTGGATGAGTCTCTTACTCTAATCTTTAGTGTCTGAAAAGCTGGACCTCCCATGTCTGTTGCTGTTATCAATGTCCTTCATTCATTCATTCATCCTTGTGTGTCAACCTGTTTTCATCTTTGAGAGAGATGACCATTTCCTCCAAACTTGCCTCTCCATATTATAGCCCCTATGAGGTCAGTGTAGGAAACATCCACCCTTTCCCACCAGATCAAAAGATTAGGAAGGGTACTACTCAGTCCACAGCTTATTACAGATATTCTGGAACTGTTCTTAACAATGGCAAAAACATTAGCATTTAATATGCATAATAGTGGTGACTAAACAACTTACAAGGTTCTCAGTCTATGAAGCTGTTAAAAAAAAAAAGGGTTCTGAGTCAAAATATTATATGCTATTAAAAACTTGGGTCCCAATGAATTCGAGAATAGGGAATCCCCTAAAGCTTCTGTCAAGAGAGTACAATCCTGGACTACAGTAGTTTGTAGGATACAAAGAAAAGTCATATATTTAAGTTGGCTTTTGTCCATCCTTGTTTCTCCAAGTTCTGTTGCAACTCATATTGTAATAATATATGAGAGTTTAGAATCATTTCTTCTTCATTTTTTTCCCCTGAGGCAAGGAATACAACTTTATTCGGAAAGCCGGCTGAACAAGAAGATAGCAGACTAACATCTCAAAACAACCATCTTCTTCTTCTTCATATTTTAAAAATTCATTTTATTGGGGTATAGATTTATACCGTTATGTATGTTAGTTTCTGCTGTAAGCAAAGTGAAATCAGTTATACACATACATATATCCATTCTGTTTAAGATTCTCTTCCCACATAGGTCACTGAAAGTGAAAGTGTTAGCTGCTCAGTTGTGTCTGACCCTTTGTGACCCAATGGACTGTAGCCCGCCAAACTCCTCTGTCCGCGGAATTCTCCTCTCAAGAATGCTGGAGTGGTTTTCCAGTCCCTTCTCCAGGGGATCTTCCCAACACAGGTATTGAACCTGGGTCTCCTGCATCACAGGCAGAGTTTTTTTTTTAACCATCTAAGCCATTAAGGAAGCCCTATCATATAGATCATACAGAGTATTCATTCAGTAGTTTCCTGTGCTATACAGTAGATCCTTATCAGCTATCCATTTTATATATAGCAGTTTGTATACATCAATCCCAACCTCCCAATTTATCCCTTCCCCCTTCAGTAACCAGAAGTTTGTTTTCCACATCTGTGACTGTATTTCTATTTTGTAAATAAGTTCATCGGTAAAAGTTTTTTTTTAGATTCCACATACAAGTGATATCATATATTTGTCTTTCTCTGACTTACTTTACTCAGTATGACAGTCTCCATCCATGTCACTGCAAATAGTGTCATTTTGTTCTTTTTTATGGCTGAGTAACATTCCTTTGTATATATGTGCAACATCTTTATCCATTTGTTTGTTGATGGACATTTAGGTTGCTTCCATGTTTTTTTTTTTTTGGTGCTAAACTCAAAGCAATTGGTTCTATGGTCCTTGAGGGAGATACTTCCAGAGTATCTTAGGATTTGCCCATTCTTTCATTCACAAGGATTTATTTAGTGACCTATGAGCCAGGCCCTGGGCTGGGTGCTGGGGCTACACAGTGATCATGACAGAGACCCAGCCCTCACACTGTCAATGGCTCTGGGAAATGCCAAGTAAACAGGCCATGGCAGTGAGTTGTGATGAGTTGTGACAGTAAGAGGGAAACCTCAGGGGCAAGAGTGAAAGTTAATGTCACTGAGCAGGACTGTCAGCGAGGGGTCTTCCCAGGACAGACACCCTCCCCCCACCATGTCCTCTGCCTGCCTCTTATTTATAGAAGAACTTTAGCCTTCTCCAAGTTCCAGAAAATAAATTTAATCACAGAAGTGAGAAAATACAGAAACAAAGGAAATAAGCAAGACAAAATAATAATAGCTCAGCCATTAAACAATGTGAAGGACCTAAGGACCATAGATAATATTCTGAGCCATAGCCTTTGAGTTGCTCTGTAGATACTAACCCACCCCCTCACCAGGTGGAAGAAGTTAACTCTATGCTGACCACAAACACAAAGACCCCAGGTTGGCTGGAACCAGAAAGCTGATGATGCTGACTTCCAATTACCCCACTACAAACCAACCTGAAGAAAATCCACACGTTGATCACAACCTCACCATGTGTTTAAAAGCCATTCCCTGAAAGCCCTTGGGGTGTTCAGGCCTTTCAAACATTAGCTGCCTGGACTCCTATCTTGGTGAGTGGAAGTTGCTCAGTCGTGCCCGGCTCTTTGCGATCCTGTAGACGATATAGTCTATGAAATTCTCCAGGACAGAATACTGGAGTGGGTAGCCTTTCCCTTCTTCAGGGGATCTTCCCAACCCAGGGATTGAAGCCAGGTCTCTTGCATTGCAGGTGGATTCTTTACCAGCTGAGCCACAAGAGAAGCCCTTAGTACCTGCAATAAATGCTGCACTTCCCTTCACCACAATCTTGTTTCAGCAACCAGCCTTACTGTGTGTGGGTGAGCAGACCCAAGTCTGATTGGGTAACAGTAAGACCCTGACCTGAGGGGACAAGGAAAGTCTCAGAGGGAAAAGTGTCTTCGAATCTGGGAACTGAAAGCTTAACAGAAACTATTCAGGGACAGAGGTGAGGGCATGGGAAGGAGTGTTCCAGGAAGAGGGAATAACATTTGAAGCATATTCTGAAAAGGGATGGGAAGAGTATGAACTTCTCTTACTTGGTTCAATTCAACATTTTCTTGATTGTAAATGGTTGAAAATGCCCTTTCCAAAACTGCTGCACATCAGTAATTGCATCTCTTTTCAGTGACTTGAGACTACTTCAGATGCCCCCAACCATACCTCCCCAGAGCAAATCAGTCAACCGATTGTCATTTCACTGCCATTGAGGTGTCATTTCCTGTTTAAGAGGGTAGCTGCTTTCTAAGCCTCTAAGAGTTGATATTAAAAAGCATCTAAAACACACCAGACCACACACCTCTCAGCATCTCAAGTTGACTCTTAACCATTAAAAGCTCCAAGTGCTTTATTAGTTTGTGATGCTGCTAACTGAAGAGATCTTGCTCACTTTATAGTCTTATCCACTGCCCTACCCTCCAATCTAAACCAAAGTTTCAACTCTTAATAAGCCTGTGGTCCTCCGAATCTAGTCTAACAAGGACATAATCCTAAACATGGGAGAACGGTACAAGGGTAGATAAATTAATCACAGCATTCAGTAGTATGGTAAAAATGTAATAGTGGAAAAACTGTAAAGAAACCTTCAATGGACCTAAATGAGTAAGTGACTCAATACTAATGGAATATCCATTTTTGGAATTTATGAAGCTATTCACAAAGATGACAATTTTCAGTAACTTGGAAAAGGCTAATGAAAGAGAACATTAAGTGAAAAAAGAAAATACAGAGAATTAGTCACACATGATTGCAACTATGTAAGAAATACAAATATGAAAAGTGCTGGAAAGAAATCTACCAAAATGAGAACAGGAGTTGAACTGTTAATTGCAGTTTTGAGCTTCTTCCCACAGTTTCTCTCTTTCCTACACTGCATTTGTAACACCTTTAAAACTGAAATCGTATTAAAAGTAGTCACTCTTTAAGTTAGCAGTTTGAACATTTTCAAATCCCAGCAGTACATACATGGGAACATGAGATCTGAGTGCCTCTATGTAAATCTCCCCCCGGGAGCATACTTTTCCCTCGTGAATGAGCATATGGGCATTGTTTCAACCCACTGATGAACTGCAGCATCTCCAGGGCAAATATGATGGAGGTTAAGGAGCACTGCCCTAAGAATGTAATAGACACTGGAGAATATTAAGCAAATATGGTTAGAAAAGTTGGAGGTGAACATGAGATTTGGAATCAAGTTCTTTAAATCAAGTTTGGAAATTTCACCCTTCTTTAGGGCTCTGAGTAAAACAATGATACGTATTTTTTGAAGCTGAACAAAACCAGGGTCCATTTCTAATGGACTAATTCTAATGCCTGGATTCTATTGCCTGCTCTGACTTCTCTGCCATGGATAAGTTCTTTGGGGATAAATGATTTCCTATGTGTCAACTAACATATAGGCGATCAACAGTGATGGCAATGATGACCTCTGGGAGGGAGTTGGGGTTACTCAGCCTTTAGAGAGAAGACAGAGCCAGGAGATTGCTATTCTTTCGTCACACCTATGAAGGTTTAACTTGAAAATAATGAACTATTTTCTGTAACTCAAGCAAGGAAGATGACAAAATCAGTCTTGTAGCAAGAGTTCTCTAGGTTATACTATAGCTAACTCCTTCCATTCAGAAAGATTAGCTAATGGCAGTTGTGGAATTTCCTTTTCTAGAGATTTGTAACAATAGGTTTGATCTATATCTGGCCTTGAATGCCTCAAGGGTCCTGTACAAAGAAGCAGAATGAACAAAAATAGCGTGTAAGCATGTGCACGTGCACACACACACACATACACACATGTACACACAAACAGCATGGTGTGCCCCAATCTTCTCTCAGAGATTTTAATAGAGATTTTTAAATGATTTATTTTCTCACCCACCCTTCAGCTGAATCAATATCTGAACTGCATCAGTTGCAGAAAAAACTTAGAAAGTTGGCCAAGAGTTATTTACCTGAACTAGAAGTTCCAGCTTCCGGTCATCAAGAAGATGTACTTGACATCGACGGCCCTCCGTCATCTAAGAAGAAAGACAAACGATGGTCACCAAGAGTCTAGTGGCCTTTCACAAGGTTAGAGGGTCCCCATGCTGGATGCTAGCAGGCACATTCCTCTGGGCAAAACCTCCCCTGGGAGCTGGAGACTATAAGGCCAAGAAATGGCAGGATTGGTTCATTCATTCATTCAAAATATTTATTGAACATTTTCTATGTGCCAGGTACTATTTTGGGAGCTGGTGCATAGTGGCACACAAGACTAGGTCCCTGTCCTCACGGAGGTTACATTCTCATGGGGGAGGTGTAAAATAAACTAGCAAATGCATATATAACATAATATCAGGTGGTAATAGTTCTTCATTCTTGAGTCACTCTTCAATAAGTTTATCACTGTGCATTAGGGTCACAGTTCAGTATCTGGTCTCTGCCACCTCCCAACTCGTTCCCCTATTTGATCACAGGGAGCAAAAGACCACCCCACTGGCAACTGAACTTGATTTCTCTGTTAATCATCCCCTCTCCTCATGTATGACTCTAGTCCCTACAGAGCTGTCCCTTGTGTTACAGGAACCTTGGAGATAAAAGCTCACAGCTGAACCTGACCGCTTGCCTTGTGCCCTTCACCAATAACATATCTGTACAATAGAAAGAGCACCTTGGCAGGCAGCAGGAGACCAAGTCAAGTCTTAACCCTGCTGGTTATTGGCTGCAGGACTTTGAACAAGCCTCTGTTCATCTCTGCACCCCCATCTCAGGTATTAAAACAAGTACGTGGGCCCACTGGGAGCAATGGTAAATGTTTAACAACCAGCTTTCTGGAAGGAAAAAGCTTTCAGAATGCTTCCAAATTTGTAGCATTTGCTGGAGCCCTGGCATCACCCTCAAAGGAAATCCTCTGAAGACCAAGCTTTCTGGGAGATATTAAGACAGCCACCACTCTAACCAAAAGACTCTTGCTGCTCTGAGAAGCTTCACCACGTCTGATTTCAAGCAACTGTCAGTATTTCTAACAGACAGAGACAAAACACAGCACCTCCAGATAGAATGATGCTGCGAGAGGGCAGGGAAGCTCCGTGCCTCTCCCCCATAACTTCCCTATGCGTTTCTTCTGTCGGGCTGTTCCTGGGTTTCATCCTTTTATAATAAACCAGTGGGGCTTTCCAGGTGGCTCAGTGGTAAAGAATCTCAGCGGTAAGAACAACAACAATAAAGCAGCAATCTAGTAAGTAGAAACAAAACAAGAAAAACCTAATACATACCACTTCAAGAATGGAGATACTAGCAAAGGCCAGTAAAATAATTAGGATGTGTTAAGTTGATTTATTTAGTTATTATAGTACGTATTAACTTTGTTCTAACATAATTTATTTAACTGTAAGTTTATATAATTTAGTGTTAATAAGGGCTATGTTTTACAACTGGAGCACAGAATTGCTGAAAAGATAGCAACTATGCTCACAAATGAGTATGAGCCACCCCAACACAGCTGCCTGGACCCGAAGACTTCAAGATTCCTTCCAGTCTTTGGCTTTGCATATGACTGTAGCCCCCACTGAAGCCACCTTCCCTTTCCCCAGCTATCAGCCATGTCATGCAGACCCAAAGGAAGGATGAACATGGACTGATTCTGGCTTTGCCTCACTTCATGGGCATCGCAGTACGTTCTCACGAGTGCTTTCTCCAGGAAACACGGAGAAGGCAGCCTCTTCTCTCCTTGCCCAACCCGGCTCCTTCCCTGACCACTGGCGTGTGCAAAGCTTTGTCCATTCCTAAAGAGAATTCTTTCTCCTTCCTTCAAAGAAGCCAACCAAGTCATAGTATTATTCATGCTTCCATCAAGTCATATTATCACTCATAGTTATTTATAAGAATATGATTCAGTCATAAGAAAGGAAATCTAGCCATTTATGACAACGTGGATGGACTTGTAGAGCATTATGCTAAGTAAAATAAGTCAGACAGAAAAAAATAGTGTATGATCTCACTTATATGTAGAATCTAAAATAAACCAATGAAACCAAAAAGCCATGAACTCCTAGATACTGAGAACATGTTGGTGGTTGCCAGAAACAGGAGAATGGGGGTGGGGGTGAAAACTGGGTGAAGGTGGTCAAAAAGTACAAGCTTCCAGTTAAAATAAGACTTGGGTATGTACCGTACAGTCTGCTGACTATAATGAACAATACAATATTGTACATTTGAAGACAGCAGATATCAAAAATTCTCATCACAAGAAACAAATTTTGTAACTTATATAGATGTTAACTAGACTTATTCTGGGGATCACTTAACAACATATACAGAGGTCAAATTATGCTGCATGCCTGATTATAATCTTATAAGCCAACTATATCTCAATTTTTTTAAAAAAGGAAAACTACAAAGTGAATAAAAAACTTGGCTGGAAAAAAAAAATCCATCAGCTTCATTTCAATCATTGCCCAATCTAAGTTCAAAGAAAGCTATTATAATTTTAAATTATGCTAAAATATATGCTGCCATACCAAAATGTATAAATGATTCTTTAACAAAAAAGAGCACCCAAAATGTTCACATTTCAATAGAGCAGCTGACAGCAACTGCACAGGCATTTTGGATAACATTTTAGATAATCAGCAATTCAGTTCTTACTAGGATGAACTCAAGGTCAGCAGAGAGGAAGCTCTAGGAAGGGGAGTGCTACAACCATCTTGAATATTATTTTGGAATTCCTTTAAAAACATTTATGAATATTAATGGTTTGAGAAACTTTTCTGAAGGGTGGGGACAACATTTTTTAATTTTTAAATTCTTTTAATTGGCAGATAATTGCTTTACAATGTTGTATTGGTTTCTGCCACACAACAGTGTGAATCAGTCATACGTATATATATATCTCCTCTCTCTTGCAACTCTCTCCCACCCTCCCCATCCCATCCTGTCCCTCTAGGCTGTCACAGAGCACCAGGTTGAGTTCCTTGCATTATACAGCAATTTCAAAGCTAAGGACAGTTTTAAGGAATTTTAAGAAATTCTGTTTGTCCTTTCCATATATAAAACACAAAGTTCTGAACTTCTTTATACTGTAAACGGTTAAGGGTATAAACATGTTCTTGAGTTACTTACTCACATTCTAATAAGTTGTATAAAAACCAAGGAAAATCAGTATCCAACAGACATTACTATATCAAATAAAGTTCTATTCACGGCCATAAAGAAAAGGTAGCCTTATCATTTTTCTTAAAATATTTCCAAACTTGCAAAGTGTGACGTGACCCTGAGTTCATACCCATATCTAAGGTCAGACTCTAATGCCTGAGTCTCATTTTCATCTGAAACATACAATTCCATTCCCTGCATCTCATCTTATCTGCTCATACATTTAAAGAAGTAGCTGTACATTCAGATGTTAAGATCTACCCAAGGATCTTCCAACGTCATTCTTCCCTTAAACAAAATCTCACTACTAAATCTTGGGGGATTTACAAGCACACTCCCTATTCTAATAGGAAATTTGGTTCCCTGGTGGCTCAGACAGTAAAACGTTTGCCTGCAATGCAGGAGACCCGGGTTCAATCCCTGGGTCAGGAAGATCCCCTGGAGATGGAAATGGCAACCCACTCCAGTATTCTTGCCTGGAAAATTCCACGGACGGAGGAGCATGGTGGGCTACAGTCCATGAGGCTGCAAAGAGTTGGACATGACTGAGCGATTTCACTTTCCCTTTTGGAAGGCAAACTGCCCCTGAGAAAAATCTGCACAGAGAAGTGAGTCTAAACAGAAACTCAACTTTGAATCATCATGTTTTTGAAAGCACAGCTTTCTTTTGACAGCACAGCTGTGGCTCTTTTTTTCCTCAAAAAGGAGACCTGTTTGTTGTTCCACATGGATGGAAAATAGGAGCATCTTGCTTTCATCATCAGCTGAGAAAAGGTTTGCCATCCTGGGTGTGTGTAGAGAGAGTGGCTGGACATCTGTAGCTTTGTCTGGCTTCCCAGGCACAGTGAAATTTTCTTCTGAATACTAACAATTGCAAACTAATACTGCTTTCCTTGTTCTCATTTTCAGCTGCTCGGGCACAACTGGAGGGCTGGCATTGCACTCAAAGGAAATCCTTTCGGAGAACAAGGCATCTTGCAGATGTCAGCTGGCTACCTCTCCAGCCATGAATCAACTTGTTACAGAACAATTCTATACCAAGCAGATGCCTGCCAAGTGCACTGTGATGCCAAAGGATACACAGAATAGTGTTATTTTGGAAATAAGGTGTCCGCTCTATTTATCCAACTTTGCTGTTAAGACATACAGTGAATCACGAAAACTATGCACAAACATGGAAATGCATGTATGATACAAGCTTAAGTGAACACAGCAGAATAAGAAATATGTACTATAAAGGTAGCCAATAAAATTGTGGGAATTAAGAGGCCAAAATAAAGTAATTATGTGCTGCGGTAGCAGGGTTATGGGTGGTCCTACACCTCCACCCAAATACGACCTCACATCTTTTTTTCTTTTTCAGTTAAAAAATGTAAAAAAGCAACTTTATCTGGAAAAATGAAGGACTCTGCCTGAGGTTAGCTATAGGAAATGGAGCTTGAGAGGCTTCCTTCTCAGTAAATTCATTTTAGATTGCCTGTGAGATATTAAAATTAATTTTTAATTAGAGTTTTGTTGACTTACAATGTTGTATTAATTTCTGATGTACAGCAAAGAAAATCAGCCATACATACAACTACTCTGTTCCAGACTCCGTTCCCATACAGCTTATCACAGAGCACCAAACGGCGTTCCCTGCGCTATAGCGTAGGTCTTTATTAGTTGTCTGTTTCACATACCATAGTGTGCAGACGTGAATCCCAGTCTCCCAATTTATCTCTCTCCGCCCCTTGGAAACCGTAAGTTTGTTTTCTACATCTGTGACTCAATTTCTGTTTTGTAAATAAGTTCATTTGTACCAATTTTCTGTGATTTTAACATACCAAGGCACACTAATTAATGTACAAGTGAGAAATACAATGGTCACAGACATTAGAACTCTTAAGACTGAAGGTCTCCCACCTTCTCTCCCTGCAGGAGGGAACCTGACTGTGACCAGGAGGGGTCCAGGGAATGCAGAATGTGAAATGGGGGATTAGAAGTGTCTGTGTTTGAGGGCCTCCACCCACCAGAGCCTGACATATTCCTGATGGCAGAGGGGGTCTGTCCCAATATGACAGAGGGGTCCCCTCTGCAGGGTGTTACTGAAAAACAACTACCTAACCAGAGATGACGAACTCCCCCAAACGGTGACTTTGAAGAGCTTTACATGAAGAGGTACCGGGTACCGAGTTCATCATGTGAAAACATGCTTCGTTAGGAATATTTTCTCTTCAAATTCAAAACAAAGTAAACCCAGATTCAATATTCTTCTCATTATCTCCCTTTCCTCTATCTAACAGCCCCCTCTCCCTCTCTGAGTCATTTCTTGGATGTCTGCTCTGCCCTATTCTTGTCACTTTTCAAGTAATGGATCTACTATGCTATACACACTACAAAGAAATAGCCCTAGTCCCCCTGTTAATAATATTTTCATAGAAAACTAATGATATTGTGCCAAAGATGGCAGGGTAACAGATCTTGAACTCAGAAAAACATATGCTTTTAAAAAATTAAAATAAATTAACACATGTTACCAAGATATTTCCTGAGATTAATTTATACTGGAATCGTTACCACTAAGACCCTGAGGGCTGGGGAGAGTGTAGGGAGGGGGAGGAGAGCCAGGGTCACAGTTACCACGTGACTACTCGTTCTGTGCCTAGTAAGTTACCACGTTGCAATTCATATTCATTCTAGAGATAATAATTTATGGAGCAATAAAATAAGAAATATTAAAGACTCATTGGAATTGCATGAAACAAAGAATTAACATTTCCAAAGCATACTTAGGAAAACTATCAATACTCCTCCAAACAACCTGAAATCTTATCTTTTTTTTTTTAATTTAATTTTTATTTATTTATTTATTTATTTTATTTATATGCAGGACAGAAAAAGAGACACAGATGTATAGAAATCTTATCCTTTAAAACGTTATCACCGGAACTTCCTTGGCAGTCCAGTGGTTAATGCTTCGCCTTCCAATGCAAGGGGTGTGGGTTCGATGTCTGGTTGGGGAACTAAGATCCCACATGCCACAGGGCCAAGAAACCAAAACATAAATCAGAAGCAGTACTGTAACAAATTCAGTAAAGAATGGGGCATCCTGAGGATGCGGGAAGCATGAGAGCAGCACCTCACAGTCTGCCTCTGACCAGGCCCCTCTGTGGTTCAGAAGGAAATTCCAGATTCATGACGATGAGTTCCCAGGGCAACTCATTGTTGGAGCATCTGCTCTTTGGGTCACCTCAACGTGTCACATCCCTTCAGTTTCCTCTGCAGACATATGAAGACCAGGGACTCCCCTAAGTACCAGAAAGTCACAGGATTCCAGAATCTCCAGAATCACGAAGCTGTCATACCCAGGAGACGAATAAACACAGCACATCCACAGCGGCCTCAAGAAACTCAACCCCACAGTAAATAAATTCACAGAAAGGATATTAAACAAATTAAAAGTTATTTAAAATATTCATTGTTGGGACTTCCTTGGCGGTCCAGTGGTTAAGAATTCACCTGCCAATGCAGCGGACATGGGTTCGATCCATGGTCCGGGAAGATCATATACCACAAGGCAATTAAGCCTGTCGGCCACAAGAGAAGCCACCGCAATAAGAACCCCATACACTGCGACTCTGCAACTAGAGTCCCTGTTCCCTGCAACCAGAGAAAGCCCACACGCAGCAACAAAGACCCAGCACAGCCAGAAATAAATGAATTATTAATTTTTCAAAAAGTTGTTAAAAAATACTCATCTATCTGCTACCTACATCTAACCTGTGCCATGGAAATACCAGATATAATAAGCTATTGTAATATTATAATATAGCAAAAGTGCATGAGGAGCCTCTTCCCAGAACCTTTAAGAAAAATTGAAAGGTATATTGTCCTTTTTATTATAATTTTTCCTTCTGTCTGATTTATAGTGACATCATATTAAAATCAAGAAGCTAATGGAAAGAAAGAAGATACCAGGTACTAGACAGCAGAAGCCTGATTCAGGGAGAATGACCTTGTCCTGACTTTGCTCCATGACTTCTGGCAGATTATTTCACCTCTGTCTTTACTACGAGTCTCCGAGGCACAGAAGGACACACACAGGAGTGTCCTTGAGGTTCTTGGCTGCTGAATACAATCGGAACTGATAAAACCCAGATGAAAATGATTAAATGTGTGTCTTTATTAGAAACAAATTCACGTGGCAATGCATTGTAATAAGAACTGAAATAGCCTAGCATTCTTCAAAGCTTGACCAGCTGCAAGTGTGCATTTGATGAGGTCATGAGTGTAGTTAGTGTTTCACTGGAGGATCTTTGGAAAGCAAATTGTGGTGGCGGTGATGATGCTGTCCGGGTCTCTCTGCATCCAGCAAAAGGAAACTGGGTTTTCTCTGGTAATGCAGGAAGAGAAGTAATGGTATTGTGGAGCACTAAGGGCTGGGGACAACAGAGAGCTGCCATGGCCCCGTGTGTCACAGGGAAGAAGAAATCTGACTCCATATTGGATGTTTCTTTTTCTTTAACCTTTGTATTCTATTGCTTGAACGAATGCTGCCTACAGTCTGAAATATATAGGTCACCCCATTCTCAAGGCTCTGACCTTTAAAGGTATAACTTTTCTATTCATTTAGAGATAAAAAGTTGCAAAACAGAGAACATTTATCTTGTTGAAGGTTTATAGGAACACTGTGACCAGAACTATGGTGACAGCTGCAAGACCAAAGGATTCCAACACCAGGAAGTTGGCAACAACCAACCACACCTCATCTCCTTCAGTATAAAAGAAGCCTGAATTCTAATTAAAGCAAGCTGGTTCTTTTGGACATGAGTCCACCATCTCTTTGATCTGCTGGCTTTCTGAATAAAGGCTGTTTGTTGCTCCAACAACTCATCTCTCGATTTATTAGACTGTCATGCAGTGAAGAGTACAAGCTCCGACTTGGTAACAAGTGGACAATTTTAGTCCCCAATTCTGCTGCCCTGCAAACCACTGCTCTGTGTGATCAAGCTACGAGTCCTACTGGACCATCATTTCAATCCTCTCCAGATGGGGCTGCAGGTGAGAGGATCAAAAAATTCATAATCAGTCTTGGGGCATAAAGTTGAAATAATGAGGGATAGAATTAGAAAGTCAAAGGAGAGGACAGCCAGTCCACTGATGGGCTCATGTGATCCCAGTGAGGAGGAGCTCCCAGCCAGAGCTCTGTTGTAGGATGTAGGGAAGGAAGGGACATTTTTTTCTCTTCCAACAAGACACTGCAATCTGAGGACAAGCTATAGACATGGAGGTTGGACAGGTGTGTCTCAGATCCAGAAGGTCAAGGCCCAAGAGGGGCATTTCAGTTCAGGGCGAGAGTGTGACAATCAGACTCTCCTGTCTGAGAGCCAACTACATAGTCAGGATGAAAAGGACACTGGGAAAACCACATGCATGGGCCCTGGTTATGCACCACAGACACCCGTTAAGTGAAAGAAAGTGAAAATGAAAGTTGCTCAGTCGTGTCCAACTCTTTGCAATACCATGGACTATACCGTCCATGGAATTCTCCAAGCCAGAATACTGGAGTGAGTAGCCATTCCCTTCTCCAGGGGATCTTCTCAACCCAGGGACTGAACCCAGGTCTCCCACACTGCAGGTGAATTCTTTACCAGCTGAGCCACCAGGGAAGCCCAGATACCTGCTAAGTGACCACGGAATAGTGATGATACTACAGTTCAGTTAACAGACGTGAACAGAAGTGCAGGTGAGGCGTTCAGTTACTGGAAGGCAGCAGTACTTTCTGAATTACATTCTAACCAGCTGGACACTGAAAGAAGAGTGACCTGGTCATCACACTTGGCTCCTGCTGCTGCCAGAGCATCTTCCAAAGACAATGATTTTCTTGACCAACATTTTGAGTACATTAGCAAGATCTCAATCTGCTTCTATCCAAAATACACTTGTTAACACATATTCACCTCATTCACAGCACATCTATAGGCAAGCTTTTGCTTTCTACCCAAAAAAGTTGTTTCCACACAACTTTGGTTCTGCAAGTAGAACAACTAAGGTCTTTGAAGATTCATGGAGATTCCACGCTACTTGATGTTGTATTATTATGATCATTATTTGGAGAGGGCTGGGCAAAAGGAATGGAGCTTTCTCATAAGTGAAGGTGAGCTGGGAGTTTTGACATGAGAGGGAATCCTGGGAAGTCTGGACAGAGGATGTCTGGGAACAGAGGTGGGGATGTGTAGACAGCAAGATCCTGAGCAGATCTGGACAGAAGGCCCTGGGGAATAAAGGCCCGAGAAGGAGATTCCTGAGGAGGTTGTAAAACATCTCCTGTTGATTACACACTGTTGCTACCACTTGTGAGAGAGTAATACCTGAATGCTGGATCATCAGCCCTCTGAGATCTGGCCTCATCTCACCTGACCTGTTTTTTTTGTTTGTTTGTTTCCAAATGCTCTCCTTCCTCCCTAACCCCATCCCCGCAATTCCAAGACCAGTCCAAGTCCAGGACTCAACTGCCCTGGACTTCTAGGTTCTGTTCCTCTGAGGGCCACCCTTGTTTCCAGGCCCAGCCTATGCCATCTCTTTGGCCTGAAGCCACCTTCTCCTCCCTCATGTCCCCAGAGGACAATCCCTGCCTGCCTGTTCCAGACTGCACACAGAGCCAGGGGCTGGAGACACAGCAGTGACCAAAGGAAGCTTCATCTTGTTTCTCGGAGGTCACTAGTTTAAGGAAAAGATGGACGTGACTTTCACTCATTCTTCCAGACTCTATGATGATGCACAAGGTTTCTCCGCCCTATTGGCCACCGGCGGCAGGCGGTGGGGGGGGGGGGCGGGGGGGGGCGCGATGTGTGTGATTTCCCAGCCCGGTCTGGCAGCCCTGATGCCAGGCCTCGAGCCTCCCCTGCCTCTGTCCTCCCCAGGTCACTGTGCCAGGGCTTAGAGAAGATGGGAGGAAGGCTCTGGGGCGGGACCACCTAGGTCCAGCTTCTTGTCCCAGCTTCACCAAGGGCTAGGGTGTGAACCCACAAGAACTTCACCAACTTGTGCCTCACTCCTCAGTCTCTGAAATGGAGACTATCCTCATGCCAACCTCATGGGGCTGCCAAAAGGAATAACCAAGTTAATGCACACAGTGTGTGGAACTCTGCTTGGCACAGAAGGCTCTAGTTTGGGAAGGTGACGTTTGTCTGATCAGCACAGTCAGACAGACGAGAGACAATGCGTCACGACCTGCAGCATGGAATGCGGTTTTCCTCAATGATGCACACACCCCTCCCCTACAGGCACAGGATGGCCTTGATGAGGCTGCAACTTTTTGCCACTCACACTAGGCTGTCCATTACTGTGGCCAGATTGGAGGGGGCGATGGGCCAGGTGGGTATGTTTTGGATAGCTATTCCCTGCACTGAGTAAGTACCAGGCCTTCACAGAGCAAAGTCCCTGGGGCCCTGGTCATGTGTCAGAATCCACGAGAGCTGATGGAAGGCATGTCAGATCCAGTGGAGGAATGGAGGTTTAGGGGTGTCAGTACCCCACGTTGACATTTGCGGGGACCACAAGAACTGCTGGGGAACACACAGTCTGTTATTAGAGGAGGAGATGAAACCCTCCCGCTGCCAAAGAGACCCTGCCTGATTCTCTCAGCAGATTCAGGGTGTTCTTTTTTTTCAGGTGTTATTCTTACTGACAACTGTTTATAACACAGGTGTCCATGAAGACATCCTTCAAAGGTGACTCGGAAGGTATAAAACCTAAAGAAACAAAACATGCAAAGGAGGCAGTAAGAACCCTTCTAACCCATCCAACATTCCAGGGTTCTCCGTGAGGTGAGCAAAGAAGAAAGAAAATGACACCTGTGCTTAGGCAGGTGGAGTTCTGACTTCAGTGTCTCAGAGATAAGAGTGTTGGTGAACCTGAGCGATGGGATGGGGAGGGAGGTGGGAGGGGGGTTCAGGATGGGGGACACATCTGCACCCATGGCTGATGTGTGGCAAAAATCACTACAATATTGTAAAGCAATTAGACTCTAATTAAAATACATTAATTAATTTAAAAAAAGAAACCATAAAAGTTATAAGAAAAAAAAAAAGAGTGTTGGGTGGAATGGAGATGCTTCTTCCACAGGAAAAGGCAGGTATCTACACTTTTCTTTGTTCTGATGACTGCACTTGGATTTTTTATAGAAAAGGACACATGGGTATTCCTATGGGGGCCCCAGACTCAAGGAAAATGGTTTTAAAGTCCAGAAAAAAAGATGAGGTTGACTCTGTGGATCTACAAGAATATCATTTGCATGAGATCGAAATTTCAATACAAAAACTTTAAAGATAAAAATAACACAATAAAAATAAAATTGAATGAGAAAGTGAAGATTCTGACATTCAAAGAACACAAAGTATCTGCATGGAGAATTCACGAAGGAATTTAGTATAGTATATAATTTAGTATATTTTAGTATAAAATATAGATTTTAGTATAATATATACAACGTGTCAAGGACATGAAATACATTATATATGTGATGGAAATAGATGAGGAAGTGTCACAACCCTAGAGGGACAGGGTTGGAAAACTGAAGCAAAGGTTTAAAATGAGGAACATCTAAGGACAATAGAAAAGCCTTTAAAGATACGTTCTAAGAAACAAGAGTGAGAAAAGGAATGTTTTCATTGTTTGGCACCAATAAATCTTTGTTAAAAGATGAGCTTCTGGACCACTTAGATCCTGTTTAGTTTCAATCTCCTCGCCAAGAAGGTAAATGGTAGGACTAATGACTAAAAGAATGTAAATTGGACCTCCCCTGTGGTCCAGAAATTGAGAAAATACCTGCCATTCCCGGGGACGTGGGTTCAATCCCTGGTCCAGGAAGATTCCACATGCTGTGAGGCAACCAAGCCTGTGTGCTACAGCTCCTGAGCTTGTGCTCTAGAGCCCGTGCGTTCCAGCTACTGAAATCCGCACACAGAGCCCACACTCCACCAGCACAAGAGAAGCCCCCACAGGAGAAGCCCAAGCACCACAACTAGAGAAAGCCCCTCGCAGCAACGAAGACCCAGTACAGCCAAAACAGAATTAATTAATTTAAAAAACTGTTCAGAACGCAAACTGTACTTCTTTCCCCAAATAAATTCCAAGTGGTTCATACAGTGAAATATTAAAATAGACAGGCTTATCACGTCTTTTTAAGTATAAAAGCAATGGATGGGCCAAAAGGGAAAAATGTATATACATTTGATTACATTTTAAAATTATTTTTCTAAAAAGTAATTTTACTCTGTAAATCACCATAAACAAAAAGGAAAAGCAAATGCCGAGTTGGTATGGTTAACAATTATAAAGTGATTAATATGTTAAAGATAAAATTATTTAATTATCAGATGATTATAAGTTAGGTAGAAGACTACTAATATCCTAGGAAATTAAACTGCAAATGGCTAAAGAGTTCACAGTCTTTCCTGATAGCTCAGTTGTTAAAGAATCCGCCTGCAATTCGGGAGACCCTGGTTCGATTCCTGGGTCAGAAAGAGTCCCTGGAAAAGGAGTAGGCTACCCACTCTAGTTTCTTGGGCTTCCCTGGTGGCTCAGATGGTAAAGAATCTGCTTGCAATGTGGGCAGATTCACACTGCAGAGTTCATCTCCTTTGATAATAATTTCTCCTCTAGAAGAGATCTATCCATCTCTCTAGTAATCCAGAGAGTAAACCAGTAACCAACCCTCATGAAATAAGAGAAATGAGGTTAGAGGATTATACATTGCTGTGTTCATCATAGTGTGTGTTCATCTACAAATATTTATGGCACATGGTGCTGTGCCAGGCATCTTATTAGATACTTAATGATGAACACAATTTTGTTCCTCTATTTAAAGAGCTTCTATGTTCAGCAGAAGTACGTAAGTTAACAGGAGATGACAGTGTAACGTGTGACAATGAGGTGGGTATAAGATGCAATGGGGCACAGTGTGGGGAGACCCTCACTCACACCTGGGAGACTGGTGAATGCTCAGGTGAGGAAGTGCTGTTGGAAAAGAGGACATCAGGCAGAGATGACCTGACGGAAGAAGACCTGGATGGAAGAGAATGTGGTGTGTTCTCGAAACATCAGCTGGGCAGCAGAGCTAAGGCAGAGGGTGGCGTGTGGGTACAGAGCAGTGAGAAGTACAGCTGGAGAACCCTCTTTACAACAGGAAGGAGGAGCAGCTTCCAGCCAAGAGTCTGAGGATGGCCAAATCACGATGTATTCACTGATGTATCTACCGGATGATATTTTCACATCAATCCAATCCTAACTGGTGTAAAAATGAGAGGAGTCTGGAAAGAGGGTTCTAACTGCAAGTGTTGAGGCTAAGTGCCTTAGAAAAGACACAAGCAATTGGAAAACTATAAAGAGATACTATTACAGGGATTTCCCTGGTGGTCCAGTAGCTAAGACTTGGGTGCTCCCAGGTTCGATCCCTGGTCAGGGAACTAGATCCCACATGTCACAAGGAAGATCAAAGATCCTGCATGTTGCAACTGAGACCGGGTGCTGCCAAATAATTACATACATAAATATTTTAAAGAAAGAATGTAGGCGACAAACTATAGTAGTACCTGTGACCTTCAGGTCCATAAAATCACAGATATTTTCATATCATAAAAAGAGATGCTATCATAAATATAAGCTCTCAATATCTGTACTGCGCCCTCACGACTCATAACCAGACCCAAAAAGTGTGCCAACCACACTTACAGATGACAAGAGGCTTGTTTAGATGGTAACTTCAACAGCTACAAAGTGAAGTCATATTGTTTATGGTTTCAGGTCCTGTTCTTAGTTCACATGCTAGAAGTATAGCATCCTGAATAACGAAATCAGGATGCCTCCTATATCCTACTACAGTTAACCGTATCTGGAAATCTGTGTTGAATTCTGAATACTATATTTTAGGTACCAAATGAAAGAACCTGGAGCAAGGCCAAGGAAGGGTAATCAGAGGAGGTAAAGATCTGGAGACCATGTCTTCCTGGGGCTGATGGGAAAGCTGCATGTGGGCTTAAACAGCAAAGGCTCCAGTGACAGGGTGACCCTGTCATCTACCGCCCATGCACGACCCCTTAGGCCACCTGCTCTCATGTAACCGGCACAGGACGCAAAGTCACGTGCCACCCATGGCTGAGTCCCGGGGCCCAGCGCGCAGACGCCAAGTCCTCCAGGTTTGGAAGGCAGTGCTCCAGTCCAAGAACTGATCCTTCCGAGACTGAGGCTGAAATCAGACCAATTTCCAATGGCATTACACACAGCAGACCTGGGGCACACGGTCCTGCAGGGTGGTCCCAGCTCCGGCAGGAAGCAGCGAGCCCTCGCCCCTCCCTGGCCCAGTGCTGCCAACACAAAGCTGCAGAGAACTCGAGGACCTGGAGACTTGCACCGAGGGCCGTTTTCACAGCTACCTTAGACGTCGGCCCGGGGCGTCCATCTGGCCTGGAGGCTGACGCCTGGATGTTTACATAACCGAGTTCTCTGGAAAGGATTCGGCTGGAGTGTCGCTGGCAGGGATTGCTCCCTCTTGCACGAGCTGCGCTGGCAGGGCTCACCCTCCATTCATCTTGTCGGAGGTTGCAACGCTGGCCGGCTGCCGCGTGCGCCGCCCCAGACGCCTCCTGGAGACCTGATCCCCAGCCCCCTGGTTCTGCTGTGGCAGTGCCACAGACAGAACAGGAACCCTGGGTGCCTGTATCATTCACAAACAGGAGTGCAGCATCAGGTTAGGAAAGAAAGGGAAGTGGGGGGAGGGAGAGGGAGAACTGCAAAACCAAAAGAGCTCCCCACTCTTTTCACCCCAGGATGCACAGCCTCTCAGTGGCATGTTATTTTTTTTAAATACTTATTTGTTTACTTGGCTGTCTTGGGTCATGGTTGCATCAGGTGGGACTGTTTGTCGTGGCCCACGGACTCTCTAGTTGTGGCACTGTGGGTTTAGTAGTTGCAGTGTGCAGACTTGGTTGCCCTGTGGCTTGTGGGATCTTATCAACAGTACCCCCGTGTCTCCTGCATTGCAAGGCAGATTCTTAACCACTGGAACACCAGGGAAGTCCCCAGGGTGCGTATCATTGAGAGCAGTCACAGAAATAAAGACAGGATGCCAGATCTATCAGTCAAATCAAAAATTCTAATTGGACACGGAACGGATTTCTCCAAGTTTTCAGCAGGTGGTAATTACTATCCTGCCTACACACAGGGAAAAAGGGGGAAACAGAGCTTACTGTTTGGGCTGTTTCCATGCAAGAAGCAATTAAAGAAAAGTTTCTGCTTATATCAGAACCAATGAAAAGATGGCAGGGTTCCTGACCTTTCCTCTTTCCCAATTTAACCAGGAACGCAGGTGTCAAACAGTTTACACATGTCATTTCAAAGCCTTTGGTAACCAAATTTGAGTGTACTTTCAGCAAACATCAGAGGAAAGACCTGGAAATGAGTGTATGATTCGATAACTCTTTAGGGAAAGGCAGAATTTTAAACTTGAG
Source organism: Muntiacus reevesi (assembly GCF_963930625.1). Classification (NCBI taxonomy): domain Eukaryota; kingdom Metazoa; phylum Chordata; class Mammalia; order Artiodactyla; family Cervidae; genus Muntiacus; species Muntiacus reevesi. Next base: position 28,005,542 of record NC_089250.1, read on the forward strand.
CAAACACACAGGCAGGGAATAGTGATTTCATCTTATATCCTTCACAGTGTCCAGCAGGGAGCTTGAAACACACCAAACTCTCAGTAAGCATGATTGATGAAAATATGGAGTTACAATTCTTGACTGTGGTGATGGTTACATAGGTGTGGACATATGTCCAAAGTGAGAATCATCCCCCTAGACCAACCAACCTGCCTGCATATGTCTAAACTCACTAAACAGTACACTTTAAATATGTGAAGCCTATTGTATGTCAATGGTACATCAATAAATCCGTTTAAAACACAAAAGTTAGGAACTTTCCTGATGATCCAGTGGTTAAGAATCTGACTTGCAATGCAGGGGACATGGGTTTGATCCCTGGTTGGGGAACTAAGATCCCACATATTGGGGGGAGCAACTAAGCCTCTGCTCTGCAACTAAGATCCCACAATAACGCAACTAGGGCCAAACAAGCCAAATAAATAAAATGTGAGAGTTAGAGTTATTCCTTTCGTGCATCAAAAAAGGGACAGACCATCAGGATGATCTGAAAAGTCCAGTTTGTTTTTGTTGTTGTTATCACTGCTATTCCTCTGAATTGCATTACAGTCCCACCTGGTGTACACATACCACTTGTCACTTAAGGAACGTTTGCTGAGTGAATAAGTGACTGAAGAGTCCCATGTGTGCAACTATACATCTCAGAAGGGTTCTTTACACTTTGAGGAGAAATTACTTCATTTTTTATATATTGCATTTTAAAAAATTTGAAGTGTGAGCTGGATTTACGGTGTCTTTTTCTCAGATGTTGTCACCTCCAGGTGACATGAAGTCTTTAAATATCAGCTCTACTTGGCTGAGTCCCACTTTGTGTCTCTGCCGGGACTTCCTCATTTCCTAGGCTTGTACATGATGAATGCAAAATTGCCCACTCAGCATCTCCTTTTGGCTAGCTGCTAAATATCTCAAAAAAAGTGAACTACTGACCTATCTTCCACAAAATGGCAATCCACTCTAGTATTCTTGCCTGGGAAATCCTATGGACCAGGAGCTTGGTGGGCTATAGTCTATGGGGTTGCAAAGAGTCGAACACAACTCTATGACTGAGCACACACGCACTTCCTCCGCAAACCACCTTCACCCAAAGCTTTGCCCTCTCGGCTAATGGCCACTCCAGCTCTCCACCAGCACGTTCTGTCCTCTCACATCCCACATCCAGCTCACCAGAAAAATCTCCAAATATCCAGACCCTTAAGCCTGCTCATCATCGTCACTTTATCACTTGCCCCCTTCCTGCAATGGCCACCCAGCTGGCACCCTGGCGGTGCCCTCTGCCTATCTTGCAGTCTGGTCCCCACACAGCACCCAAACCGTCCCCGTGGGGTCAGGGTGCCTCCTAGATCCACACTCTCCAGCAGTCAGTCCCACTGCCCCCCAGTACAGACACCTTCCTACCTCTTTACCCCCCTCACTTTGCCTGCTGTTGCACCCTCATCTCCTTGCTGTTCCCGACAAGCCACTCTCTTCCACCGGGGGCCTGTGATGAGCTCTCTCCTCTGTCTGGAATGTTCCCCCAAGACACCCACATGGCTCATCGCTTACATCCTTCAAAGCTTTGCGCATGTCACCTTTTTATAACATCACATCCTGAATTTAAAACAACAACCTCACCATGCTTCCCGGCCTCTGCTTCATTTTCCTTACAGCAATCAGCACAGGATATAATGATTTACTCATTCATTATGCCTCCTGCCTGTCTCTTCTTGCAGAGTGCAAGCTCCCAAGGGCGGGGAAGTTTGGTCCCTTTTGTTTGCTGACAGATTCCCAGGACAGAAGAGGCACAGAAGTAAGTGTATCAGTCAGAATAATTGACTGACTGACTGACTGACTGACTAAAGGGATTAAATGAAGGAACTGGATGCGCAGGCACTTTCTGCCTCTCTGCCAGCTGGGGCGCCAGGCACACCTTCATATGAAGGACACAGCTGTGCCGTACCTTTCTTGTTCTCTTCCTCCTTATTCTGTGACACAGACACCTGCAGGCAGAGGAGGGCTGACAGGTGAAGGACACTAGGCTTAAGCACGGAAAAACATTAGTTCCAGCTATATGCAAACAAGGAAGGAAATGAGAAACCACAGTAGGTGCCAAACAGTCCCTCATTTACATTCCTGAGCACCTACCAAACGCTGGACACAATATAAGGTGCTTTAGGATCAAAGGCAAATAAAGTGCAGCCACTGTGGAGAGCAGCATGAAGGGTCCTCAAAGGACTAAGAACAGAACTACCACACGATCCTGCGATCCCACTCCTGGGCATACCATCCATAAAGAGCTACAATTCGGAAAGATATACACACCCCAATGTTCATTGCCGCACTATTTACAATAGGTAAGACGTGGAGGCAAGCAACCTACAATGTCCATCAACAGATGAATGCAAAGAGAGGATGTAGGTAGTATATATACACAGCGAAATACTACTCAGCCATAAAAACAATGAAATAATGCCATTTGCAGCAACAAGGATAGACTTACCTTTCTTACTAAGGAAGCCAGACAGAGAAAGACAAATACCATAGGGTATATAACTCATATGTGGGATCTAAAAAAATGATACAAATGAACTTACTTACAAAATAGAAACAGACTCACAGACATAGAAAACAAACTTTTGGTTACCAAAGGGGGAAGGAGAGGGGAGGGATAAGTTAGGAGTTTGGGATGCAGAGACACAAACTACTACATATAAACAAGGTAAATCACAAGGTCCTACTTGTTGGGAACTACAGTCGATATACAGTTCAATATATACCATTAAATATCTTGATTGATAATGGAAAGAATATGAAAAAATGTGTATATTTATACGTGCATGTGCATAAAGAATCTGCCTGCCAATGCAGAGGATACAGGAGATGTGCGTTCTTCCCTGGGTTGGGAGGAACCCCTGGAGGAGGGCATGGCAACCCACTGCAGTATTCTCGCCTGGAGAATCCCATGGACAGAGAAGCCTGGTGGGCGACAGTCCACAGGGTGACAGAGAGGCACGACTGAAGCGACTGTCCATGTACACACGGACACACGTGTATATGTACCTGACGCTTTGCTGTACACCAGAAACTAATACAATATTGTAAATAAACTATATTTCAATTAAAGATAAAAAAGATACAATCCTTCCCTTACAAACTACAGTGAGAAACATATGCACAAATGGGTCATTTGAATTTGAGATCAAACTGGGCAGACACCTGGTGAGGTCGGTGCAGGAGAACACAGGAGGAAGACGTGCCCCACTCGGAGGAGCAGGAGGAGGCAACACTGCAGGCTGGACCTGAGGAACACGCAGGAGAGTCCAGGCAGAGAAGGGACTGGAGGGCCTCTTAATGTGAAGGGAGAGTCAGCAAGAGACCGACATCCAGCAGAGGTCAAATGCGCGTGGGAAAGGCAAGGGTGTGTGGGTGTATGTGTACAACAGACTGAATGCCTGTGTCCCTCCAAAATCCCCACGCTGAATCCTTATCCCTCACATGATGGTATCAGGAGGTGGGGTGTTTGGAGGTGATGAGGTCATGAGAGTAGAGCCACCATGAATGGGATTAGTGTCCGCAGAAAAAGAGGGTCCAGAGAGATCTCTCACCCCGTACAGCAGTGTGGGGGACACAGCGAGAACATGCCATCCATGAACCAGGAAGTGGTCCTCACAAGACACCAAATCTGCTGGTACCTGGACTCCCCCGTCTCCAGAACAGTGAGAAATAAATGTGGGTTATTTATAAGCCGCTGAGTATCTTGTTACGGATGCCTGAACAGACCAAGTGTATGAAGGATAAGGGGAGAGGAGAAGTTTAAGAAATAAGAAGCTGGACTTCCCTGGTGTGACCCAGTGGTTGGGAACTTGTTTCCCAAAGCAGGGGGCACGGGTTTGACCCCTGGTCCAGGAATATTGCACATGCCTCGGGGCAGGTAAGCCTATGTACCGCAACTACTGAAGCCTGCACACCCTGGAGCCTGGGCTCTGCAACAAGCTACCACAAAGAGAAAGTCACGCACTGCAACCAGAGAGTAGCCCCTGCTCGCCACAACTAGAGAAAGCCCTCTCATAGCAGCAAAGACGTGGTGCAGCCAAAAACAAACACATACATAAATAAGTATTTAAAAAAAGTAAGAAGCTTCCAGGTTGTGGTGGGGCCTTTCATTCCGTGTTAAGGGCTGTGGTCTACAGAGAATGAAGGGAGGAGGGCAAGGAGAGGTAGAGAGAAGATGTCTGCATGCGTGTGTGTGTGTGTGTGTGTGTGTGTGTGTGTGTGTGTGGCAGGAAGATGGTAAAGGGACAAGTTGTGAAGATTTTACAATAACTCAGGAAGCAAAGAGGAGGCCTTGAACCATGGCAGTGGCAGTAGGTACCGCAACCCAAAAGAACTTGGGAAGAAAACATACGAATGAGGCATTGGAGAAATTGATGGTAAAAGGCCAGGAGAGCTTGATGCTAGTAATGCAACAAAAAGGAAGAGCTAGGCAGGCAGGCGTGGTGAGTCATTTATCACAGGACAATGAGTTTTAAGCCTTAGGAGGAAGAGGAACCGGGTAATCAAAAAACCAGGTGGAACTAGTAAGAACAAAAGGAAATGCAGCAAAGCCTTGGCTAACTCTGGACTACTAGAGGAGAGAGGTTCCTCTGTGGAATTGTATTTGGTAAACGTTGGTAATCAGCCAGACAGAGACTCTGGAGTTTCTTTTTTTTTTTTTTTTTTTTAAATATTATTTTATTAGTTGGAGGCCAATCACTTTACAACATTTCAGTGGGTTTTGTCATACATTGACATGAATCAGCCATACAGTTACACGTATTCCCCATCCCGATCCCCCCTCCCACCTCCCTCTCCACCCGACTCCTCAGGGTCCTCCCAGCGCACCAGGCCCGAGCACCTGACTCATGCATCCCACCTGGGCTGGTGGTCCGTTTCACCATAGATAGTATACATGCTGTTCTTTCAAAACATCCCACCCTCACGTTCTCCCCCAGAGTTCAAAAGTCTGTTCTGTACTTCTGTGTCTCTTTTTCTGTTTTGCATATAGGGTTATCGCCACCATCTATCTAAATTCCGTATATATGTGTTAGTATACTGTAATGTTCTTTATCTTTCTGGCTTACTTCACTCTGTATAATGGGCTCCAGTTTCATCCATCTCATTAGAACTGATTCAAATGAATTCTTTTTAATGGCTGAGTAATATTCCATGGTGTATATGTACCACAGCTTCCTTATCCATTCATCTGCTGATGGGCATCTGGGTTGCTTCCATGTCCTGGCTATTATAAACAGTGCTGCGATGAACATTGGGGTGCACGTGTCTCTTTCAGATCTGGATTCCTCAGTGTGTATGCCCAGAAGTGGTATTGCTGGGTCATATGGCAGTTCTATTTCCAGTTTTTTAAGAAATCTCCACACTGTTTTCCATAGTGGCTATACTAGTTTGCATTCCCACCAACAGTGTAAGAGGGTTCCCTTTTCTCCACACCCTCTCCAGCATTGCCAGTCTGATCCTGCCCACCAGGCAGGATCTGATGGGGAGGGGTGGGCAGATGCCTAGCTGTTATCGGCCTCACCTTCTGGGCCACAGGGAAGTGATGGTAACTCGAGCTTCCCCGCTCCCACCTTTCCACAAACAAGAAACAAGGATGCTCACAAATTAACTTTTCTCTATTTCCAACAGAAAGCCCAAAGCCACAATACGAAACTTAACAGCTTCTGGATTTTTTCAGTTGGGTTTTGTTCTTTCTTTAGGCATATGATCAGACCTACTGGCAAGACAAAAAAAGAACTTTGCCATTAAAAAACCCAAAGGACTGTGGTTTGGGACATTATTCTTTGGAATATTGGATAATATGATCATGATATATTTGAGTATCTTTCCAAGTTGGACATTATAGACTTCTGTATCTCAAGGGCACAAAATCTCCATGGATTAAGTTAGAACCTTAGGAACAGGAGGGCAGAGAAACTCAACTGTGGTGGGCTAGAGAAACCACATTTTCCACAAGAAAGAAAGACGGAACCACGAACAAATGGCAGTTTATAATTTCTCCATAAAATGACAGACACACTCCACCCTGTCTAGGCAAACGGAACCCATAAGCTGTCCCTGAAGATCCACCAAAATATACCCTTGTTCTGGATGTGGCTATTATGGCCTATAAATACTTCCCTCGTTTAACACTTTTATTCTGCTGCCTGTGTGTGTGTGTGTGTTTAATCTGTCTCCAGAAGATGGACAGCCTCTCATTCGGATTTATTTTATTTACCATCTCAAAGGTTATTAGGTGCTTAAGTAATTTCTGATGAATATTCTGCAAATTCGCCTGTTGACTTCTACTATGAGGAAACTCTCACAGTATTTTCAGAGCAGTCAGATGGTGGATGCAATTAAAAAACTCACATGAACATCTGGTACACTCAAGTTTTAGGCTTATTTCTGCCATTCACTTGCTGCATAAAGTACTTGGGTGAAACATAAACAGGAAAATTGGAGTTGAAAATCTTTCTAGTTGATGACCATGAATGGAAAACTTTTATATAGTGATTCGATTGTTTTCTTTGCTGTTAAGAAACAGATGACATGAACAAGCTCATGAAAAGATGCTCCACATTGCTAATTATTAGAGAAATGCAAATCAAAACCATAATAAGGTACCACTTCACACCGGTTAGAACGAACATCAACAAAAAGTCTACAAGTGACAAATACTAGAGAGGGTATAGAGAAAAGGGAATCCTTCTACACTGTTGGTGGGAATGTAAATTGGTGCAGCCACTGTGGAAAACAGTATGGAGGTTCCTAAAAAAATTAAAAATAGAGTTGCTATATGATTTAGCAATCCCACTCCTGGGCATATATCTGGAGAAAACTCTAATTCAAAGAGATATATACACCCCTATGTTCATAGCAGCACTGTTTACAATAGGCAAAACATGGAAGCAATTTCAATGTCCATTGAGAGATGAATGAATAAAGAAGATGTGGTACATACATACAATGGAGTAATACTTAGCTCTAAAAAAGAATGAAACATGGATAGACCTAGAGATTATCATACTGAATCAAATAAGAGACAGAGAAAGACAAATATTATATACTGTCACTTATATGTACAATCTAAAAAATAATACAAATAAATCTATTTATGAACCTGAAACAGCTCACAGACATAGAAAAGAAACTTATGGTTACCAAAGAGGAAAAGGAGGGGGAGGGACAAATGAGGAGTATGTGATTTACAGATGCAAACTACCATACATTAAAGAGATAAGCCACGAGAATTTACTGTACAAAAACAGAGTAATATTCAGTATCTTGTAAAAACCTACATTGGAAAATCACCTGAAAAAGCACATATATAACTGAATAACTTGGTTGTACACTTGAAACTAACATAATATTTTAAATCGATTATACTTCCATTAAAAAAAAAAGACTGGTATAATCATTGACTGACATACCCTTATTTCTATTGGAGAATTTTTTTCAAGATAAAAGCCTTAAGAGCTTTCTGATCAATCCTGAAAACTGAAGAATTTCAGAAAGGTAGGGTGACAGAATACATTAGTGCAAAGGCGAAATCATATTTCTTCTCTCTCCTTCCTTCCCCCAACCAACCCTCACAGGATGAGTGCTCCTGGATTTGCTTGAGACTTGCTGCAACGCTGCAGGATTCTGTCCCCTTCTCTGTAAGCCTGCTGTGTCCCAACGAAGTAAGGGTGATTCCAGTGATGTCTTTACCTGCAGAATCCTTTCTGAAAGGATGGCTGACTTTTATGGAATATCAGAGTTAACAGGGTTTTTTTCTTTACACTACTCTCTCTTTATAAAATTCATTCCAGGACAGTGGGTGAGGAGTCCCCTTCTACTCCCACAGTACAATGGAATGGTATACATGGCCCACGTCCTTGACCAGTGGCCTTCTTACACTCCATGTGTTCTTTTTAAAAAAATATTTATTTATTTGGCTGCGTTGGGTTTTAGTTTCGGCACATCATTGTTAGATCTTTCATTGCAGCCTGTAGGCTACATTGCTCTGTGACATGTGGGATCCTAGTTCCCCAACCAGGGATTGAACCATGCATCCTCTTAATTGCAAGGCGGATTCTTAACCTTTCGACCACCACGGTAGTCCCCATCTCATGTGTTCTAAATCTCCTGCAGTTAGTATTGTTGGGTCTTCCAGGGACACAAGCAAGTCAAGAAGGGAGGGGAGAATGCAAGGATACAATTTCTGATTCTAAAAAAGTTCCTTATTGTTTTGTGCTGGGTGCTTCACAGATACTATCTCATTGGTTCCACTGAATATAACTTTTCTGATAATTAAGAAAACTGGGGCTCAGAAAGATTTAGTAATTCACCCCAGTCCTCACAGCCAGGAAGTGGCAGAGCTAGAAATCCAAGCCATGGTGAGATGACTCCTCAGCCCCACTCTTCCTTTGCCAAAACACAGTCAGGTAGTAGGGACTCTAATCTTGACCCTGCAACCGAGACCTTGGCAGGCAAGGTCCCTGAACCTCTGTGAGCATCTCCTAATTTGTAAAAATGACCTATACGCCCCCTTTCTTTCCTCAAGCTCCATCTGAGATGTCCGACTCAATGGAGAATCCCCAAATCTCATATGTGCCTGGTCCACAGTTTGAGCTCAACATTTAGTGTGACTGCAGCTCTCTGCTGCTGTGCTCAATCGAGGTCTCTGCTCTCCTGCCAAGACCTGCAGGCTACATCTGTACTACTGGACACTCTGTAGCTACTCTGTTACAAAACACTCAACCATCCCAATAAAAGGGGATTGAGAAGGCAGAACACTGCGCGGCATTGTGTTGGCTCCAATCTGGTTCTTGTCCTCATCACCCTCCCCTCTTCTCTGCTCTCTCTCTGAGCAACAGAGCAATACACATCCAGGATCTCTAGGGGGGTAGCCAAAGGGAGCAGAGAAATTGGTAAGCCTGTACCGCACTACCCACTGTTCGCAGGTGTGCTGCCTAGCTCCAGATGGCTCCACACTGTTAGGATTTCCCAGTTTGGGTTTGTCACATTTACATACTTCTTCACAGGCATGTGGGGAGGGCATAATTGTGCATTTTATGGTTATGAATGGCACACCCTGGCAACTCTCCGATTATTATTTCCATTTGCTGTCATGCATTATCAATCTAAGACCCATTACATACAGTTTTTTTCTTGCATTCCTCATATTGCAAGGACAAAGAAAGGCAAAAAGCCTTGCAAAGAAGCCTGCATCACTAGAAGAATGGGCTAATTCTGATGGAAATGATGGAGTTGGAGTCCAAGACTGAGATGACAGCTTTTGGTTAATTCGAAGTGAAAATTACTGTCAAAAAAGTTTGGTATTCTGCATGAGTACCAGAAGGGCAAGGTACTGCTAAGTGGGAACAAGGGGGCACACCACAGAACAGACTTTTTTTTTAAAAAAAAAAGTTAGATACAGGGCAACCTAAAAGGTTCCAATTTTCTTTAGATCACTGGGTTTTCCAGGTTTCTGAAGATGCTGAAATACATTAGTGTTGGAATTGGTATGAAGAGTCACTCTGTGATTTTCTTATTCAAATAGGATCTACTGAGTGCCCGTCATGAGCAGACAGTAAATTTAAGGAGTCTTCAGTGAACAGAAAATATGCAATAATTATGGATTGGCAAATAATCACCAATAAGATAGCAAGATAGTGTGCATGAATGTAGTGAGAATTTGAGGAGAAGGCTGTGAACATACAGCTGTTCTTGATCCCACACAGCTCATGTCTTCTTGCACTGCATCAAGGAATGGCCAGAGCTTCAATCTTAAAACAAAAAAACCAGAAACCACCACATATGATGGAGATTAGCCTTCCTAACAAGTTGGATCCTATCCACTCCATCTATGACCTGGAGTTAGCGATGCTTGAACATCTACAGAGAGGCTACCCATTAAGTTCAAACAGAACCTACCAGCTCATTTTCTCTTGATCGTTTAATAGTCACAAGGTCACTGAACTGAACCAGACCCCTTAGATCCCTTCCAACAATCACAGCCTTTATTCTGAGCAGTAATTTCCATCTTTAAAGATAAAAGTATTTCTCTTTTGGAGGAAAATACCTCATTTCCACTGATACAATTAAGAACTGAACACCTCCTTTCCAAAAACACTCACTCAACAGCAAACAGCACCCAAAATAAGCAATAATGCAACTCAGTTAACAGTAGCAGTAGCTCTGATAACCTGAGAACGTAAGAGAGGCATAATGCTGGATACTTTTTGGATAATGGTGCTAGTGGTGGTGCTGGTAGACTCAAAAGTGTCTAAATTATTCCTTATAAGAATAAAAGGGTGTGTCTAAATTATTCCTTATAAGAGAAAGAGATGCTGATCCCACAGGGCAGGGGAAAGGGTGGCAGCTGATGGATTTAGGGAACCAAAAAGAAAGTGCTGTGGAGAGAATTTCTGATAAGCTGGATTTATGCTGATTCAGAAAACTTGCAAAAGAGAGTAGCAATACCGACAGGCTCTGTGTGCAATGTGACACTGGAGGCCAGAGTTCCGAGAGCTGTGGTGCCAGCTCTGGAGGTTAACGTCCTGGGAAAAGCAAAAACAAAAATGGAAAATACCGCCAACACACTTCAGTCTGACTACAGCTAGAATAAACAGAACAAGGTAAAATACTCAAGTCTCACCCTTCTCCAACAGGTGAAACTTTTAGTGGCTACTTTCTCCCCAGATTCTTTACATCTTTGATTTTTGCTTATTGTAGGAAATGTTCAAGCACCTACGTATCCTATGTAACTGATGGAATGATCCCTTCTCTTCCTTTTCTCACATCAACTCCTACCTTTTAGGAGACATCCAATGTCTACTTTTGTTACTTTAATTACCTATTTAGAGAGCAATAGATGGCAAGGAATCAGAAATGGGCAAGATGGAGAGAAAGGTTAAACAGTGTCCTGGGGAGGTTACGAGTACATGCTCATCCTATAAGGCAGTCCCTGTTTTGCATTTTTAGCTAAAGAAGAATGCTGTTTTAAAAATTTAGATAAAAGATCTTTGCCCATGGTTTCCCTCCCTGTGAGGTCTCAGAGATCTTTTCTAATAGAGATGCTGGAATTTTTTTACAATGAATACATCCAAATAGAGAATTTCTGCCACAAAGCTTACTGATATATCAGCTGAGACTCAAAAATATAACCTGGTGGTCTAGTGGTTAAGAATCCACCTGTGGATGCATATGACATAGACTGACTTCCTGGTGTGGGACGATTCCACATGCTGCGGGGTGACTAAACCCATGTGCCACAACTATTAAGTCTGTGCTCTAGAGTCTGTGCTCTGAAGCAAGAGAAGCCACTGCATGCGTAGCCCCTGCTTGTCACAACTAGAGAAAGCCTGCACAAAGAAACGAAGACCCAGCACAGTCAAAAATACATAAATAAATAAAATTATTTTTAATAATCTTAAAAATAAATCAAAAATATTTTTTAAAGATATGAGACAGTCTTAAGAAATAAACAGAAAACATGAATGAATGCCATTGGTGAATCTAGACTTACATATTCTGATACTGTGTAGAATGTGGTTTAAACTAACTTCATAACCTATTTAACTGTTAGCATGTCTTTCTCATTTCCCCTAGTTTAAATGGAAATTCTTCAGAAGTTACAGTTTCTTTTTTTTTTTCTTTTTAAAGAAGTATTGACACATGCAAAAATTTCTTAGAACAAAACTTGAGCTTTGAATTGCCTGATCATATTTTCAGTCATTTGGTGTGTCAGGCTACACGCAACTCTTATAACTGGTGAATATATGACACATGAACAGAACTGGAAGTCTTTTACTTAAGACACACATGCTAGCATTAATAACATGAGCACAAATGGTGTATTTATGCAGTAAAGTTGGTAATGATCTCCTCTGGAGGCAGTCATGTCCAACCCCATATTTACTAAATGACCAAGGTACCCTGACAGGTCCCCCTCAATACACTATTTCTTGGACCTTTCATCTCATCACTGCCTCCCCCACTACAGATGGATCACACTCACACATCAACCCATCGAGCCTGACTCAGGAGCCCTTCCCTTTATAACTCTGGCATCCCCAATGGTCCACAGAGCCTTTCCCCAAGTTCCAGGGCCCATACTAGCAAGTATTCCTTTGTTTGTTTGTTTTTTGCCATACTGTGTGACATGTGGGATCTTAGTTCCCCGACCAGGGTTGAACCCATGTTCCCTGCAGTGGAAGCTTGAAGTCTTAACCACTGGACTGCCAGCGAAGTCCCTCAGACTCATTCTTGGTTTATCTTTTGATCTCAGACTATAACCTGGGCATTACAATAAAACTGAGCATATCCACATCTGGGAGGCACTTCTCACGGATTATGAAAACAGCAACTCACTGAACCTCAAGAGGTTTCGGTTCCCCCCACAACAAGATAATGCTAATGGCACTTGCCACCTGCCAGGCTGTCAGGGGACTTGGCAAAGATGTCTACAAATAACAAAGCGGCCCTATGCCATAAATAACAAGTCTTATTAATAAAATTAGTTCAAGTGCCAGAAAGAATACTAGCAACAGCAGTGGCAGATCACACTTGGTCAGAATAAAAGTAGGTGGAGAAATAAAAAAATGTGCACAAGATCTAAACAGACATTTCTCCAAAAAAGACATACAGATGGCCAACAGGCACATGAAAAGATATTCAACGCTGCCAATTATTACAGAAATGCAGATCAAAACTACAATGAGGCATTATCTCATACTGGTCAGAATTGCCATTGTTAGAGTCTACAGACAACAAATGCCGGAGAGGGTGTGGAGAAAAGGGAGCCCTCTTCCTACACTGTTGTTGGGAATGTAAATTGGTACAGCCACTATAGAAAACAGTGTAGAGGTTCTTTAAAAAACTAAAAACAGAGCTACCATGTGATCCGGCAATCCCACTCCTGGGTAGGTATCTGGAGAAAAATGCGGTTCAAAAGGATACATGCACCCCAATGTTCATAGCAGCATTGTTTACAATAGCCAAGACATGGGAGCAACCTAAATGTCCACTGACAGATGACCAGATAAAGAAGATGTGGTGTATATATATATATATATATATACACACACACACACAATGGAATATTACTCAGCTACTAAAAAGAATGAAATAATGCTATTTGTAGCAACATGGATGGACCCAGAGATTATCATACTAAGTGAAATAAGATAAACACAATATATGATATCACTTATATGCAGGACCTAAAAAAAGAAAATGGTACAAATGAACTCATTTACAAAAGAGAAACAGACTCACAAACAGAAGACAAACATGGTTACCAAAGGGGAAAGGCAGGGAAGGAATAAATTAGGAGTTTGGGGTTAACATATATATACTACTACATTTAAAATTGATAACCTATTAGGTTGTCTACTGTACAGCACCGGGAACTGAATATTCAATATCTTGTAATAACATATTACAGAAAAGAACCTAAAAAAGAATATATATATGTGTGTGTGTGTGTGTGTGTGTGTGTGTGTGTGTATACACACATTTGAATTACTTTTCTGTATACCTGAAACTAATAAGATTGCAAATCACTTGTGTTTCAATAAAAAAAATTTTAAGTGGGTGGAGGGATTTTCCAATTCTCATTTCAACCAACATTGTTCCCTTTTTAACACAAGAAGAGTTTAATGTTGTTATTCTAAAAGGTTACTTCTACAACACATCCAGCATCACTTTTTTTCCAAGTTATTTGGAGGCAACATTGTACTCACTAACAGGACAATAGTGTTGATTTCAAAGCAAGTCCAAATATTGCTTTCCATAAAGTAATTGCAGCTATTTAACTCCATGGACAGAGGAGCCTGGTCGGCTACAGTCCATTTGGTCGCAGAGTCAGACACAATTGGGCGGCTAACACACACACATACAACCTTTCTGGACCGAAGAGATTCAAACCTATTTGAAGCAAGACCCCCAATTCCTGGTGTGCCTTAAGTAAACCCAGATTTCATTCACAGCAGAAAGGATCCCTTGGCCAACAGAAGAGGTTCATCCTCCAGCCCTCTGGTTGCAAGAGATGAACACTTGAAGAACCAAAATCAGATGTCTACTGATTGGAACTGTTTGTTTTTGGTCTTCCCACCTTGTCCAAGCCAGACTCCAAAAGGGGCCAAATGCTATGAATGAACTTGAAGCAATTTAAAAACCAGAAACAATGAAATGTTTGTCTTCCCCAACTCCCCACTTTGTGGCACATTCAAAAAATGACATGTGGAGCTAAGTTCTAACTAGTATAAGGAACAGATTTCTGCATCCAACTCCTGAGACAGTGCCCCCAGGGTCAGCAATGGCTTCCCTTAATGAAGTCAGAAGTCTGCCCCTGGCTCTTTCTTGGACTGGTGCTCTCCAGAACATCACAGCCATGCTTTCAGAAAAAAACCACAGACTTACAGATGCTGAGGTGTCAGGGGGATGTGAATAGCTGTTCAAAACTCACTCAGGTAAAATACAGATCAAGTCAGCCTGACCAGGGGTCTAAATACAGCTGAGTCTATGCCAACACCTAATATAACCCATCCGCCCTGAACAGCTCACATTTAGAAACTGGTGCTTGGCTTAGGTGTTCTGAGAATCCCTTTCATGACATGCTGTGAGGATTCAAACTGAGAGAAGCCACAACAGCGGTAGCAACCTCTATTGGGATGTTCCATTCATAGGGGAGAAAGAACCTCCTCCTTTCACGGTGGGGTCAGGGAGTCCTTTACTGGCATTGGATCGCCTTTTCGCAGCAAGCAGAGCTTCCGGGGGACCGGCATGGCCGCATCATTCAGAAGGAGTGTGTCTATTAGGAAGCCACCGCCAAACCTATTATTAGAATAGCCATCCCTTGGAAATTCTCTTGAATCTACTGAGCAGTTACTCTGCTAACGAGGTTAGCACCGAGTTCCTGATGACACACGGGCAGCTTGCATACAGCTTTCAAAGTACAGGGACGGTTCACCTTTCCTAAATGCACTATGCACCCACGTTGGGGCCGCTGCTTGCAATACAGAAGCACGGCGTTTGGTCATTTTTAAATGACCCCGTCCTGAAAGGGCTTCCCTCTTCCCCTCCTCCCGCTGTCTCCCTGCATCGAACTTGCTGCAGCCATTTGGAATGTGACGAGCAGTCCATTTTAGCAGACTCGATCTGCAGCCTGCCGCCTGCCCCCAAAGAAGGACTATACCCTGTCACTTCCAGACAAATGAGTTTTTAAAAAATATCCAGCCCAGGTCTGCCCGCAGCAACGTCCTTTCCTTTCTCCCCGGGTTAATCCAGCCTGAGTGAGGTCAAGGTGCCCAAGAAAGTGGGTGTGGGGGGAAGGAGCAGAGTCTGTCCGCACGTGGGGTGTGCACTGGAAGGGTGTGCGCTGGAACAATGTCACATCTTCAGCATTCAGTGCTCCGTGTCCTCAGTAAAGCACAAGTGTCATGCCCCTCTCACCGGCCAGACAAGGACCCAGAAGTGCTGCAGAATCTATCGCCTGCCGGCAATCGCGGACGGGAAACAAAGGCACATTACCTTTTATTCGTGGCGCTTCCCGGGGAGCCGAGGAACTTCAGGTTTGCAGCGGCGGATCCACCGAAACGGGAGTCCCATGCGCCCCGGGTGCGCAGGCCCGGGGCCTACCCGGCGGCATCCGCGCCCGGCGCCTCCGCCTCCGCCGTGCGGCGCCCGCAACCGCCCCGCCGGCCCCGGCGCGCCCCCGCCCCCGTCGCTGCCGCCGCCGCCGCCCCGCCGCCCCCGCGGGTCCCCAGTCAGCCCATCGCCCGCTCGCGCCGCTCACGCCGAGCCTGGCCGCGCGCCAGGGCGCACCACCGCCGGCCCGCCCCTCGCCCGCGCGCCGAGCCCCGGGCCGCCGCGCCCAGCCCGCCGCATCCTGGGCGGCCCCGCGCGGCGCACCCGGGCACGGCGAGCGCGCTCGGGGCGGCGGGAGGCCGGGCGATAGGCGGGCTCCGGCGAGTCCCCGCGCGGCGGAGCGCGCCGCCGCCTCCCGCGCCCGCCGCAGGGCCTCGGAGCGCCGCCCGCACCGAGACAACAATGAACGCGCCCGGCCGGGCCCGGCCCCAGCCCCGCCGGGAGGTCCCCGGTACCCCCGAGCTGGCCGAGCCCCCGGTTCCCTCTCTGCTGCGCAAGCGATCTGGCCAAAGTTAGGTCCTGAATCAGCCGCCGAACAGCAGAGGCTGTGTGGAGGAGAGCGGGGATTCCGGACCCGAGGACCCCGACTCTGTCCCCAGCAAACCCCACCGAAACCCACCGCGAGAGGCCCCCCTCCCACCTGGGAGACCAGGAAAAGGCTACCTTGGTTAAACTTGGCTGAAGGGTCGGCTCTTCACCCTCGATCTAGTCCAGTTTTCTTGCATTAATCTCCCCTCAACTCTTTGGAAATGGAAGTTCCTGTGAGATAACCTAGTCGTGGGCTATTGTCAGAATTCGCAACAATTACTGCGGAGGGGAGACTCCCCTTCAGAGCCCGGGGGAGGAAGACGGCCTGACACGGTCTCTCTTCAAAAAAGAGAAACAGACTGGGAGACTATCCCGACAGAGAACAATAACTCAATTCACATTGTATGTCTAAATGTTTATTGCTTCAGGAGCTCAATTTGCCTTAGACACGTTTTCTTTTCTTTCTTTTTTTCTTCCGGAATTGTCAAAACACAGTTGATGAAATAAAGGGAGAAGCAGACAGGAGCACCCGCTTAGCGAAGGGGGAAAAGCCAGCTTGCCTCAGAGGTAAAATCTTTCTCTAGAACTCACTCTTCTATTGAATTCCCAAGATCCATCCATCCACGTATCCATCCTTTAAGGGAGGGGCTGGTTCCCCATTCACCCTGGTTTGATGGAGGCTCTAGTGTACTGGCACCATTATTTCCAGGGCACTGGCAGGAGTGAAAACTTACAAACTTTATGTTATAATGAAAAGAAATCTCACACATCCTGTCTTCCAACTGATCTTACCAGACACAGCTTGTGTATTCTCTAGAGATCTCTGGGAAAGATATTTGACAGCTTGAGTTCTGTCAATCAACAGAAGGTATACTGCTGTGTACAGATAATGTTGGAGGGAAAGGTTAACACCTATGATGAGGACTACCCATCTTATTTCAAGCTGTGGTGATCACCACGCTCTTGGCTGGAGGACTTGATTGTCTGAATCTGAGCAATGGGAAGCTGAAACGGATGTACTTTTGAAGTCCTTGGGGATTGTTCTTAAGCAAAGCCCAGTTCTTTCACGTTGCCCCTGAAACCCATCTTCTTGTGTTCTGAAGCCCTTAGGGGGAATATTATTCTTTAGAAGCAGGTTATTTCTGGTGCTTATTTGTTTAAACTGCAACACCCAGCAGGTGGCCATTAAGGAGATGTTCAAAAGTAACATTTCTCTTCCAACTGTTAGTTTGCATTCTTAGAAGAGTCTTGGGGTTCCATCTACATCTACCTCCTGCCTTTCCACTGTGGCCATCGAACTCTCAAGTTTGTCGTGAACTCAAGTTGACCCACAGGCAAAGCCTCTTTCCAGGTTCCCTATCTTACAAAACAGCATCCTTCCTCTCCCCTCAGGTAGAGAAGGACCTTTCCTCTCCTTCCTTTCATTCATTTTTCACTGTCAAGATATCACCAAGCCTGTCCTCATAAAGAGCTCTGGAAAGTCCCTTGAGACCAGCACCTTGTCTGATTTGTTCCAGGGCCTGGTGCTGGGTGGTTAATCTTTGTGGCACGAGTAGCCTATGCCCCTTGGTCAGCGAGTGTCACCTTTCACTGTTGCGTCTCTAGCAGCCTCCTGACTGGATCCCAGTTTTGTCTCCCAAACACATTCTCCACACCACCCAGAGTCATTCTGCTGAAACCCACATCTGATCACAGGACTTCTTTGCTTAAACACATCCAGGTTTCCCTGGCTCTTGGGAATGAAGTCTTCACTTCAGATGCCTGACAGGTCCTGAGCACCACTTCCTTATCCATCCATCCTTGTCTGTTGCCACCAGACCTCCACCATCACTTTCTCCCCTTGAATTCCATAACCCTATTCCAGGTCCCCTGTGTTCCTGGTTCTCGCTCGTCCTGTTGTTCCCTCAGCAGCCAGTGACTGAAGAAGTGACTCACATCATGTCCAATCTCTGCTTACAACCATCTGGGCTTCTCACTGCTCCTGAAGCATCCACCCCATCGTCATCCCATGTTATTCTCCAAGTCCCTCGCTATGTTTTGCCACCCAGGCCTCTTTTCTGCCCGTGAATGTCTCTTTCCTTTTCTCGGCCTTTGCGTGTCTTGTTTCTCCTGCCCAGAATGCTCACCTCCACCCAATCACTGTTTATATTGCTGGCTCCTTGCCATCCTTCAGGTTTTAGCTCAAGTGCTGCCTCCTAGATAGCCTTCCCTGATAGGCACTTGGGAAGTGACCTCCCCATCTGCTCTTTGTATCATCAGCCTGTTTATTTCCTTCTTAACTATGGTTGGTACTCACAACGGCATGTTAAAGGCACAGACTGATGTCAGACTTCCAGACTTGGCTCTTGCCTCTGCCACCTGCTAGCTGTGCAACCTTGGGAAACTGTCTTAACCTCTCTGTGCCTCAGTTTTCTCAACTATGAAATGGGACTCATAATACTACCAACCTTATTGAGTTGTTGTAAGGATTAAATGAATCAGTGTATGTGGAAAAACTTAGAACAGGACCAGGCAATATTAGTGTGTACCTGTGAGGGCCTCTAGTGTTTTATTCTCACTCTGACCCCAAGGTCTGGGCTGGTACCTGAGGCAGGCTCTCTTTACTCCCTAAGTGTTTTGTGTTTGAACCCCAAACTGAGAATGGATAAAAATTTAGAAAAGGTAAAACTACATTTGAAGCACTGAGAGAAATTGGCCATGGTTAAAGTAGATTAATGAGATAAAAATTTAAAGTTAAATTATCTGGAGGTTAATGAAAATATGAAAGGAATCTATCTACTCTTTCATCAGCATTGATCCTTGGAGTTAATGGATGACAGGCTTTGCTAGCCCAAATTCTGTAATGGTTTGTTTTCTGGAGAGAAGCCAATTCCAACACTGACAATTCAGGCAGTTTCTTGCAAAGACGTAAAGAAATCAAAGGACCTTGGCGAAGCATTGGTCCATCGGCGAGCCCTAACCTGTGGTTGTGATGAAAGAATAGAGAATGTTTCCATTTTAAGCTCAAATGTGATGCTTTTTGAAGCATTAAACTGAAAAAAGAAACATGGAAGGCCAGTTTCTGGACATATGCCTTTGTGTTTTGCTTTCAGTACTGGGGAAGATTCAGAAGGAAGGAGAATTACTTTCCTTTTGTTCTTCCAGAGAGCAAACAGGATTTTGAGACCTGATAACGTGGGATTCTCATACAGAGCTAGGGAGCTTTGTGTTGAAAGGAGTTGAAGTCTCCAGTAGAGGAGAGGTGCTCTGAAGCTTGCAAATGGGGGATGGAGAAAAGGGTGGAGAAAGGCAGTAGGCAGGAAGAAGAAAGGGGCGCCACCAGCAAATGGAAATTCCCATACTGCATGTCTACAGAGTGCCTCAAGGGGGCGCTGCTCATCTGCTAGGGTAGCATGAGGACACTGGGTGAACGTACCAAATTCTAGGCGGTGTGTCTTAGGCACAGCAAAGGATTTTAGGCATGGAATCTTTGGCTTTAAAAATGGACCTCAATGGGACTTCCCTGGTGGTAAACTGGTTAAGAATCTGCCTTCCAGTGCAGGGGACGCAGGTTCGATCCCTGGTTGGGGAATTAAGATTCCACATACCACTGGGAAACTAAGCTGGCATGCTGCAACTACTGGAGCCCATGTGCCACAACTAGAGAGCCCACACACCACAAGGAAGATCATGCATGCCGCAACTAAGACCCGACGCAACCAAATAAATAAAAGTGATATAAAGTGGAGGCTTCCCTGGTAGCTCAGCTGGTAAAGAATCCGCCTGCAATGCAGGAGACCTCGGTTAAATTCCTGGGTCAGGAAGATCCGCTGGAGAAGGGATAGGTTACCCACTCCAATATTCTTGGACTTCCTGGCAGCTCAGATGGTAAAGAATCTGCCTACAATGTGGGAGACCTGGGTTCGATCTCTGTGTTGGGAAGATCCCCTGGAGGAGGGCATGGCAACCCACTCCAGTATTCTTGCCTGGAGAATCCCATGGACAAAGAAGCCTCGTGGACTACAGTCCATGGGGTCACAGAGAGTTGGAAACAACTGAGCGACTGAACAACAGCAATATAAAATGGACCTCATGTTCTCAGGTCCTTGAGCATTTCAGTGGCATCCGTGCTGGACCAATGACAAGAGACTTTTTTATGTCATGAGGCCGAATGTGAGTTGGGGGAGAGGAGAAAATGAATAAATTCCTGCTACTTTGGTGAGGAAGGACATAGATTTAATTGGGCTTAGAGGAGTAAACTAATATGACTTTTTTTTTAAATGCCCAAAGTTGCAGAACAAAAATTATACACTCTTCACTAATAGAAAGTACATGGTTCTTAACTCTGGGATCGGAAGTCATAGTTTTCCTAACAAGCTCGGGGCAATACATGGAACAGTTAGGAGAAGATGCCTCAGCTTGGATCTTAGCCAGAGTAGCACAGATGGTGGAGAAAGATGGTCCCCACTCTTTCTTTTGTGTATCTGCCCAGCTGAGGACAGACACCAGCGTGGGATGGATCTGAGTCAGGGCTGCATAATCCTTCTGTAGGAACCTGTAACATGGAGGAGCCCTAGACTCCTGCTCTGAAGGTGCAGTGTGACATTGAACAAGTCTCTTAATTTTTTGGTATCCATTTCTTCCCCTTTAAAACTGGCCTGATGGGGACTTCCCTGGTGGTCCAGTGGCTAAGACTCCTCACTCTCAGTGCAGGAAGCCTGGTTTCCATCACTGGTCAGGGAACTAGACTCCATATGCCACAACAAACATCGAAGATCCTGTGTGCCACAACTAAGACCCAGCACAGCCAAATAAATATTTTTGAAAAAACCATTTCTCTCTCTAACCTTATTAAGACCATGGATTCAATACATATTAAATATTTTCAAAACCATATAACTGACCACAGTTGATAGCTAACATTATTTTGAGTATATACATTCTGTGCCAGGCACCATGCTAAGAACTTTCCAAAACATTCATGAATTTGATCATCACAAGAGTCCTATGAGGTAGAAATTATTTTTCTCTCTTCTACAGATGAAGAACCTGGGGTTTTAAAAGGTGAAATAACAAGCCGAAGGGACTGTGTTCCTTACAGTTGAACCTGGAGTCATCCTTTTATGACTCTGAGCTCTTTTTCTTCCAAACTTGACCATTACATACTAATACACATGACATATACGGGCAATCTCAGTGAGCAGGGCCATGCGCTTACTTTGATATACACTTTTAATTGTGGATTGAGGGACTTCCCTAGTGGTTCATTGGTTAAGAATCTGCCTGCCAACCTAGGGGACATGGATTCGATCACTGGTTGCCAGAGAGCAGCTAACTGGTTGGATCACTTAGTTACTGCAGAGCAACTAAGCATGTGCACCACAACTACTCAAGCCTGCACCCTCTAGAGCCCATGCCCTGCAACAAGAGAAGCCACTGAAATGATAAGCCTGTACACCGCAACTAGAAAGTAGCTCCCACTCGTCAAAACTAGAAAAAGGCAACACATGGAAACGAAAAGCCCATTCACCGCAATGAAGACCTAGCACAGAAAAAAATTAATAAATTTAATTTTTAAAAGGTATTCATTGAGTCACACTTGGAAGGCATCTAGGAAAAGGGTAGTGTGTTATATTATTATATTAGTTCCTAACCTGTACCAAATAGACACTGTTTTACACTCCATTTCTAGGTTTCTGGAGAACAAAAGTGGCATGTTTTCTTTCTACACTTTCACCAGATTTTGGAGATAAAGCAAGACCCCTTTGGGGGCAGGTTAAAGTCCTTGACTGGCTTTAAGTAAACCCGATTATATTTTTATACCCAATCCTTTTTTCTTCTTACTCCCTGGTCAATTAAAGGCCAATTCTGAACCATTTCAATCGAAAAGAATTATATCTCCTCTACTGGACTGATAGCAAGCACTTAAGTCCACAGTCCCTGGGGTATATGAAGAAATCATCTAATAGCTGTGTTTTATGTCATTATTTTTTTAAAAAATAGCAATGCTATTTTAAAATAGCTATGTTTTACAATCTTGTTACGTTCTCATTACATGAAACTGTTGCTTATTATTTTTTCCTGGTTGGGAATCTTGATTTAGATTGCCTCAACTCAGGGCAGTGAAAACCCAGGGCAAGTCTTCGTGAAACACAGACAAGAATCAATCAAAACATCACAAGCTAATTAATGTCATTTGGAGCCCTGGGAGCAGCTGTATCACAGTGAGTACCATATTATAAAATTGGTGTACATCAGAAGTACACTCAAGGACATAGGTTAACTCTCTCACCCTTTCTGTTTATTTGCTCTGAAATATGTATTAACAATAGTTAAGTCTTGGCACTTAATGCCAGATATTGCTTATGCACTTTACATACAATAATTCATTTAATCTTTTCAACAACCCTGGGGGGGGGGGCAGTGCTATTATGAACCCCATTTGGAGGGAAGGGAATAAGGCAGAGAGATGGTTTATAACCCACCTCAGATCCAACAGAGGACAAGTAAGCAACAACCAAATATCAAACTTAAGCGGTCTGAGTTCAGAGTTGAGATTATTGACCCTCACTCAACTCACCGTTCAATGGTCAAGTATTAAATTAGGAGGCATTACTTCCCTTATTCCTAATACAGTGTCTATCAGCGGGAACTTAGTATTTGTTGGCCCATCACCGCATTATGAAAGGGCATTAAGAGAAATATTTGTGAAATTGAATGGAAAAAATTCTCAGCAAGTATTTCTCTCTCAGTTGAAACTTCTAATAGAGAAGGCTTTTGTGCAGGTGACATCAATCATCAGTCTCTCAAGCAAGCAAGAAGATTGTATTGGAACCATGAGCCATTGTCGGGGGAAGGGGCCCAGGATTTAAGAGAACAGAGGCCCAGGGGAGAAAGCAATTCCGTTTCCTGGAGTTGAGATGGGGCTGAAAACTGTGATTAAGTGATGACTTGTGATGTGATGACTTTTCTTCTGCCATCAAGTATAGATCAGACCTACCCTAAGTTATAATGGCAAGAATTCACTATAACTCACATCATGAATAAAGTGGGCTCAGAGCAGCAGATTTCTAGGGTTCTGATTCAAACAGAAAGTTGGTTAGGCTGTTCGCTGAGATGGGAATTGGATATGCAAGATTAGAACTAAAAAAGATATATGGGTGGAAAAGGAAAAAGTTTGGCAATGCCTGTACACAGAGGAAGGAAATCCTAAAGGAAATCAATCCTGAATATTCATTGGAAGGACTGATGCTGAAGCTGAAGCTCCAATACTTTGGCCACCTGATGCAAAGAACTGACTCATTGGAAAAGACCCTGATGCTGGGAAAGATTGAAGGCAGGAGGTGAAGGGGATGACAGAGGATGAGATCGTTGGATGGCATCACCGACTCAATGGACATTAGTTTGAGCAAGCTCCGGGAGTTGATGATGGACAGGGAAGCCTGGCATGCTGCAGTCTGGCATGCTGGCATGCTGCAGAGCACTTGGAATTCTGCTCAGTGGGGGGCTGCAAAGAGTCACACACTACTGAGTGACTGAACTGTACACAGACGGCATTTAAACCTATGGCACTTGATGAGATTGTCCAGAAAAGATACCACAGGGGGGAACGAGGGCTCAGGATCTAGCTCTCAGGTAGTGGTTCTCAGACTTAAGCTAGCATTGGGATCACCTGGAAGACTTGTCAAAACCGATCCCCTGGGTCTCACCTTCTCCAGCAAACCGCCCTCCCCCCCAACCTCACAACAGAGTTTCTACTTCACAGATCTGGGTTGGGGGTGCAAGAATCTGCATTTTTTTTTAACTTTTTATTTCGTATTGGGGTATAGCCTGTTAACAATGTTGTGATAGTTTGAGGTGAACAGTGAAGGGACTCAGCCTTCACATATACGTGTATCCTTTCTCTCCCAAGACTCAGACTTCACATATACATGTATCCTTTCTCTCCCAAACTCCCCTCGTATCCAGGCTGCCATACAACATCGAGCAGAGTTCCAGGTGCTATACGGTAGGTCCTTGTTGGTTCTCCATTTTAAGTAGAGCAATGTGTACATGTCCATACCAAACTCCTTAACAATCCCTTCCCCCCTTCCTTCACCCCGGCAATCATAAGTTTGAGTTATGATTTCTGATCAGTTCCCTAGATGCTGATGCTGCTAATCAGCGAGCATCACTCTTCTGTCAACTGTGGCCTTGGCTCTGCTCCAGGCACCCTGGCCTCCCCGCCGCTGTTCTGACCCTTCAAACTCCGTCTGTTCCAGGGCCTTTGCGTGGCCCACTGCCTGGAATGTAGCTTCCCAGATATCAGTACAATCAAGTCCAAACCTTTTTCAGGTCCCTGCTCAAATGTCACCTTCTCAAAGAGAGACTTTCTGACCATCTTTTTTTTTTTCCTAGTAATGAGACACGGAAGCAAGTTTTCTTTCTGTTTCATAGTGGTCATTCAGTTTTTCAAATGCCAAACTCACCATGATCTATGACCATCTTTCTTAAGAAAGTAACTCCTCTCACTCACTCTCCTGCTTCTGCCCTTCACCCTTGTCCCGTCCGTTTTTGTTTTTTTTTTTTCTCTAGGTTTCCCTTATCACTTTCTAACAGACTATATGACTTATTTACTTGTGTGTTTTGTTCATTATCAGTCCCTCCCAGGAGAGGAGGGATTATGTCTTTTTTTCTTTTTCTTTTTTTGGCTGACTCTCTCAAGCCTAGAACTGTCCGTGGCACATATCAAATGTTCAATAAATATTCATTAAAGGATGAATTTAATGAAGGAATAAAGATTCTTGCCTGTAGAATTGTAGTTTTAAGAATTTAATTCTGGGACTTCCCTGGCAGTCCAGTGGTTAAGACTTTGCTTTACAATGCAGGGGGTGCAGGTTTGATCCCTGATCAGGGAACTAAGATCCTGCATGCCTCCTGGTCAAAAAACCAAAACATGAAACAGAAGCAATATTATAACAAATTCAATGAAGACTTTAAAAATGGTCCATATCAAAAAGAACCTTTAAAAAAAGAATTTAATTCCAATGGAAATTCTTTATAACTGGTTTCTTCCATATCAAAAATGAAATATGATCATGTTGTTCCATTCTGAGAGAAAAAAAAAATCTCTTCTCATACCTGGGGGTAAAGTCAAAGATCATTGGTATATTCACCAGTAGGCACTGGTTGGGCTGGGACATGACAGGAAACACACTCTGAGGTAGTTCCCATCCTGTTGCCTGCCTAGTTAACAACACTCTGTTGCTCTATACCAGCCTATGCATATCTCTACCCACTTTAACCATTTCTGCATTTGTCTGCATGCCTCACTCAGGATTTCCTCCAAGGTAGGAGTCATGGTGGTGCTTATTTTTTGTTTTTATTTTATATGAAATCCTCCAACTTTGTTCATCTGTATACAGTATACTTAATGTTGCTTTATCACTGTTTTTTGGCTAAGCATTATGATCATTATCCAGTAGATTTTTGAAGTGAATCCATTCAGCTAATAAAAAACAGAAGAAGCATCTGTGATGGTAGGAAACAGCATTTGATCAGTGTTTATATGCAATTCCCTGTAATTGTTTTAATAAAAGTGGCCTAAATTATAGTCAATCTGAAGCTATAAATGAGCTCTGTCGCTCATAAATGAGCCAAGGCGAGTTGTGCACTGTGTATGCACTGTTGGCAGTGCGGAACTTCTGCACTGCGTTCTGAAGATGCCTAAAAGCATTCATGGAGGCCTGATGAAAACACTTAATAATCCTGCAGCTGTAAATTCTATCTTGAGATGGATATTTTTCCATCCCTCCTCTCAGTCTCTACTTAGTAAACTCTAAACCATTTTGATGTTGACTTTCCAAAACACAGGGTTCTTCCTTGGTTTATATTCTTTTATACTCTTCTTTAATGGGGTCTTGGGAAGACCCTTAAGGGTGCTTTCTTGGATTCCACCCTCTTTCTCACTCTTTCAAAAGTGCAAAATAAGGAAATAAACACTGTGGTCTGAAGAGCTGCTCTCAGGCAGAGCTGAGGATGTGAAAGTCACTCAGTCGTGTCCAACTCTTTGTGAGCTCATGGACTAAACAGTCCATGGAATACTCCAGGCCAGAATAGTGGAGTGTATAGCCATTCCCTTCTCCAGGGGATCTTCCCAACCCAGGGATCAAATCCAGGTCTTCCACACTGCAGGCAGATTCTTTACCAGCTGAGCTACCAGGGAAGCCTGAGGTGAGGATCCTTGAGGGAAATTTTGGTCTTGAGTGCTCAGTAGAAGAGTGGATACAGCAGAGAGAAAGGAAAGTACCTTTAGAATCTTCAGATGATGTCTTCTGTGCTATTTGCAAAGAAAATTCCCTTGGAAATGGTTATAACCTAAACTGGGATCAGACAATAAAAATAATAATGGCTATTATTTATTGAATGGCACCAGGAACATTATGTGAATCATCTTTAATTCCTGCAGCAACACTGCAAGTAGGTGTTGAGTCCAGCCCCAAGGCCACAGGTGGGAGGCCTTGCCCCAAGACCACAGAAGTGGAGCCCAGAACCAAGGCCACCTCTGAAAGTGGCTGAGCCCCTTGGTAACTGTTGCCAAAAGCCCTCTTGACCATTGCCAGCAGGCTTCCTGACCCCAAATTAGGCAAAAATGCCCACCCCAGTAGTCACTCTATGGCACCCTAACCAATCACCTACTACAAACCTTCCAGCAGGAATTTTCTTTGTCTTGAGGTTATAAAAATTGGTTATTAACCCACGAAAAATGGTTGACTCTCCTTGGTCTGTCAGGAGGTTGACCCACTGCACTCTCAGTGCCCACATTATTTCTGCTGTTTTGTTCTTAATAAACTCACTCCCTTATGAAATGCTGCGTGTCTGAAAATTCTTTTCCAATCTGTGTTTGGACTCCCTCAACAGTAGGGATTATCAATTTCCATTATATAGATCCAGAAAATGAGACCCAGAAACATTAAGTAACTTGCTGAAATTTCATACCCAGAAAGAGGCAGATTTGAATCCAGGCATCCTTGAATGCAAGGTCAAGTGGACCTTAGGAAGCATCACTACGAACAAAGCTAGTGGAGGTGATGGAGTTCCAGTTGAGCTCTTTCAAATCCTAAAAGATGATGCTGTGAAAGTGCTTCACTCAATATGCTAGCAAATTTGGAAAACTCAACAGTGGCCATGGGACTGGAAAAGGTCAGTTTTCATGTCAATCCCAAAGAAAGGCAATGCCAGAGAATGCTCAAACTACTGCACAATTGCACTCATCTCCCAAGCTAGTAAAGTAATGCTCAAAATTCTCCAGGCCAGGCTTCAACAGTATGTGAGCCATGAACTCAAGATGCTCAAGCTGGATTTAGAAAAGGCAGAGGAAACAGCGATCACATTGCCAACATCTGCTGGATCATTGAAAAAGCTAGGGAGTTCCAGAAAAATATCTGCTTTATTGACTATGCCAAAACCTTTGACTGTGTGGATCACAACTGTGGAAAATTCTGAAAGAAATGGGAATACCAGACCAACTGACCTACCTCCTGAGAAATCTGTATGCAGGTGAAGAAGCAACAGTTAGAACTGGATGTGGAACAACAGACTGGTTCCAAATCAGGAAAGGAATACATCAAGGCTATATATTGTCACCCGTTTTATTTAACTTATATGCAGTGTACATCATGAGAAATGCTGGGCTGGAGGAAGCACAAGCTGGAATCAAGATTGCTGGGAGAAATATCAATAACCTCAGATATGCAGATGACACCACCCTTAAGGCAGAAAGTGAAGAAGAACTAAAGAGCCTCTTGATGAAAGTGAAAGAGGAGAGTGAAAAAGTTGGCTTAAAACTCAATATTCAGAAAACTAAGATCATGGCATCTGGTTCTATCATGGCAAAAAGGTGGGGAAACAATGGAAACAGTAAAAGAGTTTATTTTGGGGGGCTCCAAAGTCACTGCAGATGGTGTCTGAAGCCATGAAGTTAAAAGACGCTTGCTCCTTGGAAGAAAAGCTATGACCAACCCAGACAGCATATTAAAAAGCAGAGAGAGTACTCTGCCAACAAAGGTCTGTCTAGTCAAGGCTATGGTTTTTCCAGTAGTCATGTACAGATGTGAGAGTTAGACAATAAAGAAAGCTGAGCGCCAGAGAATTGATGCTTTTGAACTGTGATGTTGGAGAAGGCTCTTGAGAGTCCCTTGGACTGCAAGGAGATCCAACCAGTCAATCCTAAAGGAAATCAGTCTTGAATATTTATTGAAAGGACTGATGCTGAAGCTGAAGCTCCAATACTTTGGCCACCTGATTCGAAGAGCTGACTCACTGGAAAAGACCCTGATGCTGGGAAAGATTGAAGGCGGGAGGAGAGGCGGACGACAGAGGATGAGATGGTTGGATGGCATCACCGACTCACTGGACATGAGTTTGAGTAAGCTCCAGGAGTTGGTGATGGAAAGGGAAGCCTGGCGTGCTGCAGACCATGGGGTTGCAAAGAGTTGGACACGACTGAGCTACTGAACTGAACTGAACTGATGGCAAATAACATAATTTTTTTTCACCAAAATATAGGAATGTTCTTACTGTGCCCAACAGCCACTGGAACCAGTAAATAATCATATACACAGCTGGGCACCACCTGTGACAGACAGCTGTATCACACCGTTTGGCCCTGTGCCTGCACCAGTAGCCACTGCATCAGTTATCAAGAATGCTCTACTTTTAAGCCTCTGGGAGTTTCACGGCAAAAATCTAGTAGTTTTAAAATTTGTCTTTTTAAGAAAATTTTAAGAAAAGGAAAAGTGTCTCTGAAATTTGACTTTTAAAAAGAATAGCTTCCTGAGCTTGTCTTTTCCCTCAGCCAGAGTAAACTGCTGGCTGAAATTTTCAAGCTCAGAGATGAATTGTTAGTTTCTTTCATGGAATGCAAATAAAAACACACAAACAACTGCCCCCCCCCCAACCCAAGACTACAGCCTTTAAAGGGAACCCTAGTACACTGTTGGTGGGAATGTAAATTGGTGCAGCCATCCTGTCCCTCCACTCATGAAGCTGCCATTCTAGTGGAGGAGGCAGGCAATAAACAAATAAGTGAGTAAGTACATAGTTTATGAGATGGGAATGGTTGTGGCCAGAAAGGAGGTACACCATGTGGAAGTTGGATTGTAGAGAGAGGGCAGAACCTCTGAAAGGTGACTGTAATGAGTGGGTAGAGAAATCTGGAAAGTGAGATGAGGCTTGACCATATGTAGACCCAACACCTCTCTGCCTCCCTGGGGTACATTTGCATCCTGCAAAGGAGAAGATGACCATGGGCAAGATGAAGAACTATCAAGTGACTCAGCTGTGGCCCCTGCTGTGCCCAAGAAGGGGAAGGCACCAGTGGACACCTCCTGTTCTAAAGGTGTCCTGATTTCCATTTTGCTAAGGCTAATCGACAAGGTATACTTTAGTTTCAGTGAAACATTTTACAAAGTTTCTCATATATACCTGAATTCTATAATTGTAACATGAGGTCTGAAAACATTCAAAAAGGAGTGAGTGTATCTTGGTGTCCGTACAATCAAAGCTATGGTTTTTCCAGTAGTCATATATGGATGTGAGAGTTGGATCATAAAGAAGTCTGAATGCTGAAGAATTGATGCTTTTGAATTATGGTGCTGGATAAGACTCTTTAGAGTCCCCTGGACTGCAAGGAGATCAAACCAGTCAATCCTAAAGGAAATCAACCCTGAATATTCATTGGAAGGATGAATGCTGAAGCTGCAATACTTTGGTCACCTGATGCGAAAAGCTGACTTAGTTGAAAAGACCCTGATGCTGGGAAAGACTGAAGGCAAAAGAAGGGAGAGCTGAGCATGAGATGGTTAGATAGCATCACTGATTCAATGGACATCAGTTCAGTTCAGTTCAATTCAGTCGCTCAGTCATGTCTGACTCTTTGCGATCCCATGGACTGCAGCACGCCAGGCTTCCCTGTCCATTTTACCAACTCCCAGAGCTTATTCAGACTCAATGGACATGAATCTGAGCAAACTCTGGGAGATAGTGGAGGACAGAGGAGCCTGGTGTGCTGTAGTCCATAGGGCTGCAAAGAGTCAGACACGACATAGCAACTGAACAACACATCTGGGGGAGGGATAAATTAGGAGTTTGGGATTAACATATACACACTACTATATTTAAAATAGATAACCAACAAGGACCTACTGTGTAACACAGGGAATGCTGTTCAATGTACTATAATAACTTGAATGGGAAAAAAATTGAAAAAGGATATATGTATATGTGTAACTGAATCACTTCATTGTACACTGAAGCTAGCAACATTGTTTTTTTTTTCTTTTCCCCACCCCCACCCTGCCCCGCCCCTCCACATGAAACTAGCAACATTGTTAATCAACTATGCCCCGATATAAAATAAAAATTTGAAATAAAATAAAAATTAAAACAAAAAATAGGAGTATACCCTTACCATGGGCAAGTTCATAACTCATAAAATAACCATGTGCAAGGAATGTCAATTAATGAAATCACATAGGAAATATTAAGTAACTGTATTCAGTATGCCTGTGATGAGTACTGACAGTAAAACCATTATCAACGGTATGCTAAATTAATATTATTGACTAATATCAATAATTAGTGGCATTCAATATTACTCAGAATAATAACAGTTGTAGTCTAATAAGAGTTTTATTGGTCCCTGGTTGTGTGGCACAGACCTTGTTCATGGTTATGTACAGATAACTATTTTTAGTAATCCCTTGGTTGAAATTATGAAGAATTCTTATCAGATTTTCAAAATGATCAACACTTAAAAGAGAGCTAAAAAGCTGTATTCGTAAAGGTCTGAGAAGCTTTACAAGAATGATGGATTTAACACCAGGAAATATGAGTTTAACCAAACCAACTACATATACATTGGATGAAAAAAAGCAGTTAGTATTAAAAAAAAAATCCTGAATTTTGTTGATGACACACTTAATTAGGAACCTGGAGTGTTACAGGGTTGGCTCAAAATCTAGTGCAATATTAGCACACAAAATAAACCGCAGTGTTCACAGAGGGGTTTATAGGAGCTATATATTCAGAACATATGCGGATCACTGAGTTTAATTTCATGGGCTACATTTTAAGATGAATGCTTGCAATTTTAACTATGTCAAGATGAACGTAATTAGGGATGCAAAGCTCTTAGGACCAACTTCAGTGACTGAAGGGAACAGTGGTATTTAGTCCTTGAAAGAATAGCTCTGGTGAGGGAAGGCAGGAGCCAGCTACCTGGAGAATTGATCTCAGGGAGATCTGGTGTGTTAAGTGCTGGTACAGGAAACTAGATCCCTGTGGGGACAGAGGGGCTCTAAGAGTGCAGACTTGTGACTCTGTAACTCAGGGCTGCTAACCAATGGGGTGGCCTCCTTGTGACACAGTGGGTGGGTGTCCCTGCAGGGGCTAGGCGCCACCTGTGATCCTGCAGGTGAGAAGCCCTCCCTGGGCGGGCAAATGGACTCCTGACCCTGAGTCTCGGAGTCAGGGAGCAAGTACCACCAACGAAGGGTTCCATTTGGGTGGCTGGCTCAGGAGCTATGGGTTCCCAACACAGTAATTTGTATTCAGAGAACAAACGTAACATTGTCTGACTTTAAGCACACTGAAGGCATGGACTTTGAGGAGTAAACACTATCTGGAATGGTGCTGACTGCAGCTCAATTAGAAATGCAGACCCCTCCAAGACAGAAGTCTGCTGTTCATTTATTGAGTTCCTCATCCTCAGTGGCTGCCTGACCTAGCTTGGCCTGGAATCCTCTAGAAGGTTTCATCTTATCCATGCCCTGTTTGGGCAGACCGTTTCAGAGAGCCCCTCTCAGTTCTGTCAACTCAACCACATACTTCAAGCTGCCTGGTCCCCACTCCAGACTCTTCACTCTGGTTTTGGTTTCTGCCTTCTTTCTTGGGTTTTCTGGATGGTTCCTCACTTCTTGAGGTTGCTTTCATCCAGTTCCTGGACCTCATTGCTCCTCTGGCTGCTCTTGGGGTTTAGTCCTGCCCACCCCCTCTGGCTTTGGGAGCTTGTAGCCCAAGTCAAGTTCTCATTGCCCTGGAGGAAAGGGCCAACAGGCATTCAATAGCCCTGCAATAATTCCATTTATTGACTATCTATTTCTGTGCCAGACATGTAACAGTCTATGTTTCATTTAATTCCTGTAATGACATTTCAATGCAGGTGTTATGCCCATTTCACAGAAGAAGAAACTGAGGTTTAGTGGCTAACTTGCATAGGTTACTCAATGAGAAACAAAACTGGAATTCAAACCTCTCCATCTGCTTCCCACATCTATATTTTTCTCTAGTTTTGAGCCAGCACTTTAATAAAATGATGCCAGGTTCTCAGTAAATATTTGTTGATTAATGCTTTTTTTGTTTGTTCACTTGCTTTTAGGGGATGAAGAAAAACATTCTACTCATTTTCTTTAAAAAAAAAAAAAAAGGCCTTGATCTTAGGACTCTCCTGAAACAGTGGTGGAGTGGATTTAAAATGAAAACTCTATGTTTGACAAATTTGCTGTGAGATTTTATACTTGAATAATTCTAAATGGGAAAAGAATCATTTCTGTGGGCCTACTGAAGTTTCAGCTCTCAAAACTTAATTGAAATTATAAATGAAATTTTAAAAAATTCAGTATAGCAGGCATGAGTCATACTATCTGATAAAGACTCTCATCACCAAGTAGTGGCTTGAATTTAATGAATAACAAGTCAGGCGATGGCCCAGATGACAAATGTGTGTGGTACCAATTGTGGCAGCTAGGGCCTGATTCAAAATTTATAAGTATGGGATGGATTGTCGGGAAATTCTTTGACTTTACCCAATTCCTCTCTTTCTTTGTAGCTTAATACTCTGAACAAAACATATTTTTTAATAATAAGCACACATTGTACTTTTATTCCCCCTAGGGAAGAGAAAAATCCAAACCCGGAAACTGTAACTATCAAACTTCATGAGGCAGCAACTCTGAGCAGAACAGAAATACACCATTACAGGCTTCCTCGGTTTCCAAGGTGGCAGGAGTGACAGAGATGTACCCCTCATCCCACAGGCAGATGGGACCAGAGATCCAAGCCAGCACCAGGCTCCATGCTCACTGGGTGTATGGCTCTGGCTAAGCTGTTTAACCAGCTTCGGACCCCCAGTTTTATCATCAATAAAAAGGGATATCTCCCTTTTTATATAAAGGGATATATTAAGCAAAACGTACAAGAGAGCATAGTAAACTATAAAGCACTCTATGGAAAGTGGTTGCCACTACTTTAGTCCACAGTATTCCAGTGGGGAGAAATCAACTCATCTGCTATTAGAATTTTACAAAATAGAAATAAAGTCATGGACGTAGGAAAAAACTTATGGTTACCAGGAGGGAAAGGGGAGGATAAATCGAGAGATTGGGGTTAATATACATACACTACTACATATAAAACAGGTAACTAATAAGGACCTACTGTATAACACAGGGGACCCTACTTAATACTCTGCAATGAACTATATGGGGAAAAAAAGTCTAAAAAGACTGGATATAGGTATGTTTATAACTGATTCACTTTGCTGTATAGTTTCAAGTATACAGCTGTATACTAACACAAGACTGTAAATCAACCATACTCCAATAAAACTCTAAAAAATAAAAAAGGGGATCCTTGTTCGAAAATTGCCCACAACATGTTCTCTCCCTGATCACTGATTTTTTTTCTCCTTTGTACTCATCATTTCCTAACATAATATGTTTGATGATTTGTCCACTGTCTGTTTCTGCATACTAGATGATTTCCTGAAGGCATTGTTTTTAGCTACTTTGTTCTGTG
Source organism: Muntiacus reevesi (assembly GCF_963930625.1). Taxonomy (NCBI): domain Eukaryota; kingdom Metazoa; phylum Chordata; class Mammalia; order Artiodactyla; family Cervidae; genus Muntiacus; species Muntiacus reevesi. Next base: position 28,039,574 of record NC_089250.1, read on the forward strand.
TTGTATCTCAGAGCCTTGAATGATAGTGACACATACTAAGCTCAGTAAACTCTTGTTGAATGAATACATGTCAAATGATATTTCTAGTTTCAATGACCCCATCCTAGCCCCAACTGGGGTACCAACATTGCTTTGGAAGGAGGCTTTGAGAGTGATTTATTCATCCATTTATTCATTCACTTTACTGATGTTTATATAATGTCTACTATTGGCAAAGCTCTGGACTAGGTGATAAGGGAACCATGCTAAGTGTGAGGTATGGATCTCAATCAAGAAACAAATAAGATCATCTGTACCCTTTTTCTAGATGTATGTTACTATATGACATCTATTTTTCTCTTTCTGACTTACTTAACTCTATATGCCACTCTCTAGGTCCATCCATATCTTTACAAAGGACCCAATTTTGTTTGGAAATCCAAAAGGAAGGGGATTTATGTCCATACATGGCTGATTCATTTGTTCATGATATTGTAAAGCAATTATATGCCAATAAAAATTAATTTAAAAAAGAATATTGTAAAACAAAGCAAAATAGGCTTTGTAAACACACACACACATACACAAAGGTTTTCAAATACATATTTAAATGATAGTGAAAATCACTCAGTTGTGTCTGATTCTTTGGGACCCTAATGGACTATACAGTCCCTGGAATTCTCCAGGCCAGAATACTGGAGTGGGTAGCCTTTCCCTTCTCTAGGGGATCTTCCCCACCCAGGGGTTGACCCAGGTCTCCTGCATTGCAGGCAGATTCTTTACCAGCTGAGCCACAATGGAAACCCAAGAATACTGGAGTGAGTAGCCTATCCCTTCTCCAGCAGATCTTCCTGCCCCAGGAATCAAACCAGGGTCTCCTGCATTGCAGGTCGATTATTTACCAACTGGGCTATCAGGGAAGCCCAAATGTCCCCTAATTTCCAGGTTCCATTCTACTTGGTATCTTTATAGCTCATTTATAGATATCTTGCTTTGGGCGGCTTTGTCTTAGATTTAGAAGGTTTCTCTTAATTTCCAAAGTGATATTTGGGTGCTGAAGAGGAAATACTGTGTTCTCTGGTTTCTTCCACACTTGCTTAGGAAATGGTTGCAATTACACTAGATATGTATGTGTGTAGGGTGCACAAAAATTTAGGTAGAATTTATTTTGTTATATTAGATATTGATTACACATTTGTTTCTATGTACAAATAGAAAAATATGACATCCTTTGAAAACCTCTGCCTCTCTCACTAATTTTTTTGTAAAATTTTACTGTTTGATAATTTAGTTGTTGATTTTTTTAAAAATTTATTTACTTATTTTAGAGGACAATCACTTCACAGCACTGTGATGGGCCCTGCCACACATTGTCACGAATCAGTCACAGCTGCTGAAAATTAATATCTACTTTATAATGAAGAGGAAATAAAATAAAAACTTCCAAGCAGAGCAAAACTTGAACTTCAGCTTATTGCCAGCTGTCACTGAAAAGGCTATTGAAGTTTGACTTATAGAAGCAGGAGAAAGTTTTGAGTGTTTTTCTTTTTTTCACTGCAGTAAGCTTCATTTACAAAGTCATGCTGGTTTCGCATGTACAGCAGAGTGATTCAGTTATATATATATATATATATATATATGCATGCATTTATCTATTCTTTTTCATTATAGGTTGTTAGAAGTTATTGCATATGGTTCCTTGTGCTACACAGTAAGGCCATGTTGATTTACCTATTTTATATATATTAGTATGTGTCTTAATCCCATACTCTGAATTTATCTCTTCCCCCCACTTTCCCCTTTGGTAACCATAAGTTTGTTTTCTGTGTCTGTGAGTCTGTTTCTCATCTGTAAAGAACTTTATGGTAGAACTTTTTTTTTAAGATTCCACATATAAGCAATATCACATGATAATTTGTTTTTCTCTGTCTGAATTGCTTCAGTTAGTATGATAATCTCTAGGTCCATCCATGTTAAATAAGTGGGTTTAAAAGATAACATTAATGAATAAGGTTGATGTGAAAAAAAAAAACCAAAAAAACAGGTCCCTTAGCAAAAAAGATTAAAACGGAAATCCCTGTTGTAACGTGGTGGCTTTTAAATAAGCCAGTGGTCGGTGACTTTGTTTACACTGCAGTTGGGGATCATTTTACTTAGGAAGCTGCTCATTCATCATTGTACTAATGAGTTAATAAGCAACTAGATTCCTGTTTTTCCTAGTTGTGTGCTGCTGCACTTTACTTCTGGGAAGCAATAGCATAAACAGTTTGAAAGGAAGGGTTCGAGAAGGAAAGAAAACTTAGAGCTAGAGACTTTCAGAAATATGCTTGCAGAATATGTATCTCAAAGAATAATGCATTATTGCTAGACTTAGAGTGCAGAAAATGTGTCACAATGATGTGTATTTATATACAACAAAAGTGCCAATGAAGGAAAAAGTAGCAATTAAGTGGAAGAGTATCTCTTTTGAAATCTCAATTTTTTAAAAGTGTGGATTGAAATTCTGCCCCCAAATGCACACCTGACCATCAACGAGGCCACTGAAAGCTCTCCCCCCACAGCCCCAAACCTCTCCCGTCAGTCAGGAGGGGAGGGGGGTTTTTACATTGGTAAAGTTTACAGCAATGGGAGGAAGCCTTCAAGGGAAAAGCAATTTCAGAGTCACAGCAAATCTATCTGAAAGCAGTTAGATGAAGAAAAATAAGGTCAGGCATTTGGGCATTCCTCTAACAGCACTATTTTGGTGGAAGCAAAACTATGTAGTTACTGATGTAACTTCCATCCAAACATTTGGGTCTTTTCAGGACAACACTGCAGTGATGTCCTTAAGGTCGTGACAAGATTCTTTAACTGAACTCCTGCATCGCCTCCCTCAAGCCCCACCTGCCCTCACCTAATCCTACTCAGTTATTTAGACCCAATTATTTAGTATATTGAGCCTATTTGTCCAGATTATTCTTTCTAGGCTGTAAGAACCTATAATACAACATACCCTGTAGTTGCACTCAGATTCAGACACATTATCAGAACTTGAATTTTAATATTGTGGATGTGTATTGGATAAACCACTGTACCTAAGAGTATTTCCCCAACAGTCCTAGGAAATCAGAAATCAAACACTGGTTCTCCCCTGGGAGTGCTTTGTTTTAGGCAAGTACTCTTCATTATTATTCCAAAAATTTTTTTACATATATTATGTTTAAAAGGGCCTTGGAGCCAGTTTCTATATTTAATGCATTGTTTTCTTTTTCTTTGAAAAATCATTCTGTTGCTCTTAGAATGGGAGGAGTTCTGTACAGATGCTTCAATAGCAGAACAGTAACAAACAGATGTAAATAATTACTGTGGTCAGGCATTGTGCCAAGCACTCAATTTATCTCTTAACTCTTTATCCCCATTGTACAGATAAGGAAGAGTCACAGTGAGAGCTGAGATGAAATTCAAACTCAGACAGCATGGTTCCAGTGTCCTCACATTATTCCATATTGTTTCTCTAACAAGCTTTGTCTCCTTAGGTTAAGAATTCAGAAATTTTGTATGGCAGCTGCTACGGACTGAATTTGTCCCCCACCAAATTCATATGCTGGAGTTTTAACCCTCAATATAATGGCGTCCTTGGGAGGTGATTAGGACTGGATGGGGTCATGAGATTGAGATTAGTGTCTTTGTAAGAAGAGGAAGAAGGACTTCTCCGGTGATCCAGTGGCTAAGACTCTCTGCTCCTGATGCAGGGAGCCCGGGTTTGATCCCTGGTTAGGGAACTAGATCCCACTTGCCACAACTAGGAGTTCTTTTGCTGCAGTTAAAGATCCTGTGTGCTGCAGCTAAGACTTGGCACAATCAAGTAAATAAATAAAATATTTTTTAAAAAAAAGAAGAAGAGGGAGAGACACCAGAGCTTCCTCCCTGTGACGCTGAGGACACAGTGAGAGAGTGGTCATCTACAAACTGGGAAGAGAGCCCTCACCAGACACCATATCTGCTGGCACCTTGACCTTGGACTTGCTGGTCTCCAGAACTATGAGAAATAAATTTCTGTTGTTCAATCCACCTCATCTAGGGTATTTTTTTAAATAGCAGCCTGAACTAAGACATGGCAATTCACCTGTCCATCTTCTATATGCCTACCCCTGATATTGCTGATAGGCAGTGAAGAATAAGAAGTTAAGAAGCTATGAAAGTAAGCAGATGGGCAGTGGTTTTTAAGAGTAATGTTAATACATGTGTTATAACAGCAATTAAAGATATTTATGGAGCCAGGAAATTTGTTTGCGAATATGTGGTCCAACTCTTGTTATTTCATAGAAGGAGGTAGAATCCAGAGAGGTTAAGTGACTTGCTCAAGGTCACACAGAAGTTAGAACAAGGTTATTTATTTTGGGGAATTAGAGAAGACTGATTTCTGTCTATGGGGTAAGTAGAGTCTGCTCTAAAATAAAAAGCTCTCATTTTCCTCCCAGGTTGACTCACAGTAGTAGATGCAATTCTCGTTTTATTATTCTAATGACAAGATCACACTGCTTCTGATTAGAAAAAGTCAAAATATGAGACACAATTAGAATCAGATGATGCTTCTTAAAAATAATTCAGAAGCCAACAAATTCAGTGCTTTGTCATTTTTTTCTCTTTCTAAGATATAGTCAATAGAACTGAATCATTACAATGAAGCATGTGACAGAAATGTTGACTATTTCTGCCATGTCTGTCTATTTATGACTTCTTCAGACTGCAGCAATTGTCGGCAATAAATAGATGATATTCAAACAGTGGACTGATTTGCTATGCAGTATTATAACTAACTCAGAGTAGTTCATTCTTTGGGTAAATTATACTTGTCAGAACTGAGAAAATGGGTGAAAAAAATGCACTCCATCCAAAATAATAACCAAGGGTCATTGTGTATTTTCTTGAAAGAAATATCAAAATACGCACATTTTAGACACAGAATAAATCAGAGTAGAAGATTCTGTGGAAGTGAGTCTTTCCAGGAGCAGTTTGATATATTAAAAAAAAGTCCATCTGCTTGAATTTTATAAACTTGCCAACATTCCCTTGAGGGGGATACTAGAGTGTACATGTAAAGAAACCACTTTCTTCCTCAGGTGTTTACCAAGTCCAAGCAAGGCCAAGTAAAAAGGCCAAGAACACAACACACCAGCCACCAGCCTGGTGTTCCTGAGTGTGGACTTTTCAGCTTCCAAATTACTGGCATCACAATTTCACTCAGGCTGTGCTGGCTGGGCCAGCAGTGGTTAGAACCATTCTTTGAAGTCATAAGCCCGAGCACATTATGTCTCAGCTCAAATTCCTCCAACACTTCCCATCTGATTCAGAGTAAAATCTAAAGTGTATACACCAGCCTAGAAAAAAAAATTAACATTATCCGGAACACTTTTTCCTGACTCCCATTCATCTCCTCCCACTGTCCTTCTCTCTCCTTCCCTTTACTCCAGTCCCTGGACAAGCCATGTTCCCTCCTCCTGGCCATTGCACTTACTGTTCCCTCTGCCTGGAACTCTCTTTCCCCAGATAGAGTCTGGTGGTGCATATAGGGCTTCTCTCAATGGAAAGCCATATGGATCACCCAGTCTCAACCACATCCTTTCCCCTGCGACCTCTCTTTGCCCTCCTAGGCTGCTTCACTTTGCTTTATGGCATGCCCATCACTGGATACAGTACAGGTTTGTTTATTTTCTGCTACCCTGTTCCACACACAGGGACTCCCATGAAGGTGGGGATGGGCATGTTTTGTTCTCTGCTTTATCCGCAGTGTTTGGGCAAGTATCTGGCATATCACAGACACTTGTTGAAAGAATGACTTCATAGAGAATTCAATTAAACTATTTCTTCACTGACTACTGGCTGCATGTCTGCCTGGTGACATCACTGGAGAGACACTGCAGTCCCTTAGAGAGACCACTAGGGCGGCTAAGACTGATCACGTCACTGGTCAGGATTGAGATTCAATCACTGCACCCAGGATAGGGCTTGAACTTGACCACTGGGACAAGAGAGAAAGAGATATAAATGTCACCGGAAGGATTTCCTCTAAGGGCAGTTTTTATAATCAGCCAAAAGTGCCTGTATGTTTACTTTTGTGTATAAAGATTCAGCCTTGCTAATGTGATCAGTTCCCACTTAGAGTTCCTGTTTATTCAGAACAGTTCCCCAAGAAAGTTAATTTTGGCAAGAGGAGAATGCCAATGTTTTTTAATCTTAACCCCCTCTTCATTGTATGTGTGCGTGTACACTCAGTTGTATCAGTCATGTTTGACTCTGTGCAACCCTATGGACTGCCAGGCCAGGTTCCTCTGTCCATGGGATTCTCCAGGCAAGAAGACTGGAGTGGGTTGCCATGCCATCCTCCAGGGGATTTTCCCAACTCAGGGATAGAACTTGGGTCTCCTGCATTGCAGGAGGTCTCTTTAATGACTAAGTCCCCAAAGAAACCCATTTTTAGTTTAACACTATGAAATTTTCCATTGTGGTGAAAGGTGTTCTTTTGTTTGTTTGTTTTTGTAAATATAAAAGTGTACCTGTAAGTGTATCTGATTGATTGAAAGTGTACATGGTAAAAATTGCTGCTCAAGGAAATCAACTTTGTATTTCTTCCATTTGGGCATCTGGTCAAAAAAGAAATTCTTGGCTGCAGAGATCTGAAAACCAGAGTGAAGGAGTATGTTCACTTTTGACCTGTTTTTCCTTTGGCATTTTGGGCATCGCTGAGAGTCATGTGAAGAAACAGAAGAGCACAGAAAGCGAGGCTGTATGTCAGGAGACATTTCTCAGGCTGTGATCACAGATCCTCAGAGAGGTGATCAAAGCCTCCTTGTTGGAGTCATTTTCAGCCAGACTGGTCCAGACGCTGGAGATGTAGGGAATAATCCTCTCTAGACACCTTAACGCACAGGGGAAGGAGGGGTGAAGATGATCTAATAGATTGTTCCCTTTTGTAGTGGGTATTGATTAAGGCCAAGGGAATACCCAGAGCAACTCTTGTCCATAGTAAAAAAGCAACACAAACTTATGGTTGCCAGGGGGAAGGGTAGGGTAGCGAGAGTCAGGGAGTTTGGGATGGACATGTACACACCGCTATACTTAAAATAGATAACTAACAAAGACCTACTGTACAGTACAGGGAACTCTGCTTAATGTTATGTGACAGCCTGGATGGGAAGGGAGTTTGAGGGAGAATGGATACATGTATATCCGAAACTATCACAGTCTTGTTAATTAGCTTGACTCTGATATTTTAAAAAAAGTTAAAACACACACAGACACAAGCGACACAACAGCAGTGCCAATGACCAGCCAGTAACTTAGAAGCCAAAAGTAAAGATCATAAATCCAGATACTGATTTGCAGGCTTTTTAATGCCACCTCCTCTAAACAGTAGCATAAAGCACAATGTTTTTTTTTGTGGCCCCCCGTTGCTGTTGAAAACAGCTTTGACTCTAGTTGTAAGAGAGGATGTTTGCCTCGCTCATAGCTCCCTGAGTGCATGGATCTTCATGTGTCCTCCTTGACTTAGGCAATTTCCTCACATAGATAAATAAGAAAAGTGTGCTGAGAATATACAAGGATATACAGAATAAAGGGAATAAAGACATCCAGAGGCACCACTGAGCACCAGATAACTCCAGAACAGAGAAATAAACAGCCGCTGCAAGGTCACTTGAAAATTTCTGTCTTTACTCCTACTTACTGAATCCCCCACCTTTCCAAATAATTCAAAGAGTTCAAAATAAATAAATCTCTATTTATGATGTCTATTTAGAATGATGCCCAATGTCATTCATCATCCTCTCCCCTAGCATGTAAAACCATTTGTTTAGAAAGACCATTTCCATGATAATGGAAATCTGTTCAGGGTTCTATAACAAGTACCATAAACTGGGTAGCTTATAAACAACAAAATTATATTTCTCAAAGTTCTGGGGGCTGGAAGTCCAACATCAGGGTGCTGGCTTGGTTGGGAACTGGTAAGAAAGTTCTGGGCTACAGACTGCCAACTTTCTTCTGTGTCCTCACATGGTGGGAGGGTTCAGGATCTCTCTGGGATCTCTTTTATAAGGGCACTAATCCTATTCATGGGGGCTTCACCCTCATGACCTAATCACTTCTCAGACACCTCACTTCCTAACACCATCACATTAGAGGTTAGGTTTCAACATAGGAGTATTGAGGGAATAGAAACATTCAGACCATAACACTAGATTTACCCTATATTCATGTCTGCCCATGAAATTCATGTCTGAATTTCTGCTTGAAGATTGATTTTTACAGCATTCTGTAAATCATATATTGGTATCTGATTTTTCTCACACTATTGAAGAAGTAAAAAATCTGAATTTCAATTGGGTTCAATTAGTTTCTTCCTTTTATCCGGATACAAGGAGCAGCAAGATAATTTGTGCTGTCTGCTCAGTCGTGTGGATTGTAGTCCACCAGGCTCCTCTGTCCATGGAATTTTTCAGGTAGAAATACTGGAGTGGGTTGCCATTTCCTACTCCAGGGGATCTTCCCAACCCAGAGATGGAACCTGTGTCTCCTGCACTGGCAGGCAGATTCTTTACCGCTAGCACCACCCGGAAAGCCCAAAGATAATTTAAAAATAGCTAATAAATACCAGTAGCAGAAAAGGATCAGGAAAAGTTTTGTTATTCCATTAGGCTGTCTCTTAAAAGTGAAGCTAACATGACCACAAATGTAAACTCTATACATGTGGAGAGAGGTCAGCATGGAAGACAGGCTGTAACTTCATAACAACACATGAAAAATGAACACAATTTGATTCTAAATAAATCTAAATAAATAAATAAATCTAAATAAATAATAAATAAATCTAAATAAATTCTAAAATAGTTGGCAATGTTAGAAGTCCAAGAAATTTAAGCTTTTTTGGAACACGTACATTAAGCTGGAGACCCTAAGAAATGAAATTGATTTTTGGAATTCCTAGTATACTTCTAGAGTACATTTTCACAAAAATTGTGAATTCAAAAAGATAACTCAATGATCTATTTTAAAAAGTAGAAATTCATTCAGAAGAAAAAGGATGGTTCTATTTAACATATCATTAGCTGATTTCACAAGTGAGTCTGTTTGTTTCTTCTACTTACAATAAAATATAAAATAAAATAAAATCCTGAACTGTGAATTTGAATCAATGAAAATCCACTTCTTTACACAAGTGTTTGGATTGGCATTTGAACCTTGGATTGAGGCAAATGATCCAAGGCATTGTTTTTAACCCGTGGAATTGAAAAATAAAGACTCCGGGGCTCTCCTGGTGGCCCAGTGGTTAAGAATCCTCCTGCCAATGCTGGGGACGTGGGTTTGAATCCTAGTCCAGGAAGATTCCACATGTTGCAGAGAAACTAAGCCCACACCACAGTTACTGAAGCCCATGAGCCCTAGAGCTTGTGCTCTGCAACAAGAGAAGTCGCCACGATGAGATGCCTGAGCACCTTCACTCTGGCTCAAGAGTAGCCCACCCTCACCACAACTAGCCCATCCTTGCCACAAAAAGCCCATGTAGCAATGAAGAGCCAGTGCAGCCACAAATAGATAATTAAAAATAAACAAAAATAAAGACTCTTTATAGAAGACTAACAGTTTTGTTTTTATTTTAGTGGCTCCATATCATTTCTTTTTATATTCAGTGATAAATGGACATTATATATTTTCTTTAATAGCCCATTCTGTGATTTCACACAAGTGCTGAGGCCAGCAGGATGGCTACTCTGAGGATGTGTGGCCATGTGGCAGGGCAGGAGGTGTGAATTTCTGGGAATGAGGCTCTATCACTGTTGAGTCCACCCCAGGGCTGGAGGACCACGTGAACACTCATCCACTCAGAAGGCCCAGTGTGTATAAACTGCAGGGAAATTTCTCCAATGCCCTTGCGTCTTCCTTCCACTTTATCAGAGATGCGTCATAGAATAACAAGAAGCAGGAGGCCTATCTGGAATAGTGTTACGTGGAGTTTTTATGAAGCCATGCCTCTGCTATTGTGCTTAGTTGCTCAGTCGTGCCTGACTCTTTGCAACCCCATGGACCTCCTCTGTCCATGGGGATTCTCCAGGCAAGAATACTAGAGTGGGTTGCCATGCCCTCCTTCAGGGGCTCTTTCTAACCCAGGGATTGAACTCAGGTCTCCTGCATTGCAGGCAGATTCTTTACCATCTGAGCCACCAGGGAAGCCTAAGAATACTGGAGTGGGTAGCCTATCCCTTCTCCAGGGTACTTCCCAACTCAGGAATCAAACTGGGGTCTCTTGCATTGCAGGTGCATTCTTTACCAGCTGAGCTACCCATTTCAAATGTGGCTGAGTGTTTGGTGACGTATTAGAAATTGATTTGAAAGTAATTAGACATGCTTGGGATCCTTTTCTTCCCACGCCAAGTCATCCTGTTAGACTCACATTTTATTTCCTTACTATTTGTAGAGTTTTTGGCTGCACAGCAAGCTTCACATTATTTGTGGGATGGTAGCCTGCAGCAGATTTTTATTTTTAAACTACGTTACCGCTCCACACACAAAATTGTAAATTTCCCTCGTCCAGTAGTAACAGTGACAGCCCCATGTTTCACAATTTGTCCAGTCTGTTCCTCTCCATACAGAATAATTAGCAGGCTGTCTGGAAGACTTCCTTATATGTTCTCCAGGATGAGACTATGCTCCTGGGCTATAGGTGCCTTTGGCATCAAGTCTGCCACGCCTTGGGTCCCCTGTTCACAGGAATGAGGCACATTTAAGGTTTTCAATGGTCAAGTCTGGAGGGATGAAGTGTCATCACTTCCAGAGGGAAATCAGTTTCTGAAGATGAGAAAAACGGTCCCCTGTGGAAGAAGAACCCTGAACTGGAGAAATGGCTTGCAGGCAGCCTAATTCTACCACCTGAATAAAAAGAGGGGAGGAGACTAGAGCTCCCCGAAGTGGGAAGTCTAGTTTCTGATGTTGTCCCAGATGGAAGTGATGCCAAGTTAATATAACCTTTGGCATTTAAATTCTCAGCAGGCACAATGGCAATGAGGTGCAGTGGTACAAAAGTAAGATCTGGGGTCAACCTCTGCAGATTTGAGTCTTGACTGAGCTACTTCCCAGCTCTTTAATGGGGCAAATTAAACTATACAATCTGTGCCTCAGTGAGCTCATCTATTTTTTTTTTTTTCTTTTTGGCCGCACCACAAGACATACAGGATCTTAGTTCCCCAACCAGGAATCGAACCTGTGCACCCTGCAGTGAAAGTGTGCGGTCTTAACCACTGGACCGCTGGGAAACTCCCTAGCTTATCTGTTAAATAGGGACCACATCTGCCTTATAACGTTGTTGGGATTAAATGAGATAGTCCATGAAAATCACAGAGACAAGCCCAGTAATAATAAGCAAGGAATAAATATTAATCATACTGATCATAATAATTATTAATCTGGCCCAGGACAGAGTGTGAGAATTAATCTTTTTCTGCAAGAAAAAGACTTTGAATTTCCATCAAGAAGAGATGAATGTGATAAAGTTGAATCTAAAACTTAGAGGCAGAGATGACCTTACGGTTGCACAGAACTATGTGTGTTGGGAGCACATCCGGCTAAAATCCCAACAGGCTAAGTCAGGTCTTTACAGGGCAGATTTGACGCTGTCTCTGTCACTCATGGCAGCCTGCTTTGTTCAGAGAAAGTTCTCTGGATTTCCTGGCTTACGGGGCTCTAGCTGAGAAACTTAACAGAGGGGTGATGAGTGAGCAGAGGGTAGGTTCCTGCCACTACTTGACTTCCTTGTTGAGTGTTTGATAACGCTGGTTTCTGCTAGATAAGCCACAGGGTTCCCTGTCCTGTATGAGTCTTCCTAGCAATCAGAAAGGAAGCCGTCAGCTCCATGAGCCCTTTGGTGCCTGCGGAGGCTGGTGAATGACCTGTGGATAGTTTTGTAGCAAGGCATGGTTTGTTCCTACCATGTACAAGATGATTCACTCTAATCAACTGTAAAATCCAGTCACAAGCAGAGCATCACTGCGAGATATTTCCAAAAGGGGTGGGGGAAGAGACAGATGAAGGGATTTCAACTTTAGGGAAAAAATGTGCTTTGAGTGACAGAACATTTAATTATGGAATGTCACGGGCAGAGTTAAGAATAATAAGGTAAATGGGTCCTTTAGTTACCAGCAAATTCCAGTGCCTGTTCTTTTTAGTCTTTGCCTAAATGATACCGGTCCTGGGAAAACTGTCTAACATTTTAACCTGAGGCCCGAAATGTGATGGGGCCATTTAAAGGTCAGGGGAGGAGAGAAGGTTCGAGACAATTTAGTCTATCAGCATGCTGCCAGCTCCCGAGAGCCCAGGTCACTGCTCAAGGCTCCACAGCTAAATTGAAACCAAGGGAGGTCTAGGATCCAGGTCATTTGACCCCTCACCAAGGCTCAGGTCGTTTGTTTATACACCCCCACTCACCCCTTTAGGACTGGGGCGGCTCCAGCCAGAGCTGAACAAATTCAGTCTCCCTCCTTGACGTATTTCTGCACCCCCAGGGGACCGCTGACTGATGAATTCCACCACCACTACCCCTGGCCCATTTCAGAGCTAAGACTTCAGCACATTATTTCCCAAAATGGACTTTTCTGACCACCACGTTCTGGCTGCCTGCTTCTTCCTGTGCTTCTAAATGCCTAGCACCCCTGATCACCACATATCTCACATTCAGGCATAATTGCCTGTTCTTGAGAAAGAAGGAAAAAAAAAAAAAAGACAGTGAAATAGGAACAAACAAATCCAGAATTAAGAAACAATGAGGCAAACAGCAACTGGCCAACAACAAGCACTTCTAACCAAACCATATGCTACCCTTGGAAAATCTTTTCTCCTGGTTCCACTACAACAAACTCCAAGTTTTGTGAAAGCAGTGACCAGGCCCTCTCTCCTGCCTGTGGTGTTCCTTCCCTGGTACACAGAAAGTGCTCCAGAAATGTTTGTTTAATGAATATTGAATGAATGCACTAACTGTAAGTAATGACAGATAAATGACACCCTTCTTATGTCTTTTTTTCTTTAACCTAAACTTTTTTTTTCTGTTTCTCAAAAGAAATGTTTCCAGACTCTTCATCACCTGATAATCTTTCCTAGACAAACTACAGGTTCTCAGAATTCTGTTTATCTGATTAGGCAGAGGCTACATCATGCTTGCGATGCAGAGTGCTGGCCTATCTGGTTCATCTTCCTCACTATCTGGACCTGTGATTCTATTGTAGTTCAGTCACTCAGTCGTGTCCGACTCTTTGCAACCCCATGGACTGTAGCACAACAGGCTTCCCTGTCTTTCACCTTCTCCGGGAGTTTGCTCAAACTCAAGTCCATTGAGTCAGTGATACCATTCAACCATCTCATCCTCTGTCATTCCCTTCTCCTCTTGTCTTCAATCTTTCCCAGCATCAGGGTCTTTTCAAATAAGTCAGTTCTTCACATCAGGTGGCTGAAGTGTTGGAGTTTCAGCTTCAGCATCAGTCCTACCAGTGAATAGTCAGGGCTGATTTCCTTTAGGATTGACTGGTTTGATCACTGTGCTATCCAAGAGACTCTCAAGAGTCTTCTCCAACACCACTGTTCAAAAACATCAATTCTTCTGCTCTCAGCTTTCCTTCTGGTCCAGTTCTCACATCCATGCATGACTACTGGAAAAACCATATAGCTTTGACTATATGGCCCTTCATCAGCAAAGTGATGTCTCTGCTTTTTAAATATGCTATCTAGCTTTGTCATAGCTTTTCTTCCAAGGAGCAGGCATCTTTTAATTTCATGTCTGCAGTCACCATCTGCAGTGATTTTGGAGCCCAAGAAAATAAAATCTGTCACTACTTCCACTTTTCCCCCTTCTATTTGCCATGAAGTGATGGGCTCAGATGCCATGATGTTAGTTTTTTGAATGCTGAGTTCTAAGCTAGCCTTTTCTTCTTCACTCTCCTTTTTCACCCTTATCAAGAGGCTCTTTAGCTCCTCTTTACTTTCTGCTATTAGGGTGGTATCATCTGCATGTGTGAAGTTGTTGATATTTCTCCTAGCAATCTTGATTCCAGCTTATCTCTGATCCAACGAATGTTGGCAATTTGATCTCTGGTTCCTCTGCCTTTTCTAAACCCAGCCAGTACATCTGGCGGAGGAGGCAATGGCAACCCACTCCAGTACTCCTGCCTGGAAAATCCCATGGATGAAGGAGCCTGGTAGGCTGCAGTCCATGGGGTCACTAGGAGTCAGACAAGACTGAGTGACTTTGCTTTCACATTTCACTTTCATGCATTGGAGAAGGAAATGGCAACCCACTTCAGTATTCTTGCCTGGAGAATCCCAGGGATGGGGGAGCCTGGTGGGCTGCCGTCTATGGGGTTGCACAGAACTGGACATGACTGAACTGACTTAGCAGCAGCAGCAGTACATCTGGAAGTTTTCGGTTCAGATACTGTGAAGCCTAACTTGAAGGATTTTGAACATAATCTTGCTAGTACCTGAAATGAGTTCAACTGTTCGGTAGTTTGAACATTCTTTGACATTGCCATTCTTTGGAATTGGAATGAAAAGTGACCCTTTCCAGTCTTGTGGCCACTGCTGAGTTTTCCCAATTTGCAATATATTGAACGCAGCACTTTAACAGCATCAAAGGATTTTAAATAGGTCAGCTGGAATTCTATCACTTCCACTAGCTTTGTTTGTAGTAATGCTTCCTAAGGCCCACTGGACTTCACACTCCAGGGTGTCTGGCTCTAGCTGAGTGACCAAACCATAGTGCTTATCCTGGTCATTATTTTTTTGTATAGTTCTTCTGTGTATTCTTGCCACCTCTTCTTAATCTCTTCTGCTTCTGTTAAGTCCTTACCATTTCTGTCCTTTATCATGCCCATCCTTGCATGAAATGTTCCACTGATAGTTCCAATTTTCTTGAAGAGATCCCTGGTCTTTTCCATGCTATTGTTTTCCTCTATTTCTTTGCATTGTTCATTGAATAAGATTATCTCTCCTTGCTGTTCTCTAGAACTTTGCATTCAGTTGGGTATATCTTCCCCTTTCTCCTTTGCTTTTCACTTCTCTTCTTTCTTCAACTATTTGTAATGCTTCCTCAGACAACCACTTTGCCTTCTTGAACTTCTCGTTTTTTAGGATGGTTTTGATCACTGCCTCCTGTACAATGTCATGAACCTCTGTCCGTAGTTCTTTAGGCACTTTCTCTGCCTGATCTAATCCCCCGAATCTATTCATCACCTCCATTGTATAATCATAAGGGATTTGATTTAGGTCATTCCTGGATGGCCTAGTGGTTTTCCCCACTTTCTTCAATTTAAGTCTAAGTTTTGCAATAAGGAGCTCATGATCTGAGCCATAATCAGCTCCAGGTCATGTTACTGCTGACTGTATAGAGCTTCTCCATCTTCAGCTGCAAAGAATATAAATAAATATGATTTCAGTATCGACCATTTGGTGTTGTCCATGTTTAGAGATGTCTCTTGTGTTGTTGGAAAAGATGTTTCCTATGACCAGGGTGTTCTCTTGAAAAAACTCTGTTAGCCTTTTCTCTGCTTCATTTTGTATTCCAAGAACAGTCAGATTTGTGTATGTTTAAAAGTTTCCTTTCAGTTTTTCAATAGGTAAGGATAAGTTTCATTGTTTTTGTTTATATTTTGGATGATTATGGCCAATATGTATTGTCTGCCCCCTGCATCTCTTTCCCAGCGGGCATCGAGGCACAGAAAGAAAAGACTTGGCATCCCCAGGGACTAGGGCAACAGATGAGGGGGAGGCAGGTGGTGAGACAGACGTTTATGTGAACCATCAAGTGGGCTGAACTCTGGGAATAACGGAGTAAAATATAGAAACATCACCCTTGTAACTGTGTAGGAAAGAACCCTTGACAGCTCAATATCTATTATGCAGAAAATAGCAACTGCCAGAATCACCCAGGATTGCAAAGAAACCTTAAAACTGTTATGAATGAATGTCTAAAAGATGTGATCTAAAAAAGCACCATGGGATTTGGCAAGCACCTGTATGCAGGGTTAATTAAATTTTCACACTTTGGAAAAAATATATGAGTCCTACCTATACCTAAAATTCATCAATGATGACAGCATCCAGGGTAGTGAAAAATATGGAAGGAGGTCTTGAAAAGATCCTAAAAGAAATTCAGTTTTAGGGACTCATTAAGCTGATTTCTTATATCCAAAGAACTGCTGGAACAAGGAACAGATCCTAATAAGGTGTAGACAATCCAGCTTCTGGTTCTGCTGGTCAGCAGGACAGAGCAAAGTATTTGTTTTCAAAATGTGGACATCAGATTTTGGAGAAAAATCAGAATTATTTCTCTCAACAAATATCTGAGGATCCACTTTATTCATTTAATTGCTGGAGAAGACAGGCTTACTTTTATAGCTAGAAAAACAGGGTTCTCAAAGTGTCCTTGTCTTCCATCAAAAAGTTACAAATAACAAATGCTAGAGAGCTTGTGGAGAAAAAGGAAACTTTCTACATGGTTGGTGGAAATGTAAATTGGTGCAGCCACTATGAAGAATAGTATGGAAGGTCCTTAAAAAACTAAACATAGAGCTACCATATGGTCCTGTAATCCCACTCGTGCACATATATCTGGGGAAAAACATAATATTATTTGTAGCACTATTCATATTTGCAGGACTATTCATAATAGTCAAGACATGGAAGCAATCTCAACCTCCACTGACAGATGGGTGGATGAAGAAGATGTGGTATATATATGTATCTATATACCATATATATATATGTACACACATATATATGTATACATACACACACAGATACATATATATAAAATGGAATATTACTCAGCCTAAAAAAATGAATCAATGCCATTTGCAGCAACAAGGATGCAACTACAGATTATCATACTAAGTGAAGTCAGACAAAGACAAATATAATATGATATTACTTATATGTAGAATCTAAAAAAAATGATACAAATGAACTTGTTTCCAAAACAGAAATAATTTCACATACATAGAAAACAAGCTGATCATTACCAAAGTGGAAATGGGGGGAGAGGATAAATTAGGAGTTTGACATGTTCACACTACTATATATAAATTAGATAACCAACAAGGCTGTACTGTAGAGCACAGGGAACTGTAGTCAATATTTTATAAAAAACCTTTAAGGGGAAAGCATCCCACTGGGGTGTGTGTGTGTGTGTGTGTGTATGTGTGTGCATGAATTACTTTTCAGTACATCTGAAACTAACACAACATTGTACATCAACTATACTTCAATCTTTTAAAAAAAACACTTTTTAAAATTGGGAGTTGACTGTTTTTTTACACTCATTTACCAAAGGACAGAGGAAAACAAAGCTTGCAGACCATCCCACTTATATCTGGTTACTAAATATTGATCCTTCTACAGTGCATAAGCTTTGTCTCTACACATTTGGTGAAATAAAATGGCCCGTCTCTTTGCTGTCAATCAGTTGCAGAATGTTTTTGCATGTACAGCGTTAGACTAGGATGCTAAGTAGAATTTTTGCTCTCCTGCAGAGAAACTAGAAGTGAACCTTGCAAAAAATTCAACATCAAGTTATGACGAGAACTGTGTAGATTCAGGACCAGAACAGGGGCTCTTGCTCTGGAAATAATAGTCATTGATGGACGATATTCAAGAAAGTCCCAGGATGATGCACGAGTAATGTGCTAAGTGAGAATATTTTTATATAAAGGGCACCATATGTTTTAGGAAATGGGTCAAAACAAGTGGATTGTCTCTGATTTGAGTTTTCCAGAGAGGAAGTGAGGAAAGACCATCAGGACAGAAAAGCCAGGGAGAGTCTGTCCTGAGCATCCCCTACATTCCCTGAGGTGAGACTGGACTTTTCCCACTTGTCACTCTGTTGCTATCTTGCACCAGCCATGACCCCTTAGGTTCTCCTCCTTCTTACAGACTGAAATGGAGGCTCAGGAAGTCACCTGACTTCCCTGTAGAAATGCATCTTTCAAGTGGAAAACCTATGACTCAGATCATAGTCTGCTTCTCAAGTTCAAGTGTGCTGCACCAGCTTGTCCTGATCAGGATTCTTCTCTCTTCTCTGCTCCCTTTGACACCTAGCCCGTTGGCCCCATCCCAGCAAGATTTGTGTAAATAATGGGAAGTGGGTTTGCACAAGAGGGGGTTCTATATTGATTCAAAGCCAGAGGGTCAGACACTGCAAACAAAATATAAAGAAATGGATGGAACCCCTACCCTGACCTGCTGGTACACAAATAACCATAAGACAGACATACACATCCAGGAAGGCTTTGTGGAGGAATCAGCAAATGAGCTTAGAGGAAAGTCAAGAACTTCAGCTTGTTTCAGGCTGTACAGTAGTCACAGTTTTAAATCACACAGGGGTGGTGGAGAGGCAAGAATTGCCCAGGGCTAGAATCTGAACATCCCACTGGATTCCTTGGCCCAGTCTCTTCCTGTGGGTGGGCTGAGAATGGCTCTTCATTGTAAATGAGGTGGTGAACCCAGGATGCTTGTGTTGCTTTGAGTCCCAAATATCTACAAGTCTTTGTTCTTCTTTGATTAGAAAGAAAAAAACATTCTCCTCTTGTTAGTCTTTCATCACTTATGCTGTACACGCATGTGTTAACTAAGCTTTTCCCCTTAAATAAATTGTTTTGACATTTCTTTGTGTTGCTTCTGATCCATTTAATAAATGCAGCTGAGGTCTCTGCTGCCCATGGCTAGACAGGCAGAAGGAACAAACTTGGCCAGGCTAGCCTAGGGAGCCTTCGCTTCTCAGCAAGATGGAAAGATTCCTGACAGCAAATAAGAGGTTGAAAACGGCCTCCAGGGGTGACGTTTTTGCAATCTCTTTGGTGGGTAACCCCCTTTATTTCTAGAAAGCATGAAATGTTTGCCATTTCCAGAAGCTATGCGTCTTTGGAGAGAGCAAAGAAGAGCTCTCATTTTGCTAATAGCAAACCTCAGGTGAATTGTTAAGGGATTTCTGATGACAGAGGTGCTTCCAGTAAAGATCTGGAATAATTGACCCCATGGAGAATGTACTCAGTGAAGCAGAAAGGACAGTAAAACAATAGTTAGCAGATAAATGGAGAAAACAACTTGAAGTTTATGTGCTGATAGCTACAAACTCTTAAGCAGTGGATGCCAAAATTCTTCCTACTGCAACCTGGTGCCAAGCCTTTCCATACATCATACTTGGGACTTTCCTGGGGGTCCAGTGGTTAAGACTCCACCTGTCAGTGCAGGGGACATGGGTTCAACCCCTGATCCAGAAAGATTTCACATCCCATGGGTAGCTAAGCCCACGTACTGCAACTACTGAAGCCTGTGTGCCTAGACCAGCACTCTGTAACCAGAGAAACCACCGCAATGAGAAGCCCACACACCACAACTAGAGAGTAGCCTCCGCTCACCACTACTAGAGCAAGCCCTCGCGCAGCAACGAAGACCCAGCACAGCCTAAAATAAATAAATAAATGAAATTTACAAAACACATCCTACTTAGGGCGCTGTTCCTTTAAATGTGGTCCTGGAGAAGGAGGGGTGTCTTTGCTTTAGCACATTGTCAGGCTCTTTCACACTCATGCTGCTTTTGGTGAACTGCGGTAGTGATATTTATTATTCTTTGTGAGAGGCTATGTTGAGGCCCTTTGGGGATTGTGCTCATAAATTAATATTTATGATGAAGATTAATAAAACTGAAGTGAAAAAAAGTGGACTTAAAATTAAACTTTAAAAAGCCCTTCAATCTGTAAATCCATTTCCAGTGAAAGGGATGGAGGAGCAGTTTGTAACATGCATGTTCTGAAGCATTTATCAGTAGGCAAATCTCTTAATTGTAACCATTATATCCTGTTATGAATGATCCACTAATTTTTCAATTTCATTCTCCACTGTTTCTCATTCAAGCTTATTCTTGGTGGCTTTTTTTCCTCTCCAGATGCCTAGCTCTTCAGTTAAAGAAGAGCTTTTCCTTTTATCCTTTGTATTCTTGTCTACTCATATCCTTTCAGTTCCATATGAAAGAAAGTAATCAAAAAATTTTATAAAGGACTTTAAGCAAATTCTGTTCTACTTACATGCCCTGACCTAAACCAACTACCTGCTAGTCTTCTAATTGAATTTTCAAAGATCTTCAAAGAGTCACACTGGATGTATATCATAATTAATGACCCTCAGTGTTAGAAAAGTTTTTTTTCTGAAAGCACTCCTATTGTGGCTTTAATGTATATTCTTTGCTCTGTTGCAGTACACCCTCCATAGATAATGATAACATATATTCACACAGCACAAATTCAGGTTAACTCTTGACAAAGCTTCCTTCTGGGCACAGAGGGGTTAACAGGTTCTCAACAGTGGGGTGAATGCTCAAGGGATGTTTGGCCACATCTGGAGACATTTTTGATTGCTACAACTTGAGAGGTGCTACTGACGTCTTGGGGGGTAAGGGCCAGGGATGCTGCTAAAGATCTTAAAATGCACAGGACAGTGACTGCAACAGAGAATTGTTCAGACTGAAGTGTCCACAGTGCCCAGGTTGGCAAATCCTTGATTTGGAGGAATAAGGGCTGCAGGGTAAGGAGAGAACCTCAGAAACAGCTATAGGAAATTCAACTCCAGTATCAACTGTGCGGTTTAAATTGTTCAGCGTCTCATGGGATTAGTCAATGCAGAGTGAGTTTAGAGACAGAAACCAGCCTGGAGATCATCTGAGGTCTTGATAATTCTTACCCACATGATTTTAGTTATACTTTGGACCTACTCTTTACTTTATCATCGGATTACCAACCCAATTTGCCTCTATTTTTCATCAGGTAAAAAGCTGTAATTCACTATTTAGGAATTCTAATTTTTCAGGAAACATTTTGGCTTGGCCAGCTTCACTGTCAGCCTCTTGACATACTTCCCTGGCATAACGTGTGGGATTTATTTGTAATATAAACTTCTGGTTGGTTAGTCCCTGGCTCTGATTTTAGAAACTGCCACATTTGGAGAGGAGAGGGTTGGACTTTCCCAACATTAACAAGAGAGCTTGAATGTTTTTGTCCGTCCAGAAAACTGTCTATGTGTCAAATGTCAATGACATAAAAGTATTCCTAATTTCATAGCAGGCATGACTAAATATAGAATGGAACGAAACCTTCCAATGGCTTTGTGGAGCCAAGAACAATAATGATCTGTGGTACTGCAGAGTGAGTGTCCTTGCCTGACAACTTTTAAATGTATTGCCTGTCTTTTCAGCAGGATGGCCACAAGGGGAGTCAGTGCAGAGCCTATATTAAAACAGATTTCCCATCCTGGCAGCAAAAAGATTTTCCCATCTCATCACTGAGGTTGGAAAACAAGGTTCCATGTCCTGATGGGCAGTTGGAGCACTTTGTAAACCTTGAAGGGATCCACACTTGTAAGGCTTACCAAGATATTAATTTCCAATTGTTGGCAGAGCAGACAGTGCAGGCCTTTGATGGAAATAAATACAGGAAAACAACTAGATACTTGTTGAAGTCCTGTCCTACAAGCCATTTGGCCCTAGGAGTTAGAAAGCAAGAACTATTACTTCTGCCCAGGTTTTGCTTGGTGAATCTGAAGGAGTTATGAGCAATATCCTTCCTTCCCTGTGGGTCTGACACTGTTTCATGCAGAACAGTGTCAACTGAGGTCAAGGTCATGGGTTGATTCCTCCCATGGAAGCCAGTTTCTTCGAGTTCTGTGACCAAGCCAGCCATGACAGCCTTCCTTCGAGTCCACTTATGAGTATGAGATTGCCATTATTGGAAGGGGCAAAAATGTAGGGTTACTCCTGGCCCACTTCCAAAAAGGACATTCTTCAATGTCATGCTGATTTCATTAAAAAAAAAAAAAAGGAAGAAGACAGGAGCCTTTACATTTAATGTGATGCTATATATGTCATTTCTTGTTCCATTGAAAAAGCTATCTGTTAAAATTAGATGTCTGCATTGTGTCTATCTATTACCCTGGGAACCTTTCTTTTTCTCAGTCTGGAAGCTATGAGTCTGGAGCAAAAATGAGTCCATTTCTGCTTCTTCACACCCCTGTTAATGTTCTGACCTGGTGGATTCTGAAGGGACTGAGGAACAGAGGGTGATAGGGGTAGTGATGAGAAGCAAAGCCTGCCGGGGAAGAGTCTGGCTGATGCCCTGGGAAAACAGCTGCAAGATGAGGATGATCTGTTTGGTTTCTCCAAGCAACCTGACCCTGTTGCCTTATCCACAGACACATGGAAGGTTGCAGCCCAGGATATCCTCAGTCCTGCCCTCCAGTAAGCTGTCAGAGTGGTTAGCCTGTCAATCATTACACGGCCAGTCAGTGGCCAGGATGGGACCGGGTCTCAACAGTGCCAGTGCCACTGACAACAATGTGAGAAAGTAGGATGGGAGAATTCCAAAGAGCCTATGAGGTGGATGAAGAAGGAACCAAGAACTAGACAATCCAGCGCCCAAGGACCATGTGTCAAAAGAGTCCAATTAAACTCAGTGCAAAGTGCCAATGGAATCAGTTTTCTGAACACTTGAAACTAACACAACATTGTAAATCAACTATACTTCAATTAAAAAAAAGAAAAAGTCAAACTAAATTAAACTAAAAGGTGAGAGAAGTATCTCAGTAACCTGACAGGTTACCTAGGGGAGCTTTTCTGCTACTTACAGGCTCAGGCTGGTAGAACTGTAGTTAGGATGTGTGCTTGCCCTTTAGGAGAAGGTGACCACAACCTCACGACTGTCCCTGGAATGGAGCGAACCTCTCCTGCTATTTCAGCAGGATCAATCTTACCCTGGTCTAGAATCTCCCAGGGCGATGTTTCTGGTTGGATGCCCACAGGAGGAGAACCAACTGGCAAAGTGTGACCCCAGAAGAGTCTTGAGATCTTCTGGGACATTGACTCTAGCTTGCTCCTCAGGGGTTCCCTGAGGACACTAGACTGTGTTCCAAGCCTGCTAGTAGAGTCTGGTGGGATCATGGGACATACAGGTTAGAGGCCAGCAAGCCCAGCTTGCACCCATAGCCTCCTGTTCAGGTGAGCTCTGAGAGGCTGCAGGTGGAGCCCGCAGAGCTGAAGGCTGGTGCCTGGCCTCCCCAGGCCAGCATGGCGACCTCACACTGGGTGGTAGTATGTGTTCATCCCAGCCTCTCTGGGATGCCAGAACCCTCGCCTCTCTGAGGGTGGTTACCCACTCTGCAAACTGGTCTATGACAGAGTAAATGACTCAGAAAGTTTCTGATTCAGCCACAAATGAAACCGGAGAAGGCTCATTAAAGGCACTAACGAGTTCTCCCTTTCATGTCACTCCCCAGCTCCCTGCCTGTGCCATCTCAGCTTCTCCATTGCTCTCTCTCTGCAAGGCTGAGCCCCAGTGCCCTTCACAGGAGAGTGACCTTGCTGTGGCCGAGCTCTGAGAACCCAGGGTGCCTTCAGGTCTGAAAGGCATGTCCAGCTTGAAGGCATCTGATTGAGGTCAGGGGCTCCCTGCAGGCTATTGAGGCTTCACCAGGGAAGGAGCGAGGATGGTTGAGGGCATATCTGGGTTTCCACGATGGGAACAGTGTACAGGACATGTCTGTGCTCTCCGCCCCCCAGTCATATCTTGAAATCTCATCCCTAGTGCGATGGTGTTTGGAGATGGGGCTTTTGGGTGGAGCCCTTGTGAATAGGATTGCTGCTGCTGCTGCTGCTAAGTCGCTTCAGTCGTGTCCGACTCTGTGCAACCCCATAGATGGCAGCCCACCAGGCTTCCCCGTCCCTGGAATTCTCCAGGCAAGAACACTGGAGTGGGGTGTCATTGCCTTCTCCATGTGAATAGGATTAGTGCCCTCCTAAAAGAGACCCCAGAAGCTCCCTTGCCCTTTCTGCTATGTGAGGACACAGCAAGAAGACCATCTATGAACCAGGAAGAGGGTCTCACAGGAATCTGAATCTGCTGACACCTTGATTTTGGAATTCCCAGATTGTGAGCAATACATTTATCTATTATTATTAAATCTCAAGTTTTGTTACAACCTAAACTGGCTAAGACACATGCCTTGATTTTCTGATTGTGATGCCTAGAAAAGGTGTGAGTGAATTTTACTGAGATCTCTGAATTTTCTGCAGAAATGAAAAACCTTCTTCCCGTATAAAAAGAAAGAGTTAAAAAAAAAAAGCTGTGTCTTCTGCTTTTATTTGCCTTGAGAAAAACAGCTGTGTTGTGGTTTCTGTCATAAAGTGTCTGATCTTACACAGAGTGGGGTGGGGAATGGTTTCGTGAATTATAAAACACTGTCAAGTCTTTCTAAAACTATGGGTTATATATTTCATTTTGCAAATTTCTATGGCATTTGTGAAGAACTGGGCTGTTTCCCATGGCAAAACATCCTTTTGTGAGGACACAAAAGCCAAACTCAACTCTTGATCAAAATAGATTATTTGATGAAAAATAGACCTAAATCCAAAAGTAATGTTTTTGGTGTAATTATAAAGCCAAGACTTTAAATTCCTTTTAGATAATACTGATATTCAATATATTTTATGCCTTTCCTAATACCTGATATGGTAGTAGGTTGGTATTTGTGGTTAAATTGGTGTTGTAAGTCTTACTCAGGAGGCGCTGGAGTGGGTTTTCTGCTCGTAAGATGGGAAGGCAGGCAAAATCCACGGGGCTGTTGAAAGAGATAAGGTCTTAGAGAACCCAGACCTCAGGAGGAACTTGGAATGTGTCTTCCAAGTAGAGGAAACAGAGTGAAAGACTTGGTGAAACCAGGAGAGGCCTTCTGTCTAGGAGCCCCTTCCCCAGCAGGTGAATATTGAAACCATTCGGGAGGTCTGTTTTATTTCTTGGGGATCTTTTATGAGCAGGGGACACCATTAGCAGGGTGGACAGAGCACAGTAGTATTTGGCCTGCTTAAATGTTCAAGGTGTTCTCCCTGGCACTGGACAGAAAACTCCCCTGTTCAGGAGTTCATAGCTATTAATATTTTTGGAGACAAGTGCTGTGTCTCAGCTGCTGACAGATTGTTCTGGAAGCTTCTTTTGTGACATGGGAAGGCTTGATAAATACCTCCTAGTGCTGTGTCCTCTCCACTTGTACTCACAGCAACATGCAGAAAGCAACCCCTAGCCCTTCAATCAGGAACACAGAGCATCTGAGTCTTTGCGAGATATCTCAGTATCTGAGTCTTCGGTTCCCTGGGGCTGCTGGGGACAGTCCTGCAGTGTGGGCCTCATCCAGGGAGGTCAGTGCTATTAGGTGGAGCCATGCTGATGAGCTGTCATGTGGGTGGACATCAGCACCAGTTCTTCTGGAGCGTTTCTGTCATTGTAGCCCTCTCATGCCTCTCACCAGCATTGGCAAGGTGGGAGTAACACCTGAGAAGCACGCCTTAACTGAAGGGTGGCTGGGCAAAGCCAAACCTGGACCATGCGGGCACACGTAGCATAAACAGACAAGGAGATTTTTTTCAAAGGCATTTCTAGGGTGTGGCAGATGAAAACTGCCAAGTCAGTGTCTTAAATGTCTTCTGTCCAGTAAAATTTTAATCTTCTACCCTGGGATGAGCTTTGTGTGTTAGGCTTCTCTTAATTATGGGTCCAGCCACTTTGTTTGCTCATATAGTTCTTTTGTTTTTCTTTTTTTTAAGCAATGGTAAGTTTTTCATAAGTTCCTTTCTTTTCTTTCCCTCCTACAACAGATCTGGGAAAGAATCTTAAAACTAGAATGCCATCAAATCCTTTATGAAACATTTGGGGCTAATTACCCTTGCTGGAAATCTCAGGATATTTTTTTCTTTGCCTATCCCCCCACCACCTTCCCCCCCCCCCCATTTAAATGGAACACAGTTCAAGTCTCATAAATGCTTAAATATCGAGTTGTAAAGTTTGAGATGTCTCACGGGCACCACTGTCTGCAAATATGCCAGGCAGGGCTCTGGGGAGGTTCAAATTCAAACCGGTTTCCGCCTCTGGAACAGTGTGTTAAGTAAACCGGGCTGGGAGAACTTACATGCTCAGAGTGACAAGCAGTTCAATAAAGCTTGCTCAATTATATATTCAGGGTCAGTCCTAGCAATCCTGCCACCTCCACATTTAAATGGGGGGAGGGGAATCTCTGCATTGGCTGTCCTTTCTTTCTCCTTATCCAATTATCACCAGCAACTAAGTCCTTCATTTTTTTGGTTACTATGTAGGCGTTGAGGAAGAAGCCAGACCAGGCCAGGAAAATGCATCCGTTTTACGTTCCTCTGGCTGAAATCAAAGTCATGAATCAGAGCCCAAGCATTATTTACGCATCCCTAATATTTGCCTTCCTCACTTGCAGCTTCCAAGTGGTTTAGTGCTTCCCTGGTAGCTCAGAAGGTGAAGAATCTACCTGCAATGCAGAAGACATAAGAGACCTGGGTTTGATCCCTGGGTCAGGAAGATCCCCCTGGAGAAGAGAATGGCAACCCACTCCAGTATTTTTGCCTGGAGAATTCCATGGACAGAGAAACCTGGCGGGCTATAGTCTGTGGGGTCATCAAGAGTTGGACATGACTGAGCAACTAACAAACACAGGTGTGGAATAATTTTGGGGTGCACAATGATAAGTTGGGATACAAAGGGACAAAGGAAGGGATCAGATCTGCTTTGAACTCTGCTTGATAGTAGCCCTGCCCTGACCCAGTGTGCCTGACCACCAGGCAGCTGGGATAACTTGCGGATGCTTCCTAAGCTCAGGGCTAGAAGAACTAACTCAGCTGGACTTTCCAGACAAGTCCTTCCCTGAACTCAAGGAGCACATTTATGGGTTGAAGGTCTGAGGCTGAAACCAAGCAGCTGAGATGCAGAGCTTTCCCCCAATCCCCTACTCTGTCTACCTCCTTCTTCTCAGAAGCAAGCTGATACTGGAGGTACCTCCTGACATGGCAGAATTTTTCCTCCTCATCACAGAGATTTCAGGTGCTCTGGGTGGTGTGATAGTCACTTGTCCATTTCCTCATTTCCCCAAGTCACATAAATGTGACTTTTATTCATGGAACACACTTGATCTCCCTTAAGCCCCTCTACAGACTCTAGTGGCCACTGACTCACTTTTTAGTGCAACTTTAGTGCACTTTGCCATGGGAATAGAAACCAGTCTTCTTTCTCATCTTTTCTTTTACATCCTCCAATCTGTGCTTCTTTTCTTTTGCCACCTTTCTCTGGCTGAGCTATAAAGTGATCAGTTAAAAATCAACATGTATTTTAAAATAATGAACTTATTTCCAAAACAGAAAGAGATTCACAGATATAGAAAACAAATGTATGGTTACCAAAGGGGAAGTAGGGGCTCAAGAAGGGATAACTTAGAAGTTTGGGATTAGTATAAACACACTGCTATATATAAAATAGATAACCGAGAACCTACTATATAACAGTAGGACCTACTGTATAACACAGGCATCTACACTTAATATTTTGTAATAATCTACAAAAAAGAGTCTAAAAAGGAATATATAAGTATGTAAACTGAATCATTGTGCTGCATACCTAAAACTAGCTGAGCACCAAAGAATTGATGCTTTTGAAACGTGGTGCTGGAGAAGGCTTTTGACAGTCCCTTTGACAGCAAAGATATCAAACCAGTCAATCCTAAAGGAAATCAACCCTGAATATTCACTGGAAGGATTGATGCTAAAGCTGAAGCTCCAACAGTTTGGCCACCTGATCCAAAGAGCTGACTCACTGGAAAAGACCCTGATGCTGAGAAAGATTGAAGGCAGCAGGAGAAGAGGGTGACAGAGGATGAGATGGTTGAGTGGTATCACCGACTCGATGGACATGAGTTTGAGGAAACTCTGGGAGATAGTGAAGGACAGGGAGGCCTGGCGTGTTGCCGTTCATAGGATTGCAAAGAGTCAGACACGACCTAGTGACTGAAAAACAACACTACCACCTGAAACTAACATGACATTGTAGATCAACTATACTTCAATTTAAAAAAGAGACAAAAAAAACCCCACAAACAATCATTTTGGTCCCCCCCCCAAAAAAAAAATCAACATGGACAGCCTATTATGGTTGTAGGAGAACAACCAGCAAGCCAAACTATGGACCAATAAAAAAGATCAGCTGCTTTGGGCAGTGGTTGGGGATGAATAGACAGCAAAGATTTAGGACACTGAAAATACTCTTACGATATTATAACAATGGATACACATCATTATACTTTTGTCTAAACCCATAGGACGTACAACATCAAGAGTGAACTCTAAGATACACTGTGTACTTTGGGTGATTATGATGTGTCAGTGTTGACTGATCTTTGGTAAAAACTG
Organism: Muntiacus reevesi; assembly: GCF_963930625.1. Classification (NCBI taxonomy): domain Eukaryota; kingdom Metazoa; phylum Chordata; class Mammalia; order Artiodactyla; family Cervidae; genus Muntiacus; species Muntiacus reevesi. Next base: position 28,067,856 of record NC_089250.1, read on the forward strand.
CACCATTCTGCTGAATGAGGACACCCAGGGCAAAGAAGTTGTTGACTTTGGTATGGGGGGATTTGTGAGAGGAGTTTTGTCTTGTTCTAAATCAGAAGTTTTCTACATTTTCTAAAACTGCATTTTTTTTTTTTAGGTCGAGCTTTGCTTATGTACACAGTAATTTAGTTCACATAGGAATTAACATATGACTTCAGAAGAGTTTTCTTCGTGTACTTATCTGCCTGATTTGGGAAATATGGGTCCTAGCAGCTCAAGTATAGTAGCATATATTTCATCAAAAAGAACATAGTGCAGACAATAATTGATACTACCAAGATTGTTCCAAAGTTTCAAACATACTCAAATGTTGTAATATCTTTTATGATTCACAAAGCTTGTGATCCTCACATCAACTCTAATGGGTAGATTTTATAAATCCCTATTTTTGTATATAAGATACTGAGTCCCAGAGTTGGTGACAGATAATAACTACTACCAGGCTGGCTTCTCTGGTGGCTCAGTGGAAGAATCAGCCTGCCAATGCAGGGGACATGAATTTGATTACTGTGCCAGAAAGAAACCCTGGAGGAGGAAATGGCAACCCAATCTACTATTCTGGAAAATCTCACAGACAGAGGAACCTGGTGGGCTACAGTCCATGGGGTTGCAAAGAGTTGGACACAGTAACTAAACACAACAACAAACACAATACCACCAAGCTGATAACTGAAACTGGGTGTAACATTGTGATTTATCAGTAATATATATTTGGTCTTTATCCCTGTTCCTGGCACAGAGCTGCTAAAACCCTCAGATACCTTCAGTGATAAGAGTGATGAGATGCAGGCAAGAATATTGGAGTGGGATGCCATTTCCTTCTCCAGGGGATCTACCTGACCCAGGGATCCAATCCAGGTCTCCTGCATTGCAGGCAGATTTACTTAATTTTTTGACCAGAGTGAAAGAACAGCAAGATTCCTAGTAAGTTAGTGGCTGACTTGATCGCTGCCTGGTAACAGAGTGACCATGAGGTGGGGGAGAAACGTGGGCAGTGAGGTCATGTGGGGTCCCAGAAGTGGAATTAGTGTGGTAGCTCTGTTTAAAGACGGGCAGTCAGGATCTTGACTGTGGTCCACCCTTCACCTGCTGACTCTGTCCTCCTTGTCAAACCTGTCTACATGTACGTCCAGAGCCAGTGGACAGAGCAGGCAGAGGCCAGGATATAAAACTGCTTTTGCAGCACAAGCTTTATTGTGGTTCAGAGATGATACGTTTTGCTTTGTTCCAGAGCAAGAGTCAGCAAATCTTGCTCCTTGGGCTGGTTACCTGGTTTTGTAAATAAAGTTTTACTGGAACATAGCCCACACCCATTCACTTAGGTATGGTCTGTGGCTGCTTCCAGTTAGAAGGCAGAACTCAGTAGTTGTCACAGAGACTGCACAGCCTCAAGTCCAAAAAATTTCCTACATGACCCATTGAGTAGAACTTTGCTGCTTCTGCACCAGAATATGGTGGGGCTGGAGGTATGTGGCCATGAGGCAGCATCAGCTGCAGAGGAGATGGGTCTGGGTTTATTGTCATTAGCTCCTGACTGTTCACGGTTCTCAGTCTCCACTGAGCCATAGGCAGAGCTCAGAATGCTGTTTTAAAATGTAATTAAAACCACTGGTTGTCAACAACAACAACAACAAAAAAGAGTGATGAGATGTTTTTTGTTATTCATAAAAAGCCCCTTTCAATCACACCTGAGTTTATGTTAATGGAGTGACTTTTGGAAAGCCCCTAAGGAAGGGGATCACCGACTTGATGGACATGAGTTTGAGCAAGCTTGGAGAGTTGGTGATGGACAGGGAAGCTTGGCATTCATGGGGTCGCAAAGAGTCAGACACAACTGAGCAACTGAACTGAACTGTAGGAAAGGGACTGGTTCCCAGGGAAAATATTGTGAGATTAGAGGGTTGAGACCTCTAGGAAGGGGAGAGGGACTAGAGGTTGAATCAGTTGCCAGTCTGTAATACAGAGTGAAGTAAGTCAGAAAGGGAAAAAAATCATATTAATGCATATATACAGAATCTAGAAAAATGGTACTGTTGACCCTATTTGCAGGGCAGGAATAGAGATGCAGACATAGAGAACAGATGCATGGACACAACAGAGGAAGAAGAGGGTGGGACAAATTGAGAGAGCTGCACTGACATATATGCACTACCACGTGTAAAATAGATACCTGGTGGGAAGCTGTTGTGTAGCACAGGAGCTCAGCTTGGTCTCTGTGATGACCTAGAGGGATGGCGTGGAGGCTAGGAGGAAGGGAGGCTCAAGAAGGAAGGGATGTCATATACATATGGCTGATTCACTTCCTTGTACAGCAGAAACCAACACAACATTATAAAGCAATTATACTCCAATTAAAAAAATTGCCAATGGCCAATGATTTAATCAATTACGCCTACACTTTGAAGCCTTCATAAAAAACATCAAAGCATGGTGTTCAGAGAACTCCTGGGTCTGGGAACACGTTGGGCTGCTGGGAGGGTGGCGCCTAGAGAGGGTGTGGAATGTTTTCACCACCCCCCACATACCTTGCCCTATGCATCTCTTCCATCTGGCTGTCCATGAGTACTATCCATTTATGATAAACCAGTTATCTAGGAATTAAATAGTCAACCCTAAAGGAAATCAGTCCTGAATATTCATTGGAAGGACTGATGCTGAAGTTGAAGCTCCAATAGTTTGGCCACCTGATGCAAAAAACCGGCTAATTGGAAAAGACCCTGATAACTAGGAAAGACTGAAGGCAGGAGGAGAAGGGGAGGACGACAGAGAATGAGATGGTTGGATGGCATCACCAACTTGATGGACATGAGTTTGAGCAAGCTCTGGGAGTTGGTGACGGATAGAGAAGTCTGGTATGCTGCAGTCCATGGGGTCACAAAGAGTTGGACACAACTGAGTGACTGAACTGAAACTGTTTTCCTGAGTTCTACAAGCCACTCTAGCAATTAATGGAACTTGGGAGGTGGTGGTGGAACCTCTGATCTGCAGTTGATCAGATGCACAGGTTACAACCTGTACTTGCAGCTGGCATCTGAAAAGGGTCAGGGTGGGGGGTGGTCCTGTGAGGCTGACCTCTTCACCTGTAGTATCTGATGCTATCTCTAGGTAGATAGTGTCAAAACTAAGTTAAATAGTGTCACAGAACTGCCTGATGTGTGGAAAACCCACACTTGTGGTGTCAGGAGTGAAGCAGTAATATAGCAAAGTACTCCCTGGTGGCGGGTTCAATCCTTGGGTCAGGAAGATCCCCTGGGAAAGAAAATGGCAACCCACTCCAGTATTTTTGCCTGGGAAGTCCCATGGACAGAGAAGCCTAGTGGGCTACACTCCATGGGGTCTCAAAGAGTTGGATGTGACTACATACTGAGAGTAGAGGTACAATGTGAGTGTCTTCCCTTTATACTCAGTTTTCCAACTCTGAGATTTCTCAGCATCTTGTTTCAGAAGCGATGGGTATGGAGAAAAGACATTCACATCTGTGTATCTTTCTCTTTGGAATGCATAAAACGAGATGCTAGTCATTCCCCATGTCATCAAGAGTCAATACTTCTATGACAGATCACAGCATCTCAGAAAACGTTTCTTTAATTAGCAGAGTTACTGACTTTGCAACACACAGACGATTTCACCAGGAAAGAGCCCTCTGGGTAAATGCAGTGTGACCTGATCCTGTGTGAGGAATTCTCCTCCACCCACAGCTGGTCCTGTGGAGATGAAAAACAGGCACACACCCTAACATCTTGCCCCAGATGAGTGGCTTTGGGGATGCTGAATTCCCAGTCAGGCGGAGGCGAAAAATAAAAAGGGGGTGGGGGGACACTTGCTTTAGTTGTTCTGGCTGAATTTTACTGATGTTTCAGTGTAATGTTATTTCTGGCATCATCTTGATTAGTGACTCAAAGACTGGTTTTAACTTGAGGAAAGGCTGAATCTGAACAAATTTCATCTCTATCTTTCCTTATCTCCTTCACTGAAATTCAACTAACTTAACACAGTGTTGATCTAGCATCAGAGAAGATAGGAAAACAAGCAAGATCTGATTTTCTCAATCAAGATTAGATATAAGACATTCTTTTAAACAATGCTGTTTGAAGGTAGGATGATAACAATAGGTGACACAGGTTTGATCCCTCTTCAGGGAACAAAGATCCCACATGCAAAAAAAAAAAAAAAGATCCCACATGCCATGCAACAACTAAGTCCATGGCTACAATTACTGAGCCCGAGCCCCATAACAAAGACCCGACACAACAAAATGAATAAATATTTTAAAAAATTAAATTATGTCTGAGAACATACAGCTTCATATCTGACATATGGGAAGCACATATCCTACTTTTGTCATAACACTATTTTCTACCTGATTTTTCAAAATGGGTGTTCTTCTCTTTGTGAAATGGGAATTCCTGCTTCTGAAGGGCTGTGTATCCTATTTTTGTTTCCATATACCATCACCTTGTGAACATTTTCCTGTAATGTATGCAGCATTTCCCTTTCTATTCTATAGTGAGCTATGCAAGTTTTCCCCAAGAAATGAAAAAGCTACATATTGTTGTTACCTGGCAGCATCAGCAATTTTTAGCCTTCCTAAAATCTCAGAACTCAGCCTATCATAAACAGACAAGAAATTCATTTTGAAAGAATAACCACAAGGCAGCCACCTGTCCTCACTCCTTCTTTACAAAAAAAAAAAAAAAAAAAAAAAAAAATCTGGAGCAAAAAGGAATGATCTAGAACTGTGCTAGGAGGTCAGGGCAGAAATAGACTCAGATGTATGGAGTTTTCACTTCTCCACCAAGTCTTCACTGCTTTTCTCTGGGTTTGTACAGAAATAAATAAGATACCTCTTTCAAAACTCCCTATAGTGCTTCATGGCTCTGGCTGTTCAAGAAATGGGAATGGGTCTCTAGGTGAGAAGCATGGTCCCTCAACCATCAGAGCCCACTCAGACGGGGTGTCACAGTCCTATGGCAGGACATCCCCATCTCCTCCTGCTAGCAGCCTGTGTGATGCGGTCCTCAGTCAGGCTCCTCCAAGGTCGCACCTGGAGTATATCACAGACCCCCAGGGTCCAAAACCCTGCATCAAATTCACCCAGAGCACCCACATGAAACTAGGGGTCTATGCAATCTGATTCTGTTGCTACCCTTTTAACTTGTGATACTTTAGGTCTCAGGCAGCCTAGAGATAATCAGCACATTGTCTTTAAAAGCAGTTTAAATGCACCCCAATGTTCATTACAGCACTATTTACAGTAGCCAGGACATGGAAACAATCTAAATGTGCATCAACAGAGGAGTGGATAAAAAAGATGTGGTACATATATAAAGTGGAATATTACTCAGCTATCAAAAGGAATGAAATTGGCTCGTTTGTAGAGACATGGATGGGCCTAGAGACTGTCATATTCAGTGGAGAGAGAAAGAGGAAAACAGATATCATATATCAACACATATATGTGGACTCTGAAAAAATTGACATAAATAATCTTATTTACAAAGTGGAAGTAGAGACACAGACATAGAGAACAAATGTATGGACATCAAGGGGGAAAGGGTGGGGTGGTGGGATGAAGTGCAAGATTGGGATTGGATATTGTGTATTAAATAGATGACTAATGAGAACCTACGGTATAGCACAGGGACGTCTACTGAATGCTTTCGTGACCTCAACGGGAAGGAAATCCAAAAAAGGGGGGAGATATATATATGTATATATATATACAGTTATCAGAGAAGGCAATGGCACCCCACTCCAGTACCCTTGCCTGGAAAATCCCATGGACGGAGGAGCCTGGTGGGCTGCAGTCCATGAGATTGCTAAGAGTCGGACACGACTGAGCGACTTCCCTTTCACTTCTCACTTTCATGCATTGGAGAAGGAAGTGGCAACCCACTCCAGTGTTCTTGCCTGGAGAATCCCAGGGATGGGGGAGCCTGGTGGGCTGCCGTCTATGGTCGCGCAGAGTCGGACACGACTGAAGCGACGTAGCAGCAGCAGCATTTATATACAGGTATAGCTGATTCACTGCACTGCACAGTAGAGACTAATACAACACTGTAAAACAAGCAAAGTTAAATCCAATGATTTTTGTTTTAAAGCAGCTTGAATTTTCTCCTAATAAAGGACCTTGACTTTGATTCTCTTAGCCTTAGCCATGATTTTCTTTCTTGGACTGGCTTCATTTTCCAAATGCCATGGATCTTAACAAAGCATACATCATGTCCAAATGTGTAAGGTAGTCATTCTATCCGATTGGAATAATTTTGCTCCTAAATGCTACTTAACCATCTACTGTCCTTTAATCCAAGTTCCTGAAATGTAAACACGTGAAGAAAAATCTGGTGGCTGGTGAGGCTGAAACAGCGCAGGAGTGGAGAAGGTGCTCTCTGGCTCAAGGACCTCCGGTCCCAGAAGAGTGGTACTATTAGCCTGCGGGCTTTCACATGGGGCTGGGTAGTTCACCTTGAAGTCTGGGGCTGCAATTCCTTCTTAAATTAAAAACACACTGTAGTAGCGGAGGTGTCACCCGTTGCAGGCTTACTTGCCCACATGGACCCAGTGCCCTGCTGGAGTATATTTTGTTTTAGAATTTCTCATGTATTAAAGACCCTACCAAGAAACTGCTCCAGGGGGAAATACCCAGCCTGCCAGAAAGGCACCCTTGGAGGGAAGAGGGGTACTGATTCGTAGCCAATGCTAGGAGGGGAAGGACATTGTTCTTAAATATAAAGTAGTACACCCGATGAATATTTCTATATTTTCCAGGCTCTCCTGCTCTTGGTTTGAAATTGGTAATGCATATGAAAAACATTAAGGTGGTTTTTATGTTGTTGAGCCCTTTCACATTTATCTCTAAAGCTACTGCATAGGGCCTTCCTAGCAAAGCTGGATTTCTAAGAATGCTCAAATGATGAATGAAGTGTTAATAATTAAACAGCTACCCTTTACTGAGCATCTCCTGTGGGAACACAATATGCTGAGTGCTTTAGGGAGGATGTCTTATCCTCAAAACAAGGTTACAAGAAATTGACTGTAACCCCTATTTTACAGAAGAGGAAACCAAGTCTCAAGACAACTATGGAGCTTGCCAGGTTCATGCAACAGGTAGATATGGACCTATGTTTGGTGGAGACAGGTAATTTGGACCTGATTGAGTCTGACACCAAGTCTCTGCAAATCTCAGGTACACCATGATGCTAATCTAAAATTACAAGTGGCGCCCATGTTTACTCCCATTATTTACAATGGCCAAGACATGGAAATAAACTTAAGAGTCCATGGTGATGGATATATACATAAAGAAGTTGTGGTATATATACACAATGAAATATTATTCATTCATAAGAAAAGAAGGAAATCCTGCCATTTGTACAACATGGATGGACCTTGAGGGCATTGTACTAAGTGAAAAAAGTCAGATGGAGAAAGACAAGCAATGTATGATCACTCCTATCTGTGGAATCTAAAAAACACAACAACAAAAACCCCACAAACTCATAGAAAAAGAAATCATGTTTGTGGCTACCAGAGGCAGGGGTGGGAGGCGGGAGGAATTGGGATGAAAATAGTCAAAAGGTATAAATTTTCAGTTATAAGATAAATAACACTGGGGATGTAATTTAACATATGTCATGATGATTGTAGTTAACACTACTATATGCTATGTGAAAGCTGTTAAAAGAGCAAACCCCAAGACTTCTTATCACAAGGAAAAAGTTTTTTTTCTTTCTCTCTCTCTCTCTCTCTCTTTTTTTTTGTTTTTTTGGTATCTTTGCAAGATGATGGGCTTCCCCAGTGGCTCAGTGGTAAAGAATCCACCTGTAATGCAGGAGCCACAGGAAGCACAGGTTCAGCCCCTGGGTGGGGAAGATCCCCTGGAGGAGGGCATGGCAACTCACTCTAGTATTCTTGCCTGGAGAATCCCACGGACAGAAGAACCTACAGTTCATAGGGTTGCAAAGAGTCAGATATGACTGAAGCGACTTAGCAAGCACACAAGATGATGCATGTTCACTAAACTTATTGCAGTAATCACTCAACAGTATATGTAAGCAAGTCATTATGCTGTACATCTTAAACTGATACAGTGCTATATAGCAGTTACACCTCAAGAAACTGGAAAAAAATAACTAGCTGGAAATAAAGAGAAATAATTGTGGATGTATGGCTGTTTATTTTTTCCGGTGGCACAGAAAATGGATTTAGCAGTGGCTTTTAAGATACAAATAAACTGACATGCATTTCTGAGCATCATGAATGATTTGGAGAACTGTACAAGGTTGGAGGAGAAAAATAAAACAAATGGACTCTCTCTGAGTCTTAGCCCTCACCAAGTGCTTGGGAGGGACAGAAAGCAGGAGACTTTGAGCATTTTTGAAAACCGAGATTCACAATGAGTTCCACGTTCAGCTCTGACCCTCCCTCCAGCCCACACTGGGTACTTCCTCAGTTCCTGAGAACTGAGTGTCTGCTTTATCCAGAACATTCTTGCTAAACAACTGGCTTAGAAAGTCCTGGAAAAAGTCAGCAGGCCCTGAACCAGAGAGTGACCCAAACAGTTGGTTAATAACAAGATCAGTGCTCTCTCCTGGGGTGGCCCTGACTCTGTATGGACGGGTGTGGGAAGGCAAATGTGTCTTGAAGCTGAAAGATTCAATAAACAGGCAGGCTCCTTTGAGAGGCTCTACTGCCCAACTGTTAATGTTTATAAATCTTCCTGCTTCTCTTTGGTTTGTACTTCATCATAAGCAGAGTCTAAAGAAAAAGGAGGGAACCTTTTCCCACCTTTTCTCCCAGCAAAGGAAGGCTTTGCTGGGGGAAATCACAGTGTCCCATATTCAGAATCTAACTGGGAATTGGGAATTCTTGGTGTTATTTCTTGCTGCAATATTAATTCATGGGGTTGAGTAAGTCACTAGCTTTTTTGCTGCCTTCACTTCCCCATTCCAATCAGTCCTATTTTGGTCCTTGTACCTCTCTGGCCCCAAACTCTCCCTCCCTTCCTCTGTACTGCTAGCCACTTAGAAAGTTGATCATATATGGCAACTGTGACTACATCGGATGTTGTTTCTCCTACATCTTTTCCAGTATTTATAATAATTTTTCTATTTGGGAAACTTTCCTTCTCCTATAGCCTAGCTAAATCCTATGTGGTCTTTGTCTTCCTCCTTGATCTGGCTCTGAGCTCTTGTCCCTTCTTTGAAATCCCACAGGATTTGTTGTCTGAACTTCTTACTTGGTCTCTATCGATTACTGCCATACATCCCTAGTTATCTTTTTTTTCTACTGAAAAGTTATCTTTTTTTCACCTGACTGATTTACGCAGCTGGTTTGAAACTTGTAGCAAATACTTTACCAAGGCTTTTGCTTTTTCTCTCAGTATTTGTACATTGATTGTTGGAACTTAGTCAATGTTTGCTGATTCAAATGTAAAAGAGCAACATTAACAATGGCAGTGGGTGCATGCTAAGTCACTTCAGTCCTGTTCAACTTTTTGTGACCCTATGAACTGTGTAGCCTTCCAGGCTCCTCTGTCCATGGGATTCTCCAGGTAAGAATACTGGAGTGGATTGCCAAGCCTTCCTCCAGGGGATCTTCCTCGACCCAGGGATCAAACACGAATCTCCTAGGTCTCCTGCATTGGCAGGTGGGTTCTTTACCACTGAGTCACCTGGGAAGTCCAATAATGACAATGAAAGTGAAAGTGTTAGTCACTCAGTTGTGTCTGACTCTTTGTAACCCCATGGACTGTACAGCCCACCAGGCTACTCTGTTCATGGAATTCTCCAGGCAAGAATACTGGCATGAGTTGTCATGCCCTTCTCGAGGGGAATCCCCAACACAGGGATTGAACCTGGACAGATTCTTTACATCTGAGCCATCACAGAACTTCCTTTTATTGAAGTTTCCTGTTTACCAGAATGATGTTAAGAGTTTTATGTTAATATCTCACTCATGACAACACGATTGTGAGGTCTTATGTATCCCTGTTTTACAGTGGAGGAAATTGAGGCTCAGTAACAAGATAATGATCACATAGCTATTACTTGTTAGAGTGGAGATTCAACAAGTTCCATAAGTACCATGCTGCCCTGCTCCAATTAAGAACTATGTCATGAATGAAATAAGCCAAGGACATCTGCATTTCTGGTTAACATGACTGTAGACAAGGTGACTGTGAAACTGAAGCGGAAGCAAGGAGGAGGTAGTGCAAGGATTCCACGAAAACAGATCTGCAGTCAGCACCCCAGCATCAGCTACAGTGCCTCCTGCTTCAAATTCTGAACTCTGAAGTCAAACTGGCTGGGTTTGAATCTTGACTCCACAGCTTGCCAGCTGTTTGATCTTGAGTAAGAGACATTAAGTTCATGGTGACTCAGTTACCTCATGTATAAAGGTGGACTGTAATGGTACCCTCTCATCTGGTAGCCTTGAAGATTAAGTATAAACATGTGAAAGGCACATGTAGTGAAGTGAAAGTCGCTCAGTCATGTCTGACTCTTTGCGACCCCATGGACTATACAGTTCACGGAGTTCTCCAGGCCAGACTACTGGAATGAGTAGCTCTTCCCTTCTCCTGGGGATCTTTCCAACCCACGGATCGAACTTAGGTCTTCTGCATTGCAGGTGGATTCTTTGCCAGCTGAGTCACAAGGGAAGCCCCCAAAGGCACATATATGAATCCTTAAGTAATTGTCAGCTATTATTATTAAGAACCTCTAACTTAGACCAAGGTAATAGAATCTAGCCCAGGAGGCAGAAATTGCTGTGTATTTCACTAGATTTCAGGCAACGGAAAAGAGATCTGTTTTTATCCTGCAATCCCAAACACAACAAAGAAACTACACATAGGGAATTCTAGGAGATAAAGGCCACCCAAGGACTGTATTGCAAGGATTATCAAATATGCCAAGACATGGTGACCCAATACTCATCACTCAAATGGCTGTGGGAGCCAAGGGTGGCAACATAAGGGACCTCCTGGTGGTAGATGGCTAACAATGCAGAATGTGAACAGGTGATTTCTATAATCACTAAACACCTGGCCTCTGATTGTTTCTTAGGAGCTGCAAGACCTTGGGATGGGTGACCTAACCTCCCTTTTCTTATCTGTAAAATGGGATAATCATAGTAGCTACATTAAAGGATCATGGAGAAAATTAATGTATATGTAAAGTGCTTAGAGGACTTCCCGGGTGACTCAGTAATAAAGAATCCACATGCCAATGTAGGAGATGAGGGTTCGATTCCTAGGTAGGGAAGATATCCTGGGAGGGAAATGGCAACCCACTCTAGTATTCTTGCCTGGAGAATTCTATGGACAGAGGAACCTGCCAGGCTACATACAGTCCAGGGGGTTGCAAAAGAGTTGGACATAACTTAGTGACTAAACAACAATCACAACAAAATGCTTGGAGCATAACTCAATAAACACCTTCAATTTATTTTAGTTTTATAGTCACCACCAGTCTCAACAAGTAGTTTCCTTGGGTGCTTGCAATATAGCCTTGGCAGAAGAGAAGGAATTACTCTTGACCAAGTTAACGAGATTCCCCAGCACTCCAAGTACTTTACTCTACAAAGTGACTTAAATAATGGAATTTTCTTAGACAGCAAGGGCTGGAATTTTCACTATCTTTTCTCAGCAACCTCCTCTCTCAATGATAATCAGATAATGTCTATCCACCTTCTTCAAAAGCTGTTTTTGTTTTTTTTTAAAGATTTGATCTCAATACCCTGCAGTGACATTTAAGAGCAAGGCCAGGTTGTGACACAACAGCTGAGCCAATCTTTTTTTTTCCAAGGGTTTAGCTAAGGTTTTGTGGGCACAGGAGGAAACTAAATGTAACCTCAGGGGTTCAAAGAGGTCATATCTACCTCATCAGGATCCTCTAGACCTGCCTCTGAGCACACCCTAAGAGCTGGCACTTGCTGCTCCTCTGCTGCTATGCCTGGATCAGAGCCCTCACACGAAGTGTCAGGTGTAATTTTCCCCCCAGGCCTGGAGAGCAACAAGGACAGCCTCTTGCTTGGAAAATGCTGGGGGTGGGAGGTACCCTGCCCTCTGGACTTGGCCAAGAGAAAAAGCAAACTGCAGGTAATTTGGCCCAAACCAGCAGATGCTGCTCAAAAAAGCCACAGTGGTTGCTGTGAAACAGGGAAATCACAAAGCGAAAGCTCGCCTAGAAAGCACAAAGCTGCCTGGTACTGGAGAGGCAGCCCCTGTGCTTGGATCCAGGCTCAGAAGGGAGGATAGATCCGAGGGCCCTTCAGATTTCTAGGAAGCACCAACCTTGGGACTCATTCAGCGCTGGGTCCCCAGAGGCCACCAATACCTAAGACACCAAGATTGCCTACTTAGAATCTTGGGTCACAGCTTACTTCCTGATATAATTGTCTGTCAAAAGGTTTCCTTAAATTTCCCCTGGAATCTGAAAGGAGGTTCTTGAAGAACAATCTTGTACAAATTTTGGAAATTGAGTATTTTTTCCTTCATTTAGAATTTAAAGAATGTTGTTTTATATCCCCATTCATTTCTCAGAGTAGATGATACAAAAGGCTCAGGCACCTTTAAATTTGCTCTTATTTTATAGCAAATGAATAAATTAATAGTAATAGCTTAACATCTATTGAGCTGGTATTATTTATCATACTTGCTCTAAGTATTTTGCATGTAATGACTCATTCAATCCTAAAGATAACCCAGGTCTCCTGCATTGTAGGCAATTCTTTACCATTTGAATCACAAAGGAATCCCCCTAAAGATAATAGTAGGTGGTAAATAGAGTTATTTGTTTCCTGGATGAGAAGATGTAGTCTGGGGATTGGGATTTCATACCTAATTCACTGACTCAGGGCACAAGCCCTAAGCCCGCTGCAATAGGTGGGCCAGGTACCCACCTACCTGTTCTTCCCAGCTTTCCGAGTAGGTGGGGGTGGTCATGTGACCACCTTCTGGCCAACGGTATGTGAGTATAAGGGAAGAGTTCTACTTCGAGGTCTGGACCATGAAAAACTCTAAGGGTGCTTCCCTGCCCTGTTCTTCTTTATTAAATAAATAGGCCACTGAGACCCTAGAGGAGGGACAAGTCATGAGATGACCCTGAATGATTCTGGGGAGGGCTGTATACAAACCAGAACAAGTTAGACTTACTATGAGTGAAAACTATATTTCTGTTGTGATAAGTCACTGAGATTTCCAAGGTATCTACTGCAGAAGCCCCAGTTACTTTAATTCATGTACCTGGTGAGGAAAATGAATTGATTGTCTACAGTTAAAATGATATTGGGACTTCTTGGTGGTCCAGTAGTTAAGACTCTGCACTCTCCATGCAGAAGGGCCAGGCTCAATCCCTGGTCAGGGAACTAGATCCCACACACCGCAACTAAAAGATCCTGTGTGCCACAACTGAGACCTGGTGTAGCCAAATAAATAAATATAAAAAACCCATTACTATTAGTGGACCTTTAGGGCTGAAATGCCTAGTTCTACACTACATGTTTTCTCTCAAAATGCAGGGTGTGCGAACATAATGAGGAAATTCTCTTCCAACTTAGAAAGATGATAAAGAGATCCTATGCCCTGCTTCCATCTTCCATCTTCCAAAGAGAGCTAGCATGATGAAAATAATCAGATTGCACAATCATCATTTATTAGGAACCCATCTGGTGTGGGGATGAGCTCATAGCCTTGAGAATAAAGAAAATTTCCAGCTAAGACTGGATGGTGAGGCTTCTAACACAGGCCAGCTGGTTTTCAGAAGGTCCAGTGCCAGGTTAGAACAAGGCTCAGTGAAGAGTGGCCAGTGGTTAAGCAGTATGGACATCATTACTGTAAATGATATAAATCACATTACACTTATTGCATAAAGACGCATGATTGTTAGCCTAACAAATTCAGTCTAGCTGTGCTCCTTTTTGCTGCAGTAATTTTAAGCTAGTACATTGTGTTGTTTCTGCTCATTCCCTTTACCTAGTTCATACCCACTTGTCTTTATTAATAAGACCTCTGCTCGTCTATTATCTTTTCAGGAAGCCTTCCTTGATGTCACAGAACAAGTAGGTTTCCCAGTTAAACTCTCTCAGGCCCTCAGGTAACTTGTCCTCAAAGCACTGATGTTCAATTTTAATTTCTTGTGAGTTTGCATAATTATTAGTTCTGTTGAGTGAGTGATTGTCAGAACTCCACCACTGTAATATATCTGTAAACAAATATGGCACCATGTTCAGTTTTGTTCACCATCCCATCTTTAGAACTCAGCACAGTATCAGCACATAGCAGGTGTTCTTTAAGTATTTGTTAGATGAATGAACAAACACCTGAATAAATGAATGAATGAATCTTCGTTTAGTGAAGAAACCAAGATAGAAATATGTCATACCCAGATTTATTGGTAAAGATAGGAATATACTTTAGAATATTGGATTTCTGCAGCTACTACTGGCCCATCATCTTTCAAATGACTCTATAAAAAGAGATGCCTTCAAATTAGGTGACACTTGCATAGGTAATCATCACTCCAGAACAAATGTTGATAACACAGATGCTGAGATCCTGTCCCACAGGAGGCTAGTCACTAACTTCTCTGAGCCTCAATGCAGTATCTTCATTTATAACCACTGCCCCCTCCCCCAGCACTGGCACTGAGAATCAAAAATGAGAGAACTCATTTGACAATACCCTATTGACTCTATGCATGTATGTTTTGGTTAAAGTTTGGAAGTTTGAAAATTGTCTCTCGATGGGATTTTTGAAAGGACACTTCTTTGTGAAGAAGATGGCATTTTGAGGATATTTGATAAAGACTTGCCATTTAGTTAAATAATCATTATTTCCAGGCAATGGCAGAGAAATTAGATCTCCCACAGTTTCCATCAGCCTCAGCTCTTAAACAATCACACAATTTAACTAAAAAATTGGCTACTCTCCTTCTGTTGGGATGACTATTTCCAAAGTTCAACCTGAGTAGAAATTTAGAAGCTCTCATTATTCAAAGGTAATGTGATATTTGTCAAAAGAGAAACTTCTGAGTTGATTTCCACAATACTTTCAAAGCAGATTAGCATCTGTTGGGAGGGGCTGGCCCAAAGTGAGCACTGCTTGATGCAGTAACTGACAGCTAATTTTAAACTTTGAAAGTATTATTTTCTCACTGAAACCAAGGAAAGTGCTTTCAAGAAGGATGAAAATCTACTGCATGTCAGACTCAAAAATATTTTCTGAACAAAGTAAAAACTGAGATCCTACTTTGCAAATACATCGCTAGAAAATTCAAGAATGAGCTTTGCAGATTCATGAGGTTCTATTGCAAACACATGACTCCTGTCAATGTAAGAAAATGAAGTTGCAAAGACGTGTGTGTAACATTCAAGCACATCAGCAGAAATGAATTCACATAACCCTTTACCAATGGGCATGAATAGCTGTAATAAGTGGCAGAAAAGGTTGAAGTAAACAAATGCACAGACTTGACAAAAGGTAGAAAGAAATAGAATAAATTTGGTAATTGTTTTGCTTGGTGCAAACCTATTTTTTCCCCTTTAACTATAACATATGTTGTAGATCATTGGAGGAAAGGCTCAGCCCCACAGCATATGTAGGCACTAAATAATACAAAAAGCGCAACCCCTGGAAAACATACATTGCTGGAACGAAATGATGAAAGAGGAACAGCAAAAATAGCAAATTGAGCATCAAAGCCTAGCTTTGCACATGTGGGAACGTTTCCCGGAATCATGGCATCATCTATCGGTCCCAGACTGGTTGTATTAGTTGCTTTAGAAGATACAAATAAATCATTACAAACCCAATCTCCTTTTAGAGGAATTATTCATCATTAGAAGAATTTACCACTGACATCATTATAACTCATTATACAGACAGTTGATAAAAATGCAGTTTCAAAATCATTCCTCTCAGTTTCAGAAGCACAATTCCTATTAAAAGAAAAACACACAAACCATTCTCTGTGACTGTAAACTCCATCCCAGGGTGATAAAGCAGTCTCCTCTGTCATTGACTTTTTTGTTTTTGTTTGTTTTTCTGGCAATGTTTGTGGGAAATTCAGTACATACAGGTCAACATAGGGCTAATTCTGTGGGCCATAGAGAGGCAGTGTCAGAGTACTGGGTTAGAACCTCTCAGTATAAATAAAAAAGGACTCTCCCCAAATTCCCAACACCTGGGTGTCACTCTGGCTCCTGGTTCATATTCTCTTCTAGAAGAAAGTGATGGGTGAGTCACAAATGATTTTAAATACACATAAGAAACCATACTCCTTAGAGGAAGGTGGGAACATACACTGGAACATTTTTCCACTCCTAGTTTCTCCCCTACGACTTATATCCTAAAGTCAGGAAGAGCAGGTAAGTTTCCTCTTTGGACTTCATTCAGCAGCCTCAAAAAATAAAAAACAGAAACAAAGCTAACAACTCTCATGAAGGGTACCGTTTCTGCAAATAGACCAAAAATGAAGAAATTGAAAAAATGAATGACATCCAACTAAAAAAATAAACTAAAACAGACTCACATATGCCATGCATATGTGCTCTTCATCTTTGGAGCCAGAAGCAATTTATGGCACAGCAATAATTTAGGTTACTGGTCTTATTTATCTTATTTCTTCTGTAGTTCATACTCATGATAAGTGGTTGGGCAGGAGGAAACAAAGGTGGCTTCATCATGATGCTAATGAAGCTTAAACTTCAGGGCCTGTCACTTCTTGGGATCTCTTCTAGGGCTCTAGGATGATTGCTGGTAAAATGTGTACATAGTCACAGTTGTATAATGGAGCTATTATAATTGCAATTAGTTATGTCTACTGTCTCTTTCTGTACTCACCTTCCCCCTGCTAAACTTCCCTTCCTGATCACATAGCCTTGGAATGGCCATGGACACTTTCTGGAGCTCACTTCAGGGGCAGCTGAGTTGTGATACAAGCAGTTTGGGTTAAAAGAATATATGTTTGAAGTTCACGGTCATTTCCGCTTATCTACGAAAAGATGGGACTACCTGGTAGCTAAGACGTAAGGAATCCGCCTGTAATGAGGGAGACCTGGGTTCAATCCTGGGTTGGGAAGATCCCCTGGAGGTGGGCACGGCAACCCACTTCAGTATTTTTACCTGGAAAATCCCCATGGACAGAGGAGCCTGGCAGGCTACAATCCACAGGGTCACAAAAAATTGGACATGACTGAGCAACTAAGCACACATGAAAAGATAGAAATGGATGATGCCGTTGAAGGATTGGCTTTCAGTCATACTCCTCATCCCCAAGTGTTGACTTAACTTGAATTGTCCATAAAGGTACAGGGCCTGGGGTCTTATCCAGATATTACTACATCTTACAGCACCTGGTTATGGAACTATGTGGCCTCCACATCGGAGAAATCAGGCTTAAAATGCAGGGAGCCAAATTTCAGCAACATGATTATCATGATCAAGATTATCATACTAAGTGAAGGAAGCCAGACAGGAAAAGACAAATGTCATATGATATTGCTTACATGTGAAACCTTAAAAAATGATACAAATACACTTATTTACAAAACAGAAATAGATTCATAGGCACAGAAAATAAGCACCTGCTTACTACCTGACAGTAGAATGAGCTTCCTTCAGCTCAGAGGCTCTTCAACTGGATTGCACAATAAATACCTAGCAACCTTAAAAAATATACATACATAGGCTCCAGATCAATTGAACAAGAATCTCTGGGAGTCAGATCTGGGTATGGGTGGCTTTAAAAGCTCCCCAACAGAATCAAAAGTCCAACCAGGGAATGATAGCCATCACTTCAGGCAATGGAGAAACTGTCAACCAAGAAAGCATTGCTATGAAATAACAGAAAAAAAAGTTTCTGTCTTCCATTTCTGGTACAGAGCTCCTTAAACTCCTGTAATTTTTCCTTGAAGAGAAGAGCACTGGGAGTATTTTTTGTTCTTATATTTGGACTTCAGCCCTGGTTCCTGACACAGGGCTCCTAAACCCCTTAGAATTCCTGAGTGATAGGAATGTCTTTAATGAGGTGACTCTGTTGGGCTATTGGATGGCTTCAGAATGGGGACTTGTCACTGGAAAGATCAAGCCATGACTGGAAGCTTAAAAATTTCATCTCCATCCTCATCTTCTGGGAATGAGAGAGGGGCTGAAGACTGAGCTAATGATTGAGCATGCCTACATGATGAAGCATCCATATAATTTCAAACATATGGGGTTCAAAAAGTTCCTGGGTTGATGAACATATCCATGTGCTGGGATAAAGTGCATCTCAGTTCCACAGGGCTAGGAGCTCCTGCACTTGGGACCTTCCCAGACCTCGCCCTACGAATCTCTCCATCTGGCTATTTGTCTATATCCTTTCTCGTTTCCTTTGTCATGTAAGAAACTGGTAAATGTGTTTTCCTGAGTTCTGTGAGCTCTTCTAGCAAATGACCAAATCCAAGGAGGGGACCATGGGAACCTCCGATTTGTAGACAAGTCAGCCAGAAGTTGTGGGTAAATGGGATGTATGTTTGGTGTCTGAAGTGTAGGGCAGTCCTCAGTCTGAGCCCTTAACCTGAACTTGTGCTGCCTATAGGCAGTTAGTGTCAGAATTGCCTGGTGTGGAAAATCTACCCACATCACAAGCATTGTGAGTGTGAGAGCAGCATGAGAGTAAAGGAAAGCAGAGAGTTTTCCCTAGACAATTGCCTAAACAAAATACATAAAAATGGCCATTCATCACCTTACCACTAGTAAGTAAAGGCAATCTTGATGAAGTTTTCCCAAGATAAAAAATATACTGTATTTATTATTATAATACAGTCTATTAAAAAATATTCATTGTTCATTGTTGTACATTGTTGTTTAGTCGCTAAGTCATGTGCAACTCTTTGTGACCCCATGGAGTGCAGCATGCCAGGCTTCCTTGTCCTTTACTATTCCTAAAGGCACTCTGCTCTTGATGAATTTTCCCCAAGATAAAAAACAGTAAGGATACAGCATATTAAAAAAATGATAATGAAAAACTAAAAATGGAACTGCCATACAAGCCAGCAATTCTATTCCTGGGTATATAGCTGAAGAAAATGGAAACACTAATGTGAAAAGATTCACGCACCCTAACGTTCACAGCAGCCTATTTACAATAGCCACGACGTGGAAGCAACCTGTCATCAAAAAGAACACAACAAACGTCGGTGAGGAAGTGAAGCAAAAGGAACCCTTGTACATCATTTGTGAGAGTGTGAATTAGTGCAGCCACTGAGAAAAACAGTATGGAGGTGTCTCGGAAAACTAAAAATAGAACCACCATATGACCCAGCAATTCTACTCCTGGGTATACATCTGAAAAAAAAAAAAAACAACAACACAGTAATTTGGAAAGATACACATACCTTAATATTCATAGCAACAGTATTTACAATTGCCAAGATATGGAAGCAATATAAGTGTCCATCACCAGGTGAGTGTATAAAGATGTGGTATGTATGTGTACACACACACACACACACACACACACAATGGAATACTACTCAGTCATACAAAAGAATGAAACTCTGCTATTTACAACAATGTGAATGGACCTAGAGGGTAGTATGTTTAGTAAAATAAGTCATACAGAGAAAGACAAATACTGTATGATATCACTCTGTATGTGGAATCTAAAAAATAACACAAATATGACAAAACAGAAACAGATTCACAGATACAGAGAAGAGACTAGTGGTTATCAGTGGGGAGAGGGAAGGGGGCAGGAGCAAGAAAGGAGTAGAGGATTAAGAGGTGCAAATTACTATGTATAAAACAGATCAACAACAGGGATATATTGTACAGAACAGGGAAATACTACTATTATTTTGTAATAATTTTAAATGGACTATTATCAATAATCCATAATCATACTGTCATTGTGTTGTACACTTGAAACTAATATAATACTGTAAATCAACTATACTTCAATAAAAATAACAACAATATTTTCCATTTGTATTTCAGCAGTTGCAGCACACTTTCACAAATACGTCCTATTTTACCTTTATACTTTTTAAAAATTAATTTACTTATTTTAATTGAAGGCTAATTATTTTACAATATTTTAGTGGTTTTTGCCATACAGTGACATGAATCAGCCATGAGTGTACATGTGTTTCCCATCCTGAACCCCCCTCCCACCTCCCTCCCTCCCCTTACACTTTGGCTAAGCTATATTCTATAATGGAGAAGGCACAGGCTAGGAGAGAAAAAAGACTATCTGAAAAATCTTCCCTGAGCAAAATTAGTTACTCTCTCCACTCTTCCTTTGAAAACTCTATTTGTTTTTTGACTCATCCTCAGGAGGCTGTGAGCTTCTGAAGACAGGCAGGTATTTTGCTTTGCGTGTCCATTTAAACCAAACCTACTTGCCAGTGCGAATGGGCCTGGGAATAGGTGAAGGAGCCCAGGAGATGGTAGGTCTCATTTAGGATTCCTTCAGTCCACCCCCATTCCTTCCGTTCCAATCCCCACAAAAGGCAATGTCAAAAAATGTTCAAACTACTGCACAATTGCACTCATCTCACATGCCAGCAAAGTAATGCTCAAAATTCTCCAAGCCAGGATTCAACAGTAAGTGAACCGTGAACTTTCAGATGTTCAAGCTGGATTTAGAAAAGGCAGAGGAAATAGAGATCAAATTGCCGACATCTGCTGGGTCATCGAAAAAGCATCTACTTCTGCTTTATTGACTACGTCAAAGCCTTTGACTGTGTGGATCACAACAAACTGTGGGAAAGTCTGAAAGAGATGGGACCACCTGACCTGCCTCCTGATAAATCTATGTAGGTCAAGAAGCAACAGTTAGAACTGGACATGAAACAACAGACAGGCTCCAAATAGGAAAAGGAGTATGTCAAGGTTGTATATTGTCACCCTGCTTATTTAAACTTATTTAACTTATATGCAGAGTACATCATGAGAAATGCTGGACTGGATGAAACACAAGCTGGAATTAAGACTGTGGGGAGAAATAGCAATAACCTCCAATATGCATATGACACCACCCTTATGGTAAAAAGCGAAGAAGAACTAAAGAGACTCTTGATGAAAGTGAAAGCGGAGAGTAAAAAAAGTTGGCTTAGAACTCAACATTCAGAAAACTAAGATCATGGCATCCAGTCCCATCACTTCATGGCATATAGATGGGGAAAAAATGGAATCAGTGAGAGACTTTATTTTCTTGGGCTCCAAAATCACTACAGATGGTTACTGCAGCCATGAAACTAAAAGACGCTTACTCCTTGGAAGAAAAGTTGTGACCAACCTAGACAGCATATTAAAAAGCAGAAACATTACTTTGCCGACAAAGGTCCATCTAGTCAAGCCTATGGTTTTTCCAGTGGTCATGTATAGATGTGAGAGGTGGACTGTGAAGAAAGCTGAGCGCCAAAGAATTGATGCGTTCAAACTGTGGTGTTGGAGAAGGTTCTTGAGAGTTCCTTGGACTGCAAGGAGATCCAACCAGTTAATCCTAAAGGAAGTTAGTCCTGAATATTCATTGGAAGGACCAATGCTGAAGTTGAAACTCCAATACTTTGGCCACCTGATGTGAAGAACTGACTCATTGGAAAAGACTGGGCAAGTTTGAAGGCAGGAGGGGAAGGAGACAACAGAGGATGCGATGGGTGGATGGCATCACTGACTCGATGGACAGGAGTTTGAGGCAAGCTCTGGGAGTTGGTGAAGGATGGGGAAGCCTGGCATGCTGTAGTCCATGGGGTCGCAAAGAGTCAGACACGACTCAGTGACTGAACTGAATAGTCCACTCAGGTCCAGTACAGTTGTCTTTTGCTCTCAGCTACACTTTCTTTTTTTTTTTTTTTTTCTTTTTTATTTTTCAGTGGGTTTTGTCATACATTGATGTGAATCAGCCATAGAGTTACACGAATTCCCCATCCCGGTCCCCCATCCCACCTCCCTCTCCACCCGATTCCCCTGGATCTTCCCAGCCCAACAGGCCCGAGCACTTGACTCATGCCTCCCACCTGGGCTGGTGGTCTGTTTCACCACAGATAATATACATGCTGTTCTTTCGAAACATCCCACCCTCCCCTTCTCCCACAGAGTTCAAAAGTCTGTTCTGTACTTCTGCGTCTCTTCTTCTGCCCTGCATATAGGGCCATCGTTACCATCTTTCTAAATTCCGTATATATGTGTTAGTATACTGTAATGTTCTTTATCTTTCTGGCTCACCTCACTCTGTTTAATGGGCTCCAGTTTCATCCATCTCATTAGAACTGATTCAAATGAATTCTTTTTAACGGCTGAGTAATATTCCATGGTGTATATGTTACCACAGCTTCCTTATCCATTCATCTGCTGATGGGCATCTAGGTTGCTTCCATGTCCTGGCTATTATAAACAGTTCAGCTACACTTTCTTTTCCAAGACCCCTAGCCTGGCTCTGCAGACAGCTAACTGGTCAATGTGACCTCATAGGTCAGTGAACTCATTTAGACCTGCCGCCCTTCCTTTCCCCTCCACAAATGCCTTTCAAATCCACCTGTGGGAATTACCTGTTGGCTGCAGACAGGCCATGTGGGTCATAGGCAGCTGACCTCTAGGCTGACCACTTTGGCTTGGCTGACCAGTCCGGCATGGCCAGAGACAAATCATGGACAAGCATGAGGTGTGATTAGCTTTTGAGTCCCAATTGCCTCCCAAGGGCCAGGTGTAAAACTCCTATTCAGTAAGCGCCTGATGAATTGACTTGAAGTTGAAGCAGGAGGAAGGTCTCTTCCAGGTCTGGTGGCCAATAATTCCATGTTCTCTCCAGTACACTTATAACATGAAGGAAAGTCTTAAAAAGGCCCACTGACATGGGGCTAGTGCACCCTGCTCACTCGATTTAGAATCCTGATTTTTATATAACTTGATGAAACATAAGCGAGGAAAATAGGAGAAAAAAGAACGTGGGAGAGGGACATCCCTGGAGACACAGCAGTTGGCATGCTTCCACTGCAGGCGGCATGGTTTTGATTGGCTGGGGAACAAAGATCCCACCTGTCCCACAGTGCAGCCAAGAAATAATAAAAATTATAATAAAGCAGAAAGTGGGAAACAGAGGTAAGAAGCCAGGACTCCCAAATTCAGTTGTAATTAGCAACAAATAAGACAGACTCATCTGGTTTAAGCAATTAGCCTCAAAACCAAGCTGAAACCAAGATTTTAAAAAGAGCCTCAAATGGACAAACCAGCCATGTTAGTTATTGTTTGTATCTCCCATCTGGGTGATTCCCCGCCGCCCCCCCCCCCCCCCCCCCCGCCCCGAGATGTCTTTCAGAATCACAGTTTGTCATGGGAAACATTCTAAAGACTTTTCAGATTCTTGTCAAATTTGGGAAGACTTCTTTCAAGTTTCTTTTATATATGATCTATTATAGACATAGACATCCTTATTTGCTGTTTACAGCAAAACTATAGGCATATGCCTTTCAAACACAAGAATTCTGGGGAAAAAAATCCTCATTTTTAGAAACGACTTGAATGGTCGTCATCCCATCTGCCAACAGGCAGATGAAGAAGTAGGAGGAAGGGGTTCTGGCAAGGCTGTGTCCCTCCGTGAAACCAACCCAGGGCGCCTGGGCTTATCTTCCAAGAAGCTGTCCATTCAGTGCAAGTATGGACAGTCCACCGGGAGGGCTGGGGGGAAGGGTGGCTGCAGGGCCCTGTGTTTAGCCACTATGGTTCATTAAGAGATTATATGCAGCCAAATTATGCTTAAGAATACAAAGGCCAGCTGTGCCTGCTTGTTTCCAGGCAGTGTGGGAAGCAGAGAGGGGGCCAACACCTCTCAAGCTAACTTAGTGAAAGAAACAGCACTGCAAGAAAACATTAACTGAGGCCAAGCTAGGGACACCTGCCTCCAAGAAGCAGGCAGGGGCAAAGCTGGCCCTTTGCTCTTTTGCCTTCATCTCCCCCAACCCTCTCAGTCAGTCTGGATCCTTCTTCTCAGGCTGGGCTGGGCTATCAGGACTGAAATCCCCATGGTCGGCAGGGACCTGGCTTCATGCCACCAGTCTGGATGGATGAGTGGGAAAGCAGACCCTCTCCCTCTTTAAGAGCCCTGTGTCCCCAGCCAGTGGGCTCAGAAGAGTCACCCAGCTGCAGAAAACTTTCCCCATTTCTCACACTTGTGTGGGAATGTCTGAGAAGGGAAGCTACCATATGAGACGGAGGTGAAGATGGGGAGGATGGGGACTTGATATTGCTGCTCAGTGCTCTTCCCTCCTCACTTCCTGTCCTGCCAGCCAACACCCCTCATCAGGTTCTCGCCACCCCTATACACACACACACACTCCTTGAGAAAACAGCATCTCTTGTGAGAGGAGCATGAACTTGTGGGGAGGGCATCCTCATCTTTGTAGCCAGAAAAACTTGGGTGCAAATCCCAGGGCTCTGTCATTTATCAGCTGGGTAACACCGAACACCTTATATCCCTCCCTGAGTTTTAATAACCTTATCTCCAAAAGGTGCCATAAACACCCATTTTTATCAGGTTGTCCGGAAAACTTAATTAGATCCTGCTTACAGCACACCTCTCCCATTGCCTGGCACCTAGAAGATGATGCCAGATGAAGGTGGACTCCTCCCCTTATTACACATGATACAGAAAGGACAAGAGCTGAGTCCCTGTCCCACCATTCCCCACGAATTTCTCATGCTACAAAGAAACAGAAGAGGAGCTTCTGGTCCCACCTGGTAGACAGCCCTGGAGATGCACCATGGTTTCAGCATCAGTTGCAGGACCTGCACGTTCCCGCCTCGGCACGTCCTCAAAGCCCGGCAAGTCAGGCCCCACACCAGCCGGTTCCAGGCACTCAGCAGGTCCTCAGAGCCCAGCGGCCCCGCAGCCATGCCAGCCAAGACCCCGCCTCTGCCCTTCTGGTCCCAGGCCCCATATGCAGGGCTGTGTTCTTTTCCTGACGCCAAGTTCAAATGTCACTGAGATGTCATCAGACCAGGAAAAATGCAGCCCAAATAACTGCCTCCACTGAGGCCTCTGTCCTACCCCCTACTTTCCCTCCCCAGCACCCTCACTAGTCTTCAGAGACTGTTTCTGCACAAGGACGAGCTAACAGCTCCTAAATATTCCCCCTGCCTCCAGAAACTCTTCCAGGACAAGGTAAAAATAAGCCTCCCCTGCAGATAATAGCACTCGGTGGATCTCGGAGGACACTCAGCTGACTTTCGGGGCAGATCAGAACAGAATTTTAGAAAGAATGTGGACCCGGAGTCGTCACTGTGTGCTCATGGTTCCGGGATTCCACCCAGGGTGAGAAGCAAAGGGGATGGACTTTCAGCCTCCTGCCAACATTCCCAAGGCATTCCATCCGGACTCTTAACTCTTTA
Source organism: Muntiacus reevesi (assembly GCF_963930625.1). Lineage (NCBI taxonomy): Eukaryota > Metazoa > Chordata > Mammalia > Artiodactyla > Cervidae > Muntiacus > Muntiacus reevesi. Next base: position 28,093,267 of record NC_089250.1, read on the forward strand.
AAACTTCCAGAACCAGAGTTCCTGCATGGCAAAACCAAAAGGGCAGTTTTTGTTGTTGTTTTTTTTTTCCCCAAATCAACACTGGAAAAACTGCTATATCTGTCGACAGTTTGTAAAAATCCAGGCATTTACTTTGGAAATCTCCCAAGTTTAGGTTAGGGAGAGAAGGGCAGTAAGAAAACTTATCTGCTAGATGTAATATCCACATCTGAGATTTTAGAAGAGAGAAGATAAAGGGGATAAAGGTGGCCCATCTCCTCTTCCCCGTGATGGGTCATTTTCTATAAATGCTCTTGTGACTTTATCATGTATTAAATAAATCTTGTGGTGACCTTATCTCAAGGAAGGGCATCCAGTTCAACAAAATAAAACTCTTTGAGATGTCAATCAAATTAGTTTTGATTTTTTGTAATTATTATTACTGATTATTATTTTGATTATTTTAAACCATCTTTCAGAAGGGCATCTGTATCTAGTTCAATAGCTTACTGACCAAAAGACAAGATTTCAAAGTGAGAAGGGGAGGGAAGATTAGCTCATAACACAACCTGTATAGTAAAGGAAATAGCATGTTTAGTCTTAACATCATTTTGAGTGTGTGGTAGTCACTGAGGCATATTTGCCTTCTGCACATCCTTTATATTGATTATCTTGTCTCTTCAACTGGAACCTTTACTATCATCCGAAAAGTAGTAGAACATAACCCACAGAACTCATAGCTCACTACCTCCTCGAGTGTCCTGATGCGAGAAATAACTGAGTTTGAATTCGGCCCTACCACTTACTGTGTGACCTCAGACACATTAACTTCTCTGGTTTATTGTGTTGGCCAAAAAGTTCACTCAGGTTTTCTCATAACATGTTATGGAAAATATCTGAACGAACTTTTTGGCCAACCCTAGTAGTTCTTTATCTGTAAGATGGAAAGCATACCAACCTCACAGGGCTGTTGTGAGGATTAAGTCAGGGTATATACTTAAAGTGGATAATGCAGGGTGTGGCATGTACCTGATCTTAATTTTGGGGGAGGTTTCCCATGATCAAGTAATTCTAGGATACTATCCATCACTGATAGTATAAAACTCTCGAGATCATTTCCAGATCTGTGTTTCTCTGAATCACCTTTTTGGAATGCCTTCTGCTATGGATTCATGCACTCATTCATTTAATGAATATGTGAAGACCACTTTCACTGACAATATTTTTGGATGATTTTTATCATTTTCCCGTGGTCAGGGCTTCAGGGAAAAACTGCATGATTTTATTCCTGTGTATCATTCCTTTATTTTCACATACCCCAAAATAAAAGGTGGTAGTGGTGTGGTTATGAAGGAATCCTGTCTTTCTACAAAGACATCAGCAGAGATAGTTTCACTTTCAAGTAAAAGAAAGAAAGAAGGAAGGAACAAAGGAAGGAAGAAAGAAAAAAAAGAGAAAGAAGCTAAATTAATTTTAAAAAGTAGTATATGGAAAGTGACTGCTCTATTACCATTAGCTAACTGCTTTGGTATTTTCAAGAAGAAACAAAGGCAAGCGATATCATAGTAAGCTGTTGTCTATGTCCCCAAGCTCATATATCTCCATGGGGATATTGGCCGTGAACCAGGCTCTTATCCAGAGCATGTAATTATGGAAAGGATAGGGACCAGTTTAAAGGTTCTGTTTCACACTATTGTTAAATAATGTGATCAAAACATTTCTTTATAGTTAAATATATATTTAGCTTATAGTCTGGGAATCTTTGAAGTCTTCTGCTGCTGCTAAGTCACTTTAGTCGTGTCCGACTCTGTGCAACCCCATAGACGGCAGCCCATCAGGCTCCTCTGTCCCTGGGATTCTCCAGGCAAGAACACTGGAGTGGGCTGCCATTTCCTTCTCTAATGCATGAAAGTGAAAAGGGAAAGTCAAGTCACTCAGTCGTGTCTGACTCTTCGCGACCCCATGGACTGCAGCCTACGAGGCTCCTCCATCCATGGGATTGTCCAGGCAAGAGTACTGGAGTGGGTGGCCATTGCCTTCTCTTTGAAGTCTAAAGGTGCCCTTATAAATTTTTTAAAAATATGCCTGAATATAAACATAATAATTCCTGAGAACAGCAGGGCCTAATCACACTGCCCTGAAGTCTTTGGTACACACAGGGACAGGGCCGTCCACTGCGGGGACTGGCTCTAGAGCCTGCAGCTTGAGCCTGGTCATGCCAGTGGATGACTTTGAGCCTGGGGAGGCACAGATGGCAGGGACAGGTCATGCCCTAGTGCTGGTGGAAGATGCTACCTGGTTTCACTGGCCCCGTCTTTTCAATCATATCTGATTCTGTCCTAGACTTTCAGTCACTAATTCAGACTTTCACAGGGCAGATTCCATGATGGCATCTGAGGATGTGCATGCAAACATCACTACCATCAACCATGATGCCCTGTGTCTTTAAAGGGAATTATGATGCTCAGAGCAGTTAGATATAAATGTGTGTGTCTCTGTGTGTTTGTGTGTCTTTGTACCGTCATATTACAGAGGGGAAAGTCAGAATGACCTGTCCAGGCCACATGGATATTGTGCAGATGTTGGGACATGACCCCAGGGCTCACCAAGCCAACAAATGACCTGGATTTGTCTTACTACTCCCAACTCCATTTAATCACTTTCGTTATTCTTTCTTTGAAAATGATAGAAAACTAGCTTGCTAGGTGGTTTATCCCTTAGACATTTGATCACCAAGTCTCAGGATTAATGAAGTGGTGACCTGCTGGATATCGAAATGGAGAGCAGGACCATGAGATGTTGGGAAGACATAGTCAAGATCCATCCTGCATCACCCCTCCTTTCGTGAACTTCTTTGCTAATGTTTGGGGTAAAGAGTCCAAGTCTTGAGTTAGTTGGCAGAATTGGATCAGTTGCTGTGTGTGCCTGTTTTCTTCCCTGGGGGAACATCACTGATAAAATTGGTGTCTTGGTCCTATGGTTCCACCTTTGGGAAGGGAACCGACTCCAGGGGGAGGCAAGCCTGGTGAAGCCAGGAGTTCCTGCATAGAGCAAAGGCAGGAAGAGGTGGGCAGGACCTCCCAGGGAGTGTGGGGCAGAGAGCAGGGCTCTGCCTGGATCCCTTCCCCCATCTGCTCCACCCTTGCTCCAGCTCTCTCTATCTCCATGCTTTTGGGTATTCCATCTCTGCTCCTAGACTCTCCTCACTATTTTTGTAAAGACAGAGGGATTTTTTTTTTTAAAGCAATAATTGTCTTTGCCTGACTCAAGGGATGTTTTCAGACATAATTACTACTTTGAAAAGAATTTGGAAAAACTCAAGTTGGAAGTAATGCCTAGCGTCATTATGAACAAAATTTGCAAGTATACAGAGACACAGGAAATGGCACACAGGGGGAGAAGTCTATTTATAGCAACCAAAGAAATATGTTCAGAAATGCAATCTAATTAACCCGTCTTAACTATTCACTGATTATTTAGTGACATCTATTTTAGAAAATGTCAGCCAGAAGATTGACTGGCTATACTCTATGTTAGGTTAAATTCAGCTACCGGGAGGCACAAATAGCCGTTTTTAAAAGATTCTCTTAGATGAGTTATGTTATCCTTTGCTGGTAGAACTGGAGGGGAAAGGACAGTTTCTCCAGCATCAAGGCCCAGTCTGGTTGAGACCCAATGCCACGACATTTCAGCCAGAATTAACGCCTTATTAAAGCCACATCTGCTTTCTTGGAAGAACTAAAAAGGATCAACAGGCAACTTACTCTGAAGTGAGCCTGAGAAGATGCCAGCAAACAAAAAAATCCACAAGAGCGAGGCAAAAAACAGGGATGTGTTCAGAAACACCCATCAACCATATCTTCAGGTTTTGTAGAGAGCAGATTTCTATGGGGTTTTGTGTACAGTTAATATTTCTGTGTCACAGACCTTACCAGCCCTTAGCACTAATTCTTATTTTTATTATATATTCCCCCACACTCCCTCCCACCCTGGGTTCTATCACAGGACCAAACAGGCTGAAATCTATTGCACATTTAGTTCTTTCCACCAATTGAATGCTTTTTTTTTAAAATCTTCATGTATAACCAAAATGCAAGTCTGGGTAGAACTGGAAGCTTCATTCTTTAAATGAAGTTGGCCCATTATTCTTTGTTAGTATTCTTTAAAAAAGAATCCTTGATTGAGATATATTTTACATACCATACACTTCACTCATCTACAGTATACAGTTCAATGGATTTTAGTATATTCACTGGGTTCTATAACCATCACCATGATCTAATTTGAGAACATTTTCATCACCCCAAAATGAAACCACATACCCATCAGCTGGTACCACCACTTCCCATCTTTCTCCCTCCTTCCGCCAGCCACCTGCAACCACTAATTTACTTTCGGTCTCTATAGCTTTCCCTGTTCTGGACATTTTATGTAAGTATAATCTCTGTGCCTGGCTTCTTTGACTGAGCACGTTTTCAAGGTTCATTACTATTGTAGCTGGTATCAGCACTTCACTTCTTTCTCTTACTGGATAAAATTCCATTGTGTAGAGATAACACGTTTTGTTAATCCATTTATCCACTGGTGGGCAATTGGGTTGTTTATACTTTGGGGCTATTATAAATAATGTTGTTATGGACATTCATGTATAGGCTTTTGTGTGGATGTACATTTTGCATGTCTCTTAGGCAGCTACCTAGGAGTGCCATTGCTGTGTTATCTCCATGTTTAACCTCTTAAGGAATTGACAAGCTGTGTTCCATAGTTGTTGCACCATTTTACATTCCCATCAGCAGTGTGTGAAGGTTTTCATTTCTCCACATCCTTGCCAGCCTTGTTAACATCTGCCCTTTCGATTACAGCTGTTCTGGTGGGTCAAGCGATCGTGTTTTCCTGGTCGGGTTCTATGACATGGCCTTTGGGTAGGGTGGGGCACAAGGGCCAGCAGGCAGTGCCCACTTTTCAAGAGCTGGCCTGCCGTCTTTCCTGACTTAGCCCCAAGCATGTGAATGGGCTCTGGGGATACAGAGGCAGGAGTCTCAGAAGAGCCCAGAATTTCCCCTCCCCATCCTTCTTCTTCTGCTCCTGACACTCTCATGCCTACCATTTGGGGCAAAAGTCTGAACACTTTTGGAAGTTCCTATTTGTCACTTTATAATCCCAGTGCCAGTTCTTTGGGAAAAAGATATTTAGAAATAGCACTTGTCTGATGAAGTGAGTGGGCGACATGCAAAACCCAAACCCAAACAATTTTTTGAAATTCTGAGGCGTTTCAGAACTGCTCACTAACACACTGAATCCTATATTTGGGTCTGGAAAATGTCCCAGCTCTGACAGAGTCATCAGTGCGTCATTGTTCCTCAACCTGGGAATAAAATGCTAGGGAGCTCATTCTGATCATTTAGGGGTAGGAAAATCATTTAAAAAAAAAAATGCTTGGCTGTGTACATAAAAATATTTTGGGTCCCTGGGAAAGTAGCAGAGAGGCAGGACTGCCCTCTGGTTTAAGGGCTCCAGAGCTGCACGCCAAGAGCTATGTTTAGAAATATTTCCCCTAAGCGCTAAAAACCATTATACAAGGGATCCTAGGGCCGTAAAAGTGATGTCATCCTGTCAATTACCCTGGTTACGAAAGAAAGTCAGTTCTCAGATACATGCCAGGCCCCCACAGAAATAAAATCAGGGCTGCCTGAACCAAATCAGTCCAGACCCTGAAGAGATATTAAACGCCCCCACCTCCTCTCTTTCTTAATCTGTTACTTGGTTTCCATGGAACTCAGTGGTCAAGGATGTTTTTTGAGCATATACTTTGCAAAACAGCATATACTGTTTTATAAGATCACAGCCTTAGTGTGAAAAAATAAATGCATTGTTTTGTTTAGGGGTTGTAAGCAGTTGGAAGGGTCTGGGGCCTGTTGGGAATGGAGTTATAAAGCTGGGGCAGGGTCTGCTGGCTACTTGAGAACTATCTCCTCTTCCTTCTCATGGAGGGGATTAGGATGAGTTACTGCTCAGAGGAGAGCTGCGAGAGATAACTTTCCCTCCAAGGGGGAACCAAGAAGACATTAGAAAATCTGTGTCTAGATGCTGTGAAGTGGTTTGAGGGAAACTCAGTGAGGAGAAAGTTAATGTTTCTCCTTCTAATGGAAGGCAAGTAGAATTGGTAAGAGGTAAATTGGGAAAAAGAACACTTACTTTTTTACTGATAGCTTAAATTCCTCTGAACCCTTGCCTCGACTGTGGACTTGATGTTCTTTATACTTTTATGTTGTTCATAATATGTTAGAAGGTTTTAAAAACTTATTACTCATTTCTAGTGAAGTTTGGTTCCTCTCTAAAATTTCTTCTAATTTAACAAATCCACTTTAAAAAAACCTGTGTCTTGAGCTTAACAGAAATGTTGGAAATGGTAGAAAAAGAATAGAAATGGCAGAGAAAGAATAGAAATGGCAAGGAATGAATGAAAATGTGTCTCTTACATAAAAGCATAGGCTTGTGGCTCTTCCTGCTGCTGTTGGGTGACGTGCCTTCCTAAAATCTACCCTGGAGTAGCTTAAGGTCTGTAACAGGAGCGTCTGTGGTTCTTCTTGCTCTGGTTTCTCAGAGTAGGTGTACAGGGTTAGCCCTGTATCCTTTTCTTATTGAGTAGTGAAGACATGACACACTATGACAGTGATGATGCTGGAGGCTTGATGAATGCGGATGGAAGGGCCTTGCTAATGGAAGTGGAGTCAATGCCGCTTTTGTAGATCAGATGCCATTTTGGTGAGATAATGACTTTGGGAAGCTGTTCTCTAGGTTACGTTTCCCCCTTGCTTTCTTGGAATGCTTTTCCCAAGGGGAAAAGAAAGCGGAGAAATAAAGGATGTCTGCCATCAGAAGAACCCAGCTAGGAGATTACCTCCTGACCACCCCCCTGGCCTACCCCAGGGCTCTGTATCCTTATCCTTAGTACCACCTAGGCCAGAAGTCCCACAGTTATGTTTGGTTCCAGAGATGGTATTCCTACATGGTTGTGGCAATAAATCTGTCTATCACGTTTATTCTAGTCTGTCACATTTTCTAGAGTTAATAAAAGTCCTCTCATGAACAAGATCCATAGTAATGACAGAAAAACCCCCAAACACATAAAACAAAACAAAAAATAACCATGAGTTCTTTAGTAGAGTTGATCAAGACGATTGGATCATTCCAAGAACTGGATGTTTGCATTACAAAACTGAAGTGAGTCAAAAAGCAAATCCTTTAATATATACAAATTAGGCCTGTTTTAGGCTCAGCTTATTAATGTAGAGAGTTGCCTAGACTACTGTTGAAGAATTTATTACTATACTTTCTCATTAAGATCTCTTATGGATAAAAATATTTATCTGGAGTGTTGCTTTTCAGAACCATTTAAATTAACCTGATTATGGGTGGTGGGGTCTCTTCTGCATCCTTGACTGAGCAAGTATAATAGAAATGGCTTAGGATTTAGCAACAGAGCTTGGAAAACTAAGAACTATATTGAGGTTGGAGATCTAGGCAAAGTATGGCTAGGAAATCATGTCAGTGGTCACAGATATTCGGAGTCACCAAGAGTTTAAAGGCCAAGGTGAACCAATGAGTTCAAAGTAGGCAATCACAAAATCTGCACATAATAGGATAATGAATGTAGAATTCGAGTAGGCCAGAAACTAGGCGCTGAAAGCAAACAGATCAAAGAATATAAGGAAAGGTAAGCCAAGGCTTCACAGCTGGACATAGGGCTGGAAGGAAAAACCCCCCTCCCTTTGCCTATGCCAGGGGATTTCACAACCTTCCCTTTACAGCAGTGATCAAGCTCCTAGCGGGGCATAATGATCTGCGGGTAGAAGCAGGTGCATTGAGACCTGCCGAAGTACAAGTGCACAGATGGGAAGGAAGTAGGGCTCCAGCAGGCACCCATATCCACCAACCTAAAACTCCTTTTACTGCGACTTCCCTGGTGGTTAAGAATTTGCCTTGCAATGTGGAGGATACAGGTTCAATCCCTGGTCATGAAAATAAGATCCCACGTGCCATGGAGTAACTAAGCCTGCCTGCCACAACTAGAAAGCCCAAGCGCCAGTCTAGGCACCACAACGAAAGACCAGTGTGCCACAACTAAGACCTGATGCAGTCAAATAAGTAACTGAAAATAAAATTCCTTTTATTTAGATCGCTCCTATGTCTTCCCAATTTCTGACAGAGGCCAAGCAGCCCATATAAGTGAAACACTTAATCCAAGGCTCACTGTGTCTCCTAATTTGCAAGAGGTCCTTCTCAATTGGCAACCCTAAAATTGCACAGGCAGGCAGGCCAGGGAAACAGGCGATGGAAAGAAATGTAACGCCCTTTAACAATGCAAGAGAAAAAAATATAATAACACCTACCCAGGCCATGAAAGCATCTGAAAATCTGTAAGGAAAACTGGCTGAGACTTTATTGTTTGATTTGTTATGAAAGATATAATGAATTCTTTCCTTTTTTTCTAAAGAAGTCTCTATGTGGTATAATTTGAGGTAAATTTCCACAAAAGAGGGAGGAAATTGGACTGGGGTGGTTATTACTTGCTTGATGCAGAAACAAAGGTCATGATTTAGGATTTGACTGTGAGGAGGTGGTTAGGAACTCAATGCCTTCTGCTTGTGTCTCTTAATAAACCCAGGATGATGGCCTCACTGTACCACAGCTAGGAGCAGGCGTCTTGTTAATTAAGCACCCATAATGGGCAAGTCTGAGATCTCCTTTGTGAGTTTGGCCACAATTAAGCGGCCTGAGACACTCTTTTGAGCAACCACTCCACCTTGTCCACTCAAACTCATTCTGGATTTCAAAATGTGGAAAACAGAGCAGCCCCCATGGCAGGGATTTCATGAAATTGAACATGTGTTCAGAGCCCAAACCAGGATGACCACCTCCTCCTCATTTCCTGTGTGAAGAAAGGAAGCATACACCTGTTGGGTATCACACCCTCTAACCCTCTGGGCTGCAAACACTGATCTTTAAGAAAATATATTGCAAAATATGCAAGCACGCTGAGTTGCAATGCTGTGTCTCTTTTGCAACCCCATGGACTGTAGCCTGCCAGACTCCTTTGTCCATGGAATTCTTCAGGCAAGAATGCTGGAGTGAGTTGCCATTCCCGTCTCTGGGGATCTTTTCCACCCAGGGATCAAAGCCGCATCTTCAGCATTGGCACGCAGGTTCTTTACCACTGAGCCATCTGGGAAGCCTTGTAAAATATACATAAACATGAAATTTACCATTTTGACCATGTTAAGTGAACAGTTCAATGGTATTAAGTACATTCACACTGTTGGGGAATCATCACCATCATCAATCTTTTAACTACAAAACTGAAATTATCATCCAACATACAACTCCCCAGGGTCCCTGGAAACCACTGCTCTGACTCTATGAATTTGCTTATTCAAGGTAGCTCATGCAAGTGGAATCACAGAGTATTTGTTCTTTTGTGACTGGGCTTATTTCATTTAGCATAATCTTTTCAAGATTTATCTATGTTGTAATCTGTGTTAGAATTTGCTTCCTTTTTAAAGGCTGAACAATACTCTATTGTGGGCTTCCCTGGTGGCTCGGTGGTACAGAAACGGAAGTGAGTCAGTCATGACTTTTACTTTTTACAGTTTCATTCTTGGACACCTTTTCATGGTAGAGGCTAGTGAATGACCTTTATCCCATACACAGAATGAAAAATCAACACTTAAGGACCTTTTACCCAATGATTCCTTGCCCCCCTCTAATAACCCCCCAAAATAATTCAATTAGTTAAAATAAACATTTTGTTAAAAGGATTTTCTTCCCACCATGAGAACATACTTGTTGACTTGAAAAGCCTGACTCTTAGTAATGTGCCTTTATTTTTAAATTAAAATGGTTTCTTACTGATTTCAGGACTTGATTCCCCAAAGGCAGGGATGAAGCACCCAAGCCGAGAGCCTGAATCACTTACTCCTTTGTCCCTGTGGTCAAGAGGGCAGAACGTTTCAGAGGTTAAAATCCACGTCAACAAAGAGCATTTAGACTCTTGTTTTAGAAATGAGTGACTCATCTTTGGGTCATTTTCACGTCTTTCTGTCCTCTCCCTCTCCCCTAACCATGAGGAAACTGCAGGCGAAACACTCTTCTTTATCTCAACACACAAAGGACACAAATGTTGCTGATCTCAAAACCTGACTTCCTGTTATTAAGGAGGACATCCTACAATTTCACAGAGTGAGATTTCTAAGTAAAGAAGAAAGTCCAATGATTTCAGAGTTTGCTCCCCACCTACAATTAACTAGGTCACAGCTGTAAAGGAAGAGGGGGAAAAAAAACGCAAATCATTTCAAGGCAGGGGCTTTCAATATCATCTGAGGCCAAAAAGTAAACACTTCATTTTATTTTTTAAAAGGAAAAGCAATACATTTAACAGAGACAAGTACATTGGAGGATGTAATAGAAAGTGAAAAAAAAATCTGATAGGATAGTAAGCTGAGGGCTGGTGTCACAGGCCTAATTATTTTATTTATTATTTGGGCAGAGGAAGATGGAAACGCTCTCCTTCATACATATGAGGGATCTGCCTTTAATCTGTGTAGAGAACTTCTTAGGATTATGCAAAACCCATAAAGATTCTCATTTGGTTATGCAAGGATTAAAGACTTTTTAGGACCCAGAACTATTTCAGGTCTGTTGGACTTCCAAATTTGGCAAATGTAAAATTCTCACAGTGAACTCTTTGACTGTGATAGGACATTAAGGTGGGACAGACTATTTCAGAGTGGATTAGATATTTAAGAATTTACACTCTCCAAGGAAGAAATGCTTCTCAGAAATGAAACATCTCAATGTGCTGTATCCTTTACTTCCTCTCTTACGACCCCCTGGCATCATGCAGATTTCTTTGCTCATTGAGTGGGCAAGATCTGTGTGAATAACACTAACCCATCGACCAAAAATAATTTCTTTCTTTCCTGAATCTCAATATAAGCAAATCTATCCCTAGAAGCCTGGCGAAAATGTGGTTCCTCATTCCTAAATATGGGTATCACACCCACACACACTCCCATCCATGCTATGGAATTTCTTACTTATTATATTTCAAAGCAATGTTTCACTTAGAAAACGACTCTAGAGGGGATCTTCCTGACCCAGAGATTGAACCCGTGTCTTCTGCATTGCAGGCAGATTCTTTACCACTAAGCCACCTGGGAAGCCCTGAGATGTCCTGAGTGTGACTGAATAACAAAAAAGAGCAGAAAGAAAACCAGGGGAGGTTCAGCCTGACACCATGGTCTAAAGTCTGATGTCTAGTTCTATCACAGTCACTTCTGCTGTTCTGTTAAAAAGAACCTGAAAAGAACCAAGAGACACGTCCAGAGTCTATCCTGATCAGCAAGGGGAATAAAAGAAGGTCAGCGTCATCTGCCTTAACTCTTAAACACCAGATGGCAATTTCCAATTAGAGTTTGGTACGTACAGAGCATGACATGGCAGACCATATATATGCTGTCTACAAGAAACCCACTTCAGACCTCAAGACACATATAGACTGAATCCATGCAAATGGGAAGCAAAAGAAAGCTGGAGTAGCAATCCTCATATCAGACAAAATAGACCTTAAAATAAAGCATATTACATGAGATAAGGAAGGACACTACATAATGATCAAGGGATTAGTGCAAGAGGAAGATGTAACAACTATAAATATCTATGCACCCAACATAGGAGCACCTCAATACATAAGACAAACACTAACAGACATAAAAGGAGAAACTTAGAGTAACACGATAGTAGTAGGAGACTTTAACACCTCACTCACACCAATGGACAGATCCATTTAAGCAGAAAATTAATATGGAAACACGTCTTAAATGATACATTAGATGAGCTGGATCTCATTGATATCTTCAGGCCATTCCATCCCAATGCAAAAGAATACACCTTCTTCTCAAGTGCACATGGAACATTCTCCTGGATAAGACCATATCTTGGGTCACAAATCAAACCTCAGTAAATTTAAGAAAATTGAAATTGTATCAAGCATCTTCTCTGACCACAATGCTATGAGACTAGATATCAATTACAAGGAAAAAACTGTAAGAAACACAACAAGGAGATTAAACAACACGTTTCTAAAAAACCAACAGGTTACTGAAGAAATCAAAAGGGAAATAAAAAAAATTTCTAGAAATAAATGACAAAGAAAACATGACAACTCAAAACCTATGGGATGCAGCAAAAGCAGTCCTAAGAGGGAAGTTTATAGCAATACAATCCTACCTCAAGAAATAAGAAAAACATCGAACAGACAACCTAACTTTACACCTAAAACAACTGGAAAAAGAACAAAAAACCCCCAAAATTAGTAGAAGGAAAGAAATCATAAGGATCCAAGCAGAAATAAATGAAAAAATAATGATAGAAACAATACTAAAGATTAATAAAACTAAAAGCTGGTTCTTTGAGAAGATAAACAAAATCGACAAATCTTTAGTCAGACTCATTAAGAAGAAAAGAGAGAAGAATCAAATCAACAAAATTAGAAATGAAAAAGGAGAGGTTACAACAAGGAATGCAGAAATACAAAGAGACTATTATGAACAGTTCAGTTCAGTTGCTCAGTCGTGTCCGACTCTGCAACCCCATGAACTGCAGCACACCAGGCCTCCCTATCCATCACCAACTGCCAGGGTATACCCAAACCCATATCCATTGAGTCAGTGATGCCATCCAACCATCTCATCCTCTGTCACCCCCTTCTCCTCCTGCCCTCAATCATTCCCAGCATCTGGGTCTTTTCAAATGAGTCAGCTCTTTGCATCAGGTGGCCAAAGCATGAACAACTACATGGCAATAAAATGGATAACCTGGCAGAAATAGAAAGATTCTTTAAAAAGTTCAATCTTTCAAGACTGAACTAGGAAGAAATAGAAATGATGAACAACCTAATTACTAGCACTGAAATTGAAGCTGTGATCAAAAATCTCTCAAAAAAAAAAAAAAAAAAAAATCAGAAGCCCAGGACCAGGTGGTCACAGGAGAATTCTTTCAAACATTTAGAGAAAATCTAATACCTATCCTTCTAAAACTCTTCCAAAAAATTGCAGAGGAAGGAACACTTCCAAACTCATTCTACGAGGCCACCATCACCCTGATACCAAAACCAGACAAAGGCAACACACAAAAAGAAAACTACGCCAATATCACTGATGAACATAGATGCAAAAATCCTCAACAAAATTTTAGCAAACAGAATTCAGCAACACATCAAAAAGCTCATGCACCATGATCAAGTTGGGTTTATTCCAGGAATAAAAGGATTCTTCAATACATGCAAATCAATCAATGTTATACACCATATTAACAAACTGAAAGATAAAAACCATATGATAATCTCAATAGATGCAGAAAAAGCCTTTGACAAAATTCAGCACCCATTTATGATTGAAACTCTTTAAAAAATGAGCATAGAAGGAACCTACTTCAACATAGTAAAGGTCATATATGATAAGCCTACAGCAAACATTATTCTCAATGGTGAAAAACTGAAAACATTCCCCCTAAGATTAGTAACAAGACAAGGGTGTCCACTTTCACCACTATTACTCAACATATATCTGGAAATCCTAGCTATAGCAATCAGAGAAGAAAAAGAAACAAAAGGAATCTAGATCAGAAAAGAAGAAGTAAAGCTCTCACTGTTTGCAGATGACATGATACTATACACAGAAAACCCTAAAGATAGTATCAGAAAATTAGTAGAGCTAATCAGTGTGTTTAGCAAAGTTGCAGGATACAAAATCAATACACAGAAATCACTTGCATTTCTATATACTAACAACGAAAAATCAGAAAAAGAAATTAAGAAGTCAATCCCATTCACCACTGCAACAAAAAGAATTAAACATCTAGGAACAAACTTACCTAAGGAGACAAAAGAACTGTACACAGAAAATTATAAGACACTGATGAAAGAAATAAAAGATGATATAAACAGATGGAGAGATATTTCATGTTCCTGGGTAGGAAGAATCAGTATTGTGAAAATGACTATACTACCAAATGCAATCTACAGATTCAATGCAATCCCTATCAAATTACCAATGGCATTTTTCATAGAACTAGAAGAAAAAATTTCAGAATTCATATGGAAACACAAAAGACCCCAAATAGCCAAATCAGTCTTGAGAAAGGATAATGGGACCGGAGGAATCAACCTGCCTGACTTCAGATTATACTACAAAGCTACAGTCATCAAGACAGTATGGTACTGGCACAAAAATAGAAATATAGACCAATGGAACAACATAGAAAGCCCAGAAATAAACCCATGCACGTGTGGGTACCTTATTTTTGACAAAGGAGGCAAGAATATACAATGGGGCAAAGACTGCCTCTTCAATAAATGGTGCTGGGAAAACTGGACAGCTACATGTAAAAGAATGAAATTAGAACACTTCCTAACACCATACACAAAGATAAACTCAAAATGGATTAAAGACCTAAATGTAAGACCAGAAACTATAAAATTCTTAGAGGAAAACAAAGGCAGAAGACTCAATGACATAAATCAAAGCATCCTCTATAACTCACCTCCTAGAGTAAAGGAAACAAAAACAAAAGTAAACAAGTGGGACCTGATTAAACTTAAAAGCTTTTGCACAGCAAAGGAAACTATAAGCAAGGTGAAAAGACAACCCTCAGGATGGGAGGAAATAATAGCAAATGAAACAACTGACAGGATTAATTTCCAAAATATACAAGCAGCTCATACAATTCAATGCCAGAAAAACAAACAACCCAATCAAAAAGTGGGAAAAAAACCTAAACAGACATTTCTCCAAAGAAGACATACAGATGGCTAACAAACACATGAAAAGATGCTCAATGTCACTCATTATCAGAGAAATGCTAATCAAAACCACAGTGAGGTACCATCTCATGCCAGTCAGAATGGCTGCTATCAAAAAGTCTACAAGCAATAAATGCTGGAGAGGGTGTGGAGAAAAGGGAATGCTCTTGCACTTTTGGTGGGAATGTAAATTGATCCAGCCACTATGGAAGATAGTCTGGAGATTCCTTAAAAAACTAGAAATAAAACCACCATATGACCCAGCAATTCCACTTCTAGGCATATACCCCAAGGAAACCAAAACGGAAAAAGACACATGTATCCCATTGTTCATTGCAGCACTATTCACAGTAGCTAGAACATGGAAGCAACCTAGATGTCCATTAATAGATGAATGGACAAGAAGCTGTGGTACATATACACAATGGAATATTTCTCAGCCATAAAAGGGATGCATTTGAGTCAGTTCTGATGAGGTGGATGAACCTAGAACCTATTATACAGAGTGAAGTGAATCAGAAAGAAAAAGATAAATATCATATTCTAATGCACCCATATGGAATTTAGAAAAAAATGGTACTGAAAAATTTATTTACAAGGCAGAGGTGGAGAAACAGACATAGAGAATAGACTTATGGACATGGGGAGAGGGGAGGAGAGGGTAAGATGTATGGAAAGAGTAACATGGAAACTTACATTTCCGTGTGTAAAATAGATAGCCAATGGGAACTGCTGTATGGCTCAGGAAACTCAAACAGGCGCTCTGTATCAACCTAGAAGGGTGGGATGGGAAGGGAGAGGGGAGGGAGGTTCAAAAGGGAGGGGATATATGTATACCTATGGTTGATTCATGTTGAGGTTTGACAGAAAACAACAAAATTCTGTAAAGCAATTATCGTCCAATAAAAAAATAAATTAAAAAAAGGAAGAAAGATTCTATTCAAGATGATTCTTCTGTTAGGATTATTTTCCAGTGTAACTCGACCATCAATAAATGGCATAAAAGAAAAAAAATGAGTTAGGGACATTCACACTGATCTTGCTGAAACATTTGTATAAAATAGTCATGGTAAAGATGATTGATTAATAGACATAGAGATAGATAGATACAGATACATAGAGGACAGAGAGATAATATGTGAAACAAAGATGGGGGGAATAAATCTGTGTCTGTGTACAGCAGTTAGGACATCCTGCAGGGGATCTTCCCAAACCAGGGATTGAACCGCTGCATTGGCAGGCAGGTTCTTTACCACTAGTGCCACTGGGAAGACCAGACATGTTAGTGCATCAGTGATATTTGGGAGCCTATTAGAAATGCAGAGTCCCAGAACCCACCCCAGACCAGCTGAATCAGAATCTGCATTTGACGAGATCCTCAGATGATCCCTTTGTTCACTGATATTGGAGAAGCTCTGCTTTGAGCAGAACAGCCTAGAACAGCGATCTTTAGTAACTGCTGCTTTCACTTATGGAAATCTTTGCCCAAGTGTCACTGAGGGTGGAAACATATCTCTTATAAGCACATCTCCTCTGGTTGAGTCAGGGGCAAGTTATCTAAGTCTTCTCGGCCCCCTAGTGGCACCTCCCACTGCTGCCAGTGGGTACTTTTACTTCTATAGGGGAAGCAAGGGTGCCCAGGGCTTGTACCCTAACGTCTACTGTCCCAGAGGGCATGAGCCACCACTTTCTGAACAACATCTAAGCCCCGGCTTACTATGGGAGCTCAAGCAACAATCAGTCATCTCTAACAAATGATTTTGAAGCAAATTTATGTGCAGAAGCACAAAAGGACATAAGAAAAATCAAAGAAAGCAGGCAGATAGCACACTTAATATGAAAGAGAGAAATGAGAGCAGCCCTATAGTCAGAACTGCCAGGCAAATACAGGATGCCCAGCTGAATTTGAATTTCACGTAAACAACATGAGACAGACTTACACTAAAGCACTATTTGTTTGTTGTTCACCTGAAATTCAAAATTTACCTGGGTATCCCATATTTTCACTTGCCAAATCTAGCAATGCTCATTCCTCTCTCAAGGACACTTTTCTCCCAATCTTAGGACCCAGAAGTCTCGTTCCAGATTGGACCCCAAGCAGATTCCTCTCAAAGAGGTCTCTGCCTGGGTTCAAATCCTGGATCTGCCAATGGTGGCAGCTGTGGAACCCTGGAAGAATGATTTAATCTCTGTCTTCCTCTTCTGTAAAGCAGGGAGGTAGGAAAACCTATCTCACAGGGCTGTCTGGGGGCTAAAGGAGAAGGTATCTGTAAATTAGTGTGTTAGTCACTCAGTCGTGTCCAACTCTTTGTGACCTCATGGACTGTAGCCCGCCAGGCTCCTCTGTCCATGGGATCCTCCAGGCAAGAATACTGGAGTAGGTTGCCATTTCCTTCTCCAGAAGATTTTCCTGACCCAGGGATCGAACCCAGGTCTCCTGTACTGCAGGCAGACTTTACCATTTGAGCCACCAGGGAAGACTGATAACTGTAAAGCACAAAGTAGGAGCTCATTGAATAAAAATGTACTTTTATATCATTGTCTATCAAGGTCTTGCGGGTCTCAGCAACTTCCTTTCCGTCTGAATTTGCTGCTGGTCATTTCCTTGGAGAACTGAGATTAATCTGCAGGGGGAGGGGAAGGGAAAAGAGGATGTGGCACCGGAAAGACACAGAAGGGGTTGCTTCCCCTCATTCCGAGGGGCCTGGCCTGGCCAGGCCACCCTGGTCCCTGCATTTCCGTTCTATCTCCCCCAGGGGCCATGCTCGGGGATGTGCTGAGGAAGAAGGGAGGAGAACATGTCACTTGACATTTGCTCCTTGACCCCGGCCGACCCAGTTCATTCACCACAGGATGGAAGGAAGTGCACTCGGGAGCCCTTCCTTTGCCAGAGCTTCTTGGCCGGATGTCTCAGCCACCAGGGAGCGAGATTTTGCCTCTTTGACAGTGAGCTGAGCAACCCGTGTTCCCATAGCCTGGCCAGGTGGACTAGCCCAAGATAGTGACACCTGACATCTCAAGGTCAGACATGCTCAGAAAACTGCTGAACAATGGAGCCAGCATTTGGGAAGTGTTATTTCTTCCTCTGGGAGTAAACCTGACATGGAAGCCTCATCACCTCCCAGCTTTTGTTTTCATCTTTGTTCCCATGAATGCCAAGATCAGAGACTAGATTCTGGTAATGAACTGGCCTTCAACATTAAACAAATAAAACAAGAAAGTCAAGGTATTGGGGGTGGGGGCAGAGTTTAAAGTCTCTTCCCCCTAAAGAGAAGATATTGAGGCCAGGTTTCGAGGTTGCTTCTAGCCAGCATCCCTCATAGAAATCAAACAATTCTCCCGAAACTGCAATCTGAATGCTGCGGTTCCCCTGAAACTGTCCCAGGCTTTCCTCCTCTGCTTGGCGCTGACCCATCGCCTGCAGCAGCAGCGCTTTCTCAGGAAGCTATTGTTATTTGTGTATCTGATGGTTGACAGCAGAGCTCGCTGACAGCAAAATTTAGAAAGGCAAAGAAAAAAAGAAGCAGAGGGTGAAAAGGACAAAAAGGAAGCTTCCAGCATCCTGGTGGGAACATGAAAGCAGACACACCTTTCTTTCGGCCCTCAGCACAGCAAGTTAGGGCTCCTCAGAAAAGCCATCCTCAGGCAGAGTTACAGCCTGGCTGGAGGGTGGGCGTTGGGCATGACCCTGAATGAGGGTGTGCACCTCTGACCCTCCCCTGGGGCTACGGTCTGGCGCGTGTTCTCTGATCTTCCCCCAGAATAAGCGCCACCGAGGGGCTGCACTAAGTCACCGAGCTCACACGGCACACAATGGGGGGACGTGGAGGGGCTCTGCTTTTCAGGGCTGAACATTCCAGTGAATTCATTTCCTTCTGGGAAAAAGCTCTGCCTTGTTCAGAGCACGGAGTTCCCAGGGCTCGGCTTACCTGGCAGCATTTTGAATACACCTGTTGGGATCTTTAGCGCTGCCAGGAGAAGGGATGCTGTATGCTTTGTTCTGTTTTCTACTCCTAGCTGTTTCCACTGTGTTGATTTCCCTGACAGAATCTAACGCAAACAGGGTTTGGATTAGGACTCCACGCTGCTTGGGAAGGAGCAAAACATATGCACACAAACATACAGCAGGCCCTTCAACAACATGGTTTTGAACCAAGTAGGCTCCCTTATATGGATTTTTTTCAGTAGGAATGCTACAGTACTACCTAATCTGTGGATGGTGGATTCTCAGATATGGAGGAATTGTGGATAGAAAAGAACTGCAAATCTGGATGACTAACTATACATTACATGTGGGTTTTCCACTGTGCCAAGAGCTGGTACCATTACGCACTACATTGTTTAAGAGTCAACTGTAGGGACTTCTCTGGTGGTCCAGTGGTTAAGAATTGCTTTGCAATGCAGGGGACACAGGTCTGACCCCTGGTTGGGGAACTAAGATCCCACAAGCCTCAGAGCAACTAAGGCTGCGTGTCGCAACTACTGAGCCTGTGCACCAGAACTAGAGTCAGCAAGTAGCAACGAAAGATCCCACATGATGCAGCGAAGATCCCGTGTGCCACAACTAAGACCCAATGCAGTCAGATAATTAATTAAAAATTTTTAAAAAGTCAACTGTATACAAGGAATATAAGGGTAAACTAGGAAACTTAAAAAAACAAATGAAATTTCTCAGTCGTGCCTAACTCTTTGCAACCCCATGGACTGTAGCCTACCACGCTCCTTTGTCCATAGGATTTTCCAGGCAAGAGTACTGGAGTGGGTTGCCATTTCCTTCTTAATTTCCTTCAGGAAATTAAGGACAATGTAAAAAAAGAAGAAAAAGAGAAAATAACAGAAATGAGTTAAATGGAAGAGATAAAATGAAAAGGCAGCTATAACAAGCAAATTAGCCCTACTTTAGTTCTGAGTTTCCTGGTGGCAAAGGTTAAAAAGGTACCTGAATGGAATTATATACTTATTTGCTCCAAAAGGAATGAAAAGGATGGACCTTATAGAAGGAATACTGAATAACATAATCAACATTATCTTTAACTGTCACTTTGAAAAAGTCTCAGAAGCATTTTTACACATGTTTCTTCCGTTGGCTTTCTGAGCAAGGTGGCGCCTCACCCACTCTCTGCTTGTCCACAGTCCAGGCTGTGCCCAGACCTGCCTGTGGCTCTTTAAGTTGTTCAAGGGATTCCTGCAGACTCTTCCTCCTACCTCTGCTCTGAACCAACTTCTCCTCTGACTTCTCTGATCTCCATCGACCATTTCAACCCCGATTTCCCCAGGTCCATCCAATTCTTTCCCTCTCAGGACACACCCACCTGTCCATAGGACTAATTTGAGGGATTCCCGCCAACAGTGAATTCTCATTCCTTGCCTTGGTTTTATGTCCTATAAATCCTGCCCACCATACTCTATGTTCTGCCCAAGTCCTAGCTCTCTTGGCCCTAGCTCAGACACAGATGGCATCCTGCATGACTGTGAAAAAGGGTATCAGCCTTCAATAAGCATGGTGGTGGTTTAGTTGCTAAGTTGTGTCTGACTCTTGTGACCTCATGGGCTTGTAGCCTGCCAGGCTCCTCTGTCCATGGGATTTTCAGCTCAATAAGGATGAGCTAAATCTTAATTAAAAAAAAAAAAATATCGTCAGGGAGCTGAGAAAATATGGTTCAGGTGTGTTGATATTTGATTGTCTAACTCCAGAATGACAAAGTTTAAAGGGATTAAAGTAATGAATAGATACAATGTCCTTCAAAGGATTAAAGTAATTAATAGATAAAATGTCCCTCAATTTGCTCTTCCTAGTCATCCCGAGGAAGACTTTGGTTAAATGTTGGAAGGCAGGCAATTCACAGTAGCCTCATCTAGTGAGAGGTAGAAATGAAGATGTTCTGAGATTAAAATTAAAGAGCTACATCTCTGCTATGGGTCTGAGTGAGAGGTGCCACATGGAAGGGACAGTTGAAAAGTGCGCCTTGTACTGTCCCTCTGTTGGAGCAGCATTCCACCTTGACCTCCCAGTAAGATCAAGAGCTCCTGTGGGTAGAGCCAAGGCTTTCATCAGAAAAGGAACTGTGAATCTATTCAAGTTCCTGCTCAAGGACTTGGCTGAGACCCCAGAATTCTCCTCCATCAAGCATGAAAGAGATGATTGAAAATGAAAAAATATTTAGTTCTGCCGTTACCAGCCAACCACCTGGATCATAAAAGAACTTCATTTTGGTTCTTGTGCAATGTCTGGTTTGGGGTAAGACCACACACTGCTGCTCTGTAAATATGAGTTAGCAGTAAAGTACACCTCTAGGTGATGGAGTGATTGCTTCATTGGATGAAATTGTTCAATATAGTCTGCTTTGATACCAGGGAACATTTGCCAAAAGCAAACAAATGGGCTATACTTAGATGCCCTAATAAGGTTATGATTAGATCATAGGCTCAGTAGCTTCTTGAGTTCTATTCCTCTTACTAGGTAATAAAACCCCACTCTCAGCCAATAGGATGCTGTCTTCCTGTTTCTTATAGCTGAAGGATATTCCATTTATTTTAGTGTGTTTTAAAATTTGCATTTGATCTATCAGAAGAGGTTTTTTTAAAAAAAAATTCTGATTTAGTAGTAGGATTATGATGCCAGCTGGAGGGTCTGAAGGATCTATTCCAAGATTCATTTTGTATCGCCATGTCTCCTTTTTATAATATGCAAGACTAAGAAGAGAGAATACATAGATATTTGGTGTGGGATGGTGATCTTCTATTGTAGAAGTAAAAAACTGGCACTTTATGGACCAAATGTAGCCTGTAGACATGCTTTCTTTAGCATGTCATGTTTTCCTTTAAGCTTATACTTGTTGCTGGCATATGAAAATTGAGATATTTCACCTCTTTTTCACACACATATATACACACACAAATACATATATGTGTGTATATATATATATTCTTAATTATACGAAAATTGCATGAAAATTTTCCTTTGAAAAATCAGAAGATCCAGGAACACCAGCCCCAGTTTACCCATGGTAAAGCTGAGTAGTAACTGGCCATTTGCTAAAAAGCAAGTTCTCCAGTTTGCAAGGTACCACTTTCTTTCTTGACCTCCATGTATTTGACCTGACTGACTCTGGTAGGCACCTGCGTTATGATGCCTGTGTGGCGCCCTGTTTTATAGGATGACCAGAATGAATAGAGGCAGCCCAGGATTAAAAGGAAGGATGAGGTCCTAAGGGAAGTATCGGAGACGGATATAAACCCTCAAAAACAGTCTGTTTCTGATGGGTGGGTCTCAGAAGGACAAGAAAAGTCTTGCCTTGCTCAGGCCCTATTCTAAGACACACAATCCATGTTTCTCTTATGCCACCTTAAAGTCATTCGACTGAAGGAAAAAGGGAGTCACAGACTTGAGAAGACACTTTTGTTTGCTGTTGGCCTTTGGTTCTGTGCTCTCTAGAGGGGACCTCAGAATACATGTCCAGGGATTGTGCTAGAAATAGAGCTCAGGTGGTAAAGAATCTGCCTGAAATGTGCGAGACCTGAGTTAGATCCCTTGGTCAGAAAGGTCTCCTGGAGAAGGGAATGGCAACCCACTCCAGTATTCTTGCCTGGAGAAGTCCATGGAGAGAGGAACCTGGCAGGTGATAGTCCATGGGGTCACAGAGAGTCACACATGACTGAACGACTAATACTTTCACAGTGATTAAGAATGGACTCTGAGCCTGAGCCAAATGCCTCAGGATAGTGGTATTCACCCTCTCTACCCACCCCCAGGTGATGGAATGAGATGGCTCACAGCCTGGGGACCTTGGCTTCTGCTCCCTGGGCATAGCCCTCAGGAGGAGGACAGAGCTGTCACCAGGGGCCCTGCTGCTGATATCAAATCAACGAGTGCCCCCTCCCATGTGTTTCCAGAAGACTCTTTTCTTTCTTTGGTAGCTCCTCTCCCTAAGTGCTCTGATACTTGAAAACCTAGAACTAGGACCCAGTGGGATGGTGGAGGGAAAAGGGGTTTCCTTTCCTTATTCTTCCCCTAGGTTGACATCTTAACAAGAAGGATTCTAGATCCTGGCACCTGCGTTGCTGCCTATATGTGGATGGACCTGGCCACACCACACAGCAGTGCAAAGCAAGGATAGTACTGCACACATGCAGAAGAAGATCTTTCTTGGGGGCACTGGAAGCTGAACTCATCCAAACCCAGACACACCTGATTCTGCTTGAGAAATGAAACAGTCTAATTCCCTAAATCAGCCCAGAACTGTGGGAGGGACTCACAATACATCTGCCTTTAAAGGTTTTCTTTCAGTAGTTTAAATTTGATGTACCTAAAAGTAAGATGAAAGTGGATGAGGAGAGGAACTATGTATGTGCTAACCTGGTGGATATTTTCAATTGCCCCAGATAGAAACCCTCTGATCAACAGGATCTACATAAAGCACCATGTTTGCATTACTAAAGGCCTTCACCTTCCTTCAGCTCAATTGGCAGATAAGACCAAGATTTTCTTCTATAAGAAATGCCATGAGGACTCATTGAGACAGAGCTTGATGTCAAAAACATGATTTCTTCCAGTTCAATCCAAAATCCATCTGCTTTTACAGAATAGGTCTAAACCCCAACACTCAGGGTTCAAATCAGGACCTGCTCATTTCAGGCATTTGGTGGCTGCCTCAGCCCTAAATTATACTTTCTACATCTATTCTGGGACTTGGCTGGGTTATGAAGCTCTGACACATGATAGCAGCAGCCCATTTTTAAAACATTTTCAGGAGTGAAACAAAACAAACAAAGCAAAAGAGTTTTTTTTGTTTTTTTTTTTTTTCCCAGAGCGCTCGTAGGAAAACTAATAGTGGTGGGGTGGTGGCTTTTGACACAGGTGACCAATGTGAGATGTTGAAATTGGTCTTTCATCTCTTTTGCCTTTTTTTCTCCCCCCTGCTGGACTAGTTCTAAGCGACTGACTGCAGTTCTATTTTTCTAACATAGTGGTTCAAGTTGAGGAGGGGGAGCTGTTTAAAACAGGAGCACTGAGTTTCTAGGATGCTTTAGGGAGGAAGAGTCACTACTGGCCTTGGTTGTTGTAACCTTCACCCATTAGTCCTCATCCTGGGCTCCACTTGCTTGGTCCAGGACTGACCTCAGGTTGAGTAAGAATTCTCCTGAGAGTTTCTCCCTTTTCCTTCCCTCATATTTCCCCCTCCCCGCACTGTGCTCTTTTCTATCCTTCACTGGTACCTATTATTTTTTTCTTTCTGATAAACTGTACTTCCAGGAAGACTTCCCTGGTGGCCCAGATGGTAAGGAATCCGCCTGCCAATGCAGGAGGTACAGGAGATGCTGGTTTGATCCCTGGGTTGGGAAGATCTCCTGGAGGAGGAAATAGCTGCAACCCAGTTCAGTATTCTTGTCTGGAAAATTCCATGGACAGAGGAGCCTGGCTGGCTGCAGTCTGTGGGGTGGCAGAGAGTTGGATACAACTAAATGACTGAGCACACACATACTTCTGGTACTGTTTCTCAAACTTTAGTCCATGTTATAACCCTCAGAGGTTCAGATTCAGTATGTCTGGTGGGGAAAGCATGTATCAGTGGGTTTTGAAAACACCTGGATGATGCTGAGGCACATGGCTTGCACACAGGCTTTTTGATAACACTGTACTCAGATGATTTCCTAGTCCTTATAGTACTCAACTAATGGCAGCACTGGATAGTCCAACATTCCTTCTAAGAGTTTCTCTTCAATTCTCTTTGCACCTCACTTGCCTTCTTTGCTGGTTCCTCCTCCTGGGACTGACCTCTAAACTTGGGTCCAGTCCTCTGACATTTCTTTGTGCCACTGTTCAGGTCTTGTGGCTATTAACATCATCCTCCAAGAGTATACCAGACAATGTTCAACCACTGACTCCCCAGGGAAAATAGCCCCGATTTATAATGTTGGCCAATTTCCATGGTGTAAATTCTCCCATCACCAACCCTTTCAAGCTGCCCACTGTGGTCACTGAAAGTGGCCACACATCGGGAAGAGATGCCACAGTCAGCTCTTCAGGGCCTGAGATAAGCCAGTCCTATCAACCCCAGATTACCGTCCACATTTACATCTCCAGTGCAGACTCGAGCGTAAACACCAAACGTGTTTTTAATGTCCTCCATTTGCATTTTTAGTCATCTTCTCAAGTTTAACACATCCAAACAGAACCCCTCATCTCCCCACCCCTGCTGTCATCACCACTCAACTTGTCTTGCAGCGTTTCCTATCTTAAAGTCAATTCCACTCTCTGGGTGCTTAGAACTCCTTTTTGACTCTTCTTTCTTTATCACCCGATCCATCAGTCAATCCTGTCAACCCTACATTCTAGCTAAATCCAAATCCATTCATTTCTCACCACCCCCAGAGTCAGCATCTCTCATCAAGATTCTTACACTCATGACCTAATGAGACACCCACTTCCTTGCCCAGCTCTCTCTTGGCCTACTAGCTGCAGGGGCTCCTTTAAAACGTGTCAGCTGAGGTCATCCTTCTGTCCTAAACCACTGGTCTCTTTCTGTCCTGCTCAGAGTAAAACTCCAAAGTCCTTCTTGTGGCTGGTGCAGCCCTCTGTCACCAGGGTTCCAAACACTTCCCTGGCTGCTGCTCCCAACCACTTAACCCCACCCCCCACCGTGTCCCAGCTATCACCCCTTACTCTGCCCCAGTCCTGGGTGCCCTCCTTGATTCCTCAGATCCATCAAGTATATCAGCCTGTATCACAACTGTGTATGTGCAGTGTCCTCTGCCCAGATGGCTGTGTGTCCTGCTCTTACTTCTCCATGCTGCTCCTCCAAAACCACATTAACAGAGATCCACATCCTATGAGATGCAGCACACTCCGCACCTCTTATCCTACTATTTATTTCCTGAGAGGCATTATCACCGATTATAGCCATCCCTGTGTGTCTGTGAGGGATTAGTTCCAAGACCTGGTGTGCTGTGCTGGGCTTAGTCGCTCAGTTGTGTCCGGCTCTGCAACTCCATGGACTGTAGCCCACCAGGCTCCTCTGTCCACGGGGATTCTCCAGGCAAGGATAACTGGAGTGGGTGGCTATGCCCTCTTCCAGGGGATCTTCCTGACTCAGGGAGCAAACCCAGGTCTCCCGCACTGCAGGTGGATTCTTTACCATCTGAGCCACCAGGAACGCCCCCTCTGGCCCCAGAAAAGTCCATGAATACTGGAGTGGGTAGCCTATCCCTTCTCCAGGGGATCTTCCCAACCCAGAAATTGAACCAGGGTCTCCTGCATTGCAGGCGGATTCTTTACCAGCAGAGTTACCAGGGAAGCCCTTCAAGAACCCCATATATATTCAAATCCATGAATGCTCAAGCCCCTTGTATAGCATGGCATATTACACTCAGCCTACTCTATATGCGGGTTTCACACCAGCAGAAAAACAGGGCCCACCACAACATGAAAGCAGAGGCTTTTCTACACCCCTTGGGCCTAGAACACTGTCTGGCATGTAGTAGGTATTAAAAAAGTTTTTTGTAGAATTAAAAAATTGAATATTGGGCCCTAGATATTACAGTCCTTGGGATATTTATATTCTAAGACTGATTTTGTTTGATTGAACTTAAACCACATTTTCCAGAAATTATTAATATACTTCTAAAAGCCTTATTGGTTTTTCCTGATTAATGTTTCAAGAGAGGAACTGGAAGGACCGTCGGGGATGCAATCTATCCATGTGGAAATGTGACCTTGGGCATGTTTGAGAAAAGTCAGCAGGCAGTGGAGGCAAATGATCAGGGGCATATTTATGAACTATTACTGATTCTGACTGGGAAGGAATAGGGTTGCCCATGCACTCAGAAGGGTTAATTGTGTACTATAGGGTTTCAGGAAGTTTTTCTTTTTTCCCACTCTTTTAAAGATTCTTTTCCCATATACCTGATAACAGAGTATTGAGTAGAACAAGAAGATTTTCATAAGCAAGTTCCCTACTAATACAAGTAACATCCTAAATTGAGTCACTTTGTTAGAACTGACAATGACATAGATATTGACATGCATAAGGAAGGCAAGCACTTTGCAACCTCATCTTTTGGTTGACAATTCTGTTTGAGTTTATGATCATGAAAACATTCTTTTTTTCATCTACCCATCCAATAAATGTGTATTCACCCAATAAATATGCTATATATGTGCCAGGTACTGCTCTAGGCTCTGAGACTTAGTAGAATTGATCACATCCTTTGAAGCAATTAGTTATTGAGTGTCCATGAAAGGAAGAGGGAAAAAAAGAATGAAAAATCCACAGATGTGGTTCATCCACTCCCAGATTAGAAACCACAGATCCATGGCAGAGTTTTCTTCTATATTGTTTCCTACACATAGATACTATTGTTCTCAGAGGTGCATTGATAAATCAATACAAATAACAGTGGATTGTTTTCAACTATGCGCTCAAA
Source organism: Muntiacus reevesi (assembly GCF_963930625.1). Classification (NCBI taxonomy): domain Eukaryota; kingdom Metazoa; phylum Chordata; class Mammalia; order Artiodactyla; family Cervidae; genus Muntiacus; species Muntiacus reevesi. The sequence goes on from NC_089250.1 coordinate 28,120,529, forward strand.
AAAATTCTTTTATTACACAGGTGGATAGTGTTCACTCCGCTAGAGCAATTTATAAGAAATCTGCTTTCAGAATACCTATATAGAGTGTCCTGAGAATAAAGGATTGGTTTTAGGAACATGGCTGCAAGATGGTGGGTTGAAATATACCCAGAAGGGACTCTGTCTCTGCTGCAATGGAGAAGAACTTTGCTGGAGTAACTGGATTTGGGTGTTCCAGATCCCAACTTATCTAAAAGGAAGTCTTACATGGTGCTAGCCTCTCTGACTTCAGAAGGCTGTGTTCAGTTCTCCAGAAAGTGATCTCAAAGTGTTGGGCACTTCATAAGCTGTCCTAGGAATACAGACTCAACTTGCAAAGAGATTAATTTTTTTCTCCTATTGAGAATGACACTCTTGACTAAAAATCCAATACAATTGACTCATTTATTTCCTTTTTATGTGAAGACACAAGAAAGCACCGGAACTAGCTAATTTCTTCAAGCTAGCATCTTGTCCAGACAATCTATCTTGGCAATAATCTCACCATGGGGCAGCAGTTCTCAATGTGGCCATGCAGTAGAATCACCTGGGGGCTTAACTATGATGGTGCTTGTGTCCCTTTCTCCAGAGATGCTGATATTTATTGGTTTGGGGGTACAGCTTGGTTGCTGGGATTTTTAAAGCTTCTCAGGTTCTTCCACAGTGAAGCCAAGGTTGAGAAGCACTGCTTTAGGATGAGTGATGGCATTTGACCCAAAACGTTAACAAGAGTCCTAAGAAGAAATCAGGACCTGGGGACAAGTAGTCTAAAGAGGAAAATCATTGCCTGGGTTCATGCTGAGCTTGAAAGCCAAAGTTTGGTGCAGGACAGTAAGGGTCCTGTGGGTCCTGACCATTTGAATGTTAAATGACCATCAGCCCCATTTTTGCTGGTGGAAAATGTGTCCATGCTTCTATGTTTCACCTTTCCTCCAGACTGAGGAATGAGAACCCTGGTGTGGTACCCAGTAGAGGGGACAGCCTTTCCATTACACCATCTCGTTCTGGCCAAGACGAGAAGTCATTGATTTAAACTTGACATGAGCTGCTGTGAGAAATAAAATAAAAGTTGGTGCACCAAGTTTGAGTCGGTTGAAATTCCATGGGACTGACCCACATGTACCACACGGCCTTCAATACAGCCTGTGAACCCAAGAACTGGAGTCCCTGATACAATTCATGTTCTTCCTCCTCCAGAGATGTGTGTATTTATAGAAGGAACAAAACCTATGCAGGATGAGGGGGTTGGATAATAATATGTGTGAATACACTGATCTGTCTGAACCATTTCTTGGCTGTCTGCTTTCGATGGTAATAAATATCCACTAAAAGCCGTCTGCTGTATGTGTTTTTGGTAAAGTCTTGCACTTGCCTGCATGAATACATTCAGAATGTAAGCACCACACACTCCACGACAGAGACTCTGTTGTACTCTGAACGCCTAAGTTATGCAGCTTAGCAGCTGTGATAATGTAATGGTTTGCAAAATAATAGATGGGCCACACGTCAACCTGGAATAACATGTCAAGTAATGAATAATGTGGGAGCAAAAAGGTTTAATTTATACTGTGTTAAAGATACTGCTCCAAAAATACCACACCATTTCAGAATTTCCAGGGCAAAAAAAAAAAAAAATTCCTCTTTTACTTGGATATTTAAATAATTGCAGTAAAAGAGAATGCTTTCTTATTTATTTTTTTCAATAAAGATATCCAATTCCTACTACTCTGTGAAGAGATAGATACTGAATCTGATCAATTGTTCAGATACACAAGTTCCCCTTCAAGATACATGCTTTGGTCTTAGATTTCAGAATGAATAGGAGAAAAGCATTTGTCTCCTCAGTTTGCATTAACATAGAAGCCTGGACACATTTTCCACCAGCAAAAATTGGGCTGGTGGCCATATAATATGAGATGTGAGGCTCTTCCTGTTTATGGCTTCATTCCGATCCTCTTCCCTAGTTTTCTCACTGAGGGAAGCTTCTGGCATCTTTCAGATTTCATTCATTCTCTCATCTAGTGAATGTTTATCACCCTCCTGTTAGGAACTAGGGGCCAAGTTGTGCCTCCCGTCCTCCTGGAGCATGTCATCATGTGGAGAATGAACATGAAGGAAACAGGCTGACAATAGGCAGATTCAATGCAATGTCATTTGTGCTATTACAAAGGACATATTACCACTCCAGTATTCTTGGACTTCCCTCATGGCTCAGCTGGTAAAGAATACACCTGCAATGTGGGAGACCTGGGTTCGACCCCTGGGTTGGGAAGATCCCCTGGAGGAGGTCATGGCAACCCACTCCCATATTCTTGCCTAGAGAATTCCATTGACTGTATAGTCTGTTGGGTCGCAAAGTGCCAGACACGGCTGAGTGACTTTCTCTTACATGTTCAAAGGACATTCAGGGGTTTCCTAGATGATGCTAGTGGTGACAGAAAAAAAGAACCCGCCTGCTAATGCAGGAGATACAAGAGACACAGCTTCCATTCCTGGGTTGGGAAGATCCCTTGGAGGAGGGCATGACAACCAGCTCCAATATTCTTGCCTGGAAAAGCCCATGGACAGAGGAGCCTGGTAGACTACAGTCCATGGGCCACAAAGAGTCTGACATGACAGAAGCGACTTAGCACACACACTCAAGGGACATATCTTCAGCTTAGAAAGTCTAAAGGAAGGGAAAACAGTTATTCACACTTGGAAAAGGGATAGGGTACCTGGAAAGGCTTCCCACAGGATGTTACCTTTAGACTGAAGGGTGTGAATAGGGAGTTGAGTAGGTGGAAGGAGAAGGCAGTATGTATCAAGCCTACAAAAGCACATGCAAAGGTTGTGTGGCAAGGGAGAGCATGGTAGTGGAGGAACCACAGATATGTTCAGTATGGTTGGAGTGTACAGTATCCAGAGTAAAGGGTGGGGTGATATCAAGCTGGAGAGGGCCTCGATTATGAAGGGCCTAGTAATTATCTTTAGGCATTTGTGCTTATCCTGAGGCAGGGATTTTAAGCACACAAGTGGAAGATGATAGGGGCCTGAACTAAGAAATGGGGAGGACTTAGATGTGAGAGAGATTCTGGAGCTAGAACCGGCAGCATATGGTGAGTGATTAGATGGGGGACCCTAAGGAAAGGGAAGATACCTGGGTTCCTGTGTGGGTGTTCAGGTGACTGGTGGTGTTGGAGGAAGAGGAATAGGATTGTGGGTGAGATGATGAGTTCCACTTTGAACATGTTGAATGTGAGGGGTTGAGACACTCAAGAGAAGAGAGATGTCCAGTCCACCCTAGGACACGTGGGTCTCACTGATAGGATAAATCAGCAGGGAGATGGGCATCCTAAATAAATGCACATAGTACAGACTTCCCTGGTGGTCCAGTGGCTAAGACTCTGCACTCCTAATGCATGAGGCCTGGATTCAATCCCTGGTCTGGGAACTGGATCCCATATGCCTCAACTAAAAGATACCTCATGTCACAATGAAGATCAAAGATTGCATGCCACAACTAAGACCCAGAGCAGCTAAATAAATACATATTTTAAAGAAATACACACATTAAAGCAATGCGGGCCAGATATAGCTTGGCCCAATCTTAGATTTTGGACTTACAAAGGTAATCTCCATCATGAAACCATTTCCTCATATTATAGAGTCACTGAAGTTTAAAAAAAAAGTCCCTCCCAACACCAAAGTAAACTCCTCCCCCCACTTGCTCTTTACTTAACTCATTTATACATTATGTTCTTACATTTATTAGAATTTTCCATGAAGTTCAGTTTTACCTTTCCAGCTGTAGAAGCAAAAGGCTCTACAGAAGTCATCCAGGCTTGAATAAGTTGACTTAGTTGGCACTGGTGTGCAATGAATTTGAAACACTCTGGTGTTTACATAAAATTGGGAATCCAAGGAAAATTATCACCAGAAATACTTCTGTCTTGGCTTTATCAAGTGAATGACCCTTAAAGAACCTCTTCAGGTAACAGTAAGTGTGACTAACGAGTGTGTATAAAAGGCTATTGGTTGTTAAAAATACAAGACAAGTGTTCCTCTACTCAAAGGTAAACTTCAAAAATATGCCTATTGAATGTAAATTGGTGCAGCCACTATGGAAAACAGTATGAAGGTTTCTCAAAAAACTGAAAATAGAGCTGCTATATGATCCAGTAATCCCAATCCTGGGCATGTATCTGGAGAAAACTAATTTGAAGAGATACATGCACCCTTATGAATGCTAAAGATGTTGTGTGTGTGTGTGTGTGTGTGTGTGTGTGTGTATGCAATGGAATACTACTCAGTCATAAAAGAATGAAAAAAATGCCATTTGTAGCTACATGGATGAATCCAGAGGTCCTACTAAGTGAAGAAGTCAAAGAGAAAGACAAATACCATATGTTATCACTTATATGTGGAATTTAAAATATGACACAAATGAACTTATCTACAAAACAGACTCACAGACAGAAGGATAGACTTGTGGTTGTCAAGCGGATGGGGGTGGGGAAGGTATGGATTGGGAGTTTGGGATTAGTAGATGTGAACTATTATATATAGAATGGATGGACAACAAGGTCCTGCTATACAGCACAGGGAACTATATTCAAAACACTGGGATAAACCATAATGGAAAAGAATCACTTTGTTGTATAGCGGAAATTAACACAACACTATTAGGTCAACCATAATTCAATAAAATAAAAATATGCTCATCTTTAATGGTTGCCTCCTTCCTACATGCCAGGTATCATGGTAGGGTCTTACATACATCACCTCTAATCCTTAACAGTCATCTTTGAAGGTAGATAGTACAGATGAATAAACCAGGCTGAGAAAGCCTGAGTCACTGCCAAAGTCACACAGTTAGCGGAGAGTGAGGCTCTTGTTTCTTGGGACAGTGTGGCTGCCAGGTCCACCCTTTCTAAACCACCTAGGTGCTTCCTTCTGCACCTGAATCATCTTCATTTCTAGTTTCTAGTGTGTGTGTGTTAGTCAGTCAGCCATGTCCAGCTCTTTGTGACCCCATGAGCTGTAGCCCACCAGGCTCCTCTCTCCATAGAATTCTCCAGGCAAGAATACTGGAGTGGATAGCCATTCCCTGCTCCAAGGGATCTTCCTGACCCAGAAATTGAACCCGGGTCTGCTACAATGCAGATGGATTCTTTACCATCTGAGCCACCAGGAAGAAGGGAATGGCTACCCACTCCTGTATTCTTGCCTGAAGAATTCCACGGGCAGAAGAGCCTGGTGGGCTACAGTCCATGGGGTTGCAAAGAGTTGGACACTATTGAGGAACTAGCGCTTCCACTTTGGGATTCCCAGGTGGCGCTAGGGGTAAAGAACTTGCTTGCAAATGCAGGAGACTTAAGAGATGTGGGTTCAATCCCTGGGACAGGAAGATCCCCTGGAGGAGGGCATGGCAACCCACTCCAGTATTCTTGCTTGGGAAATTCCATGGACAGAGGAACCAAGCGGGCTACAGTCCATAGGGTTGAAAAGAGTCAGACACACATGTGTGTGTCTTCACATGTGTGAAGTGACTTAGCACACACACATCTCCCTTAGTTAACTGTAGCTGGATTGTATGACTATTGTATGGTTTATAACCGTTTCATTTATATAAACCCCAGATCCCTAATCTCTGCTATATTACCAAACACAGACATTTCAGATGTCTTTTTCCACTCTGCATAGCATGGTGATGGGTTGATGGCAGTCTGTGAAAACATGAACAAGAACCAGGCTTGGTCTCCCAGTCTGAGTGTTTTTGTAATTCAGGATTTGATGGCTGTCAACGTAGGAGAGTTAGAAATGTGCATTTCTGTTTTTTAACCTCAACTTCTAGGCAGTTGGAAAACAGAAGCCCCTGTTTAATCCTGAACAGTGCATGACTGTCAGTGCACTAGGTCATGGGTTCTCTTTGGTTGCCAGAATCTCTGCCTTTGGTACGTTTCCTTTTTTGTGAAATACTAGTGACAAGCTGGGTATAGCCCATTTCTCAGGGCCAGGTTGCAATGTCAAAGCTCTTTCAGGGAGCAAAGGTGATGAAATATGGACTCAATGGCAGGGATGTAATATATCAGGTCCCTGACTGAAGTTTTGCTCTGTCCTTGACCTTATGTCTCCGGAGGGAAGATTAAACCTTCACATACCTTTGTTTCCCTGTTCATACAGGGCAAGGGCAATAAATAAGCCCAATTCTCTGTGCCTCCCTACAAAGTGCACTGGGCAAAGGTGTTGTAGAAATGCAAGGTTTTACCACCATTAAACATCATGAGGCCACTGAAATCATTCAGATGTCTGGCAGCATGTAAACTGCTGACGTAACCAAGAAAGCTGTCACTTCTTGAATTCAGGGAGTCCCAAGAAAACAGCACTGGTTCTCAGTGTTTGCCCTGAAAGTAGATGCCACCTCTAGCCTTTCCTGCCGCCTTTGTATATAAATATATGATGCTGATTCTGAAAGTTGTCATAAACCAACCATGCCATAAAATATCCAATTGAAATCGACATGACATCATATATTGCAGTTAGTCTCCCCCTCCCCCACGGTGGAGGGTGAGTGCATAGCCTCACAGGGACATAAAGGGGCTCCTCTTGTGAGTGATGGGGTCTTGGATCCCTCCACTTCACAGTTGGCCATGGAGATTAATAGGACATCTGATGCTCTGATGATGGACATGCTTCTCTTAAGGGCCCAGAAGCTTTCGGGTCAGACTCCTGAGACCCTGGCGACACTGCTGTGTCCAAAGACAGGACGTAGGTCTGTATCTGGAATGTCAGTGTACACCAACACATGCAATAATAGACAGGTTTCATATGTGACACCATGTTCATATATTGTCAGCTTTTCTTAAACAAATAACAGAAACAGTGCCTGCATACATCTGGACTTATGAAACATACGTGATTTATTATACCTCTATCTGGAGATTCTTACGGTTAAATAGGTTACTGAGGATTTTTTGTGTATATGTGCAGGATAATTCTCTCCTTAGTTTTGTCACGTGGTACACTCTAGTGTGGGCAACTCACATTTGCATGTGAGTTTTCATGAACAGAACATATTATATAAACTTAATTATCATACAGGTCAAAAATTTTTTACCAGAACCCAAAATCACGTTATGATAAACTACATTTTTAAACATAACGGTTAATTTAAAAATTTTGCTATAACATTTGGTCCTATAATCTAAAGCTCTTGGAATAAAAGGGAGCACACATTAGACACTAAATACATTTAAGTTGATGACTCTCATATGCAGCCCAAGAAATATGTCTCAGAAGAAAGACCCACACACAGTCAGAAAAGGAAGTGAAGTTTTTTCATTGTTACTCAAACGGCAGAAAAAAATGTAACTCATAGAAAGTCAGGAAATCAACTCCCTCTGGAAGTCTAGATTGCCCTTCCTACTTTTAAAACTTTAATCATGTTTTCCTTAAATTTAAAAATTACTGAGTAGTCAGTAAGCAAACCAGAAAAAGTCACTTGAATTAGATGCTGCAGGGTCACTGATCTATCATGAGAGCAGTTTGTGATGCTCTTTGCCTTACTGATTTAAGATTACACCTTAACCTAAAATGTCTAAGTAGACATCCACAGCTCACGGAGGGGCCTGCCATGACGCAAATGGATTTTGAGTGTTTCTGAGACCCACAAACCATCCCCTCCATGAGTGGATACAGGCACTGCCCCCACATGCATGAGCCCCCCACATCCCAAGTATGACCAGGTTTGTATTAACTACAGTCATTCCCCCAAAGTGCATTAGTCACTCCAGAGAAGGACAAATCCCTGTTATTGTTTTACAGCATCTTGTCTGCCAGGCGCTACCATAAAGTAAGCATGTTTTCAGAAAATTAACAGAGTCACCATCCATAATGTTAAAAAAAAAAACACACAAAACCGAATGATAGCAAGGTATCTGAAACAACAACAACACAACAGAGGGGATTGTAATCAACCAGGTGCATCATTTAAACCCTCAAAGCATCACAGCTCCTTCGGTCTTTATCACCTCCTTTGAAGACACTGTCGCCCAGAAAAGGACAGGGAATTCGCAGCCCTGCTGCACTAATGGATCTGTTTCACCAGAGAGGAAAACAGGTTTTACAGCCCAAAGCTCTTCTCAGCAAGCACCCGCATCTTCCCTTCTCTTTCCAGAGGGCAATCCCTACCCCAATCTTTTATCTTTCATCTCTTACAGCTCCCACCTTCATGCACGGCCGATCAGAATTTGCTTCAAATGCCTTATCATTATCTGTTAAGAATAAAATTGCATATACTATAGATTTCTCCAGCCCCCGGAATTTGAATTTTTTTTTAGGAAAACATGACTTCCAGAAGGGATGCTATGTACAATGAAAAGAAGCCTCTCCTTTCCTTCGGAGCAATTGCTCGGGTGAAAAGCGAACAGCCCGCCACGTTGCTTACCCTCTCCACGCTGCGTCTTCTCAGAGATCCATACGGGATTTTCAGTAGAAGTCTCTGGGATCTATTTGGAGCCACTGCCGCCTGAACCACCATGGTGTAGAGCCGTGGGTGAGTGTGTCTGCGTGAGTGTGAATGAGTGTGTGTGTGTGTGTGTGTGTATCTGTTCCCAGCAAAGGGAGAGATGGACGCGTCCTCAAAACTAAGTTACCGTCTCCTGGAGGTTTCCCAAATATCAAATAACTGAAAGAGTTTTTTTTTTTTTTTCTTTCGAAGACCGTATGAGTCAAGATGTGGTGTGTCTGGAGGTGGGGGATGGGAAAGAAAAAAAAAGAGCCCAAGTTCTGCAACTTAAGCGCGCCGCCCGCAGCTCAGCCCCGCTCCCTCCTGTCTGCCCCTGCCTGTCAGTCAGTCCCTCGGTGAGACTGCACGTCCCAGGAGTGGGCCAGTGAGTGACGCTTCTGGGGGGGGGAGTGATCCTGAAATGTCAACTTTGCTTCCCTCGGCTCCAGACGGTAACCAGGTCAGTTGTCTAATGGAAACCCTATCAGACTTATTATTCACTCTGTCACGTGACTCTAAAGCCCCTCGGCCGTACAGTAGGTCACATGCTCACCTTAAAAAGACTATTTGGAATATAACCATCTGGTGCAGAGATTAATGTGCAATTCTGCATTCTGATTTCACTCTCTTCTGGACACAGGGAAAATATTTGAAGGGCAGTGACATAACACCGTGGGGACTTGAGGGGGAGTCCCTCTTTGTAGTCATAAATTAGACGTATGACCCTGAGTGTCAGACGTGCATGTTTTTTTCTTCCTGCTTTCCAACAGATAGAAAACAAATGTAGGCATACAGTTAATTATATATGTGAATGGCATCCACAAAGAGGAAGTCTGAGGGAAGAAAGGAGAAAACGTTTGTATCACATGGTTCAGATGAATCAAATCAAATACACCAGACAGACTCCCATTTGGCATCTCCTCATTTAAATGTTTGTGTTACAGAGCATTGGTTTTTATGTGTGCCAATAAACATGAAGAAATTATGTTTGATTTTACAAGGCTCTGAAAAGGACTGTCTATGCTCAGATTCACCCATCACATTTGTATATTCTTCTCTAATCAGATGGTGAAATTCTACATCAGACAAGCTTCTCAGACCGAGGGTACACATGCTCTAAAAATTTAAGTGTCCTGTAATATTTTGTTTCTGACATATTGTTCACTTGTGAGACTGCCCTCATCTCTATTCCCTAAACCTGCTTATTTCGAGAGCAGAGAAAATTACTCAACCGGAAAAACAAGTAAGGGGCTTCTAGGATTGGAGGTATTTTAGGTTTTTTTCTTTTTAACTTATTTTTGCCTCTGCTGCTATGTTGTGGGGTTTTATGAAAGGGATGCCATTTCCTTTGTAAAAATCCCATGCTTTTGGGTGTTTGCCTAATATCACTCTTATGTTTTGGGAACCAGCTTTTATTTATTCTCTACAGACCCGTTTATTGAAAATGATGGAAAAGAAAGTTCTGTTTATTCTAAGAATCTGATGGGAAGTGGGGGTGGGGTGCAGAGGGGAAAAATGTGGAATTTTACACTGCTTGAAAATGAATCCGGAAAAAGACTCTTAGAATGGGGGTGCTCCTGGGGGGTGAGGGTGGGGGAACAGAGACGTGGGTCTGGTCACCCAACTCAGACACACATTAAGAGGCAGTTAAAGAAAGCATCAAGTTGATGTGGGAAATTCCAAATATACAACAATCGGGCTTTGTTCATAATGGGTTCCATATGTGCAGTTGGAGAGTTAGTGAGAGGGTGAGAGGGAAGGGGCGGGGGGAGATGAGGTGGGGGGAGATGGAAAGTTCTCCAGAATGACCTGCACAGAGTCTTTGGCGAGGTGGTTTAGGCTAACTCTTCTTCCTCTTTCTCATTTCCTTTCTGCACTGCCTGGTGGAAATGCATCTGGAATGCTACCCAGTAATCTGGCCAAATCAAGTCTCTCTTTCCTTGTTGATTCCACAACGGTTTTGAACAAAGGAGAGGCACATTTTCAAAACCCTGATCTGGCCAGAGCCCTGGGATTTCTGTTTGCAAGTGCAGCTTGAGAGAGGGCCATGGATCAGATCAACAGAGAAGTCACCGTCTCTTCCTGACCCAGGCTAGGGCAAAGCCCCTGGGAGCTGGATTTATTTATATCTGACTAAATGCAACTTCCTGTTTCCCAGGGGTATTAATGAAGGTCTCGCTGAAGAGCTCAAGTCTTTGCGGCATAGTTCAGATTGTAAGAGACACTTTGATGAACTAAGTGCAAATAAAACAAAAACATATGTCTTTGATTAAAGTTAAAATACATATAGAAGAGAATGTTAATGGAAACAAAAAAAAAATAACCCTTGGCCAGACTCCCACACATTTGAGCCCTTCACATTCTACCCCCCTCCCCAAGGGGTAGGGTGTGGGGCAGGATCATTTCTCCTATCAGCACCGGCGCCTCCTCCCAGCTAATAGAGAATCCTCCTCAGTCCCCACAGAGTAGAAGGACACCTCCTCAGAGAGGTTTGAAGGCTCTTAAAGTTCAGCTTGTTCAAAATTATCTTTCTTATGGTCTTACTCTAGGTGTTTGAGATTTACATGTTTTAATTAATTATTGAATCTAATGTACTTATTTTCAGAAGACTATTGTTACACTGTTACAATACAAATATGTTTTTTGGGAATGGATATAACCCATACCTTAGCAGATATGACCACTTTAGAGAGGTGGGGGTAACTGATATTTAGTGAATGCTCTGCCATTGCCAGGAAACATGCTAGAAGGTTACCAATGACTTGTCTCCATGGCAGAATTAAGTTTCATTATCTCAGAGGTAAAGAATCCACCTGCTGATGCAAGAGACACAAGGGACTTGGATTTGATCCCTGGGTCGGTCAGGAAGATCCCTGGAGAAGGAAATGGCAACCCATTCTGGGAAGTCCCATGGACAGAAGAGCCTGGCAGGCTATAGTCTATGAGGTTGCAAAGAGTCAGACATGACTGAGCATACACAAACATCCATGTTTTACAATTGATGAAATTAGGGCCCAGAGAGGGTTAATAAGTTGACCAAGGTATCACAGCTAGAACTGTCAGAGCTAAGATGAAAACCAAAGTCAATTTGGCTGATTTCAGGGCCTGACTTGGTCCCTTGTATTCTCACCTACCTCAGAGGACTTTATCCGATTATAGCACTTTGGAAATCTAAAAAAGAGATGTATCCACAGTGCCCAGCAGAGGAATGGGAAGACCTTTGGAATGGGAAGTCTTTGAAAAAGAAAGAATGTTAATACAGGAAATGGTGTTAGATGGAGCAGTGCTAGTATCTCTGGAACCACTGCTTCGATGTCCCTTGGAGCTAAGCCTTTGAAATGGGGTACAGCTGGCTAACCCCCGCTATCAGTAGATTCAACCAACCTAGAGACAGGTTTTGACCCGCAGTTGGTAGAACTTGTGAATGTGGCATTCACAGATACTGGGATTGGTCCAGGAACCAATCCCCTGCTGATACCATCAAGCAGCTATGTTACTTAGAGTATGTTTTTGCCAGGGTGGTGGACGATAGGGTTCTCTGTGCCTCCAGGGAGCAGTAGCCTAATGGGCAGGGGACAGACCAGGAGGATCCTGCCCCATCAGGGTATCAGTGAGCCCTGCTGGGAGATGGTGTGGAGATGACAGACTTCCATTCTAGAGTCCCTGAAGTTGCTGCTTCTGATGCCTCTGGGACCACAGCACCCACTCTAGGCTGGTGGAGCTTTTTGGTTGTTTATTCTGCATATTTCCTTCCCATTTCAGTGAGAAGTATTCACATTCAAACTCTGGAATGAAAATGCATAGGAATCAATCGAACGATATTTCAGGAAAATCAATGGTCTTGACACACCAAAGAAGTAAGATGTATCCAATCAAATGGGAGTTCATGGTCAGGAATAGCAGGAGGGGAGAGAGGGGGGTCAGGGAATGACAGCCTGTCAGGGGGGAAAGCATTTCCTAAGAGCACAGCTAGTGGGAGGCAGGAGGGAAGGTCGCCTGGGGTGCTGTGTGTGCCTGGGTGTGATGCTGACTTCCACGTCAGGCCACTGACCAGGAGGGCACCTGCGTGGCAGCCGTGGGAGGGTGCCATGAGTGATTTCCTGGGAGAACACTGGGCACAGAATGGGGACTGATCTTTGTACCCTCCTGCCCAGAGTGAGCCTGACACGCTAGAACCAAGTGCTTATTCCCCCTCCTGGCCCAGGACCTGCAGTTACCATTTGTGAGGCCGGTCCTGTTTGGCCCTCGGCAGGTGCATGTGGATGCCAGTCTCACCACCGACTGTAACTTACTGGCACTCAGTCAATTCATTCACACAGCATGATTTTGTTCATTTGGCAGAACACAAAGAGAAGGGGTCATGGGACGGAGAGGTGTCTGATGGAGGTGACTGAGGGCGTGCTGTGGGGGAGGGGAGGGGTCAGAGGGCAGCCTGAGGTCACTGTGAGTCTGGGGTAGGGGCAGAAGGTGGTGAGCTGAGAAGTGTCAGAAAGGTGAGCTGAAGTGCCCTTCCAGAAAGAAGGACAGAATCCATCTGAGAAATGTCAGCCCTGGCCTTTTTGGCCAGTTGCATCCTTTCTCTGGTGAAAGGTGGACTGTGACTTACATTGGGGAAACAGGACAACAGAAAGTAGACAGTTGAGATGCTTCTCCCAACGTCCATCTCAAGCCGTTATTTCTTGTCAGTTGAGTAGGATGTGAAAGGGCTCTTGCTAAGTTTTATCTGTGGTTTCAAAGCCACCTTCTTCCAAACCCCCTCAAGGGTTTGCAAGGGAGGTCCTGAAGCCCTCAGTTGACCTTCCCTTTAGGTTGTCCAGCCAGGAGAACGAGAGAGAAGGGGGTGCCACTGGTCCCTCACTTCAGACCTGGAGGAGGGACTGGCCGTGAGGTGCATGCAGGGAAGATGATCAGGAAAGGGGATTGCCTGGAGCAGCCGCTGGAAGCAAAAGTAAGGAGGTCACTCTCATCCTATGGTCTTGGTTCATCCCAGGTGCTCAGCGTGTTGTGTGAAGGAAGGGAGATGGAGGCTGGGGGCAAAGAGAGGGATTTTATGTGACCACCTGGGAGAGAGTTAGATATTGTGATCTATAATAAAAAATATACCTTTGAGGGCTTCCCTTTGAGAGCTCAGTGGTAAAGAATCTGCCTGCCAATATAGGAGACACGGGTTCAATCCCTGATCGGGGAAGATCCCACGTGCCATGAAGCAACGAGTACCACGACTACTGAGTCTGTGCTCTAGAGCCGGGGAGCTGTAGCTTCTGAAGCCTGCGTGCCCTCGAGCCCCTGTTCCACAAGAGAAGCCACCTCAATGAGAAGCTTGCACACTGTGATAGAGTAGCCCCCTCTCACCGCAACTAGAGAAAAGCCCATGCAGTAGTGAAGACCCAGCACAGCCATAAATAAACAAATACAATTATTAAAAAATAAAAAAGTATATACATTTGGTCTTAGTCTCCTTTCCTGGCACAAAACTCTTAACACTCTTGGAATTTTCTAACCGATGAGAATGATAGAGGTACTTTCGTTATGTTCATAAGGTGAAGTTTGGAAAGTCCCTAGGATACCTAAGGATGGGGCTGGTCACCTGAGGAACCCAGCCTGTGCCTAGAGGGCTAGAAATTTCAGCCCTACTCCCTGACTTCTGGGGAGAGGGAAGGGGCTGGAGGCTGAATCAATCACCAAGGGCTGATGATGTAATTAATCCTGACTATGTAATGTAGCCTCCATAAAATCCCAATAGTCTGGGGTTTGGAGAGCTTCCGGTTGGAGATGTGTGGGAGATGGGTGTGCTCATAGTTTGTCCCATGCTTCTCTTCCATCTGACTGTTCCTGAGTTGTATCCTTTAATAGTCAATTGGTCATCTAGTAACTAAAATGTTTCTGAGTTCTGTAAGCTGCTCTAGCAAATGAACCAAACACTCAGAGAAGGTCTGACTTATAGCCATCTGGTCGTGGCAACCTGGATTTGCAATTAGTGTCTGAAACTGGGGGTGGGGCAGGCTTGTAGGACTGAGCCCTCAACCTGTGGGAAGCGATGCTGTCTCCAGGCAGACTAGGACCTGGCTGGTGTTAAAGAATCATTGATGTGAGAACCATCTCTCGTCCGCCTTCCCTACACACTGGTATTGAGAATGTTAACAGGTATCGCTTGTGCCCGGGAACTGCAGTGAGAAATCCCCAGGAGTGAGTACGGCGGGGGGTGGGGAGGTGGGCAGGGACTTCCAGCAATGCACAGGCGTCCTGCGAGGACAAGACTGGGTTTAAACCGCGTCAGACCCAGAGAGAGAGACTGTCTTGACTTGACCTCTCCTACTTTCCCCACGTCCAGCATCATCGGTCTCTGGCTCTTGAATGAAGTGTGGAGTTTATAACGACTGTCACGTAAAATGGATGAGAGAATCAATCAGCTGAGATGGACCCAAACACAAGAAGACAACACATTCCTAACCAATTTGAAAAATTCCTCCAGCAGGAGGGAGGGAAGCCCTGTCTTTCTTCAACATTCCAGCACCTTTTCCACCAGCTCCTAACTCAGCTAACTTGGGTGATTCATGTCACGTCATATTAGAGTAAGCTGTGACTGAGGCTATGCAAACAGAAATACTGCCGACAGTCCTAATTTTCTGTTTGAAAAGTGACTGGAATTTAGGCCAAACATGAAACCCAATATCCCAAAGAACAGAACCAAGATGTGGAGCAACACCGGTGTCCCTGAACCTCATGTGCCTAGAGCCTGTGGGATTATCTACAGGTCCCCGTGCAGGAGTTTTGGTTTCTCTTGGTTGGAACTAAGGTTTGCCCTGGTGCTAGGCATGGTAGTCATTACCCAACTTTGGACAGACCTTCCTTCCTCCTGTGGCATTTGGAAGAAGCAGTAGGTAGAATGGTAGCTAGCTTGAGTAAGCAGATGAATTTTTCCTTCCCTTCTTCCCCCTACCCCTTTTCTTCTCTTTCTGTTTCAAGCTGCTTTTATTTAGTTGGGCTATGTCCTGGGCTTTATGGAACAGTTTTTTCCCATGACCATCCAGGCAAAGAAAAGAAGTATAACCTGAATCCTTCAGTTTGACTCCCGCTCTTCCTTGCTGGGAAAGGTTTGGTGGATGAAGATGAATCTACTATTTGCTTCTGAGATGACAATGACATTGTCTGTGCTCTACTGGTATTTCATACCAAGCTCCACACTAACCTTGCTGCTGCTGCTAAGTAACCTTACCCTTGTCTAAACCAATGTTGTCTATTTCAGGAACTCTTCTAAAGGTTTTTAAAAAAATACTGTCATTCCCTTAGTTCTCACAACATCTTATCAAATAGGTACTCTTGTTCTCCCTGGATGAAGAAACTAAGGTGGGAGAAGTGGAGTTACCTGTCCAGGGTCCCCTGAAAGTGGCCTCACAGTCCATGAACTGTTACACTCTCCTAGATGTGCTGGGAATTGAGGACACAAGAAACCTTTTGCTTATTGGAAGAGTTTTCTTTTGTCCCTAAAACTCAGTTCCTGTCCTTTATGAGGGTCTCTGGGGAAGTGAAAGAACACTGACCTTATACCTGACCTGGCACCTGGAAGGTTGCTGAACACCTACGCATCAGGAGAAAATGAAATCATGTTTGTGAAAGGTTTTTGAAAATCACACACACACACACACTCTCTCTCTCTCTCTCTGTTTTCCTGTTGCCCCTGTCACCACAACAGCATTCCTGGGCCTCACCATCTACTTCTCTCCCTCTTCATACAATATCTTGCTATGATGGCCATGTTTCATCCATCTGAATTCCCTAAAGGTCACCCTGCTAAGTCCCACTTTTTTGGTGGGATAAAGAGATTTTGAGAATTTCCTCTTGAGGATGTTTCATTTGGGTAGAGAATTAATTAGCCCAGAGTAAGACCCTCTATCTCCATCAATTCAAAGACACACATCCCATCACAAAAGAAAAGATCTCAGTCTTCCAGGACAGGGAAGAAATTGTAGCATTTTGCTGATGGAAACCTTGCTTACTAACCAGGAATCCCAGAGTCTCATTCAATCTTTATGATAGTGATCAAGGGGAAGAGAATGTCAAGTGGAAGATATTAATGGCTTATGTGGAGGATTAGTCCATATTCTATCTTAGCAACCCTTGTTTCATGGACATCAAATAAAGGACTCCTCGGCATGCTGGCAGAATTATTTCAACTAGTCACCCAGGGAAAGAGGGAATAGGCAGAGCTCTTGGATTGCAAGCAGCTGATGGATTTTATTCCTCCACAGGAAAGTTCTTCACATGGAACCTGGGTATGATTTGCCCCCTGCCCCCTCATCAGAGCTTCACTTGCCCTTCCTAGCATGAGGCTAAGTCAGGCAATCAATGACTGCAGCCTGGGATGATGGCTTTTCTGCATGGCAATAATGGCTTAGTGCATGTGCTGTTAGGAGTGACGTCACGGCCAGGTCCTGAGGAATCAATAAGGTTGCCAGGATGCCTGTGTGATTAAGAAGTCAATAAGCTGACCTGTGTGGGACTGGTCATGTAGATTGGCTTTCAAGGCCATTTTGCAAAGCCCTTTTTCATGTGCTATCGGTTGTGGATGGATTTTGATAACTAGCATTGATTTGCTCTATTTATGAAGTGCTGTTTGTACTGGTTAAACTGTGTAATTGCACCTAGAATGGACAGATAAATAATGTCCTTATCTGTGGTATTGACTGCCCAGGATTAGCTGAATATATATGTAGTATACTTCCAAACAGTCAATGGAGGTTGACTTTTGATTTATTTTTTAGCTGTCAAATTTCAGTTAAGCATTGGGTGGTAAATGACCCACTCTTAAATCTGCTGCTAATTTCTATGCTTCCTTTTCCCAGAAGGAGAAGTTTAACATGCAGTTTTCTTCAATAAGAGAAAGGTTCATCTTGGTTTAAGTGATATCTTTGGTGGTGCAAAAAGGGACGGTTTTCTCTTGGGCCGTTAGCTTGCTTGCTTTCCTGTGCCCAGGAGGGTGTCACTCCCAAGGGTAAGTGCCCATTTTACCCAGGGGTCTCTGTAACAAGCCACATTGTCTGTATTTGCCCTAGAAGAGGAAAGAAAACATTTGAATCTATTAGGAAGTTGGGTGACACATTTTAGGAATGTGGCTTATCTTGGGTTTGTCTTAGAGGGCTCCTGTAAGTCAAAATGCCAAATGTTTTCTCAATATCAAATCATGACCAAAATGGGAAAAATACTTTCAGTGGGCGAATCCTTAGATTTAAATGAGGATGAGTAGGGGATTCTATTACTGTCTCCCTGCATATCCCATTCTATTTGAATTTTAAACCCTTATAGCATGAACACAGGTAATAGACCGCTGTGAAACTTGAATGAGCCGGTGAATCACATGTGTGAGAACAAGGTGGTCACAGATGACAATGAGATCATATTCTGATTTGAATGCTATAGAAGAATATACTGTAGATCTTATTCGATTTGCAAGAAAGAGTCATTAAAAGTTACTTTTGAAAGGAATGATACTACCTTCCTGAATATTTTTAACTTGAGGGATAAAGGATGAAGGGTAGAATGGAGAGTCAAGGTGCGTAGAGACAAGGAGAGCAGCTACAATGTCAACACAATTGTCCAAATCAGTGATGATTAACTCCAGAACTAGAATGGTGGTGAAAGGTTGAATGCATGATGTCGGCAAGTTATAAATACTGGAAGGAAGAATAGTGTTCCTCTCTACTGAGGGGCTAGAGGAAGAAAGGTCCTATAAATTCAGATAAATACATAGAAGATGGGGGAGATTTGGAGCAATGATAAGTGTAGCTCTGAATGTACAGAATTTTTGGTGCATGAACATTTTGACCTGAAACTAAAGAGGGAAGTCAAGCTTGGAAATGTAGGTCTGGATTTCAACAGCAGACACATAACAACTAGACAAGTTATTAGTCAAGTGTGAGGGAAGACATTCAAGAACACAAAAATTTACTTCTTATGCACTGTTTCTCAGGAGCTTACTGGAAGACGATCTCCAGCAAAAGAAAGTTAAACCTACAAAGAGGAGAACCTGAGTTCCAAGAAAAGGAGAATGAATCACAGGACTGGTGCAAAGGGATTCCCAGAATAATGGTGAAGAAAAGGGAGCCTCAAGAAGACAATCATTTAGGAGACTTAGAGAGCTAGTTCAATTGGTGTAGGAGGATGGAGGGATCTAGGAAGGATGCCTCAAAAAAAAAAAAAAAAAGAAAAAGAAAAAAGAATAGGTTGAGTAGCAAATAATGAATTTGCCAAGTTGAGAGGAGAGACACAGCTTTATTGATGATCTTAGAGAAAAATACTTGATGGGTATAATAGGATATTAAGTGAGTGAACAATTAAATAAGGCAAGTATTAATTCCTGGAAAAACAAAGTTGGAAAATCCAGGCTATGTAATGATACTATACAATAGTTGTCAGCTGTAAACAGTACCTTGATAGTCATAATAAAAGTGAATTTTGACTTAAACTGTGATATAGATATTTTGAGAAAATAGGAAAGGAGATGTGTGAGCCTGTAGGGATGTGGAATAACAACTGAAGTAAATTTTAAGCCTCATCTCTCAGGGCGGCAGCCTAAAATGCCAAAAATTGAGTGATTAAGAAATCACAGTATAAACAGATGATCAAGAAATCTGGCATTAACTACCAGAAGCAACAGTTGAAAGAAAATGTCCATGGGCGCCCCTGGGGAGAGGGACTCAGAGATGAAAAGAAGTGGAAATGCAGCCTGTGTGTTTGTGTTTATAAATTTTCCAGTACTCTTCAACTTCACAATGCTATGAAAATTGCCATGCACGGGCATAATTTTGATAAAAATGAGAAACTGTCAAGAGAAGGAGCAACATTCAAGATAATTTGAGCTGGATAAGGCCTGGGGGTAGTGAGTGGTAATTGGAAGGGCACTCACGACCCTGAGAAATTGTGCATGGGACGCTGACAGCAGATGCTGGCTGTGGAAGGAGAGCCGGATTGCCAGACCTCTTTCTGAATGGACAGATTTGGGTCCAGACACTGGGGTTATTTAACTCAATGAGTGAATGTTTCAGGAGGCCTGCTTCATTTCCTCTGGTGTCTTTTCTCTCAGTGTCTCTTACCGGGCTCTCCATCCATGAATCTGCTATTGAAATGGCTGTTGAAAATGGCTGCTCAACTGAAATAGCTTAAAATGCCTAGCTTTTAAGCTACACCTCGGAAAGAAGCACCATACATCTTTTGAAACAAGATGAGGATAGACAGACGAAAGGAGAAAGACAATACATCAGCAAAGGCACTGCCATCAATTCTGGAGCCATTCATGCTTTTGAGTGATCTCACCTTTTTGGCGGGGCGGGGGTGGGTGGGCTATGCTGCATGGCTTGTGGAATCTCAGTTTTCCCACCAGGGACTGAACCCAAACCCCCTGCAGTGAAAGTATGGAGTCTTAACCACTGGGCTGCCAGGGATGTCTTGATCTCACCTTTTGAACTCTTTACCTCAGTGTTGGGTTGTGTTTGCATGTATGAATGCTCACGCATATACACATGTGTTATTTCCTTTTGTGAGCCTAGCAGCACTGCAGCAGCTACAGGAGCCTCAGAGTGGTGACAACTAATTATGAAACACTACGCCTGATGTGTCCCTTTTATCTCATCTTGCAGAAGCCTTGCATTCCCACGAAATCCCCCAGCGGATCTTTGTAATCCTGGAAAGGAAGTGTCAATATGGAAACAGCTGTTGTTGAGATAGTTAGATGACATTCTAATGAGCTATGGAGGAAACTCAAGGCTAATGGGACTCGGCTGCAAATATTCTTTCTAGACAATTAGACGCACGTGAGAAAGTCTATAGTCCCTAGGAATGCAGAGAGGGGTACACTGGGCTGTAGATATCACATCCCCTCATTCATACATTGATTTTTATCCTCCCAAGCCATGTGGGATGTCAAACACTCTCCCTGCCTCTCTACTGGGAGCTGCAGACTCTGGTCCCTTTGCTAAAAGGCCCTCCCAGGGGATCTCAGATGAGAGAAGCCAAGCACAGCCTGTGCCCAGGGCTCCATCCCTGTCCACTACTGGGTGAGTTCAGGACGAGGTGCCTGCTGCCATTTTGGAAGGAGTCAGGAGAAATGGCCACAGGTTGATGTGATTGAGGCAGGGAGCAAATACTGTCCTTCATTAAAAGGGGAAGGTTTGGCGATGGGAGTGAGAGAGAACTTTAGAGGCAAAGACATGGGATATGACCTTTTACAGTTAGGGACTTAAAAACGATGCCTTGGGACTTCCCTGGTGGTCCCATGGTTAAGAATCCACCTTCAAATGCAGGGGATGTGGGTTCGATCCCTGTTTGAAGAACTAATATCCCACACGCCATAGGGCAACTAAAGAACCCATGTACTGCAACTAGACGAGCCTCCGCGTGCTGTAACTAGAGAAAGCCCGTGAGCCACAACATAGACCCAGTGCAGCCACAATTTACAAATAAATAAATGAAATTTATTTAGAAACCAACCAACCAACCAACCAATGCCTTTTCTAGGAGAAGGCAAAAGGAAGAAGATAATTTGCTCACCCAGTGCCTCCTGTGCATCAGGCATGGCTCTGGGCTCTTGCTCTAGATGACCTCTTTTAAACCTTCACTTCACAGGTGATCCTATAACCTGAGTAGTATTAGCTACACTTTGATGAGGAAGACAAAGCTCATCAAGATTAAACACTTGCAAAACTGTGATTGAGACCTCAAATCCATGTGACATTGAAGCTCATTCTCAGTATTCTTTAGGGATGTGTATGCAGAGACACAGCAGAGCATTCTGTGCTTCTGAACAAGGCTGCCTTCAGGAGAAAATATTTTACCAGAGCCTAAACAGTTGAGGTTGAATCAGAGCATAACCTACTTGCAGGAAGGGAAATGCCAACTCCAGCCCACTCCATCCATTCTGTCTCACCAAAGGAGGCGGGGGGAATCCCTGAGAAGTGCTGTGAAATTCACAGCCTAAGGGCATAGGCTTCTAAAATAGTGAGACCTCACCTGGGACTATCAAATGCCCCAACGCTCACCTCACTGCCTCATTGCTAAAAGCCCATTCACCACAGTTCCTTTTATACAGTACATCATGTCCACCTTGAAATTACAAGGCATCCTCAAAGGTGAGAAACAGTTTAAAGTACAGAGTGAGGTGAGCCAGAAAGATAAAGAACATTACAGTATACTAACACATATATACGGAATTTAGAAAGATGGTAACGATGGCCCTATATGCAGGGCAGAAGAAGAGACGCAGAAGTACAGAACAGACTTTTGAACTCTGTGGGAGAAGGGGAGGGTGGGATGTTTCGAAAGAACAGCATGTATATTGTCTGTGGTGAAACAGACCACCAGCCCAGGTGGGAGGCATGAGTCAAGTGCTCGGGCCTGTTGGGCTGGGAAGACCCAGAGGAATCGGGTGGAGAGGGAGGTGGGATGGGGGACCGGGATGGGGAATATGTGTAACTCTATGGCTGATTCATATCAATGTATGACAAAACCCACTGAAAAATAAAAATTAAAAAAAAAAAAAAAAAAGATACAGTTCAGTTGAACAAGTATCAGAGCCAGAGTCAGACATGTAAGGAGTGTTGGAACTAAATCAGACCAGAAAGCAAACAAACAAACAAACAGCAACAAGAGAAGCAATGATTTTTATCCTAAGGGCAGTAATGGAAAGGTTAATTATATAAAGGAACAGATGAATAACATAAACAGAGAGGTAGAAATTCTAAGAAAGAATCAAAAAGAAACTCTAGAGATCAAAAACACTGTAAGACAAATGAAGAATGCCTTTGATGATTCCATCAGTTGACTGGACATGGCTGAGGAAGAAATCTCTGAGCTTGAGGATATGACAACAGAAACTCCTAAAATTGAAAAACAAAGAGAAAAAAAAGACTGAAAATAAAACCAGAATGGAATATGCAAGAACTGTGGGGCAGCTACAAAACATGTAACATATGCATAATGAGAACAGGAGAAGAAAGAGAGAGAAAAAAAGAAAAAGCAATGTTTGAAGAAATAATGACTGAGAATTTCTCCAAATTTAGTGTCAGGCACAAAACATAGATCTAGAAAGCTCAGAGACTATCAAACCAGATAAATCCGCCTACCTACAAAACCCTAAAATCAGCCCCCACCACAAAGTAACACACCAAAATACCCCACAAAAACAAACAAACAAACAAACTACACTTAGGAATATTATTGTCAAACTTCAGAAGATCAAAGACAAAGGAAAAAAATATTTTTTAAAAGGAGCATTTTTCATATTTTTCCATTACGGTTTATTATAAGATACTGAATACAGTGCCCTGGGCTATACAGTAGGACCTTGCTGCTTATCCATTCTATGTATAACAGTTTGCATCTACTAATCCCAAACTCCTGGTCCATCCCTCCCCATGCCCTGCCTCCTTGGCAACCACAGAGAGATTCTCTATGTCTGGGAGTCTGCTTCTGTTTTGTAGACATGTTCATTTGTGTCACAGTTTAGATTCTACAGATAATAAGTGGTGTCATATGATATGTGTCTTTCTCTCCCTGGTTTACATCACTTAGCGTGATGGTCTCTAGGTCCATCCATGTTGCTACAAATGGCACTATTTCATTCGCTTTATGGCTGAGTAGTATTCCATATTATATTGAATGTGACTACTGGAATACATGCATATACATATTTTCTTTATCCATCTGTCTTTGGACATTTAGGCTGTTTCCTAGATGGTTGGCTATTGTAAATAGTGTTGCTATGAACACAGCATAAAGAAAAAATTCTTGTATGTGTGATAAAGAAAAAATCTTGAGAGAAGTCAGAGGGTAGGTGGGATTCACTAATGAATTCTACTGAGCATTTACAGAAGAAAGTACAACAATTGTCAACAGTCTTTTCCAGAAAACAGAAACAGAGAGAAGACTTCCTAACTCATTCCATGAAGCGAGCATTGCTCTAATGTCAAAACCAGACAAGGACATTATTAGAAAAGGAAACTACAGACTGATATCTCTTGTGAACATAGATATAAAAATCCTCAACAAAATATTAGTAAATAGAATACAACAGATAAAAAAGAATTATATACTATGCCCAAGTTGGATTTATCCCATGCTGTTTAAACATTCAAAAATTAACTAATGTATTTCATCATACCAAAAAGCTAGAGAAAAAAAATCACATGATCATATCAATATATACAGAGAAGGAATTAGACAAAATCCAACACCCATTCATGATTAAAACAAAAACAAAAACAAAAAACCTCTCAGTAAACTAGGGATCAGAGGTAAACTTCCCCAACTTGATGAAGAATAGCCTCAAAAACCTATAGCTAACATCATACTTAGCAGTGATAAACCTGAAGTTTTTCCTCTAAGATCAGGAACAAGGCATGGATATCCTTCTCAGCATTGCTTTCAACATCTTATTGAACAAAGTCCTAAGTAATACAATAAGACAAGAAAAAGAAACAAAAGTTATATAGATTTGGAAAGAGAAAATAAAAGTATCTCTGTTCACAAATGACATGATTATCCAAGTAGAAAATTTGAAGGAATTGACAAAAATGTACTTGGAACTAATAATTGATTATAGGAAGGTTACAAGATATAAAGTTAACATGCAAAAATCAATGGCTTTCCCACGTATTAGCAATGAACAAGTGGAATTAAAAATGAAAAATATATTACCATTTACATTGTGAGTGTGTTAGTTGCTCAGTTGTGTCCGACTCTTTGTGACCCCATGGACTGTAGCCCGCCAGGCTCCTCTGTCCATGGAGTTCACCTGGCAAGGGTCCTGGAGTGGGTTGCCATGCCCTTCTCCAGGGGATCTTCCCGACCCAGGACTGAACCCGGGTCTCCTCCACTGCAGGCAGGTTCTTTATCATGTGAGCCACCAGGGAAGCCCTCCCATTTACACTAACACTCCCCAAAACAAAATGTCTAAGTATAATTCTAACTAAACATGTACAAGATACATGTGAGTAAAATGAGAAAATTGTCATGAGAGACACCAGAGAAGAAAAAAATAAATAGAGAAATATTCTATGTTCATGGATAGGAAGGCTCAATATTACAAGAATGCTAATTCTTCCCAACTTGATCTATGTGTTTAATACAATCTCAATCAAAATCCCAGCAAGTAATTTTATGGATATCAACAAACTGATTCTGAAATTTTTATGGAGAGGCAAAAGATACAGATTAGTTGACTCAATATTGATGTAAAAAACAAAGTTGAAGAGCTGACACTACATTTGACTTACTAAAAAGTTACATTAATTAAAACAGTATGCTAGTGGTACAAGAATAGATTAGACCAACATAACTGAATAAATAGCCTAGAAATAAACCTACATAAATACAGCCAAGTGATATTTGGCAAAAGAGCAAAGGTACTGAAAAGATGTTCAAAATCATATATTATTAAGGAAATGCAAATTAAGGCAGCAATGAGACACCACTACATGCTTATTAAAATGGTCAAAATCCAAAACACTGATAATACCAAATGGCGAGAATGTAAAATAATAGGAGCTCTCATTCAGTGGGAATGCAAAATGGCACAAACAGTTTGGAAGGCAATTTGGCTGCTTCTTACAAAACGAAATATGCTCTTATCATATAATCCAGCAATCAAGCTCCTTGGCATTTACTCAAATGAACTGAAACTTACAGCCACATAGGAACCTGCACATGGATGTTTATAGAAGCTTACTCATAATTGCCAAAATTTGAAATTAAGTTCTCTTTCAGTAGGTTAATGAATAAACAAACTGTAGTATATCCAGACAATGGAATAATATTCAGTACTGAAAAAATGAGCTATCAAGCCATGAAAAGAAATGGAAGAAACTTAAATTCGTATGGGACTTCCCAGGTGGTGCAGTGGTAAAGAATTCACCTGCCAATGTAGGAGATGTAGGAGACATGGGTTCGATCTCTGGGTTGGGAAGATCTCCCTGGAAGAGGAAATGGCTACCCACTCCAGTATTCTTGCCTGGGGAATCCCATGGAGCCTGGAAGCCTACAGTCAATGGGGTCTCAAAGAGTTGGACATGACTGAGCACACACGCC
The DNA here is from genome assembly GCF_963930625.1 of Muntiacus reevesi. Lineage (NCBI taxonomy): Eukaryota > Metazoa > Chordata > Mammalia > Artiodactyla > Cervidae > Muntiacus > Muntiacus reevesi. Next base: position 28,146,111 of record NC_089250.1, read on the forward strand.
TAAATTCATATTGCTAAGTGAAAGAAGCCAAGCTATATATTTATGATTCCAACTATATGGCATTCTGGAAAAGGCAAAACTATGGAGTCAATAAAAAGATTATTAGTTGCCAGGAATTAGGGGAGAGAGATGTATGAAGAGATGGAGAATAGAGGATTTTTAGGGCAGTGAAACTGTCTTGTGTGATATAGCAGTGGTGGATACACATCATTATACATTTGTTCAGACAACACCAAGAGTAAACCCTAATGTAAAATATTGACTTTTAGGGATAATGATGTGTCAGGGTAGGTTCATCAATTGTAGCAAAAGTACTACTCTTACTGAGGATATCTGTAGTATGGGGTGTTGTGAGTGTGTGGGGATGGGGGTATATGGGAAATCTTTATACTTTTTGCTCAGTTGTGCTGTGAATCTAAACCTAGTGTAAAATTATTTTTTATGAATTAAAAAATAGAGCGTCAGGAGATTGATCTGGAGATGGTAATGATAGGATGAACTAGAGGAGAAACACTGGATACAGGAGAATAATTAGATGCTTAGTCCAAGTGAGAGGTAGTGAGGACCTAAACCGGGGCCATGAAGTTGTGGGTTGTGTTTCTTGAAAAGGACGGAGGGTGTGACAGCAGCCCCTTCTAGGACCTTCCAAACAAGACAATGGAGATGGCAGCATTGGTAAAAGAGCATGGGGTACAGGTGGTTAAGCAGAGAAGAACGATATATTAATGACTTCCTGGTATTTAGAGGAAACAACTCCTTGGTTAATTTCGTACCCCCCAAACTAAACTCACACCAACTCTTTGATATACCACACTGCCCCGACACAAGACCCTATAGCCACCCGCCACCAGCCCCACCATGGCAGGCAGTGGTGGCTGGATAGAGGATATCAGCCATTAGAGAAACCTCTCATCCTGCCATTCCATCTCTACTTATACTTCAGATAAAGTAAGGATGCTAGCTGTGGGCCTCCCACCACTGGAAACCCAGAAAGACCCTCTTAGTTCTTGACAACTCTCCTTAAGGCGTAATTTCCCGACCCTATGGTCAGGGTGACTGAGAGTCCCTGAGATCCTGGTTCCTAGCCCTGGAAACGTTGATTCCTTCTGGGAATCCTGCCAGCATCATGTTGCCTCAATTTGAAGACAAATTATAAATTAATAAAGAGGAAAAAGCCCCGGACTCTCACGTCTGCCAAAACACACCATTCCCCCAAAGGTTCCTGAAAGGGCTTCAGTGATGCAGAGTAGAGAAAGAGCCAACCCTCCCAAAGCCTTTTCCAGATTTGAGAGGCAGGGTGGCTTGTCCTCCAAATGCACTCCAGCTGCCTTTTCCCAGGGCAGAGCCAGCGTTGTTCTTGGAAGGTAACCACCTGCGTGTTTCACACAGTCTGGAGTTCCCTAAACCCCCACCAGGAACACCAAGCAGACAGGCCCTATCACCGACAGGAAACCCCCAGGAGAGATTGAGAAAGACTGTGGCTGGTGTGGCCCAGCAACACGGTTTAGGTCATTACGGACGCCAAGGGTTTTCAAAGACCGTGTTTCTGAGCTCATCACGGCACAGAAGTTGTCCCTGTTTAAGAGCTTTTTCTTTAAAAGAGTCACTCAGACAGCCTTCTCTATAAAATCAACTCCTGAGGAAGTCTTGGTAGGTAACCTGATACCTATGAAAGGGGAAAGACGCAGGGATCCAAGCACTGGAGAGCGGGCTTCACACTGCCCTGCCCTGCCCTCTGCATCCTTCATCAGCAAAGTACACACTTTTCAGGCAACCCTCCCCCTTTTTTCTAGAGTGATTGTTTCCCTTTACAAATGAATCTGATTCTCCTAGGCAATGCCTTTTGAAGCTGCTTTGGTCTCTTCTGGCAAACACTTTTTATTTCTTCATCTCATTCATTCCTACTTCTGAAAGTTATTTGGTTTAAAAAGCTGCTATTCTGCTTTGTAATCCATATAGACCAATCTGCACAGCTCAGGCATTTAGTGACCTTATGGTTTTCTCCCCCTAGAGGCACAGGAGGAAGAAATTAACAACAGCACAGGAAGGATTGGATGATTGTGGAAGAGAATCAGACTCAGTGACGGGGACACGAAGACCCTGGGGGTGGCAGAGGGAGGGTCTGCTTTTACTTACAAACACATCCATGAGCAGGTGTTCCAGTGTCACCTCAAAGTCCTCCAGTTTGGCAGCTAAAGTCATAACGGACGATCCGATGGGTGATCTGGTCCCCCCTGATGGCCCGAACCTGTAAACGCCTCCACTCGGAAAATTTGGTGACAAATTTAATGACAAGGCAGAATCGCCACTAATGGGAAGCAGAAACCCTCAAAAGAGAACAGAGCATTGCAGACTGTCCAGGTAGAGCTTTGTAGCCAGAAATCATAAAGGATTGGGGAAAAAAAAAAAGACGCGTATTAAGGGTGCTGTGGAACCAGTCTTGATATAAAGTGATGTCACGCAGTGAAGAATCCTGGTTCTTGATAACTTCAGGGTCTGAGGTGCCGTAGGAAAGGCAGGGAAATCCCGACAGTAGGTGAAGGAGAGAGAGAAAGCAAGATGGGGTGAGTAGGGAGAGTGGGGAAAAAATGGACTAAACCGTCTGGTTCTGATATTTATAGGGCCACATGTTTTTGACTCCAGCCCATTTCTCAGTTCATTTGTGACCTTTCATAAACGGCCAAACACACTGGAGCGTATTGTAGAGCGGGGGCAGTGGGTCCCGCCGAAGTTGGCTGTGACCGATGCCGGGGCAATTCACACAGACACACCATCAATGGTTCTTTGTAAAACCCCCATCAGACCTTGTTCTGTACACGATGACAGAAAAGCACATAGTCTTGTAAAAAACAAGGAAACGACATTTTTCCTCAGAATATTATTAGATACTTAGACTCACCCCCTGTCCTGCGTCCTTCCCACCCCCTCCTCTGTAAGAGTAGATAAACATCAAGGAAAAAAATTGAATATCTTGCATCAACTCCTCAAGCTTCTGCCAGTGAAAGACTATCCAGTCAATCTTGCGAAGGCCACTTCTTCTTTTCTGCCTCCAAGATTTGCTTCTTCTTGTTTTTACTTAAAAGATTTTAACTATGGTAAAACATGCATAGCATGAAATTAACAGCAAGCCTTCCTCAGCGATCAATACAAAGAAATAGAGGAAAACAATAGAATAGGAAAGATTAGAGATTACTTCAAGAAAATTAGAGATACTAAGGGAACATTTCATGCAAAGATGAGTTCAATAAAGGACAGAAATGGTATGGACCTAACAGAAGCAGAAGATATTAAGAAGAGGTGACAAGAATACACAGAAGAACTATACAAAAAAGATCTTCACAACCCAGATAATCATGATAGTGTGCTCACTCACCTAGAGCCAGACATCCAGGAATGTGAAGTCAAGTGGGTCTTAGGAAGCATCACTACGAACAAAGCTAGTGGAGGTGATGGAATTCCAGTTGAGTTACTTCAAATCCTGAAAGATGATGCTGTGAAAGTGCTGCACTCAACATGTCAGCAAATTTGCAAAACTCAGCAGTGGCCACAGGACTGAAAAGGTCAGTTTTCATTCCAATCCCTAAGAAAGGCAATCCCAAAGAGTGCTAAACTACTGCACGATTGCACTCATCTCACACACTAGTAAAGTAGTGCTCAAAATTCTCCAAGTCAGGCTTCAGCAATATGTGAACCATGAACTTCCAGATATTCAAGCTGGTTTTAGAAAAGGCAGAGAAACTGGAGATCAAATTGCCAACATCTGCTGGATCATCAAAAAAGCAAGAGAGTTCCAGAAAAACATCTATTTCTGCTTTATTGACTGTGCCAAAGCCTTTGACTGTTTGGATCACAATAAACTGTGGAAAATTCTGAAGGAGATGGGAATACCAGACCACCTGAGCTGCCTCTTGAGAAACCTGTATGTAGGTGAGGAAGCAACAGTTAGAACTGGACATGAAACAACAGACTGGTTCCAAATAGGAAAAGGAGTATGTCAAGATTGTATATTGTCACCCTGCTTATTTAACTTATATGCAGAGTATATCATGAGAAATGCTGGGATGGATGAAGCACAAGCTAGAATCAAGATTGCCGGGAGAAATATCAGTAATCTCAGATATGTAGATGACACCATTCTTATGGCAGAAAGTGAAGAAGAACTAAAGAGCCTCTTGATGAAAGTGAAAGAGGAGAGTGAAAAAGTTGACTTAAAGCTCAACACTCAGAAGACTAAGATCATGGCATCCGGTCCCATCACTTAATGGCAAATAGATGGGTAAACAGTGGAAACAGTGGCCGACTTTATTTTGGGGGGCTCCAAAATCACTGCAGATAGTGACTGCAGCCATGAAATTAAGATGCTTACTCCTTGGAAGGAAAGTTATGACCAACATAGACAGCGTATTAAAAAGCAGAGACCATTACTTTGTCAACCAAGGTCCGTCTAGTCAAGGCTATGGTTTTTCCAGTAGTCATGCATGAATGTGAGATTTGAACTCTAAAGAAAGCTGAGTGCCAAAGAATTGATGCTTTTGAACTGTGGTGTTGGAGAAGACTCTTGAGAGTCCCTTGGACTGCAAAGAGATCCAACCAGTCCATCCTAAAAGAGATCAGTCCTGGGTGTTCATTGGAAGGACTGATGTTGAAGCTGAAACTCCAATATTTTGGCCACCTGATGCAAAGAACTGACTCATTGGAAAAGACTCTGATGCTGGGAAAGATTAAAGGCAGAAGGAGAAGGGGACAACAGAGGATGAGATGGTTAGATGGCATCACTGACTCAATGGACGTGAGTTTGAGTAAACTCCGGGAGTTGGTGATGGACAGAGATGCCTGGCGTGCTGCGGTTCATGGGCTCGCAAAGAGTTGGACACGACTGAATGACTGAACTGAACTGACTATATTGAAGTGGCTAGTTCAGCAGTGTTAAGGCCATTCACATTGTTTGTAACCCATCTCCAGAACTCTTTTAATCTTGTAGGACTCAATCTCTACACCTATTAAACTGTAACTCCCCACCACCCCAGTTCCTGGCAGCCCCCTTTCTACTTTCTGTCTCTATGGATTTGACAGCTTGGTACCTCATGTAAGTGGAATCATACAATATTTGTTCTTTCATGTCTGGTTTCTTTCATGTAGCATAATGTTATCAAGGTTCATCTAGGTTTTAACTTGTGTCAGAATTCCTTTCCCTTTCAAGGCTAAAATCTGATATCTTAAGAAAGATCACTGCTTTGGACAATTTTTCAGGCTTGAGTACATCTCTCAGGAATACTTGGTTGTCAAGCCTATGGTGGTACAGATGCCACCCATCCTGTTACTGTCCTATAACAAAAAGAGCCTTGGTCTACTGAGTTCTATTCCATTCCTTAAATAATTGCTGAACAATCCATGCAAATTCTAGCCTCTGACTCCAAACAAGCTATGACCACTTAACAGTTAATATTGATGCCAAAGGAGAAGGTGGCCTACATGCATTGGAGAAAGAAACAAAAATATGAAACTCTCTGGTTTATAATAAAACTTGTCCCCTTCTCATGAGCTCTTTAAAGTGGGAACAGCTGATGCTCTCCAATTTAGTATCTTCCCATGAATTTTCATTTTCCCAAAGGAGGTACAGACCCACTTCACTCAGCATATAACATTTAAGCACAGCAAGCGTAAAATAAAGGACCAAGAAAAGAACTGATACAAAGCATCATGTTATTTATAAAGTAGATTTCGAGTCTGTCAGAGTAGTTTAGCTTGACAGTCAGTCATAAATTGTACATAAATGTTCTCTGAATTATGGTTTTGATTCTGTTTTCAGGCCTCTAATAGGGGAATTAGAGTGGGTTCCATGACAAGCATCTCTTGTTAGACAAAGACACCACGGAGGGGGCGACAGTATTGTGATGAATGGCTCTAATAGCCAAGAGTGTACAGAAAATACATTTCCCTGATGGGTGAACTCATATTCACAGACCTCCCTATGAGCTAATGTGTTTCCCATGTCTGCGGTGCAGGCGAGTACCAGAGCAGACAATGTCAGCCACCAAGACTCAGCACCAGCAGAAGTCCCGCCGTGTAGTTGCATCTTTTAAACAAGTAGAGTTAAAACTCTGCCTGACCCGAAGGAACCCAAAATGCCAGGTACCTGCTCTCACCACATCTAAGAGTGACCTATTGGCCTTATAACCTGGAAACTGCAGGAGAGGTGAGGTTGTGCACAAATGTAATACTGTTCTGGTCTCCTGAGACACTCTGGAGAGCTTTCAAAATCAGGTTTTCTTGAGTCCCTTGCCTTTAGAATTCAATTTGGACAAAGTATTTAAAAAATCTGGGATTTCATAAAAAATATACTGTGTATTTCATTAATCCTCTTCCTGGCATGGACAGGGATCAGCCTATGGAGAACAGTTAATATTTCTCATCTAAGGCAGTCTATCTCCCAGTCTCAGCAGTGACCTTACATGATTTTAAGAGCAACCCAAGACATGGTTTCTCTTAGAATATACACAGAAAACTTCAGCAACAAGAAACTGTGCATAATTTGGGGTGTGAGTAATTAATATTCTTGAGGTAGAGCTCTAAGAACGATGTATCAAAAACATCCTACTTTTAGGAGCAAAGCTGCCTTAACAGTTTCCAAAGGGGAAAAATGGACTGGAAGAGAGTTAGCATGAAGGGAGAATGAGAAGAGTGGTAGTGGATTGTGGATGTCACCCATATGAGGTAGTAACTCTAATCGATACACATTTTTGGTAACCATGTTGTTACCAGACACAGTCCCTCAGCTGTGTCTGACTCTTTGCAACCCCATGGAAAGCAGCACGCCAGGCTTCCCTGTCCTTCACTATCTCCTAGAGCTTGCTCAAACGCATGTCCATTGAGTCAGTGATGCCATCCAACCATCTTGTCCTCTGTTGTCCCCTTCTCCTACCTTCAACCTTTCCCAGCATCAGGATCTTTTCCAATGAGTCAGGTCTTTGAATCAGGTGGCCAAAGTATTGGAGCTTCAGCTTCAGAATCAGTCCTTTTAATGAATATTCAGGATTGATTTCCTTTCGAATTGACTGGTAGGATCTCCTTGCAGTCCAAGGGACCCTCAAGAGTCTTCTCCAACACCACGGTTCAGAAGCATTAATTCTTCAGCTTTCAGTCTTCTTTATGGTCCAACTATCACATCCATACATGACTACTGGAAAAGCCATATCTGTGGAGAAGTTTCACTGATGCTTGTATCAAGTAGGGATGCTTATTTGTTCACTTATTCACACAAACTTTTAACAAGTATTTATTCAGCAACTGGGCTAGTATTGGGAAGAGTCCTTGTACTGCTAAGAAGATCAAGACATAGCTCTTTCAAACACATGAAAAGATGACATCACTAATTATTAGAGAAATGCAAACCAAAACTACAATGATGTACCACTCACACTGGTCAGAATGGCCACATCAAAAAGTCTATAAACAATAAATGCTAGTGAGGGTGTGGATAAAAGGGAACTCTCCTATGCTGTTGGTAGGAATGTAAGTTGGTGTAGCCGCTGTGGAAAACAGTATGGAGGTTCCTTAAAGAGAGAAAAACAGAGCTACCATATGACCCAGCAATCCCACTCCTGGGCATATACCTGGTGAAAACCATAATTCAAAGATCCATGCACCCAGGGTTCACTGCAGCACTATTTACAATAGCTATGACATGGAAGCCACCTAAATGTCCATCAATGGAGAACTGGATAAAGAAGATATGATACGTTCATATGATGGACTATTGCTCAGCCATAAAAACAAGTGAGACTGTGCCATTTGCAGAGACGTGGGTGGGCCTAGAGACTGTCATACAGAGTGAAGTAAGCCAGAAAGAGAAAAACCAACATCTTCTAGTAACATATATGTGAAATCTAGGAAAAGAGTATAGATGAACTTATTTTCAAAGCAGAAATAGAGACACGGACATAGAGAACAAACATAGAGATACCAAGGGGGGATGGGAGGTGTGGGGTGAATTGGGGGGAGTTAGGATTGACATAATATACACTACTATGTATAAAATAACTAATGAGAACCTACTGTATAGCACAGGAACCTCTACTCAGAGCTCTGTGGTAACCCAAATGGGAAGGTAATCCACAAAAGAGGGGATATATGTATACATATAGAGGATTCAGTTGGTTGTTCAGTAGAACCCAACACAAAATCGCAAAGCAACTATACTTTAATAATAATAATAATAATAAAGTCATGGCTGTTTCTTTGAGACTTACGGTCTACAGAAGACATGGTAAGATGTGCTGGTAAAATTTTATATTATCTTTTTTGAGAATATGAAAAAAGGATGTACTTCCTTATTGGGGAGCACTCACTCTGGGACTTGGGAGATGAGAAGGTTCATTGATTAAAAAAAAAAATAGGAAGGACATGACTTCCATCCCATGGGAAATGAACAGGAATGAGTGAGGTGTAGAGCACATGTCCTGAGGATGGGCTTTGCAGAAGTAAGTGGCAGGGGTGTGGCTGGGGACAGTGATGGATTCTGGGGGTCTGAGCCCAGAGACCATTGGATTTGAGAAGGTAGCAGCCAATGTCTCAATACTGGCAGCTTGAGATCCTGACACCATCCCCCAGATGTATACATCTCATTGAGGAAACAAATACACTTCAGTCATTGACGCCTCAAGGCCATCTGAGAAGAATCTGATACCCACCACTGTGCTGAAGCTTGCCAATTGAGAACAATTAATCAGCAACACATCTAATATAGTAGGCAAATGCTAGAATCTGCTCTGCACATCTAAATCATAACATTGGTGGGTATTTTTTAAAAATTTCGAGTTTCTTTCTCTTTGAATCTCATTGACCATTTCCTTCTCCCAAAGTTCATGAAAAACTTCCTTCAGCAGCCTCAGTATTTTGGTGACAGGACTTAGATGAAAGAAAAGTCCTTCAAAGACGGATTGGCAGAATTCCTTGAACAGACATGAAACCAGTCTCCCTTCAGTCTTCCTGAGGGAAGCTATGGCAAACCAGTCTTTGAGACAGAACTATGTTATTCTGCAGCTTTGAAACAAATCATCCACTTTTAGAGCTTGAGCATTGTGCAGAGGTGAGGTTCTCCTGTGGTTCAAGTTATATCGGACAATTTCTACTGTGTACAATGGTCTGCAAGCAAGGCGCTTTCCAGTTGGCACTATGGTAAAGAATCCACCTGCCAATGCAGGAGAATCGGGTTCAATCCCTGGTTCAGGAAGATCCCCTGGAGAAGGGAATCTCTACCTACTCCAGTGTTCTTCCCAGGGAAATCCTGTGGACAGAGGAGCCTGGCAGGTTACAGTCCATTGGGTTGCAAAGAGTCAGACATGACTGAGCAACTAACACTTTCACTTTTTCACATTGATGTACTTGTCGGTCAAGTTTCTGCCTTACCTTAAAACTAGAAAGAGAGGGATTTTAAGAATATACATGCTTAAGTAAAACAGGCTCTTTTGATGGCCCTACAAACAGCTGCCTGTCTGGGTCTAGTAATAAAGGCTCGCCTGACTGCTCCAGCTGTCTCTCAGAGGACAGACATGTTAATTTAAAGGTTTGCCTGTATAGGGCCTGTGGCAGGCTGGCACTGCTGTGGCTCAGGGCAGGGTCCTCTATCAGCAGACCATGCCCACAGTGTCTGCCTCATTTCATTTGTCAGATAGCTTACACAAGCAACCTTGTCTTCCCCACTCACCAAGCGTTTTCAATTTTGACAGCCTCTCTGACGAATACAAAGGCTCTGTTTCTCTGCATCTGTCCTCTCTACTCTACTCTGGCCCTGCCTCCCATACCCGTATCCCCTACTCATTCACAAGGATGAATTTCAAGACTTTCAAAACCAACAGGCAGTGAAACTCGTGTCAGGCACATGCAGTGGTACTCTGGGCTGATGATGGAGGGAACACATAAATATTTGTCTGATTTCTTTCAGTCCTGCCACCTGTCATTTACTTGCTCTACCATTTGAAGTAAAAGAAGCTTGTAGAGATTCCAAGTTCACCCCCTGCAGCGTACCTTGGGATGTGCCAAGGATAATCATTCCAACTCCACCACCCATACCTTTCAGGGCACCTTGCTTCCTGGAGTTCAAATACAGGTTGTGGGAGCAAAGATCCTCATCCTCCCAAATCTTTTACAGACATTTTCTATGACTCTTTCTCATCTGTTCAAGTGGCACAGGATTTAAAGATTTCCATGTCTTCCAGGGATGTTTTAAAAATGAACCCAATACATTTAGATAGAGTGCTTTGAGCTAGTCTAAAACAAGAACATGTGGGCATGCAAACTATGGGATGGCTACTGCTTGCTATGAACTGAATGCTTGTGTCCTCATTATACCCACACGTGGAAGACCTGACTCCAGCGTGATGGTAGCGGAGGCAGAGCCTCTGGGAGGGATTAGGCCGTGAGGGAGGCGCCCTCATGAATGGGGTTAGTGCCCTTACAAAAGAGATCCCAGAGAGCTCCTTGTCGCCTCCTTCTGCCACATGAGGTCAGAGCTAGAAGATGGGCATCTATGAACCAGGAAGCAGCTTCTCACCAGCCCCTGAGTCTGCTGGCACCTTGATCTTGGAATTTCCAGCTTCCAAAACTGTGAGAAATAAACTTCTCTTGCTTAAAAGACACCAGGTCTGTAGTATTTTATTAGAGCAGTCCACGTGGCTATTTTGACTGTGGCAGGCTGGCCTCCTGTTAGTGTATCTCTCTTAAGAGTTCACAGTGAAGCACCTCACACAGTCAGAATGGCCATCATCAAAAAGTATACAAATGATAAATGCTGGAGAGTGTGTGGAGAAAAGGGAACGTTCCTACACTGTTGGTAGGAATCTAAATTAGTATGACCATGATGGGGAACAGTATGGAGGTTCCTTAGAAAGCTAAAAATATAATAGAACTATAATATGATCCTACAATTCCACTCCTGGGCACATATTTGGAGAAAAGCCCTAATTCAAAAAGAAACATATATCCTAATATTCATCTCAGCACTATTTAGAATAGCCAAGACAGGGAAGCAACCTAAATGTCTATTTACGGATGAATGGATAAAGAAGTGGTATATTTATGCTAAATGAATATTACTCAGCCATAGAAAAGAATGAAAGGATGCCACTTGCAGCAATAGGGATGAATCTAGAGATATCATACTAAGTAAGTCAGATAGAGGAAGACAAATATCATATGATATCACTTATAGGTAGAATCTAAACGGAATACAAATGAACTTATCTACAAAACAGACATAGACCCACAGACATAGAAAACAAACTTAAGGTAACCAAAGGGGAAGGCAGGGGGAAGGATAATTAGGAGTTTGGGGTTAACATATATATGTATATATTACCATATGTAAAATAGATAATCAACAAGAACCTGCTATATAGCACAGGGAACTATACTTAATATTTTATTATAACCTATAAGGGAAAAGAATTTGTAAAAGAATAGATGTATCTCTATGTATAATAGAATCACATTGCTCTATACTTGAAACTAACACAACATTGTAAATCAACTATATATCAAGTTAAGGAAAAAAAAGAGTTCCAAGGTGGTCTGAATCCAGGCACTGGTTCTTGACATTCTCCATCCTTCAGCCAGGAGAGCCCTGATCCCCAGAACTTGGAGGAGCACTCTGAGTGCAGCTGGATGAAAAATGGCAGTCGTGAATGGCTTTTGGCTTTTAACCCTCATGAGACTGATATAATCCCATCACTGAGAAAAATGAAGTTTCCACAAGACAACAAGATAAATATTTTCATATTGGGTGGGGGGAAGATGATCAGACCTGGGCTTTGGCTGGGTCTCTACCCATAACTCACAGCCCTAATCAATAGATAACCCGAGTTCCTCATGCATTTGACAAATCCCTGTTCAAGTTTAGCTGGAGTATTAACCCCAAAGAGAGAAGAATACAAAATGACCTGGATTTATCTCACCATGGCAGCCCTGCTCTAAGGGACCAGGCCCTGACATTTTCACTCGGGCCAGACCTCAAAGGAGAAAGGTTCATTCCACCAGAGGTGTGCTGACTTTTCTGCAACTTCAATTCTGGGGGTGATTTCATAATAGGGAGACTCGCCTGTCAATGCAGGTGCCAGGAAGAATTCTCCACAGATTTTCCTCCGGCTTAAACAGAGCCTGAAGCATTCAAGTGTCTTAGGCTACACTTCTACTCTGAGACCTCTATACCACACTGTGCCCTGATTAGGGTGAGATGAAATCTTTTCCTAAATGTGGTCAGAGGAATTCCCACTGGTCACACGAAGATCACAGGGCACAAAAGAGGGGAAATTTTGGTATCACATGCTCTTTCAAGTATGTTATTTAATATACTACATGAGTAGGACTTTTTCACATGTTACGTGTCTTGTCTCAAGCTCTTAGGGTCGCCCCATGGTTAATATCACTTTTCTCCGTCTTTTACAGGACCTTTGGCTAAAGATGGAGATTAAATGATCCGAGCGCTTTACCCCATGGATGGCTTCACGAACAGCCAGGATGTGCCCTAACTGGGTTTCCACATGGCTACCAGGGAAGTCAGTGCTCCCTCTCACCGTGCCTGGAGGCTGTTCCAGCACAGCTGAGGCAGCAGGGAACCCTGGGTCTCCCATCTGTGACTGAGGCTCATAGCCTCTTTGGACTCAGTTTCTGCAGGTGTCTAAATCCAGGCTGAGCCTACACAAGGGATTCGAGACTATGGGTGTCACAGAACACAACAATTTGCACATCAAATTAGATATTTAGAGGACCAAGCTAGGGCTGCCAGTATCTTATACGCTAAGTTGGGGCATTAACAAGAACAAATAACAAAATTAGCCTGTTCCCATCTGCCATCACTGAGATTGTATTAAAGGAAAGACATTTTTAACACATACTAAAAATAGAAGAGAGAGAATCTCAGAATTTTAAGTGGATGGCATTTAGTTGGATAGAGAACTCCCTCTCTTGTCTGTATTTTTTTTCCCCGTGATACAGACTGGTGAGGAGCTTATTACAGGCAGGGATTGGTGCTTCCTGGAACCAGAAGAACGTCAGCTACGATCAGCTTTTAACATCTGCAATTCTATCTCTGATTTTCAGTGCATCGTCACACTGCTACTAAAACACAGACCAAAGATGTGAAGAAACAGCCCATGGGTGAATCACTGCAAGCAGATCCTCTGTCTTCCTCTCCATGTGTTTATTCTCTCCCACAGTTTCAATGCCAACCCAGGGAAGACAGCATTGGTCAGGCAGAAAAAGGAAGCAGAAATAAACACTTGCCTTCAATTTTAAGGGGGTGGAGAAAGGACAAAGCCAGGCCAAGGGAGAGTGTGGTGATCTTATTTCACTTCTTAGTTGACTCAAGTCCTTGCAAAGGTGTTCTGGAAACATCAGTGCCCTCTGGAAACTACTGCTCCTCACCAGGATGAAATCTCTTGCCTATGTGTGTGCTTGAGAATGAACAGCTGATTTCTAGGCACAAGACTGAGCTCCAGTTTTTTGAACCTCTTTTTGTTAATGATTTTTATATTGGTAATATATGCAGGTGGCACAAAATTTAAAACAAACAAGAACAGGTTAAAAACTTTCTCTCTTTTGTATCTACAGCCAGTCAGTTGGAGATGTTTCTGGAGATGTTCTGATCAGATTCAGGCATAAAATATCACAACTTTTGTATTATCACAAATATTTACAATTGAAATAGTACTTCACTATCTGGAATATTTTATTAATCTGTACCCTATTGATGGGGATTTCAATGTGTTGGTAAGACAAGATGAAAATACATTTTGTGTGTGTAGACTTCTAGAGGCGGAACTGTTGACTTAAAGGTCATGTACATTAAAATTTTTTCATTACCTACCATAGAGTTTGTGCCAATTTACACTCCCCCCAAAATAGAGAGTGCCTGATTCCTGACACTGTCAGCCACATGGTGTGACAAAAACTTTTGAATCCTGGAAATATGACAAGTGAAAAATGGCATCTCACTTTTATTTCAATTTATAATCTCCTTTAATAATTGAAAAAAATGGTTCACAAAAATTCGCTAATATGAATTCCCCCTTTACCAAGTATTCATTGATCCAGATGGGTCCAGTTGTGTCTCATGAACATTCTGATAATGAGTATAAACTAATGATTAGCAGCAAGATGTTAGACGCATGTACTTGCTGATATCCATACTTAAAGGCAATATAAGAGAATCTTTATTAATGGCTCCCTTATGCACCTCTGTATCACCTATCCCCCAAAACGCACCTGTTAGGATGAATGGAAATTAAAACCACGCTAAGCCAGAACAGGGTAATTCATTCCTTCATAAAATTTCCCCTTGACCTTGAGAAGAGATCTCAAAGCAATAAAAAGGCTGAATCTTGAAAGACATTGGACCGTGACACTTGATCAGAGGTGGACTGTACAAAGTGGATAACATTTGTCAGCTACTCCATTTCACATCTACTAAACTCAGACGCTAATCTCATAAAGGATCAGCAGCATAGGTGATAAAGATCCTCAGAATTTCCACTATGTGCCAAGATATACGAGATTGTCACCTCCACCAGGTACAGCTACTGATTCCCTGGTGATTTTGTGGATCAAAGACTTGTGACCATTAACTTGCATCCATAAAGCTGGTCCTCCTACCTCACTGAATTTATGATGCGCCTCTATTTTCTATGCTTGCTCATCTCTGTTCAGATTTCCACTTACTCTCAAGGTCACTTGCTATGTTTGGACAAAATGATAATAATATTGATCTTCAAGACACCATGTCTTGAGCATTTTTGAAAGGGGCAATGCAGATCTCAGTCATTTCATGGACACATAAAAAATCATTACAGAATGACAGCCAACAAACTAAATAATGAATTTAATTAATTTAAAGTAATTAAACATGTTAAATATTTACTGAGTTTGTTGTTTTCTATTGGATTTGCATTGAGGTTATAGTGATTTTGTCATGTGCTATAAGCACCAAGCTATTAATCCTGTGGGTGGAAATGCTTAGACTCACAAATTGTTAGAAGACTATTTTATAGAACATAACCCATACTTAGACCATGTACTTGTACTGTAATTTAATGATATCCCTTTTTACTCACATTCACAATGGGGTAGATATTATATGTACTATGGATGAGTCGGTTCTTTCGCAGCTACAAATTTGACATTATAGTTTCTAAGTTAGATCTTATGCTGTTTACCTTGCTTATCTATCATCAATCTATCCAAATTTCTTTCTTTTATTCCTTCCATCCATCCATCCATACATACATCCACTCATCTGTCCATCATTTACCTATTTTCTTTCCATCCATTTATTATCTATCATCAATTGATCTTTCCATTTTCTTTCTCCCATCGATCCATCCTTTGTCTATCTATCCATCCATCTATTCTCTTTCTATATCTGTGAATGTATCTGTTTCTATATATCACCCCCATTTAATCTTTGTCCTGTGCCAGGCATTGTACTGGACTTCCCTGGTGGCTCAGATGGTAAAAAATCCACCTGCAATGCAGGAGACCGAGGTTCGATTCCTAGGTTGGGAAGATCCCCTGGAGAAGGAAATGGTGACACAGTCCAGTATTCTTGCCTGGAGAATTCCATGGACAGAGGAGCCTGGCAGACTACAGTGCATAGGATCTCAAAGAGTTGGACACCACTGATGTGACTAACACACATAGGCATTGTTCTAAGTGCCATACAAATATGAACTTATCCTCACTATAATCCCATGAGATGGTTATCATTGCTCCATTTCCATCTTACAGATGGGGAAACTTAGGAACAGAGAGTCACTTACTAACAGTCACACAGCCAGTCTAATGGTGGAGTCAGAATCTGAGCCCAAGCTTTCTGGCTCCAGAGTCAGTGATGTAACCACTACACTGGGCTATGTGTGTCCAATGTCCTAGTTTTGTGAACCATCGCTTGTTCCCTGTCACGGAGGGAAAATCATTCTTCTGTTGGATGAAACAGAGAGAGTTCTTATGAAGAAGCAAAGCTGGTTTTAAAGTGTGTGGTGGTGATGGGGCTCACTGGAAAATGTCTGTTATTCATTTACAAGATAATCTTAATAGCATCTCCCTTGTGTAATGGAGAGATTCAATAACGGTACTAAAGAAATTCAGTTGAAATTAATGTTGGAGCAAAAAGCACAGTGATGCAATTCTTAAAACTGGGAGGAGTATAAGGTTCATCTGAGGCTGACTGTATCTTGGAGATGAGGGAACAAGCCCCGGGGACTGTGGCCTCAGTTGGCCTGACTGCTGGAGACCATATTGGACCCAGGGACCCGGATCCAGACGTAACATCTCCAGGTGCAGTGGTCCCGCTTCGGTCCTTTATTAACAGAACAGAGGACTCCTCAGAGGCCTCAGATCAGCTCAGGTATCTCCTTGATCTGCTCTGAAATGCATTCATCACAGGCACTGAGAGCTTTCTGGCCTGCAGTGGACACAGTGGAGCAGTGCTCACTCACACAGATGCTCCCTTTCACGAGGTGATGTTGGGAAAGTGTCTGGACCAGAAGAGACCAGGGATGATGAGGAGGCCAGGAGTCTTCAGGAGTCTTGCCCACAAGCCTGCAGAAATCTATTTCTCAGGGCTGTGGAGTAGTATGCGCCAGGCCTTCCGGGTGGGATAACTATTTTATTTCCTCTTCATTAAAGGAAAGCTAGGACTCCTTTATGAGAAAGAAAAATGACTTATTTGATCATAATGCAGCTTTGGATATGGCAAATTGCAGGGTGTCAAAAAGTCATAAAGAATGTGGAGTCTGATCGATTCCTTTCTTTTTATTGTGTTTTTTTGTTTTCATGCTGAAATAGGGCAATTTGGACACGTCTGCTTTCCTCAGATAAAACAGAACTCTTTCTGTCTTTTGAATTCTTCAGAGTTGCTTTTAAAGGAAGCTAACTTGGCTTCCTTGTGACGTTTTTCAAAAAGCCTTTCTGATGACGTTCTCAGAAAAGACTTGCTTTGCTGTGGTACTTCTGATAGTTCCACGTTTCGGTTACAGATTAGCTTTTTTCATGAAAATTCTAATTGAAATTATTTTTGCTTATAAATGAATTTGTTTTCTGCACCAAAAGGGAAGGAAACACACTATAATCTTCATACCTAAGCTATTTATTTAAACAAGATTTAAAGTCAGGGAACATTTACAAGTAAGTTTCACATCTAGGAATGTACCCATCCTCCAAAATAAGTGTCCCATAAAAGTAAGTTTCCTCCCAAATAAGTGTCTATATAAGGACCAGAGGACATGCTCAGGGACTTTCACAGAAGCATTATTCATGACAACTTTAAAATAAAAAGAATCTAAATGCCCATCAGAGGTATAACAGATAAATATGTAGTATGTTCCTACCGCAAAATCACTGCAGATGGTGACTGCAGCCATGAAATTAAAAGACGCTTGCTCCTTGGAAGAAAAGCTATGACCAACCTAGACAGCATATTTAAAAGCAGAGACATTACTTTGCCAACAAAGGTCTGTCTAGTCAAGGCTATGGTTTTTCCAGTAGTCATGTATGGATGTGAGAGTTGGACTATAAAGAAAGCTGAGTGCCTAAGAATTGATGCTTTTGAATTGTGGTATTGGAAAAGACTCTTGAGACTCCCTTGGACTGCAAGGAGATCCAACCAGTCAATCTTAAAGGAAGTCAGTCCTGAATATTCATTGGAAGGACTGATGCAGAAACTGAAACTCCAATACTTTGGCCACCTGATGCGAAGAACTGACTTATTGGAAAAGACCCTAAAACTGGGAAAGATTGAAGGGAGGAGGAGAAGGGGATGACAGAGGATGAGACGGTTGGATGCCATTACTGACTCAATGGACATGAGTTTGAGCAAGCTCTGGGAGATAATGAAGGACAGGAAAGCCTGGTGTGCTGCAGTCCACGGGGTCGCAAAGAGTCGGACATGACTGAGCAGCTGAACTGACTGATGTAACCATATAATGGGATAAAATACAGCAATGAAAAATTAAGACACAACTGAACTTTGCAATTCCTGCTGCACTAAAGTGACCATAGTGATTAGAAAGTGACACTTTTTTCTTCATAAAACCTGAAGGTAAAAGCTTACTAACATCACAAGAGAGGCCATGAATTTCCTTTTCTATATTCTTGGGGGAATCTTTAAAAACAGTGTATAAAAGTCACATGGCAAGGTGCAAAGCTGTTCTATAACATTTTGGAAAAACTCTTTTTCCGCATCAGTTGAGTACTTGGGGTCTAATTGACTGTATTTTAAGAAAAGGCAGACTTGGGGGTCCAGTGGTTAGGACTCTGAGTTTTCACTGCCATGGGCCTGGATTCAATCCTTGGTTGAGGAACTAAGATCCCTAAGACCATAGCCAAAATGTGTTTAAATAAATATATGTGCCTGATCCTAGGTAGAGGGGCCAAGTTTTTATCAGCTTATCAACTGAACCAAGATCCCAAACAGCAGAACATCATCACAAAAGAACAAGACAAAAGCAAACAAGAAAAAGAAAGAAGTAAGAAAGAAGAAAGAAAAGGAGAAAAAAGAAGCCACTGGGTTCATTTCAGTTTTTCAAACCAGAGCACAGTCAGCTGTACTCATTTCAGAGGCCAAAGGGTCAGGGAGGTTGATGTAAACTATCCAATCTTTCTTTGATACAAACTTGAATGCTTAACACAGACTCTTAGTGATGGGGAAGATAATTTAAATATTCCTGTTGGTTCCTCTCCTATCTGTTCTGAAAACCCATTGTACTAGTACTGAATATTCAAGAAAGCAAAACTGACTGTAACAAGAAAAGTGAAACCTGAGGATGAGAAGCACTTTCCATCCCAGAAATATTCCCCTTTAAGGGATTTTCAAATTGAAGAAATGTAGGAGAATGTGACTCCTTGGGGTTTGAATATCAACAAGTTGTGAGTTACTGGTGTGAAACGGAAAGAAGCCTTGGAGTCAGGCAGAACAGAAAGGATCACGGCATTGCTGCTTCCCCCCTGGGAGACCCGAGGTAGACTCTTGAGGTCAAGTCTCAGCCTCTTTCCCCAGCAAGGGGGACGATAGTACCTACTTTAGAGAGCAGTTCTGACCAGTCAGTGAATAATGTATAAAGCACTGAGTGCACAGTCTAGCACACAGTCACTCGGTAAACATTAGACATCATTTCTGATTTGTTAATCAGTAAAATCCCAAGATCACAGAGGAGGGAGGTGGAGTCCTTACAGGGGAGGAGGATGAGGAGAGATGTAGGAGTGTGGGGGCTAGTAACCAAACAACCAGAATCAGGCTGAAAAGTGAACTAGTCTCCAGAGACATTACTAAGATGGACACCAGTTCTCTGGAGTCCCTGCCAGCCATAGGACCCAGAATCATCCCAGGGATGTTCATGCTACAGCATACAACTTCTGGGACTGGAATGGATTTGGATGGAGAAACAGGAACTTTGGGAATTCTGGTCAAAGAGCTTTGAGAATGCCTTCTTCATTTCGTTTTCCTCTTAACAGCCCAATTCCCTCATTTTGCATAGCTGATTTTTTAAAGCTCCCTATTTATTACATTTCCAAAGTGACTTAGCACACATGCACATACTTATTACATAAGGGAGCATTTTATAGTAATAAAAACAATAATGATTTTTGTGAACAGAAGAGGCTCTCCCCAGTTGTTATTAAAACAAAAACATTTCTTTCCCTCTGGCCCTGGAGACTGCCACTCACCGACTCACCTCCAGTTCCCAGAGTTTGCTCAGAAATGTCAGGGAAGTTAGTCTTTATCGACAGCATCTCTTATTGGCAGAGTATGGGGAAACTCGCTTGTAGTCAAAAAGAATACATTAGATGACCATGACAAACAGGATTTTGGGTTCAGGACCAACAGAGGGCTCATAGAATGATGTAGAAAGAAGTTGAGAAGCCAGTTACTGGAGAAAATAAGTGTTGGATTTGTCCACTGTCGATTCCTCACATACAGATAATGCTGGTTTAATTTGTACCTGAGACCTTTCTCCTACCTTTTTCAAATAAACAAGTTTACAAAGATGGTAAGCAGAGCAATTAGGACAAATGAATTACAAATGTGCGATGGTGACTTGTGGAGAAAAAATGGTAACCCACTCCAGTATTCTTGCCTGGAGAATCTAATGGACAGAGTACCCTGGCAGGTTACAGTCCTTGGGGTTGCAAAGAGCCGGACACGACTCAAATGACTTAGCAGGCAAGCACAATGGGGACTTGTGGGGTGAGGAGATAATAATATATATTTAATAATAAATAATTCCTTATATAAATAAGGAATTCATGGTGAAGTGGACAGTTTCACATTAGACAGTCTTCAAAACAGGTTGAGAACAGGAAGTTGAAGAAACATGCTGACAAGCATTCCAGATCTTTAAGAACCAAAGATAGACTGTGGTCTTTTAAAACCGCAATTCCTTCTCCCACTGTGGTTGTTCGCACATCAGAAAAAAGATCAATCAAACTGTGTCCTTCTACACCTTGTAATTCACGGTGGCCTACAGTAAATTCTTTTTTCTCTTTAATGTTCTTAGGAGCTGTTGGATCTTATGTTTTTAAAAAGTTGGACCTCATTGTGTAAAGATTTTATTAAACATGAGGAAAAAATCTTGCTTTTATGAGTTGATCATGTATTTACAGTTGCTCTCCACATCATGCGTACCACACCATCATGCGTACCACACCATCATGCGTACCACACCATCATGCAACCCATTTTTTCATACCAAGAAGTCTTTATTGAGCCCCTATATGTGGAGGTAAAGAGTCATGATGTGGGTATAAGCTTGGTTCCATCACTTACAACACACATATTGGTGTTAGATAGTTCCTTTAACTTCTCTTGGCCTCAGTTTTCCCATCTGTAAAATGGGGCTTATGGTATTCGACTCCCAGAGTTATTGTAAGATTAAATGGGTTCATCCATGCAAAGCAGTTGGAACACAGAGCAAAGGCATCTTAGGTAGAAATGGCTCTTACTTACTGCACAGCTCCCTTGTGCTAGATGTTGCTGTCCTGAGAGTTTTGCAAGAATCAACTCATTTAATTCCCACAAGAGTCCTCTGAAGTGGTTAGTGTTATTATCCCCTTTTTTGTGGATGATGAAACGAAGTCTTTGAGAAGTTAAGGAGGATCGCAGTTCCATGAGTAATTCTGCTCCTGCACAGGAAAACACCTCTTCAAATGTGTGGATCTAGGGAATTCCCTGGTGGTCCAGTGTTTAAGGAGCTTCCCCTGATGGCTCAGGGATAAAGAATCTGACCGCAATGCAGGAAACACTGGTTCGATCCCTGGGTCAGGAAGATCCCCTGGAGGAGGAAAAGGCAACTCTCTCCAGTATTCTTGCCTGGAGAATCCCAGGGCAGAGGAGGCTGGTGGGCTACAGTCTAAAGGGTGCAAATAGTCACACATGTCTAAGCAACTGAGTATGAGGCAAGAGCCAGTGTTTAGGACTATTGAAGGTGGGGGTTTAATCCCAGGTGAGGGAACTAAGATCCCTCACTGCACAGCACAACAACAAAATCAAGTGCAGATCTTGGGGGGAGGATATGCATGAAGCATGGTGTGCAGCCTGAAAGTCCCATCAGTCACAAGGCTTGGATATCATCAGAGCCCAGCCTGCAGGTTTCCCCCAGCTAGCAGTTAGAATGCTTACTTTTTGCGTCCCAATTTCCCTAGAACTTCACTTCAAATATACCTTTCCTGTGACTCTTAGCTCACTCTCTGTGTGTGTGTTAGTCACTCAGTTGTGTCCGATTCTTTGTGACTCCATGAACTGTAGTTCGCCAGGCTCCTCTGTCCATGGAATTCTCCAGGCAAGAATACTGGAGTGGGTTGCCATTCCCTTCTCCAGGGGATCTTCCCGACCTAGGAATGGAACCCAGGTCTCCTGCATTATGGGCAGACTCTTTTACCATCTGAACCACCAGTGAAGCTCCTCTTAGCTCACTATCTTCACCCAACTCTGTCAACCCATTTATTCTATGTTCCCTAAGTGTCTTAGCCTCTTTGGGCTACTGTACCAAAAATACCACAGCCTGGTGGCTTATAGAAAACAAAGAGTATTTCTCACTGTTCTGGACAGTGGACATTAGATTGGGGTGCCAGCCTGACTGGGTTCTAATGAAGACCCTCGACCAAGCTACAGAGGCTGCCTGCTCTTTATATGCATCTGTGGCAAAGAGTAGGGAGCAAGTAAGCTCTCTCTGAATCTTAATCCCACCCTCATGACCTCATCTATTTCCTAATAAGAGCTCCACCCTCATAACCTCATCTAATTTCTACTACAGTAAGTCCCCAACATATGAAACTTAAGTTTTGAACTTTAAAGATGCGAACGTACCCTTGTGTGGAGCTGTTGTGCTGTACTATTGTACTTTTCAAGGTACTGTACTGTAAGATTAAAAATATTTTTATTTTTTGTTTGTTTTTAATGTATTATTTGTGTGAAACTATTTTAAAACTACCATAAGGGCTTCCCTGATAGCTCAGGTGGTAAAGAATCTGCCTGTAATGCAGGAGACACCAGTTCAATCCCTGGGTTGGGGAGTAGGCTACCCACTTCAGTATTCTTGGGTTTTCCTTGTGGCTCAGCTGGTAAAGAATCCACCTGCAATGTGGGAGACCTGAGTTCGATCCCTAGGTTGGGAAGATCCCCTGGAGAAGGGAAAGGGTACCCACTCCAGTATTCTGGCCTGGAGAATTCACGACTGAGTGACTTTCACTTCACTTCACTTAATGGTATTATATAGCTAACTGTGTTAGTTGGGTACCTCAGCTAACTTTGTTGGACTCAACAGACAGACTGGACTTGCCAATGTGCTCTCGTAACAAAACTCATCCATATTTAGGCAACTTACTGTACCCTTACCAGCCTGACCTTTTAATACTATCATATTGGGAGTAGGGTTTCAAGATACAAATTTTGGGGTCACAAGTATTCAGTCGTTAACACTGAGTACTTGGTTTGATTTGTTGATCTTTCACCCCTATAGCCAAGGAGTCACTCACATTTCCCTTTGTCAACTGCAAATTGGCACTTGCCAAGAGCATTTGCCAGTGACTGACCAACAACAAGGGTGTTTGCCATCTGCTTCTGCAGAGATTGAACCCTGTGCTGCTGCAGCTGCTGACCTTCAACACCACCTGAGGGAAATGCAGAGTGGAGAGTGAGGCACTCTGTGCTCCAGGGAAACTGGTGGAACAGGTCTTCAGACAGATAGATAATTTCAGAAACTGATTTCATGATCCCAATCCTTGCATCTCCTCATATCTAGAAAATCACTAAATCACCTCATGGTGACATCAGGCCTTGCAACAAGCAGAAAAACCTTTTGTAAAATAAGTGCTTGATTGCATTGAGCTCTCCCTTCAGCAAAATCTTTTATTCTGACCTTTCCCCATAGCTCTTTGGAGCAGTTTCTCAGAGCTAACTGAGGTGCTATCTCCCGGGCTGCAGTCCTCATTTTGCCCCAAATGAAACTTAACTCACAACTCTCAGGCTGTGCATCATTTTTAGTCGACACCTTCTAAACAAAGATACTTACTTTATATACCCGGATTATTATGGTATAAGCCCACCTCCATCAAAAAGACCCCTGCTATTTCAGAGTGTTTTCTGAGGCCCTATCTTTGGTACATTCCAGAACAAACAGCCCTGGGTCCTTGGTTTGGGTCCTTCATGTGTAGTTATGTCCCTGCCTCCACCTCCATTGCTGGTGACCCTGGAGAGACTGCCTCTCTGGGCCCAACCCCTGGGACTCCAATTCTGGTTTGTGAACAGAGACCACTCCTCTTTCATTCTTCTCTGTACAACTCTTAGAATGGAAACAAGTCTTGTCCTAATTTCCCCCATGACTGAGACCAGGCTGACACTTTTATAGGCCTTTTTGAAAATTCAACGCGAGTGCAAAGAAAAATGGAAATTGCCGTACACATGTGGTCCCTATTTGGTACATGGTCAGCCTCCCACATAGAAACTGGATAGTCTCCAAGGAGAGAGGCCAGACTACCCAGCACCATCCCAGGCCCCAGTCTCTCCAGGCAGTTTTCCTCTCCAGTTTCAGTAAAAACTATCTTCTCAGATGCTAAGAGAGGGAGTATTTCACTCCAACTCCCATCTCAAGTCCACTTTGTTGGGGCTTCAATTTTTGTCTCCTTCCAGGAAGATGGATGGAGATGAAACAGGAGGGAAGGGGGCAGAGCACAACCTTTAAATGAATGACATAAACATAGCACATGACAAAGACTGGTGAGAACTACCTGGGTTCAAAACGATGGAAGATTTGACTTCCAGTAGGCCTTGAGCCTCAGTAAACACTCATTGTAGTACATTAACATAAGCCAAATGACATACCCACCAGAACCATGACAGTTCTGAAGCCAATCATAAAAGGCCCAAAGTGGGCAGTGGCCCAATCCCTGTAAATCCTCCCCTCTCCCCGCTAAATAATTGGAATAATCCTCCCACTAGTTAGCCTATGAAATTACCCAGACCATAAAAACTAACCATGTCACGTTTCGGGGCTCTCTCTCTCACCTTCTGAGATGGGCCATGCTCTGTCTGTGGAGTGTGTTTCTTTCTAAATAAATCCACATCTTACCTATGACTTTATCTCCAGATTTTTTTGTGATGAAGCAAGAACCTCAAATTCACTGGCAACAGAAAGCACTGATTCACTCCAGAGAAAAACCTACCTCCAACTACCTAAGTGTCATTTGGTCCTTGTCCCTAGAAATTCAACCACAGTCTCTTTGTTAACAAATTAATACATTAATACTGTTTCCTTCCAAGGAAGATTTGAATAGGTTAGGTTTTCAGGTTACTTTACAGGACGGTTAGGGGGGTCTGCTCCTTCTAGATGCCACCTTCATCTTCATGATCTGTCTGTGTTCCCATCCAGACAGTAAGAACCTCGGGAATAGACAGTGAGGTTTGCATCCCTTTTTCTGACTTCCCTGTATACCCTACCCCTCCACTGTTCTAGCTACACACACACACACACACACACACACACACACACACAGTCAAGACCTAAAATCAATGAACTTTGCACATATTGAATGATCCCTAGATTTGCTTTCTTACAAAGCTCTTGAAATGACTGAAGGATTAAAAAGACTGTAAATTATACCTGCCTTCATTTTAAAGATATTTGCTGTTTTCATTTTTAAAATACCAACCTCATTCTTTTTTAAACTGAAAATTTATTTACTTACTTAAGGCTTTGCTATGAAGTATGTGGGATTAGTTCTTCTCCCTCACATTTTAAAGATTCCCCCAATATTTCTTCAGGATCAGTCTCAGCTCCAGTTACCACTTCCCTGGACCAGTGGTGCTCATGGCATCACTGCTTTGCTATTGGCCATCTAACCGGCCATTCACACATCTTTCAACCAATCCAGACCCATAACCTAGGGGAGGCCTCCCCCTACACCCGACATCTGCTCTGGTTAATTCACGTGCAAATACTCAGCCGTTTCAAATGCAGAGCTCAGTTCTCTGCTGCTTCTTTGTCTCTTCTAGTGAGAGAAAAGCACTGGTGGAGAGTTCTTGCTTTCTTGCCTCACTTACCTTCGAAAGAAAAGATATTGTTTACAGAATATTTAGGGGAAAAGAATAATTGTTCCTGACATCTCCCTTAGTAAGTGAGTTTTTCTATGGCTATATTTAACCATGCCAGGCCTGGCAGATTATGTTTTGTCATAAAACCTTGAAACCTTAGTAAATGGACTGACATAGTTTGTATTTCTTTGGACTTGTCATATCTAAAAAGCAGCCAACAATAAGAATTCGAGAAACTTCAGGTAGGTTTGGAGAGTGAGACTTAAAGAGCGTTGCAATGAAGCCATTTTGCTTTTAGGTCAGTGGAAGTTTAGTCATGCAATATTGTCAGCACAGACCCTAGACTGGGTTATTTATTTCTCTCTCTGGTAAGATGACACAGGCAGAGAGCACACTGGCACCTTATTTTTCAAATCCCAGTGAATACAGCAACATTCTTAATGAAACAAAAGCAGAAAGAGAGAGAGAAAATGTCCTCCTCACCACAATCTGAATATAGCATCTTCCTCACACATTATCTTTACCCTAGAGCTGGATTTATGAGAATATGTTATGTTGACAAATACAAGAAGATAATAAACATCAGGCTCTGTGGCTATTTGCCTTATTGCTTCAACTCAAGACATTTCAAAGAAAGGGAAACAGAAATCCAACAAGATAGAGGACAACATGTTCTATTTTTAATATCTGGCAAGTCGACTCCTGGATATTTATCAAAAGAAAATGAAAACCCTAATTAGAAAAGAATATGCACCCCTATGTTCACTGTAGCATTAATTACAATAGCCAAGATATGGAAGCAACCTAAGTGCCCATCAACAGATGAACAGGTAAAGAAGACACTGTGCACATGTATACTTACATATACACACAGATGCATGCATGCTTAGTTGTGTCTTACTCTTTGCGACTCCATGGACTATAGCCCATCAGGCTCCTCTATCCATGAGATTTTTTCAGGCAAGAATACTGGAGTGGGTTGCTATTTCCTCCTCCAGGGAATCTTGCCACCCCAGGGACTGAACCTGTGTCTTCTGTATTTCCTGCATTGAAGACGGACTTTTTATCTGTGGAGCCATCACTCTCTCTCTCTCTCTCTCTCTCTCTCTCTCTCTCTCTCACACACACACACACACACAATGATGGAATATTACTCATCCATTAAAAAGAATGGTATTTGGTCATTTTTGACAACATGGATGGACCCAGAGGGCATTACGCTTAGTGAAATAAGTCAGACAGAGAAAGACAAATACTGTATGTTTTCACTTATAGGTGGCATCTAAAGAACAAAGCAAATGAGTACAGACAGAGAGAGCAAACTAGTGTTACCAAAAGGGAGAGAGGTAGGAGGAGAGGTGAAATAAGTGAAAGGGATTGAGAGATACAAACTACCAGTTACAAAGTAGATAAGTCCCAGAGATGAAATGCGCAGCGCAAGGGATATAGTTAGTATTTTATAATAACTTTGTATGGTGTGTAATCTATGAAAATATCAAACTATTTTTGGTATACCTGAATATAACATTGTAATATACTTCAATAAATTAAAATAAAAAGAAGTCAATGTGTGCTAAGCTAATTTTGAAAGTAAAACACCATTTCCCCATCTAGTGTGTTTGTTTACTCTCAACACTCACTAGAGTCTCTAGGAACAAAACTTAGTCTGTGTTTGTGAATGTGATTAAAAAATAATAGTTAAACTCACCCAGAAATAAAGGAACAGTTTTGATCAGGGAAGTAATCTCTAGTTCCCTATAAAGGAATCAGTGAATTCACCTTCACTAAGGTCTTAAATTGAACCCACTATAGATGTGTGTCTATTTCTGGTTCCTTTAAGAGCTGAAACTGGAGAGAAATGATCAGAAAAACCTAGGCTTGATTGAGGGAGGTGATGGTGGGTGGGCGTTTCTCTTACCAAATATACCATATCCCCAAATGCAAGCTTCCTTTCCTTCTTTGTGTCCTTAGATATGAGAAAACAGAGTATATTTTAGCTATTTTCATAATGAATTCACCCACCATGTAGAATTCATTGGTTTAGGCCCAATCTGGAGTTTAAATTTACACATCCTTTGCTTTTTTCAAGGACAAAAATGTACTTCGATATATATAATTTTAAATGTATGCTTTCAAAATCTTCATTTCTCCTTCTAGAATCTTTCCACCATTTATCTTTAAGTGTATTAGAGTAGTGCAGTGGTAAATAATCCACCTGTCAATGCAGGAGATGCAAGAGACACAGGTTCAATCCCTGGGTCAGGAAGATCCCCTGGAGGAGGAAGGAAATGGCAACCCACTCCAGTATTCTTGCCTGGAAAATCCCATGGACAGAGGAGTCGGGCAGGCTAGAGGCCATGGGGTCACAAAGCGTCAGATATAACTGAGCACACACAATCACAGACACACACACACATTGTCTAGTCTGGATCAGTAAGACACTGGAAGAGGAAGAAAGAGTCTAAGAGAGAAGAAACATGAAAGGTCTCTTTTTTTACATCATGTTACTGTTCAAATCCAGGTCTTTTCATTTACTGTACTGTGGTAGAAACTAGAGAAAAAGTTGAGTAAATTTCATAGAAAAGGATAAACACAGACATTCGCTGTTGATTGAGCACCTCTTCTAGGTTAGTAGGGATATGATTCTCATGGTCCTTTCTCCGCAGCTTGCTTGACAGGAAGGGGATGGACTGGCAGGAGCACTGCACACATCTCAGCAGTCTTTGAAGTCCAAGTGAAGCCCTTTGGTGAAGGAACACACCATAGAGAACCCTGCAATTGTAGGGTCTCCAGAGAGCAGACTGGTTGTACATGTTTACACACACCCACCAGCTAAACCACAAATCCAAACGGGATATGCAGCACTCAGAGGCCCAAGTGGTGTTTTAGGCTGCCATAATCACATATAATGTCTAGCTTTGGTTTAGAAGGTGGATGGGAGCAAGGAAAAAATGTTGTGGTCAAACTAAAAATGTTTTTTGTAGTCAAGGCAATAACGGTGAATTGAGATATAATGGAGGTGAATACAAAAAGCAAAATGCAAAGCATACTTACTTTATCCAATAATTGTGGTTAACAAACAACTAAGAAAAACAAAAACCAAAGAGCTTATTAAATGTCATACCAGGATTGAAAGAGAGAGAAAATCTAGTTATGTTTTGTGGACATCACTGTGGAGTCTAATGTTTGTGTGTAAATGAAACCAGGTGGCTATAGTATGAGCTTCTGTCTCCTTTGGAGTCCCAGTGCTGTTTCACAAAAACCCAGGAGAATCCAAAAGCTAGAGGTGGGATTTGTTGGAAACTGTCTGCTATGGACTGAATTATGGTTCACATTCAGCCCAGATCCTGTCTAGAAAGAGAAGAGGGAGTCCCTTCCTGTAGCTTTCCTGGTCGCCTCCCAACAGATTTCCTTTTTATCTTGTTAACCACACTCCCACTGAGGGACTGGAATTAGCTGTAGGGTAAGAAAGGTGTTGTTCTAGCCCAAAGGAGCTGACCGTTAGAACTGGGGGTGAGCGATGGGTATTGAACAAAATCAAGGTAATGTTCAGAAGTAGGTGGGGGTATATGGGTGGAGGGTGAGCATTCTACAGGGTCCACTAATCCACTATGTGGGCATTCATTTTCTTCCTCCAACTCCTTTGTTTTAATCCCAATGGCTTTGTCTCTAGGGACATAATGTGCTGATCTTACAGACACCGCACCTTTTCTGGTTTTTTTTGACAGTGCTTCTCATGTTAACTGTAATCATACAACTTATGTTTTAGTGATTATTTATTAGCACTTAATATGAGCCAGATACTATTTTAAGAACTTTATACATAAGGAAAGAATGTACTTATTTTGAAGGCATAAATATTTCCAGTCCAAGTAATAAATCTCAAATAATAAAAATAAATGTAAATTTCTAGCATCTTAGTTCCCACCTGTGGATGCTATAGTTAGTGTGTGAACATCTTTCCAGCCTGAATTACTCCTGGACATTAGCAAGTATCAATCTCCAACACTTTAAAGCAGAGGCAAGAAGCAGATTCTTCAGTTCTAATGAGATGGATAAAACTGGAGCCCATTATACAGAGTGAAGTAAGCCAGAAAGATAAAGACCAATACAGTATACCAAAGGATATATATGGAATTTAGAAAGATGGTAACGATAACCCTATATGCAAGACAGAAAAAGAGACACAGATGTACAAAACAGGCTTTTGGACTCTATGGGAGAAGGCGAGGGTGGGATGATCTGAGAGAACAGCATCGAAACATGTATATTATCAAGTGTGAAACAGATCTCCAGTCCATGTTGGATGCATGAGACAAGTGCTTGGGGCTGGTGCACTGGGACGACCCAGAGGGATGGGATGGGGAGGGAGGTGGGAGGGGGGTTCAGGATGGGGAACACATGTAAATCCATGGCTGATTCATATCAATGTATGGCAAAAACCACTACAATATTGTAAAGTAATTAGCCTCCAACTAATAAAAATAAATGGAAAAAATAAAGTATATTATACGTGGAATCTTAAAAGAAAAAATAAACCTTTACCTCCCCACTTTTTGAAAAATTAAAAAATAAATAAATAAATAAATAAACACTGTATGGGTTAAAAAAAAAAAAAGCAGCAGCAGATTCTTTTTTTAATTTTGGCCCTGATTTGCCTCATCAAGATGAGACAAATATTTGCTATGCCATTTGTATTTGTTATATTATTTTCTCAACTACACTATTAGGTTGATTTTATTATCTCTGGAAATTTTACATACATGGAAACTGAGGCTCAGAAAGTTCAAGTAACATACCCCAAATTAAAGATAAAAGCCAAAGTTAGTTTTACTTTGTTTCCTTTCCTCTTAAAAAAAAGTTCTATGCCATATGCTTTAATTTCATGTTCCTAATTTAGTGATAAACTTGTTACTGCTCTGTTGAAACCCAACAGGGTTCAAACCATTGCTGGGCATGCAGTTATTTCTTAATAACTACCTGGCCATTATCTAAACAAACCAGTATAGACTGGGCATCATGGCTTTAAACTGGGGTTCCCAACCTCTGGGATACAATGCCTGATGATCTGAGGTGCAACTGATATGATAATAAAAGAAATAAAGTATACAATAAATGTAATACACTTGACTCATTCCTAAACCATCCCCCCCACCCCCACCCCTGGTCTATGGAAAAATTGTCTTCCATGAAACCAGTCCCTGGCACCAAAAATGATGGGGACTCCTGCTTTAAACCATATAATTGTGCATGTGGATTTAGCTAATGCCTATCTGATATGCGTTCTCTTGCCAATGCATTCCAAACTCCTTAGAATTTCCTATCTACCTCAGTAGTAAAGGTGAGGTAGTCAAAACATGAAAATTAAATCTACTTGCTATATACGTCTCATAAAAAAAATTGCTCCATGAGTTTTAAGTGCACTAAACAGTAGAAATATAAAAATGGATATTTTGCAGCTTCCCCGAGACTTTTGAGGCCTACTGAATGGTTCAAAAGCTTAAGAGCAGCTATAGATCTACCAGGGATTTGAAAAATCAAGTCATGTTCTTTCTGTTACTAAGTCAATACCAGGAGTAAAGATTTTGCAGTCAGAACATGCTAGCAATCTCTCTGGGAAGCGCTCAACAATGGAATGCATGCTTAATCCCCCCAGCTGGACCAGAGCTGGAGCCCAACAGTAGCCAAGTGTGTCCTCATAAAATATGACTCAGAAGCGTCCATGGAGCTGAAGATATTGAGGTCCTAAAAATAGTCTATTTTTATATTGATGTTTTCCCTAACTACAGCCTCACTGAAAGAATGCATGAGTTCACAGTTCCACTTTTCCTTTCATAGTGCTTTTAAATTACGCGTCGTTATGACCACTTCCAGCAACCTCAGAAATATTCCTTATTGTAAAAGAGCACCATGTGAAAGCGGCTATCCAAGTATCTAATTCTTCCACCCGACATTGCCATGGCCACTGATGGGGAAGTCGTCCCTTCAGCCTTTGGAAAACAGTAAATGCTTATTCTCAGGAAATTATGATTTTTTCTGCATGAACTTTAAAGAGCCCTTTGCTAGTGCCCATTACTGTGAAGTTCCTCGTGAATTTCAGCGACCAGAGTACTATGCTTATTTTGAACACTGAGGAAGTGATCAGTCATTAAAACAGCAGTAGAAGCAATTTTAGCATGTGGTAATAATAATATACTCAAATAATGTTACCAAGCATTTATTGAATGTCATATCGTTTTCAGGCATTCTCCCAGTACTTCCTAATTTGAATGGTAGAGTATCATAAACCCCTATTGATGGCTATGGAGGCTTTGCCCACACCCATCACTGATATTTCATTCTACTAGTAATGGGAGGAGACAGATGGAGAATGGGAGCCTTGCCTTATTCAGTCCAACTCTGTTTTTCCAGTTCTTGCTTGAAGCAGACTATGGGGACAGGCCTTTATGCAACCTCTCCAATTTGCACTGAAATACCTAAGTCACCAAAAATGCTAAGAACTCATTCAAGTATCCAACATAGGAACATCAAGTAACAGAATCCTGGAGAAATTTCTACTATCAGAAAGGCTATTGGAATTAAAGTAAAATAAACAATGGTCTAACCTTGCTTAGGGCTTTCCAGGTGGTGCAGTGGTAAAGAACCCACCTGCCAATTCAGGAGACTGGGGTTTGATACCTGGGTCAGGAAGATCCCCTGGAGAAGGAAATGGCAACCCACTAAAATATTTTTCCCTGGGAAATTCCATGGACAGGAGGAGCCTGGCAGTCTACTTACAGTCCATGGGGTCACAAAAGAGTCAGACATGACTGAGCAAGTAAACAACAAACCTTGCTTAACTTGATGAAGCAAAGAAGCCCCGCTCTCATGAAAGAGGAGGAACCCATCTGCTTCTTTTTTTGTACACCTCACCTCTTGGCTCACAGACTCAGAGGCTGAATAAAGCATGAAGAGGGTCATAGTAACTTCTTCTCCAAGGAATGTTTAGAGGTGACCAGAGTCCTAGCCCGTAATCCTCCTGCTCACATCATCCTACTGGGATAAGTATCTAGGGACTTCCAGAAAATAGAAACAGCAAAAACATGAAGTGGGGAGGAGTGTGTGGCATGCACACACCTCCATATGTATACACAAAAAAGAGTCATCAATTGGCAGGAATAGGAGCAGCAGGACCAGGACTGATTCTAGGGGTCAGACATAACAGAAGCAGAGCAAGACTTGTGCTGGGAAAGTTTCCTTCCACTCCAGTTATAATCTCAGTTCCATACAGTGTTACCCCATCTGCAATCCTACCACTGAAAGTTCATCATAATAAATGAAGCCGTCTGCTTTCTAGGATCATCTTTTGCAACCCAAATATGCCCAAGAGGAGTCAGGTATGAAGTCACTGACACCTAAGCAGGTGTTACATGTTACATGTTACAAGGTCATGTTACAAGGTCAACCTTTTCCAGACCCAGGCCCCAGGGAGGGTGTGTGAAGTCTTGGGTGATGTCAATGAAAGAAGCAAGACTTCATTTCCCTGATGATTGCGCTAGGTGTGATTATACCACATGCTTGAGGGGAGCATACAGGAGACTGGTTATGATCAAGAGTATATAATATAGACCAGATCCTTGCTATTTATTTCCCTGTGATTTTATCATTCAAGTGTGGTGCAGAAAATTTGATCTCAATAAAGCTTTGATTCATTATAACCAAGTAAGTGCATATATTGGCTTCCCAGGTGGCTCAGTGGTAAAGAATCTGCCTGCCAATGCAGGAGATGCATAAGACACTGGTTTGATCACTGGATTGGGAAGATCCCCTGCAGGAGGGCAACCCACTCCAGTATCCTTGCCTGAAGAATCTCACGGACAGAGAAACCTGGTAAGCTATAGTCCATGGGGTCGCAGAGAGTAGGACACAGCTGAGCAACTGAGCACACACACACAAGTGCATATGTTACTATATTTTCTTCATTATGTTTGTATGGACATCTGACTTTGGGCTGTGCTCAGTAGCTCTACTCAGAGTTCGTAACCCTGGGATGTAAAAAAGGGTACTGGGGATGGGAGGAAATTTTTCCTTCCCTTTCCATTGAAAATAATTAAATTATATAGAAACAATAATACCTTACATTGGATATAACTTACATATGTGTGAGTTTGAAGATCTCATACAGATATTATCATACACTGCTGGGTAGTGACTGAACTAGCCCCATATTATGATGTTAGTTTTATTAGGGTTAATTGGAATTGTTTCCCAGTTTTTTTCTCCCCTAGGCTAAGTGAGATGAAGGAAGCTGTCTTATCTGGTCAGTTTTTTTTTTTTTTCTCTTAAAAAAATCCTGAATGATTTGTGAGTATATTACTGTCTCACATCCAAGGGCATTGCTTTTGTTCTTTCTGTAATGTCACTGTTTCCAATCAGCCCCACCTCCCCCCATTCTCAGATGCCACTCCTGCCTCCAGGGTAGGGAGAAAGTAGATTTGCTGATTTACTTTTCAGTACTGTTGGGGAAATATCATTTGCCCTCTATGTTACATTCTCAGAATATTATGTAGTTTAGCTAAGTCAATGCTGAACTTAGGTCAGTTCAGTTCAGTTACTCAGTCCTCGCTGACTCTTTGCAACGCCATGAACCCCAGCACACCAGGCCTCCCTGTCCAACACCAGCTCCCAGAGTTTACTCAAACTCATGTCCATTGAGTGGTGATGCCATCCAGCCATCTCATCCTCTGTCATCTCCTTCTCCTCATGCCCTCAATCTTTCCCAGCATCAGGGTCTTTTCAAATGAGTCAGCTCTTTGCATCAGGTGGCAAAAATATTGGAGTTTCAGCTTCAACATCAGTCCTTCCAATGAATACCCAGGACTGATCTCTTTTAGGATGGACTGGTTGGATCTCCTTGCAGTCCAAGGGACTCTCAAGAGTCTTCTCCAACACCACAGTTCAAAAACATCAATTCTTCAGCCCTCAGCTTTCTTTATAGTCCAACTCTCACATCCATATGACTACTGAAAAAACTATAGCCTTGACTAGGCAGACCTTTGTTGACAAAGTAATGTCTCTGCTTTTTAATATGCTATCTAGGTTGGTCATAACTTTACTTCCAAGGAGTAAGCATCTTTTAATTTCATGGCTGCAGTCACGATCTGCAGTGACTTTGGAGCCCCCCAAAATAAAGTCAGCCATTGTTTCCCCATCTATTTGCCATGAAGTGATTGGACCAAATGCCATGATCTCAGTTTTCTGAATGTTGAGCTTTAAGTCAACTTTTTCACTCTCCTCTTTCACTTTCATCAAGAGGCTCTTTAGTTCTTCTTCACTTTCTGCCATAAAGGTGGTGTCATCTGCACATCTGAGGTTATTGATATTTATCCCAATAATCTTGATTCCAGCTTGTGTTTTATCCAGCCCTGCATTTCTCATGATGTACTCTGTACTTATACTCTGTATAAGTTAAATAAGCAGGGTGACAATATACAGCCTTGATGTACTCCTTTTCCTATTTAGAACCAGTCTGTGGTTCCATGTCCAGTTCTAACTATTGCTTCCTGACCTGCATACAGATTTCTCAAGAGGCAGGTCAGGTGGTCTGTTATTCCCATCTCTTTCATAATTTTCCACAGTTTATTGTGATCCACACAGTCAAGGGCTTTGGCATAGTCAATAAAGCAGAAATAGATGTTTTCCTGGAACTCTTGCTTTTTCGATAATCCAGTGGATGTTGGCAATTTGATCTCTGGTTCCTCTGCCTTTTCTAAAACCAGCTTGAACATCTGGAAGTTCATGGTTCACGTATTGCTGAAGCCTGGCTTGGAGAATTTTGAGCATTACTTTACTAGCGTGTGAGATGTGTGCAATTGTGCGGTAGTTTGAGCATTCTTTGGCATTGCCTTTCTTTGGGACTGGAATGAAAACTGACCTTTTCCAGTCCTGTGGCCACTGCTGAGTTTTGCAAATTTGCTGACATGTTGAGTGCCGCACTTTTACAGCATCATCTTTTAGGATTTGAAATAGCTCAACTGGGATTCCATCACCTCCACTAGCTTTGTTCATAGTGATGCTTCCTAAGGCCCACTTGACTTCGCATTCCAGAACTTAGGTCATGTGAATTGCATTCCTCGTTCTGCCACTAATTTACATGGTGATGGACTCTAAGTTATTGAACTACTATGCCTTGGTATGTACAGCTATAAAATTAAGATAAAATTGCAAAAATGGCTGACTAAGGTATAATGAGTTCAGATGACTGATCTCTATTCATATAATGGTTCTCTAGAGCACAAGTGCTTACCTTAGAAATGAACTTCCTGAAGTTGTTTGCAAAGGCGTGTATGCATCTGCCTATTTTCTTGGAAGAGAGTTCATGAGTTTCATCTGAATTCAGCCTGTTTGCCCTGGAGCCTCCAGGACAGCTGTGTATAAACACTGGTATGGGGACTCATGAAGAAATTTTATTGATCCATGACAAAAAGTAAAAAATAAGAACAATTGTAAGGGAATCTTCCTGAAGCCAAATGGATACAACTTTAAAGACTGTGGTTTATTTAAAAAGTGTATATTTTCCCATGTTTTGGTGTTTCACTTATTGTGATGGTGTTAATGTAGGGTAGTCCCTCGCCCCCTTTCTGCCCCACTGGCTTCCCAAGGCAAAAGTGTTAAAGTTAGGTTTAAGGAAATTTTAAATATTTTCATGGCCCCTGAAACCAAATATTTGGGAACTACACCTTCTATAGAAGATTCTCATGGTCTTTAATTTTCCTTTCTAACATTTGCTATCTGTCTTTGGCTACTTTTAGAGTAATACTAATTAAGGGACATTTGGATGTCTCAGGTGTGAGTGAGTGTGTGTGTGTGTGTGTGTGTGTGTGTGTGCTCTCAGTCATGCCTGAATCTTGTGACCCCATGGACCCTAGCCCACCAGGCTCCTCTGGTCATGGAATTTTCCAGACAAGAATACTGGAGTGGGTGCCATTTCCTACTCCAGGGGATCTTCTCAACCCAGGGATCAAAACTGCATTTCCTCTGTCTCCTGCATTGGCAGGTGGATTCTTTACCACTGTGGCACCAGAGAAGCCCCACTGGGCTGCTTCTAGGGCTGGTCTATTCAACACAGATCAATAGCCATCAGCTTTGAAGAACAAAAGGTCTTGATGAGGGTGTTCTTGATGGAATGGTTTGTACAGAACATCACAGTGTATTTACTTTCTTTCCCCTCAAACCTCACACGGACCAGAACTGCTCCATATCTTTCCTTCTGTCCTCACACTACCAAACCCCCCTACTCCCCCTGGAAATTTGGAAGACCCTTCATCTTGTAATGGAGTTACAGTTCAAAGAAGTGATACTCAAAAATGCCAACTGTACACAATGCTGTAAATCAACAATACTTAAAAAAAAGACAACTATATACTATGTTCCTCACCCTTAATCTTTCATTGTATTTGCCCCCCCTCAATATTTTTCTTCTACCAACATTTAATTAGCAATATAACAGGCAACCCTGTTAAATAACCGGAAAAGGAACTGGATGAAAGTAAAATGGTCAAGAAGAGTGAGCTGAAGAGAGGCAGACAGCAAGAGCTAGTCTTCTATCTAAGCAAGAATGGACTTGATAATGCAATGCTGTCCATCTGGGGACTTCAGAAGCACCAGACCACTCATCTCTCTCAGGGCTCTGGAACTCCTTTGGACTGTTACCCATGGTTAGGGCTATATCTTGGTTCATTAATTCATTCAACAACTATCTACTAAAGTCTACTGTGTACAAGACACTGCTAGACACTGGGGATGCAACAGCAAACAGATGCAGACAAGATTTCTGCAAACAAGGCGGCTCATACCACCACTGATCAGCAGTGTAGGGGAGAAGTTTATGTTTCAAGATCACTGAGTTGACAGATGCATTGCCAAAGGAAGTTTCTTTAGCTTCTTAAAAGAAGATGCAAGAATTTCAAGTCAAGACTGATATACCTAGTGAAAGAAAATCGAAAAGTTGCAAGATAAGATCCATACTGGCTAACCCTTTATTAATTACTCTCTGATTAATTACTCTGAGGTCACTGATGTGCCAAGTCAAACATCTCTTACCAGGGAAAGAACCCAGACCCCTGACCACTGGTACCCTCCTCATATTACCTTTCTGCTGCTCCTTGTGGCCATTCCAATCGTGAGGGTATTTATAATGAAGTCTCTTAGAAGCTTGTCAAGAGAAAACATAAATCCAAGGCTGACTTAGTCCCCCACAAATTCCATGCCACACTCAGAGAGGCAACCAATTCTCCAAGGGATAAAAATCAATCAGGCTGGCATCTTGACCTAGCTGGGGATGAAGTCTAGTAAATGCATATGATTTTCAAACAAAGTTTGTGTTAACACTGGCCACTGTAAATCCTGATTTTCCAGCTTCAAGTTAAGCTTAGCTTTCACACATCATGCCTTCATTCTCCAAACACAGAGAAACCCTTGGTTTGGGATTAATTACATTTAAAAATGTAAAGAAAAAAAAATCTTATTTGGAAATGATCCCAAAATACTCTTAACATCTGAAAATACTTCATGTAAAGAACCGATTTAGGAGAAAAAAGACCTACTTTGGATTGGAAAGTATTTTTAAGCTAGGAGAGGAAGAGGTGGAGATGGCATAGAAAGAAAATGTAAATTCTGAATTTTTATTGTCTCTGAACTCTGTTCTTAGGAGGTAGGTGGATAGGACTTGAGTGCTGCTGGTAACTTAAGATATGGGTGGTAATGAGGCAGAGAAAATGACCGGATACATGTGCAGAAAGATCTGTGCTTGCTGAGCATCTTCTCTAGGTAATTACTGAATGAAGAATGATTCAGGGATGGTGCACTGGGATGGACACTTCGACGAGTGGGAGCTGGTGGTTGAGGTGAGAGAGAGAGTGTGTGAAAGAGGTGCTGGGAAGTGTTACTGTCCATGTACTATTACCATGCTGCTTCTCTTAATTTTGTGATTTTGCCATAAAATTCAAAGAACCGACCAGTGTTTAATAAACCTTCAATAAACATTGATGCTTCTACCTGAAATTCCACCAATCAGACATTGATTTATTCTAACAACATCCTCCTTAAAAGAACAGTTTTCTTGGGAAGGTTCAAGTCAATTGACCATTCATTCATCTTTCACGATGTGTGTTTAAATAAGACTGCTTCTGGATATCTAGCTGAAATCAACTGTATAAGGGGAGCTCGATGGCCAAGTGGAGAAGAAGGGACAAGGTGACGTAGGGTCAAGGAGATGCTGGGCTTAAGCACAACTGGAGTTTTGGGAAGTCAGTTTTTACTTCTCCAGGATACTGTCCTCAAAGTGCCAAGTGAAGGAGATATTAGCAAGAACAAACCCCAAATAACAACTGTGTCTGTGCAGCTTTTTTAGCATGATGTAGCATTCACATAACCCTTACTCTTCAAAGTTGTAAGCATTCTTTGGCAATTACAAACATAAAAGATTTTAAAGACTAAAAATTCTGTGAGTTGGCCTCAGCTGGTCTTCTAAAATCTAGTGCTTTCCCAACCTTGGTGGTTTCAGCCAATGAGTAAGCATCCACATTTGCTGTCCACAGCTGCAAAGCTCTAATTTTCAGCAAGATGTAAAGTAGGCGTTTGACAGCGTAAAGGCAGCACCACAACCGCCACCACAAAGGATCATTTATCAGTTATTTTGGGAAAGGGGAGGATTTTTTTAGAAGAGAGGAAACTATGCTAATAAGCTTTTTGTCTGCACACATTCCTCATGGAGATTCCATATCTGTGCATCTCAGTTTGCTACATATTTAGCCTTAAAGGAAAATGAGGTGAGATGGAGATAGTTGAATCAAAAGTAATAAAACATGCTTCTGGGAAATAGCTTTCTACTTTCTCTTAACCCCACACACTTCCCAGTTATGTGGTTTGTTTCTTCAACACAAGTCTTTGGAAAGTACAGTTAGGAATACTGATTACTAGGAAAATATATACATACGTCCATAATTTATAGGAAAGGCAA
Source organism: Muntiacus reevesi (assembly GCF_963930625.1). NCBI lineage: Eukaryota > Metazoa > Chordata > Mammalia > Artiodactyla > Cervidae > Muntiacus > Muntiacus reevesi. The sequence goes on from NC_089250.1 coordinate 28,185,683, forward strand.
GAGAGAAAGGGCCTAAAAAAGGATTAAAGAAAAATAACTTCATATTAGAAAAAGAGAAAAGATTCAAGGACAAGACTTACTCTGTGAGAATACCCTGTAACCTATACCCACACAACAGGGGGTCCCTATCTCTTGACTCAGATGTTAGTACCAGGCACTGTCTTCCATTTATATGTTGTCTCTGGGGATCTTGCTGATTGGCGTACTTCTTACAACTCCTTTATTAGGTGGAGAGTGAGGGTGACCTGCAGGCTGGATTGTTGGTGGACCTGAGAGAAGGCTCGCGAGGAGATTTGTGGAATGGGAAACTTGGAAGCATTTTTGGTATGAAAGGAGGTGTTCTAAGTCATAAAAAACCAGATCACTGGGTTGTTTGTAAGAAATGTTAATATTCCTCCAGTTTCCAGGTTATTTCCTTAATTTGGTCATCATCTTTGGATGATTAGCTTTGTGGTTGTGTGGTTGAAACTAAACACAAAGGACCTTGAATATACCCTCCAAAAACAAAACCTGATGGGGATCTGAGGTCAGATACTACATGGCTGGTATCCATGATGGAAAAGATCTCAGATGATAACTGATGAGATTGGGGTGTCTTGCCTTGCTCAGAGGCTGCTACAGAGAGAGGGGATGGAGTGAGGGGCAATTCAGGATAAAGTCTGCCCTTTTCATCGGTTTTTCACCACTAGTACTCATCTAACTCCCACACAGTAGAGGTGAAATTCCTGGTAAGTCAGGTGTTGGAAGACTAAGTTGCCCTGCATGAGTTGAGTCACCAAAAGTTCCTTTTAAATTTCGTTTGGGTAGTACCTTGAAAAGAAAGTGAAAGTGAAAGTCGATCAATCATGTCCGACTCTTTGAGACCCCATGGACTGTATAGTCCATGGAATTCTCCAGGTCAGAATACTGGAGTGGGTAGCCTTTCCCTTCTCCAGGGGATCTTCCCAACCCAGGGGTCAAATCCAGGTCTCCCACATTGCAGGTGGATTCTTTACCAGCTGAGCCATAAGGGAAGCCCAAGAATACTGGAATGGATAGCCTATTCCTTCTCCAAGGGACCTTCCCAACCCAGGAATCAAACTGGGGTCTCCTGCCTTGCAGGCAAATTCTTTATCAACTGAGCTATCAGGGAAGCCCAGGTAGTACCATGGTACCAACAAATACTTACGTGGCAAGTAGAAGGGTAGTCAAGGTAAATTGTAAAGGTATGGGTTATGGGAATGGAGACTCAGTAGTAAGACAGAGCAAAACTGGAGGCAGTGGAAGGGTGAGGGAGGACGTATGTCTCAAGGGTGTGTCAACTGCCCTCAACCTGGGCTCCGTTCTCCTGTCCCCTACTTGTCCCGAAGCTAAAGATGAGAGTCAGGCAGTGCAAATGTTTAAGACCTGCATTTTCAGCCAGATAAATTATCAGCAGTTTCACAGCCAAAATGTTGAATGCACCCAGTTCAGGAAAGCAACAGTGATCAAAGTTAACAGTCAAAAAGACATCACAGCTACTGCAAATGCTATAAACTACTGTGCAGAACAAAAGCATTTCTGTGTCTGGGTGCAGTGACCTTGGGGATGAATGCATTCAGAGTTCATGTTTAATGAGCACATAGAAGAGGAAATGTCTCATCCAGGAGGGTGTTGGACTGATTGGGCATGTCTGGCTATAGAACTAGCTCTTCCTCCTTAACATTTCGAGTCTCTATAGATTCTGGATGGTGTCCAGGAACTCGTACGACTGCATACTTATGGTTACTTACAGCTGGAAAAGATGCAGCTCCACTGAGGAGAGGAGACTCACACAGTCAAGAGGGGTTTTTAAGGTGGTAACACTGGTCATTCCTGGCTAAGCATGTGGGACGGGATCAGGGGAGGCATGTAAAAAAGAAGTCTTCAGATCTTGACTTCAAGGGAAGTACTCTTAGATGGTTTAATAGATATTTCAGAAGCTTATAATACAGCAAGTCCTGCTGACAGGGAGAGAAGACTACCCAGAATTACTTGACAGTTGAAATACTGGTAAAGAAACTGCCCGCCAGTGTAGGAGACGTAAGAGACACAGGTTGGGAAGATTCCCTGGGGGAAGGCATAGCAACCCACTCCAGTATTCTTGCCTGGAGAATCCCATGGACAGAGGAGCTATGGGTCTCAAAGAGTCGGACACAACTCAAGTGACTTAGCATGCAGCATGAAATACTTTGTACAGTCAAACAAAGGTGCTCTAATAATTAAAGAAAAAAGCTACACTAACTCATGCCAACTTCTGCGAATAGAGCACTGCCAAAGGAAAGTGCTGCAAGATCATTAGCAATAACTAGATACAGCTTATTTTAAATTACACTCACATTTGCATAGAAATCATCAGTGATCTACGTATTTTTTAAAATGTTCTTTTTCTCTTCAGTTAGCTGCTTATGTTCTGGTGAGATCCTGCTCATCTGATTACTATTACTATATTGGGGAGAGGCAAGGCGAGGAGGAAATATTATTACCTTGGCACCTAATCAATCCAGGTACTTAGTAAATACTTTACCTCCCTTATCATATTTAACCATCAGAACAACACTATACATTACCTACCATTGGTTCTATTTTTCAAATCAAGGAACCAAGTTCTAAAGAGTTGATGTAAATTTTCAGGGCTAAGAACATCCAGGGTTATCTCCTTTCTAGACCATGTTGCTTTCTCAAACTAACAGTGGCAAAATATACTTTAGTCTAACATGAGCTTGTAATATACCACCTACCTTAAATTAACAGGAAAGTGAAGTCACTCAGTCGTGTCCGACTCTTTGCGATTCCATGGACTGTAGCCTACCAGGGTCCTCTGTCCATGGGATTTCCCAGGCAAGAATACTGGAGTGGGTTGCCATTTCCTTCTCCAGGAGATCTTCCCAACCCAGGGATCAAACCCGGTTTCCCGCACTGCAGGCACTTTACCATCTGAGCCACCAGGGAAGCTGATAATTACAGGAAGGTACTAATATTTGCCAGAAGAACCTGACTTAAGTTGTAGAACTACCTGGTCTTGGGTCTGTCTGTGACTCCTGAGGCTCAGAAAAACCAGCCTCAGGGCTATGAGGCCAGTGCACCACACACACACACCACGCATCCCTTTACCTATTCATATATCTAGTGTGGGTTGCACCCAGAAGCCTGAAACTGCGTCACATGGGCCTGTCTGTGAATCCCGACTGGCCTCTCCCAGGTAATCTGCATGATTACGAGGACTGCAGAATTTGTGAGTGTGGCCAAAGAATACAGTGTGCTTGGATTTACTTTGCCATTTCTGGGGCTAAAACCATCACCTTAAGAAGCTAAAATGTGACATAAAAATGGCTAACAAACACACGAAAAGATGCTCAACATCACTCATTATCAGAGAAATGCAAATCAAAACCTCAATGAAGTACCATTACACGCCAGTCAGAACGGCTGCTATCCAAAAGTCTACAAGCAATAAATGCTGGAGTGGGTGTGGAGAAAAGAGAACCCTCTTACACTGTTGGTGGGAATGCAAACTAGTACAGCCGCTATGGAGAACAGTGTGGAGATTCCTTAAAAAACTGGAAATAGAACTGCCATATGACCCAGCAATCCCACTCCTGGGCATACACACTGAGGAAACTAGATCTGAAAGAGACACGTGTACCCCAGTGTTCATCGCAGCACTGTTTATAATAGCCAGGACATGGAAGCAACCTAGATGCCCATCAGCAGACGAATGGATAAGGAAGCTGTGGTACATATACACCATGGAATATTACTCAGCCATTAAAAAGAATTCATTTGAATCAGTTCTAATGAGATGGATGAAACTGGAGCCCATTATACAGAGTGAAGTAAGTCAGAAAGATAAAGACCAATACAGTATACTAACACATATATATGGAATTTAAAAAGATGGCAACGATAACCCTATATGCAAAACAGAAAAAGAGACACAGATGTACAAAACAGACTTTTAGACTCTGTGGAAGAAGATGAGGGTGGGATGTTCAGAGAGAACAGCATTGAAACAAGTATACTATCAAGGGTGAAACAGATCACCAGCCCAGGTTGGATGCATGAGGCGGGTGCTCAGGGCTGGTACACTGGGAAGACCCAGAGGGATGGGATGGAGAGGGAGGCGGGAGGGGAGATCGGGATAGGGAACACATGTAAATCCATGGCTGATTCATGTCAATGTATGGCAAAAACCACTACAATATTGTAAAGTAATTAGCCTCCATCAAATAAAAATAAATGGAAAAAAAAACTTTTAAAGAATTTCAATAAATAAATAAGAAGCTAAAATGTATGAAGTTGTTAAATGTCATTACTATTTATTTTGGGGTGGTGGGGGAAGGAGGAACAAGATAGATGCAATCCACCAATTTGCCTTTTTCATACACTTGCCTGGATCTCTTTCTTGTAATGAATCATTTGATCAATTTCTTCATATGTTCATTTCACACATATTCCCCCAAACGGGACAACTCTCCTCAGCATATGAGGCTGAATGAAGTGTGGCTCTTTCCCTCAGTGAGTTCTCAAGTAGGGGAGACAGAAGGGGTAGTAAGAGGTGAAAAGATACGGAGCTGAGAGTGGACATGTATATAATGGAGTAAGCACGAAGGAGAGGGCAGAGTCCAGAGGCTTGTGGGGAAGACAGCCCTTGGAATCTTGCACTTTAAGCCTCTTAACAGAAGGCCTGGGTCTAGGAGTATTAATACTTTCTTGCAGTTTCCTTCAGGGCTAGCTCAGTGTCACTCAAACTATTAGAGAAGTGAGGAGACGCCAGGAATCCCAGATTCTGACATTATGCCTGAGTAGGTATCACAGGGACTAAAAATGCTGCTTGTCCATGAGACAAGAAACAGATGGAATGGAAGATTTTGGACCAGGTCACTGGCAATGCCAGTCCTTCCTTGCTGCCTGTGGAACCTCAGGGCTTTGCTTTCTCATCCTCCAATGAAGGTGAGAACAAGAATAGCAATGCCCTCTCCGTGTCTCTGAGGGCTATTATGAGGCTCAAAGGGGATAGAGCACATGAGGATGCTTTGTATGTGGGTCCTGAGTATTTGCAGTCACTATTATTAGTATTGGCGAAACATCAATTTCTGCATCCCTCTCCAGCTGAGTGGAAAGCCTTTCTGTTGCCCTGCTCTTCAGAGACCACCCTTGTCAATTCTGAGACGCACTCTGCGTCATTGGAAATGTATCAGGAGCAATGCATTTGGAGTAATGTCCTCTTAAGGTTTGATAATGCATTTATTTTTTTATAAGCAAACCCAAGGTGAAACAGACCTATTTGGACTGAGGTTTTATGTCTAATGTTCAAGGGATTACATAATTAAATCAGAGACTGCATCACCTGAAATACTCAGAAACAGACCCACTCTCATAGGCTCAACATCCATCTCAGATATTCCAGTTGCTTGTGGTTACGTGGTACATGTGTTACACGGCGTGTGAGGGTGCCAGTGTCCTCACTCACATGTGAGTAGGGCATAGGGTAGGGGAGAAGATGAGAAAAATGAACACAACTGTGTAAAACATTACACAACGGTGAATCATTTCAGCTTCAGTTCACCTGATGATCACCCTGGCTTCAAGGATTAATAACCCTCATCATTAGATTTCTGAGGCAGACAGCATTCCATTGCAAAGAACCATTTCCATGAATGAATAATCATAGTAAGCAAAAAAAGTCATAGATACAAGCCAGAGGTTCCTCTACAGTCTACTTCACTGGACTCTGATGGAACCACGGCCCCAGTTGTAACATTCTGAGTTCTGCTCTTTTAGAATCCAAAGGGGAGGAAGGACCGGCAAGGTTCCTCTGGTTTGTCTGTGTCTCCAGACAAGATTACCCTGAGACCAACCGTAACAGGGCTATAAAGGACCTTGATATTCCTGTAAGAACGCTTTCAAGGTTTTAAGATGCCGACTCTCAGGAAGTCTGCCTGCTGTGTGTCAAATCTTGCATGCCTCTATCATTTAGTGGGAGCCAGACTACACCTGGGACCATGGATTCATTTTCAGTGGCACATGAGAGTGAAGTCGTTCAGTTGTGTCCGACTCTTTGTGATTCCATGGACTGTAGCCTATCAGGCTCCTCCCTCCATGGGATTCTCCAGGCAAGAGTACTGGAGTGGGTTGCCATTCCCTTCTCCAGGGGATCTTCCTGACCCAGGGATTGAACCCAGGTCTCCCTCATTTCAGGCAGACACTTTAACCTCTGAGCCGCCAGGGAAGCCATATGAAGCAAGCTGCCTTTCTTCCCGTCTACAAGATGCATGGGCTCATGGAATAAAGTTACCTCATTCAACAGTCATGCACTGAGCACCTACCATGTGTGAAGCAATCTCTGAAACATGTTGCATTTTATAGTGTCTGACATCTGTTTTTCATGTGACCCTCATAATAACTCTTTGGGTTTGGGCATGGTAGAGGTGGTGACCTCTAGATTGGGGGTCCCCCATCTCAGGGATCTAATACCTGATGATCTGAGGTGCAGCCAATGTAATAATAATAGATGTAATAATAAAAGATGTAATAATAAAAGTGCACAATAAATGTAATGCACTTGAATCATCCCCAAACCATTCCTCCACCCCTGGTCTGTGGAAAAATTGTCTTCCTTGAAACTGGTCCCTGGTGCCAAAGAGGTTGGCGACTGTCGCTCTAGATGATGCACAAAGGAGCTGATGCTCAGAGAAGTTGTAACAGTGAAGTTCAAACCCAGGTTTTCTGGCTCCAAACCCATGTTTCCAGTTGCACCTCTCAGCCTCTGGCTGTCCTGGGTTGTCATCCCTCTGTGAGGATGGGCACATTGCATGCAGCCCTTCTGGCGGGCCATTTGCATTAAGATTCCGTGTTCTGGATGAGTCCTAGGAATTCCTCCCTGGAAGAGGCAACCAGTAATACCCCCAGGTCCTGAAGGATTTCCCTTAGAGACAGCCCAGGTCTGGTCATCTCAGAGGGTCCAGAGCCCCTCATTTTTCTTTCATTCCTGACCCTAGCAGTCACATGCAGCTGTGCAGAGGGAGGCATCCCAGTATGGCAGAGAGGATAACAGTAGATCCCTGCTGTTGCTGTTCAGTCATTCAGTCGTGTCCGACTCTTTGCAATCTCATGGACTACAGCATGCCAGGCTTCCCTGTCCTTCACTATCTCCCAGAATTTGCTCAAGTTTGTGTCCATTGAGTCGGTGATGTTAACTAACTATCTCATCCTCTGCTTCTGCCTTCTCCTCCTGTCTTCAATCTTTCTCAGCGTCCAGATCTTTTCCAATGAGTCAGCTCTTCTCATCAGGTGGTCAGATGATTGGCCGATAGACCCTGCAGGTGGTCAGATCCCAACCTTTCCTCTCGCTACCTGTGTATGTAACACCCCACCTTCCCTTCCCTGTCTATTTCTTGGGGATAACAGCAAACTCCTTATGAGGTCAATGTGAACAGTAAACATGAATGCCACAGAAAACACAACAGGGACCAGCACTGAGAAAGTGACAATACATGCTAGATTTATATGTCTCAAAATGTGAAGAAAGTAAATGATATAAAAACAATAAAAGTCTTCTAATATTTCCAGTAATAAAAATTGAATGACATTTTCTGATCCATCTTTTTTTTTTTTTTTTTAACATCTAGCATGCATGTTGAGATGATCAAGCCTTCAGAGCAATTGTATTTAATGAAATGGGTGAAATCTACAGTGGTTGTAGACAAAAAATCCCTGGCCAGAGAATAACAGACCTATGTGTTGATTCTATGTATCCTTTGGTGCCTCAAACACCACTGGCACTCAAGACCGGCACTCAAGATGGACTGTTCTGTACTAGTGTTGGGTCGTGTGACTACTCCTTCCCCAGCTCTATCTGGAGGGTCCTATAGAGACAGACTTCCACACAGTCCACTTTTTTTGCTACTTCCCCACTTTGTCACATTAACAACTGAAGGCTGTGATGATGTTCTATCCTTTCCTCCATATTTTCCCAGTCATGGACATGGGAACTGGGTCCTGTGTGCAGGTTAGTCCAGGAAGGGAACCCTCACCCACAATGACAAGCCCTCCAGCACCATGAAGTCTCATTCACTGGACTCATGGGGATCAGTGACTTGACAGGCAGGGCATGCTCTTTGTTGGGGCCTCTCTTTCCTGGTGCCATTATGAGAGTGCCAGGACTGAGACAAGACAGTGGGCCCCTCCTTACTGGGGGTTGTTTCCCAGGACTTTGCTGGCCAGATGCCTTTGGATCCTCCCTGAGGACAGTTTGCAATTAGGAGCTGGTGATGCCAGCCCCTCACTTTGCAGATGAGAAGACTGTAGCCTGAGAGGGAGCCTGGCAAGTCAGCAAGAGGCTGAGTTTGAAGAAGAATCCTGGGGTCAGCGCCCAGTGGGATCTCATTAGGGCTCATCTGCTGCCTTTTCTGGATTATCTACCAGGCTTGTGTCAGTAGAGTGAGAGACTGACCACAGTGAGATAAATAAATGTGTCAAGTCAAAGAGAGGCCTGGAGAAAGGCAGTCTGATTGAAGTGGCGAGTGTGCTGCCGGGCATCTAACCAGTTCAGATGTTGGTGGGTCATCGTCATCTCTGTAAGGGGAGACAGCAGGCATCGTCCTAACCAAATCACAGCTCTTTGATGCTTTTATAGAGAGATGACTCATTTTGGGATAAAAGCCCATAAATTAATAAATGCCATTAAGTTTATGGGCTTCTCTTAGTCAGAGTTCTTTTTAGCTATCAATTTACTTTTTAATAAACTCTCCATGTAAAACCCAGCAGTCAATTTCTAGTCTGTGCTGAAGTGACATTTCTGGTATCGACTTCCTTCTGCACGTGTGTGACAAAGGCGAAAGGACCGAAAACAAAACAAAATGTTGGTGGCGAGACATTTGTCAGTTTACGTTAGGCAGTCAGATGAAGGCTGGTGTGACTGGCTGCCTCTTCCAGGGTCTGCCTGCGCTGAGGGTTTTGTAAGCACTTCGCTGGATAGCTCAGATGAAGAGGAGACAGGAAAGCCACTTTGGACTGAGACCCTCTGAAGCAGAATTGAGTGGGAATCATGGTTGCCCCATGATTGACTCCTTATCTAAGATAGTACCATCTCTGCATACCACATAAGGGGTGATGGAGGAGAAAGTAAGTGAATGTTCAGTAGTGAGCTTTATGTCCAGGAAAATGTTAAAGTATAATAATGTAGTAGTAATAATAACAATATAATGATGATGATCATAATAAATATCATGTTAATATATTGAGTATGTTCAATGATGTAGGGAACTAGGTCAAACATTAGACATTCATTATTGTTTTTAATCCCCATACATTCCTAGAAGGCAGGTTTTCCTTCGGATCAGAGTAGATGGGTAACTTATTGGAAGTAACACAAGCAAATTCTTCCTGTGGCAAATTCAGCCTTCCAATCTGGTCGTCTGGCTCTAGTCATGGTCTTGGACTGCCCTAAACCTTTCAACATGTAATTTTTTTTTAAGTTTATCTGTCTTAACTCAGACCACACTTTTCAAAGATTTTTCTACTCGTTGTTAAACACAGATGCAACCTAGGATGTTTCTACTAATATTCCAGTCTTGAATTCTGCAAAAGACATACCATCTTTGTTGCCAACCAATGCAAGAGTCTTTGCACAGAACCCAACATTTCTTTCTCAAAAGTGACTAGAAGCCCTGTAGACATGGAGAGGGGGGCAGAGATAGGGATAGATATTGGGAGTCCCCGAATCTGCTTATTCAAGAAGAGCCAAGAACTCCTAATTGTATTTAGAATAGATCTCCCATGAGCTGATAAAGCTGGAAGAGATTGTAGAGTTCTTGAGTCCAACATTCTTATTCTGCAGGAGAAGGTTCTGAAGCTCAAGGATTTTGTAGTGCTGTGTCTAAGGTCACCAACTAGTTTGTGACAGAACTGGCTACATCATTTTAAGTCATTGTGCCCCTTCCTCTATGGGATGCTATCCCTTGGGCTGAGTGATTCAATCAATGAAAGACACAGTGCTGTGGCATTTTCCTGGAATCTGAGCTGTAGAGAAGTGGAGAGCTCTAGTGCCTTCCACCAAGGTCTGACAATAATCTGAACAAGTAGATTTTTCAAGAATGTTCACTATTATATTCCCAGCAGCTAGAAGGGTGTTGTATACATAGCATCACTGATAAATATTTGTTGAACAAAATAGATGTTAATATCTCAGTGTATTGAAATAGCAGCTCCAGGAAACTATAAACTCAGTAACTTGTTCTGCACCACACAGGTCTATTTAAGGGAGGAGGTGAAATCTGAAGTTAGATCTGCCTGCCTGAAAAGCCTCTATCCTTAAAGTTTCTCTATCTGCCACTTTCAACCTTAAAGTTTAAGGTGTGATTCTCACACATTATGTATAAGGACTGGCTGGGGACAGAGTCCTGGAACCTCCCTAGAGAATCGGATTCTCTAGGACCATTGCCAAAGCAGCATAGGTTATTTTGGTATAGGTGGACCATGGGCCCCTCTTGGGAAAACACTGTTGCAAAGATTATTAATAACAGTTGATGTCTGTGAGCCTTACTCTGTCCTGGAAATAGTTAATTAATCTTCACACCAATTCTACAATATAGGTTCTGTTATTATCTTTGCATTCTAGAGATTAGGGAAAAAACCCTGAAGCACATAGAGGTTAGGTGACCAGCCTGTCACTGAGATGGTCAGGTATGGAGCCATAAGAGGAACCCATGTCCTACTGTAGAGCATCTGCTCTTAGCCAGTGGCCTCTCTGAAAGGAAGGGTGAGGACGCAGGGTGGGGTGTAATCGACTGTTACTGTCTCCACTCTGTTTTGTTTGAACATAAAAGGAACTGGATCCTTAGGTGCCTCCAGGTGAATGGAAGTATGGCAAAGGTGATCCCTCTAGGTATGACTTCACTCTGAGGACACCCCTAAAGGCAGGGTGAAGCTGTGAAATGACAGAGGAATTTGACAGTGACTCTACCCACCCAAGTTACTGCTACTGTCTCGTGTCCACCAATGGATGAGGAGACATCTAAGTAGATTTTAGAGCCGATTCCTCTCATAGCCACAATTCCTTCATTTTTGGTAGCAAAGAAGACAGACTATTGTCAAAGACATAAATAATACAAAAAACTTGATATGAGCATCATATAAAAGTTATAATGACATCCATACTTTTGAATGCTGAGGAATTGATGTTTTTCAATTGTGTGGAGAAGACTCTTGAGAGTCCCTTGAACTGCAGGGAGATCAAACCAGTCATTCCTAAAGAATATCAATTCCTGAATATTCATTGGATGGACTGATGCTGAAGCTAAAGAGCCACTACTTTGGCCACCTGATTCGAAGAGCCGACTCATTGGAAAAAGACCCTGATCCTGGGAAACAGTGAAGGCAGGAAGAAAAGGGTGCAACAGAGGATGAGATGGTGAGATAGCATCACCAACTCAATGGACATGAGTTTGAGCAAACTCCAGGAGATAGTGAAGAACAGGGAAGCCTGGTATGCTGCAGTCCATGGGGTCACAAAGAGTCGGACATGACTTCCTAACAGAACAGCAACAACAATATACTTTTGTTAGGCATTTCTTCCCCACCTTTGTCCCATTGAAATTCCAGGGAATGAAAAATCTGGTTGTTAAAGAAGCAGGTGATCCTATTTCTAAAGAAATATTTCCAGGAGTCAAATACCTGCACTAATAAAGACTCATTTATGAGAGGTTATACCTAGAGAAAAATGGCACACAAGCCCATGTTTCAGCCTCCTTAGGCTTGTGAACAGTCCACAGACTGTGTGCTCTGAAAGCAGCAAAATTGTCCCATAAAACATCTGTAGCCATGACTGCTGCTTAGGTTGTCATGGCAGAAAGTAAAAAAGGTATATGCACAGAGGGTTTTGTAGGGGCACTCTTGTATTAATCATACTTTTTATTTCATACCACCCCATCCCCATCCACAGGGGATACATTCCAAGGCCCCTAGTGGATGCTGTAAACAATTTAGTACTGAAACACTTTCGCTTTTCTCACTACATATATTATGTTTTTTCCTATACATACATACCTATGATAAACTTCAACTTATAAATTAGGTTCAGCAAGGGAATAACAGTAACTAGAAATAGAACAGAGTAATTATAACAATATGCAGTAATCAAAGTTGTGTAAATGTGGTCTCTCTAAATCTGTCTCAGAATAACTTATTGTACAAATTTAATGCCTTTTTCATCTTAACTAAGCACTCACTGCCCACTGTGACTGTAACTTTTGCAGTTTCAAATACAGCAGCAAAACTAGCATGAGTTTCTTTTTCCTTTTTCACAACTTAATGGATAGATGTATTCTCTCTGTAGATCTTGGCAACCTCAGCATACAATTTTTCCCTTTCCTCATTTAAGTTGAGAAATTTTACCTTTTCACTTATAGTAAGTTCTTGACACCTTCCTCATTGGCAGATCTAAATGGCCAGCATCACTCCTCTTGTGCTTTGGAGCCATTATTAAGTAAAATAAGGATGACTTAAACACAAGCACCATGATAAACGGACTGTCAATCTGATAACTGAGGTGGCTAGTGGGTATACAAATAGTGTGATACTCAGGACAAAAGAATGATTCACATTCTGGGCAGGACACAGTGGGACAGCTCAGGATCTCATCACGTGACTCAGAGTGGCTCAAAATCTAAAGCTTAAGCATTATCTTTTCCTGGAATATTCCATTTAATAATTTTGGACTGAGGTTAACTGTAGGCAACTGAAACTGTGGAGAGCAAAACCACAAAAAGGGTGAAAGGGCTCCTGGAATTATTAATAACTCCTAGAGACAGGAAACAATTTGATAGCCAATACACCTTGACATGTAAACCAATCAATTCTGAGTCCATTTCTCTACCGACCTCCTTTCATCAGGCTCCTGCAGGCTGGGACATTATCCCCCAGCCCCAAATCATCCCAGGGACAGATACAGCTAGAGGCCATCTCTATTCCCAGAACCTGCCAAAGTTAAAGTGTCCGACCGTCCAGTGTGCCCTGCTGCTCAGCCTTCTTTGTCCAATCGTTCCCGTGATAATCCACAATAAGGACTTTTACCCCCGCATTTCCCTGCTTCTTCTGTCTCCTGCCTGACCCTGGCGCTTCCCTGTGTGGTCCTGTGAGGTGCGCCACGCCCTCTCCCCTTAGGAATGGTGACTAACAAACCCTTTTCCATAACAACTGTCTCCTGATATGTTGGCCTTATCAACAGATAAAAACAAAGTCCTGGGTCCCTTTTGAAACACCTCCTTGCTCCATGCCAGAATAAATCCTCCTCATTTTCACTAACCAAATTACTCTTCCATCTCTTTATAAATCAAGAAGTTTTCATCAAAGGCTCTGAAAACCTTCTTGCAAAGTAGGTTGCCCTGTGCCATTATATTATAGGACATTGGGTACATGCCTGGAGGCAGCAAGAGGTGGTTGCATCCTAACTCCTATTTTCTGGGCTGGTTATTCCCTCTAAGTCCCAGTTTTCTCATCTGTAAATGTAGATGTGAATTTCTATTTCCCAGGGTTGTGGATTTACAGAAAATGGTGTCTATAAAGAACACAGCCCTCTGTTTGGGTTCTAGTTAGTACTAACTGAAAAGTAGCTTTCAAGTGTTCTTATTTTCTCCAATCACCAGTCTTGCTCCTGTGGCTTGACAACCCATGGGTGAAGCTCTGACAGTTTGCAAGGAATAGGCCCCCTTATCAAAAATTCTTTCTGCAGCAGAGAGATTAAACAGGTCTCAGAATCTTATATTCAGAGAGCTTGCCTTTCAACTCAGTGCCCATGGGGATGCTGGGAAAAAAGGCTGCCTCACACGTCGGGCACGCAACACGCTAGGGAAAGCTCAGCCTGTGGGATTGGTGGAGGGGGGAGTGTGTGGGCAGCCGCAATCTTCCCATCTACTCATTTGCACTCACTGTCCTGTGAAAACCTCCTCTCTGTGAAATTGGTGTAGTCACGATTTTGGGCATGGACCATCTGCCTGGTCCCAAATGTGATTCATGAACTTGGAGGGATTTGCATTAACTGTTCATTTCAGCAGCAGGAATCATGCATTCATTTCACAGTTTTGAGCATCAGCATCCTTTTTGGCCTGCAACAGGCATGCAGGGGCTCATTTTGATGAGCACTGCAACAAATTTCTCTCTCTCTCTCTTTTTTTTTTTTTTTTGCAAAATCCTCTGCCTTCAACTTTAATGGGATTGGCAGGAAGCCTTTTGTGCCTTGGTCTTTTAAGAGTTCTCCAGCTTATTTAAAGGCATGTAATTCCTCTTTAGATATATATTTCTCTAGTTCAGGTCCATATTTATTATAAAATGGAAGTGATACTTCCAGTTTTACTTTGCAAAGAAGTAAAACTAATTAGGTAGGCTAGGGAACAGGATATACTGATTAAATCTGATTACTGTTTAACTAAGTCTAAATGAAAATCTCAGTTTGGTTTCCACTATTCTGACAAAAAAATCTTTCAAATGTACCAGTCAGTCTGCTTTTCTGCCTTAGTAGACTGAACATTTGATTAATCTTGGATAACTCAGCATTTGATAGTACCTCAAATTCACTAATATGAACAGCAAATCCGCCAATATAAAAAATTTGACTCCATGTTCATGTATTCTAAATAAAGGATAGAAAATACTTATACTAAAAGCTTCTTCATAATGTACTTTGTTATGATTTGCATCTTATTTTCTGTAAGTGAAATAGGGATGTTTCCCATTGACATAATTTGGGATAATCAAATGTTTTAAAAGTATTACTCAGCCATTATATATGTAGAGTACATCATGTTAAATACTGGGCTGAATGACTCACAAACTGGAATCAAGATTTCTGGGAGAAATATCAACAACCTCATATATACAGATGATATCACCCTAATGGCAGAAAGCTAAGAGGGACTAAAGAACCTCTTGATGAGGCTGAAAGAGGAGACTGAAAAAGCTGGTTTAAAACTCAACATTCAAAAAGCTAAGATCATGGTATCCAGTCTCATCACTTCATGGCAAATAGATGGGGAAACAGTGGAAACAGTGACAGATTTTATTTTCTTGGGCTCCTAAATCACTGTGGATGGTGAATGAAATCATTAGTTAAAAGACGTTTGCTCCTTGGAAGAAAAGTTATGACAAACCTAGACAGCGTATTAAAAAGTAGAGACTTTGTTCACAAAGGTCCATATAGTTAAAGCTATAGTTTTATTAGTACTCATGAATGGATGTGAGACTTGGACCATAAAGGAGACTGAGTGCTGAAGAATTGATGCTTTCAAATTGTCATGTTGGAGAAGACTCTTGAGAGTCCCTTGGACAGCAAGGAGATCAAACAGTCAATCCTAAAAGAAATCGACCTTGAATATTCATTGGAAGGACTAACGCTGAAGCTCTAATACTCTGGCCACCTGATGAGAAGAGCCGACTCATTGGAAAAGACCCTGATGCTGGGAAAGGTTGAAGGCAGGAGAAGAAGGGAGCGACAGATGATGAGATGGTTGGATGGCATCACTAACTCAATGGGCATGAATTTGAGGAAACTCCGGGAGATAGTGAAGGACAGGGAATCCTGGTATGCTGCAATTCATGGGGCTGGAAGAGTCAGACATGACTTAGCAACTGAACAACAACTCAGCCATATACCAAGTAAAGTGTTTGTTTGTTTTTTTTTTTAGTATCTCTCAGCCATAAAAGGAACAAACTTGTGCCATTTTCAGAGATGTGAATGGGCCTAGAGACTGTCATCAGAGTGAAATAAGTCAGAAAGAGAAAAACAATATGGTATAGTAATGCATATATGTATAATCTAGAAAAATGGTATAGATGAACATATTTGCAAAACAGAAATATAGACCTAGAGAACAAATGTATGGAGACCAAGGGGAAGAGGGGGTGGGATGAATTGGGAGATTGGGATTGACCCATATACATTACCTCATAGCTCAGATGGTAAAGAGTCTGCCTGCAGTGCAGGAGAACTGGATTTGATCACTGGGTCAGGAAGATCTCCTGGAGAAGGGAATGGCTACCCACTCCAGTATTCTTGCCTGGAGAATTTCATGGACAGAGGAGACCGGCGGGCTACAGGCCATGGGTGGCAAAGAGTCAGACTCCACTGAGTGATTAACACTTTCACTTTCATAAAATAGGTAACTAATGAGAGCACCTTGTATACCACAGGGAAATCTACTTAATGCTCTACGGTAACCTGAATTGGAAGGAAATCCAAAAGTGAGGGGATATATGTATATGTATGGCTGATTCATTTTGCTGTACAGCAGAAACTAATACAACACTATAAAGCAACTATCCACCAATAGAAATTAAAAAATAAGTAAAAGCCAAGAAAAAAAAGATGAGTACTTATGAGGAAGTCAGTAGGACTTGTTCAGCCAGCTTCTGGTCACCACCACTTCAAAGCCTCTTTCTTGGCATTTGCCCAGTGCTTGGAGTCCATTTACTTTCCCAGCTGATTTTACAGTCACAGAGCCTCTCCTGATTATACCTGTGTGCCTCCCAGACCCTGGTGATGGCTCCCTGGAAGCTGTTTCCACAGGGAGAGCACCGTGAATAGGGCAGCTGCCCCTGACTCACTCCCCCCGACACCTGCACCCCCTCCATGGTCCATCCTTCCCCCCCAGGGACTGGGCTCACCAGCCCCTGCATGCACATATCAGCACGGTTCCCAGAGAGGGTGGACTGTACAGACTCTGAACAGTCACCTGTTGCAGGGAAAACAAAGACCGTCTTCCCCACCTCTTAAGCAGTATGCTAGGCACAGGGCCAGCCCATTCTATGTTTTCAATATGTTTTCAAACATGCTCCTTTCAGTGGCCGCTTTGGCGTTGATTATCTCATTAGGGTCTTGGCTTTGAAACACCTTATTCATTGTGAATTGTAAAACAGTATACCCTCTCAAGCTTTTTTTTTTTTTTTTTTTAAAAATACAAACTCTAGTTTTACTGGAATTTTTTCTTCTGGGAAAATCTCTCCCTGCCCCATTGAGAGATGCTACCACCCCCAGTGTGGATGGATTCTGCGGGGACCTGGCCCGGTGCCATGGAACAGGAGCTCACAGCCCAGATGTCAAGGTAATTTCCAGACCTTGTTTTGTTTCCTGCATCCCCTTCATGAGTTCATGGATTAAACCACATGAGCTGACCGGCTCCTGATGGCTTTATATAAACTGTACAGATTTTTCAGGAAACAAAAATAAATCTTGCTCGCTTCTAACAGAGCAGGGGTGATATTCTCTAGGAGAGAGAGAGGAAGAATTGAAATGACTCTAGAATGGATGGCAGTCCTGTGATTGTGTAACCCAAACAGCCAGCATAAAATTGTAAAACTCTGCCTCAGGGGCAGATGACTGCTGGGAGGATATTTATGACAGGAACTCAGAAATAACTGTAATAGAAAAGCTTCCTGAGTAACAGGAGACAGGACTTCAGGTAGCATTTGGTCTAGAAGATATTCTTACTTTTGTCTGAAATTCTGGAGGACTGCGCATCCCCAGGCACGCAGGAGAGAATATTTGGTATACTCACAGTGTATGCAAAAGTTAAGCCTCCCATAGCTTTGTGCTGCACAGAACTGACAGACAAGAACTGGAAACAGGAAGGGAATTAGTAAGATTAGTAGAAGCATGGGTGAGGCATTTTGCACCATGTGCTGGGAGATGCAAAGAGAGAGCCTGAGGATACTCCGAAATCAGCGTGATGGAGGTCATCACATTAGGAAGGGGCTGCTTTGCAGGGATGTGCATGGGGCAGGGGCAGGGGCAGGAAACGCAGAATTGGGGCACAGAGATTGGGGTCTGGGTTCAAATCAGAATGCAATTACCCAGTCCCTCTGTGCTAAAGCCTTCAACAACTGGCCAAGAAGGAGGGAACCAGAATGCAATGGACCTGGGTATGATTTGTGATTTTTTTTCTCTGTTTCTAAGTTTATGAGTTGTATTGAGGATACTTTGTTAGCATGGGTTCAGGACTCTGCAATACATCTTTTGGTCACTGTTATAAATTTTCAAGCTTCAGTTCTCATAACAGAGAAGCACCCAAATTAAAGCACCCAAACCAACATTGAAGTCACCACTCTTGGATCCTGCCAGTGTAGATCAGCAAACCACGAAATGTCCCCAAAGGTCTTAAAACTATAAGGCATGAATGAGACTGCAAGAAAGAGAGGAAGGTTGTTCAGATTCCTAAAGAGAGTTTCTTTGTATACTTAATGTCTTAAGTAAGTCATTTTATCTTTTAAAAATCATTAAAAAGCAATCAGGTGGTTCCTGCATACGTGTGTGAATGTAAGTATATGTATACAGTAGACAAGGTAGTGCCACCCTGCATTCAAAACAAAACTAAACAAAGCAAAACACTCCTATAACTGCATGAAAAAATAGCTCCGTGGAAAAACTGCACCATGTATGTAAAGATCTCTTTTTTTCTAAGAGAACTGATTGAACTAATTTTCCCAATCTTAGTTTTCCTATGAGTGTATCTTTCTTCAATTCCTGCCTCATTCCAATGGGAGAACCAGAGAGGAGCTTGGTTTTTCTTATTTGCCGTCCAGCTAGCATATCATTAAGATTTATCACGTGCGTCTTTAAGTCCACAACTGGAACTGCCAATGTTATCAACAACCCACACTACTCACTTGGAAGATAATTAACAGAGTATCCCAAGCACAGCTTCTCTAGAAGATACAACTGTCCACTATTTACAGAAACTTCTCCCCAGTTGTTTTCATCTCGTAGCAAGCGATGCCTTATTTTCAGCTCACTGCCACCTCAGGATCTCTTGATCATGTATGTGATTAAACCTAAGAAAAAGGTGACTTTTGGTGAAGGAAATGGTAGCCCACTTCAGTATTCTTGCCTGGGAAGTCCCATGGACAGAGGAGACAGGCGGGCTACAGTCCACGGGGCGCCAGAGGTCGGACACAACTGAGTGACTGAGCACAGGGATGACTTTACACTCCAGACACATTCGTCTCTCATACAGTAAGTTCATTGGCAGGATGTAAATGGTCCAGGGCGTCACACCCCAAACCAGGAAGGTTCCTCATGTCTGTTCTGTGCTGCACTTGTTGTTGGGGACTCCCGGCCATGGAGACCCAGGAAGAAGACTGATTATGTGACTATTCAGCTCTCTGTCTCCCTCTTCAAGTTGAATAACGGTAGCCCAATCTGCTTGTGGACAGAGAACACAGCAGTTTTACCTGAAACTGAGTAGGACGTTTCGATAGCCTCAGAGGCAGCCAGCCACACCCCAGTTTGCAGCAATAGGATCAGACAGACTGGGAGCGACTGTGGCCTAACATGGGAACAGACCCTGAAGCAGGCTTTGAGGGGAGATACCAAGGAAGAACACAGACCTGGAGGTGGGTGTGAGCTCTCTGACAACAGGGACCATGTCTGATTCCCACTGTATCCCCAGTACCTGCTCAGAGCCTCGAACATATTTTGTCACGGGCATCAGCAAAGCTTGAGTTTTTTACTATGATCTCATGGGAGGAATTCAAAGGGGAATCACATGGCATCCAAACAGCTCAGTGACCCGGAAGTTAGCTCAGTCCCTAACTTTCAGGGACCCGGAAGTTAGCAATATTTAGTGACCAGAGGCACTTGCTGGTGGTCTGCATCAGATAATGGGGTCCTGAGACCAGGCTCAGATTATAAAGGCCTTGGAGAGTGTCTGGTGAGACCAAGGCAGTACAGTGGGAGTGGACTGGTTATCAAGAGCAGGGCAGAGACCTGCACAGAGAGAAGGATCCAGAAGTTGGAGGAAGCTGAGTTATGAGAGCTGGAGTATGAGATCAGCGTTAGAGCAGCAACATGGCTGACGCAATAATGCTGTTGTGTCCAGGAATGTTTGGCGAGAAGCAGAGCTTCCTGCACCACTTCTGTTAAGTTTCCCAGGCCAGGGCCAGAGTCAGGGCCAGGGTAGGGCCCGTGGGTAAAGAAGGGGAGGTGCACAGGCTGTGACACGACAGCCCCTGCAATCCTGATCCTGGTCAGCTCAACCTCTCCAGCCTCAGCACAACGCAGTAGTTTATGGAAACTGCCTTTCCAGTTGATTTATAACTGTTTTCTTCCCCTCTGCACAAAGTGCATTTAGGTTAAAAACTAGGCAGCATATAAACTAATTGAGAGCATAAGCACTAAGATTTTACTGTCCTTTCATAAATTTGAAGTTTTAGAGTCTTCTCAAGGCAGAGGCAATACAAGATTCCAGGCTTTGCCTACTGCAAAAACTGTGACCCTAAATCTAATAGGGTGAAAGGGAGGTGATGGTTTCCTAGAGAAATTAATCAAAGAACAACACCTAAATCCTCCAAGGAATCGTGAGGCTCACTTGTCTTCTAAAGAAAACACAAACACCTTCACATTTATACCTACTCACACTTACACACACAATAGAAGTTTTGACTGGACAAGTAGGACCTGATTGTAATTACTGTTTTCTGAAGAGGCAATATGTTTATAGGCGATGAATAAATGTCATTGGTTTCAATGATTTTGTGAATATAACCAGAAAAGAAATTAGCAGAAAGCTAACAGGAGTTTGACAATGAATCTTGCATTTCATCATTTAGTAAAATACTAGGTGTTCCCTTAAAATTGCAGGTTGAAGGACTCCCTAGGTGGTCTACGTGGTTAAGGCTATGTGCTCCCAGTGCAGGGGGCACGGGTTTGACCTCTGCTTCAGGAGCTAAGTTCCTACATGCCACAAGGCATGCCCCCTCCCCCCAAAAAGGTGCAGGTTGGATATCCTAGAACATTCAGTCACACTTGCCCTCAAAAGCCTCTCAAAGGCAGCCTTCTTTCCCTCACTGTTCACTGCCACCTAGTGAATTTATATGGAAAATAAACCAGAGCTAGAAAGGAAATGCTTTTTAAAAGGAAGATGGCTTTAACCACAGACTTCAGCTGTCAAATTTTAAGGGGTGCCTGGAGCAGGAAGGTGGAAGCTCTTGCCAAAAGGGTTGTGGAGGAGATAATGAAATTCAAACCACTGGAGCAGAACATATAAATGAAGCTGCTGTCCGGTGGAGCCTTCTGGAAAGAGCAGGTTGAGGTCAGCAATTCGTGACAGCATGGGGCTGCCAATCAGGACAGCCTGGCTCAACAGAATCATCTGTCCCTTCGCCCGCCCCTTGGTCAACCCCAAAGGCAGGGCCACATGTCACATTGCCCTATGCACAGATGGAAAGTTCTCAACAGAAGAGAAAGGTGTTTGGCATGATGCTGTGGCCGGTGCTATAACTCCAGAGTCTGTGCATGGGAGGCATGAAAACTATGTTAACGAGGCCCCCTGGGGGGGATGATCACAGAAGTGGGGGAAGTGTCATTAGAATGGAAATGTAATGATGTGCAGCTTTCCTAACCCCAGCTCTTGCCTTGGCCAGTCTCCCTGCAGGGTGAACACAAAAGGCTCAGTTCAGTTCAGTTCAGTTCAGTCGCTCAGTTGTGTCCGACTCTTTGCGACCCCATGAACTGCAGCACGCCAGGCCTCCCTGTCCATCACCAACTCCTGGAGCTTGTTTAAACTCATGTCCATCGAGTCGGTGATGCCATCCAGCCATCTCATCCTCTGTCGTCCCCTTCTCCTCCTGCCCCTGCTGCACCCTCCCAAATGGAGAGCCAGCCAGGGTAACCAGCTACTGCTCATCTACTACTCCTCCATCACTCCACACAAACAACTGCAGGCGAGAGGTGCATGGGTACCAATTCAGTGAGTGCTACTGTGCGGCTCAACCTGGTCCTTGTGCTTCAGAATCCACCTTACCTCTCTCTCTACTGGGATCATGAGAGCCCTCAGCCCTGCCCAGGTTCTCAGGCTTGCCTGGGTTCTATGAACATGATAGAGAAGTGGATTTTTCCAATTTAGGTAACAATATTTGTGCAAATTAGAGTTGCTGTGCAACTGCCATTATAGTGTGTGCATGTATGCATGCACACACATATACCTGGTTGTATATGTGCATGTGAGTTCAAGGGTATGTGTATATATACTGCATAAACACTAAGAAACTCATGATTTCAAATCTCTTATTGTCTTCATTGTCTCTGAAGGGTGAGTTTTAATGACTCTGATAATTAAGGAAACTGTGAGGCTGCCTGGTTCAGAAACTAAGAAAAAATCCACTGATTTTAATAGTTAAATGAGACCAACATGAAACTCTAAGATTTGCTTTTTTTTCACTCAAGAGACCATGGACCATTCCACTCATGACATCTCCCCCAGGTATCCTCCAGAGCAAATAGTTCAGTGTTAAAAGATGCTGCATGTGCTGTTGCGTGTCTCCTGCTAGCCATCACTTTCACACTCAGAGCAGAATCACCCTGATGCAAAAAGGGTGATATTATTATTTTGGCACTGGGCCATTCAGTGATTTGATGCTATTTGTATTGTAATTTACAGCTGTCAATTGAATTTGAATGCTTGCTCTGTCTGTGGGGAACTGAGCTATTAATAGTGCAATGCATAGAGAGTCTAAGCACATCGCTGGGGATCACTGTTTGAATAATTTTATGTGTGTACTTCTCAATATCATCTCCTTTAGCACTGTGCAGCCTATGAGCCAGTGTTGTTTACTGGATCCATTTCTACAGAATCATTGTTCCTCTTATGCAGCAGGTCAAATCCTTATTCAATACGAAGGAACGAAACAAAGACCACATGTGAAGGTGTTAGCCCATACGCGAGTCAACATATAATTAAGCACAACTAATATGCTTTCCAAATCACATCTAACTCCTCCAGAGCTTAGTTATACCACGCTTCATCCAGAGGTCAGTGATCCCACCCCAGGGCAAGTCCAAAGGGCATCAGTGTGAGACCAACACAGGACTCGCTCTCCAAGAATCAGTAAAACCAGTAGAACAATAAGATTTGAGGAGTAAAAATGTAAAACTAGAACACTCTAGTGTGTTGTGAATTTGGATCATCTGTGCCCGACTGAGAGAAGCTGTAAAAATAACCCTCACCATCCTGTTCTTGGAGGGAAAAAATAGTGTCAAGCATTCTTAATTAGTACTTCCCCTGGCAACAGTTTGGGGACTCTGTGACTCCCCAATCCCCCTAGAGGTAGAAAGCTGACTTCACAGAAATCTTCTAGGCAACTTTGGGAAAAATGACTCCTTAATCCAACTTTGCAAATAAATAGGTTTTTAGTTATTAGATATTTCCCTCCAAATTTCAAACAGATAAATCACACAGAGTAAATTTTAAAAAACTAATTTTGCATAGGGCTCACTCTGCTTGACCATGAAAAGAATCAGGAAGACCTGGACTCAGCTGTCCAGGAGGGCCTGAGTCAAAAAGGCAGCGGAATAAAAACAGGACAGCAGCCTGTAATTCCCCATCCATGCAGAGGGGATGTTAGCAAGACAGCTTGTTTAGATGCATGTTATTCATTCACTAAAGAACAACAAGCGAATTTAATTCAGATGACCATTATCTCTACTGCTGTGGGCAAGAAGCCCTTAGAATAAATGGAATAGCCCTCATAGTCAACAAAACAGTCCAAAATGCAGTACGTGGGTGCAATCTCAAAAATGACAGAATGATCTCTGTTCATTTCCAAGGCAAACCATTCAATATTACAGTAATCCAAGTCTATGCCCCAAACACTAATGCTGAAGAAGCTGAAGTTGAACAGTTCTATGATGATCAACAGACCTTCTATAACTAACAACAAAAAACAATGCCCTTTTCATCATAGGGGCCTGGAATGCAAAAGTAGGAAGTCAAGAGATACCTGGAATAACGGGCAAGTTTGGCCTTGAAGTACAAAATGAAGCAGGGCAAAGGCTAATAGAGTTTTACCAAGAGAATGCACTGGTCATAGAAAACACCCTCTTCCAACAACACAAGAGATGACTCTACACATGGACATCACCAGATGGTCAATACCGAAATGAGATTGATTATATTCTTTGCAGCCAAAGATGGAGAAGCTCTATACCGTCAGCAAAAACAAGACCGGTAGCTGACTGTGGCTCAGGTCGTGAACACCTTATTGCCAAATTCAGACTTCAATTGAAGAAAGTAGGGAAAACCACTAGACCATTCAGGTATGACCTAAATCAAATCTCTTATGATTATACAGTGAAAATGACAAATAGATTCAAGGGATTAGATCTGATAGAGTCCCTGAAGAACTATGGACAGAGGTTCATGACATTGTACAGGAAGCAGGGATAAAGACCATCCCCAAGAAAAAGAAATGTAAAAAGCCAAAATGGTTGTCTGAGGAGGCCTTACAAACAGCTGACAAAAGGAGAGAACCTCAAGGAAAAGGAGAAAAGGAAAGATATACTCATTTGAATGCAGAGTTCCAAAGAATAGCAAGGAGAGATAAGAAAGCTTTCCTCAGTGATCAATGCAAAGAAATAGAGGAAAACAATAGAATGGGAAAGACTGGAGATATTTTCAAGAAAATTAGAGATACCAAGGGAAATTTTCATGCAAAGATGGGCACAAAAAAGGACAGAAATGGTTTGATCTAACAGAAGCAGAAGATATTAAGAAAAGGTGGCAAGAATACACAGAAGAACTATACAAAAAAGATCTTCACAACCCAGATAATCACAATGGTGTGATCACTCACCTAGAGCCAGACATTCTGGAATGTGAAGTCAAGTGGACCTTAGGAAGCATCACTATGAACAAAGCTAGTGGAGGTGATGGAATTCCAGTTGAACTATTTCAAGTTCTAAAAGATGATGGTGTTAAAGAACTGCACTCAATATGTCAGCAAATTTGGAAAACTCAGCAGTGGCCACAGGACTGGAAAAGGTCAGTTTTCATTCCAATCCCTAAGAAAGGCAATGCCAAAGAATGTTCAAACTACCCCACAATTGCACTCATCTCACACGCTAGCAAAGTGATGCTCAAAATTCTCCAAGTCAGGCTTCAACACTATGTGAACCAAGAACTTACAGATGTGCAAACTGGATTTAGAAAAGGCAGAGAAACTAGAGATCAAATTGCCAACCTCTATTGGATCATAGCAAAAGCAAGAGAGTTCCAGAAAAAAAATCTACTTCTGCTTTATTGACTACACCAAAGCCTTTGACTGTGTGGATCACAACGAACTGTGAAAAATTCTTCAAGAGATGGGAATACCAGACCATCTGACCTACCTCCTGAGAAATCTGTATGCAGGTCAAGAAGCAACAGTTGGAACCAGACATGGAACTATGGACTGGTTCCAAATGGTGAAAGGAGTACATCAAGGCTATATACTGTTACCTTGATTATTTAACTTATATGCAGAGTACATCATGCAAAATGCCAGGCTGGATGAAGCACAAGCTGGAATCAAGATTGCCAGGAGAAATATCAATAACCTCAGATACGCAGATGATACCACCCTTAGGCAGAAAGCAAAGAGGAACTGAAGAGCCTCTTGATGAAAGTGGAAGAGGAGAGTGAAAAAGTTGATTTAAAACTCAACATTCAAAGAATGAAGATCATGGCATTCGGTCCCATCACTTCATGGCAAATAGATGGGGAAACAATGCAAACAGTGAGAGACTTTATTTTCTTAGACTCCAAAATCACTGCAGATGGTGACTGTAGCCATGACATTAAAAGATGCTTGCTTCTTGGAAGGAAAGCTATGACCAACCTAGACAGCATATTAACAAGCAGAAACATTACTTTGCCAACAAAGGTCCATCTAGTCAAAGTTATGGCTTTTCCAGTAGTCATGTATGGAGGTGAGAGTTGGACCATAAAGAAAGCTGAGTGCCAAAGAATTGAGGCTTTTGAACTGTGGTGTTGGAGAAGTCTCTTGAAAGTCCCTTGGACTGACTGAAAGCAGATCAAACCAGTCAATCCTAAAGGAAATCAGTCCTGAATATTCATTGGAAGGACTGACACTTGAAGCTGAAGCTCTAACACTTTGGCCACCTGATGCGAAGAACTGACTTCTTGGAAAAGATCCCAATGATGCACAAGATTGAAGGTAGGAGGAGAAGGGGATGACAGAGGATGAGGTGGTTGGATGGCATCACCAACTTGATGGACACAAGTCTGAATAAGCTCTAGGAGTTGGTGATGGACAGGGAAACCTGGCATGCTGCAGTCCATGATTGCAATAAAGACTGAGCAACTGAACTGAACTGAAAGAACAACAACAAAATGTCTATTTGTGGAAGACATCAGCCTACATACCACAGATTCTCAACCCTACTCATCCTAGGAAACATGAGAAATACAATTTTTGAAAATTTTAAATGGTTTAAATGAGATCACAATGAAATATTTAAAATTCATTAATTCTTATTCTCTGCAGTTTTTTTCCTCTGATAGGAAAGACTGAGGCAGTAAGGAATTATTAGCAATTATTATAATGATAGTAAAGTAGCTATCATTTATTCAGCACTAAATATGGGCTAGGCCACTGTATTATTATTGCTTTTAAGTGATTCATCTTTTTAATCCTTACTTTCACAATACATTTTAAGGTAATATCATTGCAATGAGTTGAAAGTGTTTGTGCATTCATATAATTCATATGTTGAAATCCCAACCCCCAGTATGATGGTATTAGAAAGTGGGACCTTTGGGGAAATTAGGTCATAAGGATAGAGCCCTAATGAATTGGGATTAGGACCCTTATAAAAGAGACATCAGAGAGTTCTCATACTCTTTTTCTGCCAAGTAAGGTTACAAGGAGAAGCTGACAGTCTGTAACCCAGAAGGGGGCTCTTATCAGAACTCAGCCATACTTGCACCCTGATCTTAAACTTCCAGCCTCCAAAACTGTGAGAAATGAATGTCTGTTGTTTATATGCCCTTCAGTCCACGGTATTTTATTATAGCAGCTCTAACTAGCTAAGCCAATCATTGTCTCTGCTTTATAAGGGAGGAAGTTGATTGTTCAATGTTAAACAATTAGTATGTGACAGAACTAAGATGCAGACTTTAGACTGTTAAGTTTCCAGAGTCAGTGTCCTTAACTGTTACACTTGTGAATATATGATGTCCTAGATCTTTGTTTATATATATACATACACATGTATACATGTGCACATGCTCAGTTGCTTTAGTCGTGTGTGGCTCTTTGCTACCCCGACTGTAGCCAGTTGAGCTCCTCTGTCCATGGATTCTCCAGGCAAGAATACTGGAGTGGGTTGCCATGCCTTCCTCCAGGGGCTCTTCCTCACCCAGGGATCAAACTTACATCTCTTAGTCTCCTGCACTGTCAGTGGATTCTTTACATGTAATTTCTTTTCTATTCCCATTTTCCTAGTCTAGGAAGCTCTCAGGGGACTATTGTCATAGTCTTCAAACTGGCCACCTCTGGCTTATGTCTCTTCTCCAACAAATCCATCCCCATAAGCTGCCAACAGAGTTATGCTCTGAAAATGCAAGTCATAGGATTTTCTCTAGTATCTGAAGCTCACAATGGCTCTTTTTACTTGACCAATAAAGTAAATGCTTCTTATACGGTGCTCAAGGGTCCATGATACAGCCCCAAGTCCTTTTTACATCCCTCACAGTCATGTGAACACCTGGATCAGTGTTCAAAAGGTCTAAGACTTTTGTTCATGCAATGATCCCAATCTGGCCAGACTTCTGGCGGGCAGTGTGGCAGGAATATGAGCTTTAGGGGTGACTGGACTTGGACTGGAATCCCAGCTCTGCCACCCACCAGCTGTGTGACCTTGGGCTAGTTGTGTGAATTCTCTAAACTTTATTTGTTCATCTGAAAGCATGCGTTGTTTAAAGCATCAAAGGAAAGAACAGATACATTCCAATTAGCTCAGTGCCCAGCACACAGCATTCGGTACAGGGAAACTATTTTATTTGCCTTGGGAAATTCTGTGCTCTCTCTTCGAACTGTGTCTCGATGGGTACCAAGCAACACAGGGTTTGCTCTGTCTACTTGACCTTCATACTCCATCAGTGTCACATTCAGGTCTACCTTTGGCTTAAGCCTCAAACCCATAACTATGGTTCATCTTTGTTTTGGCCTTCCAGATGCATCCAATAAAACAGTCTTTCTAGTCTAAATTTCCGGGGCAGGGTTAGGAGACAGATAGGAGGTCAAAGAGGATAAAAATCTTATTAAATCTTAAAGGATTGGTACAATTTTTAGTTCCCCCTTTATAGGTGGGGATGGAGATGGTCAGAGAGATTAAATAAGTTTCAAGTCACAGAACCTGGTTTGAACCAAGGCAACCTGACATTCAGGCAAGCATCATCTCCCTGTCCACTGTCCAGCTCACCCCTCAATTCTCTGTTCCTGACATTTATGCAAACTCTCAGATGGAGTGCAGATCTCTGGGTTTCACCCCAAATGTGTTGGTTTTTGATGGCTCATTCCGTCCTTGTTTCACAATCAGCCCAGCAAAATTCCACGTGGGCTACCCTGTGATTTATGTCATCTTCATTTCCACTTTCACCATGATTCACCTGAGCTTATGAATTTAGAATCACTTAATACATGTGATAAAAGAAGCATTTCATTTTCTACCACTTTTTAAAATTTGAAGTAGCATCCATGCTGGAGCTTCAAAAATACACTAGAAACATTCAGCTGCAGCCAGAACTTGATATACTCAGACATTTGAGAGAAATGCCTAGAAAAATGCTCTGTTGCAAATATTTTAAAATTATCCCATCATTCTCCATAATGATAGACTGTGTTTGGGTGCTGGGATAACTAGTTATTGTGATTTTAGGAAGAGTAATTTCAAAAAGACTGTTCCACCATAGATTTCTCCTTCTTAAAATTCTGAATAATGGAATAGCTTAATCTTTCCACACACAATTATGCTCTATAGGGTCTGGGACATTTGATTCTCTGTATTCACTGTCTCAGAATCAATCACATATTTGAATCAACCTGAGAAAAGTTAAGTACGTCTAAGAGTCTTGAAGTCAAGATTATACTGGAAATATAGCATGTACATTTTTCTGGTTGATAGGATTTTAGGTGGATTTCATTTTTTCCCTTGTACTCCCTACACTTTCTAAGTTTTCAAATAATTGGGAAAAATAAACACTGAAGGGAAGATCAGTCATTGGCTCACTGTTATGGGAAACTTCTGAACTAGAAGTTTGGAATGTTGAGTCCAGTTTAATGCAGCCCGTCCTGACTATGTAACTTTGGGCAAGTCTTTTAGCATCTCAGAACTCAGGCTTCTGGATCTTTGTGACATGGGGGTTGGATGGTGCCACAGTGTTTAGACTTTAAGCTTTAAATCCCAGAGGTCCCTGCAAGAGCCTCTGACATCCTCTTCCCCTCCCCAAATCTCCTTCTCCTGATGCCCACCCTGGTTTCCACCAACACAGCTCTGCTGAATCGGCTCGATGTTTTATGTGTTAAGAATTCCCCTACTGTCTCCTTTGAGGAATGTTTTCCTTTTTTGTGAAGGAGTCACATGGTGAAGACTCAAAGGGACACTCATAAAGAGAAGTATGGACCTTTTCAGAATACTGCTGGAAATCTTTCACCTCCACATCTCTATCCAACCTGTGTTTTTAACAGAAGAAAGAAAAACCTTAAAAATGTTGTTCAGAATTACATGATGAAACTATGGAAGTCAAAGAACTTTGGCAGTTAAAATTTATGTGTGTGATAAAAAAAAAAAAAAAAAGAATCCCTCTACTGTTTCTACTTACAAATATTTTGCTTAAGATCAAAAAGTTTGATAAACCTCTGGACTAGGTGATAGCTCCATGGGGTCACAAAGAATCAGACATGACTTGCGCGACTGATTAACAATAACAGGTAATAGCTCAATGAAGTTAAATAGCTTCTCACCTGTGATATTGTAATTCTTTTTTTTTTTTTTTTTTTTTAGTGGAGTGCAGTTTATTACACCGGTGGGCCCAAGGCAGAGTCACCTCTTAGCCAAGGACCCCGTCCAGCATTTGTGAAAATCTTTTATACCCCATGTGTACGTGTCCAAACCCACCACCTCAATTCCCTTGAGACTTACATAAACAAAGGCAGGGTAAATACAACTACAATAACCCCATCATTCCCGTGTTATGTGTTCAAACAGTCAATAATCAATCAGCCCGCAGTTACATTCCAAACAGTTAATAACCGATAAGCCTGTGCTTAGTGTCCGGAGGCAGGGGTGATTAGTGTCTCTTTTCTCTTAGGCGATGAGTAACCTGGATATGATCTTCAAGGTTCCCCTGTCCGGAGGGGGTCTTATCCTTCCATTGTCGTTCCCACAGGCACTAAGCAGAGAGTTCAGAGTCCACTGGAGAGGCAGCCGAGCACGATCAGCACGGACAGGCCTGAGATGGAGTCCAGGCCCTATGAATTCCTTCTTCATTCCCCCCTCTTGATGCTCTTAGTTTCCATAACGAGCATCATTTATTGAGATATTGTAATCCTTTTGTCAATTCTCTATCTCATGAAGATTACAGGATTACCCAGAACTTCCTAGAGTTATACTGCACCACCCTGGGGGCAATGAAACTAGTGAAACTGACTTGCAATAGAGAAACTTGCTAAGACAATTCCCAGGCATTTTTCTTATGAGTTACTTTCTGATATATAAAATAGATAACCAATAAGGACCTACTGTATAGCAAGGGAACTATACTCAATATTTTTAATAACCTATAAGGGAAAATAATCTGAAAAAGAATATATATAAAGAATATATATAAATATATATATAATGCGTATACACACAAATATATAACTGAATCACTTTGCTATACATCTAAAACTAACACAACATTGAAATCAATGATATTTTAATTAAAAGTAAATAAAAGCAATGAAAAAGACAAATCTATGATAAAAATTAAAAGACACATGAAATTAAAAGACGCTTACTCCTTGGAAGGAAAGTTATGACCAATCTAGATAACATATTAAAAAGCAGAGACATTACTTTGCCAACAAAGATCTGTCTAGTCAAGGCTATGGTTTTTCCAGTGGTCATGTATGGATGTGAGAGGTGGACTGTGAAGAAAGCTGAGCACCGAAAAATTGATGCTTTTGAATTGCAATGTTGGAGAAGACTCTTGAGAGTCCCTTGGACTGCAAGGAGATCCAACCAGTCCATCCTAAAGGAGATCAGTCCTGGGTGTTTATTGGAAGGACTGATGCTGAAGCTGAAACTCCAATACTTTGGCCACCTCATGCAAAGAGTTGACTCATTGGAAAAGACCCTGATGCTGGGAGGGATTAGGGGCAAGAGGAGAAGGGGACGACAGAGGATGAGATGGCTGGATGGCATCACCGATTCGATGGACATGAGTTTGAGTGGAATCCAGAAGTTGCTGATGGACAGGGTGGCCTGGCTTGTTGCGATTCATGGGGTCGCAAAGAGTCGGACACGACTGAGTGACTGAACTGAACTGATGATAAAAAAAGAGTTACTTGCCACATAGATAGCTTTTGGAGCAGGTAAAAAAAAAGGCCTCTGTGATCTGCTAGTCAAAAGATCCTTTCTCAGAAATTGATCATTGGCTGAAATTCCAATGGAATTCATTACACTTTATAACAACTAGGTAAATTAGGTTCAACAGACTCTTTTGAGACAAGAGAAGAGAGGGAAAAAATGATACTGGGAAAGAAATAGAAAGAACATCAGGTAAAAAGCAAAAACAACACAAGGAGATGAAGAAGGAACCAATGATCCTTCTACCTGCTTCATGTTCTACTCATGTTTGAACCTGGTCCATATGGTCACCATCTTGGTGCTTGAGAACTGCTACCTTCCAGTGTTGAGACTGGCTCTATGCTAACACAACACAACACATCTTACTTTGTGAATTACACCCATCAACCACTCATGGAACAAATCCCAGAAGTATATTCTCTTCCTTCTCTTCTTCCTTCTTCCCTCTTCATTTTGGCATTTCCTATCACGGGAAATAGATGGGAAAACAGTGGAAACAGTGTCAGACTTTATTTTTTTGGGCTCCAAAATCACTGCTGGTGGTGATTGCAGCCATGAAATTAAAAGACACTTGCTCCTTGGAAGGAAAGTTATGACCAATCTAGATAGCATATTAAAAAGCAGAGACATTACTTTGCCAACAAAGGTCCGTCTAGTCAAGGCTATGGTTTTTCCAGTGGTCATGTACGAATGTGAGAGGTGAACTGTGAAGAAAGCTGAGTGCTGAAGAATTGATGCTTTTGAACTGTAGTGTTGGAGAAGACTCTTGAAAGTCCCTTGGACAACAAGGAGATCCAACCAGTCCATCCTAAAGGAGATCAGTCCTGGGTGTTCATTGGAAGGACTGATGCTGAAGCTGAAACTCCAGTACTTTGGCCACCTCATGTGAAGAGTTGACTCATTGAAAAAGACCCTGATGCTGGGAGGGATTGGGGGCAGGAGGAGAAAGGGTCAACAGAGGATGAGATGATTGGATGGCATCACTGACTCGATGGAGACGAGTTTTGGTAAACTCCAGGAGTTGGTGATGGACAGGGAGACCTGGCGTGCTGTGATTCATGAGGTCGCAAAGAGTCGGACACGACTGAGCGACTGAACTGAACTGAACTGATCAAGGTTATCAAATAGAATTTTAAGCATCTCTCCCACCAGATGTTTGAGGACCATTATCTCTCAATCATTTCTAGAAACTAAATGAGAAGATCAAGTTGTTTTCAGCAGATTTCAGTCCAACTTGTGGACTGCTTTTAGAGAATAGAAGATGCAGATTTCCTCCTAGTTAAGCATATTCTGAAAAACCACCAGATGCAAAAGTGTTAGTTGCTCAGCCATGTCTGACTCTTTGCAGTCCCATGGACTGCAGCACACCAGGCTCCTCTGTCCCTGGGATTCTCTAGGCAAGAATACTGGAGTGGGTTGCCATTTCCTTCTCCAGGTGAATCTTCCCCACCCAGGGACTGAACCTGGGTCTCGCACACTTCAGGCAGATTCTTTACCATCTGAGCAACCAGGGAAATCCAAGATGCAAAAGAGCTCAGTAAAAGCTATGGGAGAAGAACACAAGTGGGGTTGTCCAGTGATTGGAAGATCCATTGATAAAGGACAGAATCGATGGTCCCACAGCAGCAGTAAGGCTTCAGCAATATACATTCACAGCATGTAGTTTAATATCTCTCAAGAGACAGACTGAATAATTTTCTGCTCATTTCTTATTAACCAAGCTTTTGATTACACAGGTATGTCAGGGCACCCTGATCACAGATTATCAAGACCCAACTGAACCTCATATAATGTATGAGACATCAGCCTGCTGCATTACAATTCACAACTAGATTTGGAACTTAAGGTTTTTTTTTTTAATGGGAAAAGATACTTCAGAGATTTCCCTCAGTTATATAATGTCTTCTGTGAGTTCTCTAAATTTTATATACAGCAAATACCTGAACTTCAAAGATTCCTGAATGAGATGGGTCTGGCTCCTAGTAAAATGCTATTGTTAAGTCTTGAAGAGAGAAAAGAAAAGGTCTTGCAGAAATATATTCTTGAAAAGAGCAGGGCTTGGGTGTTCTCATTTGGCATGTAGCCCTTAAATATATCTGACAGCTCAATTTTCCAATATGATATGCAGGAAATATGAAATTAGCTCCCAATTATATCTGGTGCAGTGATTATATGCACGGGAGGTTTCACGCAGGGCAACTTGTCACAGCTACTTCCTGAAGCCTTTTTTTTTTTCCCTCTGAAACTCTAAACCCAGCCTACAGCAAATCAGGAATATTTAAAAAATAGTCAGTATGAAGAGTTTGACACAATTTACTTTTTGTTCTATTTGGGCACCTTTCATATCTGGTTTCATGATATGAGTCTCTCCTTGACATAGGTGCCTTGGCCAACACAGGCTCCACTGCAGAAGTAACAGAGCCTGTGGCATCAACCTTGATATTCTTTTCTATCCTATGCTCCATGGACCAAAACACGTGTTTTAATCAGATCAGCAATGAGACCGTTTAAAAGGGGTATACAAGTGCATTCTCATGCAGATATGTTCTGTGACTGTGCTGTGCTTAGTGGGTGTTAACAAAGCCTCCTTAACCAGGAGGACATAGCCTCTCCCCTTTCTGCTTCACTGCAGCCTGGAATACAGATGGAATGTGTTGATCTCAAGCAGCAAGTTGGGACCATGAGGGGATATACTGAGGATGGTGGAGTGTACCACAACTCAAGAAGCCCAGGTCCCGGCTGACCGCATTTATGGAATTAATAACCTTGGTAAGCAAATTTAATCAACAATAGATATGAACTGTTCCATATGGGTACCTAAACGTCTTCACCATCTCTATATCTTACAAATGGTCTCTCCTCTATTCCTAAATGTTCCACCTCTGAGGCACTAAAACTCTTATCAAAAGTAAACATGGTAAAAAAATTAAGCTATGTACACACAAACACTGCCTACAAATATGCAATTATAAGAGAGATTTCATGAAAAAGCTGCCAAGATATTTCAGTTTAATTTAGAAGACCAAATAAAGAGAAACTGGTTTGTAAAATGAATGGGAAAATTCATTTGAAAGAATTGAAAGAAAGAAAAAACACTTTTGCCCACGATCAACCACGGAAATGAGGTGCTATAGACTTCTGTGACATTCTCAAGTTTGAAAAAATAGCAAATGTGAGTGATTTTATAAATCACTTTGAGGTTTTCTTCTTTTTCATGATTCAAGAAAATGATGTAGAAATACACATTCTGGACAACTGAGATGTGTATCTCTTTTATTTATTTATTTTTTAAAGGAAAATTGGAAAACCTTCAAGGGAAGGATCCATCTGGTCACCTGAACTATATTCAATCAGATTTCTCCTTTGTTTTGAGAAACAGCTGTGAATTCCTTTGTCATGCTGAAAATAAGAATTTTTTTTTTGCCATTGTTGAAATGATTTTAATGTGCCAAACACATTTGTAAGAATTATCTCATGAGCAGTTATCTGTTTCTTTTAATAGTAATTTAAATTTTAAAAAGTTATGATAAAATATACCTAACATAAAATTTACCATCTAAACAATTTAAAACTATAAAGTTCACTTGTGGGAAGTCCATTCACATTGTTGTGTAACCCACCTCCAGAACACTTGTCATCTTGCAAAATGGAAATTCTGAAGCCACTAAACAACTCCCTGTCCCTCTCCCCCAGTCCCCAGAAACCACTACTCGACTTTCTGTTTCCAGGCATTTGACTACTCCAGGTACCTCATAGAAGTGGAATACACAGTATTTTTCCTTTTGTGACTGCTTATTTCACTTAGCATAACATCCTTCAAGTGCATAGGGTATGTTTTAACTCTTATTTATTATAGTTCTGTTTTGTAAAACCACAGGGCTCTATACCTTAGGTTTCCTTGAGGCCTGGACCCATTGAGAATGACTTGACTCATGGCTTTATTGGATGGTTTATAACCATGTCCATGTGTCTAGCTCATGGACCACTCTCCCCTCCACATCCCTTCCTTCAGGAATGGGTTGCTGGACTTCTCTGGTGGTCTAGGGGTTAAGAATCTGCCTTGCAATGCAGGGCACATGGGTTCAATCCCTGGTCCAGGAAGAGTCCATAATGCTGTGGGCAACTAAGCCTGTGCACCAAAACTACTGAGGCCCTTGAGCCCTAGAGCCTATGATCCACAACAAGAGTTACCCCCACTTGCCACAATAAGAGAAAGCCTGTGTGAAGCAACGAAGACCCAGCACAGACATAATTAATTAATTAAATTTAAAAAGAGAGAGACAGAATGGATTGCTTAGGCAGCATTACTGCCTCTTCCCTGGAGGGATTTCTAAGCCTGAAATGCTACGGTTGGGAAAAGATTGCTACTGTGGGAAAGATCAGAGTGCAGACATCATTAAGACTGAATTTTAACAAAATGAATCCATTAATTAATTAATTCATCCATAGAAGAAACGTGTATTGGGCATACCTAGCTCTGTCAAAGCATTATGTCACATACCAAAAAGAGTAAAGCGTGATCCTTGTACTGAGAAACTTGAAATCACATTGAGAGATGAGGTAAATACATTTTAAAAAATGAACAGTATATGCTATAGTCTGATTTTTCTTCCCCCCCCCCCCAATTATACACTAAATCCTACCCCCTACCCCCAGTGACGGTATTAGGAGGTGGGACCTCTGGGAGCTGATTAGGTCACGAAAGGGAAGCCCTCTTGGATTGGATTGCATGTGTGTTCTGTCACTCAATCGTGTCCAACTGTTTGTGACCCTATGGACTGTAGCCCATCAGGCTCCTCTACCCATGAGGTTCTCCAGGCAAGAATACTGCAGTGGGTTGCCACTTCCTCCTCCAGGGGATCTTTCCCACCCAGGGATTGAACCAAAGTCTCCTGCATCTCCTGTCACTGGTAGGCAGATCTTTACTAGTAAGCCACCTGGGAAGCCTCCTTGAATGAGACTAGTGCCTTGATAAAAGGGACCCCAGAGAACTCCTTTTCCCTTCTCACCATATGGTGACACAGCCAGAAGACAGCCGCCTATGAACCAAGAAGCAGGTCCTCACCAGACACCAAATTTGCTGGCACCTTGATTTTGGACTTCCGGTCTCCAGAACTGTGAGAAATGAAGGTGTGTTGTTTACAAGCCTACAGCCAATGTAGGCTAGAGTAGCCAGAAGAGAACTAACGTAGCTGACTGTAACAGAATAAACCAGTGGTCCCCAACCTTTATGGCATCAGGGTCCAGTTTCATGGAAGACAATTTTTCCATGAACTGGTGGCAGGGAGGGATGCTTTGGGGATGATTCAAGTGTGTTTCATTTATTGTGTGCTTTCTTTCTTTTATTATCACATCAGCTCCACCTCAGATAATCAGGCATTAGATCTCGGAGACTGGGGACTCCTGGCATAAGTGACTGTCACAGGAGTCTACGACTGATGGACAAATTAATGACAAAAGTGATCAAAAAAGTCAAGTGCTGTGTGCACCGGGGAAGAAGGATATTTCACACACAGTTCCTCACACACCATAGGTGCTCAGTGATTACTGGAGCAGGGAAGGTAGCATTTGAAAAGACAAAGAGAATTACAGCCTGGGGACTAGTGTGAAAAAGACTAGTTCAGTTCAGTGTGAACAAAACAAAAACAGTTCAGGAATTGTTTGAGAAACACTAAGATGGGTGGTTTGTCAGAAGGACAGGGACCGGCCTGGAGGTACCTGAAGGCAAAGATCAGATATGAGGACGTGAGTCCTGCTGGGGTGGGCCTGTAGTAGTGGGATGTGGTTTTTAATTTAATTCTCTAAGTAATTAGGAGCAATGAAGATCAGTGTGCAGGAATAGCATGATTAATGTGGCATTTTAGGAGGATTAATCTGGCAGGTATGTGTGATGGATTAGAGTGGAGAAGAGAAGGGAAGACAGAGCAGTGAAGAACACTTTGCCAGGGTCTGGATGAGGCCAGGTCTGCATTTTCTCTCAATTGATTTCAGAAGAACAAGATGGCTTTGAAGAGCTCACAATACCTCCCCAGAGAACTCCCCATCTGCTCACTTTAGTTCAGGATTATGGAAAGGCAATGATTAAACTTTATTTCTTCCAAATTCAAAAGGACATCTCATTCTCTGCTCCCATCTCTATCCTCACTCAATGGGTATAATTATTATAATTAAGGCAACATACAAAGGGGTTATTAAATGGTGGCTGTGTAAGTGTGTGCTAATTGGGAAACACACACCAAGGGCCAGCCTGGATGACTTGGTGGGGCTGGGGGCGGGGGGGCGAACAGGAGCTTGTGTGTCTAGTACAGATACATCTATAATACCCCTTTTAATGACGCTATATTTTGCATTCTTTGACAGAAAACCAGCTCAAAGAATGCTGTGGGGTACACGGATTTTTTCATTTCATTTGTCTTCACCATTATTGGCTAAAATGTTCCTTTAAAAAAAAAGGCACCTATACACAAGAAGCCCATTTTCAGAAGTCATTTGTTGTTCATTTCTTCAATTATCTGAATCAAAGACCAATTAGTGAAACTCTAATTAGAAATGTACATATATGTATATATATGTACAAATGTTTGTTTTTCTCCATCAGATTTCGATTATTGAGCAAATACTATTTGAATAGCCTGGAAGTCATATCTCTTGACCTCCAGGGTGAAGGATCAAGAAGGTCTGTTCTTCTGTACCCCACACCATAATGCCAACCTATCCTATCTCCAAGGATACTGAGAGGTGATGTGAGCTGGCCAGACTCCTGTGCATGGACTGGGCTAGGTCTCAGTGGCTTTTCAAAAGCTTAACATGCTTGGGTATGTCTTGGTTTGGAAATTTAGTCTCCCCTTCCCAGACTTCTCTGAAAGGCCATCCCTGCCCATTGTCTGCTCTGTGTCCCAACAAAGATTTAGGGAGGATGGCTTGGACAAGCTCTTGCAAGCTTAGGGAGATCTGTTCCTCATTCTCCCTCCTTCTCCCTCGCCTTTTCCTTGGGCTCATCTCTCTGTGGGTGAGCTCTGGTCTGCCACCTGCTGGCTCCTACCCTGAGATGCAGATTGGGTTCTGAGAGCATCACTCAATAGGGCTTTGCAGCTTAAAGTCCATCGACAGAGGAACAGAGAGAGAAGATGCATGTCTTGTGTGTGTGTATCTACTAATTAAAATGTTTGAAGAAATGTGAGAGGCAAGAAATCAGTGAGGGAAAACTGAGCATGGGCAGTTGAGCTCCCTTCAGAGAGCTTCTGAACCCCACAGATCCACTGGTGGCTATTTGAGTTTGCAGAACCATTGAAGCTGCCAGGATTAGCACAAGTGGGTGTGCTTTAGGACCTGTGACCACCACCTGGACTCCTTAGAGCAAGTTCCTAATGGGCTTGTCAGAAGGTATGAATGAACCATGGAAGGAACGTGAATGGGCTACTAAGAGTGGGTGCAGAGAGAGATAATAAATGATCACCTTCCTACTACTGACAGTGCTGACTTGTTTAACTCATGTTCTCACCCACTTAGAAAACATCTTAGACCACCTTGCACATTCCAGGAATTGAGTGTGTTCTAAGGATACAGTAGGAGAACCCATCTCGGAGAAGCCTATATAGTCTAGAGCAGCCCTGATATGGAAATCCAGTGTGTTGTTTATACTTAGAGCACCTCGGTTCTGACCAGGCACACTGCAAATGTACAGTAACCATGTGAGTGAGTTGGCACTGCATTGTCCAGTGCATGCTGGTTCAGACATTTCTGGTTATCCCTTGATCATTACATACCCAAAGGTCGCAATCCATCATTGGTTGGGCTACATGTAGCTTACCTCTTAGTTCTCATGGAATCACCAACTACATAAGAAAAATTAGAGATAATTGCTCTTTTATCTGGTTAGACAGATGATGCCCAGTCTTACAGTCTTTCTATCACAGACTAAGGTTTCGCTTTCATGATTATACTCTCCTCTACTTTATGCAAGAAATGGATGTAAAACTCCATTTAACTCCCCTGAACCCCACCCCATTTTCAATCAGCGTCTCTGGCTGTACTGTAGTTTCTTAAAAAAAAAAAACCGTGCCCATAATAGATACTCAATAAATATCTCTGAGTGAAAGAATGAAGAAATATTTTGTAAATGTCATCTGCACTCATCAATCTCAAAGCACGGGTTGGGGGTGGGGAACAGCCCAATATTCAGAAACACTTCAGATCTCTGTGCGATTGTTGTTTTTCTCCTCAGGCTATCTCAGCTCTCATGCATGCAAATGGGGGCCTTGGTTATGAAAATTTCATGCCCTGCCTCATTGCTCTGTTCTGTTAGGAATCAGAGCTGACACAGGAAAACAGGAACATGTTTCACTCTGCGAAACGTGTGTAGCATCTGTTAGGAAAACCCAAACGCTACTGCGACAGCTTATTTTTTCACCTCAGATTCATATGAAGAATGCACACTGGTGTGTGGTTTTTGCATGTTTCTTCCTCTATTACAATCATATTGAATCTGTTGAAACTGCTGAGTTGAACAGACTTCGGTGTTATGCCTTTTGTGTTTTCTAGTTTGGCTGAAAGTGGATATTGAGAATTACTGTAGTACTTGCTTATCCTGGGATTTACTGAGCCCTGACATTGCCAAAAAAGAAGCCCTGATGTAAGTGGTAGCAGAAGGGGTGAAAGGGGGCTTCTAATCAGGGGATCTTTAGGCAGAAGGAAGCCTTAGAGAGGTCTTCCTTGAATTCAGCTTCCTCATTATGCAAAACCCCATGCTTTTAAACAAGCAGTAAACAAATGCCATCTCATAACATCTGCCCTGTCCACCCTTTGTATGAGCTCAGACCAGCACCTGGCACAATTTATACAGTCACTCATCATAAGTAACTTCTTGCCTTTAGAAGACAGAAAGGGGTTATCAGTCAAGCTAGTCTAAGCCATCCTACAGAAAGATGGATATAACTTCTTCTTACCTTAGCTCTGACTTTACGCCGAAATTTACTCCGGCTCCCTTTTTCATTCTGGTTTTGTGAAAAGTATGGCTCTGTGACCACCAGGGGGATGCACCTGGTA
This sequence comes from Muntiacus reevesi, assembly GCF_963930625.1. NCBI lineage: Eukaryota > Metazoa > Chordata > Mammalia > Artiodactyla > Cervidae > Muntiacus > Muntiacus reevesi. Next base: position 28,226,124 of record NC_089250.1, read on the forward strand.
GACCTCCTAGAGCTGAGAGCATGCGGACCAGGGCCCTCTGCTATGCATTGAAATCCATCATTGTGCTGGCCCTGAGGTATCACCATCCATGGGCTGCTCCCTACCTATGTCCAAGTGCAGCAGAGATACTCAGGCAGCCCTTTCCTTACAGACACTGGACTCATTTGTTGGCTAGTTTAGGCTCAGGTACTCCCAGTGGCTCAAGCACAGTGGTTTGTGATGCTTCCAACCAAACTGCTCCACATGTCTTAGTCTGTTTGGGCTGATACAACAAAACACTGCAGCCCAAGTGGGTTATAAACAATAGAAACATATATCTTATGGTTTTAGAGGCTTAAGTTCAAGACCAGGGTGCTGGCATGCTTGGTTGAGGGTCTTTTTCAGAGACACAGATATTTTATCATGTCTTCTTAAGGCAGAAGGTGGTGAGGGATCTCTCTGGAGCCTCTGTCTTACAACAGCACTAATCCCATTCAGAAGGGCTCCACCGTCACGACTTATGGCAGTTGTAGTTCAGTCACTAAGTCATGTCCAACTCTTTGCGACCCCATGGACTGCAGCACATCAGGCTTCCCTGTCCTTCACTATCTCCAGGAGTTTGCTCAAACTCATGTCCATTGATTCAGAGATGCCACCTCATCCTCTGTTGCCCTCCTCCTCCTGCCTTCAATCTTTCCCAGCATCAGGGTCTTTTCAAATGAATTGGCCCTTCACATCACGTGGCCCAAGTATTGGAGCTTCAGCTTCAGCATCAGTCCTTCCAATGAATATTCAGGACTGATTTCCTTTAGGATTGACTGGTTTGATCTCCTTGCTGTCCAAGGGGCTCTCAAGAATCTTTAGCACTTCTTACAGGTCCCACCTCCTAATATCATAGTCTTTGGAGGTAAGGATTTCAACCTAAAATTTTTGAAGGGATGCAAACCTGCAGATCATAGCACTCCCTTTCTCCTTCACTCCAGGTCAAACTTGGACTGCCTTTTGAGGCCTCACCCAGCTTCTCCCCACTCTACCCCATTTGGTCACAAAGAACTGGACACAGTTGAGTGACTGAACAATAACTCCATCGTCATTCATGCAGGCATTTCTCCTTGCATATTCATACTTGACTTGGTGTCCACTTCTCGCAAGGCCCAGACTCACACTGGCTCCTTTCCTCCATTCCAGGAGAAGGGCTGAGTTCATCACAAAGCAAGGTCTGAGCAGGGCCTTGCATGCAGTGGTCACTCAAGTCATATTTGCTGAATGAGTGAATGAAGGAGCGAATGAATGAGAGCCGCTTATTCAGCCCTACGTATGAAGATGAATCTTGAATCATTGTGCAAATGACAGTCTGCTGGCCTCCTTATCATCAGGGCCACTGCCCTCCAGTTATAAGGAAACAACGGTTCCACTGTGTAGAAGTTGATGGGTTGTCGTATTGCCATGGGGGTCATGGTGACTTCAGGTCTCTGAGACTCTGAGAACTCAGCAGCCTTCTTTACTGAGATCTATGCTCCTAAGGCATCAGGCAATGAGCATTTTTTTTCACCCAGTGAGGCCAAAAAAGAGGGCTCCATCAAGAGGCCAACATTGTCAAGTAAATGTTGAAGTTAATGCCAAACAAGATAGATCAGTTAACCTGGGGAAGGAAGGTGGAGGGAGCTGGCTGCTGTGTCAACACTAATAGTGTGGTGTGGGCATCTCCTGATGGAGTGGAGAAGACGACTCACACCCACAGAGCATCCTGGGGACTCCGGGAGCCCATGCAGAAAAACCTGGAAGTCTAGGGCAGCTGCTATGTGTTTTCCTGGATATGTGAGCCTGTCTAGAGCCTGGGGCGAGCTTGGATGCCCTAAATATTCAAGCAGTGACTGCAGCACCTGGGAAATGGGGATGTTCAGAGATATTGTGAAATTGCCAAAGAATTTAACCTTCACACTTCTAGACCAGTTTTATCAGACATCCATGACACCCTAATCTCTGGAGCTAGGGCCCAGGAATCTGAATCTTCAGACGCATCCCTGAGACTCTTGGCCCTAAACGTAGTTGACATGGCCAACGTTAAAGACACGACAATTGGAGACCTTGAGAACAACAGAGTTCATTTTTGGCAGCAAACTGATAAGGTAGGGATATTACAAATAGAGATTTAACTGAAAGTACATCTATCAATAGCCACACAGAATTCAACTCCCTTGGCCAGGACTTCCCTGGCAGTCCACTGGCTAAGACTTTGCCTTCCAATACAGGGGGTGTGGGTTCAGTTCCTGGTCAGTGAGCTAAGATCCCATATGCCTTGCAGCCCAAAAACCAAAACAAAAAAAAGAAGTAATATTGTAACATATTCAATAAAGACTTTAAAAAAATGGTCCACATTAAAAAAAAATCTTAAAAAAAAAACAAGCAAACAAACAAAAAATTCCCAAGACCCTTTTCCCTTGAAGATGCATCATGTCAGAGGCAGCCAACCCTTATTAGATGGGGATGTAGACACCAGTGTCTCAGATAGTGAAGAGTCTGTCTGCAATGCAAGAGACCCAGGTTCGATCCCTGGGTTGGGAAGATCCCTGGAGAAAGCAATCACTACCCACCCCAGTATTCTTGTCTTAAGAATCCCAGGGACAGAGGAGGCTGGCAGGCTACAGTCCATAGGGTTGCAAAGAGTTGGACATGACTGAGTGCACACACACATCAGATGTTTATAAGTGAAGACTTTGTGGAAATGGCAGGAAGGATGGAGAGTGAACCCATTATCAGTGTCTGAAAGTGTTGATTGTCTATTGTGAATAATATTATGAGCCACCCGGTATTGATGCATTTAAACCTCACTTCATCCACCAGAGGCACGAGACATAAGGAGTCAACGGACCTCTTTCCAGTTTGGGGCATACCCACCAGATGAGACTTGGTGGGCCTGAATCCATTTCTTGCCAAGGAAGCTGAAAATATTTGGTGCGTCCTCACTCTCCCAGCCACCCTGAAGGTAGGGTATGGGCACTGGACCTGGGCATCTGCATTGACTTTACACCTGGATTCAGAGGCTCATTTCGAGGAGTCCTGGGCACTGAGAGGCATCTCCAGTGGCAGCAGCCTAGCCACGGGAGAGTGTGTGACCTCAGAGCAGCAGCGATGGCGGCTGTCCTAGTGAGGGTGTCTAGTGTCTGGGCTTGTGGGCTGCAGCATCTGGGTGTGGTGACAGAGGTGATAGTATCTTCAGGGCATCTACTGGGAGGTGAGGTCTGGGGCATCTCTCCCAGCCATCTAACCTGAATCCCAACAATTCTCTGGCTCTCCTGGAAATTCTGTAACCTCCGTAGTGGCTTCCCTTTTAACCAATTTCCTTCTTTCATCATCAGCCAGTTGTGTTTCCACAGTGAGGGATGGAGAATCCCAGTTGACTGCATGGTCTTTTGTTGGAGGAGGAATTGGTTTCCAGTTGAGAGTCCAGCTCAGGAATGTGGCCAGGAGCAATGTTGAGGGACCCATGGGTTGTCACCCGCCAGCAGCCAGGGCAAGTGAGGTGAGTACCCAAGTTCAGAGAGGTGATAAACACAGGAGGGTGACTTACTCTTATGCCTGCAGGCACCAGGACTATAGGCTTCTGTGAACCAAGAACTGCAGGGAAGCATCTCTTGGGAGCATCCTTAGGAGCAGAAGAGGAGGTCGGGGGGAGGAGCCTGTGGTCTGTGGGAGAAAGTGAGACAGCAGAACAGAGCGCAGGGTTCCATGGGTGGGATTTAGCTTTGTAGAACTTCCTCATCTGTGCATCTGCGCTGCAGTGGCTCTGAGAATCCCCCAATGGGAGAAGCAGGGATGGAGCTAGCATCCTCCACGTGCAGATATTACATTTCCCTGTTCCAGAAGTTCATAAAAAATACAGGCTGACGGTGCTGTTCGCAGTGATATATTGGCAGCGTTTGTTAAGCAGATCAGGGAGCAGCAGTGAGGTTACCCCAATGCTAAGCTTCAAATCAACCTGTCTCTTCTGCATTCAGAATATCTTGTGATTAATGGGGGCTCAGAGCCCAACAAATGAGAGGGGGTGACACCTGTGGGCTGCTCTTTGTTCTGATTAAGTTATTAATCACTCTCCCTAATTATGATGGACAGAACTTTGTGTTCTGTCCCACAGACCTGCTAAAGGACATATTTGGGGCTGAGAGTTTGGTGGAGATAGTGTGCAGCTGTTCTGAAAACCCAGAACCACTCAAGACCTAGGTAGTGGGTGAAATCTGCATATCCCTCCTTCAGTAATGAGTTCCCCAGGGCAAGGCAGGTGACAGCTGTTCCAGGACTATAAAATATGGGATAATTTAAAGCAGCTTGCACCTCCACTCTTGCAGAGTTATAAAGGGTATTGTAGGGAGGAAGCTTATTTGTGTGTGTGTGTGTGTGTGTGTGTGTGTGTGTGTGTGTGTGTGGGTAGGTGTCTGTTTGTGACTGTTCTCTGGGTGACTAGGCATGAGAATGACAAGCAAGTGTGTGGTCAGGACTCTTTGCATCTTGCCAGCTGGGGCCAGATTTGGATCCACCTTTTCCCATCTTCCAAGAGATAGGCAACTCAGCTATTCTGAATTGTCTTCCTCCACATCGCTTGTCCTTCCCCAAAAGCATCATCCAGTTGACCAACATCTCAGTTTCCCAAACTTAAGCTCCTTCATGACTTCACACAGGCTGCTTGTGCTGCAGTTCAGTCTTCAAATCTCACTCTGCTTTGTTTATTCTTTGTGTTGTGTTAGTCGCTCAGTCGTGTCCGACTCTTTGCAATCCTATGGACTGTAGCCTGCCAGCTTCCTCTGTCTTCTCCAGACAAGAATACTAGAGTAGGTTGCCATTCTCTTCTCTGCACAATCTTCTGGACCCAGGGATCAAACTCGGTTCCCTGCATTGCAGGCAGATTCTTTGCTGTCTGAGCCACTAGGGAAGCCTGTTTATTCTTTCCATATGTCTAAAGTCACTTCAGCATCACTCCTGCCAGGAGCCTTCCCTCATGTCCCTGCTTGATGCCCATCTCCTCTGGGTTCCCAGAATGCCCGTCCTTACTCTTGTCCATGGTCTCTAGTCACTGGGCTGCTGATTATTGTCCCTGTGGATACTGAGCTCTTGACAAGATGGAACACTTTATTCCCTTGTTATTCTAAGTCCTTCTATATACCAGGCATTCACAAATGTTTGTTGAATGAATAAATAGATGAATGGGTGCATACGTGAATCTTACTCAATTCTTCAATACTATTCATGCATTCATACATTCATTCATTCATTCAATGAATAAATGAACATTTGGGAAATAAAAGTATACCCGTGAACTGTGGTGGGAATGGTTGGCTATCCACTAAAGATTTTTCTTTATCACTCAGCCAGCTCATGTTTTCCATGTTCCCTTATACTTAGAGGTAGGCATGCAGGGTGAACTGAAGTATTAATAATAAGCATCTTTTCCAATTTTCTGGGAGCAGAGCCCTCCCCAGATTAGATTTTACACAAGTGAGAAATACTTATTGTTAATCACAGAGACTTAGATTACCTGTGTCAGCATCTGCATGCGTGCTAAGTTGCTTCCAACTCTGTGCTACCCTCTGGTCTATGGCATGCCAGGGTCCTTATCCATGGGATTCTCCAGGCAGGAATACTGGAGCAGGTTGTCATGCCCTCTTTTACCTTAATCAGCACACAGGCCTTCTAGGCAATGGACTGTGTCTCCTGGCTGCTTTCTCTCCAGCTCTCTTCTCTTGTCTCTGAAGCAGCAAGATCAGAGGGGGATCTTGTTGGTGTAATCTTCTTTGTTTTAAGTCAGTGTCTCTCAGCCTCTCATGTGCATGTAAATCACCCAGGGATCCTATTAAAACACAGCTTCTGCTTCAGTAGATCTGAGTGGAGCCCTGAATTTCTAATAAACCCCCAGGAGATGGGGACATTGTTAGTTCAGTGATCACAGTTCAAGGAACAAGAATTGAGAAAGCAGAGTGTCATCTCCATCACCAGTGGGTGAACCGGAGAGAAACCACAAGCAGATGTGAGTGGGCCCGGCCAGATCACTGTGGGTCTTGATTTTGGGCATTCTGGGAAGAGGCCTGAAGTTCTGAGTGATGTTTGTACTGCAGTTCCAGGGATTGGACATCAAGAGCTCCACAGCAAAGGGCAAGCACATGGGACCCATCCACGCCGGCTCTTCACCCTTTCCCTGCCACCCACTAGCTGTGCAACCTGGAGCAAATCTCTTAGCCTCCTGGTGGCTCAATCTCCCCATCAGATAGATGGAGATGTTACTAGCCATATATTGATCTTATAAGGTTGGTGTCAGCATGATGTTAACATAGGGAATGTGTGTCTATGCCTATACCACCCTGAGTGTGCCCGATCTCGTCTGATCTCGGAAACACAGGGAACATGTGTACCTGGCACAGAATGGCTCTGCTGTTACACAAGTAGAGTGTGCAAGTGTGGGCATCAAAGGGTGAGAAAACTGGGTTCTAATCTCACTCATCTTCCTGCCAACTTTGTCTGCAGGCAAATTACCTAACCTCTCTAAGCCTCATTGTCTCCATTTGTTAAAGGGGAATCAAAGTACTTCCTTTGTAGGGATGTTGTGGGGATTGAATGACAAAGTAAACACAAGGCATTGCATGACCCAAAAGGTAGCTGCTGCTAAAATAATCACAAACATGACTTCCGGCCAAACTGAAACTTGCACTGGCCCTGCCAGGGCTTCCCTGGTGGCTTAAGGGTAAAGAATCCACCTGCTAATGCAGGAGACCTGGGTTCAATCCCTGGGTCCTGGGTCAGGAAGATCCCCTGGAGAAGGAAATGGCAACCCACTCCAGTGTTCTTGACTGGGAAATCCCATGGACAGAGGAGCCTAACAGGCACAGTCCATAGGGTCACAGAGAGTCAGACATGGCTGAGCACACACACACTGGCCCCGCCATGCAGAGGCAGGACCTATTCTGTGGTCATGTTCCCGACAGGCTGAGTGCTGGTGGTTTCACACCAGTCTGTTCCTGGGGAAGACCCACAAGCACACAAGTGCGCGTAAGCACACGAGCACCCCTTGTTAGCTCTGCTCCAGAAGTTTTCCTTCTTGCCAACATCTTTGGGTTTCTGGCCAAAACTTCCAGCAACAGTCTCCAGTTCCATTTCTTTTTACCAGTTGGAAGGATAACTTTGTGAAAACAAGGGCAAAATGCACAGGACTGGAGGGCCTCCAGTCTTCTCCCTGCATAAGAAAATCAGGCTTATCCAGAAGGGTCAGGTTCCTCTGCAGGTCTAGGGCCACCCTTCTGGGCTCTCCCATCTTTCCTTCAGTAGTGAAGGAACTCTGCTTTCTAAACCACACTCAACCTACAGCCTTTCTTCAGTGGAAAATCCTTCTGTGTCCTAGAACTCTGCCTCACCTCTCAGAACCTTCAAGAATTCTGATGTACTTGACCCCAGTGCTAGGAGAGAGGCCACCATGCTGTCTTGGAACTGATGGTGAAGTTTAAACTCTACCATCTTTGTGACTCCTTTGTGAAGTTTGTGTCTAGTGGACCCTGAGGTGTGCTTGGATCTGAGTGCAATCGTTGTCTTCTTCATGTCGGTAGCCCTCTGAGTCTTTGAGATAGAGACTGGCCGTTTTATTGGCAACTCCCTGTATACCCATGTACTCTCCCCACATCCCCTAGGATAATGCAGAGGCTTCTGTAAAATGCTACAGAGAGCAGGGCTTAGGGAAAATATTCAACCAAAAGCTCACCCACTGAGATTGTCTGCAACTGGACAGCACTAGTCTCTGGGCTTAAAATGAGGGAAACTCTTTATGGGGCAGATGCTGTAAGCATCCGGATTCCAGGGCCTCCTGACTCAGGGGTGTAGTTGAATCAGGCCAGACTTATAAGACAAGAGAGTCTGAGTCCATCTTCCCCATCAGCTCCCTTTGTGATTCTAAATATAATAATAATTTCAGTACCCAGGTACTAAGCACTTGCTCTGTACCAGGTACCATGAAGTTTGCTTGATCTGGGGTTCTCACAATAGGTCTTACAGGCAGATGTTATAATCCCTCATCTCACAGAGGAGAAAACCGAGGCTCTGACACAAGTAAGTAGCTAGCTAGATAGTAAGTGATGGAACCAGGATTTGAACTCTAGATGGACTCTATCCACTGCTGGGCGCGCACTTTTCCTGACTCCATTTTTCCCACCTGTAAAAAGACAGATCTGGATAGTGTGTAATCTCCTGTCACCTCTGAATGAGTCCTTCTTTGGGGACCACAGTAGGACCCATGAACCTCTGAATGCACATATAGACAGTGTTTGAAGAAGGCTAGAAAGGAGAGATTCTACTTTGTTTTGTAACATCAGCTTTTCAGAGCAGAGGAGCATGAAACCCTGCATGGGGCTGTTTCCTAGCTTCCGTTTACAAATGAGTTTGAAGAAAGCAAAGTTAATGAAGCAACTCAGCTACGACCGAGATGCAGCAGGAAGCCATCAAGTCCGGGACCATGGGATGGTTGCCATGACACTCTGGAGCAAACACCCTGTTCAACGTCTATGATAATGTCCTCCCTTGATTGATGGCAGGTTACCTCTGTTTTCTTGTAAGCAAATGTGATAATAATATTAAGCAATTACAAGTAATGTCCCCCAGCTGCTTCTCCCCCGCCTTCGAATATTATTTTAGATTTGCCAAAATAATAGCAAACCTATTTGGAAGAACAGGGAGAAAGCTGTACCTTATTCTCCAAAGAAAAAAGGATGATGAGCTTCAGATAGTCAAAGACACGGCCACCCTGTAGTCAGGCCAAGACTTTCAAAGATCCATTTGCACTTAGGAGAGGCTTATGGGATGAACTCTTCAAACATGCAACTAAAGGCACAGTCAAGAGTGAGGAAAGCTGACGAGGTGGGTGTTCTGTCAGCTCCAAGGTTAGAACACAACTCTTCCACCAAAGTATTGCTGTCTGATTCTCACAAAGCTACAGCCCAGCTAAATCCAGCAAATATTTATCAAGTGCTTATGTGGACAAAGCAATAATCTGCTGTGGGGAATGCAATCACACACACACACACACACACACACACACACACACACACACACACCGCACAGGGAGGGAACACGTATCCTGTTATCTCCAAGTTCTCAGGCTGGTCCAGGGAGGACATGCAAACATTAGTCAATAAGTCTGATTGATACAAGGAGAAATGTGATAAACAGGACAACAGGGGGCTGGATATGGTACAATAGAAGCAAACAAGAAGCGGAGATGAATTTGGACTTGCTTTAATTTATGGAACTGATTGCAGAGCAGCACTTGATAATCTGGCCTGGATGAGTCTGTTTATCCAGTGTTTTTTATCCTGGTAACTGGGGAACCTCCATCTATCACCCAGTGGTCCAAGTCAGAAATGAGGGGTCTTCCTTAAGACTATCTTCTCCCTCATCCCTTATGTCCTCAAACACCACCAAGTCCTGTTCACTTTTACCTGCTAAACTTTTCTCCATTTTTTCCCAACTCCACTAGCACAACCTTGGCTACAAAATGACCACCAGCGGCAGCTGGGTCAATAGGCACCCTTGTTTATCTCCAAAAATACATCCTTTCCTTCTGTCTGTTTGGGCAGCTTTGGACATGAGCCAGAGAAATGCCCCAAGGTGGCAGAATAATCTGAATCACCATGTGGGACAGGGGGTGGTGTGGCTATTGAAATGAAGTGGGTTTTATGGGTGGTGCTAGTGGTAAAGAATCCACCTGCCAGTACAGGAGACATAGAGACATGGGCTTGCTCCCTGGGTCAGGAAGATCCCCTGCAGTAGGAAATGGAAACCCACTCCCGTATTCTTGCCTTGAAAATCCCATGGACGGAGAAGCATGGAGGGCTACAGTCCAGGGGGTCACAAAGAGCTGGACACAAATGAGCACACACACTTTGAGGGTATAGGAAGAACAAAGAGGATAATGGTTGTGGGGGGCAAGAAACTGATAGTAATTTGCCTCAGGGAAAAGCACCATAGGAGAATACATCATAATTAGTAATGTTCCATATTACATATTTATTGTAGCCCTTGGGCTTCCAGGTACTAGAGAAACATGTTGTTGTTTATTCACTGGAAAGTATTTGAGTGGCAAGCACTAGAGAACCAACAATGAACAGAAAAGGAACAGAGCTCCTTCCCTCACTGCGCTTGAAGTCTAAAGGGAAGGGCGGACACTAATGCCACGGTCACATAATGAGAGAGCACAGCCCTGCTCCGAGGAGGAGACCCATGGGTACCGCAGGAGTCTCAGAAGTGAAGCGGATGCCATGAGGGAGTCAGAAAGGCTGCCCTGGAGAGCTGAGACCAGACCAGGGAGGTAGTAGTGAGAGCAGTCAGCCAGTGGTAGAGGCTGACCCACAGCCGGGAGCGGGAGGAGCAGGGAGCGCCATAGTCTGGATGTGAATGCTGAGCCACTGTACTGACCAGTGATGGCTCATGCCTGACCTCTGGACTTCGTGTTCTGTGAGTTCATCCATTTGCCTTTGATTTCAGCTGGTCTGAGTTAGAGTCTGTTACTTGCAACCCAAAGCAAAATAACTGATGCTGATCCCACTGCTCTGTGAGGTAGAGGGGAGGCCTCACCACACACTGGGGAAGCTGAAGATGGAGAAGGTTTTAGAGCTAGAGGTCCTAGACAGGCTAGAGGTCCATGACAGGCTAGAGGTCCTGTCATGTAGCCTCTAAGAGGATGGCTTCTGAAGCCAAACCACCCAGATCCATATCCTGGCTTTCGAACCATGTCCTCTCTCTGCTTCAATGTTCTCATCTGTATAAGAGGATGATGACAGTATCTGTCTCTCCTTCTAAGACCCTTCACAGTTGGACCAATTACCAACATTTTTGTGTTTTAGCTCAGAACCATCTTTCCTGTGTCCTTTGCTGCATCCCAAGTGGATCACTCACTGCTCTCTCACATGCCTGTGTTTATCTCTGCTATGTTACTGCTCGTGACATTTTCTCTCCCTGGCGTAACTTTGGCCCACCTCTTACTGAAATTCAACCCATCCTCCAAATACTAATTAGAATTCCATCTTCTAGGTGAAAGCCTCCTTCAATCACCCCCTCCCCCAGCTATCCCCACTGCCTCTGAGCCCACTTTTAGAGGTTGGACTACTTTTCCTATCACTTCTTATCTTTTGCTTTCTTAGAGAGTGATAAGCACTTGTGATTCTTCCCTCTACTCGAATGTGACATTATTGAGGGCAAAGGCTGTTTGTATAGTCATTGTATTCCAAGAATTCTAGGGACTCAAATCTGATGCAAATTTTGATTATGTTTTCCCTGTAAAAATAGAATACATTTGCTGGTTGGCACATGACTTTGAATATGGTAGTTGAGCAAATCTAGGGTCTAAGGTTTTCTACCTCCCAATACATTACACAGATGGGTCTCTTAGTTGTGTGATGAGAAAATGCCCATGATAACTGTAGATCGTAAGCACTAGAGACATGCCAATGCAGAGATATTGTGGCTTCAGTTCCACATTACCACAACAAACTGAATACTCCTATAAAGCAAATCACATGACTTTTTTGGTTTCCCAGTGCATGTAAAAGTTATGTCTACACTCTACTGTGCAATAAAACTATGTCTAAAGAAACAATGTACACACCTTAATTAAGAAACCCTTTCTAGCTAAAAACTGTTAGCCATCAACTGAGCCTTCAGTGAGGTGTGGTGACATCAAAGATCCCAGGTCAACAAATGTAATAATAAGAAAAAGTTTGAAATATTGGGAGAATTACCAAGATTGGACAGAGTAACACAAAGTGAGAAAATGTTCTTAGAAAAATGGTGCCAGTAGACTTCCCCAATGCAGGGTTGCCTCAAACCTTTGCTTTGCCAAAAAAGAAAAAAGAAAAGAATGCAATGAAACAAAGCACAATAAAATGAGATCTGTCTATATATGCATATCATTTGCTGCCATCATCACTACCACAATCATCATCACCATCATCACTACCATCACCATCACCACCACCACATCATCACCACTATCACCATCACCATATCATCATCACTGTCATCACTACCATCATCACCATCACCATTATCATCATCTTCGTCACCATCAATGCTCTCGGGCCTGACACCATCTCCAGTGTGATAGCTCTCCTTTAACCTCATTTAACCTCACCTGTCCTGGATTCCCTGTGTTTGGGTTGTGAGAGTCGGAAAGATGATGAATGTGAAAAAGTGCCAGGTGCATACATGGAAGGAACACTGCTTGTTGTCAGGCTAAGAAAATTAGCTTCCTTTGCAAGTCTGTACATCCACAGTACAATTCTGTCCCTCAGATAACATGTCTCCAGCCCCTACCCCCTCTTTGAACCTATGCCTTGCCTCGCATGGATGAAACTTTCCATTGATATATACTACACCCCAATAGCCTTTCATCTTTCTCTCTCTTTCCACCATTGTGAATGGGAATGAAGCATCTTATTACAGTCTATCTAGTTAATAATTCAAAGAACCAAAGCACAGAGACACTTTTCCCTTTGATCATTTGACTTAAATCAGGAAAAGACCAAACAAAAACAGTTCCTCTGAGAGGCTCAGGATTGCTTACTGATTAAAAATCACCCATAATTTATAATAATACCATTACTGCTCCCTGATATACATGAATGGTTGAAGCAATTTGGAATCAGCAATTGCAAAACCAGCTAAAGGTCGCAGAGAATGTCAATACAACAGTGGGATTAGCACTAACTTTAGGGAGCTCCCAGCTAAGAAAGAGATTTCCTGGGCAGCCCATCTGCTAGGCAGGACACCAGCCCCTAGAAACAGAGGAATCTGCCTGCAGGCTGCCAACCTGAAAAGGAAGACCCCTTCTCACCCATCAGCCAGCGGAGCCATGCATGCATCATCCTGGGCTGAGCTGACCTGTTCCCACTCCTTTATCTTTCAGGGTTGCTGGGAAATATCTGAAGCACAAGACAGGAAGTCTTATTGTTGGGTGATATTACCAACTTTAATTAACATGAAACAACAAAAAGTCAGTGGTTGGTCTCTGAAGTCTACAAACCTCATTGCCCACATGCTGCCAGATTTTCCATCACCTAGCTGTGGGCACCTGGCTGAAGCTTTGGGTAGATGATCCTTCCAGCTTCTTCCATGTTGCAGCATGCCCTCTCGGTTCTCCTGGTTCCTCAGAGCTGTCCTCCCCACAAGCCTCCCTGGCCTGTGGTCCTACAGTTGGATTCAGGCTGCTTCCATGCCTTGTGGACCCACTATGCTTCTTCCCCAATCCTAGATTTCCTCTCGGGAACCCATAGCAATTGCCACAGATGAAGGGAACACATCTTTTGCTGCCACGGCACTTTCTCCCCAACCCCAGATGTCTGCCATTCTTGTCTTTACTATATTCAGAGATCTCTGTTTTCTACCACCTGGAAACTTTTGTCTGTCTCACCACCGTCAATATTATTAGGTGTTTCTCCTTAGAGGTCATTGCATTGTTTGGTGGCATTGCTAAGTTCCACCTAACACAGGACATGTACTGTAGCTTCTCATTCACACTTGAAAAACAATGTGATGATCACATACCTAAATATTTGTATATAAGCTACACAACTTAGGCATTAGCATTGAAACTTACCTTCCAGTATCCATCTGTAGGTATGTGTATGTTTATTTGACATAGGAAATAAAGCTTTATATACTTATCTCAAAACTCCTAACACCAGACTCCAAGAAGGCTTTGAAATCTGTTTAGCCTGGGATCAAGCCTCTGTAATTCCTAAATTCTCCAAGGGGACATTCCAGTTAGATCCTGGGTTGAAGCTCAAGCTTTGGTCTGAGGTTAACATGCCTGGGTGGAATCTAGCATCTCTGGCTTGTATGCTGAGAGGCGCAGTACTGCTGTTCTTTTGGAAAAGGTTAACTGCACCAGACAGGGTTAAATTCTCACATGCCGTCTCCGTGGTTCTCCTATAATTGGCCCTGTTACACCATAAGCACTGAACTGTAGCATTTGTAACATGGAGTTGAACCACACAAATCCCCTAATTATACATTTGCTAGAACAAAGGAAACAGTGAATTGCAGCGTTCACAAATCTCTTCTCTAATTATGCCACACCCCAAACACCAGGGCTGGCCAAACCACCAGAGGGAGGAGAGGGTAAGGTGATGTGGAAGTGCTGAGGGACCCCCAGAGTGAATCAGTCAGATTCAGGGAAAAGGAAAGAGAAACTTTTGGATGCTTCATTAGTTTATCCAAGTGACTGCCCTCCCACCACCCTGTTGTATCTTCCATCTGGTGTCTCTCCTGGGTCACCCTGTTTCAGTGCTCTGCCTTGATGATGGAATCCAGTTAAGGTGTGACCGTCTTGGAGACTATTGGAAAAGACAGAGACCTAACCCATGGACGAAATAGACAGAGTAACTTAGTTAAGTGTCTGTGGCTCAGCAGTGTGACTGCTCTGGCTCCCGTGTCAAATGTCTGAGGCTTTCATCTGAAGATTCTCATCCACTTGCCAGGCCATTACAAGAAATTTGGGCATAGATGAAAATATACTTTAAAATCTTGGCTCAGGAGAGAGAGACACACAGGACACCAGACCATTGGGTGGAGGGGGGTCATTTTCTCCATATCTCTGACCCAGGAAATCTGGTTCCTCCTGTCCTGCAAGGGTGGTAGCATGCAGTCAGGGCTGGGAGCTGGGTTTCAGATTCATGGACCTCTATCCTGCACTGTGACCACAGCTAAGGCCTCTTCACTCTGGAAAAAAACACCCCACCTCTGTAATCTCATCCCAAGGCCCTGGCTCTGCTGGCTATCATCCTGTGAGCTGCAGTCACACAGGCACTTTCCAATTTCTTTTCCCTGACCAGTGGGGCAGAAAATTCACATACACACAGTCAGATGGGAGTTCTCATGGAGCAACGCTTGCCTTTCTAAGGTGTCAACCAACCAGATCAAGAAATATTGAGGGAAAAGACAGCGGAGTGTGTGCTGAAGATGGAAAGGCTGCCAGGGTTTTGTGGGAGCAGATGTCAGGCAGCTTCCACCTCCTGATGTCTTTGACCCTTTGAGATCTTTGACCCTCTGACCCATGGGCACCTGGGACTCTGTGAGGCTCTCATCATGGAAAGAGGAGGGAGAATGAGGCAGAGACCTCTGGTATTGTGGACTGAATGTCCAAGTCCTCAAATTCCTGTGTTGAAGCCCTCCTCCCCATCATGATGGGCTCTGGACATGGGGTCCTTGGGAGATGGTTAGGGCTTCCCTAGTGGCCCACATTGTAAGCGTCTGCATTCAAAGTGGGAGACCAGGTTCAATCCCTAGGTCAGGAAGATCTCCTGGAGAAGGAAATGGCAACCCACTCCAGTATTCTTGCTTGGGAAATCCCATGGACAGAGGAGCCTGGTAGGCTACAGTTTATGGGGTCGCAAAGAGTCAGACACGATTGAGGACTTCACTTACTTACTTATTTAGGCTTATATTATTAGGTCATGGGGCTTCCCAAGTGGCGCTAGTAGTAAAGAACATGCCTGCCAATGCAGGACATGTAAGAGACACAGGTTCGATCCCTGGGTTGGGAAGATCCCTTGGAGGAGGGCATTGCTACCCACTCTAGTATTCTTGCCTGGAGAATCCCATGGACAGAGGAGCCTGGCAGGCTACAGTCCATGGGATTGCAGAGTTGGACACAACTGAAGCGACTTCACACATATGCCATGTTAGGTCATGAGGGGGTTCTCATGGTGGGGATAGCACCCTTTAAAAGGAAGAGACACAAAATATCTCTGAATCTCTCTTTTTCCCTGCATGCACACCTCACAGAAAGGTCAGGTGAGAACACAGCAAGAGAGCAACCACCTGTAAACCAGGACTGGTGCTGAATCTGCTTGCACCTTGACTTTGGACCTCCCAGCTCCCAGAACTGTGAGAAATGAAGTCTGTTGTTGAAATCACTGGGTCCATGATAATGTGTTATAACAGCCCTAACTGAGTAAGACAACTGGGTCTTGAGTATATTCCACCATCCCTCCATTTTTCTCCTTTAAAACATTTCATTTGATGTTGGGAGCTTTCCTTGCAGGAAATGGACACACCATGGCAATCACAGGAAGCCACAAGAGAGACACATCACCAGCCCAGTCCTGCCTGTGACTCACAGTGTGAATGTGAGTCACAGTATGAGTGGAAGGAAACCAGTTTTATTCTGCCACAGGCATGGTCTGTACTCACTGGGACCTGCCAAATAGGGGTTGAGCCCCTACTGTGGTTTCCAGTTGATTCAACAACTGTGTTTTTCTTTTTAATCAAAGTACAGTTGATTTACAATGTTTCACGTGTACATCAAAGTGATTCGGACTTCCCTGGTGGTCTAGCTGGTGAAGAATCCGTCAGCAATGCGGGAGACCTGGGTTTGATCCCTGGGTTGGGAAGATCCCCTGGAGAAGGGAAAGGCTACCCACTCCAGTATTCTGACCTGGAGAATTCCATGGACTGTATAGTCCATGGGATCACAAAGAGTCAGACACAACCAAACGACTTTCACTTCACTTTCAAAGTGATTCAGTTACATCTATCTTGTTATAGATGTATAAATTCATTTTCAGATTCGTTTCCTTTATAGGTTATTACAAGATACCGAATACAGTTCCTTGTGCTCTATAGTGGGTCCTTGACGACAACAACTGTATTTTTCTGTACCATCAGAATTCTAAAGAGAGGGCAGGATCCTGATCATCTAATTTACGAATAGCTAGTCCTGTCTTATCTTGTGCCTTTGTCAGGAATATCAGGATAAGAAGGAGAAAAAACCTCAGTGAATTCTGACCAAACTTTCAAGGATTTGGCTCAATAATTTGACTGTGGAAGGAACAAGTGATTTCAATTCAACCTAAGATAGAATCTATTGATGTTAAATTAATAGGAAAGAAAGGTATCTTGCTAAGAGGTTCTTGGGGCATGGCTAGTTGGGGCCAGATAAAAGCATTTTGTAGAAGTCTCTAGGCTTTTAAATATGAAGATGTCATATGAAAACTGAGTGAATAATTGAGTTCAATTTGAGGTGCCAAAGTGATGTTGGAGAATGTAAAAGTCAGGCAGGCATTTGGCTATATGTTTTAAAAGCATCCATGGGTCCCTGATGCCTCAGCAGTTGGTCTCTGAGACCGAGTGAGAAGCTTGGCCATCTCAACAAGAAACATGACCATGGACCACGCGAGGAGAGTACCACGGCCGTGGCTGGGGACTGCCTGAGCCAACAGGATCCCATCAGTGGCAGCTGAGGCCCAGCTGGCAGGTGTCGTGGTCCTTCTCTGGTTGAAGAAGGAAGGACACAGCTCTTCTGGGGACCCACTCCCTTCTGTGTGCAGTATCCTGCCTGGAGAGGTGGGCACATAATCCTCTTCTCATCTAGGGCACTTTTTACCCACTTGGAGAATGGGAGGTGACTTGAAAGCATGCTTACTCACTGTTCATATCTTGTGATTTTGTACTCTCTGAATAAAGTCCACCATTTAGAGGACAGAGGGCCTCCCTCTTTCTCTACTTCTAGAATTAATAGTTTGTCCCACATATGGTGAATTCAGATGGGAAAATAATTTTAGGAGCAGTAGTGATGGGCAGAGAGAGGAGGAAATGCTAAAGGAGATGCTAAGGAGCATCTGACATGATCTGAGTCTTGGGACAGGCTGATTTCTTCTATTTGTTGTGAGAACTAGCAAATTTGGGTTTCCCAGGTGGCACTAGTGGAAGAGGACTCACTTGCCAGTGCAGGAGACATAAGAGATGTGGGTTTGATCCCTGGGTCAGGAAGATACCTTGGAGGAGGGCATGGCAACCCACTTTAGTATTCTAGCCTGGAGAATCCCATGGACAGAGGAGCCTGGAGAGCTATAGTCTATAGGGTCACAAAGAATTGGCCATGACTGAGGTGACTTAGTACAAATGCATGAGCTAGCAAATTGAGAACCACAGCTGTAATTTATCTTTTGATAATTTCTACATGACCTCCAATAAAAGAAGACTAACTTAGTCTTTGGTTTCCTTTGACTCTTTTTCCTTTGTTTTCTTTCTTTGTTCCTTTTCTGCTATAAATTATGTCTTTTGCAAGATGTCTTTAACTGTTTTGATTTCAATGAGCCTTAGAAAGCATACATAGATGGGTGGGTGGGTGGATGGATGAATGGATGGACAATCAGAGAAAGAGAAAGAGAAATGAGGTGGAGAGAGTGATGGAGACTAAGGCAATAGGGGAAAAATATTCACTACCCTTGTCTGGCTGTTGATGAAGGAGACTTAAAAAATAGGATTACTGAGGATGAGGATGAGACTAAGTTTAGAAATGCACGGTAACAAACCCTATCATGTCAAGTGTCTGAATACAATGCCCTTGACAACTACACTGAAGGGAAACAAAAGAGTTTGTGAGGCACTATTTTGTTTTAGGTCTAGAGGCAGCAGAGGTAACCTGCCATTCTATTTCCATAATATTTTCATAGAAAAAAAATTTAAATAAGAAAGCAAGCACTCAGTACAAAAGCAGCGTTGAACTGAAAAGTCAGCTTCCTGATTTACTTTTTCAAGTGCTCAGAGGTACAGGATCATGAGATGAATTCTAAATATTCGACCCATTGAGAACACACGCTGTGGCCTCCCTAGCTTGGTTTCCCATTTTCAGGGGTTGCCCTGGTCCTCTCACTGCCCTCTCTAACCAGGTTGCTCAAACTTCTCCTATCATCTTGTTAACGTATCTAGGAAACGTAGGTTTTAAGTGTTCATAACTAGGTTTATGCATTCCGCAGATGAGTAAGAGAGAAATTCAGGCACTGCCACGAAGTCCCATGCTTGCACGTAGCTTGCCCTCTCCCTACAGACAGCACCCCCACGCTCTCACTGCCCCCTTGATTACTGGCGCTTACTGATTATTCCAACTCAACAAAAACCATCCATTCGTGACGTGAAGCCCCCAGGTCCTGCTATCCTGACCTCCCCAAAACCAGCGCACGTGGAGGAATTTTCTTTAGGTGATTCCTACAAGGAGGATCTTATAACTTCTGCTTTTTCTTCCACTGGAATGGGAAGAGTATAATTTGACTCTGAAGTCATTAAAAATTATCTTTCTCTACCGGAATACCGTCCCCAGCGGAAAGATACCTTTTGACTCTGAAGCCAGATTTGTAGTCTACAAGCAAGCACATTGGGCTATTTGAGCTGAGCTTTAAATTCTTCTTGGGAACTTGTGTGTTTTGAAGCTATGACAAGTGACAAAAAGCTGTTGGGTTTGACTGAATGAAATCTTTGAGTTGGTTTGGCACCTTTCTCTCTTTCCTTCTCTCGCGTTGAAATACCCACCTTTTGAATTTTCCCCTGAGACTTGAGAGCCATCGGTACACACTGACTTTGACGTTACGAAGTTGTTTGCCTAATATGATTGAAGTGATTGAAGCTGAGAGGAGATGAGTAGGGAGGTTTGAAAAGAATTCATGCCACGTAGCCCAGGAAAACCTGCTCTCACTGAATAGAAACACCTCTAAGACGCAGTTTCCAGCTCTTCTCCATCCTAGGCCCTTCCCCGCCAGCTTCCTCGCCTACCCCGATTATCCCTCTGCTCAATAGCTGCCACCTGCTTATATATTTTTCCACCTCTGAATATGAAAGGCTGTTCTGCTGCCCTCCTTCTCTGTTCCCTAGTTTCATTTTCATCCTCCCTGAACCTATTTCATTCCTGCCTCTTTTCCTTCTCTTACAGGATTATTTAAGCCCCAAGTGCTTTTTCACTGGGGAGAATTTTGGGGTTGAGCACATCAAAATCTTTAAGCCTTTATTGATTTTGTTAACAAAATTACTTCTGTTTTTATGTTTTGGTCCTCTGGACAGGAGATGTGTGGGAATAGCTCCCCAACCAGGGATAGAATCTGCATCCCCTGCATTTGAAGCTGAAGTCTTAACTACTGGACCACCTGGGAAGTCCCACAGCAAAATCTTTGAACAGAGTTGTCCTGCACTCACTCTGCTGGTAAGCAAGTGTGGACAGGCTCCTCATAATATGAAGCTATTGTTAGACAGAATGACCATTTCAGCATCCCAGCAGGTAAGCTGAGAGACCAAAAGCTGACCAACATATTTACTGAATGGAAATGGAAAATGGGTCATTGAGTTTTCAACTAACTCTGGATGCTGAATGAATCAAGAATAAGCTTGTTTAAGAAACAGATTCATAAACCTACAGAATAGACGGGTGGTTGCCAACGCAGTGGGACTTGGGGGAGGGATGGAGAAGGAGGTTGGGGTTAGAAGCTGTAAGCTGCTATATGTGGAATGGATAAGCAATAAGGTCTAATTGTATAGCACAGGGAAATATTCAGTATCCTATGATAAACCATAATGGAAAGGAATTTAAAAAATAATGCATAGATACGTATAATTGAATCATTTTGCCATACAGCAGAAACTAACACAATATTATAAATCAACTAAACTTCAATTTTAGAAAGTCAAGTATTAAGCAAAGAAATGTATTTGGAATTGCTTTTATAAACATTGGGCTGATTTCTACATGAAGAAAAGATTTGGAAGAAATTGATGTGGTAAAGTTATGGCAAGATTGCAGATAAGAAATAGAAATAACAGTCTGGACAAGATTAGTAGTTTAAATTAAACATAGACCTGTGTCAGTCTCAACACATCCAAAAACAAATTCATTTCTTCTATCCTAAATTATCTTTTCCTGTGTTTATCATCTCAGTGAAAGGAAATGATAAACTAAATAAAGAAAAATCTTGTTTATTCATTCACAAATTTTCTACATGTCTCACTGAGTGTTCATTGTTGGTGACACCAAGGTGTCATGCCTTTTCTGTACATGCCTTTTTCTGTACAATATGGTGGATAGGATGAAGCAGATGAATCCAACTGTGTCTTGTGAAAAAGACTCTCCACAGCCTTTTAAGTGGCTCATCTTTCTCCCTAAGATAATGATCTTGTACTGGTAATGCAGTAAATGTTTTATGACAATGATAGCAAAATAAATAAATTCAATCTGCTTCATTATCTTCTTAATGCTGCTGGGACAAGGGACCAGGAGAAAGTTGGAAGCTTAGTAATTTTAATCTTTCTACCAGCATCCATGACATTCAGCTAATACAACTGCTTCTTGTTAAAATACTGAAACACAAAATGGCAAGTGACTGACCAGCACTCCTCCAAGGACAGCAGAGACTCAGTCATAAAGGGCAATGGGAGGCTGTTACAGTTCATCCCAAAAGGACATCTCTCCAAAGGGGCTAGCCTGCGGGCAGAGACTGGTAAGATGTACACACTTCAGGGAGAGGGGAGAATTCAAGCAGACAGAGACTGGACATGTTTTCTAAGCTAAAGAGATGGTGGTGATCTGATATTTTATCAGAAACCAGGTATGGGTAGACAAGGACCTTTAAATGTCTCCACTCAGAAGATGCAAGGGAAAGTACAAGTATTTTTGAGCTCCCAGTACATGCCAGCCACTGCAGAAACCACTGCAGGAACTGCACTTTACAGCACCTGCGAGGAAAGCATTTTTATCATCATTTGACAAGTAAGAAAAAGAGGTCCAGAGAGCAGGGCACCTAAGCATCTTCACCAAAGCATCCTGTACTACCTATTCAACTTCATCTCTCACCACCTTCTGCCTGTTCTCATGTCGGAGACTCATCTTGAAACACACAGAGTGTCTTCTCTCTGCTCTGCCTTTGCCCAGGTTGTGACTGTTAATTTTATGTGTCACCTTGATTGGCCCACAGGGTACCCAGATATTTGGTCAAACATTATTCCAGGTGTGACTGTGAAAGTGTTTTTGGATGAAATTAACATCTAAATGGGTACACTGAGTAAAGCAGATTGCCCTCCCCCTGTGGGTGGGCCTCATCCAAACAGCAGAAAGCATGGATAGAACAAAGGGCTGACCCTGCTCGGAGTAAGAGGGAATTATTCCTGGTTGAGTCCCTTCAAACTGGGACATGGGATTTTTTTCCTGCTTTCAGACTAGAACTGAACACTGGCTCTCCCTGAGTCTCACATCTGCCAGTCTTTGGACTGGAACTGTATGACTCTACTGAGGCTAGAGCTCACTGACTCACTCTGCAGATCGTGGGACTTGCTTTCCATAACCACATGAGCCAATTCCTTACAATACATCCCTTTACATATATATAAAGAGTGTGTATGTGTGTGTGTTTATGTGTGTGCATGTGAGCCTGGTGGGATACAGTTCACGGGGTTGCAAAGAGTCGGACCTGACTGAGCATGATGCATGATGTGCACATGTATACACACATCCTATTGGTTTTGTTTCCCTGGAGAACTCTGACTAATACAGGATCTATTCCTCTTGCCCAGAATGCCTTCTTCCACACCTCCATCTCCATCTCCTCCACCTACCGAAATTCTATTTCTCCTTCAAGTGCACCTCAGAGGTTACCCTTCCTGTAACACCTCCCTTGATGATCACCCCAGCTCTCTCCACCCCACTCCCGGGCAAGATGAATTGCTTCCTCTCTCTACACTTTCATATCAGGGTTGGTTGCTTCCACTTTATTTCCTCCAGTGCTTCTCACGATGTGGTCTTTCTGGTTTAGCATTTGGGGTGTGTGTGTGTGATCCTCAATATGACAAATTCCTTGTGTCATAAGGAAACCTCTGATGCCTGGCATAGTGACAGAATTCAACAAACATCGGTTGACTGAAAAATCTCATTTCCCCTGAAGGATCACAAAATGTACATTTGTTCTAATAGGCTCTGTTTTCACAAAGGAAGGTTTATTAAAAAAAAAAACAGAGTTTGGGTGCTAGCTTTTATTAATATTAGGATCAATAATATATAGGGAAAGCTCTTTCTTATAGAGGGAGACATGACAAAGAACTTTTTGGAAAGACAGTCTTTTAAACAAAGGTGCTACTAACAGGAAAGATGTTTTTGTCAGAAAGTTCCAGCATTCCCATTGTTAACCCCTTTGGTATGCCCCCTCTCTGTCTAGTAGTAATGGTTATTCAAGAAGTGTGTATCATTTATACACGTGATCTGGTGACATCCTCTAAATTGTTGAGCACAGATTTTCTAAGTAAAGTGTACTCTCTGCTATTAAGGGAAACTGTCAGGCAATTTAAGCAGAAAATATGACCTTGTAAAATGCTGACCCTTCAGAAGCTGTAATCTCATGATGACTGCTTTTTAGAGAACAAATACTGTCAAAAATCTATCCTGTGCCCTAAGAGAATTAAGAGAAGCAGTAACACTGAGATGAGCACCCTTAACTGGAAATCTGGTTCTAGGATGTGGATTATGAGTTTGCATCCAATAAACTCTCCAAAACTAACATTTGCTTCATGACTAGCATTGGGACTTTCCAACCTGGAAGAGCCTCTGAGTGATAATATAACCCAACAGTCTCCTTTCCAGATGAGAGAAAATGAGAACAGATTATAGGGAAGTACCTAAAGCCAGACAATATTTTAATGGGTAGAATTAAAGCCTGAGCCTCCTAGACATCTGAGTTTGGATCTTCCTGCCGTTCCTGGCTGCCAAAGTAAATGTTGTTAGTGTAATAAAAATGGGACACAAAGGTCATGTGTATGTATCATTTTCACTTAATGAGAACAAAGGGTGAGGGCATAGAAGAGCCGGAGTAAACTGTTAAAACTGAAAAGATGTGGAAGTTTGGGTGACAAAGAAGTGGAAGAGAAGACCCCTACATGCTACTGGGGGGGGGGATTTAAGGGCTCCCCCAAAGTCCTCCCCATCTGCTGGCTAATATTCAAAGTTTCTTCCTTGGAAGTTCATTCATTTGACTTTAGCTTGTCTACATGCAAATCAGCATTACTCCTG
This sequence comes from Muntiacus reevesi, assembly GCF_963930625.1. Taxonomy (NCBI): domain Eukaryota; kingdom Metazoa; phylum Chordata; class Mammalia; order Artiodactyla; family Cervidae; genus Muntiacus; species Muntiacus reevesi. Next base: position 28,249,945 of record NC_089250.1, read on the forward strand.
AGAGCTACAGCACTTGGTCACATGGTTACAAGTGCCTTAAGAGAACAAGGATGGGGACTCCCCTGGGAACTGATTCTGAGGGTGTAGGAGAGTCTAACAACCCAACAGGATTCCTTCTTATTTCTCTTGCTCCTTTTTAGTCTCTGATGTGTTTAGGTGAGTATTTCAAATAGTACCAATAATTATCTTTGCTCGGCATCACACACAATTTACACTGCCCAAATTGAAAAGTACAAAACCTTGATGGGTTTCTGCTCTAAACCATCTCCCTGGCAGTAAATGTGTCTTTATAGCACTTTTTCTATCTGCAGTCGGCAGCCTTATCATGTTTGGTAATTGTCTCAGCACAATTTGCGTCACTCACAAGGGTATTATCATGCTGGGTTGCCATGTGGGAATTTGTTCTGATAGATGGCATGGCCATCTTGAGCCTGAAAGACAGAGGATGATTTCTAAAGCCTTGGGTCAAACAGGGAAGTAGCCTTGTAATGAGAAAAACCTAAACTGCTTCAAACCCCACTTGGTTCTGGGGTTGGGTGGTAAGCCTGATGAATGGGGTGCTTGCTGCAGAGAAGGATGTGGTTTTAAGAGAAATTCTGGAGACGGCAATCACGGGGTTGAGACAAAGACATGGAAACCCACACGTGCTCTCTCCTTCACTAGTTAGGCTCCTCTAAACCCTCCAGGCCTCCACGTTCAGAGTCCATCCTTGTGTCCTTACTGGGCCTGCATTGCCCAGCTGTAGCAAAAATCCTGTCAAGGTGGTTTAGAATTCCCATCCTAGACATCTGATCTGATTCCTCAGGTGATTCCTGCCTTCAGCAAGAATCCTATCAAGTCATTTTAGCCAGAATCCACTCTTACCTCTGAAGTTTCCTCTTAGCAATTTTCTATCCATGGACCCCCACCCCCGCTCCTTGGCTATAAATCCCCACTAGTCCATGCTGTATTCAGAATGGACCCTGTTCCATTTCCCCTGGGTCACTTTCCCCCCGTTTCAGTACTTCCTGGTTAAAACCTATTTTTACTGCTGTAACTACCATCCAGTTCTGGAAGGACAAACTCTTAGAACTGAAGGGTCCTTTGAAACCATCTAATGCTGCTCCTTTGTTTTACTGATGCCTGGAGAAACTGATGCCTGCCAGTGTTACTGGCAGGGAAGGGAAAGGAATCCAAAGTCCCTTCAAGGTTCATTTCTGGGGTGACCTGGAGACTGGTGTTACTGTGAACAGATATAAGCTTACACCGAAAGAGTAGACACATACATATAAGGGCAAGTGAAAGAAGCATAAATAGTACACATAAGGTGGGTGACAACCACAGAGGACTGCTAAGGAAGCACAAAAAGCTCAGGAAACTACAACTCTAAGCCTAATTCTACCACTGACTTATTGAGTGACTTTGGAAGAGTCACTTAATTAACCACCCCTAGATCTCACTGTTCCTTCTCTTCCCCATATGGAGATAATATATACAATTAACTAATGCTCACCAGTTTAAAAAATGCGTTCTACACACAGGCCACTGAGACGTTCAGTGTCTCATCCTCCCCCCGTTCAGGTTTGAGTGCTGCTCTTAAGATGCTGTCCCCAGGGTCGGGGTGGGGGTGTGTGTGCAGTGAGTCCCAGCAATAATAGCACCGACTCGCTCTGGGCGAGGCCCTGTGTTACACACACAAACAATTGAGACATTATGACCAGGATATTGTGCAGATTTTATTGTTACTTTAGTAGTTACATCTTCAAAAATTTTATTTTACTACTACAGGGTGAGGAAGTTGAGACACTGAGAGGTTAAGCGTCATGTCCAGGTCACAAAACTATTGACTGACAGAATGACTTGAACTTACACTGCTTAGGTCCAGAAGACAGGCTCTCAATCTCTCACTATGTTGCCCGAGAGGCAGAAACTATCTAAAAAAACTGGAAGTGTTGTTCACCTTCCTAAGAAGAAAAGACTAGGCTCTCTGACAAAGGTTTGGGAACACTTTCTTTTGGAAGAAAAGACTTATTCTGCACTGATAGGATAAAACCGGATCACTGGGCCTCAGCATGTGAAGGTAGACTTCAGACAAACCTTACAACATTTTTCTAACAATATAATCTGGAAATGAAATCATCGTCTCAGAAGGCTTAGTGGTTGACAGATCTGCTGGGTGCTGACCCTGTGACCCTAATCTAATGACTAAACGTCTCTGTATCAGTGTGGGGCTGGTAACAGGACCTACCTTATAAAACTAGTGTAAGGATTCAGTGAGCTCTCCATTGTTGCTGTTTAGTCACTAAGTCATGGCCACCTCTTTTGCACTCCCATGGACTGTAGCCCATCAGGCTCCTCTGTCCCTGGGATTTCCACGGACAAAAATACTGGAGTGGTTTGCCATTTCCTTCTCCAAGGAATCTTCCCAAGCCAAGGATCAAACCTGTGTCTCCTGCATTACAGGTGGATTCTTTACCACCAAACCACCAGGGGAGCCTGAGTTCTAGATGAAGAATGCTTAAAAGCTGACTCATGGCAAGTACAGGATAAATATTAGCTCTTCTCTTTGTCACCACTCTTCTACCATGTTGGATGTGGCAGCTAGATGATTCACAGAATGATATAGGAAGGAAAAGATTCCTACATAGTGTGGAAGGCAGTCAGGATAGGTACTTCCTCTGAAGACCTATGGGTCCAATAGCATTACAACATGATGTAATTCAACCCAAGAGGACACAACACAGTTGATAGCAAAACCATTTTGATCAGCACCTTATTCATCTCACTGCTGTGGACTGTTATGGTGGCCATCACCTACATATGATACCTGCTGGAATCCTGGAAATATAGGGATGAATTCTCCCATACTTGACTGGTTTTTCACTTCTCAGAGCCCCTCCTGACACAATTTCTGACACAGTATGGCAATGAAGTGTGATCTTGTTCTCACCTCTTGGTTCACATATACCAGACTTTCCCTGAGGTTCAATGTCAGCATCTAGCCATCTCTTCAACAGTCATATCTTCAACATCTTTGCCTCCCAAAGAGCACCTAGCACTTACTGGGCACAAGGTAGCTTCCAAGTACAAAGGAGTTGATTGATGGGTTGAAAATAAAAGAGTTTTATATGTGATTAGTTGAGGCAAATGACAGGAATGCTTAATTATAGTAAATATCATCTACTTGTTTCATTTCCTTTTCAAGTGTGCAATTTTCTATTTTCATCTAAGAAGTACATGTATGCGGCTGTATTATGCTGCCTCAACTCCTTTTTTATACACAAAGTATAAATTATGAAAGATAAACAAAATGCCAGACAGGCCAGTTCATTGAAAGATAGCTTGAATTATAATTTCAGAGCCCCAGGACATAGTACCTTTTGGAAAAGATACAATTGTTCCTTTCCTCATGCCAACCTGCAGCTGGTGAACAGCTTATGACTTTCAAAGCAGGTGAGAGACTGAAGGACAGACTCTCCTTCTGTCTGGGGATGAGAAGATCCAGAGCTAGCCCCAGTGGGTGTCTACTATGTTTCTAGTGGGAGTCAATTGGCTCTACATGCTGGAGCCAAACCCCAGTTCCAGATCAGAGATGCCACAGAGACTTGCTAAGGATGTAGGCTCTGGACCCACACTGCCTGGGTTCAGATACTAACTCCTTCACTTACTATGTGATCTTGGAACAGTTGCTTAGTGTTTCTGGCACCTCAATTTCTTTATCTGCAAAGGAGGGAATAGTTGAAATTCTTCCTATCTAAAGGTGTTGGAAAAGGAAATGGCAACCCACTCCAGTATCCTTGCCTGGAAAATCCCATGGAGGAAGAGCCTGGTAGGCTAAGGTCCATGGGGTCGCGAAGAGTCGGACACCACTGGGCAAATTTTCACCTTTCACCAAGGGTATTTGAGGATCACTTAATTCCATTAATTTCTTGAGAACCCTCTCAGCAATGCTGGCTGTCCTCATTCCCTTAAGTGGCACACTCTCTACTAGTAAGTACTGTGCTGTGCTCTGATGTTACGGAGAAGGTCTTGGAGAATACTGAGCCTCACTAGGCACTTGAAGAGTGTACATGCCCTATTTACCGTACTAGAGTTCATGAAATATAGTCAGATAAGGAAAGAAATAAAGTGCTTTAACTGTCCTTTTTCCATTTCCAGGTTAATGAGCTCCAGGTAGTTTACACATCATGACTGTGTTATTCTTTTCATCCATTTTCTAGAAAACACTTCTCCATTTTTCAACACATTCAACCAGAACGCATGGTCATGAGTTGACCCTGGCCTCAACCAGGAACTCTCCTTTGCAAATAATGAATGAAAAATAAAACATTCTCAAAGGGTTCTAAAATCCAGAGGAAACCCCCTCTTAAAAAAGAAACAATGAAAAAACCCTCCCCACCCCTGTTTCTTTGAGGAATTGTAACAATAAAACCAGGAATATTTAACATTAAAATCTGGGGTAACACCTCATAGTGTTAAAGTGTTTCCTAGATGATTAAATGTTTACACTATGATTTTACTTTCCATATACAGACCCAGATATATGCAAACGCTCACACACTTGTAATTATAAATGAACTATAATACATGATTAAATACACATCACTGAAAATAAACCTAATTCACACACCAAAGCACAGAAATGACAAAACATTGATAAGGGTGATTTTAATAATCTATAAACATCACAAGGAAGTCAAAAGCCAAGTTCTTAAAACTTCCTAAACTGTACCTGCTTACAGAGAAACTGGACTCTTTTAGGGACCATTGTTTTGTAGAAAAAGCATGTCATAGAAGAATTTCAACTGAAAAATAAATTACAATAGTCATTAGACAACTCGATGCTTCCCATAATATGCTTACTATTTCAATATTAATTGTATTTTGGCATAGACATATCCAGTGAATTTGATGTAACTGTTTTTTAAATATTCCTGTCACCCTAAGATATGGTATCTGTATTAGTCACTCAGTCATGTCTGGTTCTTTCTGACCCCATGGACTGCAGCCTGCCAGGCTCCTCTATCCATGGCATTTTCCAGGGAAGAATACTGGAGTGGATTGCTATTTCCTTCTCCAGGGGATCTTCCTGACTCAGGAGTTGAACCCAGGTCTCCTGCATTGCAGGCAGACTGTTTACATCTGAGCCACCAGATAGATTGCCAAAATATGGAAGCAACCTAAATGTCCATCAATGGATAAATGGATAAAGAAAATGTTGTGTATGTATGTGTGTGTGTGTGTGTGTGTATGCATGTATACATACATACAATGGAATATGATTCAGTCATTTTATTTATTTATTTTTTGATTCAGTCATTTAAAAAAAACAAATGAAATCCTGCCTTTTGTGATTACATGGATGAACCTTGAAGGCATTATGCTAAATTAAATAAGTCAGGTAAAGATATATACCATATGATATCCCTTACATGTGGAATCAAAACAAAATAAAAACAAAAAACCAACAAACATGCAAACAAACAAAAATCAAGCTCATAGATACAGAGAACAGATTGGTAGTTGTCAGAGGTCAGGGTGGGTGAGTAAATTGGGTGAAGGAGGGCCAAAGGTATAAATACCTGGTTATAAAGTAAATACATCCTAGGGTTGTAATGCACAGCATGGGGAAGAAACAGAAATTACAACATTCATCAGGCAACGGAATTCCTGCCGTAATGTACTTAATACTTCAGTATTAATTATACTAGAGGTACAGAAATATCCAGTGGGTTTGATGTAAATGCTTTTTCAATATCCCGCCATCACCTTAAACATGTAGCCAGCTCCACTTCCCATTCTCAAGGAGGGTGGAGGATAAGGGGTTAACTTGTAGGCTTCTTGTCCTCAAATGTCCTAGCCTGCACTCTTCCATTTAGGATCAAGATCTATACTTCGGTCATGAAAGGAAGGAGATGGAGGAGCATGGACATTTCAGGCATTTCATACGAGGCCTCCACTGGTAAAAACAAATCAATGCCTGTGACTTGCTGATAGGGAGTAAGTAGTATCATCTTTATTCTCAGAAGATAATTAGATTGTTATTTTTATTTATGCTGGGACGCCAAAGTAGAGATGATGCTGTTATTTCATTTGAATGTTGCTTAATTTTTTGCATATTAATGAGATTAGATTGCATTCCAGTCCAGCCAATATAACCATTTTGACTTCTCCCGCCCTCTACCTACCTCAAATTTATCAGCAGTTCCAGAAAATTTCACTAAAAATAGAGTATTTACTTTGTGAATTAAAGACCATGGGCTCAGTCAGTGATTTATTTTTTCCTTTCTCTGTGCATATTGGCCATCATTCCTCACTCCTACTCTCCCGTTTTGGAGAGTCTACCATGCTCCATCACACGTGGTTTCCTAGGAGACACATTCACAGCCAGGAACCTCAAAGTACACATTTCCATTTTCCTCCCCAGCTCATCTCCAAGGAAGCTTTAGCTAATGAAACAAGGTGCAAATACATCAGCACTTTTAAAAATTACTCTACAAATTACTATACCGATTTCATACTCATTCACAGGAAGACCTCGTAATTGCCAACTGTGGGCTTTTTCCAGAGCAATCTCAGTTAAGAATCACACCTTAGTGATATACTAGGTACTGAATTTGTCACACACTCAGGGATTTCAAATGCTGCTCAGAGGCAGAGGCTGAGGTTATTGAAATTCCTTGACTTCTCAGTTCAAAGCTCCATGGGGTAGTTCTGGTCATTTATTTGCAGGAACAGACCCCGTGCCTGGGAAAGTTGCTGCCCACTGCAGGAGGATGAGTATCTGATTGAAAGAATGGAACCTTCTACAGGGAGAGCAGCCCATCCTCGCTGTAACCCTTCCTCCCTTCCTCCCACCCCCAGGCTGTGCTTCTTGGAAATGCTGTAGATTAGTTTTAGAGACGTTTAATTAATTTCTTTTATCCTTGTATTTTTCTTTCCTTTATTTTGGGAAGACAGCAGGCCCCCATGCCTCTCACTTCAGAAAGATTTCCACCCAAGCCCAAAAAAGAAGTAACTTTCAGGGCACGTTCTACCCCACTTCTAGTTTCCTAAAACTCAGGTTGTTGAAAAGATGTTGCCAGGATTCCCAAGGGAAGAAGAGTGAGAGACTGGGACACTGAGCAGCACAAAGAGAAGGCAATGTAATGCATTTATGCTGTCTCTTAATACACCAGAATCTGCCAGAAAACAGATATGTAGCCAAACCAGATATATCTGTGTGTTCCCATTAGAGAAGTCTAAAGAGAGTAACTCGGCCAGTGAAACTGAAGTAAAATTATCTGGCTGGCATCTTGGATGTTGCACTGACCAAGGGGGACATCTGGGGACAAATGTCTTCCTTTTGGACCACCTTTATTGAGCATCTTGGACTTAACTCATTACTGGCCAGAGAGGTATCAATATGTTTTTAGAGAGTGATACAATTAATATGACTATGAGAAGTTGTTAAGAGCTTAAAACTGACCAAGAGTTTATTATACAACCTATGATTGCCATTATAACTCACATTTTGCCCCATTAGTTTTTTGTTCCAACCTTGTGTTATGTTATAAATCCAAGTTTATTACCATAAAATTTTCAAAAATGATGCATCATGAAGTTTTAAGTAAAGAAGAATTTTTCAGTGAATTTTATTCAGATACTTTGATTATACAAACAACATATATACTAGTGTCTCAGAAGATGATAGTTCTTCAAATAAGTTCTGATTCAGACAATGTGAATATTAGACCAACAAAAAACAAAAAAACCTAAGTGATTGATTCTGATACGGAAAGTGAAAATGAAACTCATGGTGCTGGAGAAGACTTTAGAGGTGTGTTGGGTATATCTATTGAATGTAATAAACTGCAAAGCATTAGTGATACAACAGAATTCAGTTGTGGCAGGCCAAAATAAAAATTACTTGTCACAGGAGCTAGTTTCTACAAAAATCCCCTGGTCAATAATGAGTTAAGAATGTAGAGAAGAGAGAGTTGTCTAGCCTGGGATGTAGATAGAGGTTAGGTGGTTCCATGAGTAGTAGAGATCTTTATCCCACTCTCTGGTGGAGCCCTGGGAAGAAGGCAAGATCCAAGAAGAAGATGACTGCAAGGGGCTCCTGGGAATGCTGGACCCTGGGCACTAGGGTTCTTGGTCTTGGCAAAGACCCTGGGCCCCACACAAGGCAGCGAAGCAGAGAGCTACCCAACTTGCATCATGTAGGCTGGACAGTGATGACCATGATGGACTGAAGAAGACAGGTCTCCTATTTTTCATGCACCATGAGAAAATAATGACGAGAGTAATCCCTGCTGATCTATAGGGATAAAGACTCAGATTCACATTAATTCAATTTAAGAAAATAAAGCAATGAACACTCTTGCACACCTACTCTTGTGCATGCTTCAGTTGTATCCAACTGTGTGACCTCATAGACTGCAGCCCACCAGGCTTCTTTGTCCATGTGATTCTCCAGGCATGAATACTGGAGTGGGTTACCATTTTCTTCTCCACCCTTGTAGATAGACTAGGATTCAAATCTGTTATATATCGATGTTAACTTTCATATGTTGTCTCCTGAATGAATTTTAGGATGGAACCAGAGGATACAGATAGCTACCCTTCTGTGATCTTGACAGACATGACTAATCAATCCACTACTCTTTCCCCAAATGTACATGCACAAACAGAATCACAGGAACATCAACAAGGGGACCCAGGCAGCCACAACAACCAATCACACTGGTACAAAATAAGAATCCTGTTTGTCCTTCCTGACATAGAGTGAGGCCATACCAGTGTGTTGAAGGGGGAGTCACCCATAATGGTCATTCCCAGTATCAGTTATTTGAGAGAAGTGGAGGGCTGTTGTACAAAAAAACACAGCTCGGGAGTCACACCTTCATAGGCCTGTTTTCCTCCCTTCCCTTGTTCTGTGTCACAGGAAGTGCATTCCCAGACTCTCTGGTTGTTGTCTTTGTCAGTAGGGAGTTAAGAGGGAAGACAGCCTTCTATCAGGGCTCTCTCTCCTTCACTGTCTCTCCCTCCATGAACATGGCTTTTACCAGGCAGCCCCTGCTGGAACTCTGATTCCTGACAGATGGCTCAGGCTGGGAAGTTGAAGTAACCTTACCTCCTTCCCGTCCCTACAGCCTTATGCGGGTGGGGGGGGGGGGGGGGCGGTGGAATAGTGGCTTCCTGCTGTCACTTCACCATCCCCTGTTCAGCTGCTTAGCTCTTCTAGCACCTGAGTAACCAATTTCCTGTCTTAGATGACCTGGGACTTGAAACACATGGCTGGACCTGACACAGGAAGTAACAAACTGGAAGTGATCTCAGAGAGGTGGGGCAAGAAGGTTATGTCTCTCTTTGACCTTAAGCTCTAGGGATTTTGAGAGCTTCCAGCAACTTTTGCAGGAACTGCAGGTGAGGAAGAAGGAAAGCTTCTGCCAAGGAAGGGGACAAGCAGGAGCATCCACGAGGACTATAACATGAGTGAATTATTCCTCCTGAGAGAGATGAGAAACTCACAGGGAAATATTCCATCTGAGTCTCAGCTATACCAAGAGGTTTGATTTCACTTCAGAAATGTGTGGACCCCTTTCAAGGACAAAATAATTTTAGTTACTTAAATGTGTGTGACCATTAAAAAATATAATTTCTTTATGCTTAGAGTTCTTCCATTACTATAAAGTCAAATTTGTAACTTAAATACACATATATAAGTATAAAATCAATAAGATTCAAATTAACATCATTGATTGACCCGAGTGATGATGTTTTTGGGGGACTAAGACTAAATTCAGTGAGACTATGTTTCTGATTCCCACGTGGCAGTTTCTTTTGAGTGTGGCAGGCTTGTATTACCCTGTACGGGGTGAGAAGTCAATTCTCCTCTAATTTTCCCCCTTTTCAAACCTCTGCAAAACCTTTAATAATGCAGGGCAATGCCTAAGTCTGCATTTGGCAGAACCACATCATTTGTTACTAAGTAAATCTCTGTTCCTCTAGCCTGAAAGAAACAAGGTGGATGGTATAATCGTGGGCCAGTGCTCAGCTATGAGGTGATCATCAGATGGTGTACAGTCCTCTCTGACTCTTTGTCTTTTGAAGATTACTGGGTAAAATGCAAAATACAAATTCTCATAGAGGTCCCCCAAGAAGTAGAACTAGTAATAGTGCCTCTGAGGCTAGCCTAGTTTTGGTGGCAACAAATCCCAAGTGGTTCTCTCAGGGGAGCTGGATCCCCAGGAAAAGGAACAAAAGGTTGGAGGATTAGCTGCTATCTTTTTCCATGTGGAGATTCTCCTTCCTTCAGTTCAGTTCAGTCACTCAGTCGTGTCCAACTCTTTGTGACCCCATGGAGCACAGCACACCAGGCTTCCCTGTCCATCACCAACTCCCGGAGTTTACTCAAACTCATGTCTATTGAGTCGGTGATGCCATCCAACCATCTCATTCTCTGTCGTCCCCTTCTCCACCTGCCCCCAATCCCTCCCAGCATCAGGGTCTTTTCCAATGAGTCAACTCTTTGCATGAGGTGGCCAAAGTATTGGAGTTTCAGCTTCAGTATCAGTCCTTCCAATGAACACCCAGGACTGATCTCCCTTAGGATGGACTGGTTGGATCTCCTTGCAGTCCAAGGGACTCTCAAGAGTCTTCTCCAACACCACAGTTCAAAAGCATCAATTCTTCAGTGCTCAGCTTTCTTCACAGTCCAACTCTCACATCCATACATGACCAGTGGAAAAACCGTAGCCTTGACTAGACGGACCTTTGTTGATAAAGTAATGTCTCTGTTTTTTAATATGCTCTCTAGGTTGGTCATAGCTTTTCTTCCAAGGAGCAAGCATCTTTTAATTTCATGGCTGCAATCACCATCTGCAGTGATTTTGGAGCCCCAAAAGAGTAAAGTCTGCCACTGTTTCCATTGTTTCCCCATCTATTTGCCATGAAGTGATGGGCTGGGTGCCATGATCTTAGTTTTTTGAATGTTGAGCTTTAAGCCAACTTTTTCACTCTCCTCTTTCACTTTCATCAAGAGGCTCTTTAGTTCCTCTTCACTTTCTGCCATAAGTGTGGTGTCATCTGCATATCTGAGGTTATTGATATTTCTCCTGGCAATCTTGATTCCAGTTTGTGCTTCCTCCAGCCCAGCGTTTCTCATGATGTACTCTGCATATAAGTTAAATAAGCAGGGTGACAACATACAGCCCTGATGTACTCCTTTTTCTATTTGGAACCAGTCTGTTGTTCCATGTCCAGTTCTAACTGTTGCTTCCTGACCTGCATATAGGTTTCTCAAGAGGCAGGTCAGGTGGTCTGGTATGCCCATCTCTTTCAGAATTTTCCACAGTTTATTGTGATCCAAACAGTCAAAGGCTTTGGCATAGTCAATAAAGCAGAAATAGATGTTTTTCTGGAACTCTCTTGCTTTTCTGATGATCCAGCGGATATTGGCAATTTGATCTCTGGTTCCTCTGCCTTTTCTAAAACCAGCTTGAACATCTGAAATTTCATGGTTCACGTATTGCTGAAGCCTGGCTTGGAGAATTTTGAGCATTACTTTACTAGCATGTGAGATGAGTGCAATTGTGCAATAGTTTGAACATTCTTTGGCATTGCCTTTCTTTGGGATTGGAATGAAAACTGACCTTTTCCAGTCCTGTGTCCACTGCTCTTAGACAGCCTTAAAGAAGGTGAGCTTGGCTTTAGTAGCAGTAGCATGTAGCAGTAGCATGAAATTATCGTTTCATGAATTTTATGTAAAGAAAATTTCTTTTTCTATAAGTTTTCTTTTATGTCAAGGACAGAGCAAAGCAGCACATATCAAAAATCCCAGTAAAATCAAGCAGTCTCAGATCAGGTAATGCTGATTAATGCTATAAATACAAACACACATACACACATTAGTGACATATGTTAAGGTCATACATATAATGCAATGCACAGAAGGGAGGGTGCTGGGATATTGGGATGATGACTTAGAAAGTACATGTAAATTGGAAAAAACCTTAATGTCCATCGACTGATGAATGGGTAAAAATGCAATACATATATACAATGGAATATTACTCAGATATAAAAAAGAATGAGATGCCATTTGCAGCAACATGGATGGGCCTAGACATTATCATACCAAGTGAAATAAACCAGAAAGAGGAAGACAAATATCATGTGATATCACTTATATGTGGGATCTAGAGGAAAAAATTACAAATGAACTTATGTACAAAACAGAAAAAGACTCAGAGACATAGAAAGTAAACATATGGTTATCAAAGGGAAACGAGGAAGGGGAGGGATAAATCAGGAGGATTGGATTAGCATATACACACTACTATATACAAAATAATCAACAAGGACCTACTGTATAGCACAGGGAACTCTATTCAATATTTTGTAATAATCTATAGGAGAATCCCTGGTTAGGAAGATACCCTGGAAAAGGAAATGGCAACCCACTCCAGTACTCTTGCCTGGAAAATCCCATAGACAGTCCATGGGGTCGCAAAGAGTTAGACATGACTGAGTGACTTCACTTTCACTTTATAGGAGAAAAGGATACATATGTATAATTGAGGCACTGTGCTATACACCTGACTCTAATATAACATTGTAAACCAGCTATACTTAAATTAAATAAACAAAATTTTTAAAGAGAGAAAGTACATGTTAGAGTAGAATGACTGCAGATGGAGGTTTTGTGGGAGGTAATCAAATGCCTCTCTTACTTTCATCCTCTGGACACAATCAACGAGTACAATAAATGCTGCATATATAGGTAAAAACATTTATGCTGTCCCTACCACAGAATACGGTGAAGAGAGAGTCATAACACAGGGAATAAAATGCTCTGATGGTCATTGTCTTTGCAGAACAATTTAGTAAATGTTAGGATGTCATACCTCCCAGCCCAGATTTCGCTCCCAGTGTAGACACTGTGGAAACTTGCCCCGTGAGTCCCAGGAGATGTGTATCAGAGTGGACGTGACAATGCTGCTTGCCATGACTGAAAGAGGTGAGAGGGGGACACATCACCCACAAGAGAGCGGACATAAGACCTGAGGTCTATCCATGCACTGCTGTGCTCCGGCAATTCCTGCAGGAGGGAAAACAAATGGCCTGCAGCTGCACACATCCAGGCTGGTGATACACACGTGCCCTGCTGAGTGGCGAGAACAAGTTGCAGAAGGTTCATACACTTAGGCACTGTTTCTGGGAAGCACTAAAATATACATACAATATCACTGTCTTTTCACGACAAATGTTGGTAGTAAGAATATAAATAAATGTATAAAATGGTAAATCTCAAATTCAGAAAGGATGTCAACTCTGGGAAAGTAAGAAGGGGGATGATACTCTGTCAGCAATGTTTCATTTCTTAATCTGGGTGACACATATATAGGTCTACAGGTCTATATTCTTTATGTGTTTTTGTATACCTGAAATAAGTCATGACGAATAAGGCATTTTAGCCATTTTATGTATAACTCAATACTGCTTGGAAAATACTTTAATAGAAACCTTTGAAGATCCATAGACTCTAGCCATTCCTGGGCCACAGCTTGTAAATCTGAGCACGAGCCTTGCCTGATGATCTCATTGGGTTCATCAAAGAGGCTCATTAGTCCATCAAGACTCTCTTCATGAAAACATTAAGCTGTAAAGCAAAAGAAACTTTACAGCAATCCAGATACATGTTTCCTTAGAGCAAATGAACTCATGTCAGAGTAGTTGGCTGTATTGCTGTTGTTGGTTCATTCATTTAATAGAGGTAGGTCTCCTGAGAGAAGAGCAAAGGAACACAAATATTTTACAAACAAAACTCACCACCCCTTGCAAGCCCTGAGGTTCAAGTTTGAGTTGCAGTGAAGTCCAAACTGAATCTAAAACTAATGCAAAGCAACCCCCCTATGCTCTGTGAAGGAGGTCCCATACATCAGACCAACCTAATAAGAGGACATTCACAGCATTTGCTCTGATACTGTGGAAAATGACCTTACATGGAGAGCCTTTGAGTCTTCTCCACAGCTCCTAGACTATCTTTTGCCCAAATGGAGCCCAGAACCTACCATAATCTGGCTCATTCTTTACTGGATCACCTTTATATCATACAATACCAGCAAACACATCACAGATTTGGGAGGCATTTGGTATAGTGGAAAGAAATGCGGGATTTGAGGTCAACTAAGGGGTCAGGTCCTGGCTCTAACTTCATGATGACTGTGATAATATTTAGAAAGTTACTTGACCATCTCAAGTCTCAGTTGCTCTGCTTTAAAATGAGGATGAAGACATTTTTGAAGAGCTGAGAGAAAAGCAGCGTACAGCGCCTGCCCCCTGCACATGCCCTGAGACGTGGGCAAACCACCTAAGCCACCCCTTCAGCCTGACCCCTGGACACACCCCTACCCTAACCAGCTTCCCCCCTCCTCAGAGAGTGAGCGAGAGAGCAAGGGCACCTATTACTTCTTCTCACTCTCCCTTACTGCAGCAGGAGCCCAATAAGGCCTTGCCTGGATTTCCTGTCTGGCCTCTAATCAGTTTCTATTGATTAAGGAGGCCAACCAACCCTGATTGGTAACATTTACCCAGATGTCACACTAGAGGGGATAGTTTTCTTCATAGGTGATGGAAGCACCTAGAGAAGAATTTTGAGAAGAAGAGTGACATGATTGGGTTCGTGTCTATGAACAGTGGCTCTGTCATGAATAAATTGATGGATTAGAGGAAGTGAGTCTTGGCGACCAGAAGCCCAGTAAGGAGGCTCGAGTAAGAAGTCAGTCAAAAGATGACCACTTGCACTGCAAGTGTGATCTCATGGATGAAGAGGAAGGAAGAGATGTAAGACAAAGTGCAGAGATGAGAAACCATGACGTGGGAACTGAGGGGATATGAAGAATCAGGGGAAGAAGAGGGTGTAGAGACCAGGTCTTTGGCTTGATCCTAGATGGAGGGGGCTGCCACTTAGTGAGGTGGGGACACAGGAAGGAGCAGCTTGAGGAGGTAACAATGAGTTCATGCTCATATTAGGTTTAAAATGTCTCTAGAATATCCAGCGAGTGACGAAAGGAACAACAGAAACAAACAGCTATTTGGATGTGTAGCCATGAAACTGGAGGGAGAGGTGTGGGCTGGGGGTGGAGATCATGGAGGATCAGCAGAGCCAAGAGATTCAACTCTGTTGTTTGAGGAGAGTGGGGGAAAATGCTCCCCCAGCTGACAATACCTTTGCATAGAGTGCCTTGGTGTCTGTAGCAACCAGCTAGAGAAAATCCCTACAGAAATGCGATTAGACCAAAGGGAAAGACCTGAAACAACACTTGGAATGGCAAAGAAAAAAGAGAGAGAAAAACTCAAGTATTAATGTTAAATTGACTGGGAGGGAAATGTGGAAAACAACCCCATGAACCACTTAGAGTTGCTCTGTTCCCTGGTGTCCACATGTCCCCTCTGACCTGACCCCCATCCCTCCCACACAATGGGGGCATTGAGATCATTCATGCTTTGTGTGTGACCATCAGCTTTCATGGTCGCGGTCAAAGTGCTCTGGGCATTCATCCCACCAAATATGCTTACACCAGAGCTCCTGGGCTGCACCAGCATCCCAACTACAATACAGCACTGGGGAGAGCCGCTGTTGTCAATATAAGCCATTAGAACAGCAATTGCAATTGACCAGTATTAGACAAATCCCAGCTTTATGGCTTCTGTGGTTGTACCAATAAATCAGTTAGAGATGCGCTGTCTAGCATGGTGGCCACCAACCATCTGTGCCTACTGAACCCTTGAAATGTGGCCAGTCTGGGTCCAGAAGTGCTGTAAGCATAAAATGCACTCCATATTTTGAAGACACTATAAAGAAAGAATGTAAAATATCTCATTCATAATGTTGATATTGATGACACGTGGAAATGATAATATATTAGATGTTTTTAACAAATAAAAGATGTCATTAAAATTATTGGGTTGGCCAAAATGTTCATTAAGATTTTCCTGTAACATCTTACCAAAAACCTGAATGAACTTTTTGGACAACCCAATACTTATAGCTATGTCTATCTTTTTGTTTTTTTTTAGTGTGGCTACAAGCAACTTTAAAATTACTCCTGTAGCTCAAATTATTTTTCTGTTGGCCAGTGCTGAGTTAGAGAACTTGCATTCTCTTCACTGTTTGTTATATACTATAGCATATCCTTGGTACATACTATATTTTACCCCTAAAATTGAAAACAAAGTACCTTACAGTAAATGTTAACATCTTTCCAATCTATCCACAATGCACATGCCCAAGAGCCCTACCCAAGAGCTAGCCATGATTTATTTAACCTATAAATTAAACTTTGTTTTATAGCCTATAGGAAAATATCTAAATTCTGCTCCATTTCTATGACATACACTAGCATTGGAATCATCTTCAGAAACGTCAATTTTGAAAGTGAATGAGAGCTACACATACACAAATATGAATCTCTCACCAAAAATCTGTAGAGACAGAAGAATAATAGAAAGTCCAACTGTGTAGTTGGGGTTATTCTAGTTATCAAAATGAATTAACTAAGGACTTTGGTCTTTATCAAATTTCATCATACTCTACACTGCATTTTCTAACCTGGTTTTCCCAGTGCTAACTACAGCATTTGACTTGAAATCTTTAGAGAAATAACTGTGTTCAGTTTTCCCATTTAGAAAATACATCGGAGTTCATGCTCTTCACGTAGATAAAGGAAACCTTCCAAGATGCACTAGGATCCTCCTGGAGGCATCTTTATGCCTTTGAAGACACTCAGTTATTACCATTAACGTAATTCCCTTTGAATACCAATGTGGAGTTAATTTATCCAATTGCTATCATCCACTTATGAAAAGCATCTCACTCAGTGAAAAGGAATGTGCCCTTTGGGAAGAACATTTTCTCCTGCTTCCAGCCTCTAGAGCGTGTGCTCAGATTCTTTTCAAGGGAAGGGACTGGGCTGCTTTGTCTGGTTTGTGGATCTTTAACATGCTCCCCTTTTGTCTGTACAACCTTGACAGAAAGAAACGAATTTATTCCCTGACACTTGATCCAAGCACTTAATAAATCCTTGCTGGATGGATAGGTAAATGAGATAGAATAACCGCTGGGTTACTTTCTCTTGCTCAGCAGCTTTGTTGTTGAGATCTCTTCTCCTGCTGGAAATGTACCAAATAGATCTGACTGGAAAATGAACAGAATTACCACAAATATATCAACTCTCTATTTTTTATAGGGCTTCCATGGTAGCTCAGCTAGTAAAGAATCCAGTTCAAAGATCCCAGTTCGAACCTTGGGTTGGAAAGATCCACTGGAGAAGGGAATGGCTACCCACTCCAGTATTCTTGCCTAGAGAATTCCATGAACAGAGGAGCATGACAGGCTACAGTTCATGGGTTACAAAGAGTCGGACATGACTGAGGGATTTTCATTTCCTTTTTTTTATATTTCAAAAATGCTCAAAAACCTTCATCTATGCCCTCTCTTCCCTCAATCATGTTAAAATTTACCTACCACAATACAGCATGAGCTCAGTAGCTTGAGGGCCCTCATCTGTGCTGTTTTTCCTAGGTACAAGTAGAATTTGGCTTACTGGCCCCAGGATGTTGCCACCTGGGGCCCTGTTACCCAATCTGATGAAGCCAGGGGCCCATTCCTTTCTGCTTCCACAGGGTGGTTCAGCCAGCCTCCTCTGTGACTTCATAAAATCTCCTGGGACAACAGGATTTTTGTTGGGACATGATGGAAAAGGCTTTAAACCAATCATGGCTTTGAGAGTCCAAAAGTTACCAGGCTATTTTGCAGTCTGTTCCTGGCTCTTTCATCTACCTTCTGGGGAGTGGAACAAGCCTTGCATCCTGCATTTGCCCAGGTCTGGTTTCCAAGCACCAAGGCCCCACTGTCGGGAGACAGGAGAGCTGATCCATCTGTGTAGACCCACAGAGGCATAGCTCTGCCTATTCCCAGCTCTTTCCTCTCTGAGGCCTTGTAATCACTGCAGTAAAGACCACAGAAAATAATGCACCTTCAACTTGGTAAGATCTAAAGCACAAAAGAAAGAAGGACTGTTCTTTTATGAAGGTTTTAGTGTGGAGATGACAAAACCAAAACCTGAAGCATAAAACTGATTTTCTTGAGGTTCTGGAGAGGAAATCTTTTAGCTTCAGCTGAATCTACAGTCTTTTCTTCTAAACAATTTCCACATCATCATCATTTGTTGCGAAGGCCCTGACTGTAATGAGAACTGATTTATGTTCCAAAGGCGTTTTATTCTCAGCTCTTGGAGCTGCACCTTGACAGGTGAGGGCCTGACTTCACAGGGACCTTGCAGTGGGAAGGGGCTCTCCTATAGCGTTTCAGCTTGAAGACCAATGCTCTGCCTTTCGTACTTATGCTCATGACTATGGCAATTCATCCCAAACATTTTGTCATGAGACTTGCATTTTGGTATATATTCATTCACACAGGATACTAGTAATGGCTAACATTTATTATAATGTGACAAGACCCTGTAGCCATTATCTTATTTACTCCTCAAAACAGTCTATGCAGCAGTCCCCAACATTTTGGGCACCAGGGACTGGTTTTGTGGAAGACAATTTTTCCACGGACCCGGGTGGGGTGATGGTTTCCAGATGATTCAAGCACCCTACATTTTTTTTTTTTTTTTTTTTTTTTTTTTGCATTCAATTATTTTATTTTTTTATTTATTTTTTTTTTATTTTTTTTTTTTTTAATATTATTTTATTAGTTGGAGGCCAATCACTTTACAACATTTCAGTGGGTTTTGTCATACATTGACATGAATCAGCCATATAGTTACATGTATTCCCCATCCCGATCCCCCCTCCCACCTCCCTCCCCACCCGACTCCTCAGGGTCCTCCCACGATCCCCCCTCCCACCTCCCTCCCCACCCGACTCCTCAGGGTCCTCCCAGTGCACCAGGCCCGAGCACCTGACTCATGTATCCCACCTGGGCTGGTGGTCCGTTTCACCATAGATAATATACATGCTGTTCTTTCAAAACATCCCACCCTCACGTTCTCCCCCAGAGTTCAAAAGTCTGTTCTGTATTTCTGTGTCTCTTTTTCTGTTTTGCATATAGGGTTATCGCCACCATCTATCTAAATTCCGTATATATGTGTTAGTATACTGTAATGTTCTTTATCTTTCTGACTTACTTCACTCTGTATAATGGGCTCCAGTTTCATCCATCTCATTAGAACTGATTCAAATGAATTCTTTTTAACGGCTGAGTAATATTCCATGGTGTATATGTACCACAGCTTCCTTATCCATTCATCTGCTGATGGGCATCTAGGTTGCTTCCATGTCCTGGCTATTATAAACAGTGCTGCGATGAACATTGGGGTGCACGTGTCTCTTTCAGATCTGGTTTCCTCAGTGTGTATGCCCAGAAGTGGTATTGCTGGGTCATATGGCAGTTCTATTTCCAGTTTTTTAAGAAATCTCCACACTGTTTTCCATAGTGGCTGTACTAGTTTGCATTCCCACCAACAGTGTAAGAGGGTTCCCTTTTCTCCACACCCTCTCCAGCATTTATAAGCACCCTACATTTATTGTGCACTTTATTTCTATTATTATTATTACATCAGCTCCACCTCAGATCATCAGGCATTAGATCCCAGAGGTTGGGGACTCCTGATATGGTATTGGTTTCATCACTGTATGCATTTTGTACTGTATGCATTTTTCAGAAGAAATTGTCTCAGAAAAACACCCAAGTCAACAGCAGAGCTAGAGTGTGAACCACAAGTTTTACAGGTTTGGGGGAGTGTGATGTAGTCTATCGCCTGATTAGGGAAGGTTATGTTGCCTTGTGCATCTCCTCTCATTAAGCAAATAAATTGTCCTATGTAGTCCCCAACTTCCTCTCCACAATTCAGTTTGCTTGCAAGAGGTTGTTTGAAAAAAGAATTAAGTTGTTTCCTGTTTGCACCCAACTGAGTTGAGTGATTCAATACATGTAGCTCTTTGTAAAGCAATCTAGTGCATGCCTTGTCAGCAAACTTATATCTGGTTTTATTGGCTTTATGGTGAAAATTCACAGCATCATAAAAACAGGGAGTGTCTTAAAGGCTCCTCTTAGCTTCACAGGTAGGATTGTCCTTACCTGTCTCAGAAGACTCTAGATTAGAAACCACATAAACCTTTCTCAGGAAAAACATTTTGATGTCAAGAAACACTGCCTTGAATTTAATCTACAGCTGTCATGTTTCAGCTCCAGTAGTTTTCCTCTTATTTAAGTCTCCATTAAGATAAAGTATAGCCTGTCATTAGCTGGTGAATAATCTTGTGTATATTTAATGTGTTTGAAAGTAATTGTCAAGCCTCTGCCTTAGACTTTCCGACTCAGACTACAGCATTCTTTAATCTGTACTGATTTCAAGGAGCTCTTTAAAAGGGAGATTTCAGTATTTTTTTCAGAATCTACGTATCAAGCAGGCAGAACACAATGGATCATTTCACACACTCCTCCATGGAGTCCTGGCAAAGTCTTGAGAAGATTTAGCACAATTCTAAGTGACTTGAAGGGTTTCCTATATTGCATGATAATTGATCTAAAGAGCCAGAGAGCTTTGCACTCTTTTGATTCTTTCTTTCGCTCTCTGTATTGCCTGCAATTTTATGATGTTCACATCTTACATCTGTATCTAATGTTTCCAAAATTGCAGTATGGTGGAGGATTGTCCTTGAAGTGACAGCAACTGCTGCGTGGGACACTTACTCTGGGTGCACAAGAGCCAGACACAATTCTTGTGCTAACTTCAAATGCTTATACTGTTATCAGCTCAGTTTACAGTTCTCTTTAGTATCCCTTTCACAAATGGCCTGATCCTTTCAGAATGACTTCCCTTAGAAAATCACCCTATGCCACAGATCAGAAATCATTCTTTTAAAAAAAAGTAACTGAAGTGAAGTAATATTCACAATATCCTTGAGTAGAAATTAGAGAGGTTCAAACATAAGCAACACCTTCTCCTGGAAGTTAGCTAATTATTAATGGAAAGCAGATATAAAAGACAAGGGTGTCATGGTATTCTAAAAACCCAAGTTAGTACACAGAAGAGTTACTAACCTGTCAAGTTAAACTTCCTGGAAGTTAATACTCCATCCTTTGTAGAGAAGTTCATTTTAATCCATTTACAGTGCAGTCACTTGATAAAACCCACCTTGGATATAAAATCTTTTGGACATAAAAGATAGACCTCACATTTCTCAAAACATGGAAAATAAAGCTATCATATGATCCAGTAATTCTATTTCTGGGTATTTATCCAAAGGAAATGAAATCACAAGCTCAAAAAGATATTTGCGACCCTTATTCATTGTCACACTACTCACAATAGTCAAGCTATGGAAGCAACAGAAATGTCTATCAATGGAAGAATGGATGAAGAAATTGTTTTATACACACACACACATGAAATACTATTCAGCCATAAAAATAAGGCAATCCTGGCCTTTTGTGACAACATGTATGAAACTTGAAGGAATTGTGCTAAGGGTGATAAGTCAGAGAAAGATGAATATTGTATGATCTCACTCATCTCTCTCAAAGGAGGAATTAAAAAAAAACTTACAGAAAAAGAGATCACATTTGTGGTTACCAGAGGCAGGGGGTTGTAGAGGGAATTGGAAGGAAGGTGGTCAAAATGTACAGTTTCCAATCATAAGATCACTCAGTACCAGGGATGTAACGTACAGTGTGGTGAGAACAGTGAACACTATTGGCTGTTATATTTGAAAGTTGTTAAGAGCGTAAATTCTGAAAGTTTTCATCACAAAGGAAAGCATTTTTTGGTAACTATATGAGAAACTGGATGTTAAATAAACTCAGTGATGATTATTTTGAAATATATATATGTGTGTGTGTGTGTGTGTGTGTGTGTGTATACATATATATATGTTAAGTCATTACTCTCTACACCTTAAATGTATGCAGTGTGGTATGTCAATTACATCTCAGTAAAACTGAAAGGAAAAAACAAAAGATGAACTTTTAACCAAGCCATCTTCCCTTCCCTCCCTCCTCTCACCTTCCCTCCCCTTTCTTCTCCTGCAAATTTTACAGCAGGCACTGGCAAGCAGGAATAACAAGAAGCTGAAAATGAGAGGAATTTTTCTGCCAGTCTCATTCACTGGAGGCAGTACACAGAGGATTAAAGAGAATTATGGAAGTTGGGGGATTAAAAATCGAATTTAAAAAGGACACATTTAAAAAGTGCACAAAGAAGATTAATTATAAAATTCTTTCCTGGACCCTCCTAGGAGAAATGACTCAATCAGTGCCTCTCTTTTCCTCCCTCCAACCCCCAGTCTCTGCAAACATCATTTGTTACGGTTAGAATCCTGAGGCCTGTGTCGTGACCTGCCAGGAGACCAGTCACAAGTCTATCCATCAGCCTGCAGATGCTCTGAGATTGCATTATATATAAAAGGAAGACTAAGTAGTACACTCAGGTGAATCCAGCCACGAGCCGAAAGCTTCCCTGAGTCCCTGTGTCACTGGCAGCACGCTGTGACGCAGGAGGCCAGCTGCTGCCCGGTTTCCAGGTATGTCTAGTGCGGCCGCCACCCAGGAGATGCAGTGCTCAGGTGCCCTCCTTGCAAATGCCTTATTTGATCACTCAGGAACATTTTGCCCACCTCCTTTTGCCATTTTCAGTTAACCTCATGCATATTTATGTGTCGATTATGCAAATCCCAAGATAAAAATGCATTAAGCACCCATGATTTACACTGGTTAAGTCTATTACACGGCGTAATGAAATTAGTGCATGATGTCCAATTTACCTCAACACTTGCTTTAAACTGTCGGTAAGTTATTAAGTAACCATAATACGCCACAATTCAGCGCTAGGAGGCTTTCTTTGTCCAACATATTATGATACTCTGAAGTCAGAAACTTCCAGCTAAATACTTATGAAAGGGGGAAAATATTCCAGAATAGACTTAATGAGACACAGTGTGTATCAAAGTTTAAGAACAACAACCCACTGCCACTGATCTACATCTTTGGATAGATTTTTACAATTCACAGGGTAATTTCAACAACATGGGACAGAGCAATTAAGGAACCAAAGCTGAGACCCATCAAAGGGATCTCCTTTTGACTCCTGCACAGTCAGGTCTTGTCCCCTGAGTCAGGATGATACTGGAAGGTACCAAATTCAATGTAATTTGAATCTTCAATATGGATAAATCGATTTCCAGTGTCAGAAAGAGAATTAAAAAGAATTCACAGAAGCAGTTTAATTCACACACACAAATCTCATGAAACCTAAAAATTAGTGGGCCTGAATGAGTCCATTTGCGATGTAGAGACTATGTGTGAACTCTAGTGGGACCACCCCCTACTCCATAGTTTCACTGGGTGACATAATGGTTAAGGGAAAAGCTGTGATGTGAATTAAACTGATAAACATAATATATGAGTAGTCTGACCCACTGGCATTCATACCTCCCCCTCCAAGAGCATGCCATTCTAATTGGCCCACAGTGTGATTTACGCCACAGCCGCTGTGCTTAGGTCTTGACTCATTTGCATTAGGAACTTCAGTCTATGAGTCTATGAGAGTTGTACTCGCATTAAGGTTATGAGCACAGATTCATTGCTTTGATGGAAGCCTGACTATGTACAAGACTAGGGTAGAGTGCCAGTGGCAGCAATTTCAGAAGCTCGCCATACAGATTTCCATGCTATTCCCTAAAGCATTCATACTGCACCCTGTCAATAAAGAGACACAGGAATCCACTGTCATTTGCCAATCTCTTTGCAGTGGTATGCAACATAGGAAAAGATACCTGCTGTCTCTGCAGCACCTTGAATGCTGCCTGCAACCATAACGATGCCAGCTACATGCTTCAAGAGAGCAAGTGGAAAAAAAAAAAAAAGAGAGAGAGAGCGCAAATGGGTCACAGAAGAGGTCTTGCAGATCAGTCAGCCAGTCAGCCCAGGGGCTGAGATTAGAACCTTTGGTAACAAATTCACTTGGGGCAGTCTGTCTAATGAATGACTGTCACACGAGTGGGGACCAAGAGAGGAAGATGGGGAATTCTCCCCAAGGATGGAAGCTTTCATATGTAAGACTCTAGTTCTAATATTCTCTTAAAACACTGTGGTCATGCTCATTAACAAGCAAGAGAAAAAAATGCACAATGACAAAAGAGTCTATTTGTGTTGGAATCACTAAACAGAGGATCAAAGAGGTGAAAATCAAATCAAAGCCATAATCCTTTGACTTTAACTCTTCTGGGTGGTTATGGAAATAATTTCCCTCTGATTTTATTTTAGAAAAGGTAGTAAAACTTTTGGTGCACCCATTTCGAGTTACATGTGGATATAGCAGATATCAAATATAGTCCTCATCTGAGCTTTTAATGCCCCATCTTCACAGCATCCCTTTTTCAAGCGAAAAAGCAAACTCCAGCCCAGAGAGTAAGTTCCCAGAGCCTCCGGGAGAGGGTGAGCTGTTTCTTACAAGCGCCTCTAAATGTTAGAGGACTGAGTTCTAGACATCAGGCTAGTCCAGTGCACTGGACTCTTTTCCATGGGTCTGGCAGTTCCCTGAGAACACGCTGGCTTCCAGAATGCATTAACCTACTTTCCACTGAGGATTCCCTGGCCCTCTCGCTCTAGAGAAGAGGAAGAGGCAAGAGCATATTTCGAGTGGGAGCTGGGCATGCTCTCCTTTCAAACATGTTACTCTTTCTGCTTAACAGCAGTGCAGAAATTGGTACTTCCTGCAACGAGCTCTGAGGGCTGCACAGCCTCCGAAGAAGAGTAATTGGAAATCCTGCTAAAATATGGCTGTCTAATCACCCGAGAGGAGAACTCATTCACTAAGATTCCCATTGTCCGCACTGACAGATGGTTCTCTCCCCCCCTGCTTTCCCCTTCCCGGGATCGCACTGCCTTTGAGGCGAGCCTATTCTTTGAGAGATCCAGTTGCATCTGCCAGCCTAGTTCTGAAACAAGACAAAAGCTTCCTGAGCCTCCCATTCACAGAAGCCCGAGGACACCTCAGCCGCCTTTCCTTTACCTTTGAGCGGAATCAAAAGAAACGGAGATCCACTCCCCTTACCTTCGTCCTCATCGGAGACAGGAGCCCTTCCATTTTGGCAGAATCCTCATGCCAGTTTCCCTCTCCTCCAAGTTACTCTGTCTGCGCGCTGTCTTCAAGCATCCCACAAGAAAAGAGCCATGCCGGGAGTCGCCGGTCACTCCCCTCTTCCCTCTTCCCGGAGGCGCCTTGCCACCCTGTCTAACTTGAATCTCCGGTGCCTGAAAAGCGCTGTTCCTGAAGAAGCCTGCTCCTCTCCTCGCCCTCTTCCCTCGCTCTTTCTCTCTCTCCCGCGCTCTCTCTCCCCTCCCTCCCTCTCCTCCCTCTCTCTTTCCATAATCTGCCTACAGCTCTCTGTGTACCAGGCTCACTTGACAAATGATCCCTGTCTTAGGTACCACATTTGAGCCAAGAAAAGTGATCTGCACCAAAGCACAGGGACAGCTCACCCAGGACAGGAGGCGAGGTGGCTTAGCTGTTCCCCGGGGCATCCCCCTGCTCCCCAGGATCCACTGGCAGATGCTCTCTCTAGAGCTGACAGTCCAAGGCCCTGTGGAGCTGTTCATTCATTCATTCATTCCTTCACTCCTCTTTTAAGCAATGGACCCAACAGCCGTGCACCCAGTCGCCACCATTACTCAGCTGGTTTTCTGGCCGGTGTGCAGAAAGCCAAAAAAGAATCTCATCACTTGGATATTTCTAGGCTACCATTTTTTTTTAAGCTCAGTGTTGACATAACATCTGGATAGTTAACTGGGTTTTCTTGCTGTTTGGCCAGATGTGTATGAACGTATAGGCAGAGCCTCTTCCTACGAAAACTTTCAAGAGCAGATTTATGGACTCAGTTCCTGAAGGGCTAAGCATGAAATATTAAGTGTGCGTGCTGCCCAGGACTCCACATAAACAAGGATTGAGTGTTTCATTCAGCCTTCTTGGTTGGTCCCTTGTAAAAACTAGACAGTGAAAAAATATTGCCAAGATCGGGGTCAGAGCATAATGAAATTGAAAAAGATGAGGTTTTCTGGAACTTTTTTATGTTTGAGAAATTCTCTATGTGGAAATAATTTGAAATCTCTACACCATATGTGTGACACGCACATACTACATGTGAACTCATCAATGAAATTTAAAGCTAATGCTCCCTGGATAGAACTTGCTATTTTTATGCCTGACTCTCAATTAATCTCCAGGATAGGTGTGACCCACATGCTGACCCCCAGATGGTATCAGAAGTTGATCCTCTTATCCAGCCTCTTCTTTCATTTGCATTCTTCATCCTTCGTTTATGCTATTTGTCCTTCATGAACCCGTGTTTTCTCCTCCAGCTCACACACTCACATTCTAAAGAGTCCCAGGGTCTACACCAACCTTTTCACCCTCTGATTCCTCTCCTCTCTCAGCCCTTTACTCTTCACCTTTCTCTACTACATGACACGTGCACAACTGCAACCTCATTCTAATTCAACCAATTATATCCATCGTTTGACTTGAGTCTTAGCATCCGGACACATCCTCAATAACCCCAGCGTACTGAGTGCAACACTCTGCCTTGATCTTTAGCATTCTGGGGGGTCTCTGGACCTTGTTCTTTTAGTTACTAGCTTAAACATGACATTTTTGTATACAGCATACTAATATTCAGGGGTTATTTAACCTTTTATATATTCAGTCATCTATCTGACCAACTTGTAATGTACCTACTATGATTGGGGACCTATTTGAGTTTCAGGTGATACAGTGGAAAATGGGGTGGAGAAAGCTCTTGCCACCCCATTTTTTATATCAGCCTCTGCCCATCCATGTTCTTGTGTTTCTCTGTAGGATTGTCACCCCTCCCAGGAGATTCCCCTTCCACTATGGCTCCACTCATCTTCTAGCGGGATACCCATTAGTCACTTTCTGGAGCAACTAAAAACCAATTTGTTCCACAAGATTCCATTCCTCCACTTCCATGTTTAATTATATTCCCACCTCCCAAATTCTTCCTTTATCTCCTCAAGGGCTTTATTTGGGGGAGGGAGAAACTCACTCTTGGTTTTTTAAAGACAGCAGTGCTCATCTGTCCCACTTCCTAGCACTGGACATTGAAACAGGCTTGCTATTCCGCTCATTCTGACACATCACCCATTCCAGCCAGCTTTCATCCTCTTTGACTTCTCAACAACCTGGACAAGGTACATCCATCTTGTGCTTTTTATTTTCCACAAATCTTTCCTGAAGCTTTCTGTTTGGTCTTGTTCTTTCCTACTCCGGGAACACGACTAACCCAGGATTACCAATTCCAATCACTTTTCTCAAACTTTCTCTTTTCCCTTTTTTGATTTTGCCACAACTAATCACTTCCTGCTTCTTGTCTCTCTCTTTGACCCTGAATCTCTCAGAGGGTTAAAGTGGTACAACAGAGTGGGACTATGTCAAAGGTTTTTTAAAAAATAGACTGATTATATGTTTGAGGCTAGTTGGTTTCTGACAAACTCCAAGCATAGTTTTTGGAACCATAACAGCCTTCCTGAGCCAGAGGAGGAAGCTTGACGAAGGAATTTTGGATCTCCTGTGTCATCACACCACATAAAGAAAGTGTAATTTTTCTGGTTACTCACACTCCATATCTCTAGAACCTGAAGTTTGGGGTTGCTCACCACGTTCACAGTGGACTGAGAGGTCCCTGACTAAGCCAAACCTTTAAACATTGATAGGACCTAGACCAAATTAGGATCTTGAGGTGATGCTGATGGTGATGGTAAAGATGAAGATGATGATGGCTATTAAATACTTAACTTGTACTAGATGCTGGACTAAGTAATTTTCATCATTAGCTCACATCACCCCCTCAACTATCCTATGAGGGAAGTAATGTGCTCATTGTTATTTTGTGGATGTTTTGGCTAAGTAATTTGCTCACACAAGGGACCTCCATTTAGCTCAATAAGGCCACAGTTAGTGAGAATACTAGTTCCTTCCCATCTCTTGCCACCGGTCTGTTTTTTATTAGTTACAGACCACAAATTAAGCATTTAAAACTGCATTGTTTTAGGCTATTGTTAACTTTAGTACCTTATTCGTTGATGAAACCTATCAATATTCATTGGCCATCCACCTCAAGTCAGTTACCATGTAAGACACTTACCAAGCACAAGTCTGGTGGTTATTAAAGATAATGAGTTATTTGTGAAAAGGAATATACCAGTCAATTTACTGTCTATATCTAAGTCCTTTAAATACTGACCATTCCATCTCTTATATTTAAATTCATTAGATTTATTTGGGGGATGGGAAGGGGCAGATGGTGGTGGTGGTAGGGTTTCAGGAAATATTCTAACCTGGGCAATAGATGTGCCATGTCAGTTGACAATAATCACCAGTTCATTAGACCTCCTGACACTCTTAAGGATGATTAATGTTGCCAAAATATGCAAAAGTGGGAACACTCAGTCACATCTCTTACCCCAGATTTCCTTAGATTGAGGCATTCTCCATGTACTATTTCATGTTCCAGAAGAGTTCCTTCTGCTTCAAAAAGGGCAGGAGTTACAATCTGGGATTAACTCAGTCTTGGAAGAACAAGTCAATGGATACCAAATATACAGAAACTGGTAAAATATCAGTTAAGTTTGCATCACAGGGAAAGAGAGTCTTGGCTCAAGGAATTTCCACTGCACGGCAGGGGCTTCTGACCTTGGAGGCAACATTCCTGCACTAAGGAACCTCTCAGCAAATGCATTTATCCTTTGGGCCATCCATCTTCCCTATTTTGACATTAAAAAAAAAAAAAGAAGAAAGAACTTCATAACAAACCTCTCTAGGCCAGAGCACTTGGAAATGTCACAAAGGCCATCAGACAGGTCTCTGTCAGAGGCTCAGGTTTCCCATCTCTCGCTTTAAGATGCTGACCCTTTCTTCCCCACCCTCTCTATCTTCAAGGTTAATTTCTATGGTCCCTTGTAGTCTCTGGGGACCACATCCAGTTGCACATTTGAGGCTCGTTATCTGAGGATGGTGTTGAAAGGGGAAACACTGAGTGAAACTGCCGGCTCTGGCCAGGCAAGCAGTAGCACTAGTCACTTGCATGAGTTACCTTAGCAACAGGAGGTCCTGGAAAGGAACACGGAACTAAGAGCCTACCACCAACTGGAAGAATCCGGAAAAGGTTAAAAGGAGAGAGGCGACACTAGCCCACATGTCTGACCAATCTCCCAGAATCCTTCTCACTGGAATTCATCCTGACTGAGTGATGTGCATGCACCACCAGGAAGGACCCTGAGTCAGAATGATGGGCAGAGACAGCCTGGAAACTAACTGCATCACCATAAAACCTGAGACTGTGAGCCACATGGCAGAGCTGTTCTCCTGGGTTCCTTTACCCTCCTGCTCTCCACCCGGGTCCCCCTTCCTAACAAAGTATCTTGCTTTGTCGGCACATGTGTCTCCCTAAACAACTTCCAGGTGTTAGACAAGAACCCACTCTAGGGTCCTGGAGGGGTTCTCCTTCCTGCAACAGTATTGTCTGGCTTCATAAACAGTTTTTTATTTATTAAGGTAAGAAGACTGTGACCTGACAACCATCAGGGTTTTCCCTCCATGACCCATCACTCCTTACTTCTTGTTGGGAAACTTTGTCATTAAGACTGAGGCTTTCAGGTGATGTGATGAGCTGGTTGGATGGCATCACCAACTCGATGAACATGAGTCTGAGCAAGCTCCGGGAGTAGGTGATGGACAGGGAAGGCTGGTGTGCTGCAGTCCATGGGGTCGCAAAGAGTTGGACACAACTGAGTGACTGAACTGAACTTGCAGATGATAAAGCACAGCAAAGACCTTATTCCTGGATGGGGGGTTCCAGTTATGTTGGGCAACACTCTGAATGTCACTTTAGCTCATGCCATACTTTCCCCTTCCATTTTCACTTTCCCCTGCCCCTGTCCTTGATCTTGGGCCACACGTATTTACTTTGCTTTATAATGTAAATACCGCGGCATATCACAGAGAAAATTTCCACTTACTCCATGCTGAACCAAAGTACTCAATGACAATTGTGAATTAATATCCATATGTTTGAATTTATGTTTGTATCTGGTAAGAGGGAGCATTCTCTAAGTTATCACAATACAAAAATTATATACCAATTGACATTTTTTCCAAGTGCTTTCACATGCATTTCCTTTTCAGAACCTCACAATAATCTTGTGTGGTGTGGCAGGCATTAATTTCCATCTTGCAAAGTTGGAGAGGGGAGTGGGAAGAAAGTAACATTTATCAGCTATTGACTTTGTTCTAGCTTTGAGGTGAGTAGTCCTGAGTACCATCTTGTTTACTCTTCAGTGGTGCATTATTATCCCCATTTAACAGATGAAAGAACAGAGACTGAGAATTAAGTATCATGGTACATTGTGTCATTTAGCCTCAACCCTTCATGCATTTTGTTATCTATGCCATCTTCCACCTAGACTTCACTATACTCTCTCAATTCCTCTGGGTGTGGCTATATGACTCGTGTGAGCCAGTGGGATGTTAGCAGATGTGTTACAAATAGATGGCTGACAATGTCCACTGGAAGGGCATATCTCAGGTAGTTTCCTGGTTCCAGGCAGTGTGTCTGTTATGCAGCCAATGGATACAATGACTTATCCAAGATCACAGTTCTGAAAACAGTACAACCAGTACAACAGTACAGACACACATCTCCCAAGTCCAAATTTCATGTTTTCCTACTCCAGATAGTTCTGAAAGCAAGTCATGCAGAGTTTGATGGAAATGATGATCATTCAAGTATTTTCCAGACCTCTGGATCAATATCTGAGTTTCAAGACACACACTAGCACTTTTATGTTACTGAGTATCAAGCACAAGACTGGCAACATTTCATTCTTAATGCTTTTTTTTCCCTCCACTATTTTCATTCTAAAATTGAGAAAGCCTGGGGGAAAGTGGGTGTTAGGTTTTAAGTCTTGGTTGATCAGTCATCTTGTCTTTATGATCTTTCAGATACTCTGTCCCATTTCCTAAAGAACTGGTGATTGCCAAAAGTTATCAGCAATCAGTGCCACAGTTAATTGGAATCTAGCCCTGGGAGACATCTTACTTCAGCAGTTCATGACTTTCTGAAAAAGTGCCACACAGTGGGTAAAAAGAAACTGCTTTTGTTCATCCTCATGCAGGCTTTAAGTGGAAACGGGTCTCTAGCTATTCCTATGTTGTACAAAAAAGGATAAAGAATAAAGTGACATGACTTTGCAAGGCCTTTAAAATGAGGTGTTTATATTTCTCTCTTTTCTTTAAGGTTTTTGGTTTAAGTGCTTTTGTCAAGAGTGAGGAAACCAACAGCTGCTGTGGCCTCAGCCCATTACTCTGGTATTTGCTTAGAAGACCTTTGAGAACACAGATAAGGAGAAAAGCAAAACAGGGTATCTGGACCCGAGACACTGAGGAAGCTGCTGGCACTTTCCTTCCTTTGGACCCTGAGGAAGAAGGAGAGGCAGCTGGATGTTCCTTTAACCCTCTCCACCCTCTTCCCTGCAAAGAAAGCATCTGCTAGCATTTTTAAAGGCCTGCTGTTTCTCTTGGGGTCCTTATTTCAAAGCTA
Source organism: Muntiacus reevesi (assembly GCF_963930625.1). NCBI lineage: Eukaryota > Metazoa > Chordata > Mammalia > Artiodactyla > Cervidae > Muntiacus > Muntiacus reevesi. The sequence continues at coordinate 28,281,595 of NC_089250.1, forward strand.
CAAAATAAGGCATTGTGCTGAAGAATATTATGCAAGGGAAACACCTTTTCTTGATCCTTCTCTCAAAATGTTCAGGAAGGTCAGGCTGTAGACAAATCACTTTCAGAAATCAAACCCTGGGCACAGATGGTACAAAAATGATAATGATATGCAGAGAGGATGGGACAAAAATGACAATGATATGCAGAGAGGTGAATCCCAGCAGTTTCCAGCTCGGAGATTTCTTTGAACCCTCCAGCTGTGTAAATAGAACAAGAATCTTTTTTTCCAATGTGCCCATCCTGCACCCTGAGGGTGTGAAAGAGAGCCCCCATCTTCTATCTTAAAAGCACCTCATTAATGACTGAGCTCATTGAAGCTGGGCCCCAGGATGCTGAAGATTCTTTCAAATCACATGTATGTGTTAAGAAATGTCTTAGTCCTTTCAGGCTGCTGTCATAGAAACACCATAGACAGGGTTGTATGTTAGCAACAGAAATTTACTTCTTACAGTTTTGGAGGTTGGGGAGGCCAAGATCAAGGTGTCAGCAGACTCACTGTCTGGTGAGAGCCCACTTCCTAGTTCATAGACTGTTGTTTTCTGTGTCCTCACAGGGAGGGAGGGACAAGGCAGTTCTCTGGAGTCCCTTTTCTAAGGGCATTCATCCCATTCAAGGGCTCCACCCTCACAACCGAATCATTTCCCAGAGGGCTCACTTCCAAATAACATCAGATCACTTTGGGGATTAGGTTTCAACATTTGAATTTGGGGAGGGGGGGGCACAAACTTTTTGTCTATAGGAAGAACCTACTGTATGTTAGGCCCAGCCAGAGGCTCTGCTCTGAGGATACCAAGCTAATGAAGACTAACCATGGCTCTTGAAGAATTCCAAGGATTGGAGATGAAAATGCCTTCAAAGACCTGAATGATACCAGAGAGAACTAGCATAGAGGGTTGGACAATAAAAGTGGAACCGAAGGTGGGGAGAGACTGATTCACCTCACGCTGTGGGTGAAGACTTCATAGGGAGGGCTATTCTTGTGGCTCCAAGACCATTATGTGGACAGTGTATGAGACTGACTGTTGTCAAGTTGGTGGAATGAGTGTGGAGAAGGGTCAGACTAAAGAGAGGATGTCAGGCAGAGAGGTTAACATATGAAAACGAAACACAGGGACTTCCCTGGCGGTCCAGTGGTTACAAATCCACCTCGCAATACAGGAGACATGGGTTCAATCCCTGGACAGGAAGCTAAGCTCTCACATGTCACGAAGCAAGTACTGAGCTTGAGTTTGCACACTGCAAGTTGAGAGTCTGTGTGATGCAACAAAAATCCCGCCTGACGCAATGAAGATCCTGTGTGCCACAACTAAGACCTGACACAGTCAGGTAAATAAAAAATGAATATTAAAAAAAAAAAAAGGAAACACAGAGGCAGAAAACAACACCACGCTTGAGTACAAAGGTAACAACACCAAGGTGCACAAAGTGCTGCCAAGTGATCTCCAGGTTATATGATCTCAGATGTGATTTTTCCAAATTTAAAACTTAATTTACACCTCACATTGTTGGGGAAAAAATCTATACACCACACACAAATGAAATAATAGGATAGTTCACTTTATACCATCAGTGTTTTCTTGAAAGTTCCATATTAATTTACCTAACATTCTGCAGGAAATTCTTGTCTATTATGAATTCTGATTCTTTAAAGTTATTTGACATGACAAGCTGAAGTGTGCATACCTGTGCAGTACTCAATGGTCTCTTTAATTACCAGCAGTGAGATTACCTAATAATGGAATTATGCTGAGAACATGACCTTTCAAACAATAAAATATGCTTCAATGTGCATTATTTTCATAGCTTTGAGGAGTTTTTCAAATCAACTTAAGTTTCATTGGCCAGTTTTGGCCTGAGGCACAAAGGAAAATAATTGCTTAATTCAATTTCTTACCAAGTCAAACTCATGGAATTAATGATAGAAATTGATAGGCATCCTTTATCCCCAAACCTGAAAACACACTCTGGTTCACAAGCTATATCTGAACCTTGAGATCTAAGTATGTTAAAAGCAAGACTAGTGACTTTCTTTCATAAACAAAAAAAGAGGCACCAGTGCCTCAGGTCACAGTCATTGGCATTTTAATCAGACATTAGGAATATTTCTGCTTCAGTTCTAATAATATGTGATTTTTCTGATTCAGAACCTCAGCCTGAACCCAAGAAACCAAACTCTGAATGTAAAGCATATTGACTTTAAACATAATGGTAATTAATCATAAGAATCAAGAGAAATTATGAAATATGGAACAGCTATAGAGGGGGAGGGAAGAAGGAATTATTTTAAACTTTGCTATGATCGTGGAATGACCACCTGGCCAAGGTCTGGGGAAAGCGACCGGACCTTTAAAAACCAGATCATCGAAGCTCTTATACCTGAACTCATTTTCTCTATCTAACTTGTTAAATAATCTTCCTTATGTACCCCACTTCTCTTAGACAATTTTCTATTCTATTCAACGGGAAATGGGAAAATTGTTAGTTCTCAAATGTTCCAAAATCTTCCTGAACAAATGGTATTTCTTTCCAATTTAAGTGAATTCATTCACTCAACAAAGATTAAAGTTCCCTGTGCAAGGCACCATGCCCATCTCCCGAGGGGCATCCTGACTGTTTGCAGAAGCACATGCCCAGGCCGGGCAAGACATAACTTCTTTTTCACCTCTCTATGAAACAAATCTCCTGAAGCTGTATTTCAAAGGAGCACAGATGTATGGTACATAGGCTATGGTTCAGAAATGAAAGGAGAGAAGTTTGATGAATAAAGTGGTATTTCTTCCTTTTTTTTTTTTTTAAGGAAATGCTGGATCCTCAGGCAAAGATTGCCGGGATGCAACTCTGTGGGCAAAATGGTGCATAAACAAACATGACCACGAAAGTAGTTTAGGGTGTCTCCCTTTCATGTCTGAATATGTTTAGACAGTTACACAACCAGAGAGCTTGGAATGAAAGAAAACAATGCCCAGGAGAAAGGAATGCTTTGAATCTGGGTCGCTGGGCCTTGATTTTGCTTACTTTTTCTCTGAGAAACCAACCCAAGACCATTGCACATCTTGATTACCCTTTGCTAGAATCTGTGTCTGGACAAGTTTTTCCCAGGCATATAGCTCAGAAGTCACCTTCATCCCACTTTTCCTATTATGTATATAATACGCTGCTGCTGCTGCTAAGTCACTTCAGTCGTGTCCGACTCTGTGCGACCCCATAGATGGCAGCCCACCAGGCTCCCCGTCCCTGGGATTCTCCAGGCAAGAACACTGGAGTGGGTTGCCATTTCCTTCTCCAATGCATGAAAGTTGAAAGTGAATGTGAAAGTGAAGTTGCTCAGTCATGTCCGACTATTAGCGACCCCATGAACTGCAGCCTACCAGGCTCCTCTGTCCATGGGATTTTCCAGGCAAGAGTACTGGAGTGGGGTGCCATTGCCTTCTCTGATGTATATAATATGGAGGAGCCCAAAGTCACTGTGGGGTCTAAACTTGCACATCTGTTTCAAGAAGCCCAGACACACCAATTGCCTAAGGTTCTTGCTTCCCGGGAAACCTTAGGAGTAGGATTCAGAGATGGATTCTTTTTTTTTTTTTTTTTTTTTTTATTAGTTGGAGGCTAATTACTTCATAACATTTCAGTGTGGGTTTTGTCATACATTGATATAAATCAGCCATAGAGTTACACGTATTCCCCATCCCGATCCCCCTCCCACCTCCCTCTCCACCCGATTCCTCTGGGTCTTCCCAGTGCACCAGACCTGAGCACTTGTCTCATGCATCCCACACCTGGGCTGAACAGCATGTATATTATCTATGGTGAAACAGAGATGGATTCTTTACCAAACAAGATGTACTGTAGGTCAGAGTATGGCAGCGGAGGCAGACTCCAAGGCTCCGGTGAGTCCTGCCATCTTCTCATCCTCTTGGGAACTCAGGCTAAGTCCACAAAACCAGAGAACTAGATTGCTAAGACCTCAAAGACGTACTATAGTAGGAAAAACAAAATAGACACAATGCACAAAAAGGCAATATATCCCATGGGTGTGAAGCTGTGTGAAAGTCGCTCAGTTGTGTCTGACTATTTGTGACCCCATACAGTCCATGGACTTCTCCAGACCAGAATACTGGAGTGGGTAGCCTTTCCCTTCTCCAGGGGATCTTCCCAACCCAAGGATCGAAACCAGGTCTCCTGCATTGCAGGCAGATTCTTTACCAGCTGAGCCACCAGGGAAGCCTGGGTAAAGCTATAGGGACACCAGTTAGCACTGGAGGTGGGGCTGATCATAGCAGCCTTGCACTGAGGTAATAGTGCCTATTGGTGATGCTTTCAACAGAAGAGGTCATGGTGATGGTAAAGTAGGAAGCAGAATTGAGCCTGGGTATGACTGGCAGCAGGGCTTCCTTGGTGGCTCAGTGGTAAAGAATCTGCCTCCAATGCAGGAGCTGCTGGAGCTGGGGTTTGGATCCCTGGGTCAGGAAGATTTCCCTGGAAGAGGGCATGGCAACCCACTCCAGTATTCTTGACCTGGAGTATCCCACGGACAGAGGAACCTGGCAGGCTCCAGTATACAGGGTCACAAAGAGGTGGACACAGCTGAAGCGATTTAGCACAGCACAGCATGAGTGGCAGCAGCGTCAGGGATTGGTAGCCGAGGTGGAGTATCTCCAGCAGCCACAGCGGAGCAGGAACGTGGTGGCAGCTTCAGGGATGGGAGCTTCAGTCATTCTAGAAAGACATCATGGCAGCAGAGTTAGAGAAGGCTCATACCAGCCAAAACCACAGGGGAGGGTAATCCAGACTAGTTGTGGAAGGTGTGGGGCTGAGTTGGACCGGCGCCAGCAAAAGCAGCAGCAGTCAGGCTCTGTAAAGAGTAGGATACACTGACAATAGCAGTGGGGCAGAGACAGGCTGCACGGAGATCCAAAAAGTCCATCCTAAAGGAAATCAGCCCTGAATATTCATTGGAAGGGCTGATGCTGAAGATGAAGCTCCAATACACTGGCCACCTGATGCGAAGAACTGACTCACTGGAAAAGACCCTGATGCTGGGAAAGATTGAAGGCAGGAGGAGAAGGGGACAACAGAGGATGAGATGGTTAGATGGCATCACTGACTCAATGGAGATGAGTCTGAAGCAAGCTCCGGGAGTTGATGATGGACAGGGAAGCCTGGTGAGCTGCAGTCCATGGGGTCACAAAGAGTTGGACATGACTGAGTGACTGAACTGAACTGAACAGGCTTAGCAATGCTCTGAATTAAAAAAATAAAAATAAAAAGGGGACTTCCTTGGTAGTCCAGTAGTTAAGGATGTGCTTGCCAATGCAGGGGACATGGGTTCGAGCCCTGGTCTGGGAAAATCCCATATGACACAGGGCAACTAAACCCATGCACCACAGCTACTAAAGCCCAAGCACCTCAGTCCTGTGCTCCACAACAAGAACCACTGAGATGCGAAGTTCGAGCATCACAACTGGAGAGTCGCTCCCACTCCCCACAACTAGAGAAAGCCCATGAGCAGCAATAAAGACCCAGCACAGCCATAAATAAATAAATAAATAACAGCAAGCAAACGTGCAGCCAGAACAGAGTCATCCTGGGTCAAACATAAAGACAGGAGCAGGTCCAGATGATGAGTTACCCAGAGTCCATGGTCAGTGGAGACGTAGAGTGGGGAAGGGTGCAAGCTGGGACCCAGGTAGTTCAAAGGAAACATGATGATCTGTGGACTCTGCTGCTTTCATATTCAATGTTACCCACATGTAACCCACAGGTCTAGACTGTGCATCTGCTCTCTTAGTAATATTCAGACCCTCTTGAGAGAGGAGAGTCATTCAGCCTTTGAGGCTACAGAGGCTTATTGAGCTTCAGATTTCTAACCAGGAGATACAGCAGGACAGATTGGTCTTTGACTGATGAAGGTGGCGCTGGGCACAGTGTACCCTTTAAGAACAGTTTTTAATAAGAAACACTTATAGTCTAGAAATATAGTGATGCTACTTCTCAAAGGCATAGTAAGCCTAACTCCATGATATAAAAGCATTATTATATTAGAGCTGAATTTTATACCAACTAGCCTATCCACTTATTTCAACAGGTAGGTAAAAACTGAGTGTCAGGGAACTCAGTGAATTTCCTAATGTTATACAAAGTCCTCAGCCCTCCTAATTTGATGTTCTTTCTCCTCCAAATCTTATATTATATATCCTTTGCCAATAAATGTATTTTATTTAGACCAATCTTACAAACACTGGTGAAATGACTCAGAAACTCTCCCTAGACATTTGCTTTGACCTGTATCCAAAGCATTTCTCCATTCACCCTGCAGTGTATAGAGGGAAACAGACAGCCAGTTACGGTGGGAAGAAATTAGAGAGGACAAGGATCTGTCAAAAAAAAAAAAGGCACCCAGTGAGAACTTGCTGAATAATGTGTTTTAGGATGTCAGACTTGGAGAATTTGGTTTTTATTTCAATTCATAATTTGCTAGGAGAAAGGTAAGTGATACAAAGAAAGATAACACAAAGAGAGATGGAATTAAAAGAAATAGATGGTTCACATTCCCTTAGGGCACTGGCCAGAAAATAAAAGCCAGGTAGCATTCTGCCCCAGTAATTAGGCAGAATCACAGAATTACAGGATTATGGGCTTCCCTAGTAGCACAGATCGTAAAGCATCTGCCTGCAATGCAGGAGACCTGGGTTCGAATCTTGGGTTGGGAAGATGCCCTGGAGAAGGAAATGTCAACCCACTCCAGTATTCTGGCCTGGAGAATCCCATGGACAGAGGAGCCTGGTAGGCTACAGTCCATGGGATCACAAAGAGTCGGACACAACTAAGCGACTAAAACACACCCAGGATGCCCAGAAGGTATTTTCTAATGGTGGCCAATCTCAATTACTCCCTGAAGAGCGAGGATAAGATGCTCAGTTAAGCTCTGCTGTCAGGCTGTGTCCTTCCCACTTCCCCATGAGGAAGGTGAGGGGTGTGCTTTCCAGTAGCCCTCACAATGCAAGTTCCCCATCTCTAATACCCTACAGGGAAGATCTCTTCATCTTCTTGTGGTCCCCTCAGATTTAATACATCCAAACTCAGCTCTAACATTCTTTCTCCCAGATGAGCTCCCTCCCCTAAACCTCCAAATGCTGCCACTGATGGTAATAATTCTTCTGATCAACCTTATACTCTCCCTTGCCTTCTGCCTCTCCATTTATGTCCAGGTTCCATGACCTAATGCCTGAGCTGTCTCAATGGTATCCTAATTGATTTCACCAGTGTTTCTTTCTTAAATTGTACAATTAGGTACACAGCATTCTCTACTTAAAAAAAAAAAAAAAAAATGGTATGACATGACTCCCCATGACTTGAAAACGCAGTTCAAACTCCTTATTTTGACTTTTAGATTCATTTACTATCATCTTTCCTATTTACCTCTCCTCCTGCCAAACTTATTATTCAATCATTCTCACTTCTAGGCCAATAATCCCACTTTTCCACTTCGATTACATTACCAAGAGTCTCCCTCTTAATGATTTCCCTGGTGGTACAGTGGCTAAGATTTCCCGCTCCCAACTAAAAGATTTTGCATGCTGTAATGAAGACTGAAGATCCTGCGTACCACAACTTAGACCTGACATTGACAAATAAGCAAATAAATAAAAATAAATATTCACAAAAGAAATTTTCATACTGAGTGAAATAAGTCAGACAGAGAAAGATAATATCTTAAAGAAAAAGAATCTCCCTCTTAATCAATGAGATTAAGTGGGCAAAGGGCCCAATGTCCTTTATTTAATACACACTCAATAAATGTTAGCTCTCTTAAAAGACCACAGTTATTCCTCTTGCTTCAGGAAGCTTTTGCTCAGTAACCCAGCCCTACCCCCCTTATCTATATTTCCTATTTGACATTTAGCTTCTGCTTTATTGACTATGCCAAAGCCCTTGACTGTGTGGATCACAATAAACTGTGGAAAATTCTTAAAGAGATGGTAATACCAAACCACCTGACCTGCCTCTTGAGAAACTTTTATGCAGGTCAGGAAGCAACAGTTAGAACTGGACATGGAACAACAGACTGGTTCCAAATAGGAAAAGGAGTACATCAGGCCTGCTTATTTAATTTATATGCAGAGTACATCATGAGAAACGCTGGGCTGGAGGAGGCACAAGCTGGAATCAAGATTGCTGGGAGAAATATCAATAACCTCAGATATGCAAAGAACACCACACTTATGGCAGAAAGTGAAGAGGAGCTAAAGAGCCTCTTGATGAAAGTGAAAGAGGAGAGTGAAAAAGTTGGCTTAAAGCTCAACATTCAGAAAACTAAGATCATGGCATCTGGTCCCATCACTTCATGGCAAATAGATGGGGAAACAGTGGAAACAGTGGCTGACTTTATTTTTCTGGGCTCCAAAATCACTGTAGATGGTGATTGTATCCATGAAATTAAAAGATGCTTACTCCTTGGAAGGAAAGTTATGGCCAACCTAGACTGCATATTAAAAGGCAGAGACATTACTTTGCCAACAAAGGTCCATCTAGTCAAGGCTATGGTTTTTCCAGTGGTCATGTATGAATGTGAGAGTTGGACTATAAAGAAAGCTGAGTGCTGAAGAATTGATGTTTTGAACTGTGGTGTTGGAGAAGACTCTCGAGAGTCCCTTGGACGGCAAGGAAATTCAACCAGTCCATCCTAAAGGAGATTAGTCCTGGGTGTTCGTTGCAAGGACTGATGTTGAACTTGAACCTCCAATACTTTGGCCACCTGATGCAAAGAACTGACTCATTGGAAAAGACCCTGATGCTGGGAAAGATTAAGGGCAGGTGGAGAAGGGGATGACAGAGGATGAGAAGGTTGGATGGCATCACTGACTCAATGGACATGGGTTTGGGTAGACTCTGGGAGCTGGTGATGGACAGGGAGGCCTGGCGTGCTGCGGTTCATGGGGTTGCAAAGAGTTGGACACAACTAAGCGACTGAACTGAACTGAACCTTGCTATGTTTTATCTTTTAACTGCCTTTTAACCCCTCTGATACCCATCACTATGTGTAGTGTTTTGTGGAGAATAAGAGCTTAATACCTTGCACTGACACTGCTGCTGTAGCATCACTAGAATGTTATCCTCAGCTTCAAACACATATCACTGACTCACCTCTCATCACCTTATAGTAAAATTCCAGAAATATAAGAATCTTAGATGAAGAAAGGATTAAGAGGAGGAAAGAGGACAGGTATTTATTGGTTACCTCCTGTACACAAAGTAACAGTCTTTGTTAGTGTATAAACACCTTCTCCTACAGAGGAAGAGTAACACATTGGAGTGAATTGATTTAGACAGGATAACAAATGTGGGTGTCACTGCTTAGAACTAGAGTCCATAAACTTCTGACTCTAACTGAAAAACAGCCAGTGTCAAGGTGAGTTTGGATGGATCTTAACTCAGCCAGATACTCATTAATGAGAATGATGGTGAAAGGGTTGGGAATGTAAGTTGGCCTCAGTAAGAAAACCCTTGTAAATTTAATGAGAGCTCAGGAGAGATTTCTATCTTGTAAGCTTCACGGTGTTCTGGCTTTAGGTTAAGCCACAAAGCACCTTGATAACTCTCATATAAAAACTTAGGGCACTTGGGGTTCTCTGGAGTAAGTCAACTTCCAAAACATGTTTGACAAAACTGGTCTAAATGCAGACATCACCCTGTGAGTAAGAAAAAGACTTTGCTCATCACCCCCTTTCACAATGGGAAAACTGAGGTATAAACCACTATAGCGACTTGCCAATTGTTCCACGACACACCACTGTGCCTCTTCCCTAGCAGGTTAGTCTGGTGCTCATCCTAGAGTGAAAATGGTCACTAGCCACTTCATGGCTAGCAACCACCATTCATATATCATACATATTGGTGGCAACTTTTAAGAAAATTGGGCAACACAAACAGAAGGTGTCACCTGCTCCGAGGAAGTTTATCAAGATGGACACACAGTTCATTAAGCTCCAGTGCTATTGATATAGAGCCATGGTTCATCAATGCAAAGGTTGACACCCAGTTTAAGTACTAGCTCATAGAATAAAGGTTACTGCGTCATGGCTCCAGTTTACAAGGCTCAGACCCAATGCCAATAAAAGTTCTTCCTGATTCTGGTCTCTGTGTCACTAATTAGGGATTACAATCAACTGCTTCTATTTCTCATGCAGTGCATCGAGCATCATGCGACAACTCAGAAGAACAAAAAGTAGCATCGGGCTGTTGCTATGGAGACCTAAGAACCATCTGAATTGCTGTGGCATCATAAAAGCAAAATCCCAATCATCGGTCTTTAACTATAGGGCTGTTGAAATCTATCTCATATTTTTAGAATGTGTGACATTTAACACACTGATGAATATTTCCAGCTTCAGAATATATTCCCTGCTTTCACATTTAGACGGGAGTTTTCAGTGCAACTGGTTGGATATTTTTTTTTCCTCCTGGTAAATGCTCCATCTCCTTATGCATGACTGCAGCTCTTTGTATACTTATTTCCTAGATGTTGCTTCATTCTTCCTTCCCATTTTCTCTTTATTCTATAATTAAAATTATTCTCTCACTGGCTGTGGGTCTCTTCTTTCATCAGGATATCTTTAGTTACATGTTTCATATCCCTAGTTGAAACATCATCAGGCCTTAATCCCCATTGGCCCTAACTGATCACCGTTTAAGCCTTCATTGCTAATAATTAATTGTTCTGAGCCCCAGTCAAAGGTGCATAACTGCTTACCTGGTAATTCTTTATTTTTGAAGTTACTATCCCCTTATCATCCAAGGTGATCCCAACTTACTGACATTTCCAGGTTTTCTATAAAAAGCCTTCAGGGATTTGGACAAATAGGTATGTCATTTCTACTTTTATCTCTGTGAGAATTGCTAAAAGGATTTGGTTTAACTCTATGCACCATTTTGGGAACACACACACACACACACACACACACACACACACACACACGTTGTTTACCTTATTTGAATGACGTTGAAAGAGACTGATCAGCTGTTAAAAATAGCAACCCTAATAACTTGTTGGTGTGAAAGAAAAAGAAAATTTTGAATACTCAGTCGGAAAACACAAATTCTGTTCAAAGGTACTGAATACAAGGATTTGTGAAACAAGTCTCCTCCACAATCTTGTTCATCCAGACTGGCCTCTTCAAACCTTCAGGTTTAGGTAAGAGCCTTCTCCTTTGAACCTCTTTCCTTAAGAGAGTTTCAGGATCTCTCCAGGCTTATTTATTTTTTTTCCACTCTCTAAACCTCTCCAAAGAAGTGCCTTCTTGCTTTCTCCAGTGTCAGACAGTAAACTCAAGCACACTAGTGGGCACAGACGGCATTACCAATGTATGACTTTTAGCCTGTGAATTTCCAGGGTCTGACATCTCTGCCTCTATATAACTGAATTTAAAAACATAATGAATTTCTTGAAGAAGCTTTTAAGTATTTTTGAGTCAACGTCTTCTTCTAGAGGTCGACCAGAATCTACCAGAGGATGATATATTTATTTGCTATTACAGCTCTAATCATCCCCAACGGGCTTCAGCATCAGGACTGTGTACACAACAATGTGCACCAAATATATTTGCACAGAGAGTCATGCCCAAAAGACATAAAGAATAACAGCCTGTGTTTGCTGACTTCAACATCAAGGATTGCACTGTTATCCTTGTCAATATCTAGGTCAAGTTAAATACTCTGTTCAGAAATTCCACTCTGGGCCAACCATGGCTAGTTTTGTTTTATGTCTGAATGGGATTTCCGGCAATCACAGATGTTGAAGAACATGCTTTTACTTCAGATGATTTTTAAACACATTTTGATTGCTTGTAAACCTATAAACCAAAAAACTCTACCTTGCTTCTTCCTGATAGGTTGCCTCTTAATCAATTAATCCACCAAGAATCACGAACCCAGGGATGTGCCTTGCTTTGAGAGCTGTGCTATGGCAATCGGGCAGCCTTTGGTGACACTTGTAAGTATTCTTTCCTCTCCCCAGCTCCTGGCAACCACTAATCTGTGATCTGTCTCTATAGATTCACCTATTCTGTCATTCATATAAATGGAATCACATAAAATGTGACCTTCTGTGTCCGGCTCCTTTAACTCAGTATAATGTTTTTGGGGATCATCTGTGTTGTAGCCTGTATCAATACCTTATTCCTTTTTATGACTGAATGATATCCATCAGGTGATTTGTTTATGCAATCAGCAGTTGATGGGTATCTTGAGTTGTTTCCACTTTCTGGCTATTGGAATAATGTTTCTCTGAATGTGTGTGTGCATGTATTTGAGTCCCTGCTTTCAGTCCTCTGGGGTCTAAACCTGGGAGGGCAATTGCTGGGTCACATGATAATTCTATATTTAACTATGTAAGGAAATACCAAATTGTTTTCTACAGTAGTTGCACCAATGTCTGGATTTAAGCTGAGAGCCCGATTTAATCTGAGAGCCCGAAAAGATTGGATGTAGGTGTCTAAAGACACTTTCTGCCTTTCTTATCCCCCAGCAGGTGACCAGGCATGAGAACCAGCTGTATTCACTTCCTTATGGGAGAGACAAGTTTTACCTTCCCCAATAAAACAGGCACTGTTGGCAGAGAGCATGACAGGTCAAAAGGAGAAATAGAAGAGGCTGATAAAAAACAGGCAAAGCAAATCAAGATCTTAAAGAATGGCCTTTCCATTACATCTAGGAATCATCCTAAAGAAGTTGTCTTAAGATGGCATAACTATTTATAGAAAAGGAACTCATGACAGAATTATTTTCATAGTGAAACTTAAATACCCAATCTGCAAGACAATTTAATCCTATTGAGGTACATCCAATCGTATTTTTAACCACATTTTGTCTGTGAAAGTCTTCACAATAGAGAGAAAGTCTTCACTAATCAGAGAAACAGTTAATCACACGACAATATATTATGATGTCAAGTTAGAAAAGTGAGTTATAGAGTTATATACAAACATCCATGTGTGTGTGTATGTAGTGTGCATGCGTGAAAAACAGAAGGAAATATGCCATATCTTTACAATGTGATCCCCTGTGATTATTATTTTCATTTTTATATTTGTCTCCATTTCCCAAACAATCTGAGAGTAACAGAAACAAGCAACAACAAACCACTGGTGAGATACCAGAATAGTCACCTGTTTCTTCATTAGTTCACCCATCTATACATTCCCATATTCACTCATCAACCTCATACCAAGTCCTTTTTCACACCACTGGGTTAAGCACTTAGGAGGTTGGTGGTAAAGAGGTAGTGGGGGAGTGGTGCATTTTTGCAAACTTTTAATTTCTGAAATGTCAAGACCATGAAATTGATAAAAATCTTGCATTTCATGACGCCACCCCCTTTCTTAGCTTTTTGAATAAAATTCAAAACCTTCCTTTGTCCTTAAAAAATATTATTCTTTATATTTCAAATGTCCTTTGAAAAAATGCCTCATGTGGTTTCGTAAAGACCATTGGATGAAAATTATGAATCACATCCCGGTTTTGAGGAGGAATGCCCCCTACTCCACTTCAGACTGGTCAAAGCATTAAGGAATCATCTCTCTGCTTATTTTCCCTTCCTTCCTTAAAAATTAAATAGCAATTCTTATTCTCAGGGCAGGTTTAAATAGAACAATGAGAACTATTATTAGTAGTATATGTTATTTCTTTCTTCTAGAATGTCAAAAATAATCTACTATATTCCCCTGACAATCCTTTTTATGGAGTCTTAATGTCCTAATTTTTATTTTTGCTTGAGTGGAAACACCCAGAGGCTATTTCTTATTATAATCCAGTAAATTAGAAATGGAACAAGAACTAGAAACAAAATCTCTAAAATCTGGCTCACGATTTCAGGGAAATTTTAAAAGAAAAACATACCTGAGAGGCGCATACCTGCGTGTGAGAGTAAATCTTTCTCACAAAAGTAAAATGTCTCCCCTGTGTTTCTTTGCATTAAAAATCAGTTGCTATCAGGAAATAACAGAGACACGCAGGGCTGCAGTTATAGACTGAAAACTACCTGCAAAAATTATTTCCCTAAGGTTCCCCCAATTACTCCGTTCTCGCCTCAGATAATAAATAAACTTGCTCAGTTTTGAACATCAAGTCTGACTCTTCGCGTGAGAGATCTCCAGGTGTCCCTGCTACAGGAAGAGTCAAGCTGGGTCCAATCAATTCTTCACATGATTGCCAGGCAAGGAGGTGGTAAACTCATAGCAGAAATGACCAGAGGGAAACTGGCTCCTTTTCTGAGGCTGTATACCATTAGGAAATTAATAGTTGCAAGTTGGAGTAGGTCCATCCAAGCCTTCAGCATATGCACAGCCCAGGAGAGGTCCACAGAGGAAGTGAACATCCTCTTCCATGGTACATACCACCATAGTTTCCTGTACCACACTGAACATACACAAAGATTCTGAATCAAGTAATTTTTTTTTTTTTTACCACTTGACAACACTGAAATGTTTCATGTAATGTATTCAGAAACCAGGGATTGTGTCTCTTTACTAGCTTGTTGTGAAAGATCAGTAGGAGTAGAGATTCAATAAAGATTTTCTCAGGGAAGGCAAATCAGTAACAACAGCCAGGAACTGCAAAAGCATATACTGTTGTTTAGTCACCAAATTGTGTCCAACTTGTTTATAACCTCATAGACTATAGCCCACCAGGCTCCTCTGTCCATGGGATTTCCCAGGCAAGAGTACTGGAGTGGGTTGCCATTTCCTTCTCCAGAGGATCTTCCCAACCCAGGTATCAAACTCACATCTTCTGCACTAACAGGAAGAGTCTTTATCACTGAGCCACCAGGGAAGCAAAAGCATATTCTAACTCCCATCTGAAAATATTTCCAATATAACTACACACACACACACACACACACACACACACACACACAGAGTCACAGGGGAATGTGGCAGGAAGTTCATTAGTAGAAACTGGTGATGTCTGGGGTTGATTGGGACCCAATCAGAAATTAAGATCAGGTCAACTCAGACTTGACCTACTCTCCAAGGATCAATCCCAGAGTGTCTCTGAAGAATGACCTTCAGCCATAGACCCAATAGTTCAACCTGCAAAAGTTGCAGAGATATTGAAAATTTTTAAAATATACCTACTAGCAAATGAATCTGGGGGCACATGAAGAACATGAAAGATTCAAATCAAAGGCTAAAATTCAATTTAAGTCAAAATCTGAAGGCTCCACTTTTATAAAAAAGAAAAGCACAAACTAAAACAGTATTTCCTATGTGTATCACAGATACAGAGAGACATCCACCTCAGTGGAGTTGATTACAGGGTGTGCATCACAGCAGAGTCTACAGGGCACTTGCATTTATCTGGTATTTGGTTAGAAATGACTTTCTTAACGTAAACTGATGAACCGCAGAAATCTCTCAATAAATGTTAACTATTATTGTGATTACCAGTGCTAACTGTGATAACTTTGTTGTTGTTCAGAAACTAAGTCCTGCCCAACTCATTGTGACCCCATGGACTACAGCACTCCAGGCCTCCCTGTCCTTCACCACTTCTGGAGTTTACTCAAACTCATATCCATTGAGTCAATAATGCCATCCAATCATCTCATCCTCTGTCGCCCCCTTCTCCTCCTACTCTCAATCTTTTCCAGCCTCAGGGTCTTTCCCAATGAGTCAGCTCTTTGCATCAGATGGCCAACGTATTGGAGCTTCAACTCCAGCATCAGTCCTTCCAATGTATATTCAGGGTTGATTTCCTTTAGGATTGACTGGTTTGATCTCCTTGCCATCCAAGGGACTCTCAAGAGTCTTCTCCAGCAGCACAATTCAAAAGCATCAATTCTTTGGTACTCGGTCTTCACAGAAAGCTAACCAAAATGATCACATGGATCACAGCCTTGTGTAACTCAGAGAAGCTATGAGCCATGCCATGCAGGGCCACCCAAGATGGACGGTCATGGTGGAGAATTCTGACAAAATGTGATAACTTAAAATCAAATATAAAGTGATTTACCCCCATCTCTGTGCCCATCCTTAGTTGTCTAAATGGGATGGACAAAGCTTTTGTCTGGGGGAAGGATACTGTTAAAAGGAAGGCAAGGCCAGGCAGAAGGCAGGCAATTCCATCTAAGATGGGTGAAGGTATTTGCAAGCAGTTTGCCAGGCCAATCGCCATGAACTACAGACAAACTAACCGGAAGAATCCTAGAATTGCCACTGTGTGTGCTAAGTTTCTTCAGCTGTGTCCAACTCTTTGTGACCCTATGGACTGTAGGCCACCAGACTCCTTTGTCCATAGGATTCTCCAGGCAAGAATACTGGAAAGGGTTGCCATGCCCTCCTCCAGGGGATCTTCCCAACCCAGAGATCAAATCCAGGTCTCCCTCATTATGGGCAGATTCTTTACCATCTGTGCCACCAGGGAAGCCCAAGAATGCTGGAGTGGATAGCCTATCCCTTCGCCAGGGGAACTTCTTGACTCAGGAATCGAACCAGGGTCTCCTGCATTTGTAGGCAGATTCTTTACCAGTTGAGCTACCAGAGAAGCCACCTGGGAATTGCCCTTCCTGCTAAGTCACTTCAGTCCTGTCCGACTCTGTGCAACCCCATACCTGGGATTCTCCAGGCAAGAACACCGAAGTGGGTTGCCATTTCCTTCTCCAATGCATAAAAGTGAAAAGTGAAAGTGAAGTCGCTCAGCCATGTCCGACTCTTCACGACCCCATGGACTGCAGCCTACTAGGCTCCTCCATCCATGGGATTCTCTAGGCGAGAGTACTGGAGTGGGGTGCCATTGCCTTCTACTATCCTTGAAGTCTCAGCCAGTCACAACACCCAGAATTGTCCCTATAGCTATTTGTTATCCCAGAAACCTGCCACCAGGTGGCGCCGCAACAAGGTTGTACCCAAAAGACCAACCCAGAACCTCACTTGTTCACTCTGCATGCATGCTCAGTCATGTCTGACTCTTTGTGACCCCATGGACTGTAGCCTACCAGGCTCCTCTGTTCCTGGGATTTTCCAGGCAGGAATACTGGAGTGGGTTGCCATTTCCTCCTCCAGGAGATCTTTCCAACCCAGGGATTGAACTCGCCTCTCCTGAGTCTCCTGCATTGGTAGGCAGATTCTTCACCACTGAGCCACCTGGGGAGCCTCATTCATTCATCAGCCTCACAAATAAGGAACTTTGTATTTGATAGAACCAACACACTGGAACTCCCATTTATTGTATTATGGCTCTTGTGTAATGATAACTTTTAAGAGTGAAGGAGACTCTATAATGTTGGAGCAAAAGACATAAACCAAAACCATTCTTGGCAAATAGGTTATATATCACTCTAGTTATAGCAAGATTTACACTATATTATATTACTAAAACTACTACTACTATTTTATACCATAAGATTGCTTCGAAGTATTTGTTACGTATGTATACACATACATACACATAGACGTCATATTAAAATGTCAACTTCATGCTAAAGCCTGAGTGTCTACAGATTATTAATCCTGGAAAGCAAGAACACTGCATCCTCAAGCTTGAGAAACAAATATCCCCAAATCATGCTAAAGAGACAGAAAAGTCCTACTTCTCCACTACCCACTGCATGCCATGCCACCTTGACCTTTTTTCTGGTATTTCTGATATTGGGCTCTTTGGGGAGTAAGGAGTCTACAGGACAGACCAGGCCAACTTAGGTGGCTTCCTCACCTTCACCTTCATCCAGCAAAGCAGCTCCTACCAGGAAATGTGCCTGAACAGTCTCCTGAAATTGCTAAGCATTCACAGTACATTCCCAAACTTAACAGTTGAGATGGTGACACGACAGGAAGATCCCAGTGGGGAGTGGCTGCCTGGACACATAGAATATCCTTTCTTTGGGATCCCCAGGAATAACAGAGGAGCAGATCTCTACAAGAACAGAATAGACTCTTCAGAGTCTCAGGGCGAGGGAGATGTGGGTATTCATGTTAGATGACCTCATGTGGATCAGCACATGGGGGAGACCTGAGATGTTGAGGTAACTACCGTGCAATGTCCACGGAGCAGTGGAACCTGAATCAGTCAAAATAAGTAGGTCATCAGGTCTCAAAAGGGCCAGGGGTACTCTGGAAGCCCTCTTGTCACGCAAGGTAAGAGCTAAGTGGATGAAGGGCCCTATATCACTCTAATAAGCTTGAGGCAAAGGGCAGAGGAGACACCCCAGGCTCTGGTGACCCAGGGACGGGACAGTGAGGAAGTGAGGATGCTGCTGGGCATCACTTTCTCAGGGGATTTTATTGATAGCCCAAACTCTTTCTTGGTTTCCTCCTATTACCCCCTTTCTGATCCTCATTTTATCTTATCACAGGTAGGTTTTATTGACTAGATAGGCAATTCAGCATTACTCTGGGATCTCATTGACATAATATGTACTGATGCTTTCTCCTCTTTCTACTATTCATTATCCTGGAGCTTTCCTACAAAATTTGGGCTCTGCATCTAAACAGATTTCAGTTCAGTTCAATTCAGTTCAGTCGTTTAGTCATGTCCGACTCTTTGCGACCCCATGAATCACAGCACGCCAGGCCTCCCTGTCCATCACAAACTCCCGGAGTTTACTCAAACTCATGTCCATTGAGTCGATAATGCCATCCAATCATCTCATCCTCTGTCGTCCCCTTCTCCTCCTGCCCTCAATCCCTCCCAGCATCAGGGTCTTTTCAAATGAGTCAACTCTTTGCACGAGGTGGCCAAAGTACTGGAGTTTCAGGTTCAGCATCAGTCCTTGCAATGAACACCCAGGACTGATCTCCTTTAGGATGGACTGGTTGGATCTCCTTGCAGTCCAAGGGACTCTCAAGAGTCTTCTCCAACACCACAGTTCAAAAGCATCAATTCTTTGGCCCTCAGCTTTCTTTATAGTCCAATACTCACATCCATACATGACTACTGGAAAAACCATAGTCTTGACTAGATGGACATTTGTTGACAAAGTAATGTCTCTGCTTTTTAATATGCTCTCTAGGTAGGTCATAACTTTCCTTCCAAGGAGCAAGCATATTTTACTTTCATGGCTGCAATCCCCATCAGGAGTGATTTTGGACTTTACAATTAACTTAAAACTAAATTAACTAATTCAAGTTAATTGAATTTAAAAATAATTTTTCTTTCTTGCCCAAATAAACATTTTAATTTCACATTACTAGTTTTATTTTTAAGTGTTATCTGTTGATTATATTCTTAAGTTTTATTATAAAAAAAATTTAATCCCATTTGCTTTAGCTATTGTTTTAGTGTTTGTTTATTTATCCTTTATTGTTTCCCATGAATTCTAATATGTATTAGATTTTTAATTTTCTTATTTATTTATTTACTTTTGGTGGCCACATTTAAGTTCTACTCTTTTAGCAGATTTCAACTATACAATATATTATCAACCAGTAGTAGTCACCAGGTTTTACATTATATCTCCAGACCTTATTCATCTTAGACCAGAAAGTTTGTACCCTGGAGGTCTGTCCAGGAAAAGGTGTCCTCTTGCCAAGTACCCAATTAGTTTTGACTGTGCAGTTACCATGAATCTCAGAACTGGATGTCTCTAACTTTGCAGGGCTGATGGGGTATTTAGAATCAGATTGGTGCCCACATTGATGGAATGCAGAAATGTGGTTGCACACTCAATGTTTACTGATAGTCTTTGTTTTCTTTTGCTTCGTTTTCTTCACTTTTTAAATTTAAATGTTTATTGCAATGCCTATACATTTTCATATAAATTAAATACTCAATTACTTGAATATTTGATATAGTAGAAGAAGTTGACAACTGATACAATTTTCTCATTTTCCATCTCAAAATTGGGTAGGGATGAGCTTTCCAGGTGGCGCTAGTGATAAAGAACCTGCCTGCCAATGCAGGAGGAGACTTAAGAGACGAGGGTTCAGTCTCTGGGTCGGGAAGATCTCCTGGAGAAGGAAATGGCAACTCACTCCAGTGTTCTTGCCTGGAAAATCCCATGGAAAGAGGAACCTGGTGGGCTACAGACCATAGGGTTGCAGAGTCAGACACAACTGAAGTGACTTAGCATGCAGCACACATGGGCTGTCTGAAACTGAGCCTAATTATTACACAGGCCATCTTTCTATAGTTAACAGAGAATGTTTCTGTAAGTCACACTTGTGAGAGGGGGAAGCCAATAAACTATTGACAACACTAGATTCTAGAAAGTGTCTAGATCCTAGAAAGTAAGCAGTTATTATGTTAATTAGTAATAACAGTGTTCAAGTGGCCCTTGTCACTCTCTAATAAACATGTAAATCAGATAGGAATTCAGCTACATTTACTTTTTTTCCCCTCTAGTCCTGATCATTTGATTTTTGAATCAGTAAGCACTTTCCATGGACCCATGGGTGTCACCTGCCTTGTTTGCATCTTGTCATTAGGCTCTGTGCCATCATCATTGGACATTTTTGCAATTTTCCCTTTTTTCATCTTTATTGATGAAAGCACTTATTGATAGTAGACATGGATTGAATAATTATTTTGTAGAAAATGGAAAATATATGAAAACAACCTAAGTGTCCATCAATGGATGAATGGATAAAGAAGATATGGTATATATATACAATGGACTATTACTCAGACATGGAAAAGGATGGAACTCAGACAGTATGGATAGACCTTGAGGGCATTATGCTAAGTGAAATAAGTCAGACAGATATTATATGATCTCAAAAAATAAACAAAAAAAGGAGCTCATAGATACAGAGAACACACAGGTGGTTGCCAAAGGGGAGAGTTGGGGTGTGGGTAGATGAAACCAGTGAAGAGGGTCAAAAGGTAGAAACTCAGTTATAAAATAAACATCAAAGGATGTAATGTACGGAATGGTGACTGCAGTTAATAATACCATATTTGAAGGTAGCTAAGAAAATGCATCTTAAAAGTCCTCATCATAAGAAAAAAAATATTTGTTAACAATGGATGGGTGTTAGCTAGACTTATCATGGTGATCATTTCAGAACAGAGACAGATATCAAATTATTATATTGTACACCTCAAACTCACAAAGGTTGATGTTAATTATACCTCAACAGTGGATAAATTACCATTAAAAAAGTGAACAAGAAGCCTTTTGTAAGAGATGTGAAAGCTAGTTTCTTCTTTGGATAGTCAATTTTCTTATTTACCAGGTTTCCTTTAGCATTGAAAAATGGTTGAAAAGAAGAAAGAGGGGTTCATTGGAAAAATATCACTATACCATCCATAAATAATTATTAATTATGGTAATGATGGTTTATGTAAGAGTGGAAACTCACAACATCCTACATCAAGGCTGATGGCCATAGTTAAGGTCAATTCTTTTTCTCACAATTGTAAACTGGTCAACCAGCACCTACTCCATCAAAGAATAGCAAAGACATGGCAACCTTTGGTGCTCTGATACTCCTCTTGCCCAGAATAATATCATTTTTATTCCATAAGGTTGGATTTTGTTTATTGTTCTATGTGGGCACATCATAGAAACGGTCATCCTTGATCAGTGCCTTTGAGAAAGATGAAAGTGTCACATTCACATCTGTGCAGCGGGACCAAGCAAGGAGGGATTGCGAAGATCAGGCAGAGAGCTTTCATGCTGAGATCCCCCAGCTGTGTGAAAAATCAAGCCTATTGAACATGAAACCCCGAACCACCAAAATAACCCTGCAACCAGGAAGGAAAGGAATCAACGTCCCAGCAGAGCACACCCCAGCAAAGCAAATCCAACTTGGTTGCATTTCAAACAAATTCATCCTCTCTAAGCTCAGTTTCATGCCTGACGACTCAGCTGCTCTTTACCCAAGTCTGCTGCCTCATTCTTCTTTTTTGATGAAATGATAATGAAACAAAGCAGGACCCTATGGTCCTTCCCTACTGTGTCCTCCACCTACTTTTTGTCTGTAGAAAAACTTTAGCCAAAGAATAAGTTTAATTAGACAAGTGAGAAAATGCAGAAGCAAAGAAAAGCAATCAAACAGGACAAAATAATAATAGTCAGTAAGCAAAGTCAAGGACCTTTAGTTCCTCCTCAAGGGCTATAGGTAATATTCTGAGCCATATCCTGTGAGCTGTCTTGTAGATACTGAAACTCACACCAGGTGGAAGAAGTTAACTATTCGATGACCAGACTTTAGCCATAAGCTGCCATAATTCTGAGAATTGGCCTCAGAGAAACTGAGCCTGGAATTGAAGATTAACTGTTTTTAAAACAATCAGAATGACACTGATCAGACCACTGCATGACTAATTTCAAGATGACTGTCAGAGCTGACTGTGATGTTTCTGCATGTAGCCCCCTCCCTTCATCTATATGAGCTCTTTCCCACTGATTGTCAGTTGTGGGGAGTTGGTCTTCTGACGCGAAACCACCCTCTCCACCCCTACTCCAATCCCCAGTTGCCGTCCCCAAAATAAAGCAAACTTTCCTTTCTACCAACCTGGTGTCTTTATTGGCTTTAGAGTGGCAAGCAGCTGGATCCCACTTTTGATAGCTATAACATTTTACTTCTTTGTATAAATTAAAAGTTTACTTAAAACAGGACTTGGACTTTCAACAGTGTTAGCCATAAACCTAAAAAGGTTTTCATCACTTGAAAACATGTGCTAGCCAGTGTAGCAGCCAACAGCCACAGGTGACCATTTACATTAAAATGAATTCTAAAAATACCATTACAAATTCAATTTCTCAGTTGCACTGGACACATTTCAAGTACCCACCACATGTTGCTAGTTGCTACCATATTGGCCATGTAGAGATAGAGCATTTCCAACTCTGCAGAAAATTCTCCAGGCAATGGAAGGACTATAGAACTTACCTTCCACTATGTAACTGTTTTATATCCCTGTAAGCTTTCTGACACCCTGATAATCTATTGGGTTGGTCAAAAAGTTCACTTGATTTTTTGGTAACTTCTTACAGAAAAACTTGAATTAACTTTTTTGACCAACCCAATACGTTCCCTGATTCTTGGCTGAGTTCCTAATATTACTACGAATGTGAACTCGTTTGCCTGCATGTGGCAAGAATACTGGAGTGGGTAGGCATTTCCTTCTTCAGGGGAACTTCTTGACCCAAGGTTTGAATCTGTGGCTCCTGTACTAGCAGGCAGATTCTTTACCACTTGAGACACCTGGGAAGCCCCATGAATGTGAATTCACATGCTAGAAATTCCCTGGGGCCCAAGTGACTCAGGCTATTTAGAAATTGTGTTCATTTCTGTATATTCTGAGGCCTCTGCTTCATTTGGGATGTGAAAAATTTCCTAATCTTTAAAGTAGCCTCCCAAGATCATTGTCATGGTGAATTTTGTATGTCAACATGACTGGATCCTGGGATGCCTAGATTATATCTGGGTGCATCTGTGAGGGCGTTTCCCAATGAGATCAGCAATTGAAAAGTTGGTTGACCCTCCCCTGTGTGGGTGGGCGCCATCCAACTCATCAGGGTCTGAATAGAGAACAATGCGGAGGAAGGGGGAATTTACTCCTTCAATCCTGCCTCACTGCTGAGCCAGATCATAGCTCATCTTCTCCTCCCCTTGGATTGCAATATATGCCATAGACTCAACTGGTTCACAGGCTTTTGGACTCAGACTGCTTTACACCACTGCCTTTCTTGGTTACCCAACTTATGGATAGCACATCGTGTGACTGAAACCAAGCAAGATCCTTGGGGCTCCCGGGCATGGAAGCCCCTCTGTTCCCAGTTTCTTGTTTGTAGAAAATAGGCTTCAGTCTCCAAAACCATTCCTGAGTTTCAAAGTGCAGGTTCAAACAGTTGTTACTGAGGAAAGGAGGGGAATCTGGAGATAAGAGAGGAGCAGCCAATAAACAATAGTGTAACCTTGAGGCAGGGTCCTGATTCCCCTCAAGGAATAGACACAAGAATATCTTTGAGTACTTCTGTAGGTAATGAAACCCCCAACAAATGGAAGATGTCAACTACCTGATGAGATATTATCAATTTCAGAGAGAAGGTCCCAGTTTGATAACCTCAAGAATCACAGAAGCTTTGGAGGAGACCACCTGAGGCCAGATTAAAGAAATGCAGGCCTGCACACACTCCGATCCTTATCAGCAACCCACCTCTCCCCATCCTCCTACCCCCATCCTTGAACCATTGCTTAAAACTCCTCACCCAGAGTAGAGAGGGGGATACACTCAAGTTGCAGTGTGTGGACTGCTCATTGCAGTGGCTTCTTTTCTTGTGGGATGGGCTCTAAAGTGTTCAGGCTTCAGTAGTTGTGGCACATGGGCTTAGCTGCCTCACAGCATGTAGAATCCCTTGACAAGGGATCTAACCTGTGCCCCCTACAATGGCAGGTGGCTTCTTAACCAGTGGACCACCAGGGAAGTCCACCTTGCCATTTCTTGAGGCTCCTGTTTCTTCCCAAGATTTATTGTGTATTCTGGAGGGAGTAGGTTCAGACAGACAAAAGACGGCTCATGGCTGCTCTACCCACAGGCCAGGCCTCACGTCAGTGACCCAGCCTGCATTCCTGTGTGATGGGCATCACATCCAGCCACTGCTAGTAGAAGCCCAGCCACTGAGCTGTTGGTTGTTTCCAAAGCTAAATATTCAGAGTAATCTAACTCACTCTCACATAACCACATAGACCCACAGATTTCTTACAACCTTCTCAACACGAAAGCTCACATTTCTTTCTCTCACCTCAGCCACATCCAGATAACCAACTAGTACTTAAATTGGAACAAAAAATGAAAAGATGGATCCACCACTGATAAGTTTTGTTTTTTTTTAAACAATGAACAAAAAAACCATTGTTGCTGCTTTTCCCACACTCGGGGTCTGTATTTTGCATTTTAGTATATATTCATCTACTTTGTGCTCCATTGCTCCTTTTAGTCCTAACTTCTTTACTCAATCTCCTATTTGTAGACCCAGATGTTCCATGTTAAAAAGCTAGTTCAAAACTCAATCTTTAAAAGGAGAAGCAAAATATATTAAAAATAATAACATAAAACACTGGAGATGAGATCAGCAGGCTCCTATCCCACTGATTGAAATGCAAAGTGAAAGTGTTAGTTGCTCAGTCATGTCTGACTCTGCGACCCCATGGGCTGTAACCTGCCAGGCTCCTCTGTCCCTGGAATTCTCTAGGCAAGAATACTGGAGGGGCAGCCATTCCTTTCTCCAGGGGATCTTACTGACCCAGGGATAGAATCCGAGTCTTCTACATTACAGGCAGATTCTTTAGCGTCTGAACCACAAGGGAAGTTCATGGTGGACATGCAAAATAATACAGTATTTCTGGGAAGCAACTGCATCTGGGCCAATCAACAGCTTTAAAATCATTGACCCAATTGACACCTCTGCTTCTAGAGAGCTGGCCCAAAAAACCAGATAGTCCACAAAGATCTCTGTGCAGGGACGTTCATCACAATATTATTTATGATTCTGGAAAACTGGAGAGAGGACCCGAAATGTTTAAGAGATCTATCTCTATTTCACAGGCAAGGAAAAGTGAGTTTCCTAGACATTTCTACAGCACTGTGATAGGAATCAGACTAAAATGTACATATTGCTTATAAAGGTCCACATAATTTTTCTGCTAAATTACCCTCTCCTTGTGGGCCATGATAAGATTTTTAGGGGGCAACAATTGTATTTTACTTATCTTGGGTCCCCCAAAGCTTTATTGTCCTAGACAGGGCAAAGGACAAGTGAGGGTCTGGTGTGGGCCAGCCTAGGATATCATGCATTTCAATGTTTCCAAGACCACAAAGTATTTGGAGCTGGGATCTAGTATTTAAGTAAGAATCTTAAGAATGAGTCAAATTAAGTGATTTGGGAAACTGTCAGACATTACAACACATTTTAATCCAATTTCTTATGGAAATTGTACAAGGGCTGCCATGAGAAGGTATTTCAATATAAAGTGCTTTAAAGCTCTGACTGTATCTCCATGATGCCTTAGCTCAAGAAAACAAGCTCCAGATCTTCTTCATCTCTGTTTAGTGAACCCGTGTGATAAAGCAAAGTAGATTCACACTCCAAAAAGATGCCTAGGGTATGAACAGACATCCCAGTTTGATGCTTGAGACAATCTGTCTTTGTTTGGGCTGAAGAAGTGCCCCCAGGACAGCTCCAAATTGGTACTCCTCTCCCAGGAGGAGAAAAGGGGGGGCCCTCCCCATTCTACCCCCATTCAACACCTTCCCTATGGGACCCCCACTAACAAGGGCTGCTCAGCAGCATCCACACCAGAATTCAGAGGCACCGAGGCCTTTGCATCAGCTGCCCTGGGAAGATAGCCTTTGGGAGACTATTAATTATAAGAGACAGCACATCATTACCCTTTGCCTCCAAAGACCTCCTGTGTCTAGCAAGCAGTGGAACAGTCCCTGCTGTCCTTCCAACTTCACCTAACTCCACCCTCCACGCCCACTCCCACTGCCTTATCAGAGCAATAGGGGATGGATCAGATGTCTGCCCTGAGCTTCCAGCATCCAGTGATCTTATTTCCCCCTTAATGGAAGAACAGATCTGCACTCCTGATACTGAAAATCACTTAGTCCCTGTGATGATAGCCACAAGCTCAGCCAGCTTTTCTCCTGTGGATACTGGACACCAGGCAGAAATTATCTATATCATTAAAGCATAGGAAGATGACTTGAACCCAGAGTAGGAGAGCAGGAGGATGACTCTGTGATTTTGTGAAGGATGCCTCGCATCAGCACCTGCAGAGGCATGGGCCAGCAATGGCCTGCTGCAGGGCTGGGGGCACTGAGTGTAGCAGTGCATGATGGGACCTTTTGAAGGAGGTCACCTCATTACCTCCACCATAGTTTGGCCTCAGGTCAAACA
This sequence comes from Muntiacus reevesi, assembly GCF_963930625.1. Taxonomy (NCBI): domain Eukaryota; kingdom Metazoa; phylum Chordata; class Mammalia; order Artiodactyla; family Cervidae; genus Muntiacus; species Muntiacus reevesi. The sequence continues at coordinate 28,308,478 of NC_089250.1, forward strand.
ATAGGGAGGGAACACAGCCCCACCCATCAACAGAAAATTGGATTAAAGAATTATTGAGCATGGCCATCAGAACAAGACCCAGTCTCCCCCTCAGTCAGTCTCTCCCATGTTTCCATAAGCCTCTAATCTTTCTTGATCAGAGGGCAGACAGACTGAAAATCACAATCACAGAAAACTAACCAATCTGATCATATGGAGCACAGCCTTGTCTAACTCAGTGAAACTATGAGCCATTCCATGTAGGGCCACCCAAGATGGATGGGTCATGGTGGTGAGTTCTGACAAAATGTGGTCCACTGGAAAGGGAATAGCAAACCACTTCAGTATTCTTGCCTTGAAAACCCCATGAACAGTATGAAAAGGCAAAAAGATAGGACACTGAAAGATGAACTCCCCAGGTCGGTAGGTGCCCAATATGTTACTGGAGATCAGTGGAAAAATAACTTCAGAAAGAATGAAGAGAGGGAACCAAAGCAAAAACAACACCCAGCTGTGGATGTGATTGGTGATGGAAGTTAAATGTGATGCTGTAGAAAGCAATATTGCATAGGAACCTGGAATGTTATGTCCATGAATCAAGGCAAATGGAAGTGGTCAAACAGGAGATGGCAATAGTGAACATCGACATTTTAGGAATCAGCAAACTAAAATGGACTGGAATGGGTGAATATAACTCAGATCACCATTATACCTACTACTGTGGGCAAGAATCCATTAGAAGAAATGGAGTGGCCATCACAGTCAACAAAAGAGTATGAAATGCAGTACTTGGATGCAATCTCAAAAACGACAGAATGATCTCTGTTTGTTTCCAAGGCAAACCATTCAATATCACAGTAATCCAAGTCTATGCCCCAACCAGTAATGCACAAGAAGCTGAAGTTGAATGGTTCTATGAAGACCTATAAGACCTTCTAGAACTAACACCCAAAGAAGATGTCCTTTTCATTATAGGGGAGTGGAATGCAAAAGTAGGAAGTCAAGAAACACCTGGAGTAACAGGCAAATTTGGCCTTGGAGTACAGAATGAAGCAGGACAAAGGCTAACAGAGTTTTGCCAAGAGAATGCATTAGTCTTAGCAAATACTCCCTTCCAACAACACAAGAGAAGAACCTGCACATGGACATCACCAGATGGTCAATACCGAAATCAGACTGATTATATTCTTCGCAGCCAAAGATGAAGAAACTCCATACAGTCAGAAAAAACAAGACTGGGAGCTGATTGGGACTCAGATCATGAACTCCTAATTGCCAAACTCAGACTTAAATTGAAGAAAGTAGGGAAAACCACTAGACCATTTAGGTATGACCTAAATTAAATCCCTTACGATTATACACTGGAAGTGACAAATAGATTTAAGGGGCTAGATCTGACAGACAGAGTGCCTGAATAACTATGGATGGGGTTCGTGACACTATACAAGAGGCAGGGACCAAGACCATCTCCAAGAACAATAAATGCAAAAAGGCAAAATGGTTGTCCGACGAGGCCTTACAAATAGCTGTGAAAAGAAGAGAAGTGAAAGGCAAAGGGGAAAAGGAAGCATATACCCATTTGAATGCAGAGTTCCAAAGAATAGCAAGGAGAGATAAGAAAGTCTTCCTCAGTGATCAGTGCAAAGAAATAGAGGAAAACAATAGAATGGGAAAGACTAGAGATCTCTTTAAGAAAATTCCAGATACCAAGGGAACTTTTCATGCAAAGATGGGCTCAATAAAGGACAGAAATGGTATGGATCTAACAGAAGCAGAAGATATTAAGAAGATGTGGCAAGAATACACAGAGGAACTATACAAAAAAGATCTTCATGACCCAGATAATCACAATGATGTGATCACTCACCTAGAGCCAGACATTCTGGAATGTGAAGTCAAGTGGGCCTTAGGAAGCATCACTACAAACAAAGCTAATGGAGGAATTTCAGTTGAGCTATTTCAAATCCTAAAAGATGATGCTGTGAAAATGCTTTACTCAATATGCCAGCAAATTTGGAAAACTCAGCAGTGGCCACAGGACTGGAAAAGGTCAGCTTTCATTCCAATCCCTAAGAAAGGCAATGCCAAAGAATGCTCAAACTACCAAACAATTGCACTCATCTCACACTGTAGCAAAGTAATGCTCAAAATTCTCCAAGCCAGGCTTCAACAGTATGTGAACCGTAAACTTCCAGATATTCAAACTGGATTTAGAAAAGGCAGAGGAACCAGAGATCAAATTGCCAGCATCCGCTGGATCATCAAAAAAGCAAGAGAGTTCCAGAAAAACATCTACTTCTGCTTTATTGACTATGCCAAAACCTTCAACTGTGTGGATAACAAAAACTGTGGAAAATTCTTCAAGAATGGGAATACCAGATCACTTGACCTGCCTCCTGAGAAATCTGTATGTAGGTCAGGAAGCAACAGTTAGAACTGGACATGGAACAACAGACTGGTTCTAAGTAGGGAAAGGAGTATGTCAAGGCTGTATATGGTCACCCTGCTTATTGAACTTATATGCAGAGTACATCATGATAAACTCAGGACTGGATGAAGCACAAGCTGGAATCACAATTGCAGGGAGAAATATCAATAACCTGAAATATGCAGATGACACCATCCTTATGGCAGAAAGCAAAGAAGAACGAAAGAGCCTCTTAATGAAAGTGAAAGAGAAGAGTGAAAAAGTTGACTTAAAGCTCAACATTCAGAAAACTAAGATATTGGCATCTGGTCCCATCACTTCATGGCAAATAGATGGGGATATTCCAGTGAGAAGCTTTATTTTTTTTTTTTGGACTCCAAAATCAGTGCAGATGTTGACTGCAGCCATGAAATTAAAAGATGCTTGCTCCTTGGAAGAAAAGTTACTTATGGATGTGAGTGTTGGACTATAAAGAAAGCTGAGCACCGAAAAATTGATGCTTTTGAACTGTGGTGTTGGAGAAAACTCTTGAGAGTCCCTTGGATAACAAGGAGATCCAACCAGTCCAGCCTAAAGGAAATCAATCCTGAATATTCATTGGAAGGACTGATGCTGAAGCTGAAACGCCAATACGTTGGCCACCTGATGCGAAGAACTGACTCATTGGAAAAGAACCTGATGCTGGGAAAGATTGAAGGCGGGAGGAGAAGGGGTCGACAGAGGATGAGATGGTTGGATGGCATCACTGACTCCGTGGATATGAGTTTGAGTAAACACCTGAGTTGTTGATGGAGAGGGAGGCCTGGTGTGCTGCAGTCCATGGGGTCACAAAGAGTCAGTCAGGACTGAGGTACTAGACTGATCTGAACTGAACCCAGGGAACAGACGAACCAGAGGTGGCAGTATTTCAAGTATTTCAGTATTTCAGGTTGCAGTTGAAGACTGCAACCTCCTTGATGCCATCTGATGAAGGGCACAGTGCTTAGCAGTCACTCAGGGAGAGATGCTACAGAGCTTTCATGCTCTCTGCCTAAGTAAATCTCATCCATTTATAGAATGTCTTCCCCTTCAGGAGTTGGTCATTAGCATTTATGGGGGCAAACAGAGAGATGTTCAGAGTCCAATCTACACAATTCTACCTGGAGTCTTTGAACTTAGGCCTTCAAAGTGCAACTCCAACCCTGTGTGTTCTATGTAGCCTTCCTTGACTATACTTGTGATGATAAGAAGAGGCAGTGCTGGGACCCAAAGTTCTGGGCTGCAAGTTAGCATATGTTGATTTAGCTGTGATTCTGCTGAATATAAGCTGAGGGAGCCCAGACAAATCATTTAACTTTTTCTTATCTCAGTTTTACCTCTGGAAAATAAGGGAGCAGAATTAGGTGAGTCTAAAGGTCCTGCCAGGGACTTCCCTGGTGGCTCAGTGGCTAAGACTCTGAGCTCCCAGTGCAGGGGGCCTGGGTTTGATCCCTGGTCAGGCTTCCCTGATGGCTTAGTAGGTAAGAATCTGCCTGCAGCGCAGGAGACACAGGCTCCATTTGTGGGTCTGGAAGATCCCCTGGAGAAGGAAATTGCAACCCAACCCATGCCAGTATCCTTGATGGGAAATTCCATGGACAGAGGAGCCTGGTGGGCTACATTCCTTGGGGTCGCAGAGTTAGACATAACTGAGCACTCATGCACACATACAAAGGGAACTAGGTCCTACATGCCACAACTAAGAGTTCTCATCCTGCAACTAAAGATACTGCAATGAAGATTCAAGATCCTGAGTGCTGCAACCAAGACCTGGTACAGCCAAATAAATAAATAAAAAGATTGTTGAAAATTAAAATAAAGGTCCTACCAGCTCAAAAACTGTATAACTTGTCTCTCTTTTGAGCTCAAAATTATTGTAACTTAGTACTTAACATGCATTATCTTGTACAGCATTATTTGCACATATCTCTATTTCTATCAAATTTCTCTAAAATTTTTGAGTTTCTTGTAGGCAGCATTTCTCTAGATTCTCAATCAAAACAACAAGTTTTGATGTCTGGAGCCCCACGTATCTCCCCGGTGCCTAGACCTCCACTGTCACACCACATAGACACAAGCAAGGTGCAGCATTCTGGGAAACACAGAAAGGAGGGAAACCAGCTGTGATTTTAAAAAATCTTTGCATTGAGCCTAAATGCAAACAAAGAATTATCTAAATAACAGCCCCTTACTAATATATCCTCGAACATCATAATTTGTAAGGCAGAATCACACCAATAAAGCTAATGGGTTTATAATAAAAAGCACATTATTCCAACTTTTTGCAATTTATTATTGTGGCTGAAATAGCACAAGCGTGATGAACTGGGTCACTTCATCAGATTAGATTTCAGATAAAAGAAAGTGAAAATTTTAAATGCCAACAGTTGGACTATTGAAAGGACACAGTAGCAGCCAGTTAAATAGGAAAAAAGTAGATACCATCAGCTCTAGAAACCTTAGTTTTGACTTTAAAGGAAAAGTCATGGAAAATAAATACATTCCAGGGGTTCAAAAGTTATTTTAAATTCCATCTGTATACTTAACTGAAAAACAAGCCAAGTCCTAAAATAATTAAAGCCATCAATATAAATGACTCTGGTTTGAAAGGGACCAATATTTCTTACTCATAAAAAATGTAATAGCATGCTTAACTTGTTTTTTTTCTTTGCCGTCTGCTACTTGAATTGCACGGTGTGGTTGTAAAGTTAATATAACACCAGAATATCACTAATAAGACTATAGAATGCCTACCCTTAGTCAGAACATGAAAGAATGGTTTTCTTTTTTCACTGTAACTCTTTCAACTTTATAAACTGAAAGTAGCAAGAGTGACTTTAGGTTTTTTTTTCTTTCTTTTTTTGCTTTCCTTCTTTTAGAGAAAAAGCATTAAGTGGGGAAAAAAAGAAAATTTAATAAAACTGAGTGTAATAACACAATTCCCTATAGAATACTAGGTGGAGGTGTCCAACTGTTTCTCCCGCTCATGTTGAAAGCTTTTCTTAGAGGTTCTATTTGAAGATCTTGGGGGAAAACTTGAAAGAATAGTACAAACACACAAGTGAAAGTCTATATTAACCAGTCAGTCAGTAAATTCACCAAGTTTTGCCAAAGAACAAGGAGAGCCTACTGTGAAATTAACCATTTCACACTATTTAAGAATTTAGTCATGGGAGTCTTAGAGGTCACTCTCCCTGCCTCTGTCATCCTTACTGAGAAAGTCTTATCATTCTGAACAGGTCATTTCATTTTCTTATTTTTCAAACTCTGTTTGCTAACACTGAATTAACTACTGTGAAAAGGAGTTCAACCTTTTTCTGACAGTGGCACCTAAGGCCATATTCGGCTGCTTTGGGGCATGAACTCTATGTTTAGGCTGAAGAAAACCCACTAGTTTCACATAAACTGTGGTTGCTCCCAGTTCCCTGCAGAATTCTGAGATTTGCTGAACAAGTATTCACCCCATCCTTGCCATTCATGATGGAATTAACATCAAGCATAAAATCAGTTCAATTTCCCCCCTCTCTTCACAAATACCCTAATATTAGTATTCTTGGGATAACTCTTGGTTTCTTTTTATTATTATTATTATTATTATTGGAGTATTACACTGTTGTGTTAGTTTCTGTTGTACAATGAATTGAATCAGCTGTATGGTTACATATATCCCCTCCCTCTTGGACCTCCCTCCCTCCCACTCCCATTCCACCCCTTTAGGTTATCACAGAGTACTGAGCTGAGCTCTCTGTGCTTTATACCAGGTTCCCATTAGCTGTCTATTTTACACATGGGGAATCACACCCCCATCTCAAGTAGGGATACAACCTGAGTTTGCTGGAAAGGAAAACAAACTTCAGGGTTTTCAAATATACCTCTGGTCACAAGATGAATATATTTCTTTAGTGGGCGAGTGACTGAAAGACACTCAGTCATGTCCAACTCTTTGTGGCTCCATGGGCTGTAGCCCATCAGGCTACTCTGTCCATGGAATTCTCCGGGCAAGAATACCAGAATAGGTTGCCATACCCTTCTCCAGGGGATCTTCCCAATCCAGGTATCAAACCCAGGTATCTTGCATTGCAGGCAGATTCTTTACCTATCTGAGCCACCAGAGAAGCCCAAGTTCTTTAAGAAACCTGTAAATTATCAGTCTTGTACCAACTACCAAACCAAGCCCTCTTCCTTGGTGAGATAGCAGATCCCAGAGGAAGGGACCAATTCCTTAAACTCTGTGTATCCAGAACCTCCTTCTGTATCCAGAACCTCCTTTGTATCCAAAACCTCCTTCTCCTATTCCCAAATTCCCACCCTTTCTTTAGTTCTTTCTCATCCAGTTCCTGAGCATCTACTATATGTCTGAAACATAACTGGCTGCTGAGGACACGAGAACATGCTCAGAACTTATCCCCAAAACCCGTCCATGGGATTTCCTAAGTGTTAACTTCAGGTCCTCACTTTTCTGTAATTACACCTAATGCATTCATCTTTTTGTTTAAACATTTTACTGTATAGAATATGTTTTCAAAATGAATATGCACCCTATTCTGCAGATGAATTTTAAAATGTCAGAGGAAACAGTCCTAAGCACTGATCCTTGGAGGACATGTGGTTCCCACTCTGGACTACCCAGCAGGGTTGATAAGTGGTGGCCTGCACTGGAGCACCTGGTCACAGTTGGCTCTGTGCAGTCTGGGGTCCCCTTCTGGGACAGGGCTCTATTCATCTACAAGAAGGACCACCTATAGAAATTCTCACAAAGGTGCTCTGTAGGTTAGCAGAGTCTCCTCCAAAATAGTCATCTTTTTTCTCCACTCTCTCCTCTTCTTTTGTAATCTATATCCAATCATTTCCCAGTTTCATGTCAACTTAGTTGGTTTAAATTGGCATGAAATGAAGTTAAAGATGTTCCTAAAGATTAGACGCATGGATTCCCTTTTTTATCCACAACTTCATTCAAACCAGCAGAGAATTTAATAGATTTTTGAACTCATTTCTTCTTTCACCAAGCAGACATAGTTGTTCAAAGGCTCATTAACTGACCCAAATAAGAACTCAAAACTGCTGAGTTATCATCACTAGGGTTAAATTGCTGGGCTTCAGTCATAACGACAAAGCATCATCCCAACCACCAATGTCATCATTCTTTACATTTGTACAACATTTCATAGTTTACAAAGTTCTCTTGTATATAGAATCTCACACCATCTCATGCAATCCATATAAGCTGTGGTACATCATAGATTGGATCGAGAGGGTCTTAGCTGTGGAGCTGTTTGTGAAAGAAGAGGAAGTAAGGGAGGGGCCAGGAAAACAGGAGGTGAGAGGAAGCCAAAGAATAAGCAAGAGTAAGTCAGGTAAGCAGGGCTCAGTCTGTGTGACAAAAAGAACTAGGAACAGAGTAATGGAGACATCTCAAAAGCCAGTGTTTCTATTCTGCATTGTCTTAGCACTCATATAAGTTCTTTGTGACTGTGGGCACCTTGAGTCTCTGGATTCTTTCTGTATCAAGAACAACACCTGCCAGGGACTTCCCTGGTGGTCCAATGACTAAGACTGTGCTCTCAATACAGGGAGCCCAGGTTGGATCCCTGGTCAGGAACTAAGTCCCGCATGTTGCAACTAAGAGTTCACATGCTGCAATTAAATGTCCTGCAAGCTGCAACTAAGTTCCCAAGTGCATGCCTCAACTAGAGCCAGCACAGCCAAATAAATAATAAAATGAATAATTTTTTTAGAAGAAAGAAAATATGAAGGACTGAAAAAGTTTTAAAAGAACTGCCTCTGTTGTCTTTGTCAGACGTTTTTCTTGAGGACCTGGATGTCCTGGAACTTACATCAGGAGCAACACATGGGAAATTGGCTCATCCACAACATTCTGCAAATATTTACTGAGCACCTACTCCATGCTAGGCTTCCCTGGTGACTCAGACAGTAAAGAGTCTTTCTGCAGTGCGGGAGACCCAGGTTCAACCCCTGGATGGGGAAGATCCCCTGGCTAAGGAAATGGCAACCCATTCCAGTATTCTTGCCTAGAGAATTCCATGGACTGTAGTCCATGGGGTCACAAAGAGTCGGATACCTGTAGTCCATGGGGTTGCAAGGAGTCGGACACGACTGTCTGAGCAACTTCACTTCTTCACTTTACTCCATGCTAGCACATGCTAATTGCACCTTGAAATTGTAACCTGGATATTACTATTCTTATTTATATTGGATATTATTTCTATCCAATGAGGAAACTGTGGCTCAGAAAAATTAAGTTTCTGAGATGACAGAATGAGGCAGTGATGATCTTCGAGTCCATCAAGTCTCAGGCTACAAACTCTTGCTCTTTTGACCAGTTGTGCTGATACATGGTCTTGTGTCCAGTAACTACATTTATTATTGTTTTGTTTTTCAAGAATGGAGCAGTAAACAGAGACAGCTAAGCCAAATGGAATACCTTCAGACAGGAGTCCTGAGAACTTCTGAGGGGTCAAGGGAAGGTGGGTACGTGCTGGTGAATGTCCACATCCAAGACTCACTCCAGGAACAAAACCTGACTGTGGGAAGGAGGGCATCGGCTTTGGGTCAGGGCCTGGGTTGTAAAGATGAGTCACATGAATCATGTGACAGGAGAAGAGGATGACACAGGGTGAAATGACTGGATGGCATCACCGGCTCAATGGACATGAGTTTGAGCAAGCTCTGGGAGTTGGGGATGGACAAAGAAGCCTGGCATGCTGCAGTCCATGGGGTCGCAAAGGGTAGGACATCACTGAACTGACTGAACTGAAAATGCATCTTTCTTAAAGCTTGGAAGTACCAGAAATCAAGAGGAATAAAAATATTCTCCCCTTGATTTCAAGACAAGAGAGTAAAGTGGAGGTTCCTGGGATTAATTTTACATGATTTATTATGAATCTCACCAGAGACACTATCTGGAGCAAGAGGCTGTTTTTCAAGCCTGGTTGTCCACTTACCATCGTGATCACCTGGCCCTCAAAGTCCAAGATCTGTGTTTTCCTCTGCTGTCATTCCAGAAGTTAATGTTCTGGTGACTCACATTGGTTTACTCTTGTCCTCTAGGGACCAAAGACACAACTTACCATTCTTCTCCAAAGAGACCCCCAACACCAGGTCAGTGTGAATTCACTCCATCAGGTCAAATTTCAAGTGCCTCATTTATACTGTGCCATCCCAGAAAGCAATTTTAACTTTACTTGTATCACTGATAATATTACTAATTTGACATGCCATTCAAAAGACCCCTTCACCTCTTTTATTTGAGCACAGCAATTCAAAATCTTTCCTGGAAATCACAATGCCCTCCCACCCCAATGAACTAAAGTGGGGTCAGGATGGCATCTCTATCTCCAGCTTTTCAGCCAATTGTTGAATTTGTTTGGTATGTTGGAGCTATACGGCATTAAAGTCCTCTCAACACTGATGCACTCTCCAAAACAATCAGAGAAAATTCACTTGAGCTGCTTGAAAGCATTCTGATTTTGCAGTAAGTGGCTTTTAAAGTGGCTGAAATCAGTAAAGAAGGGAGAAAGTCAGAACCCAAGGTCCTCCTGCACTGGACCAACCAGGTGAGAGGGGCTCTAAATGGGTGGCCTTGGCATCCAGGAAGAAGGCGGTGGGGGTTGGAGAAGTTGCACGGTCTGGAGTGACAGATGTCTACAGCTCAGTTGGCGGGACATAGCTCATTGAGTCAGGCACACGGGATAATGTGGGGGTTAGCAATCTGACCATATTGACTGAGAAGAGGTATCCCCCCCAAAAAGTGGGTCATTCAGCCAATGGTGGAAAGATTTAGGCAGAGGAGAAGCAAGGGGCTGACCCAGGATCCTGGTTGGGCAAAGCAGAGGCAAGTCTGGCAAGGCTAGTGCCCTGGATGCTGCTCTACTGACCCAAGGGGCCTTAAACCCTCTTGACAAGGTGAGCACTGTTGTCTGAACTTGACCAAGGGCCTGCTCAATACAGGTAGGGGAAAACTTCTGCATCTATGGGGGTGGAGGGTTTTCAGGAGAAGGTTAAGTCAGGAGTTTTGGTGACAATGGAGGCCTCATATCAAAGTTTAGAGAAATGCAGAGAAGGAAGCCTGGGCGTCTGGGTGGGATGCCTCAAAGAGAGTGCTGTGTGAGGGCAGGTACCCAGAATGGGCTCTCTGACCCCAGTGAGCCAAGGCCAGTCCTGGATGGCGTAATCTGGGGAGATGGATCACAACACCTTCCTTTCTTCAAAACCAAACCAGCTTCCTGCACCTCTAAAATCTTTGCTTTCAAGAAGGTTAATCTGTGAATCTGTATCTCTTAATTGGTGGACTTTTCATGCCCATGATTTTGTTTCTGAACTCCCTTGTGCTACTGGAGCGGGCACAGTTGACTACTGAGTCGTGAGGCCCCGGTTTACTTCTCTAGGTAACAGGTTTAAAAAAATGATGGTTTCTTCTCTCAAAGATGGTTAATTCCTTCTCATGGATTTTGCTGTCCCTGCCTTCCTAAGAGAGAAGGCGATTGTTCTCTTGCCCACAAACACATGCCATATGTGTCCAATGTCTCAATTTTAGTTCATCAGTGAAGTATGAAATTATTTAAAAATGACATATCTTTCAATATTCAAATGAGAATCAATCTGGCAAGGAAAATTACATGATGTGAATTATTCTTCGTGCATATAATTCAGCTGTGAAATCATTTGAAACTCCTGAGTGTTTGGGTCCTCTATTGGCAGTGCAAAATAATTATCAACAGGTCTTAGTAAGCCTCACTCAGCAAAAGTTCTCATTATGTAGAGAACGTACGTTTGCTTGGTGCTCCCTGGTCAGCAAAATACCTAGCCCAGCTTGTGCCTGCCATGGTGCAGTGTAAAAGAGGTGCGTGATGCTTATCCAGTTGTTGAATAATCAGAACCACCCTTTTAGAGCAGAAGGTATGAAAATCTGATTTGAAGCGACAGACAGAGAGAAGCTAAGCTGTCTGTAACAGAGGATTTTCTGAACCAGTAGTATGAACAGATACTCAGAAATTAGATGTACTTCTTTTAACAATATTCAAATTTTGATTCTCACCACATGTGACCCTTTTCCATTCAGCTGTGCTACTCTCGGGCTTCCCAGGTGGTAGCTTCCCCAGGGTGCTACCCTGGTGCTTCCCAGGTGCCCCGCCTGCCAATACTGGAGAGGTAAGAGATGCAGGTTCGATTCCTGGGTCAAGAAGATCCCCTGAAGGAGGACACAGCAACTCACTCCAGTATTCTGGCCTGGAGAATCGCATGGACAGAGTCAGACATGACTGAAGCAATTTAGCATGCACCCACACACGTGCTACTCCCACCTGTCCCCAACTTGTTGCAGAACTGGAACACAGTCTTGAATAGGCAAGTCCTGGAGATCATTTGGAGTGAAAGCATCTTGAGGAGAGAAATATTATTTATTGCTTTCTTGTTGCATTCAGGTGGTACTTCTGACTATTGGTGATCACCATGGAACTCTGAAATTAATAAATTCCTGAGAACTACTGGTCTAGTAATTTTCACTTCCCCTGAGAGAAAGACCTTAGTGGTCCACATTTCTCGGATGATCAGGCACAACTGCTCAGCAGGGCCAGCATGGCACAATCACCCTGGCAGCACCATCCACGCCAGGGACACACACTCCCTCCTCCTTTCTTCCACATGGTGGACACAACCATGCTTCTCTCTAGGAAGAGCTGCTCTCTAGAAGGTGACAGTCACTGGCTCCGATGATTTTCTTTAGGGTTCTTGGAGAATCATTGAAAAGAGCCAAGTATGATATGTGGGCAGAGGCAGGTGACAAGGATGGGAAGCCCTGGCCCCTCTCCATCCCTGTGTTGAGCTTTCCTCTTCAACCCCATAGGCCCCTGTAACATGGATCCCCCTACCACCCAATAACTTATTTCTGCTGAATAGCTAGCTGAAAAGATTTCGGGGGACTCTTCTCTAAAGCTGGTCATTTACAGCAGGGACCTTTGCCCTGGGTTCCCTCAAATCACCCCTTCGAAAAGTTGGCTCTGTGGCATTTATCATCCATGGCTCTGCTTGAGGAAGAAGTCTGGACCATTTCACTCTTAGAACAGGGCTGCCTTGAACCCTCAGATGGAAAGAAAAACTCCTTCTTTTTCAAATCCACATCTCCCAACAACATGTGCAGAAAGCCAGCCCCATAGAAATAACCCAGTTTCTGAGAAGTGTCTTCAACTCAAGGTCTTTATTTCTCAATGTTGGACCACATCTGAACAATCCCCTATGTTCTAATGGGGGTGGGGAGTTCTCTGCCCATCCTTGACCCTCTGCAACATCATGGGGTTCCTTTAGGATGTCTGCTACTGGGTGATTGTCTCTTGCATATGTGTCTATCTCCCCATCAGATGGGGGCCCTTTGAGTGCAAAGCTGTGTTTAGTTTGTTCTTTCTTCCCTCATTTCCACTCCTTACTCAGACCATGAAGAAAAATCTGGGATTTATCCAGTTAAAAGACCAGTTAATATAGTTATAAGGGAGTGTTTTTGACTATGAAAATGGCCAAATTCTGAAATATTTTTCCTGCAAAGAACTTCAATATACCAGCAACTTGCAAGCAAGCCTACGTGGATAAAATTCCAACTGCCACCTGCAGCCATTCAGGGGTCCACTCCCATCACTATCCAGAAGCAGCTAAAGATGAAAACGGAAGCTTAAAAGAGGCTCATGTTTATCTCCTTATAGCATATGACTTTTGATGACAGTCATGTTAAGAGGGAAGACTTGATTAATTTAGTTTCACTGGCCTGCAGCTATGCGGAGAGAGGCCGAAAGTTTTATCAACTTTATTTGTAAGTTCAGCTTGTCACTGATGGAGAGCGGCCCTACAGGAAACCATTTCTCATTTCACTAAAGGAAAAGGAAAGTTTCCAAGAGGGCTTAAAGAAATGGACCAGCAAACCTGAAATAAATGTGCCCTGCCTTTCCCATTATGAACCATGTCCTCTGAATTATAGACAGTCCTAAAAACAAGAGTCCAGGGTGAGAGAGTCACCTGACTCCAAAGAGACCTAGCATTTGTGTTAGAAATAGTGGGTCAAGGGAAAGGGGAAATATACCCAAGAGGAAAGTGTGTATAAAGAGAAAACCCTTAAGGTGGTAGTGCTAGTGATTTAGTCACTAAGTCGTGTCCAGCTCTTTGCGACCCCTTGGACTGTAGCCCACCAGGTTCCTCTGTCCATGGGATTCTCAAGGCAAGAATATTGGAGTAGATTGCCATTTCCTTCTACAGGGGATCTTCCCAACCCAATGATCAAACCAAGGTCTACAGCACTGCAGGCAGATTTTTTACAGACTGAGCCATCAGGGAAACCCCAGATGAGAGGGTAAGGGAACAATATTTTACAAATGAACAACAACAAATTTGCTGCAACCTAGAGGGGTGGGATGCAGGGTGGGGTGAGGGGTGGGAGGGAAGCTCAGGAAGGAGGGAACATGTGTATACACATAGCTTATTCTCACTGTTGTACAGCAGAAACTAACACTCTAAGGCAAGTATATACCAACAACATCTAAAAATAAAGAGATAACAAAACTGAAAAAATAATTTGCTGCAAAGCATTGAGCCGGAAATAACCATTACTGAAATCACTACTTTAAAAATATTATATTTATACCTATTTAAGAAATTGACATGAGAACCACAGTGAGGCCTCATCCCCAACCCTGAAATCCAGCCCTCACAGCCAAGAATGTGGAAATAAGGGAAATGAAGCTTGAAAGTCAGAACATAATGGATGAAAGTAGCAATATGCAGAATTATTTCAAAGGAAGTGAACAGTTCTTCAGGCAGCAAGGCAAGTCTTTAATCTGAGGGAAGATATTCATATTTCAAAGACAAACCACTTGTAATAAACTATAATAGAAAATAATATGAAAAAAATAGAAAATATATGAAAATAATATAATAGAAAATAATAAATAAAAATAATATGAAAAAATAATAGAAAAAATATATTTATACTGAATCACTTTGCTGTACACCAGTATGCCAGAAATTAACACAACATTATAAATTAGCTATTCTTCAAAAAATTAAAAAAGACAAATCACGTCTTCATTAATGTGGAGTGGATCATTTATGGATGCAAGGAAAACCATAGCGATGAAAGTTGGCAGTACCTCACAAGCACAGAGGGATTCCCAGGTGGCTCAGTGGTAAAGAATCCACCTGCCAATGCAGGAGATGCAGGAGATGTGGGTTCAATCCCTGGGTCAGAAAAGATTGCCAGGAGAAGGGCATGGCAACTCCACTCCAGTATTCTTGCCTGGGTAATCCCATGGACAGAGGAGCCTAGTAGGTTACAGTCCATGGGCGTCTCAAGAGTCAGGCATGACTGAGCGACTCAGCATGCCTGCACTGACCAGGGTGGAGGATAGCCAGCTGATGGCTGGAGGGGATGAATCGATGTGCAGTCTGTAGGTCATCTCCTCTGGATCATGGGGAGCATCAGGCTATTCTTACCAATTCAAACCATGAAACTAACCCCCTTGTTCTGATTCCATGGGTACCAAACAACATTCTAATTATTTGTTTCTCTCTACAGCTCTTCTGTAAGTGGTTGAAGAGGTTGGTTAGGAAGACACACATGTCTGTTCTACTTGCCAGTCCTATCTCGCATTATAAATTAATAATTTGGTATTTGGGGTCTAGATAACATTTCTTGTAAGGTCTGTGTGAGTCTGTGCTGGGACCAACTCAATGGGACAATTTCTTAACCCAAGGGGGCAGCCAAGGCTGAACTCTGGGCAGCCAGACATTCTATTTGATGCCCTAATCTTACTATGCCTTTTTTTGCGAATTCCTACAAGCAACTATTTTGAAGCAACATATTAACAAAGCCTTTTTCATCCACTTGAATGTAAAGAAAGCACTCAGTACCAAAGTGACAGCAGGACTCTCTTTCTGTTCACTCCTCACCCCAATCCCTTCCCTGAGGCCCACTCCCACAGCATCAGTGCCTGAGAATCCTGCTCATGATGGCTCCTGAACCTGGAACTCCAGCCCAGACATCTTTCCAGAGCCTTGACTGTCCAGGTCCAGTTGGACCTCTTGACTTTGAGGTCGGACAAGTCCCCCAAAGTCAACATGTTGAAACTGAGTTATCACCATCTCCCTCCACATGTTCCTGTTCACCTTAGCAGCAGTCTCCAACCGTTTTGGCACCAGGGACTGGTTTCATGGAAGACAATTTTCCCATGGACAGGAGTGAGGGGACAATTTCGGATAATTTAAGCACATTTTATTTATTGTGCACCTTACTTCTATTATTATTACATCAGCTCCACCTCAGATCATCACACATTAGATCCCAGAGGTTGGGGATCCCTGTCTTAAGGAATGTTCTCCATTGTTCAAACTTAAACCCCGAGTGGCCATCTGTATTTGTTTGCTAGTACTGTCCTAACAAGGTAACACAAGTCAGGAGGCTTAGACAACAGACATGTTTTGTTCCACAATACTGGAGCTCAAAGTCCATGATCAAGGTGTCGGCAGGTTGATTCCTCCTAGAGGCTGTGAGAGAAGGATCTGCCCTAGGCCTTTCTCCTTGGAGTCCCTGCGTGTCTTCACATGGTCTTTCCTGTCTAGTCTGTGTCCCAGGGTGCTCTTTTCATAAGGACACTAGGGGTTAGGATTTCAATATATAAATTTGGGAGTACACAATTCAACCCATGAGTACATCTTTAATTCCCTAATCTTGCTCAGCCCCCACATCAAAGCCCTTTCCCACTGACTCCACCCTTTATCACTGTGACAGTCCTTTCTAGGCTTCTGTCGTTTCCTTCCTATGACTCCCACTCTAGACCCCTCAACCACTCTTCACAGCTAGACCCAGAGGTCTCACTTGCTATTGCCTTTAAAGCACTGCAGTGGGACCCCCTACCTCAAAATGAAATCAAAATTCCTTACCACAGCTCTGAAGACCTTTCAGCATCTGGGTCCACATACTAAGTCTCATTGCTTGAACACAGCCCACCCAGGACTGCACATTCAGAAAAAGTGATCTACTCCCAATTTCTTGAAGGAGCAAAGTTCTCTCTCTCTTTTCTTTAAATTCAGCCATGAAATTAAACTGATGAAATTAAAAGATACTTGCTCCTTGGAAGGAAACTTATGACAAATCTAGATTGCATATTAAAAAGCAGAGACATTACTTTGCTGACAAAGGTTCATATAGATATAGCTATGACTCTGGTATGAGTCAGGTATGAATGTGAGTTCAGTTCAGTTCAGTCGCTCAGTCATGTCCGACTCTTTGCAACCCCATGAACCGCAGCACGCCAGTCCTCCCTGTCCATCACCAACTTTCACAGTCTATCCAAACTCTTGTCCATCACGTCGGTGATGCCATCTAACCAACTCATCCTCTGTCATCCCCTTCTCCTCCTGCCCTCAATCTTTCCCAGCATCAGGGTTTTTTCAAATGAGTCAACTCTTTGCGTCAGGTGGCCAAAGTACTGGAGTTTCAGCTGCAACATCAGTCCTTCCAATGAACACCCAGGACTGATCTCCTTTAGGTTGGACTGGTTGGATCTCCTTGCAGTCCAAGGGACTCTCAAGAGTCTTCTCCAACACCACAGTTCAAAAGCATCAGTTCTTCGGTGCTCAGCTTTCTTTATAGTCCAACTCTCACATCCATACATGACTACTGGAAAAACCATAGCTTTGACTAGACGGAAATTTGTTGGCAAGGTAATGTCTCTGCTTTTTAATATACTGTCTAGGTTTGTCATAACCTTTTTGCCAAGGAGCAAGCATATTTTAATTTCATGGTAGCAGTTACCATCTGCAGTGATTTTGGAGTCCAAGAAAATAAAGTCTCTCACTGTTTCCATTGTTTCCCCATCGATTGCCATGAAGTAATGGGACCAGATGCCATGACCTTATTTTTCTGAATCTTGTGTTTTAAGTCAACTTTTTCACTCTCCTCTTTCACTTTCTTCAAGAGACTCTTTAGTTCTTCTTTGCTTTCTGCCATGAGGGTGGTGTCATCTGCATATCTGAGGTTATTGATATTTCTCCCAGCAATCTTGATTCCAGCCTGTGCTTCAACCAGTTCTGCATTTCTCATGATGTACTCTGCATATAAGTTAAATAAGCAGGGTGACAGTATACAGCCTTGATGTACTTCTTTTCCTATTTGGAACTAGTCTGTTGTTCTATGTCCAGTTCTAACTGTTGCTTCCTCACCTGCAACAAATTTCTCAAGAGGCAGGTCAAGTGGTCTGGTATTCCCATCTCTTTTGGAATTTTCCACAGTTTTTGTGATCCACACAGTCAAAGGCTTTGGTGTAGTCAATAAGGCAGAAGTACATGTTTTCCTGGAACTCTCTTGCTTTTTCAATGATCTAGTGAATGTTGGCAATTTGATCTCTGCTTCCTTTGCCTTTTCTAAATCCAGCTTGAACATCTGTAAGTTCAGAGTTCACGTACTGTTGAAGCCTGGCTTAGAGAATTTTGAGCATTACTTTACTAGTGTGGAGATGAAGGCAATTGTTTGGTAGTTTGAGCACTCTTTGGCATTGCCTTTCTTTGGGATTGGAATGAAAACTGACCTTTCCCAGTCCTGTGGCCACTGCTGAGTTTTCCAAATTTGCTGGCATATTGAGTGAAGCACTTCACAGCATCATCTTTTAGGATTTGAAATAGCTCAACTGGAATTCCATCACCTCCACTAGCTTGTTCATAGTGATGCTTCCTAAGGCCCATTTGACTTCACATTCCAGGATATCTGGCTCTAGGTGAGTGAGCACATCATTGTGATTATCTGGATCATGAAGATCTTTTTTGTATAGTTCTGTGTATTCTTGCCACCTCTTCTTGTTATCTTCTCCTTCTATTAGGTCTGTACCATTCCTGTCCTTTATTGAGCCCATCTTTGCATGAAAAGTTCCCTTGGTATCTGGAATTTTCTTGAAGAGATCTCTAGTCTTTCCCATTCTATTGTTTTCCTCTATTTCTTTGCACTGATCACTGAGGAAGGCTTTCTTATCTCTCCTTGCTATTCCTTGGAACTCTGCACTCAAATGGGTATATCTTTCCTTTTCTGCTTTGCTTTTCGCTTCCTTTCTTAACACAGCTATTTGTAAGGCCTCGTCAGACAACCATTTTGCCTTTTTGCATTTATTGTTCTTGGGGATGTTCTTTATCCCTGCCTCCTGTACAATGTCACGAATCTCCATCCATAGTTCTTCAGACACTCTATCAGATCTAATCCCTGGATCTACTTGAAACTTTTGCTGTATAATCATAAGGATTTGATTTAGGTCATACCTGAATAGTCTAGTGGTTTTCCCTACTTTCTTTGATTTAAATCTGTGTTTGGCAATTAGGAGTTCATGATCTGAGCCACAGTCAGCTCCTGGTCTTGTTTTTGCTGACTGTATGGAGCTTCTCCATTTTTGGCTGCAAAGAATATAAACAATCTGAGCCAAAGCAAAAATCAATTGATGCCAAAGCAAAAACAACACCCAGTTGTGGATATGACTGGTGATGGAAGCAAAGTCCAATGCTCTAATGAGCAATATTGCATAGGAACCTGGAATATGAGATCCATGAATCAAGGCAAATTGGACATGGTCAAAAAGGAGATGGCAAGAGTGAATGTTGACATTTTAGGAATCAGCGAACTAAAACAGACTGGAATGGGTGAATTTAACTCAGATCACCATTATATCTACTACTGTGGGCAAGAATCCCTTAGAAGAAATGGAGTAGCCATCATAGTCAACAAAATGGTCCAAAATGGATGCAATCTCAAAAACAACAGAATGATCTCTTTTCGTTTCCTAGGCAAACCATTCAACATCACTGTAATACAAGTCTATGCCCCGACCAGTAATGCACAAGAAGCTGAAGTTGAATGATTCTATGAAGACCTACAAGACCTTTTAGAACTAACATCCAAAAAAGATGTCCTTTTCATTATAGGGCACTGGAATGCAAAAGTAGGAAGTCAAGAAATACCTGGAGTAACAGGCAAATTTGGCCTTGGAGTACAGAATGAAGCAGGGGAAAGTCTAATAGAGTTTTGCCAAGAGAAGACACTGGTCACAGCAAACACTCTCTTCCAACAATGCAAGAGAAGACTCTACACATGGACATCACCAGATGGTCAATACCAAAATCAGATTGATTAATCTTATTATTCAGACATAATTTTAATAACATTCCCATTCTCTCTCACAAGTGGAAAGGGTTGGGTGGTCAATTACTCAGTCACCTACTTACATAGCAGGAAGATCTTCTGGAAGAGGAAATGGCAACCCCCTCCAGTATTCTTGCCTGGAGAATCTCATGAACAGAAAAGCCTGGTGGGCTACAGTCCTTGGGGTTGCAAAGAGATGGACATGACTGAGTGACTGACCACCACCATTCATACACCAGTTTACAAATGTCTCATTTTGTAGGTGAAAATAGTATTTTCCTAACTCTGTCTTCTTAGGAGAAAGTAAATAACTGCAGTCCAAAGATACAGAATGAGGCTTTCTTGAGAAAAATGTGGTTTGGAAACAAGAATGTAAGAGTAGCTAAGTTTTATAAGACGATGCAGACTTCTGACATAAAGCAAACAATACATTTGAATCAATGTGTAATACAGCCCACAGGGGATGCATGTATCTGGAGTAACTGAGTTAAAGCAAATTAGGGTCTAGATTAACACAAATCACCAATTTCTGTTTGTCTGAGGTTTTTCAGTCATTGAGAAATACATGCAATTAATTTCTTACATTTAGAAAAAGTATGGTCTAGCCCTCACAGTTCAGAGGCATAAAGCAGGATGTGGAAGTCAGTTCTCCAGAACTTTTACATCAGATTGCCCAAGATTGCTCCGTGATTTAGTTTCAGTTGTTAGGTATTCTCACATAGTCAGCTGAACCGCTATGTAATATGAGTACAAAAACACACCCCACAGCTTCACACAGGTACTGCTGGGATTATCTGCTTATGTAGATTTTTCTTGCCCTGTTCCCCTTCTTCATCACCAATGCTGGAGAAATGTTTTTAAGATAAAAGTGAACTTTTTAATGACAGGAGGGTGGAATGGATTTATGTCCAGGGTAAGAGTCTTTTGTCATCTTCTGCTTAACATAGTTCAAAATTTAAAGCATATTCAGGAAAAGAGGTTTTCATAGAGGTAATATTCCCTGGTGGCTCAGACAGTAAAGGTTCTGCCTGCAATGCAGGAGACCTGGGTTCAATCCCTGGGTCAGGAAGATCCTCTGGAGAAGGAAATGGCAACCCACTCCAGTGCCTGAAAAATCCCATAGATGGAGAAGCCTGGAAAGTTACAGTCCATGGGGTCGCAAACAGTCGGACATGACTGAGCAATTTCACTTAGACTTTTTTTCTGTTGCACAGCACAAACACAAGATTAATTTAAAGCCAACTCGGTGACATGAGTAGACATCGTGTGTGTGTGCGCATGCATGTCTACATCATCATTTAAACTTGTGCTACTCAATACATAGCATTGCTTTAAGTGCCGTTTTTTAAAACTAAAATTAGGTATGCAAAAATGGCAACCATAGATACGTCCGTAAACTTGTAAAATGTATTTGAAGATCTTGGTTTTTTTCTTATGGCCAATTATACAAGACAGTTATATCACAAATATACAAACACACATGTATTTTTATTTCAAAAATCAAGAGATTTTTGTCAACAAGTTCTATATAAAACAAAACTAAAATTCAGACTCCTCAGAGCTCTTGTCTTGAAACAGAGCTGAATGCTCATACCATCTAGCTAGCCTGTCCTCTCTACATGGGGTCATTCTGCCCCAAATCAAAACTTGAATTGTCCTGTGAACTATGAAAGTTGAGTTCATGCCCTTTGTGAATTGGTGGAAAATCCAATTTGCTTCATTCCACCCCTGTCTACAGAGATGAGCTGATCTAATGGTCAGAGAACTCTCAGATCCCAACTGCTCAGAGACCTTCTTGTAAATGTAGTCATTGATCATTTTTCTAATGACAGCACTGTGTCACATCCCTGAGTAAAACACAGGAAAGGCATGTACCTCTCATTTACAATTGATAGAATCTTTACAACCAGCTGAGCCAAGGGAAGCCCAAGAATACTGGAATGGGTAGCCTATCCCTTCTCCAGCGGATCTTCCTGACCCACCAATTGAACTGGGGTCTCTTGCATTGCAGGCAAGATTCTCTACCAACTGAGCTATCAGGGAAGCAGAAAGTTCACTACAGTTTCTCATTTCAGAAATGAGAATTGTGGGATCCTCTTCTTCCACCTACTTAATATCAGATAAGAACACTTCCGATCATTGTTACTGAGAAATAATTAGGAACGTGGAGTGTAGATATTGGATATAAAGTTTTGGGTCCCTGAGCAAGTTTCTTTAGCAATCCTAGGTATCAATTGCCTTGTTTGTAAAATAGGAATAAAGTTAATATCTAAATCACAACATTATTGTGAGGATCATGAAGATAATGCAATCAAAGTTCCTGGTATCTGGTTAAGTGCTCAATAAATACTAGTTGTTATTATTGTTGTTTGTTTTTGTTGCAGCTATTGTTCTTGCTACTCACATGATTTGCACTCCTAAGCCTTCATGATAATTTTTAGTTAGGTAGAGTGTCAGAGCAGAAAAAAATTCCAACCCATTTCTGACACATAATAGCTACATGACCCTCTGCCATTTTCTTAACCATTCTGAGCCTCAGTTTCCTCATGTGCAAAATGGGGATAATATCTACCTTACAGGATCACTGTGAATTAAAGATAATATAAAATTATTGTTACTGATATTACTGGGGCTTCCGAGGTGGTGCTAGTGGTAAAGAACCCATCTCCTGCCAATTAAGGAGACATAAGAGATGTGGGTTCTATCCCTGGATCAGGAATATCCCCTGGTGGAGGGCATGGCAACCCACTCTAGTATTCTTGTCTGGAGAATCCCTATGGACAGAGGAGCCTGGTGGGCTACAGTCCGTAGGTTTGCAAAGAGTTGGACGCTACTGAAGTAACTTGGCATGCACACACACACACATACACACACACACACACACTGATATTATTAGTTTTCAACTTCCACTGAGGCATAAAAATATATGTCCTCAAAACCATCTGATTTCACAGTATCCCCACTTCCAGAAACAAAATCATTCTGGGCACTTTTGTGACCCTACTCAGTTCAGTACAGGATGTAAGAGCTTTGCAAATTCACGAGAATAGAAACAGACTAAAAAAGAATAAAAACAGGCGAGCCAAAAGAAACCCACTGGTTTTGCTTCCTCACAGAAGAACCGACTCAGCACAGAGAGGCAGAGGTGGTTACAATTAAACCACATAGGTACCCAGGTGATTGCCTTTTACAATGTGGAGAGCTGAAGTCAGAATCAGAAACCATTTCAGGTCCTAATTCAAGATTCAAAAACTAGAAAGTTGTTTTTGAAAGTGGGCCTGAAATAAAAAATCAATGCGACACAAGGAAAAGATTCTAAATAGGCTGAGTTTTGCCACTGCTGAGAATTCAAACATCTCTTCTTTGCTCTAGTGCCAACATGAAGCGGGGAGAAAGAAATTTCAAGCCTAGAAATCTACCATTTTCCCTCCTGAGACCAAGCCCAGAATGCTGGGTACTCTTACAGAACTGGGGCCAGGCAAGCAGATAAATTAAATGCATCTCTTTTTTTTGTCTGAACACTTGACATAGCATCTCTGAAGATATGCATTTGGGATGTTGATTGCCTATTTGCTAGGACTTCAGGGGTTGGGAAAAAAATTCAGTTCTGGTTGAGTCAACTGCTCCAACCCTCTGTTTCTGGATCAGTTTGCTTCAGTCCCTAGTGAAGAGTCTGTGAGTCCCGGGTCAGCCACTCCCACTAATCAAAACATCAGAGACTGATTCTGTTTTCCCTTGTGTTCATATATAGTTCTTATCAGCAACCTCCTCCCCTTCCTGGTTCTCTGAACCACTTCAGAGGGATCCTAGGGTTGATGTGAGTTGGGCACAAGGGTATTTCTCAAATGCAGCAACCAGCCCATCTTACACAGGGATGTTCAGACTTATTGCCCCAGAATGGAGCCCCAAGGGGCTGGTTTGGGCATTCAATGCCAGAGCAGGTCTTATGTGGCTTTGGCGTATGAATGTGGGCAGAGGGCCGCAATCAAAAGGGACCGGATCTTGTCCTAGAAACAGAACTCAATAACTACAGTGTGAGTCTGATGCCAAAGACCAATTGACCAATTCTTCCTTATTAAAATGGCAGAAACTTTCAGCCAAGAGCAGTTGGAGCAATGTCTCTATGTTAGCATTCAGATCTTCTCCTTTCATGAACAAATTCTGGAAACTTCATGGTTCCACATCTACTAACAGCCCCTGTGGCTCTGCATTAGATCAATCACTTCTGTGACTCATGAAGGAGTCACAGATTATAGAAAATTTTCAACATTGCTCTAAACTTTTCCATGCTCAAGTTTTAAAGCATTATCTTTATAAACTGTACTTGTATAGCTCTTGTTCTTTTTTTCTTATTTGCTCCTTCATAGACACATGGAGACGTGGAAGGTTATAGCTCTCTTCCAGTTAGCATCTAGTCCACCTCTAGGCCTGTGCTCACCATTACCATGTTTATGGATTTGCTATGCTTCAGTAAGAGGGCTTTCTGGGCAACCTAAGCAGCAGTCCCCATCTTTCCCTACATACCCACTGCTGCATTGCTATAAGTGCTTCATTTCCGGTACCATACTATCATACATCTTCCATACCAAGGTTAACAGCCATCCATTTGTTGCTTCAGTGGGGTTTGGTATGGGGTATTTGTAGTGCCTGATAACATGTGTATTACAGAGTCATCTGTTGCCATATGTCCCATAGGGGAGCTTCCTTCCAACAACTCTCCAGCCAGCCCAAGACTGCTGTGCTGTTGCAGAGCTAACAAAAACGAGAAGAGAATCCCAGAGTATGAAACGATGTCTTCTGTCCTCAGGTTACTTGCTGGTTGTGCCATCTGCCAGGCAAAAAAACTAATTAGGATGACTTTGTAAGGGCTCTACAGAATAAGTACAAATCATAATCCTCATTCTGAATTGACCTCTGACTCTTCTAAGAATCAGACAGCAAATCCAACCATTGACAGTGAAGGATGCAACAACCCAGGGCAGAAGACAGTGTATCTGAGTCTCAAAAAATCCCATAACAAGAATTTACAGGGCCAGGAAGAGACTGAGAGTGAAAGAACTCCACCCAGTCTCATGTGTGACTGTTCTCCACAGTGCCTCTGAGTCTTCTTTCACATTCTTTAGGATGTCCTACAAGGGATGTTCCTCTTGTTGCACTTGCCTTCAATCCAATGGTAAAAAAGAGCAAAGTAAAACTCTCTCCCTTGGTCCCATCCCTATTTATAGCTCTTTGGGGATGCATCTTTTCCCAGGTAAAACACCCCACCTGTAAAAGGTAGCCTGGATTCCTCAGCAGCATGGATGAGAGTTCTTGGTTATAGTCCAAGAAAGCAGCTCTGATTCAAGCAAAAGAGGCATCACTGGAAGAAGGTAGAGAAGCACACCTGGACTGAGAGGGAGACTAGGAAACCACGGTGAAAGAAAGAAGATGAGTCAGGGGTCTAGGGAGCAGAGGAGATAGCTGAGGTCTCCCATCATCAGTCAGGTTGGACAGCTGGCCCCATACCACTGGGAGCTTTTGCTGTCACTAAAACTACAGCACCTCTAATAGCTAATCTACAACTGCCCCTGCACTGGTACATTATCTCTGCACAGGCAGAGAACCAGGCAGAGATAGCCAACTGCTCGGACTCCACCTGGGCAGTGGGAGCCTGTCTTACATATCAGGTGCGAGATGCCCTTAAATAGCCAGGGAGTTCAGATGGTGGCCAACCAATAAATAAACAAATGAACACTCCAAGAAGGAAACATTCTGAACAGGTGATATTTAACACAAAGTCCAACTAAGGCTCCGTGTAAAATCCCCCTTCATCTTGTGTGATGTTGATCAAGTGATCTTGGGGTCTCAGTCTCCTCATCTGTAAAGAACAGATAATAAAGCCTATATTTCAGGAATTGCCGTAAGAATTAGAGATACTGTGTATACAGTACCCACAAGACATTGACTTATTTATAAGTCAATGATTTATTCTTATTCAAACAGGAAAAATGGCTTCACCAAAGAAGGTGGTGGTGAGAGAAGGGACAGCTCATCCATGTTCTCTGCAGGATTTAGAAGCAAAATCACACAATCCAAAGATGTTAAAGTGTGGCCTATGTTATAAAAGGGGAGGCCTGGAATAAGTTGGTCATGTGACTTCCAGTACTAAGCTGGATCTCTGATGGAAATTCCAAGCAGAAGCAAAGCAAGTAGGGGTGTGGTGGGTTTGGGGTGAAGGCAGAGAAGAAAAATTTCCCTGCGCCCCAACTCCTGTGGTGGCCCGGGTATTTTGACAGAGATGAAGCAAAAACAAAGTAGATGAGGAGTGCTTCCAGGACCTCTATTTTCAGGAGCTGATGCAGGGGTGGGGGAGCTGTGGGAACACCATCCAAGCTGGTCCTGCAGGCAGCTTTGTAACAAAGGCTCTTACAGCAGGATAACTACTGTGTCTGCTTGTAGTTAGCAACTATCCTCCCAGCACTGACTAAGGTTACTGTACTTGGGGACACCTTGACTTCTTTCTACCCCGAAGAGAAGCCCTGAGTTCCCTGGGGCTCTTCTGTTGAGCAGGAGTGTCCAGGTGGGCGGAGTGCACCTGGGAACTGCTGAAGGCTGCAGTGCCTGGCTGAGCCTCCTCCTTTCACTAGTTACTCTCCTTAGATGACTGCACACAATTTATGCTCTGAATGGCAGCGCAATTTGATGTTGCCCACATTCTTCTCCATTCTAGACCTCCCTCGAGCACCGGACTCCAACTGTGTGTATAGTCACCACTGACATGTCTAACAGATATCTTAAGCCAGTACAGAGACTTTGATTGGATACCTCTTTATTTTTCTAAACCTGCTCTTCTGCCTGGGTAAGAAAAATAAAGAATGATGCCAGCAAGCTGCAAATCCTAAGTACTAGCAAAATACCTGTACTGGGAGCCTACCATAAAGTAGCTTTGTGGGTTTTTGTTTGTTTGTTTGTTTGTTTGCTCTTTTCATTTTAAAATTTTATTTTGTAGTGATAAAAAGTTAATGAGACCTACCGTCATCACATGTTTAAGTGTATATTATTGTCAACTATAGATGCAATATTATACAGCTGATCTCTACAACTTCTTCTTACTTGACTGAAACTGTGCCTATTGATTAGTAACTCCCCATTTCTCCCACACTCTGACACCTGGGAACTGCCATTCCACTATTTGATTCTACAAATTTAACTATTATCAATACCCCATATAAGTGCAGTCATGCAGCATTGTATTTCTGTGGCTGGTTTATTTCACTTAAGTTCATTCATGCCATTGCCCATTGCATAATTTCCTTCTTTTTTAAGGCTGAATGATATTCCATTGTATGTGTATACCACACTCTCTTTATCCATTCATCTGTCGATGGGAATTTAAGTTGTCTCCACATCCTGACCATCATGAATGTGCTGCAGTGAACACAGGAGCTGGGCTGTGGCCCATTCAGGACTCAGAGCACTTATAACTCTTAGTGATATACGCTAATCATAGTATAACATCAACCGCATCAGACTCTCATCACACCTTTCTATTCTTTGTTACTTAATTGGACAGGAAAGATAAATAGCTATCTTGGACTGTTAGTAGTAGTTTCATACTTATGACTTTAAGATGAGCACAGACATGAAAGTTACAAGAAAAGGTACCTGTGTGTTAAATCACTACAGGGATTGACTACTGAACTGTTACTTAAATGTATCTAAAAAGATTGAGACACTAAGCACAGAGCAGCAATATTTCTGACATTTAAATTTTAAGCTTTTTGAAAGATGCATATTATTTACAATATGCTGAAATTCTGCAAGGAATTTTGACACACACACACACACACATATATCTTTCATTGTCACATGCTTCCTGCACCTTCAGCACTCAGTAAATGAAAGTACTCCTTCCACAAAATGAAAGCAGATGGAGGGGAAACTTATTTTTTAAAGTTTACAATGTAGCATATTGATAAGGTGAGCTGGTGATGGTGTTTCTTTTGTATACTGACAAGTTTTCAAACAGGCATGTTTACTTAAATCTCCAAAGTGCATAATTCAAGGCTTGGCTCACCTTTAGGAAAAGCTGGGCCTCCTAATTCTAAACTTGAATAAAGTGACTGTAATGTCTATACCTAAGTCAATGATTTGTTCTTCTCTTAGAAAAATATCCTAACCGATGGGCTGCACTTTCTGATATTTTAATAACTATAGTGGTTGGTTAGTAACAAGGTTAAGATGATTTAGACCAAGTATATTGCATCTTCAAAATCTCAACCATGGAGTGATTAAGATAACACATCTGGTCTCATTTTAGTTTTTGAGCATGCTGCATGCCAAGCACTGGGTTAGGTACTGAGTGAAAATGAAGTCGCTCAGTCGTGTCTGACTCTTTGCAACCCCATGGACACCAGGCTCCTCTGTCCATGGGATTTTCTAGGCAAGAGTACTGGAGTGGGTTGCCATTTCCTTCTCCAGGGAATCTTCCCGACCCAGGGATCGAATCCAGGTCTCCCGCATTGTAGACAAACGCTTTATGGTCTGAGCCACCAGGGAAGTCCTTAAGGTACTGAGGTGAGGCAGTATTGAGGCCCATCGTCATGGGGCTGTAGGGAATGCAGACAAACCACAGGCAATGAAGGAAGAGCTCTGACGGGTCAAGTTCAGGTTGGCATGAGGGCACAGGAGCAGCTGCAGAGACCTTTGGAGGGGTGGTCCCAGTGGGCTTCCTGGAGCAAGTGAGCTTTAAACTGAGGTCAGAAGGCAGAGAGGAGTGGGCCGGGCAGCGTGGCTACAGCTGGAGGGGAGGCAGCTGCTTTTAGGCAGGGCGAGAAGCCTGAGGGGATGGAACTTCCTAAGCAGGGTCCTCGCAGGGTTCTCGTAACTTTCTCTCCTTTCTCTTTCTCCTTCCCCCCTCTCCACCTCCTATAAATTAAGAACACTTGTTTTTTTCTCTTTGGTTTTCTAAGCATTTTCACAAAAATCTCCACCTTTGTGACTACAACAGCCTCATAAGTTATATACATACATCTTCATTAGTTTTGCTCCCCCCGCTTTTTTTGTTGTCCAGTTGAGGAGCCAACACTCAGATAGCTAAGTGGCTTACTCCTGTCCATACAGCAGGCAGGAGTAAGAGCCTGAACTCATACCAAGTTCTAACCCTGCCTCCCACGGGCATCCCACTGAATGACGACAAGAAGTCCAAGCAGGAGGAGGCGACCAATTCTGAGCGCTCAGCCCTCCCTGACCCACTGCTGGCCCTTGCTGGCCTCCCTGACATAGCTCTGTGGTGGGATTGCCAAGGCGCAGGGGATGGAAGACCCTTCACATTTCCGCATGAATTCAGCAAAGGGAATAATAGACTGCATGGGGCAGCAAAGGCCCTCAGCTGTGCTCCAGCTCCGTGCCTCTGTGCGGCCCCGCAGTTAAGGGACAGCAAACCTGCAAGGACTCAGACCACCAGGCTCCACAGAAGACAGAAGCCAGTGTGCTGCGACAACCTGGAGGGGTGGGGTGGGGAGGGGGGTGGGAGGGGGTACAGGATAGAGGGGACAAATGTATGCCTGTGGCTGATTCATATTGATGGATGGCAAGAACCACCACTCTATTGTAAAGTAATTATCCTCCAATTAAAATAAATAAATAAATTTTAAAGAATACATGGGGAAATGTCTTCCTTTGTCCTGGTGAATTTTGAATCCAATTGGAATATTTTTCCAATTCTTCAAAATTTACAAAATGAGAAGATTCGAATTATTCAACTGGAATACTAAATATGGCCTTTGTCCTTACTGCTTATAAAAGCTTTAGAGCTTCCTTGTTAAAGGTTTGTTGCTTTCCTTTGGGTTTCTCTGAACACAGGATGTGAGTAGTTTATCGGAGTGGAAACCCTAGGTATTCGCATGCATTAGTCGCTCAGTTGTGTCCAACTCCTTGCGACCCCACAGACTGTAGCCCACCAGGCTCCTCTGTCCATGGAGTTCTCCAGGCAAGAATATTGGAGTGGGTTGGCATTTCCTTCTCCAAGGTATTTAGCATGAGAGGGCAGAAAAGTGAGACAGAGGAAGTGAAGTCTAAAAAGGTTATTATTGGGTGATTCCTGCTGCAGCAAAGGGTGGGCTCCGTCTCACTGGGGACCCCTAAAGAGCCTTGTAGGATGTCCCCCAAACTGTCCCCTCAGGGAACAGAGGCTGGGACGTTTGTCCACCATCTCTTCTCCACCCTCCTCCACCATATCTTTTCCACCCTCCTGTTGGTTGAGAGTTGCCTCCAAGGGCATTAAACTTTCCTACTTCAGGATCAGGAGGCTTCTGGGAAAATCCTGGGATGGGAAACAGAGAGAAACCAAGGTTCTCGAGGTGGGTCCCTGGTGATATACAAGTGTTGTCCCCTCAGCTGCACTGAAGCCAAATGGACGTGCGGACATGATAGAGCACTGTTACAGGAAGCCAAGACTCTAGCATGTGGGATTTGGGGGTAGAACACATGTGCTAGGTCCCTGTGCCTTCCACTTCTTATGCTGGATCATTTGATCAGGAGCAAGTCACAGGTTTTGACCATCAGTTTCTCTTCTGCTGAGAAACAGAACAGAGAGGAAGGAAAACTCCCAGCCCTATTTATGTCATAGGCTGTTGCTAGGATTGAAAGTGTGGACAACGTGAGAAACTATGAAGTTCACCATAAATGCTACTCATTATGTCGACCACTTAAGGTCCCTCTGGGAATCCATCATCCACTCTGGGTCTCTGAGTGTCCACCACAGTTAGGCCACTGAGGTTATCAACAAAGGGCCTCCCTTGGACATCTCCTAGTGGCAGGCAGATGTCGCCTTGGTCCTCATCTGTTTCCAGAAGCTTCTGTTCCTACCCTGCTCGTGTCATTCCAGAATTCCACCATAGGTGCCATTGAGGGGACCATTCCAACCTGCCAATGTGCTCCGCAAGTTCAAATAACACTCACTTCTCCATTTAGGAACAGCTTTCCCAGCGAATTACAGCAAAAATAAGGCACCAACCACCCTAACATCTATTGCAAGTTTATCACTGCCAGGCACAGTCTGAAGCATCTTACATACTATGTGTCATCAAATTTTTAAATTATATATTGCATATGCATGATATATTTATTATCTGAAATTTGTAGGCGAATTGGGAGCTTATCCAGATAAAATCACACCTGATGGGGGTCATCAGCAAGTGTTGGCCACAAAAAATGAGTCCAAACCTGATCTCAGAGCCAGAGCCCTGAGCCATTACATGATGCTCGGTCCAGAAACCAGATCATCACCCAATTTACGTCTTCCTAGTGTGTTAGTTGCTCAGTCATGTCCAACTCTTTGAGACACTATAGACTGTAGCCTGTCAGGCTCCTCTGTCCATAGGGATTTTCCAGGCAAGAATGTTGGAGTTGGTCGCCATTTCCTTCTCCAGGGGATCTTCTCGACCCAAGGATTGAACCTGGGTCTCCCACATTACAGGCAGATTCTTTACCATCTGAGAACCAGTGAAACCCTACATCTTCCTTAGGGAAATAATATCATCTTCTGACCCATCACTTCTCTAAAGGACCTTTTAAACATCTGTTTCTTTCCCTTCTTCTTTTTTGAGCAAGAGAGCAAGATGCTTTTTTTTTCATTGATTTATTTTTACCCTTCCTGACTGGTGACCTATAAAAGTGTCTTCTAAATGCAGTTCTAATATTGAGAACATGGGAAGGCAGGTATGACATTTCACCCTGGAGCTACTGTCATTTTAATTATCTGGCACATTCATAGAAAAATGTCCTAGAGACTCGCTTCCTTTTTGTTTCCTTTGTGGTAACAGAGCTGGATCATTTAAGAGTTGAAATCGCTGAAGCAGGGGTGTTGTTTAGGTGGTATGACGCTCCAGGGATTAATAAATTTATGAACTGCTTTAATTTGCTCTAATTAAAAATAGCTTTTAAATTGCTTTTTAAAAAGAAAGTCTTGTAAAGAATTGCTCCTTTAAAACCAGTAAAGACAAAGTGGGGTCAGGCAGGTTTCTATTGATTTACGATCTAACTACTCAAACCACACACAACTCAGCCCAACCACTGAGACTGCATAGATTGGCCAGGTGGAAAGAGAGTAGGAAAAGAAAAGATGCCCTTTCAAGCATACGCTCAGCTCAAAGAGTAGTGTGATTTTTGGAAACACCCACTTGGGCTCTGCTTATGCTAAGCTAATCTGTTCAATGAACAGCATCGACATTTTCTGCTGCAATAGATGTAACACCTTTAGAAGAATAAATAGGCTTCTGCAATAGGATCCTTTGCACCTCAGGAAGAGAATTACATCATGAGATATCTGGCGAACTGTAAATTAAATCAAGTACTGATTGAAAGAATGCTTTGAGTGTGTGCTCACTTGATTTGGATATTGTGACATAGGGTACCACATGGATTGTTACTAGAGTTACAATTGATTGTTACCAGAGTTACAATTCCAGTACTGATCGAGCAATGAAATCTTCATTATTCCTCACTCGCTCCATCTTCCCTTCCCTTCCCAGCCTCCCCCAACAGAGTAGGATGGTCACACTGTACATTCAATGCTGTCGATCACTCAAAGCCTGTGTTGGAAGTTTCAGTTGGAGATCACACAGGCAGGGATGTGATACCAGCTGCATGACAACTATTTCTGATTTCTCAGACCGTCCCCAAATGCCTCCCTTTCCCAGGGTGAGTGTGACATTTTTATCACGTGGCCCACTCAGTATAAGTGTCAGGCCCTTCCCAAATCAAGCCCACTGGTGTATGATGATAAACAGTGCCCTGATCTGCAGTGATTCCCACCCCTCCACATGCTGGCAAAGGTCGCCTAGCAACTGTTGTTAGGGGCAACACTGGCAATGTTTAGTTTAATTCAGTTCAACAGGACAACCTTGGTCTCCAGATGAAGGTTCAAGTTTATGCCCTAGAGATCAGGACCCCCTCACAAACCCACCCCCATTTTAATTCCCCTTATTTTGCCTAAGATTTAACCATTATTACTAAATTCACCCATTTAACAAGATCAAAATGGTCATTCTAAGTCTATCACACCTTCCACTCAGGCTGTGATAAAAGGTTAGTATCTGATTTTTACAAGGTAACAGTTTGGCCTCATTCCCTTCCCTGTTTAATATTCACTACGTTGACTTCAAAATGGTTTCCAAACTGTAAAGCCTGGAATGAAAATTAAAAGTTTAGAAAAAGAGAGAAGTCCTTTATTAAGCCCCTGCTGGGATGCCTTTTCCTTAATGCACTTCAAAAATAAAATCCTGAACAATTTTTCATTCAGATGCATGAACAGAACCATGTGAAAAATGCCTGTGTTTGTGGATTACACCACCCCCTACTGATTGATCCTCTTAATGGCTCAGCATTTTGCAAATGAAGACGCAGTTACCCAAGTTCTGTTGGCTATTAATTCAGTCTACATAGGTTTCTGCTGGTTTAATGAGAACAGAATATCTTCTACCAAGATGCAGTGCTTTCAAGGTATATAATAAAGCAGCCCTATAAAACAGTCTGTTTTAAAAATAGCCTATAATAAAATAGCTAGCTAGTGTAAAATGTAATTTCATGTCACCATATTTATAAAATAGCCTGTCAGTCCCATTCAGAGGAAAAAAGAATGTATATTAAACAGACTTGGCTTTGACCTGGACTTTTTATATTAAACTACCCGATAGTGACTCAGTTGAAACTATCTAGATCTGTTGTTACTAGAACCTTTTTGCTATTGTCAGTATTTTGAGTATAACTCCAAATAATCAGATGAGGCTGATTATTCAACAGCAATTAATATTCCTATTTATCATAAAAGAGATTTCAATTATGAGTTTATTTTTATCTCTCGTTTTTTTTTTTAAAGTCTTCCATAAAGAGCAGAAATATGGAAATACAATGGTTTGAAGGACACCTGTGAATTCTCACACTTGTGTTCAGAGTTTATGTAACTTTCATTCAAATTATTTATTAGCCAGCCTAGGATGTCACAGTGACTCTAATCCCCTTTGACAGAGTATTGGCTGCTGCTGCTGCTAAGTCACTTCAGTTGTGTCCGACCCTGTGTGACCCCACAGACAGCAGTCCACCAGGCTCCTCTGTCCCTGGGATTCTCCAGGCAAGAATATAGGAGTTGCCATTTCCTTCTCCAATGCATGAAAGTGAAAAGTGAAAGTGAAGTCACTCAGTCGTGTCCGACTCTTAGCGACCCCACCGACTGTAGCCCACCATGCTCCTCCATCCATGGGACTCTCCAGGTAAGAGTACTGGAGTGGGTTGCCATTTCCTTCTCCTTGACAGAGTATTGGGGGGAGTTGTTTTTTCCTTCTAAGAAAAAAAAACAAATTGAGAATTATACAGAAGTGGTGTCAGGAACAAAGATGACGCAAATAAGATAAAACTACAGAACTGTCTGTTGCATGTGCATGTCTGCCTGAAGTATGGGAAGATGGCTTCCCAAGGACTCGAGGACCACGCAGGTAGGAATTTCCTGGCATTGTAGGAAGAACTCGAAATAGGCTATCTTCTGTTTTCCTAAGCAAGTATCAACACCAAGCTGCTTTTCTTGGAGAGCTATGCACCCAGGTGGGGTTGGTGGTGGACAGGTGTGGAGCACTGTTTGCTCAGACAAAACTGATGGAGAATAGCCTGACTGCAGGAGTGAGAAGCAGATAGTTGGAAAAGTTGGGGCTGTTTTCTCCACACTGCTCTTCAAAGCATTTATTTGTACCTCTTCTCACAGGCTAACTTCTCTAGTCTAGGAAATTAAAATCTTTTCAGGCTTGGGATCTAAGAGATATGGGGGAAAGTCATCATTTCAAGTAAAAGGTTATACAGTATATTGAGAAAATGAGGGGCAGATTCCACTGATGAGATATTTATTACCATCCAGAGTCATGGAGAGTGAGGAAGGAGAAAGAAAACATCCACAGATTTAGCTAGATTCCCCAAATTTTGTTTTGTTTTGTACTTTTGATGGAGTAGCATGTAGTCAGATATATCTAGTATATATATCTAGTATACCTAGAAGTCAGATGCTAACTAAACATCAAGTACATTCCTTAAAGTAACTTTATTCCCACAAATCTCTAAGGAGCTGCATGTCTATATTAGACTTTGTGTTTCTTACACATCATTACTAAGAATATTGGAAAAATTCTACGATAGACAGCCCATAGGTATAGTAAGTATATTAACAGCAATAAAAAATGACCAAAATCCAATAAAAACATACCAAGGATAACTTGTTCCCATGTTCTTTGTCAGGATTTAAAGTATAACCTATGCCTCTAGTACATGACCTCTGAGTAACTTTACAAAGTAAAACAAGGATAAGGAGGCAATAAATGCCCAATGAAGTCATGATAAATGGGGTGCAAGAAGGACTCTGTCCTTTGTACAAGAATGTGAAACAAGCAACTTATACTCTGAAGACCTCCATGGGGAGGTCAGCCAGGGTGTAAAAAGTGCACCCTGATGGAGGGAACAGTAAGTGCTGTAAAAACTATAGAAAATGACACGGCAGTGACTCAAAAATTTAAAAATATAATTACCACAAAATCCAATACTTCCACTTCTGGGTATAGATCTCCCCCCAAAAACTGAAAGCAGGGGCTCAAACAGGTATTTTCACACACATATTCAGAGCAGCATTATTCAC
Organism: Muntiacus reevesi; assembly: GCF_963930625.1. Classification (NCBI taxonomy): domain Eukaryota; kingdom Metazoa; phylum Chordata; class Mammalia; order Artiodactyla; family Cervidae; genus Muntiacus; species Muntiacus reevesi. Next base: position 28,343,728 of record NC_089250.1, read on the forward strand.
AACAGTCAAAAAGTGGAAGCAACCCAAGTGTCTGCAGACAAGAATGGATAAACCAAATGTCTATACATATAAGAGAATATTATTCAGCCTTTAAAAGGAAGGAAATTTAGACACATTATAATATAGATAAATCTCTAAGACACTGTGATTAAGTGAAATAAGCAGTCACAAAAGGACAGATACCATGTGATTCCATTTATGTGAAGTAGTGAGAGTAGTTAAATTTATAGAGATGGAAGGTAGAACCATGTTGCCAGGAGATGGGGCACGGGGAATGGAGAGTTACATTTAGTGGCTGTGGAGTTTCAGTCTGGGAAGATGAAAAAAGTTCTGGCAACGGATGGTAGTGATGGTTGCACAATTATGTAAATCTGTGAATAACACTTAGAAGAAATGGAGTAGCCACCATAGTCAACAAAATGGTCCAAAAGCAGTACTTGGATGCAATCTGAAAAATGACAGAATGACCTCTGTTCGTTTCCAAGGCAAACCATTCAATATCACTGTAATACAAGCCTATGCCCTGACCAGTAATGCTGAAAAGGCTGAAGTTGAACAGTTCTATAAAGACCTACAAGACCTTCTAGAACTAACACCCAAAAAAGATGTCCTTTTCATTATTGGGAACTTGAATGCAATAGTAGGAAGTCAAGAGACACCTGGAGTAACAGGCAAATTTGACCTTAGAGTACAGAATGAAGCAAGGCAAAGGCTAATAGAGTTTTGTCAAAAGAACGCATTGGTCATAGCAAACACCCTCTTCCAACAACACAAGAGAAAACTCTACACATGGACATCACCAGATGGTCAATATCGAAATCAGAATGATTATATTCTTTGCAGGTAAAGATGGAGAAGCTCTATACAGTCAGCAAAAACAAGACTGGGAGCTGCCTGTGGCTCAGATCATGAACTCCTTATTACCAAATTCAGACATGAATTGAGAAAGTAGGCGAAATCACTAGACCATTCAGGTATGACTTAAATCAAATCCCTTATGATTATACAACAGAAGTGACAAACAGATTCAAGGGATTAGATCTGATAGATTGCCTGAACAACTATGGATTGAGTTTCATAACATTGTATAGGAGGTAGGGATCAAGACCATCCCCAAGGAAAAGAAATGCAAAAAAGCAAAATGGTTATTTGAGGAGGCCTTACAAATAGCTGTAAAATGAAGAGAAGCAAAAAGTAAAGGAGAAAAGGAAAGATATACCCATTTGAATGCAGAGTTCCAAAGAACAGCAAGGAGAGATAAGAAAGTCTTCCTCAGTGATCAGTGCAAAGAAATAGAGGAAAACAATAGAATGAGAAAGACTAGAGATCTCTTCAAGAAAATTCCAGATACCAAGGGGACATTTCATGCAAAGATGGGCTCAATAAAGGACAGAAATGGTATGGACCTAACAGAAGTAGAAGATATTAAGAAGAGGTGGCAAGAATACAGAAAAGAACTATACAAAAAAGATCTTCACGACCCAGATAATCACAATGGTGTGATCACTCACCTAAAGCCAGACATTCTGGAATGTGAAGTCAAGTGGGCCTTAGGAAGCATCACTATGAACAAAGCTAGTGGGGGTGATAGAACTCCAGTTGAGCTATTTCAACTCCTAAAAGATGATGCTGTGAAAGTGATTCACTCAATATGCCAGCAAATTTGGAAAACTCAGCAGTTGTCACAGGACTGGAAAAGGTCAGTTTTCATTTCAATCCCAAAGAAAAGGCAATACCAAAGAATGCTCAAACTACCGCACAATTGCAATCATCTCACATGCTAGTATAAGTAATGCTCAAAATTCTCCAAGGCAGGCTTCAATAGTACTTGAACCTTGAACTTTCAGATGTTCAAGCTGGATTTAGAAAAGGCAGAGGAATCAGAGATCAAATTGCCAACATCCACTGGATTATCAAAAAAGCAAGAGAGTTCCAGAAAAACATCTATTTCTGCTTTATTGATTACACCAAAGCCTTTGATGTGTGGATCACAACAAACTGTGAAAAATTCTGAAAGAGTTGGGAATACCAGAGACCTAACCTGCCTCTTGAGAAACCTATATGCAGGTCAGGAAGCAACAGTTAGAACTGGACATGGATCAACAGACTGGTTCCAAATAGGAAAAGAAATACATCAAAGCTGTATATTGTCACCCTGCTTATTTCACTTATATGCAGAGTACATCATGAGAAATTATGGGGTGGATGAAGCACAAGCTGGAATCAAGATTGCTGGGAGAAATATCAATAACCTCAGATATGCAGATGACACCACCCTTATGGCAGAAAGCTAAGAAGAACTAAAGAACCTCTTGATGAAAGTGAAAGAGGATTGAAAGATAAAAACCATATGATTATCTCAATAGATGTAGAGAAAGTCTTTGACAAAATTCAACACCCATTTATGATTAAAACTCTTCAGAAAGCAGGAATAGAAGAAACATACCTCAACATAATAAAAGCTATATATGACAAACCCACAGCAAGCATTACCCTCAATGGTGAAAAACTGAAAGCATTTCCCCTAAAATCAGGAACAAGACAAGGGTGCCCACTCTCACCACTACTATTCAACATAGTTTTGGACGTTTTGGCCACAGCAATCAGAGCAGAAAAAGAAGCAAAAGGAATCCAGATAGGAAAAGAAGAAGTAAAACTCTCGCTGTTTGCAGATGACATGATCCTCTACATAGAAAACCATAAGACTCTACCAGAAAATTACTAGAGCTAATCAACGAATATAGTAAAGTTGCAGGATATAAAATTAACACACAGAAATCCCTTGCATTCCTATACACTAACAATGAGAAAACAGGAAGAGAAATTAAGGAAACAACACCATTCACCACTGCAATAAAAAGAATAAAATACTTAGGAGTATATCTACCTAAAGAAACAAAAGACCTATACATAGAAAACTATAAAACACTGATGAAAGAAATCAAAGAGGACACAAACAGATGGAGAAACATACCGTGTTCATGGACTGGAAGAACCAATATTGTCAAAATGGCTATAGTACCCAAAGCAATCTATAGATTCAATGCAACCCCTATTAAGCTACCAACGGTATTTTTCACAGAACTAGAACAAATAATTTCACAATTTGTATGGAAATACAAAAAAACTCGAATAGCCAAAGTAATCTTGAGAAAGAAGAATGGAACTGGAGGAATCAACCTGCCTGAACTTCAGACTATACTACAAAGCCACAGTCATCAAGACAATATGGTATGGGCACAAAGACAGAAATATAGATCAATGGAACAGAATAGAAAGCCCAGAGATAAATTCATGAACCTGTGGACACCTTACCTTTGACAAAGGAGGCAAGGATATACAATGGAAAAAAGACAACCTCTTTAACACGTGGTGCTGGGAAAACTGGTCAACCACTTGTAAAAGAATGAAACTAGAACACTTTCTAACACCATACACAAAAATAAACTCAAAATGGATTAAAGATCTAAATGTAAGACCAGAGACTATAAAACTCCTAGAGGAGAACATAGGCAAAACACTCTCCGACATAAATCACAGCAAGATCCTCTATGATCCACCTCCCAGAATATTGGAAATAAAAGCAAAAACTAAACAAATGGGACCTAATGAAACTTAAAAGCTTTTGCACTACAAAGGAAACTATAAGCAAGGTGAAAAGACAGCCCTCAGATTGGGAGAAAATAATAGCAAACGAAGCAACAAAGGATTAATCTCAAAAATATACAAGCAACTCCTGCAGCTCAATTCCAGAAAAATAAATGACCCAATCAAAAAATGGGCCAAAGAACTAAACAGACATTTCTTCAAAGAAGACATACAGATGGCTAACAAACACATGAAAAGATGCTCAACATCACTCATTATCAGAGAAATGCAAATCAAAACCACAATGAGGTACCATTACATACCAGTCAGGATGGCTGCTATCCAAAAGGCTACAAGCAATAAATGCTGGAGAGGGTGTGGAGAAAAGGGAACCCTCTTACACTGTTGGTGGGAATGCAAACTAGTACAGCCGCTTTGGAGAACAGTGTGGAGATTTCTTAAAAAACTGGAAATAGAACTGCCATATGACCCAGCAATTCCACTTCTGGGCATACACACCGAGGAAACCAGATCTGAAAGAGACACATGCACCCCAATGCTCATCACAGCACTGTTTATAATAGCCAGGACATGGAAGCAACCTAGATGCCCATCAGCAGACGAATGGATAAGGAAGCTGTGGTACATATACACCATGGAATATTACTCAGCCATTAAAAAGAATTCATTTGAATCAGTTCTAATGAGATGGATGAAACTGGAGCCCATTATACAGAGTGAAGTTAGCCAGAAAGATAAAGACCATTACAGCATACTAACACATATATATGGAATTTAGAAAGATGGTAACGATAACCCTATATGCAAAACAGAAAAAGAGACACAGATGTACAGAACAGACTTTTGGACTCTGTGGTAGAAAGCGAGGGTGGGATGTTTCAAGAGAACAGCATCGAAACATGTGTGTTATCTATGGTGAAACAGATCACCAGCCCAGGTTGGATGCATGAGACAAGTGCTCAGGCCTGGTGCACTGGGAAGACCCAGAGGGATCGGGTAGAGAGGGAGGTGGGAGGGGTGATTGAGATGGGGAATACATGTAAATCCATGGCCAATTCATGTCAATGTATGACAAAACCCACTACAATATTGTAAAGTAATTAGCCTCCAACTAATAAAAATTAAATGAAAAAAAATTCAAAAAAAAAAAAAAAGAAAGAAAGTGAAAGAGGAGAGAGAAAAGTTGGCTTAAAACTCAACATTCAGAAAACTAAGATCATGGCATCCAGTCCCATCACTTCATGGCAAATAGATGAAGAAACAGTGGAAACAGTGGCAGACTTACTCTTTTAGACTCCAAAATCACTGCAGATGGTAACTGCAGCCATGAAATTAAAAGACGCGTGCTCCTTGGAAGAAAAGCTATGACCAACCTAGACAGCATATTAAAAAGCAGAGACATTTCTTTGCCAACAAAAGTCTGTCTGGTCAAAGCTAAGGTTTTCCCAGTAGTCATGTATGCACGTGAGTGTTAGACTATTAAGAAAACTGAGCACCGGAGAATTGATGCTTTTGAAATGTGGTGTTGGAGAAGACTCTTGAGAGTCCCTTGGACTGCAAGGAGATCCAACCAGTCCATCCTAAAGGAGAATGTTCCTGAATATTCATTGGAAGGAATAATGTTGAAACTGAAACTCCAATACTTTGGCCACCTGATGCGAAGAACTGACTCATTGTAAAAGACCCTGATGCTGGGAAAGATTGAGGGCAGGAGGAGAAGGGGTCAACAGAGGATGATTGGATGGCATCACCGACTCAATGGAGATGAGTTTGGGTAAACTCCAGGAGTTGGTGCTGGACAGGGAGGCCTGGCGGGCTGTAGCCCATGGTGTCGCAGAGTCTGACACAACTGAGAGATTGAACTGAACTGAACTGATGAATAACACTAAATATTTAAGAATGGTTAAAAATGAACTTACTTACAAAACAGAAAGAGATTCACAGACTTAGAGGATGACCTTATGGTTGCCAGGGGTAAGGATGGGAGGACTGGATAGTTAGGGAGTTTGGGATGGACATGTACACTATGCTATATTTAAAGTGGATAACCAACAAGGACCTCCTATTTAGTGCAGGGGACTCTACTCAACGTTATGGGACAGCTCAAATGGAAGCAGAGTTTGGGGGAGAGTATACACATGTATGTACATGGCCGAGTCCCTTTGCTGTGCACCTGGAAACTATCGCAATGTTGTTATTCAGCTGTATCCCAATACAAAATAATTTTTTAAGTGCTTAAGATGGTAAATTTTATATTACATAGATTTTACTGCAATTTTTTAAAAAGTTAAGGGAAGCAGTCAGTACGGGGCTGGAATGTAACCACATCCAGAGCAGTGCTAAAAAGCAGAGTGGACCTCAGCTGGATGAGTCAGATAAAAATGATCAACTCTGACTTTCAATCTCTGCCTAAGACACACAAATATATGATGTAACTGACACAGTCCTAAAATATCCTTTTCAATGCATGGTCAAAAATGCTTTCTTTTTATAGATGAGTCTACACAGCTCTACCATGACAACTCAGAAAATAACAGCTGACTTTGGGATATTCATAGATAATTTTCCCCAAGGGTGAGGGGGCAAGAGGATATGCACCTCAAGCAATTAGTCCACTTGATTAGGATTCATTAAGCCCTTCTGGAAAGAGAGCAAGTGAAACCAAGTACAGTAGTTTTCAGTAAAGGCAGACCTGGTTATAAGAATGTTGGTTGTCTTACTCTTTTGTGACCCCATGGACTGTAGCCTGCAGAATCCTCTGTCCATGGGATTTCCCAGGTAAAATTACTGGAGTGGGTTGCCATTTCCTTCTCTAGGGGATCTTTCTGACCCAGAGATCAAACCTACATCTCCTGCATTGGCAGGCAAATTCTTTACCACTGAGCCACCTGGGAAGCCCCAAGAATATTGGTACCATGCACTCAGTACCTCACTATAGAGTGAAGTGTCCTTATTGCTCTTCACCTACTCCTCCTGGCAGGTACTGGAAAGTTTGCATGCAGGGCCCGCTTGTACTTCTGTGGAGCCACATGGCTGGGTTCAGCTAGTGAGTGCTGAGTAGCAACATTTGTCACTCACAAACAGAAGCATTCATTGATGGTGCAAGATTCTCGAGAGAGGGCTGGTGACCAGCAATGCTTGAGATGGTGGCTTTTCTATCAGAGTGAGGAGTCAGGGGGAGACATACTACACTAGACTTTAATATTTGTAGGGATAAACCACAAAGACTGTGGGTAATTTGTTACTGCAGTTTATTTAGCCTAGCCTATATTTTGTGACAGAACCAAAAAAAAAAAAAAAAAACCAAAAAACTGAGATACTGAACTGGGTACCCTAACATATATACAAACAGACCTCAGAGATACTGCAGTTTCCGTTTCAGGTCACCTCAATAAGGTGAATATCACAATAAAGTACATCACATAGTTTTGTTTTCCTAGCACTTAGAAAACTTTGTTTAACTATAGTGTAGTCTAATAAGAGTGCTTTTTTTAACATTAAAAAAGCACATCCCTTAACTGAAAAACACTTTGTAGCTAAAAAATGCTAGTATTGACATATATACACTACTATGTGTAAACTAGATAGCTAGTGAGAAGCTGGTGTATAGCAGAGGGACCTCAGCTCGATGCTCTGTGACAACCTAGGGTGTGGGACAGGGGTGGGATGGGAGGGAGGCTCAAGAGGGGACATATATATTTTTTAAAAAACGCTAACCATCATCTGAGCCTTCAGAAAGTTGTAGTAGTAACATCAAAGGTCAGCGATCACTGATCACCATGACAAATATAATCAGAATGAAAATGAAATACTGTGAAAATCACTGTAAATGTGACACAGAGACATGGAGCAAGCAGAGGCTGTTGGAAAAATGGCGCTGATAGACTTGCTCAACAAGAGGTTGTCACAAACCTTCAATTTGTAAAAAAAAAAAAAAGAAGCACAAAAACAAAACAGTATTTGTTTAGCACAGTAAAGTGCAATAAAATAATGTCTGCCTATAATCTGTAAACCATCAGCAACTCTGCAATGAGATATTACGTACCCATTTTCCAGATGAAGCAGTTGGGGCAAAACATCACACCCACTAAATTAGTACTAACAGCTAAAACTCTAGGACCTGTTCACTTTCCACTGTAATGTAAAGTTCTAATGTTAAAGTTCTTTAACATTCATGTCTGATTTAACCATTAAGACCCATTATGATAGCTCAGTTGGTAAATCATCTGCCTGCAATGCAGGAGACCCAGGTTTGATTCCTGGGTCAGGAAGATCCCTTGGAGAAGGAAATGACAACCCAATCCAGTATTCTTACCTGGAGAATCCCATGGACAGAGAAACCTGGCAGGCTACAGTCCATGGGATCACAAGAGTCGGACATGACTTAGCAACTAAACCACCACCACCAACCATTATGAGTCACTGTCATCTCTAAAGGGCTATGTTGTTTATCCTTGAGATAAAATAATGATTTATCTGCCCCACTTGATTCATGTCTAAATAAGCACCGCCTTTCTGGAAGAATAGTCTTCTTTGGAAAGCAGAGCCCTCCAGTGCTGTTGGATCCCTTGAATTTCTTCCACAAAGGCTCAACATCCTATGAACCCAGCTGTAAAATGAGAGATAAAACCCTAATGGTTCATTCTTCTGACACATTTGCTCACAGACACTGCACAGCACAGTTTACCTTGGGTCCTGAGGACTGAATTTAGTCTGGAGTCTTTCTTAGGCTCTCAGATCAGGATGAACAGTGCTGGTGTTGGGGTGGGGGGAGGGCCGAAAAACAGGGGTGGATCTACACAGGGAAGAGAGTGTGGGGCCGGAGTCTGGCCTCTGGTCCATGGGCCGGTGACCAGCTATGAGGTATCAGTAGGTTATCCTCCTTTACTCTTTCCTTGTGAATGGTGACAAAATTAATACCTACCCAAGGGATTGAAGTATGGAGAAAGTGAGTTCCTACTTATAAATCACCCAGAGGGTAAGTTGAAGAGGAACATATACAGTATTTATGACATTAGAAAAGAGCAAAGTGCTTTCCAGTAGATGCTTGAGTCCTGTTACAGCTGAATGGCATTCCCCTTAAATTCTTATGTTGAAACCATAATCTCTAGTATCTTAGAATGTGACTCTCTTTTGGACATTGGGTCTTTACAGAGGTAATTAAATTAAGTTAAATAAGGCCCTCAGGGTGGGCAGCAATCCTATATCACTGGAGTCCTTACATTAAGAGGAAATTTGGACGCAAACACTCATGGAGGGGGAGGCAATGTGAAGACACTGGAAGAAGGTGGACATCTACCAGTCAAAGAGAGAGGCCTCAGAAGAAACCAACACTGCTGACACCTCTGTCTTGGACTTCCAGCCTCCAGAACTGCAAAACTCCTATTGTGTAAGCCTCTGAGTCTGTGGTTCTTTGTTCAGTAGCTCTAGTCTCCCCTGGTTGCCATACTCCTTAGCTACTGATGCTAGAAAATTAAAGCTGGCTTTGCCATGAGAACATAGCAGCACACTGGCCACAAAGAACCCCTCTCTCTCATAGGCCTGGGCTGTAATCATCCTGGAAGTGACCCAAAGGGAGTCTTTGTGGGCTGCTGACCTTACCCCTGCAAGGGGCTCCCCCAGATCAACTCTCTACCCTGCCCCCCACCAAGGAAAAATCGAGTCCTAGGCTCAGTAGGAACCTTCCAGAGAATCTGTTGGTCGATGCTTAGTTTCTTGTTTAACCACCAAAGTTTTCTCAGGTTTAAATAAAGATTTAGGTCTTTGATTCAGGAGTATTACAGAGAAATGGAGGCAATGTCAGTTTATCAAGAAAAAATTTTATATCACAACCAAACACGAGATCTAATGTTACTCATATCAGGAAAGTACTTTTTCAAATGCACTAAGGAGTCCTGATTCAGAAAAAACTAAGAAAGCACACACACACAGAGACTGAATGGGCTGAAAGAAATTAAGTTGTTTTGACAAAACACCAAGTCCCCTAGGCAGAAATGTGTAGCACCATTCCCAAAGGAAGGTACGGTGCCAACAAGGTAGAGAGGGAGGTAAATACCCTTTTCAAGGAAAACAGAGAAGGGAGAATACATGGAGACACAGAGGGATTGAAGACATGTAGGAGAGGAGAGCTGGTATGTCCAGTAGCAGAGGGGTCTGAGAGCATGCACTTCAGGGACGTGGAAGGGGAGGGGGCCACAGATGCCAGCCACAGGCTCACTGCAGAGACCCGGCAGCCTTTACATGTATGTGAAGCCCTGGACCATTTTTCTTCAAAGCAGACTTTTCCAAATAATCAAAGGATGCTGGCAGTTCTCCACTTGGCTATGTGAGCAGCTTCTTCAGTATGTAAACCAACACGAGGTGGGGTGGGATAGAAACAGCAGGTCTCCTCTGGTATCCATATGTACACACTGCTGGTCACACAGGGGGCCTAGGGACCCCAAGAGGCCAGTAGGAGACCAGATGGCATCTTTGGGGGAATCCTGCTTTCATTGTGGTGGAAACTGAGTATGCTACCTAGGTGGCCACAGAGAGCCTCAGAAGGACAGTTATTTATCTTTCCAATGGTCCCACTGCTGAGCACTTGCTACTGAAGACCTAGGTTCAGGCCTCAGGCCCAGGGATAAAGACATTACACAGTCCCCCAAACCCGATAATGGAAAACGCAGCTCAGAGCCCCTGTTGAGAGGAATAAGATCACATTAAATTTCTTGCCACTTTCTTCTTTTGCTAAACTAGCTAGCTTACCATGCAGACAGCCCTCTCTGCCTCTCTCTGCTTCTCTGTCTCTCTCTACCTCTCTCTCTGTCTTTGTGTCTCTATCTCTATAACCCTCTATATCTCTGTTTCTTTGTCTCTCTCTCTGTTTCCCTCTCTCTATATATGTACCTCTGTATCTCTCTCTGTTTCTGTCTCCCTCTCTCTCTGCATCTCTCTCTGTCTCTCTGTCTCTGTTTCACTTTCTGTCTTTGTCTCACCTTCTCTCTGCCTGTCTCTCTCTCTAGCCAGTGTTCTAAACAGCAGCCCAAGGATCCATATGTCACAATCTGGCAGAGGAAGCTGGTATGAAAGACACATCTATTATCTTCCTTTTAAATGACAAATGGAAATGAGCCCCATTGAGGGAGGCACAGATGATAAGGAGAGGGAGTGGATGCCACAGGGGGCATAGGACTCACACGATGAAGTCTCAACCATGAAGTAAAGCTCAGCTCCACTCCATGCTTCCATGTGTCGTGAGGACATAGAGAAGCTTGGGGGATAATTTGTAAAGTGCTTCCACACACAGTACAAGAGCCAGAAAGCTCTAATGGGGCCTTACACAAAACATTATTTCTAAGAGTTAAAAAAAAATCGCTTTTGGAAACAAGTCACTATAGATGGTCAAATCCTATCCTATGCCATATGATAGGAGAAGTAAGTGTGCCTTATGCTTCTATGTCCTAAACCCCCTCCCTCCCCCACTCCTAGCCCCCCAATGGGTATTCAACCGGAGTTGATGCCTGCCATCTGACACCCCCATGGTACAAGCCAGCAGACTGGAGCACTTGCTATGTGCCAGGAAGAGGCCTGAGCATCAATAAACATCACATCTTTATTCTCACACAACACCAGGAGTTAAATAACTAATACATCTATACCCAAATATAAGCAGACCCATCTTAATGAGAAGATCTTCCCAAAACCAGTTTTTATCCAGTCACTTATATAAACTCTTAGGGCTGTAGCTAAAGTAAATATGACTTACAAAATTTAATTTATTAATATTAATTTGGTTGCACATGCATATTTAAAACCACAAACTATTTAAATTATGTATTAATGGAGAAATATTGCCTCTTTCCAGTCTGACATATCATTACATAATTTTATTCATTGCATGTTCATTATCTCTAGAGCCAATTTTTGAGTCATTCAATTCATTTTTTTCCAGAACATGTCATCTTCATTTCCGTCTGAGTTGTTTGAGATATAGTACTCTGTCACTAGAAAGTTTATCCCAAGCCATGAATATGCATTAATATAACATTAGGACAGCTGTTTTATGTATTCAAACTATAGGTGTGTATTTATGAGCAGCACAATGTAACCAATTATTGCCTTTGAAGGAAATCTTCAGAAGCTCTGTTTACAATGGCATCCAGTATTCTCAATTCATGAGGTCAGATTCTCGGAAATAATTGCTAAATCTGTGTTCAATTCATTTGCCTCCTTTCTGTTGACACATTCTGTATTCTGTCAAGAAACCCCTGTAAGCATCCCAAGCAAATGTTGGGATGTCTGGGATGTTTACATTTCAGGGATGCAAGTCTTTTTATGCCAATGTGTTTTCTTTAAACAATATTTTGTTCTCTGTGTTGTGCTCAGTTGTGTCCGACTCCTTGTAACTCCGTGGACTGCAGCTCACCAGGCTCCTCTGTCCAGAAAATTTTCCAGGCAAGAACACTCCTCCAGGGGATCTTTCTGACCAGGGATCAAAGCCATATCTCTCTTTTTTTTAAATTTTATTTATTTATTTTTTTATTAGTTGGAGGCCAATTACTTCACAACATTTCAGTGGGTTTTGTCATACATTGATATGAATCAGCCATAGAGTTACACGTATTCCCCATCCCGATCCCCCCTCCCACCTCCCTCTCCAGCCGATTCCTCTGGGTCTTCCCAGTGCACCAGGCCCGAGCACTTGTCTCATGCATCCCACCTGGGCTGGTGATCTGTTTCACCATAGATAATATACATGCTGTTCCTTCAAAACATCCCACCCTCACCTTCTCCCACAGAGTTCAAAAGTCTGTTCTGTACTTCTGTGTCTCTTTCTGTTTTGCATATAGGGTTATCGTTACCATCTTTCTAAATTCCATATATATGTGTTAGTATGCTGTAATGGTCTTTATCTTTCTGACTTACTTCACTCTGTATAATGGGCTCCAGTTTCATCCATCTCATTAGAACTGATTCAAATGAATTCTTTTTAACGGCTGAATAATATTCCATGGTGTATATGTACCACAGCTTCCTTATCGATTCATCTAGGTTGCTTCCTATGTCCTGGCTACTATAAACAGTGCTGCAATGAACATTGGGGTGCACGTGTCTTTTTCAGATCTGGATTCCTCAGTGTGTATGCCCAGAAGTGGTATTGCTGGGTCATATGGCAGTTCTATTTCCAGTTTTTTAAGAAATCTCCACACTGTTTTCCATAGTGGCTGTACTAGTTTGCATTCCCACCAACAGTGTGCATTCTCCACACCCTTTCCAGCATTTATTGCTTGTAGCCTTTTGGATAGCAGCCATCCTGACTGGTATGTAATGGTACCTCATTGTGGTTTTGATTTGCATTTCTCTGATAATGAGTGATGTTGAGCATCTTTTCATGTGTTTGTTAGCCATCTGTATGTCTTCTTTGGAGAAATGTCTGTTTAGTTCTTTGGCCCATTTTTTGATTGGGTCATTTATTTTTCTGGAATTGAGCTGCAGGAGTTGCTTGTATATTTTTGAGATTAATCCTTTGTCTGTTGCTTCATTTGCTATTATTTTCTCCCAATCTGAGGGCTGTCTTTTCACCTTGCTTATAGTTTCCTTTGTAGTGCAAAAGCTTTTAAGTTTCATTAGGTCCCATTTGTTTAGTTTTGTTTTTATTTCCAATATTCTGGGAGGTGGATCATAGAGGATCTTGCTGTGATTTATGTCGTAGAGTGTTTTGCCTATGTTCTCCTCTAGGAGTTTTATAGTTTCTGGTCTTACATTTAGATCTTTAATCCATTTTGAGTTTATTTTTGTGTATGGTGTTAGAAAGTGTTCTAGTTTCATTCTTTTACAAGTGGTTGACCAGTTTTCCCAGCACCACGTGTTAAAGAGGTTGTCTTTTTTCCATTGTATATCCTTGCCTCCTTTGTCAAAGATAAGGTGTCTATAGGTTCGTGGATTTATCTCTGGGCTTTCTATTCTGTTCCATTGATCTATATTTCTGTCTTTGTGCCAGTACCATACTGTCTTGATGACTGTGAAAGCCATATCTCTTACATCTCCTGCATTGGGAGAAGGATTCTTTTATCACTGCCACCATTTTTAGTTAAAGGATTTCAAATTTTCAGACACTTTGTAAGGATCCCAGTTTTTAGACATGGCTTCTTTAATAAGGGATGCTTTTGGTAAAAGCCTTTTGGACCTATACTCTGATTCACTTGAGATCATTTATCCCATTTTACAGATAATGAAACTGAGGTTCAGAAGTTGAAGTAACTTTGCTAAGATCAAAGAACTAGTGTTTGACTGCAGGCCAGGGGGTCACATTCTGAACCACTAACACCACTGCCTGTACTCCCCTCATGTGGCCCCTGACCTCGTGTTCACTTTCTTCAGCCAATTGCCTTTCCACGGCTTCCTGCTGGTCTCAGAATCCACGGCAATCATCATTCTTTTCTCTGACTCAGTAATTTCACATACAGGAATTTATCAGAGGGAGACCATCAGAAATTCACATGATTATTTAGCCCAAGGATATTCATGATAGCATTATTTTTAAGGACAAAACCTTGGAAAAAGACTAAGAATCCACAATGAGAGATGTGCTAAATTACCTACATGCTCACAACGGAATGGTAAGCAGCCATATTTAACATTCATGAAGTGTTAAGTGGAAAAAATGAGAGGTTGTGTAATGTGATTCTAACTTTATTATTATTGTTTTGACCTTGCAGCTTCTGGGATCTTAGTTTCCTGACCAGGGATTGAACTCAAGCCCACAACAGTGATAGCGTGGAGTCCTAACCACTGGACCACCATGGAATTCCCTAACTTTATCATTTTTAAAAAATAAAAGTATGCATACATCAAATAATATGAGGAAAAAGCACAACAACAAGTTAACTTAGCTAATCTCTGGGTAATGGAATTAAATAAGGTGTTCTTTTCCAATTTATATTTTTCTTTTTCTCGCTTCAAAAAAAAGTCATGCCTATTCCAAAAGCATAACTCCAACAGTGAGAATTTCAGGGGGTCAAGAAAGAGAAAGCAGGCCGCATGGAATGGCAGGAGACAGAGCTGGGTGGAAATGATGTCTTGTTTTATAAACTGTTGCCTGAACTACTTTCACAGAGGTGTTGCCCTGCAAAAGGATTTTCCAATTAAGGAGAAAAGATTAAGGCTGTAATCCTGAGAAGGTATCAAGTCCAAAATCTGTTTGGTCTCCCCATTACAACTGCACAGATATAATAGCCTGTCTTATAGAACCAACCAAGTGTGCAAAGCACTTGGCATATGTCAGGCCCTCTGCTATGGCCAAAAATCAATCAAACTCTCCTAGGGAAGAAGCCAATGCTCTTTTAACCCAGTTCCTGGCCCAGGGTTTGTGCTAGGTGGGAAGTAACTGTTTTGGCAAAAATGACACATTTCCTACCCTCAGGGAGTCCACTAATCCAGTTCAGCCAGGCGGATGAAGACATGGACCCAATTAACAGTAAGGAAATGGGCAGTCTCAGGGAGAGGGCCCAAAGTTACAGCTGGTCACTTGGTGGTACCTGGGAGGGATGTCCAGTACCTAGAGGGCTAATGGTACTAAATGGGAAAAGGGAATAGGAAGCCAATTGTACTCCTTGCCAGGGCAAACCATCTCTTAGATAGTTGCCATTCCATTCTTCTGTCACATGTTTCTAGCTGCATTCAAAAACTGGCCTCTTTCAAGAGATCATTGGACTTCCCTGGTAGCCCAGTGGTTAAGAATCCACTTGCCAATGCCGGGGACACAGGTTCAATCCCTGGTCCAGAAAGATTCCACATGCCTCAGAATCCACATGCCGCATTCCACTAAGACTGTGTGCCACAACTACTGAAGGCCGTGCACTCTAGGCCCTGCACCCACCACTACTGAAGCCCTCGAACCCCAGAGACCATGCTCCACAACAAGAGAAGCCCCTGCAATGAGAAGCCCGCTCACTGAAGCTAGAGAGTAGCCCCTGCTCACCATAACTAGAGAAGCCTCTGCACAGCAACAAAGACCTAGCACAACCATAAATAAATAAAACAAAAATTTTAAAGACAGCAATCTTTATACCCAACAAGAATAAATGTGAAAACATATACACAACTAATACATAAACTCTGTGACAAGTGGCCTCTAAGACAGCCACCAATGACCCCCATCTCCTGGTATTTACTCCCTAGTGAGATGTGAAATTCCCTTCTCTTCCCAGGTGAGACAATCTTACTGTTTCTCGTAAGTAGAAAACACAGGATGTCACTTCTGAGGTCCAATTATAAGAAGACTGTGGCTTCTATCTTAGGCATTCTCTCTCTCTCTCTTTCTCTTTGCTTGAACTGGAGGAGTCCAGCTGCCACATCACAAGGCATCTTTGTGGGAGAGCCACATGGTACAGAACCCAGAACTCCTGACAACCAACGGAGTGGGTTTGGATGCAAATATCTCCCAGGCGAGCCTTCAGATGAGAGCATAGCCCCAGCCAACAGCTTCAACTACAATTACAACCTTTTGAGAAATCTTGAAACAGAGACACCCACCTGAGTTGCACCCAGATTCCTGACCAACAGACACTGTGAGTATTAAATGTCTGTTATTTCAAGTCATAAGTTTTGGGGTAACATGTTAAACAGACTGCTACTGCTATTGCTAAGCAGACAATTAATACAGACTCTAAACAGAAACTTCCGAAAAGCAGTTCCAGGTATTATGAATGAATTTTGAAATAAGAAGTCTATTGTGATTTACTCAGCCCTTACAAGGATTCTGGATCCAGAGTTTTATGAGTTCATATCTCATGTCCTCCCTCTACTAGCATATAAATACAGGCCAATTGATTAACCTTACTGTCCCTCAATCTGGGTCTGAAAATGGGGAAAACAACACCACTTTGCTCACAGGATAAAAACTAAATGAGTAAAATACAGGACCAAAGAGCAAGTGCTATGTAAGTGCTTAATACTATGACAAGTAAAACATGGTACAAAATGACATCTCACTAACATACTTTTTACTTTTAAGACTTGTATTTGCTTATATTTCATTTTGATAAGAATTCAGATTTACATATGACCAGACACTCTTCTAGATTTCTCAAAAGTTAACATTTTATTCCACTTGTTTTGGCCTTTTCTTTCTCTTTCATATTTTTCTCAGATTTAAAGAAAAATGCGTCCCTAAATACTCTACCATGTCTTTCTGAAAACCAAACTATTTTGTCACATAACCACAGGAAATCATCAAAATTAAGAAACCAACATTGAACAATTATTATCATCTAATCTACAAATCTTACTGAGATATTTTTTGTCATTTGTCCCAATAATTTCCTTTATAGCAAAAGAATTCAATATCATGTGCTGCATTTAGATGACACATCATGTCAAATCTACAATTCTTGACTCTTTTATTTGTCTGTATTTTACGATACTGATATTTAGGAAGAATTTAGGCTAGTTATTTTGGAGAGTATCCCTCACTTTGGGTTTGTCCAATGTTTCCTCATAATTAGAGCTCAGTTACGCCTTTTGGCAGGAATACTCCACAAGTGATGCCGAGTTCTCACAGCATGGTGTCAGGTGCCACTTGCTGTCCATTTGTGCCATTTTTGGCAACATTACCTTTGATCATTGGTTCAGGAGATGTCTGTCATGATCTGTACTGTAAAGTTACTATTTTTCTCTTTGTAACAAAAAGTAGCTTGTGGGGAATATACTTGGAGACCATGTAAATATCCTTTTATTCCTCAAATTTTGATCCACTATGCTAAGCCAATTATTACTATGCTGGTTGGCAAACGGTGTGTTTTTAATTCCATAATTTATTTTGCATGCATTAGTTGACATTCTACTTTAAGGAAGAGCTGTCCTTTCTTCCCCATTAATTTATTCACTCATTCACATCACTGTAGACTCATGAATTCTTACTTTTTTCAACAGATTATTATCTTTTGCTCTCCATAATTTATAATAAAGACAAAGATAAATCTGAATAGCTCTGAATCAAATAGATTACTTTAATAACATTTAAGGACCAAGAATATATATATACATTCATCTCTAAAGGACATGGGTATATGATCTCTTGCTGGAACAGAGACTTTGCTCATGTTAAGAAATTTTTGGTATCTTCATCTATGCTCTGGTCAAGGTTAATTCCACTGAAGACTAAGTAACTGAGTTGGCATCATCATTAATCATTTCTGCAGAACATGACAGCATGAAACATTCAAGATAAATAGTGAGCATCTCTTCTAAGATTTAAGAAAACTATCCTAATATTTCAACAGCAGTTTGGCAAAGAATTGCAACACAGTACTACCCACTCCAGATCTCCTCCACCCAACCGGTCAGAGCAATTCTCAGGAAAAGAAGTAGGGTATGCCACCAGACAGGAAATGGTAGGGGACATTGTGCCAAAGCATGGTCTCCAAGAGGAAATGTAGATGGGGACCCAAGAAAAGCACTGGTGGTACTACTAACTGGAAATTATACATTTTAATGCACCATGATGCTTAGAATTTCAGAGAACAAAGAAGCAAAGGCATGAGAAAATCAGACTAGTAGAATAGCACTTGCTGGACACTGGGAATCCAGTTATGAGCAAACATGCCTCAAATTGCAGATCTGAAAAGGTAATTAGTCCATACAGGAGAAAACAATCATGAAAGGGACCCTAAATAAATGAAGTTTCAAGCTTGGATGTCAAAAGGAGATAAGAGCAATTTTGAAAATCATTGAATTGATAAACGTAGTTTAAGTAAGTCACCAGATAAAATATAAATATACCAAAAACATTCAGGTTCCTGATTAAAAAACTGGTTAAAAAAATGTAATAGAGAAAAGAAAGACTCTGTTTATAATGGAAATCAATAAGTAGAAATATTTAGGAATGATGCTAATAAGAAATGCATAATAGAAACCCATACCATGAAAATGATAAAGCTTTAATGAAAGATATTTAAAAAATCACATTAAAAGAAAGCATAAACAGGTTTCTCTGTGGTGTAACTAAAATTGAAAAAAATGGCAGTCCTCTACAAAATTGTGCATCAGTACAATGCTAGTTGAGTAGAAATTACAGTGGACTTGAACAATTTTGACTAAATTATTTTAAAGTTTATTTTGACAAATAAGAAGAAAAAAATGAAAGTATGAAAGTTATAGGAAATTTTTCCCTGATAATTGTTAAAGTCAATTATAAAGTTACAACGATTATTAGAGAGAGATACTGGTAAAAATCTCAAAAATAGTATTAGAACAAAATGGTCATTAATTGGTCTTACTGTATATGCTAATAAGAACTTAAAGGAAGAAACAGAAAGGGCAAGAGATGAATTACCCCTGAAATGGATGATGACTCTATTTAAAAAAAAAAGAACAAAAGCATATGTAGGGACTTCTGGAGTGGTCCATTGGTTAAGAATTTGCCTATCAGTGGAGGGACACGTATTCCATCCCTGGTCTGGGAAGATCTCACATGCCACAGGGCAGCTAAGCCCTTACAATCCAACTACTGAAGCCTGTGCCCTCTAGAGACCATATGTCACAATGAGAGAAGCCCTTTCACCATAACTAGAGAGTAGCCCCTGCTTGCTGCAGCTAGAGAAAGCCCATGCAGCAAGAAAGAACCAGCAAAGCCAAAAATAAACAAACAGAAAATAAAATTTAAAAAGGTATATGTAATCATATACAGATATTTATATAAATTATCATGTGTATATCTTCAAAAATTAAAACCTAAAATAAATACTAGGTACTAGGTAGGAAAAAAAGAAATTGGTTGTTTGGAAGAAAAAAATAAGCTTACCATGTAACTATATAAAATACTCCAAAATATACCCCAATTTTTAAAAGCCAAAGCATTTAATAAGTTGGAATAAAACAGAGGTTAATATTTGACCTCAGGATGATAAATGACTTTTGAAGTATAAAAGCAATGAACCAAATCAAAGAGTATATAAGTCACATACATGGTTAACTTATTTCTAGCAAAAGTGTCCAAGTAATTTATACTGGGTTAAATGCATGTCCACCCAGAGTCTCAGAATGTGAACTTAACTGGGGATAGGGTCGTTGCAGATGTAACCGGTTTAGACGAGTTCATAAGGAGCATGGTGGCCCTTATAATCAGTATGACTGGTATCCTAATAAGAAGAGAAAACAGACACAGAGAGGAAAGACTGTCACATGGAGCCAGAAGCAGACACTAGAGTGGCTGTAAGCCAAGGAGTGCTAAGGAATGCCAGCAACCATGAGAAGCTAGGAAGAGAAAAAGAAGGATTCACCCCTTATTTTGACCTTCTATCTTCTAGAACTAGAAGAAAGTTAGTTTCTGGGTTTTAAGTCACCCAGATTGTAATTTGTTATGTCAGCCCTAGGACATCAATGCAAAATTCAGAGGGGAAAGGAAATCTTTTCAACAAATGGTGCTGGAAATATTGGAGAGCCTTGGGTGTGTCTGTATGTGTGTGTGAGTGTGTGTGTGTGTTTGCTCAGCTGTGTCCCACTTTTTGCAACACTATGGACCGTAACCCAAAATTTGGAAAATATTTCTAAACTAGGACACAAAAACATACACTAGAAAAAAAAGAAATCAATAAATTTGACTTCGTCAAAATTTAAAATTTATATTCCTAAAAGACATGTTACAAAATAAAAGGCAAGCCACAGACTGGGAGAAAATATTTGCAGACATATATATGACAAAGGGATTTTATCTAAAATATTTATATATTGATGTTCAAAGTTCAATAATAAGATAAATTTAAAAATGGACAAATAATTTTAACAGACACTTCACTAAAGAAGATATAAGAATGGCAATATGATATGAAAATATGTCCGGTATCATTAGTTATTTGGAAAAAGCCAATTAAACCACAGATAGATACTATTAGATACCCAGTAGAATTGTTCAAATTTAACATGCTAGGAGAGGGATTACAAGGGACACAAGGAAACTTCTAGGAATGATGTATTGGTTCATTATCTTGATTGTGGTGATGGTTTAATGACTGTATATATACGTATATATATATATGTCAAAGTTTATTAAGAATGTACATTTTAAATATGTGCAATGCATTATATACTAATCATATCCTGTAACAAAAAGAATGGAATCATACAATTAAAAAAGTATGAACCAGGGACTTCACTGGTGGTCCAGAGGTTAAGACTACAGGTTCCCAGTGTTTGATCCCTGGTCAGGGAACTAGATTCCATATGCTGCAACTAAGAGTTTGAATGCCTCAACAGAGATCAATGATCCCAAGTGCCACAACTAAGATCTGGAACAGTCAAATGTGTAAATAAATAAAAATAAGACGTATGGGACAAACAACAAGGGGAAATATTTATTTATAACAATGACATGTAATGCTTAATGTACCAAACATACAAAGTGGCCTCAAAAATAAAAAAGAACACATGAACAAATTTTAAAAGTAGTCATACCTGTAAACAAAAATTCACAACTAAAAAATATATAATTTTTCAACAATTATATTAATAAAATATTACTTAAAACAATATTTTGCCCACCAGTTCTCATCAATAAAACTGGCACTTTTTTCAATTTTAATAATTAATGCTGGCTTTGATGCAGTGAAGCGAGCATCCATATTCCAGCAATGGTAATGCATTTGGAGAAACTTTTCAGAGAAAACATTTGCCAATATTAAAATCTTCATATCGCTAGGTGTCACAATACAAAACCATCTTAATTTTCTCCTCCATAATTTCTTTTTCACATTTTTAATAGCGACCATAAATTTTTTCACCAAATAAAACATTTTGGAAAAGGAAAATGCTTGAATTAGCTCATTTTGAAAATGTACAAGCACAGAGTTGGATGTACCTTGTAGGTCTCCCTCCCTGTTGACTACAGGTTTCCCACACTGGGGGAGGGCAGCTTGACATTGTCACCATGGGATCTGCTTCCACATGGCTCATAGGATACATGCCATGATGACCACAGTGTCCCATTTAGCATCTCCCATCCATACGTGGTTCCAGCTTATTCTCTCATGTATACCTCTACCTCCTCTTAACAATACTCAGAGGAAATTAATACTAGTATTGCAAGAAAGAAAAAAATCTCTATGTCATAGATAATGTCCAGATACAGAGAGAAAAAAAAATCCACGTCTCATCTTGTTGGCAGCTCAACTAGACTCCCGGGGCAGACTATCACTGACATCATGCAGAAAAGGGAACAGAGAGGAATGAATTAAAGTGAAGTGACCTGTAGTAGAGTCTCATCAGGTCATGGAAAGACCCAGACTCCAGCTTAGCATGATCCACCTTCCAACCACTGCCCTCTCTCCCTTCCATACCATGCAGACTCTCATTTGCTTTCACAGTAATCCAAGTTCTAGGTGGGGATCTGTTTATCCTCAAGTAAAACAATAAAGTGTTAGTCCCCACAAGTCAAACAATCTAGCAGAGGGAAACTGTCCAGTCTGCAGATATGGACACCAAACAATGACTGAGTTGATGGGTCAAGCCAACAACAGCCGCAACAACACAGAGAAAACATGAAAAGTCTGGGGCTCAAGCTTCACACACTGATCCAATCAGAGGGTTACCAGTTGTCCCAAATACTCATTATGTCACAAGGAAAGTGTTTTCTTTTATGGTCTGACACCTCAATGACAGTGTTGAATCATTATGAAGATTAGAACTGAAGCCAGAATGATCACCATTCAAGGCACATGCTGATCTTGACCACTTCAAATTGACCACTTCCTGTCAAGGAGCAGAACAGACTCAAGGGGCATTCACAGACAAGCTCACAAAACAGTCAAGGAGCATTCACAGCCATGCTCACAATCCCCACCTTTGTTCTTAAGAGAGACTCTCCCAGTAATGATGAAACATGAGTTTTGTCAAGGCAAACTATTTCCCTGACCATAAAAATGAATTAAAAGTAAAACATGAATATAGGAGAAAATCTGAGCATTTCCCCTAATAACAAAGAAGATACAGTGATATACTGTTCAGAATTGCTCGATTCCAAAAAGAGCATTTGGGTCAAGTTTTGGGGTGTGCCACTAACTTCTTTGAGTATGTCACTCACTTTTTAAAGTCAGTTTTTCACTGGGAGAAGGAAAACGTTGACATAGATAATCTCTAAGAGCTTTATGCCTAACTTCTTGGGGAGAATTTTAATACAAGATGGTACCTGGGCAAAGAACACATTAGTTTGAGAAGCTGGAGTCTGGCCTTCAGCCATCAACATGATCCCTGGTCCCTTTGTTCCAGACAGCGTCCAATCTTTCCTTCCTTGGGGCAATATGCCTCACGAATCAGTCGTGAGGCTACATCGAGTTTAGATTTAAAGGGGCATCAAAATATACTGACTAAATATTGGGAGTATTATTCCCATTACATTTGCTTATATTCTTGTTTATGGATTCTTTAGGCATGGTGGGCTAAATACATATTTGATGAGTGAATAAATAAATGAACAAACTAAATGTGAAGAATTCTCCAGACCATATTTAAATGTAAATATGCTCTCATCTACTTGGACATCAGCAGAAACCAATAAATGAGAGAACAGACATCAAAAAGTGTAGAAGAAAACTTTAGCAAGTATATCTATTAGATATACAGTAGTTACACAGTAGGCATGACAATGGCATTATTAAACGCACACAGTGATACCTATTAAAAAAGCTGAGTGCTGAAGAATTGATGCTTTTGAACTGTGGTATTGGAGAAGACTCTTGAGAGTCCCTCGGACTGCAAGGAGATCCAACCAGTCCATCCTAAAGGAGATCAGTCCTAAGTGTTCATTGGAAGGACTGATGCTGAAGCTGAAGTTCTAATACTTTGGCTACCTGATGTGAAGAGCTGATTCATTGGAAAAGACCCTCATGCTGGGAAAGATTGAAGATGGAAGGAGAAGGGGGTGACAGAGGATGAGATGGTTGGATGGCATCACTGACACAATGGACATGAGTTTGATCTAGCTCTGGGAACTGATGATGGACAGGGAAGCCTGGCATGTTGCGGTCCTTGGGGTCTCAAAGATTTTGGAAACAACTGAGCAACTGAACTGAACAATGGAGAGAGTCTTTAAGGATGCTGGATAAGACCATTCTGGGTTCTGGGGCTAAGACTTTTGCCTCATGTAATCAGCTATTTATGCTGCATGATACCAGACCCTATTAACAGACAGTTTTGATATCTAACTGGTTGTCAGAATGTGTCCCTGTTATCTCCCCATCCAGGTAGTCCTGTACTGAAAGGTTTACTGCCTCACCACCAGCCCAAACGCCCAGTTCTTTCCTTTCAAGAACCCCAATCAAAGCTGCTGCTTTTGAACAGCTGCCTTTTCCAAATACTTTTCCTTCCAAAGGGCTTCCCTTGTGGTTCAGTTGGTAAAGAATCCATCTGTTGGAGACCTGGGTTCAATTGCTGGGTTGGAGAAGGAAAAGGCTACCCACTCCAGTATTTTGGCCTGGAGAATTCCATGGACTGTATAGTTCATGGAGTTGTAAAGAGTTGGACACGACTGAGTGATTTTCACTGTAAATTCACTTTTCCCTTCCAAAGAGGAAGCCATGGCTGTGCCACCCAAGGAGGAAAGAAGACCTGGGCTCTCATCCCGGCTCGGTCATTAGTGAGTTGGTGACCTTGGGTAAATCGTTTAATTTCTCTGCACCTTAGTTCTCTCAATCTGTATCCTGAAGGGAGAGCCAGGAAGGATCTTTTTTCTTGGCATTA
Organism: Muntiacus reevesi; assembly: GCF_963930625.1. NCBI lineage: Eukaryota > Metazoa > Chordata > Mammalia > Artiodactyla > Cervidae > Muntiacus > Muntiacus reevesi. The sequence goes on from NC_089250.1 coordinate 28,368,049, forward strand.
ATGTAGTTAAAAAAGATCTTGTAAAATTACTCTACTACGTTCTTTTGAGGCCACTTGTGTCCAAAGAAAAGTAACTGAGAGACTCCAACCCAGGTATTGGCCTCAAGGGAGGTTGTTAACCAACCAGAGGCTGGTGGGAGGCAGCTATTCACAGTCTTACACAAACCCGCACACACACACACATACTCTTCATTTCCCTCTGTCCCCCTCTCGACTTCTCTGTCCTTCTCTCCATACCTTTGTGTCATTCCTCAACATACTTCTTCCACTTCCATATGCTCCCAAAATTTCAAGAATAATCTTTGATTCATAAATGGAAAGAGTCTGGAGGAAAACCTGTCTTCTTCCTACAAAGCCACAAAATGCAGATACCGTATTTCAGTCTGCACTTTTCTTCAAATACATGAAAACTGGGCTGAGACATGGCTTCCCATCATCTCCCTCACTTGGTTATCTCCTCTCTGGTTCCCTAATACTAACTAGGTAGCTCTAGGCAAGTTACCTCCTCCTTTGAGACCTGGTTCTATAAAACAACCTTTAAATAACTACAGCATGAAGTTGCCATGCATGTTAAAAATCTCATTGCTGGCACTTTGCAAATTCTGGGTAATGATTATACGTAAATATTCGTGATAATATTTTGTGTAATGAGGCTTATCCAGAAGGCTCTGGAATGTGAGCATAAATGGTGCTGTTGGCATGATGATGGTGGGGCAGGCAGAAAGGAGCTGGAGCTTGAGTGTTTTTGCTCAGAAAGCTGAACCATTCTTACCTCATCCTGCCAACTGAGACCCTCCCTTGCCAGAGTTCATGATTTACAAACATACAAAAGGCTTCTGGGTGTGAGCAGCAGAAGGAATTTAGAATGAGCCTCTTTCTCATTCCCAGAGGGGTTGAGAGACAAAAGATAATGCTCTAGTGATGGAGAAAAAGACAAAGCACATCACAAGCCCAAGGTTGGTGGTCCTGCGGCCTCAGGCTTAAGATCTCGGTGAAGAGCATCCCATCCTAAAGAACATTTTCTTTTACAAGTAGATTAAACAAGTCAGCATACTGAATAGCTCCCTAATTCATCAGGAAGACCAGAGGGCAAGCCATAAAGGAAGTAAACAGCAAATCCAGTCCGTGCTGTTCTCATTCTGTCAGTCAGATCCAGCAAACGGGGTAAATAAACTAGCACAGCACACCCCTGGCCTGAATTCCTGTCCCATCCTAGCTCAGAAATTTCCTTTCAGGACAAATAGCCAAGAATGGACTCGTGTGTTATTTTCTGATGGCAGTGTTTAAGGAGACGGAGCCATGAAGTTTGGACAGACTTAATTTGAGAAAGCAGGACAGTGATACCCTCTCCTGGGAGCTGGCAGGACAGCCAGATGGCCCAGCTGGTCCCTCCCCACCAGCCCCATCCAAGTGAAGCATCTTCTAGGCAGAGCTGAGGTACCTGCACAGAAACTCATGAGCCCATGGCCTTGACTTCAGCCAATCCAGAGGGAGGTGGGGCTAGCCACATAAATCACTTGTAAAGCCTCTGGACAAGCTTGCTGCTAAGAATCACCCAAAGTTTCCATCTTCTTCCTTTGTTTCATAAACTTTCTTTTTAAAAAAATATTAATAAGTAGATCCATTTCATATACTTTGGAACCTCAAAATATAGAGGTTGTTTCTCATAAATATCCTTCACCAGAAAGTCATCCCTGTCCACAGCCAGCTCTGAGTTTCCTCAGTCTGTCCATGTACCACACACCACCACCTGCTGTCGCCAGGAAGATGCTACAAGGATTGGTAGAGGTGGTGGTATCAATGATGGGATCTTCGGATCCCAGACAAGACCTCCTAAACTCCTAGTATTCTGGGGTTGGAGTGTGTGCAGAACAGAGACAATGTTCAAGAAGCCCTTGGAGTCATTAGAAGAACTGGAAGACACTTAATTTCCACTGTGACTCAGGCCTGCCCTCGATAAAGGCTATTGACTGAAGGTTTGTGTCCCCACAAAATTCATTTGTTGCAATTTAACCTACAGTGTGATGGTGTAGGAGGTGAGGACTCTGGGAGGTGATTAGGTAATAGGGGTATAACCTTCAAGAATGGAATTAGTGCCCTTATAAAAGAGATCCCAGAGAACTTCCTGGCCATTTCTGACTTGTGAGGACACAACAAGAAGGAACCACCTGTGAACCAGGAAGCGGGCTCTCATCAGACTACAAATATGCCGGCACTTTGACCTTGGACTTCCCAGCCTCCAGAGCCATGAGAAATAAATGTAAATAAGCCACCCATCCTCTGGTGTGCTTTCTGGTGGCTCAGACAGTAAAGAATCTGTCTGCAACGTAGGAGACCCTGGTCTGATCCCTGGGTTGGGAAGATCCCCTGGAGAAGAGGATGGCTACTCACTCCAGCAATCTTGCCTGGAGAATTCCATGGACAAAGGAGCCTGGCAGGCTATAGTCCATGGAGTTGCAAAGAACCAGACAACACTGAGTGACTAACACATCCTCTGGTATTTTGTTATAGCCACCCGAAACAACTAAGACAAGAAGCAAATCCCAAACCTAATTAAGACATTCCTGCAGACAGTTCAGTTGCCAGAAGAGGTAATCCAAAGAAGATGCTTAGACTGGGGCTGGGGAATAAGCAGTCAGTGGTGACCAGGGGAAGAGATGGGGTAGAGCAGCATCAGGCTCTTCTCCCCTGCACGGACATCCCCACACTACCTATAAAGAGCTGTGGCATTAATCACACATCTCCTTGCTAAAGATTCACTCTTTGACTGTCTACAAAAACTAATGAAGACAATCAGAGCACCACTCAAGACCCTTCCATCTGCCAAGCACTTCACAAGATGAGCTCATTAATCCACATGGCCCTCCCATGAAGCTGGTTATGCCCAGTTTAGAGATGGAGTAACTGAGCAGAGATAAAGCTACTTCCTGGAGCCTCTGGATGCACTGCAGCCACTGTCTTTCCATAAAGCAAACCACAAGTGTCTGAACAAGGATTTTCCTGTCTTTTCTTTTACCCCAGCTTTCATTGAGATGAGTATCCTGAAAGAGGATAACAGATATACAGGCTGGATGGGACTTCCCTGGTGATCTAGTGCTTAAGAATCCACCCTACAGTGCCGGGGACACAGGTTTGATCCCTGGTTGGAGAACTAAGATCCCACATGCCACGGAGCAACTAAGCTCACGTGCCGCAACTAGTGAGCCCGAGCCACAACTAGAGAGTCTGTGCACCACAAGGACAGATCCCACAGGATGCAACTAAGACCCGAGGCAGCCAAATAAATAAAAAAGAAAATATACAGGCCGGTTCTTCATGTTGTGCACTGCCTAACTAGTTCCCTTTAGAAGTAGTCATTATCCTCAAAGTTACTCTTTCATAGCTAAGGTATTGCTAGACTGTTACTGATGACCGATTCATAGCCATCAATGAATTATTAATTTTATCAACAGACATTTATTGAATCCCTTCCATATTTCAAATGTTATACTATGCCCTGTGCTCAGTGCTAACTTAAGTTTATATTAAAAAAATAAAGTGAACGCCCCCTCAATTTGGTTGTAATATTATTTAGCCTGAATATAAGGAATTCCTATGGAATATTTCATTAAAATAACCTATTGGTCTATATTTTCCCTGCCTTCAACTTTTACTTCCTCTAAATTCCACTGACACAAGGATGAACTAGTCACTTAATATTGTAATCCATTACCATTATTCCAAGTTTTGGGGAAAAAAGAACCCTTTTGCCCATTATTGGCTCTCAACTTTTCCCATAGCCACTTGTGCTACTTCTAGATCAAAGAGGTATCCTTCCCTTGTTTCCAAAGCACAGCAGATACTCTTAAGAGGTATGATTCCTTGTGTCAGGCAGTAGGAAACCTCTGGTGAACCATGTGAGACTTTCCAGGCTGGTCGCTTTTGTCAAAGTTTCAGGAAGTAGAAGTTAAATAAATCACCTGGTAAGTAACTTAAAATATTAATTTTCTAATAAAACAAGAAAGACCATATTATGGAGTCAAGTTCAAGCTCAAGACCTAAAGAAATGTCAAGTTCACAGCCCACCTCCAGCTGCTGCTGCTGCTAAGTCACTTCAGCCATGTCCAACTCTGTGCGACCCCATAGACATCAGCCCACCAGGCTCCCCCATCCCTGGGATTCTCCAGGCAAGAACACTGGAGTGAGCTGCCATTACCTTCTCCAATGCATGAAAGTGAAAAGCGAAAGTGAAGTCGCTCAGTCATGTCCGACTCTAAGTAACCCCATGGACCACAGCCTACCAGGCTTCTCTGTCCATGGGATTTTCCAGGCAAGAGTACAGGAGTGGGGTGCCATTGCAGTCTTTGCACCTCCAGCTAGCTCACTGCTATCAGATGCTGGGAGAATACAGATGGAGTGATGCTGTGGGTGTAAACCATCATATCATGCCTCTGTCCAATTTGGGGGCAATAATCGGTCAGCACTAGTAGGAATCAGAAGGACTCGGCATTAGAGTTAGAGGTCTACAGATCAAAGGAGCCAACTATCATAGCTACCACTGCCCTATGATAGATGTCAAGTTAATGGGTAGCTAAGATAGGATGGATATATGTCAGGGAGAAAACAGAGAGATGAATGCATGAAAGCAGTTAACCTATACACATTTTGTGGAAGTTGGAGTGACTGTTCCTGACACTGTACCCTTTTTAATCAGCATGATGGTGCTTGTGAAAGCACATAGTTAAGAACCCAAAATCTGGGACTTCTCTGGTGGTCCAGTGGCTAAGAATCCTCCTGCCAGTGTAGGGGATATGTGTTCCATCCCCAGTCTGGGAAGATTCTACATGCCTCAGGGCAACTAAGCCAGCATGCCACAATTACTGGCCCTGCATGCTATAGAATGTGCTCTGCACCAAGAGAAGCCACCACAATGTGAAGCCCTTGCACTGCAACTAGAGAGTAGTCCCCGCTCACCACAACTAGAGACAGCCTGAGCACAGTAACAAAGGCCCAATGAAGCCAAAGAATAAAATTTTTTAATTAATTTTTTTTAACTGTTTTTTTTTTTTTTTTTTAAAGAAAGAACCCAGAATATGATTACACAGATCTGGGTTCCAATCCCGACTCCACTTACTACTTTAATGTGACACTTAAATATCTTCAGGTCCTTGGTTTCTTCATTTCTGAAGTAGATTAAGAGCTGTAGTGTTTCATGGGACAGTGGTGAGGATAAAATGGAATAATTCACACAAAATATTTGTGTGCCTGATCTATAATATTCCCCCAATAAAAGTTAACTATTATGATTTCTAAATTTTAAAGTGCTACAAAATTATAACAAAGTATGTTAATGTTATTATCATTGTCCTTTTAAAAAATCTCTTCAGTGCCCTTAGTTTAAGGTTATACCTGATAAAAATGAGCAGATGGTATTTTATCCTTGGTTATATCTGTAGGATCATTCAAATAGGTTTTTCTTTTTAACCTAAAAGTTTTTCGATAGGGATTTGGAAGATGTTTTGTGATTTATGCTATAATTCAGAAAAATCCATCACTTCTTAGATGAAAATCTTTTAAGTAAATCATATAAACTTTAGAACAAGGACTCATATTTATAAAATTATACAAGCTAGAAATAATGAGAATATACTTTTAAAAGACACAGGGCATTTCTGAGAGTAAAAATGCAAAACTGATTATTGCTATAGTGATTTCTAATAATCCTACTAGAATTAAAATGGAATGGCTCACTAGCTACATGACAAGGATTTAGGAATGGTTCTGAGTAATAATATCTGGCTATGGAATTCTAAAAAGTCGAGATATTTTAGATCTGCATATTAGCATCCCAAATCAGTGCCCTCCAGATAGGTTGGGACTATGGCTTCACGTGTGTTTGCTACTGGTTGCCAGAGCAACCAAGGAGAAAGAGAAAATCATTTATCATAAATCCCACCTGGTGCTGCCCCATCACTCTCCCTACTCATGTTGGAGTAATGATATTATCTCTACCTGCCCCAAAAGCTACTGCAACAATGGATTGTCTAAGTATGCTATGTATGTCTCTTCCTATTATTTCAACAGGAGTTATTTATGCAATCTAAAAATAAAATAGGGGAACATAATGGGAAAATGGACCTTATAATGTAAATTAATTGAGAAAGAGTGATCTGGATGTCAAATGGGATAACAGCCACCATTTGCTAGAGGGATATATGGAGACGAGGTTGTGATGTACTTTGAAAATAAAGAAGCATTCAGAGTAGCTCAGTAACTGGCTACCAAGTCCCCTCTTGCCTCAGCACAAGTCTTCAGACTTGGGAAAAAAGAAAATAATCTGAAGATTCAGTTCAGTTCAGTCACTCAGTCATGTCCAACTTTGCCACCCCATGGATTGCAGCATGCCAGGCTTCCCTGTCCATCACCAACTCCTGGAGCATACTCAAACTCATGTCCATCATGTCGATGATGACATCCAACCATTTCATCCTCTGTCGTACCCCTCTCCTCCTGCCCCCAATCCCTCCCAGCATCAGGGTCTTTTCCAATGAGTCAGCTCTTTGCATGAGGTGGCCAGAGTATTGGAGTTTCAGCTTCAGCATCAGTCCTTCCAATGAACACCCAGGACTTTAGGATGGACTGGTTGGATCTCCTTGCAGCCCAAGGGACTCTCAAGAGTATTCTCCAACACCACAGTTCAAAAGCATCAATTCTTCAGTGCTTAGCTTTCTTTATAATCCAAATCTCACATCCATACATGACTACCAGAAAAACCATAGCTTTGACTAAATGGACATTTGTTGGTCAAGTAATGTCTCTGCTTTTTAATACGCTGTCTAGGTTGGTCATAACTTTTCTTCCAAGGAGCAAGCATCTTTTAATTTCATGGCTGCAGTCACCATCTGCGGTGATTTGGGAGTCCAAGGAAATAAAGTCTCTCGCTGTTTCCATTGTTTCCACATCTATTTACCAGGAAGTGATAGGACCAAATGCCATGATCTTAGTTTTCTGAATGTTGAGTATTAAGCCAACTTTTTCACTGTCCTCTTTCACTTTTATCAAGAGGCTCTTTAGTTCTTCTTTGCTTTCTGCCATAAGGGTGGTGTCATCTGCATATCTGAGGTTATTGATATTTCTCCCCATAACCTTGATTCCAGCTTGTGCTTCATCCAGTCCTGCATTTTGCATGATGTACTCTGCATACAAGTTAAATAAGCAGGGTGACAACATACAGCCTTGACGTACTCCTTTCTTGATTTGGAACCAGTCTATTGTTCCATGTTCAGTTTTAATTGTTGCTTCTTGACCAGTATACAGATTTCTCAGGAGACAGGTCAAATGGTCTGGTATTGAAGATGGCCAGTATCAAAAGTGCTGAATCACAGGGACCAGTGAGCTGAACAATCTGTAAGTTTTGAGCAGGTTTCCTAAGCTTGACACTATTGACATTTGGATCTGGTTAATTGCTTGCACTGGGGGTCGGTCTTGTGTACCACAGACTGTTTAACAGACCTGGTCTCTATAGACTAGATGTGTTCACCCCTTCTCTCTAGCTGTGACAACCTCTCCAGACATGGCCAAATGTCCTCTAGGACAGCGGTCCCCAAACTTTTTGGCACCAGGGACCAATTTCATGGAAGACAACTTTTCTATAGACCAGACATGTAGGGAGGCGATGGTTTCAGGATGATTCAAATGCATTGCATTTATTGTGCACTTTATTTCTAATCTTGTGATCTGACAGGAGGCACCAGTCCACAGCCCAGAGGTTGGGGATCCCTGCCCTAGGGATGAGTCTTGGAGGGATAAACTAGTCCCTGACTGAAAACTACTGCTTATCCTTCAAGGTTTCTCTCAAAGTCAGATGAAGTTTGGGGAGGGGCTTTTAGATTATTAGGGCTTCCATGGTGGCTCAGACAGTAAACAATCCACTTGCAATACAGAAGACCCAGGTTCAATCCCTGGATTGTGAAGATCCCCTGGAGAAGGGAATGGCAACCCACTCTAGTATTCTTGCCTGAAGAATTCCATGATCAGAGGAGCATGGGGTTGCAAAGAGTCGGACACAATTGAGTGACTAACATATTTCTAGATTATTAATATATTTTCTGGTACAATACCATTGAATCACTGAATTAAATGACCACAATTCTGTTTCATTGGATGCTTTTAACTCTCAGTGTGTGTGTGTGTGTGTGTGTGTGTGTGTGTGTGTGTGTGTGTGTCAGTGTGTGTATGTGTGTGTGTGTGTGTGTGTGTGTAAGGCTATGCAGGACTATTTTACACAAACATTCAGTAAAGCAGAAAGCAGAAAATGATGTTTGAAAATGTTTCCTCAAAGGTTGCTGACATAAAGAGAATACATTCATAAAAGAGAAAAAAATTGGAAAGGAGAAAAATCATATTTTCATACTTGAGAATATACATTAGTTTAATTTCCTTTGTTTTCTTTGTTATGAAGAGACTCCAAAAAATATAATTTGCAAATATAGTTGAAAGTTAATTATACTATTATAAATTATATCCTTTTACTGCTCTCTGGAGAACACTAAGAATTTTAGGGTGAATAGATGGGTATAAATGTTCATGTTGTAGTCAATACACAATTTGTATCATCGAGCTACCATTAGATATAATGAATCCCCACACTGTGTCATGGAAATAATCAAGAACGGAACTATTTTTTTCTTCAGAATTCCAAAGCAGCATTTAAGTTTCAGTGTTGCTAGCACTGTGTATTGACAAAACTCGTTTTATTTAGGAGACACAATGCCTGGGGCAGGAGGATAGATGCAGTTGATAGAGTCAGAACAAAGGCACATAAAGAAAACATAATTGGCTCCAGTTCTACAAATCAATTCCATGGCTGAAGAAATAAAGAGAGGTTAAGAAAGGTAAGAGATCAAGACCTTGGGATTTTTTAAATTATTATTTTATGTGTCACATGTTTCTTTCAGACAAATGAAGTCTGTGTGTATTGTAGTTCTTGTGAACACATGTCTGGAGGTTTAAAAGAAGGAAGAGAAGAAGCAAGGAAAAATACATATATATAGCTTAAAGTTGTATCTTCACTTACTATCTCATTTAATCCTTACAACATCCCTAGGAAGTGCATGTTATTAACCTGTGTTAAAGATGAGGAAACTAGAGGCCCATTAAGTAAGTTGCCCAATGTCAGGCAATATGGTTTTGCCAAATTTCAAGGCCCTCCTCTTATTCATAAGCCACTCGATACAGCCTCTCTGGGCAAAATATCTATTTTTATTTCCAAAATGGACTACTCTCTTCATTTTATTTGTGTATGCAAGTCAGCCAGTTAAGAATTCAATGGAGTCAACAAATAATCTCTTTTAAGGCTCCAAATACTCTAAGTTAAATGTTTATAAATCATTTTTGTGTCAGTATAAATTAACAGAATTTTCAGAATTTAGATTTGAGTCCTGACTTTTCTATTTACTAGCTGTACATCCTGACAAACATCCCTAGTGTTATTATAACATAAATAGTTGTTTGTGACCGAGGTCTTAGATACCTAATCTCTGTAGGATTATCTTATAGGATATAATGCATTCTAGATTCCAAATAACTGATTCACAAATATTAGAATGTGATCGAATTTAAAACAGAGGACACATATTTTAAATGTATAGCTCAAATTTAATCATTTATTAGTGGAATAACCTGTATGTAGGTATGTGTTTGTGCATGTTTATGTATATTTGTTTTGTTTTACTTTTTGCTTCAAGTACGAAACACAACTGTCAAATCATGGCAATGCTATAAAGAAGAAATGTGACATTTTTCAACAAATATACAGTAAAAGGCAGTTCTTCCAACGTTATAGGCCACTTGTACTGCCTACAATGACACACATGACAGATAATTGAATGTGAATTCTTTGTATAGATGTCTTCATCTAATCAATGAATGTCTTGCACTCTCTCCATTCATAATGCTTCAACCCTAGATCTATTTATTTTCCGCAAATAGGTCTAAACGCTGAAAATGTAATATACTGTAAGACTTCCTCAAATCATTTACTTTTCCATTCATCTTCATAAAAAAAATGTAGCAACAAAATTGCTATAGTTCTTCATGTGCTACCTACTTGCCAGGGCCTCCAACAAACCACTGAAGATTAACTAATACTTGGAGAAAGCCACTTAAGGTCTGAAATATCTGACAAATTATGAAACTGACATGGTATCCCTATGGAAATGCAAAGATTGGTAGCTGTTCATTTGCAATTCATATGCATGCTCAGGACATAGGCAAGGTTTTGCCCAAATTAAGCCAAGAGCCAGTAGAAGCCAGTCAAACCATTAAGAGAGCCAAGGCTAACTGTTCAGAGTTACTACATATTTTGGGCCTATCCTCAATTTGAAAATGCTCCAAATCAAGTGCTGTTGTTCAGTCACTAAGTTGTGTCCGACTCTTTGGGATCCCATGGACTGCAGCATACCAGGCTTCCCTGTCCTTTGCTATTTTCCAGAGTTTGCTCAAACTCATGTCCATTGAGTCAGTGATGTCATCTAGCCATCTCATCCTCCATTACCCCCTTCTCCTTTGACCCTTAATCTTTCCCAGGATCAGGGTCCTTTTCAATGAAAAGCATCAGGGTCTAATCCAAATTAAATAGCAACTACATTTTAAAAAATTGCCTCACATTTGAAGAAACCATCGGGTAAGAGTTGTCCACTAAGTATACTCCTTGGGATAAAATCCAAGGACAAGAAGCCAGTGACAAAACTATCTGAGGTTTAGGTATAGGAATCAGGGCAAATGTAGGGGAAACTGAAATAAATTTTTATTTCTCTCTGTGTTTAGACAATTGCATCCTGAACCATAAAGTCATATTACAGCAGCTCTGTGGATGCCGCTGGTTGGGCAAGGCCATGGGATGGGGTGGTGACTCTCGCAGGTGGGTATTCTCACTAAATGCCATACTGGTCATAAGCTCAACAAAGAAAAGCCTTGAAATGGTAACCACACCACAGCTTTTATGAGTGGCCTTAATATCTGCCATGGTTATATCCTATTGATGCTATAACAAATTATCCCAAATTTAGCACCTGAAAAAATGCAAATCCATTACCTTTTTGCTTTGTAGGTTAGAAATCTGATATGAATCTCACTGAACTAAATCAAGGTGTCAGCAGGGATGCACTCCTTTCTGAAGTCTCTAGGGAAGAATCTCTCCTTGACTTTTGAGAGGCTGCCCACATGCCTTGGCTCATGGCCCCCTTCCTCCATCTTCAAAGGCAGCAAAGGAGCATCTCTCTGACCTACTTCCATTGTCTTGTCTCTCTTTCTGACCCCTAATTCCACTGTCACATCTCTCGTTCTGACTCCGACTGAGGAAAGTTCTCTGTTTCTATGGACTCATGTGATTAGACTGGGTCCACCTGGATGATCCAAGAGTCTCCCCATCTCAAGGTCTTTAACTTTATCACATTTGCTAAGCCCCGCTTTGTCATGTATGGTAACATACTCACAGGTTCTGAGGATTAGGATTAGGACATCTTTGGGGAACTATTAACCTGCCTACCAAAATGGTCCATGATCTGAAGATTCCCAAATCCTTTACCCATTCATCCCCTTTAATGAGAAATCCCTCCTACCCACTGAAGAAGCAATTTTCACACAATTTGACCCATAACTCAGTTGTGTCTGATTCTTTGGGACCCCATGGACCGTAGCCTACCTCCAGGCTCCTCTGTCCATGGAATTCTCTAGGCAAGAATACCAGAATGGATTGCCATTTCCTTCTCCAGGGGGATCTTCCTGACCCAAGATTTGAACTCGGGTATCTTGCACTGCAGGCAGGTTCTTTACCATCTGAGTCACTAGGGAGAACCCATGATTATTATTGCTAATTTATATAGCAAACATCCTTCTGGCAGATGCCATTATGACAACTGTTAGAATACAGCTGTGCTCAATTACAATATTCTTATCTACTCTAAAGAACATCCTATGACACAGGGTTTGGGATATCTTTGCATTAAGTTATTTTCTTATTTAATAATCAACATCTGTAAAATTTTTAAGCTGAGAGGGCAATGAGACATTTTCTTTGATCTCAGCTTACCGGATCTTAATTCCCTGACCACAGCTTGAACCTGAGCCATGGCAGTGAAAGCCCAGAATCCTAACCACTAGGCCACCAGGGAACACTTGAATGAGGCATTTTCTTGATATTCTATAACATGATCTGCATTTTTACAAACATACTTTAAAAGTCATTAGCTGGAAGTAAAATTAACCTACCTTGCTCTGGAAATTATAGCAGCCAAATTCATGGCATTTTTTCCTTGTTTGTTTGGGGAGGGGGCATTGGTCTTTTGGCCCTGCCATGTGGCATGCAGGATCTTAGATTCCCAACCAGGGATTGAATCTGGGTCCCCTGCAATGGAAGCACAGAGTCTTAACCACTGGACAACCAGGGAAGTCTCCATCATGGCATTTCGAAAATCTTTTCAGAGAGGGCGAGGGTGGGATGATTTGGGAGAATGGCATTGAAACATGTATATTCTCATATATGAAATGGATTGCAGTCCAGGTTCGATGTACTAGACAGGGTGCTCAGGGTTGGTGCACTGGGATGACCCAGAGAGATGGGATGGGGAGGGAGGTAGGAAGGGGGTTCAGGATGGGGAACACATGTACACCTGTGGCGGATTCATGTCAATGTATGGCAAAACCACTACAATATTGTAAAGTAATTAGCCTCCAATTAAAATAAATAAATTTATTTAAAAAAATAAAATCTTTTCAGTGAAACTCTTATGGCTGTTACTTAATAATTAACTTAATAAATTCATTTGTAATTCATAAAAACTAATGTTAATTAACAATGCATTTATCTGTTACTCAACCACCTGTCAGAAAAATCATAAAGGGACCTATCACATTGATCAGGTAAGAATAGCAACAAACAAATCCCCTCCCCCCCTTTTTTGAGAGTTGTTTTATTCGGTGGACAAATTTGAGGACTTAAGCAGATTATCCTGAGAAACTGCTCCCAACAAATCTTGATATCTCAAAAAATATGATAAAATAAATGTTTACTTTTTTCTCACACAAAGCCCAGTGCAGTTCAGGTAACTTTTCCCCATCTTGTTGCTATGCCATCAGGAAAACATGGTTTCCTACAGTCAAGGTTGCTGTAGGCAGGAGGAGAGAGATGGAGAAGGCATATTGACTCTCAGTTGCCTCACCTGAAAAGTGACAAGTATCACTTCTTCTTCCAGGCCACTGGCCAGAAATAGTCACATAACCCTAACTTGCCTTCAAAGAATGCTGGGAAATTGAGGGGAGCGCATGGGACTTTTAGTTGCGGCTAATTGTCTTTGCCACTCCATCACCTTCATTCTTTTCACTGACTTCTTTGTCTTCCTATTGTGAAAGTTGAACAAGCAGAAGTAGAAACAAAAGGGATCTGTAGCTAAGCCATCCAAGCCATCTTCTATCCCAACATCTCCATGATTGTTCTGCCATTTTGCAACTCTGGTATTTTGAAGGCAGGTTCATTTTCTCTAAGAGTCTCTCAAGATTTCCTAAAACAACTAATTTCCCTTAAAGTCATGGCAATTTCAGTGACTGACACTTTGAAGCCACCTGATTTGTCTTTCCGTGAATGATTTACCTTTAGGATGGTCGATAATGTTGACTTACTCAAAGTTCATACCTTTACAAAGGGGCTTGAATGCCACTGTCTCAGTTATATTTGAAGTTAATATTTAAATCAATTTAACTAGCAAATATTTTGCTCAAATAGTTATCTCAGGCTCTGAAACACCTTCCTGTTCTTTTTTTTTTTTTAAACATACCTCTCCTGGGGGCAAGGAGGTAACTAATTCTGCCACCATAGAGAACTATGGTGATTTGAAATTACATAGCCAGATGGCAAAATGCCGGTTAAAGGTTCCCTTTTATTCTGTTGATCTCTATTCAAGTATTCAATCTTCATCTCTTAGTCATAACACTGGCTTCCCAATTCAACAAAATTCATTTTGCAAATGAAATATTAAAATAGGTAATATAAAATGCATCAGCTCACAGAGCTGGCGATTTTTTTTTTTTTTTGAGTGAATGAAATTAGCAATAATCCCTGCTAATCTTTTCAAATTAGAACAGAGCTTAGATTCAAGGTAGAAGTGAATTCTAAACTTTTCATAGAACTTTCACATCCAAACAATAGACATAGATGTGGCAAGAGACTTGGTGGGACCTAATCTCTATGTACCTCCAGCTTGGGACTCTGGATTCTTTTTTGAAGCTGGTCTCCATGTCCTTTGGATGAGTGTGGAGGGGACTTTGGATCCTTTGGTTAAAATCTCTGGCTGTCAAGTTTCTGTTTGGCAGCTGAATCACAAATTGGTTACCCCTGACCTTGGCCTTGGCATTGGAATTTCAGTTTCCAGGTTGACCTCCTTCTCTCTCTCAAGATTTATACTTAGTTTTCCTGTTTCCTACAGTCTCTGGAAGGACACATCCTGCTCTGGTCAACCCTTCAAAGTCTAACTTCTGACTCCAGCTACTGGATGGTGCCAGGCAGTTTCACCTTGTCTCCATAAAGGGAGGGTCTGATTTCCTGAATGTCAGGATCTCTGCCCCTTCCCGGGGAAATGGAGAAAACCTTGTGTCCATCACTAATCTCCCAGACTTACGTTCGTAGTACTTAGACTAACCAAACAACACAACGGTGATTGCCAAAGTCTCAACCTCTCCTAATAGAATTAAACAAAATAAAGCCCACATAAGCTTTGTATAGGGAGTATTTAAAATGCACAAAGGCATAGATGGACAAAATATACCAGGAAGTGCACACAACAATATTGCCTTTAAGTCAAAATATGCAAATACAAGTTATATATCCAACATCAGCCACGTGCTTTGTGGTCATTTGAATATGCTAAGCCTATGCAAAGATGTCAGGCAATGCAAAGAAGGGGAATATAGAAAGAACAAACAAAGAAAAATGTCTGAAAGAAGAGAATCAGGCCAATTTATACTTTCGGATGATATTTAAGATGTTTCAGTGTGCTCTGAAGTTTTTGCTTTGTGTTATATACAACCAGACTGCCATTAGATGATAAAGGTGGTTAAATGCAGACCTCTCTTTAGGTAGAAATTTAAGTCTTTTCCATCAGGAATCCATCTCTAGTCTTTACAAACACACCATCAGAGTGCATCACAAAACCAAGAATTTGGTCTTGGCCTGCCAGCGTTTGACACTGACCAAGTCAAATGAGCTCTAGGGGATGCTTTTTTGTTTTCTTTCCAACAGAAAACAGTATTTTATGTTAATGTGTAAGGACCCTTCTGGCTCTAAAATTCATGCCTCATTGTCCTGACTATGAAACACTGCCCTGTGAGCGCATTGTGTACTTCTGAGAGCCAAGCGGAAGTTCAATGTGTCCAGCTTCACAATTTGACCCAATGTGACTCAACTTGAATACTTCCTCTAAGGAGGCTGCTCAAGACCCCCACAAAAAGCCACTTGGAGCAAACCTCACCTCCCTGTATTGCTTTCCTCCCCACCTCTCGGGAATCCCATTCAGGGAGAGCTCTTCCTCCAAAATTACTCATTAAGAAGCCCCAGCTTCTGGCCTCTCTGCTCAGGAACTCTGTGTTCCCATTTTCAGGTTCAGCTTGCCACTCTGGCGCTCTGCCTCTAGCTTCCATTCCTGCCCAGGGAAGTTGGAATTGCCTAAAATCATGTGAGGAAAGCTGGCCCCATATCATGAACCCCCACAGGCAGTAGGAAAAGGCTAGAATCCTCACCTCACTGGAGCCCCCTGAGCTTGAGACAGTTTTCTTTCTGTTTACTTTCTGTTTCTCTTTGTTATATAAAATTTATTTACTTTTAATTGAAGGATAATTGCTTTATAGTATTGTGTTGGTTTCTGCCAAACATCAACATAGCCTTACCCTTCCTTCCAATGTGATCAGCAGAGTGTCTGCCTCCTCCTTTCTTCCCCGGCCGACATTTCTCACATTTGTAGGGGGTGAGGGAGTGTCATAGGACCAGTGTCCCACCATCCCCAACCAGATGAGATGCTCAGGAGAAGCCCTTACTGTTGTCAGGGAGGAATGTCTGAATCTGAGCATGAGGGCCAGGAAGGATGGAGGAATCATGTTTAGAAATGAGAGAATAATCTCAGCAAACAAGAAGGCAAATGGAATATTATTAAGCCATAAAAAGGAATGAAATTGGGTCATTTGTAGACACATAAATGCATCTAGAGACTGTCACACAGAATGAAGTAAGTCAGAAAGAGTAAAACAAATATCATATATCAATGCATATATGTGGAATCTGGAAAAATGGCATAGATGATCTTATTTGCAAAGTAGAAAAAGAAACACAAATGTATGGACACTAAGAGGGGGATGAATTGGGAGACTGGGATTGGCATATATACACTATTGATACTATGTATAAAATAGATAACTAATGAGATCCTACTGTACAGCTCAGGGAACTCTACTTGATGCTCTGGGGTGACCTAAATAGGAAGGGAATCCAAAAGGGAGAGGATATACATATACACACATATAACTGATTCACTTTGTTGTACACCTGGAACTAACACAACATTTTAAAGCAACTGAACTCCAAGAAAAAAAAAAATTTAATTAAAAATAAATACATAAAATGTATACCCTTGGACTGTGAAGGAGCCTATGAATCTACAGTTTTAGTAAGAGGTTGGAACATGGTTAAGGGGATGGCTTGTGAAGCCTGACTGCCAGGGTTTGAAACCTGGCTTTACCACCTGTGAAACTGGACAATTATTTAACTTCTCTGTGCCTAGGTTTCCTCATCCATCAAATGAAGTTAGAAATAGAACCTACCTTTTACAGTTGTTGTAATGATTAAGAGTTAACCTAGAACATACAACTTCATGCTTGGCAATAAACATTCAAGACATCCAGCCCACACACTGTTACTATACTTTCCACCTGGTCACCCTTTCTGGCCCCTCCTTCCCCATGCTAGGTTGCTTACTGAGGATGCTCTCAGCTGATCCATAAGATCTTCACCAGTCAGGGAAGGGGCTCCAGCCCATTAGGGCCCAGGGGGAGGGGAGTCCAGGCATTTACTGACTTCTCAGAGTCATTTACATCCAGTGGCTTGAGCTCTGCACAATGAACACCACGGTTAAATTCAGCACCGAGGAAACACATTATTACGTGCCAGACTTTGAATGGCACCCAATTCCACCAGCCCAGGTCCCTCAGCCAACACCTGACCTGTTTCCAACTCAGCTCCCAGCAGCAGGACCCCCTGTGTCATCATGTCAATTATGTTTTCTGTATTTCAGATCAATTAGAAGTTGAAATTGGGGATCCCCTGGGCAGAAATTCATCTTCTTGGGTTCCTATTCTCGGGTCTAAGGGAGAAAGATGAAAAAAATGATCCTTGCTTGAAACTCCATTTGTAGGGACTTAACCAATGAGGGTTACATTAGCTTATTTCTAGATTTCCTCTCTGCTTTACTCTGTTCCTCTAACTTACAAATAATTTCCAAATCAAGGTTTAATTTCTTCCCCACTCTACTGTCCCCAGTGCCCAGGTGGGTCTCCATCTTCCTCAGCAGGCTATGAAGTTAAAGCTCAGAATATGGCTTTAAATCAATTGGTAATTTTTTTCCAGTACAGCTGATCCTTGGACAATGCAAGGGGATAATCCAAATATATAGTCAGCCCTCCATGTCCATGGTGCCACCACATCTGTGGATTCAACCATTTGGGGATCGTGTCATTCTACAACACTCTACTATTGAAAAATATTCATGAAAAATATTCATGTGAAAAATATTCATGTGAAAGGAGACTCCATGCAGTTTAAACCCACTATATTCAAGGATCAGCTGGAAAACACTTATCTAAGGTCACCATAATTCAACATGAAAATTCAACAATCTCCCCACATTCATAGAGATCTACATCTCAGCCAGCAAACAACTTTGAACATATTTATCCTTATAACCTTTTGTTGAAATAAGTAATTGGGGCCAGGCTCCATTTCTCTAAGAATGTAAATAAAGGCACAAAAAGGTGACACAGGTTGAGAGGTTTAACGAATGAGATGAGGGAAAGAATCCTGCCTGGCCCCGGGCCTGGGGTTTGAAGGCGGTCGTGTGTCTTCAAGGTAACCATGCGACTCTGCAGTCTTTGCAGCTCACAGAGCTCTGTGCCTGGCCTGGTGAAGCCATCAATCTCATCCCATCTGACAAATGTTACAGAGGAGACCCACAGCAAGGACACCAAGAAGGGAATCTTTATTTTCTGTTTTTTTGCCTTTGATTCTATGTTTTCGGGATGAAATGTATGAATTTCCTTTCTCTAGTTTATCACAGCTGTGCTGTTAGAATTCTCCTCTTTCTCTTTGGTACTTTGGTCTATTTGGTGCATCAGCTGGGGGAGCCATGGGAATCTCACAAGGTCCCAATCACTTCAGGGTGTGCTGAGCACCTGGCCTGGGCTTCAACAACCGGCTGGTATTGATCTGTAGGTGTTTAGAAAGCATAGATACCTTCAATGTAAAGCCAGTATCAAAGTAAACTATTTCCTCCAATAAGTGGGGTTTTTCAGCTTTTATAAAACTCATGTCAAGAGTCTGAATTTACTGCTTATAACATTCTTTTTTCATACCTCTTTCAAAATATGTAAACAATTTATGCAACTCAATATCAAAAAATCCAAAACAACTCAATTAAAAAATGGGCAGAAGATCTAAATACATTTCTCCAAAGAAGACATACAGATGGCCAAAAGGCACAGGAAAGGATGCTCAATATTGCTAATTATTAGAGAAAAGCAAATCAAAACTGCAGTGAGGTATCACCTCCCACTGGTCAGAATGGCCATCATCAAAAAATCTACAAACAATAAACACTGAAGAGGGTGTGGAGAAAAAGAAGCCCTCCTATACTGTTGGCTGCTGCTGCTGCTGCTAAGTTGCTTCAGTCGTGTCCGACTCTGTGCGACCCCATAGGCAGCAGCCCACCAGGCTCCCCCATCCCTGGGATTCTCTAGGCAAGAACACTGGAGTGGGTTGCCATTTCCTTTTCCAATGCATGAAAGTGAAAAGTGAAAGTGAAGTTGCTCAGTCGTGTCCAACTCTTACCGACCCCATGGACTACAGCCTATCAGTCTCCTCCGTCCATGTGATTTTTCAGGCAAGAGTACTGGAGTGGGGTGCCATTGTCTTCTCTGCCTATACTGTTGGAGGAAATGTAAATTGGTGCAGCCATTTGTAGAGAACAGTGTGAAGGTTCCTTAAAAAACAAGAGATACCATATGAGCCAGCAATCCTACTCCTGGGCATATTTCTGGAGAAAACCATAATTCAAAAAGATACATGTACCCCCATGTTTATAGTACCGCTATATACAATAGCCAAGACATGCAAGCAACCTAAATGTCCATTGACAGAAGAATGGATAAAGAAGATGTAGTTTATGTGTGTGTGTGTGTGTGTGTAATGGAATATTGCTCAGCCGTTAAAAAGAATGAGATGCCATTCATAGCAACATGGATGGACCTAGAGATTATACTAAGTAAAGTAAGCCAAACAGAAAATATGTATCACTTATATGTTGAATCAAAAAAAAAAAAAAAGATACAAATGAGCTTATTTCCAAAAGAGAAAGAGACTCACAGACAAATTTCCAAAAGAGAAAGAGACTCACAGACAGAGAACACAAACTTAAGGTTACCAAAGAGGAAAGAGAGGGTGGAAGTAGGAATAAATTAAGTGGTTGGGATTAAGATATACACACTACTTATATAAAACAGATGACCAACAAGGATCAACTGTATAGCATAGGGAACTTATGTTTTCTGATGTCCTGTGGGGGAAGAGAAACTGCTGAAGTGTATACACACACACACACATACACACACGAATCACTGTATTACACACCTGAAACTAACATGATATTATAAATTGACTATACCTCAATTAAAAAAATGAGTCAGTTGCCCATCTTGTCAAGTTGAATCCCCTTCTTTGTGATTTAGCATCATAGAACCATCATTCTGCATCTGAGATGGAAGCTTAGATGGTAATGGAGGTGACGATGATCAGTCATGGGTGCCTACTAGATGCTAGCGTTACATGCTTTACCTCAGTGATTCTCACAACAACTTTATAAGATAACAAGTGTCTCCCCATTATTTTCCCCATTTTGAAGAAACTGGGGTCAAAAAATGAAGTCACCTCTTTAAGACGACACAGTCTTCCAACACAGGTCTGCCTGACTCAAGCCTACATTCATAACCACTACACATTCTTGCCATCTAGTACACATCCCACACTTCATAGATGTGGAAAACGGGACCTAGAGAGGTGAATTGTCCAATATCACTATGTTAATTGTGAAGGAATGAGCAGACCACCCCAGGCTCCTGAGAGCTCTTTACCTATCTTGAGTAGAATTTGACCCTCTGGTCACATAAATGGTCACTAAATTTCTAAGGACAATGCTACCTGGTGTTGGGTAGGGCAATGTGGGAGAGGGACAAAGCAGAGGGACAGCAACGGAGCTGCCTAGGTCCCTGCAGCCCAACCTGGTGGAAAAGCATCTTGATAATCACCCCCTCATGATGCATTGGCTTTATTCCACCCTGACCTTGGCCATGCACATTATGAAACTGCTTACATCTCAGACCTACCAAGGTCAAGCCAACCATGTAAATGCTTTGTATGTATTATAAACAACATAATCTAACTTTAAGCAATAAACAACATAATCTAAATATACCCAGATCAATTTTTTAATTTAAAAAAGTATCCTTTTCAAACAGGTTTAGTTTAAGCTGTAAAAATAATTGACCATATCCATTCTCTCCTCCTTTCCTAACAGACTTTGCTCCCAGGGAGGTATTTCAAAAGATCTTAAGCCCATATATCTAGATTCTGAAAGGCATATGAATTTTGGAGAATATGCAGGCTATTCTCACACTTCGCTTGAGATTCACTAAGTCAGAAATGGGAAGTTTTGAAGTCCTTCTGATAATCAAGTCCAACCTACTTTCTAAAACTGTATTTTTCTTATGGGCTGAGTTGTGTTCTCTCAAATTCATATGCTGTTGTTGTTCAGTCACCCAGTTGTGTCTGACTCTTTCGACCCCATGGACTACAGCATGCCAGGCCTCCCTGTCCCTCACCATCTCCCAAAATTTGCCCAAGTTCATGTTCACTGCATCGGTGATGCCATCCAGCCATCTCATCCTCTGATGCCCTCTTCTCCTTCTGCCTTAAATCTTTCCCAGCATCAGTGACTTTTCCATTAAGTCAGCTGTTAGCATCAGGAGACCAAAATACTGGAGCTTCAACTTCAGCATCAGTACTTATTAGTAAATGAGTATTCAGGGTTGGTTTTCCTGAAGATTGACTTAATGATTCATACTATTGTTATTAAGCTTACTTCATATGCGGAAATCCTTACCCCCAGGATATCAGAATGTGAGGACTTAAATTAAAATGAGGTCCTTGGGAGCTGCCCTATTCCAATATGACTGGTGTCCTTTTAAAAAGAGGAAATTAGGACGCAGACACAGAGAGGGGAAGGCCATATGAAGACTTGCGGGTAAGATAGTCACCTACAAGTCAAGGAGAGAGGCCTTGGAAGAAACTACCTCTGCTTGATCTTAGGTTTCTAACCTCCAGAACTATGAGACCATGGATTTCTGTTGTTTAAGTACCACCTAGTCTGTGGTAAAATATACATAACATGAAATTTGCCACTTAAATCCTTTTTAAGTCAGTGGCATTAAGGACATTCACATACAACCATCACCACCGTCCATCTCCAGAACTTTTTCATCTTCTCCAGTGGAAACTCTGTACCCATTAAATGCTAACTCTCCATCCTAACCTACTCTTAACCATTTGCAGTCCAATTGTCTGCCTGTTCTGAGCCACGAAAACCCCTTCTCACTTGACTTCAGCCCAGATATAGTAAACTTACACAGGGACATGTAGGACCAAACTAGTCAATAAATTAAAGTAAATATGTGTGAAGGTATTTATGAGGGGCAAGTGTCCTTTCTAAAAGTAGAGGCTTAACCTAGATTGTGATCCCAAAGAGCTCATGGCTTGCTAAGCCAACTCTCCTGCTTACAGACAAGATAAACTAGCAACTGTGGTTCATTAATCCTTCCAGAAGGCTCAGAAGTCTCCAGACAAGCTCTCTAATAAAATGAGTAACCACCTTTGCTTTAGTTATGAGGAAGGAGTCATAGCCTAGCAGGTTAAGCAAAGGTAGGAGAGAAAGGGAAACCCATACATTCTAACACAGCCCTGTCATGGGCTTCCAAAGAGATGTTCTTTAGTTACCCCCAATGCTAAATGGAGTTCAATGCAGCTAAAAATGCAGGAAGCTTTCAGAACAAAAATGCAGAAATAAACCATATAAAGAAACTGAGAATCAACACGGCTCAGACTCCAAGTCATAAATGAACTTTGCAACTGGAAAGATACAGGTTTGATGAGAACCCATCTGGAAAGAGACACATCCACGTTTGCTCATCAATTAATCATCCTTTTACCTGTTGTAAGAATTTGAAATCAGGATCGTCCAAGCTAAAGTACACATACACAACCTCCTCCCTTCTGTCTATTGCTCTCAGAGGGATCTTTTTATACAGGCTGGAAGGTCCTCCTTCCCTTCCCTTCCTTGAATTGCTGAGCTAGGAAATACCTTAACTACAAGCAGAAAAAGTAGTTTCTTGTGGTTTGCCCTGACACCAAAATACCTCCCTCCAGAAAGGACTGTGAAGGCTAAAGTCCAGATAACATTACTATTGGACACTTGAGTTGTGTCCTCAAAGGACATCAGTGTTTCTTGTGAGTTCCAGGGATGAGTTTTAGGCTCAACTCACAAATATGAAGGGGTTATCACACAGCAGTGTCCACAGAAAACAGTGCTTGCTAAATGTCATTTATAAGCTCTCCTCCAACCACAATTCTCAGCTAAATCTCTCATCTTCAGTTTCAGATTCCTAGCAGGTGCTGACTTTAACTTAGCAAGATTTCAGAGTTTGAATGGCTTCAAATCAAAATGACCTCTGCCAAAATTTGAAGTTGCTAAAGCAGCAGAGTTCAAACGGAATGGTTGAAAAGCTGGTATTTGAAAAGAAATAAGGCTTGATATAAAATATTTAACACCTAACTACAGACTTATAGCATTGCTTTGTGTGTGCATACTAAATCTCTTCAGTCATGTCTGACCCTTTGCGACCCTATGGACTGTAGCCTGACAAGCTCCTCTGTCCATGGGATTCTCCAGGTAAAAATACTGGAGTGGATTGCCATTCCCTTCTCCAGGGGATTTTCCTGACCCAGGGATTGAACACATATTTCCTGCATTGCAGGTGGATTCTTTACCAATAGGCCACTAAGGAAGGCCCCTAACGTTGCTTTACCTTACCCTATATATTTCTATAGCCATGGTAAAAATGAAAAGACTGAAAACAAAACTTCCACCAACCAAGAGACAAAGAAATAAATTCAAGAAAGGAAAATTTTTGGATTTCAGACTGGACCCATGTAGTGGCATTCAAAACTTTTTGTTTTCTCTTGGGTTCATATCCATTTACTCACTGCCTCATAATAACAAGAATTCCTTTGATTGTGTGTAATGTTGACCTTTAACTATTTATTTATAATATATGTTGTTTCAACAACTTTGTTTATCTTGCAAATAATCCCTGTAGGTCATGGAATCTGAGCTCTAATTGTAAAGCAGGCATGTACATGTTTTGGAATCAAATAGAATAGTGATTAATTCTGGGTAAGTTTCTCAACCTCTGTAATAATAACTAAAAACAGTCATACTTCATTGAGCACTTATGGGCCAAGAGTTGAATACATATCATCTCCACTGATTCCCCCACAACCTTTTGATAAGTCTACTATTATTACAACCAATTTGCTGGTTGGAGGGTTTAAGTAACTGGTTTATGATCAAACAAAAACTAGTAAGTAAGGCAGTATCTAAACCCAACCAGTCTATAAACACTATTTTACCTCTCTGTGTCTTAGTTATCTTGACTGTTAAAAATGAGCAAAAATACTCATCTCATAGGATTGTTGTCAAATTTAAACAAGGTTATATGTGTAACCAATACCTCAGAGGCTGACATAAAGTAGGTACTCAGTAAACATTAGGTAAACTCAGTAAACATTGCTAATATCATATACCTTCCTTTGTTGTTGTTGTTTAGTCACTAAGTCTGTCCAACCCCACAGGCTGTAGCCGGCCAGTCTCCTTTGTCCGTGAGATTTCCCAGGCAAGAATACTGGAGTGGGTTGCCATTTCCTTCTTCAAGAGATCTTCCCAACCCAGGGATTAGACCCGTGTCTCCTGCATTGGCAGGCCAATTCTTTACCACTGAGCCACCAGGGAAGTCCATATCTGCCTAAGATGCCCCAAATTGTCACCATGCATATCACCATTGAATGAACTCTACTTACTTGAACTTAATGTATGCATGCCAAATAACACTTTCTGATAGTGATCATGGTAACTAAAATATACAGCAACAAAAGAACAATTATAAAATACTCTTTAGAGAGCTAAACACATTGGCAATAAAATATGTAAGGTGACTGCAAAACTTGTGTGGTGTTGTATGCACTTCGTCAGTACTTATTCTTTTTTTTTTTTTTTTTTTTTTTTTTTAATATTATTTTATTAGTTGGAGGCCAATCACTTTACAACATTTCAGTGGGTTTTGTCATACATTGACATGAATCAGCCATATAGTTACATGTATTCCCCATCCCGATCCCCCCTCCCACCTCCCTCCCCACCCGACTCCTCAGGGTCCTCCCAGCCCACCAGGCCCGAGCACCTGACTCATGTATCCCACCTGGGCTGGTGGTCCGTTTCACCATAGATAATATACATGCTGTTCTTTCAAAACATCCCACCCTCACGTTCTCCCCCAGAGTTCAAAAGTCTGTTCTGTATTTCTGTGTCTCTTTTTCTGTTTTGCATATAGGGTTATCGCCACCATTTATCTAAATTCCGTACATATGTGTTAGTATACTGTAATGTTCTTTATCTTTCTGACTTACTTCACTCTGTATAATGGGCTCCAGTTTCATCCATCTCATTAGAACTGATTCAAATGAATTCTTTTTAACGGCTGAGTAATATTCCATGGTGTATATGTACCACAGCTTCCTTATCCATTCATCCGTCAGTACTTATTCTGTATGCCTGTGTGGTGGTCATATAACTATAGTCTTCATTCTTGCCTTCTCTTCCTAGAAAACTCCTATTCATCCTTCAAGGTCCATCACAAAAGTGTCTTCCTCTGGGAACCTTCTCTTCAATCCACAGCAGAAGGGAGCTGTCCTCTTTTCTGTTATACTACAGAACTCCCCTAGATGGCTCTTAAGAGTGGGCACTACACTTGGGAAACATTTGATAAAGCCAGGTTCATCCTGGGGCTTATGGTTTCTGGGGGAGGGGGGGGTGGGTTGGGAGGGGGGCTCAGTGGTAAAGAATCCATCTACCAACACAGGAGGACACGGGTTTGATCCCTTGGGTCGCAAAGAGTCAGACACAACTAACACTTTCACTTCACTTTCAACCTGGGCTTGATATATAGAAGCTACACAGTAATTGTTTATTTAATGAAAGAACACTTTGAATGTGCTGATTTAAAATTCCTATTAATCTGAATAGCTGAGGTACTGTAAAGCAGGGTTTAATATGTTTTAAGTATTGAAATTCACTAGACATCTGAGAATAAGTGATGACACTTCCCAGTAAGGTTATAGTGAAGGTCAGACTTGGGGTGATGAGCAAAGCATACTAAACCCCCAAAGTGAATCCCTCCAGCAAGACTCCCCCAGCTCTCCTGCTTAGTTTTCATATTTACATTCTTGGATCTGGGCCTAATTCTTGTCATCACAAAGCCCACTCTAGGGGTCAGAGTCCCAGTGGGGCTATAAGCTGTAGACCCCGGCAGCTGCCAATATTCTAGACATGAGGAAAGATGTGGGTGGAAAACACTAGTCTGAACAATGAGGTTCAAATGGAAGGAACATGAGAGGTTCTAAGATGGGTTCTTTAACTAGGAGTCTGCAAAATTCTACTGATGAGACGGTGCGCACCCCGTGGTGCACAGGACACAGAATCCTAGCTAACACTGCTGGCTCCCATCTCTGCCTTGCTATAGTCAGAAAAGCACAGCTTCCAAGTGACTCAGGTCTGTCCCCTTATAGATAAGCTGTCTGTGAGACCATGAGCAAGTTACTCAACTTATCTGATCACCTGTAAAATGGGATAGAAATATATCTTGAGGCTGTTGTGAGGATTATACAAAGCGCTACCTGTGAAGCACCCACGGTAGGCAGTGGTGCTGAGTATGCACGACACATATTTGCTCCCTCATCTCCCCTCCCCAACAGCAGCACTCCCTGGAAAGCAATGACTCTCTCATCTCAAGGTTTAAGATTACGGATCAGTGCCAACCAACCGGCAGGCAACAGATCAGGAGCTCCACTGCCGTCAAGGGCCAGTAAATGAATCAAAGGGTGGTGATCACGTTCTGATCTGAACAGTCTGGGCTGGGAAATACTACTTTCCTATTTTATTCAAAAACAAAAAATGGTGGATCTGTGCAATAACTTCAAAATTCCTAAAATATCATCGCTGTGCAACACATGTGGACGATTAGAATTCTCCTCACACCTGATGGTGCTAATTTAAGATCAGAAATTGCCCTTTCCGATTTTGCTTTGTAAAGCTTTGGCATTCTTAGTGACGCCCCAGTTCTTCTTGGACTCAGCAAATGGATTTGTACTTGGCTGTCTGAAAAAAGGAATTGCAAATGCTCACTAGAAATTTCTTTGCTCATCAAGAAACAGTTAAAAAGAGAAAGAAAGGATATGACAGCTTTGTAGTCTGTTCTCACCCAACTAGCTCCTTATTGTCTCTTAAATGAAAGTGCAGGCAGGACTGGACTTCTGGCTTCCTCCGCCATGTGGTCAAGTCTCCAGGCTGAAGGAGCCTTTGCATCTCAACCTCTTGCTTTTGCAAGTTTTCTGCTCAAACCGTATTATTCATATTCATGCTGCTCTCTCTTAAGTAATGGCTTGAGGAAAACTGTGCCAGGAAAACTGAAATTGTTATGATGGGGAAAGAGCTGCATGAAGAGAAACCCACCTCTTTGTTCCCTATGAAGCTAGTCTCTAACAACCAACCCCCAGGAGCCGAGCAGCTATGTTTCACAGCATAAGGCCAGCAGCCTGCCTGGCTCGGAGGCAGAATTCACTTCCACTGTTGCACAGGGAGGCCACCATCTCCTCACCAGCATGGGGATGATGGAGAGCCCTGGATCTGCTCTACACCAATGAAACCTAACAAAGTAATCCTTTGGAAAGTCAGATGGGTATGGAGGGTAGGAAGAGACCACATCCATGTGCGTAAGTTTGCCAAGGACTTTTGGGGTCAGGAATGTAGTTGCCCGCACAGTGGAGCCAATGGAAGATTCTGAAGGGTATAGTGGTTACACAGCCCCCAGTGAAGTAATAGAAACAGCACATTTCTATTCTCACAAGAAGTATGTTTCGAGTTGCTTTTGGGATTCTGTACTGTTATGGTCAGTCTTTATCCCTGGGTCAGGAAGATTCCCTGGAAAAGGAAATGGCAACCCACTCCAGTATTCTTGCCTGGAGAATCCCATGGATGGAGGAGCCTGGCAGGCTACAGTCCATGGGGTTGCAAAGAGTCGGAAACAACTGAGTGATTAACACTTTCTTTCTTTCATGGTCAATCTTTAATAAAATTGCTAAGCAGACAAAGTTTATCTTCTAGCTTCACCAACTAATGTTCTAATTCTTTTCTTGCCATCATCTTATTCTCTGACGTGCTCACTTCTGTGACCCATTCATGCTCTCACATGGCCATCAGGTCATCCCTGCTGTGGGGTAGGCTGGCGATCAGGTGCCCCTCTTCTGAGTTTCTACAGAAAGTGTGTGTGTGTGTGTGTAGACACATTTCCCACAACTATAATTACAGCTTTCTTAAGTGTATTGTACCAGCCTACAAGGTCCTAAAGGGAGAAGGTTCTGTTGCCTTTCTCTTTATATCCCTTGACCTTAGCATTGGTTTTGGCACTTAGTAGTTATTAAACACATTTCTAAAACAATTGAATAAGTTGGTAAAGATAGCAGTGATAACACCTTCAGTATAGCTCTCTCAGACATATAAACATTGTAATAGAGATTACAAAGGATCAGAAGATCTTTAGGACCCAAGGAGTAAGATGTCAGTCATTGGGGATGGGATACCCCACTAACACGTTCTAAGACCCAATCATGTTGGTAGCCACCACCAACTCTTATAAATAAGACCATTCCTATCATGAGGATGCTTGTCTTTTTACCAATGAGAAACAAGGCCCCTCTTCACCCTTGCCCACATCCCTTTCCTGCACTGCCCCTATTAAAGACACATTCTCAACCTTCTTAAGGTTTACCTCTCTGCCAGCTTTTGAGGTATCTTTTGCAAAGACCAAAAAAAAAAAAAAAAAAAAAGGGAAAAAACAGTAAATATCAGGTTTCAGAAAAACAGGATGTTAAGACAATAATTCCTTAATCTCAGAAATTCCAAAACGACTCTTACCTGAGAAGCTCAAAGTGCCTTACAAACTAACCACAGAATCTTTCCTAGACTCCTGCAGAGAAGAAAGGTGCTTATCTTTTGTTTTCAAATGAAATTGATGCTCTAAATGAAACAACTTTCTCCGGGGAAAAAAAGAAGATGAAAAGACACCAACTCTGAGAAGAAAGATGTATGCCAACCCAGCCCTCACCAGGCTCTTCATCTTCACCATTATTATTAGTATTGTTTTTTAGAAATGTGAGTATGGCTAAAATACTTAAAGAGGTAGTTAAGTGGGGGTCATTTATCACAAAGCACATAGTCCAACTTCCTGATAGTGAAGCAGGAGGATGCTCCATTCCTCCCAAAGAGAAACTGTGAAATCTTACTTTAAATTAAGCCTCCAGGCTTCTTGGGCTGCAGAAATCTAGTTTGCCTAGAGTTGAGGGGATGAGAGAAGGGAGAATGGATAGTTCTAATTAAGTTGAAATTTATTATACAAGAGGGAATATGGGCAATTTCATGCTGGGAATTTAGACTTTCCTCATCCAAGTAAGTCATCACCATGTATTAAAAATACAAATATCTGAATAAACCAAGGGAAACAGCACTGAGGTATTGAGGGAAAATGGCCTTGCAGGTTCCATATTGTAGGATCTTGGAAGATTTACTCAATTCCTTTTAAATTCAGTTTCCTCATCTGTGAAATGGGAATAATTATAGCTGCTTCACAGGGTTTGGGTTCTAAAATGTATAAAATATACACCAACTGCCTAGCACAATACCTGGCACAGAGGAACTCAATAACAGGTATCTCTTATTAGTAGTGAAATTGGTTTGGGACTCCACTGTAAATAACTGATCCTCTAGGAACACGGGGTTTATTCACAGCAAGTTGGGAAGAGAAATAAAGTGAGGAAATTTGGACTGCAATATTTTATACTCAAGCACTTCTTCTTGATGCTGGCACAGGGTATGAGAACCAGGCTAACTGAACAAAATAGAATGCTCAGAAATATGCCCATGCATATATGGAGATCTTACCTATCTCAGAGTAACACAGATGAGTGGAGAGAGGACAGACAATTCTATAAAAAAGTTAAATTTCCTCTTATCTACACAAACGTAAGTCCTGGTAGATTTTATTAAAGCCCATAGGGAAAATGATAAAACTTTAGAAGAAGTAGGAGTTCATCTTTACACAAGGGATCTACAAGATGGTGGAGTAGAAGGACATGTGCTCATCTTCTCCTGTGAGAACTCCAAACTTACAACTCACTACTGAACGACTGTACCCAGGAGAATTTCGGATCCGACCAAAAACCTGCCCATGTCCAAAGGCAAAGGAGAAGCCCCAGCAAGATGGTAGGAGGGGCAAAATCACATTTAGAATCAAATACCACACCCGCCAGAGATGCTCAGAGGGCTCGAACAAAACCTTATGCACACCAGGAGTCCCCACAGAGACTGAGCCAGACATGCCTTTGAGTGCTTGAGTGTCTCTTGCAGAGGTGTGGGTCAGTAGCAGCCTGCCACAGGGGCAGGGATTCTGGGTGCAGCAGACCCCGGAATGGAATAAGCCCTCTTGGAGGAGGTCGCCATTAAACCCCACCATAGAGCCACTAGAACTTACACAGGAGTGGGGAAACAGACTCTTGGAGGGCACAAACAAAACCTTGTGCCCACCAGGACCCAGGAGAAAGGAGCAGTGACCCCACAAGATACTGACCCAGACTTGCCCATGAGTGTCCAGGAGTTTCCAGCAGATGCACGGGTCCGTGGTGGCCTGCTGCAGGGTCAGGGGCACTGAGTGCCACAGTGCATACATACATGGGACCATTGAAGGAGGTTGCCTTTATCTTCATTACCTCCACTATAGTTTGGTCTCAGGTCAAACAACAGGGAGGTAACACAGCCCTGCCCATTAACAGAAAATTGGATTCAAGATTTACTGAGCATGGCCCCACTCATCAGAACAAGACACAGTTTCCCCCTCAGTCAGTCTCTCCCATCAGGAAGCTTCCATAAGCCTCTTATCCTTATCCTTCAGAGGGAAGACAGAATGAAAACCACAATCACAGAAAACTAATCAAACTGATCACATGGACCACAACCTTGTCTAACTCAATGAAACTATGAGCCATGCCATGTAGGGCCACCCAAGACGGACAGGTCATGGTGGAGAGTTCTGACAAAATGTGGTTCACTGGAGAAGTGAATGGCAAACCATTTCAGTATTCTTGCCTTGAGAACCCCATGAACAGTTCAGTTCAGTTAAGTTCAGTCGCTCAGTCGTGTCTGACTCATTGTGATCCCATGAATCACAGTACGGCAGGCCTCCCTGTCCATCACCAACTCCCGGAGTTTACTCAAACCCCCTCATGTCCATTGGGTCGGTGATGCCATCCAGCCATCTCATCCTCTGTCATCCCCTTCTCCTCCTGCCTCCAATCCCTCCCAGCATCAGGGTCTTTTCCAATGAGTCAACTCGTCGCATTAGGTGGCCAAAGTATTGGAGTTTCAGCTTCAGCATCAGTCCTTCCAATGAACACCCAGGACTGATCTCCTTTAGGATGGACTGGTTGGATCTCCTTGCAGTCCAAGGGACTCTCAAGAGTCTTCTCCAACACCACAGTTCAAAAGCATCAATTCTTCAGTGCTCAGCTTTCTTTACTGTCCAACTCTCACATCCACACATGACCACTGGAAAAACCATAGCCTTGACTAGACGGACCTTTGTTGGCAAAGTAATGTCTCTGCCTTTTAATATGCTGTCTAGGTTGGTCATAACTTTCCTTCCAAGAAGTAAGTGTCTTTTAATTTCATGGCTGCAATCACCATCTGCAGTGATTTTGGAGCCCAAAAAAATAAAGTCTGACACTGTTTCCACTGTTTCCCCATCTATTTCCCATGAAGTGATGGGACCAGATGTCATGATCTTAGCTTTCTGAATGTTGAGCTTTAAGCCAACTTTTTCACTCTCCTCTTTCACTTGCATCAAGAGGCTTTTTGGTTTCTCTTCACTTTCTGCCATAAGGGTGATGTTATCTGCATATCTGAGGTTATTGATATTTCTCCAAGCAATCTTGATTCCAGCTTGTGCTTCTTCCAGACCAGTGTTTCTCATGATGTACTCTTCATATAAGTCAAATAAGCAGGGTGACAATATACAGCCTTGACATACTCCTTTTCTTATTTGGAACCAGTCTGCTGTTCCATATCCAGTCCTAACTATTGCTTCCTGACCTGCATATAGGTTTCTCAAGAGGCAGGTCAGGTGGTCTGGTATTCCCATCTCTTTCAGAATTTTCCACAGTTTCTTGTGATTCACATGGTCAAAGGCTTTGTCATAGTCAATAAAGCAGAAATAGATGCTTTTCTGGAACTCACTTGATTTTTCAATGATCCAGCGGATGTTGGCAATTTGATCTCTGGTTCCTCTGCCTTTTTGAAAACCAGCTAGAACATCTGGAAGTTCATGGTTCATGTATTGCTGAAGCCTGGCTTGGAGAATTTTGAGCATTACTTTACTAGCGTGTGAGATGAGTGCAATTGTGTGGTAGTTTGAGCATTCTTTGGGATTGCCTTTATGAAAAGGCAAAAAGATAGGACACTGAGAGGTGAACTCCCCAGGTCAGTAGGTGCCCAATATACTACTGGAGATCAGTGGAAAATAATTTCAGAAGGAATGAAGAGATGGAGCCAAAGCAAAAACAACACCCAGTTGTGGATGTAACAGGTGACAGAAGTAAAGTCCGATGCTGTAAAGATCAATATTGCATAGGAACCTGGAATGTTAGGTCCATGAATCAAAGCCAATTGGAAGAGGTCAAAGGGGAGATGGCATGAGTGAATATCAACATTTTAGGAATAAGTGAAATAAAATGGACTGGAACTGGTGAATTTAAATTAGATGACCAGTGTTTTTACTACCGTGGGCAAGAATCCTGTATAAGAAATGGAGTAGCCAACATAGTGAACAAAAGAGTCCAAAATGCAGCACTTGGGTGCAATCTCAAAAATGATGATTTCTTTTCATTTCCAAGGCAAACCATTCAATATCAAAGTAATCCAAGTCCATGCCCCAACCAGTAATGCTGAAGAAGCTAAAGCTGAATGGTTCTATGAAGACCTGCAAGAATTTCTAGAACTAATACCCCCAAAAATATGTCCTTTTCATTAAATGGGACTGGAATGCAAAAGTAGGAAGTCAAGAAACACCTGGAGTAACAGCAAATTTGGCCTTGAAGTACAAAATGAAGCAGAACAAAGGCTAACAGAGTTTTGTCAAAAGAATGCACTAGTCATAACAAACACCCTCTTCCAACAACACAGAGAATGATGTACACATGGACATCACCAGATGATTGATACTGAAATCAGATTGATTATATTCTTTGCAGCCAAAGATGGAGAAGGTCTATAGTAAGCAAAAACAAGACCAGGAGTTTACTGTGGCTCAGATCATGAACTCCTTATTGCCAAATTCAGACATAAATTAAAGAAAGTAGGGAAAACCACTAAACCATTTAGCTATGACCTAAATCAAAACCTTTACGATAATACAGAGGAAGTGACAAATAGACTCAAGGGATTAGATCTGATAGACAGACTGCCTTGAAGATCTATGGATGGGAGTTTGCGACATATGTTCAGGAGGCAGAGATCAAGACCATCCCCATGGAAAAGAAATGCAAAAACGGAAAATGGTTGTCTGACGAGGCCTTACAAATAGCTGAGAAAAGAAGAGAAGCTTAAGGCAAAAGAGAAAAGGAAAGATATATCCATTTGAATGCAAAGTTCCAAAGAATAGCAAGGAGAGGTAAGAAAGCCTTCCTCAGTGATCAGTGCAAAGAAATAGAGGATAACAGTAGAATGGGAAAGACTAGAGATCTCTTCAAGAAAATTAGAGATACCAAGGGAACATTTCATGCAAAGATGGGCACAATAAAGGACAGAAATGGGATGGACCTAACAGAAGCAGAAGATATTAAGAAAAGGTGGCAAGAATACACAGAAGAACTGTACCATAAAGATCTTCATGACCCATATAACCATGATTGTGTGATCACTCACCTAGAGCCTGACATCCTAGAATGAGAAGTCAAATGGGCCTTAAGAAGCATCACTACATACAAAGCTCATGGAGGTGATGGAAGTCCAGTTGAGCTATTTCAAATCCTAAAAGATGATGCTGTGAAAGTGCTTCACTCAATATGCCAGCAAATTTGGAAAACTCAGCAGTGGCCACAGGACTGGAAAAGGTTAGTTTTCATTCCAAGCCCAAAGAAAGGCAAGGCCAAAGAATGCTCAAACTACTGCACAATTGCACTCATCTCACACACTAGTAAAATAATGCTTAAAATTCTCCAAGCCAGACTTCAACAGTATATGAACTGTGAACTTCCAATGTTCAAGCTGGATTTAGAAAAGGCAGAGGAACCAGAGATCAAATTGCCAACATCTGCTGGATTATCGAAAAAGCAAGAGTTCCACAGAAACATCTACTTCTGCTTTAATGACTATGCCAAAGCCTTTGACTGTGCAGATCACAGAAAACTCTGGGAAATTCTGAAAGAGATGGGAATACCAGACCACCTAACCTGCCTCCTGAGAAATCTGTATGCAGGTCAAGAAGCAACAGCTAGAACTGGACATGGAACAACAGACTGGTTCCAAATCGGGAAAGGAGTATGTCAAAGCTATATATTGTGTCTCTGCTTATTTAACTTATAACTTATAAGCACAGTACATCATGCAAAATGCCAGGCTGGATGAAGCACAAGCTGAAATCAAGATTGCAGGGAGAAATATCAATAACCTCAGATATGCTAATGACACCACCCTTATGGCAAAAAGCAAAGGAGAACTAAAGAACCTCTTGATGAAAGTGAAAGAGGAGAGTGAAAAAGTTGCCTTAAAATTCAACATTCAGAACTAAGATCATGGCAAATAGATGGGGAAACAATAAAAACAGTGAGAGACTATTTTCTTGGGCTCCAAAATCACTGCAGATGGTGATTAAAGTCATGAAAATAAAAGATGCTTGCTCCTTGGAAGGAAAGCTATGACCAACCTAGACAGCATATTAAAAAGCAGAGATATTACTTTGCGAACAGAGGTCTATCTAGTGAAAGCTATGGTTTTTCCAGTAGTCATGTATGGATGTGAGAGTTGGACTGTGAAGAAAGCTGAGCGCTGAAGAATTGATGCTTTTGAACTGTAGTGTTGGAGAAGATTCTTGAGAGTCCCTTGAACTGCAAGGAGATCCAATCAGTCTGTCCTAAAGGGAATCAGTCCTGAATATTCATCAGAAGAACTGATTTCAATTAGAAGGACTGATTTCAATTGGAAGGACTGAAGCTGAAACTCCAATACTTTGGCCACCTGATGCAAGGAACTGATATTTTGGAAAAGACCCTGATGCTGGGAAAGATTGAAGGTCAGAGGAGAAGGGGACAACAGAGGATAAGATGGTTGGATGGCCCCAACGCAATGGACATGAGTTTGAGTAAGCCCCGGGAGTTGGTGATGGGCAGGGAATCCTGGCGTGCTGCAGTCCGTGGGGTCGCAAAGAATTGGACATGACTGAGCAACTGAACTGAACTGAGGAGTTCATCTTTATGACCTCTGGGTAGAATTTCTTAAACACACCAATGTGTAATTCAAAGAGAAAAGATTTATAAATTTGACTACATTAGAATCAAGAATTTCTGCTCACTAAAAATTATTATCTTAAGGAGAGAGAAAATATAAGCAACCAAATGTAGATAATACAACAATTACAACTGAAAAGAATAAATATTATGAGCTTGTAACAAATTGCTAAGCTAATAACAAAAAACAAGCAATTGATTGAAAAATGTGTGTAAGAGAAGAACAGGAATTTTACAGAAGAGGAAACTCGAATGTCCAATGAACAAGAATGTGCTGTTTCACAAACAAATGGGGAAATAACAAAAGTCATTTCACAATCAGATTATCATTTCACACTATTAGGTTGGCAATCCTAAGTTTTGATGAAACTGTAGACAGAGCAGGTAATCCTTGTCCATAGCTGGTTAAAGGTTATATTTGTGCAACTTTGTTGAAAACATTTTACATTATACATGTTGCATTTACCCCAAGCCCCAACAATTCCATTCCTTGGTGTAAACCCTGGAGAAACTCTTGAACTTGTGCTACAGAAAACACATTCAGGAATATTCATGTGGCATTGTCACTCTAGCAACAATCTAGAAGCAATTCAGATGCTTACCAACAGTTAAATGGATAAATAAATGATGGAATATTCATAATTGAACATTATATCCATGTGAAGGAACCTCAGCCATGTGAAGGAACCTCAGCGATCCCATCAAGTTAAAGACAAAGTCAGAGGGAAATGCATACAGGATAATTTTATCTCTAAAACATTCAAAAACTGGCAAAAATAAATGTATTGTGAGGGCATAGCAACTCAGCACAACTACCAAGAACAGCAAAGGAATGATTAATGTGAAATCAGGTTGGTACCTCCAGGTGGGGTGGGAGAGGGTGCAGACAGGGAGGGAACCCAGGACTAGAGGCTGCTAGTCTGTTTCCTATTCACATCAATGCTTATTTTATTCTATTTTAGAATGGACATACATTTTATACATTCTTTCATATGTATGATCTCCTACTTTTAAATTTAAAAATAGGCAATATCTGCTTTAACTCATCAGCAATGCAAAAAGTCAGGGCCTGGAAGACCAGAAGTCCAAATGACCTAGCACAGACCAATAAAAAAGGGACAAGTAAATATATTAGGTGTCCTCCAGAAAAAATAATAAGGCCATGCCTGTGGCCATGCAGTAAATGCAATATCTCTGCCAAGTACTACAATCCATAGTTCACTGACCCTGGATAGAGGCATGA
The DNA here is from genome assembly GCF_963930625.1 of Muntiacus reevesi. Taxonomy (NCBI): domain Eukaryota; kingdom Metazoa; phylum Chordata; class Mammalia; order Artiodactyla; family Cervidae; genus Muntiacus; species Muntiacus reevesi. The sequence goes on from NC_089250.1 coordinate 28,404,570, forward strand.
TTACTATGCCTTCTTCATCCATAATGTAAACTGGCCCCAAATTCAGGCAGATTCGAATGGACAAACCAGTGAAAGGGAGGCCTTTAGAGTCTTAAAAAAGAAAAAGTATTATAAAGACATAAAAGTTTTTTTTCTCTACTACACTGAGCACATTCTGCATTGTGTTAACCTGCTGACACTATTTGTAATGTCAGAAAAGGTCACTGAAGCCTAAATCTGCTTGGCAAGATTCCCCACCACAGTCTTCTGAAACACATAAGCTTGATTAAATATCATCTCCCATATTATTTTCAAGAAGGCTGCCCAAAGGTTACAGTGGGCTCAGGTGTGCTGAGCTCCGCTATTATTCTGTCCCTCATTTGCATGGCATCTGTCCTCTGCATCACTCAGCACGTGTCCTTCGGGGTCTCCCATTAATCCTGTATCTACCCTGGCAACATGGGGATGGTGTAAACCGGGACTTTCTGCTTTTTTCCAATTGGAGGATAATTGCTTTACAATGTTGTGTTAGTTCCTGCTCTACAACAACATGAATCAGCTATAAATAGAAATATATATGTGGGCCTCCCTCCCACCACCCCACATCCCATCCCTCTATGTCATCAGAGAGCACAAAGCTCTGTTCTCTCTGTCTTCATCTCTATTTCTGCCTGCAAACAGGTTCATCAGTACCATTTTTCTCAATTCCATATATATGAGTTAATACACAATATTTGTTTTTCCCTTTCTGACTTACCTCACTCTTTGCTTTTTGTAAATGAGAAAACTGGAGTCTTTTTAGACACAGAGACAAAGCATTTTTAGTACACACAGACTTTGTTTTATTGCGCTTAGCAAATACTGCAATTTTTACACATTGTGTAAATTTGTGGCAACACTTCCCCAGATTTTTGACAACCCTGAGAAAGTCTACAGGTACCATTTGTTCACTTCATGTCTTTGAATCACAGTATGGTAATTCTCATAATAATTCAAGATTTTCCTTCATGATTATATTGGTAATGGTGATCTGTCATCAAAGATCTTTGAAGTTACTGTTACAACTCACTGATGGTTCAGATGATGGCTAGCATTTTTTAGCAAGAAAGTATTTTTAAATTAAGGTACATACTTTTTTTAGACATAATGCTATTGCACACTTAATAGACAACAGTATAGTGTAAACATAACTTTTACATGTACTGGGAAACCAAAAAAAATGTGCAACTTGCTTTATTTGCTTTATTGTGGTGATCTGAAACTGAACTCTAAGATCTATCTGTAATGAGATCAATCTCTCCCTCCTTAAAACAGTGGTTCCGAGGAGGATCAGCCTTTAGAAATTCAGGCTTTGGGACAAGTATATATGGAGAAGAGGTGATGAGAGCCCCTTATCAATATGGTGTTACTCTTCCAGTACTGGGGGGCTGAGCCCCGTGGGATGGTTTTAGGCCACATTTCCCTTTGTGTGATAACTTACTCTAGGATAAACCATAGCTGTAGACATACCTAATTTCCACTAAAGATCTGATTGACTGGGAACCTCTGATTTGCTAGAAAGTAAAATGCTTTCTTTTTGGGTGCAAAAAATAGGCTCTCTGACCCTATTCATGTCTTGAACTTTCCATGTCAGTTACTACTGCCTCAGTCTCTCCATGCTCCCTAATTCTAGACCAAAGAATCTGCTGCACCCAGCTCACATTTTGTGGGAGGTCTGTCAGGGCCATATGTCAAAGGTACTGCCTCCATTCTGGGCTTCCCCTTATCTAGTGGGGCTGGGATGAAAGGAAATGAGGAGAGGGAAAACCATATACAATAAGGTTGCAGCAGGGGCTATGGATGGGCAGTCTTCCCTTACAAGAAGTTCAGGAGAGGGAGGTGGGAAGGAAATACAGAAACTTCAGTTTAACACACATTTTAAAGAATAAAATTTTACTGCTTAATGGCAAAAGCTTTTGCAAATCAACTTATATAAACTCAATAGCATAAGCTTTCAAAAAGTTCTATTATCTCAAAAATAATTCCAGAAAGCAGGATGCAGCAGTCCAAACTGGTTTGAAATAAACAAAACGGAACAAACAATCCTTTTGGAACTGGGGGGAAAGGCATGATACAGTTCTCTATGTCTAAGTGCTTTGTTAAGAAAATATTTTTCCAATGACTATTTCTAACTTTTTAATTATTTAACAAGAAGTGTCTTTATAAGATAAAATGCAAAAATGAATCATCTGGCACGGCAGGGAAACTACTGTAGTCATAACTCACATCTTGCTCCCACCAGAAGAAAAATAGAGCCAAGAGGGACCAGGTGATGTACACAAAGTCATAAACATTTGTTGGATAAAGATATTTCCTGTAAAGGCCTTTGGCCAAAGCAATAAAATTCTGGTCTGACCTGACAAGGCTACTCACAGATAGGAACATGCAGACTGAAAAACAGAGGCTGATGCTCAAGAGAAAGAGCTGATCTTAACCTCCAGTTCCTAGATGGAGGTGCAGCGTGTCCTTTACCCTGCAACAGGAGCTCTCTGCTTCCCCACGTCCTGCCTGTCATCTTCTCAGAAAGGGTTTCCTGTCCTTGACTTGTCAGTCTTATGGCTCTGTTCATTCAGAAGCCACTTTTCTGATCCCCAAGCCCTTGTAATCAACCTTCATCGGCCCTCAGTAATCAGTACGATCCATCTTTCTACATCATCTATAATATTCAAATGATCAAACATACCAGAAAAAAGGGTTAATAGCTCTGACTGCTTATTAGTACAAAAGGTTAACGTGGAGACTACAGGAGAAGAAGAGAAGCCAAGTTCTTAATGCCAAAGGGGGATTAATGCATGAATTTCTGCCTATCTTCTCATTTACTTTCTCGAGAGTCATCACCATGAATTACAACCACTCTCCTTCCTGATTCAGTACCCTTTAGGGCATCTCTTCATTACAGGAACCTCCTTTCTTGTAGCTTTGTCTTCATTACTGCCCCAGAGAGGAACAACAAGGAAGAAGAAAGTTAATGCAACTTCTTCTTCCCAATTATCTTCTTGTCCTAAATTAGTGATGGAAATATGTAGCCTACAAGCCTCCTTCCTTATTTCTGTGCCATGGCAGACATCACTGGTCAATCACAGAGCTCTCTCTCTCTGAACCTGAGCATTCCACAGTGCTTCAGGCATCCTAGAACAAGTGAACAAATGTATCTTAAAAGATGAAACCTATTTGCTATCTCCCCCTTAACTCCACAAGGAGAAACCCGGGTCTCCATAGGCTCTTTTCAGAAGATATTTTTCTATATATTTTTTTCCTTAGGAAAGAGGATACAAAGAAGATTATGAATATTTATAAAGAAGATTGTGAATATCATTCAGGCTTCCATTTTAAGAAATCATATTCAGAGCAAAAATGAAGGATTTCTAGGTACCATTTTTAGGTACATGAGTGTCAAGCTGTTATAGACTATTGGCAGTGGGGAGAGGACAACTTATTATAAGTTTGGCTAAGTTCCATCACCTGTACCTTCTGCCCTTATTTCTATAGCTTCAGTCATATTGCTGTGTCCAGCAGGGTGGAGTTGAAGCTCAAGAGGGAAGCTGACCAGTAGTAGATGAATGATGACATGAAGTAGACGTATTTATGTTGGCCTTTTGAGGTCTAAAAAGCTGAGACCTTAGCATGAGTTTTGCTACAAACTAGTAACTGATGTTCGGAGAAGGCAATGGCACCCCACTCCAGTACTCTTGTCTGGAAAATCCCATGGATGGAGGAGCCTGGTAGGCTTCAGTCCATGGGGTTGCTTAGAGTTGGACATGACTGAGCGACTTCACTTTCACGCATTGGAGAAGGAAATGGTAACCCACTCCAGTGTTCTTGCCTAGAGAATCCCAGGGATGAGGAGCCTGGTGGGCTGCTGTCTATGGGGTTGCACAGAGTCAGACACGACTGAAGTGACTTAGCAGTAGCAGCAGCAGTAACTGATGTTATCTCTCTGTTTTCCTTAGCTGTAAAATGAGGCAGATGAATTATATCAGGAACTAATATGGGCCAAGTGTCAAACTTAACACAATGCCCACTTTTGAAAACAAAGTTTTATTATGACAGATACAGTCACTCATTCACATGCTACCTAAGACTGCTGTCATGCCACCAAGACAGAATAATCGCTGTCTATTTTAGGCTCTGTGGGACATAATATTTCTATTTGGTCCATTCTTATGGTTTCTACTTCTTCACTAAAGTTCTCACTTTATTTCATGCTTTGTTTTTCCTGATTTTGTTTAGTTGCCATTTGTGTTTTCTTGCCTGCAGGTAGCAGTGGAAAGGGGAATGTGGGTTTAGGAATGGGAGGCCAATTTCTGCTCTGTATCATAACTTCCAACCTCAAATACATACATGAATCAGACAAGCAACATAAATCAGTGAACTATGCCAGGTTTAAGGAAAAATCACTGGAACCACTTGTGACCTTGGTATTGACTATTCTCTGATTGACTGTATTTGTGTTATTAGCAGCCTTTATAGAGAAAAGCACCTCATAAAGGGGGAGAAGCATGCTGGGAGGACAGGGAGGAGCTGGTAGGAGCGAAGTATGAGGTGTGAGGACATTAAAATGAGGCTTGGAAGCAAGTTGGGGCCATATTTGGAAAGACTACAACTGCCAGACTGAACAAGGGAAAGTCTGGGTTATTCAGATGATAAAGTGGTATGTTGAGCTCAATTTTAGGATGGTATTACCTAAGGTATTGGGGATAGGGGGGCGTTCACTGTAGGATGACTTACTGCTCCCATTTGCCCTAGAGGAGTTTCCTGGGTTATAGGACTTTCAGTGCTTAAACTGGGATAATCCTGGAAAACCAGACATTTTCAGTCTTGTAGAGACAAAGAGATTGGTCCAGACCTATTCCTGTAGTCACAAGACTCCTAAGCTAAGGAATCTTTAATCCATTTTCTTCAGATAGATAACTTCCTGCCAAAGTTTCCATGGAAAGGAATGGCCTCCTCTTCTCTGTTTATGTCTTGTTCCACATTCATCTAACTGTGATCTTTTATCAGCAAAAGTTATTATCCTGAAGAACTACACTAGTTTAGTGGCATGAATGTAGGCATATGGTTGGCCAGTGGAGAAGCTAATGGATAGCAAGATTGAATGAGGGAGAGAAAGCTGGCTGCTGCTAATAAAAATAAATGCTCCCATGAAGAAGCATTGATGCTTACTTTGACCCAGAACTTCATTTTATATTTATAAGCACTAGTCAATGTAAACATTATTTTCACCCTATTTTTCCAGCAAGGGGTTGACTACCTTAGCCAATGGCACACAGCTATCAAGTGGAGGAGCCATAATTTCAGGTGAGTCACCCAACGTCTACTCCTGCAGCACATCTCACCTCCCCAACTGCAGTCACCCCTTTGTCTGTCCTTGGGGCTTCCCCACCTTAAGTACCAATGCACAGCTCCCAGGAATTGCATGAGTTGCTTCAGACAAGACTCTCAACTGCCAGAAAAGAGCCAGCAGCCTGAAGGGAATTCAGAGGAGAGCTGCATGAATAATTAAGGGCTGAGAAGGATTGATCTATCAGGAAAGATTAGAAGAATTCAATATGTGTTGGTTGGCTAAGTTGAAACCCAAGGACAAGTAGGCTGGGGGCAGGGAGGAACAGGAAAGCGAAGTCACTATAGAATCGGTGGGCTTTCTGCTCAGGAACGCACAAGGAAGCAAGGCAGAGAGGAAGGCAAGAAAGTGGAAGCATACAGGGAAGGTTCTAGAAGGATGTCCCAAGGAACAATTTTTTGGCCCAGAATACAGAGGAGAATCTAGCTAGACACCCACCTTGTGTGACATAACCCAGAAAGATCTACCTGACAAGGTTGGTGAATGTGTCAAAAGACTGACTTTTTTTTTCATTTATTTTTATTAGTTGGAGGCTAATTACTTTACAATATTGTAGTAAAGTCTGACTTTCTAAGTGGAATGCACTTCCTTAGCAAAGCATAAATTCAAGGTCCTTCCATGTCTCTCCAGCCTTCAGATCTTCCTCAGGTCTCTTATTTGTGAGACTGAACTGCTTAATTTTACCCAGAGTCCGTTTTCAATTACACGAAAGGCAATGGGCTTGGAGATGTGGAGGATTAACCCAAGTACCACTGTACCAGGCCCTGCTTCAAGCACTGTATAAACGTCAGTCCTTTTTTCACTCGTCCAAGACCACATAAGTCATTAGCCAGTCTCCGAAGGTGTTTTGTTTTTTTAATTCCAGGCCCTTTGTTGTTGTTCAGTCTCTCAGTCATGTCCAACTCTTTGCAACCCTATGGACTGCAGCACGCTAGGTTTCCCTGTTTTTCACTATCTCCCTGAGTTTGGTCAAACTCATGTGCATGATGATGCATGAGTTGATGATGCCATACAACTATCTCATCTTCTGTTGCCCCCTTCTCCTCCTACCCTCAATCTTTCCCAGCATCAGGGTCTTTTCCAATGAGTTGGCTCATTTTCCAATCAGGTAGCCAATTACTGGAGCTGTAGCTTCAGCATCAGTCCTTCCAATGAATATTTAGGGTTGATTTCTTTTAGGATTGACTGGTTTGATCTCCTTGCAGTCCAAGGGACTCTTAAGACTCCATGTGGATGCCATGTGAGAAATATATGATTGAACCTCAGTGAAAATTCTTGACAACAGAGGCTTGAGTGAGCTTTCCTGGTTGGCAGTACTATATGCATGTTGCCAAACATCAGTACCAGGAAAGTAACGCTCATCCATGGAAAGGACAATGGAATATGATCCAACAATCCCACTTTCGAATGTATATCCAAAGGAATTGAACTCAGGTTCTCACCAAGATATCTAAATACCCATATTGTGTGCTAAGTCGCTTCAGTCCTGTCTGCCTCTTTGTGATAAACTCTTTGTATATAAACAATAGAATATTATTCAGTCACAAGAAAGAAGGAAATCCTACCAATTGTGCAACTTGGGAGAATCTTGAGGGCATTATGCTATGGAAATAAGTCAGACAAACAGCATATCACTTATATGAGGAATCAAAAAAAATGCTGACCTCACAGAAACAGAGAGGAGATTTGTGGTTACAAGAGTCTGGGGATAGGTGGAAATGGGGAGATAATGGTAAAAGAGAATAAGCTTCCAGTAATAACAAGATCCCCCTTGTACTGGGGTTCTAAGGTACAGCATGGTGACTATAGCTAATAATATTGTATTTCTGTATATATTTGAATGTTACTAAGAGAGTAAATCTTAAATTTGCCACCACCACCACAAAAAAAGTAACAGGATGGAAGTGGTAACTAGTGTTATGGTAATAATCATGTTGCAACATATATAATGGACATGAGTTTAAGCAAACTCTGGAAGATGGTAAAGAACAAGGAAGCCTGGCACGCTGCAGTCCATGGGGTCCAAAGAGTCAGACATGATTTAGCGACTGAACAACAACATATATAAATGTATGAAAGCAGCACATTGTACACCTTGAACTTACACAGTGTTATATGTCTATTATATTTCATTAAAGCTGGGGGAAAAAAAGGCAATGTAGTAATGTCCCTGGACTCTGCCCTAGTGCTTCTTACTTTGGCTGGTTTTAACCTGAATCCTTATACTGTAATAAATTGTAACTATAAAAGCTTTCAGGGAGTTCTGTGAGTCCGTCTAGAGAATTATCTAAACTAAAGGTGTCAGAGTGGAAAGGTCTCCCATGGGAACTGTCCACATCTCAGATGCTGAAAGAGGAAATGTCCCATGAGCAGAGGGCAGGATGTTTTACTTTCAGCACTGGGCCAGTTTGTTCTTAATAGCAAAATTGGTTTGTTTGTTTTTTTTCTATAAACCATAAAGCCTCATTCCATTGATGACATCGCCTGTTATAAAAAATACTCAGTGTCTAGTGAATCCTGTTGAATTTTTTTTCAAACATTATCTTCTTTCTACAATCTCAAGACCTATGAATACAACTACACTCCACACATAATTCTTATTTTCCTATAAGAAAATATGTTTTCCAATGTAACAGTATGCTTTAGAAAGGCTAAATTTACAATGAATCAGAAAGGATTTGTAGGCAGTGAAATTAATAACACGATTCAAGAAGGGAGAATTGAGCCAGTGATTTTAAAAAGGCGAAGATAAATTACCTGGAAAAGGAGCAGGTAGAATCCTGAATGATTGGGTACAGGTTGAAGGAACTCAGTGAGTCATGACAACAGGGCATCAACTGACCCATGAAGTCAGTTGGGTAAAGCTTGAGAGAGGAGAGTAATACCCAGGAGCTTTCCAGCTGGAAATAGAACTGAGAATCAGTGGCTACCAAGTTCAGGTGGCTATGGAATAGATCTCACTAAAGTGGGAGAGCTTTGATTTGTATATATTGCAGAAGATGACCTTTCTTCCAAAGTCCTTTCCTGGACATCTCATACCCTTCAATCCACTTCTTACATACATGGTTTCCCTCCAGAATTCTTTTCTCTTCCCACAGTTTCCCAAGTTGTGTGATCTTGAGTGAGTTACTAACCTTCTCCATGCTTTCAATGCCTGAAGTCAGTTGCAGGCCAATAACAAAGTTTAACCACCAGAGGCTGAACTGGCTGGCCTGGGGGTGTGGATGAGGGCCCAGTGAAAACCATTAAAAATCAAATTTATATGTTATGCAGCATCAAACTAAATTCAGCGAAGGAGCTTCATAGTGAAGTCTGCCCTGCATGGAATGTATTCACAGAAGCCTTCTCACTTTGTATTAAGGGGACTTTTATTCAAAAATAGCATAATGGGGGGACATCCCTGGTGGTCACAGTGGCTGAGACTGCAAGGGGCCTGGCTTCCATCCTGGGTCGAGTAACAAGATCCCACAGGCCACAACTAAGAGTTTGCGTGTCATAACTAAAGATCCTGCACACCACAACTGAAAAAAAAAAAACCCACATGCTGCAATGACGATCAAAGATCCCACGAGCCACAGCAACCACAACTAAGACTCAATACAGCCACAGAAATAATTTTTTTTTAAAGATACTTAAGAAAAAATCACATGAAGAACATGAGCTTTGGAGTCAGACTCTGGATTCCAGCTCTGCCATGGACCAGCTGTGTGACTTGAGAAAGTTACCAAACTTCTCTGTGCTTTCAATGCACAATGGAGATAATAACAGGGCCCACATTACAGGGGTTTCATGGGCTTCCCAGGTGGCACAGTGATAAAGAACCTGCTTGCTAATGCAAGAGATGCAGGTTCAATCCCTGGTTTGGGAAGATCCTGTGGAGTAGGAAATGGCAACCCACTCCAGTATTCTTGCCTGGATAATTCCGTGAACAGAGGAGCCTGGTGGGCTATAGTCCATGGGGTCTCAAAGAGTTGGACATGACTGAGCATGCATTCACAGGCTTAAATTATTTAACACATATTCTTAGAACAGTGTTTAACACATAACTTAACACATTGCTTAACACAGTACTCTTACCTGAAGGCAACACAATCAGAACTTCAGAGTACTAGCAGTTTTCCAAAAGCTTCCCCCATCTCCATGATTTTAATATACATCCAGGGTTGAGAACCATTGCCCTGAAACTTATGCAACTGCTTTTCCAATGTTAATGTACAAAGGAAACCGCAGGTTCTCATCAAAATGCAAAGAGTGATTCCACAGCTCGAGGTGAAATTCCAGATTCTGCATTTCTAACAAGTTCCCTGGTGATGCCGATGCTGCTGGTCAGTGGACTATGGATGCTAGGGCCTGGCAGCACACAATATTTGGAGAGAAGCCCCAAGTGGCTGCTCAAAAGTTGCAACTTGGCTGATAGGTCCTTGGGTTGGGAAGTGTGCCTCTGTCTATGCCTACGGGGCAGGGAGTTTATAAAGCACTGAAATCCATCATGTTCTTCACGAGATGGTCAGGACTCTCGGGGCAGGTGTGAGGTTGCACACACAGGTTGTCAGTGAATTCAGTTGAGGGGGCAAAGACAAGGGCTGACACAGGCAGCATTTGTAGCCATAAAGAAGGGATAAAGACTTGAAAGTAAAAAGAGGTAGATGAATGAAGTTGCAGCACTTTTATCTTTTCCTCACTCTTTCTCCTGAAGTCTCTGAGAGCCATCATTCTACATTCTTTCTCTGTGAATTTGGCTACTCTCGAAACCTCATCGAGGTGGAATCATACAGTATCTACCCTCTTGTGTCCAGCTTCTTTCACTGAGCATAAGGCCTTAATGCTTGTGTCCTAGTCTCCTTCCTTTTTAAGACTGAGAAATATTCTCTTGCATAGATATAGCACATTTTGCTTATCCATTCTTCTGACAGATGGCTCGGTGGTAAAGAATCCACCTGTCAGTGCAGGAGATGTGGGTTTGATCTTGGGTTGGAAAGATCCCCTGGAGAATGAAATGACAGCCTACTCCAGTATTCTTGCCTTGCCTGTGAAAGCCCATGGACAGAGCCTGGTGGGTTAAAGTCCATGGGGTTGCCAAAGTCGGACATAGTGACTTAACAACAATAGTTCTTTTGCTTATGGTCACTTGAGTTGCTTCCATTTTTTGACTGTTATAAATAAGCAGCTGTGAACACAGGTGAACAAATAACTCTTCAGATCTTACTTTTAATTCTTTAGGGTATATCTAGAAATAGAATTGCTTGGATCAAATGGTTATTCCATTTTCAACTTTTTGAGGAACTTCCATACTATTTTTCACAGCAGTTGCACCATTTTGTACTCCCATTAACAGTGCACAAGGGTTCCAATTCCTCCACATTCTCACCAACTCTTGTTATTTTCTGGGCTTCTTTCTTTCTTTATTTCTTTGGTAGTAGCCATCCTAATGGATATTAGGCCATAATTCATTGTGGTTTTGATTCACATTTTCCTATTGATTAGTGATATTGAGAGATTTAATAAAACTAGATAATCTCACTCTGAACATTTATAGGCAGCATATCATTATTTACTACTCATGGTGCTAGTTTACAGTTCAATGGAATACTGCCTGAATCATGTTGAAGCCAGAGTGGCTCCTCTGTGCACGGACACTAGGGTAGGCACTCCCAATGTCCTGCCAGCTCCCCTCATCCTCAATCACTGCTTAAAAACTCTGTCTGACACAGATGTATAGAACAGTCTTTTGGGCTCTGTGGGAGAGAGCGAAGGTGGGATGATATGGGAGAAAGGCATTGAAACATGTATATTAGCATATGTGAAATGAATCGCCAGTCCAGGTTCAATGCATGATACAGGGTGCTAGGGGTTGGTGCACTGGGATGACCTAGAGGGATGGGACGGGGAGGGAGGTGGGAAGGGGGTTCAGGATGGGGAACACAGGTACACCCGTGGCAGATTCATGTCAATGTATGGCAAAAAACACTACAATATTGTAAAGTAATTAGCCTCCAATTAAAATAAGTAAATTTATATTAAAAAAAAGAAAACACAACTCTGTCTGAGGGCTTTTTTCCTAGAAGTGGGAGAATGCTGTTTAATCACAGAGCACTGGAAAGTGACAAATCAGAAGGGATGGAGAATGAATGGACCCTGGGTACCCTGCAGCAAGTGGTAGATGGAGGGCTGGTGGACAACTACCCTCGTTGCCTCTCCCCTGCACTGGGATATCTAAGGCGTCTCTACACTTCTCCAAGTGTTTACTGATTGAGTAACTCATGCCTGCAGTGGAAATCAATTGAACAATGCCTACTTTTTTGACTTCCTTTTCTTTTCTGCCTCACTTCCCCACCTCCCCATAAGCATTTCCTCCGACCACAACCTGTGCTCAAATCCTGGCCTCAGGGTCTGTTTCTGGGAGGAACCCAAATCAAAACAGAATGCTACACCTCTTTCTGCTACCGATACTTGCAAACAGCCCGTACTTGTTCATGGTTAATGTGGAAAAAAGTTAGGGAAAGATTTTGACGTCTTTGAAAATACTCGAGAGAGTCTGTGCCTTGTCCTTAACCTTTCTTCCAGGCTGTATTATTTACATTTCCCCCAGATATGCATGTGCCTCAAGGAGATTCATATGTCCCATAAACCCACCTCTAATTACAAAACACTTCAAAGTAGCATACTGCACATAAGAAATTGCTGGAAAGAATTTTAAGTAATACAGTTTGTATATTTTCCCATACAAATACTTGAGTTTCCAGTACAATATAACATGTATTAGAAACCACATACATCTGAAGCCAAGGGAACATCTTCATAGATTTTAATGCTGGTCATAAGATAATACAGCTCATAATCATGGCAAGCTCGTGTACCAGATGTTTTCTCTACTGGGCTCCCCTTGGTGGTTAGTTGCTCCTTCATAAATATCTGACTCATAACCATTATACTGAGAGTGAAACGACAGAAAGCAGTTGTTATATGAGAAACATGTTTTTCCTGAAGGAATTATGTGCTATGCTGCGCTTACCTGCTCAGTCATGCCCAACTCTTTACAACCCCACACACTGTAGCCTGCGTCTCCTCTGTCCACGGGGATTCTCCAGGCAAGAGTACTGGAGTGGGTTGCCATGCCCCTTCTCCAGAGGACCTTCCCAACCCAGGGATCAAACCCAGGTCTCCTGTCTTGCAGGCATATTCTGTTATGTCTGAGCCACCAGGGAAGCCCAGAGGAATTGCATACATTTTAAATAGGAGAGTGAAAATTAAAATGAGCCAAGTTCAAAATGGAAAAGAGGGGAAAGAGTTGAAAAATATCTTCTCCCAGCCCTGAGAGGTTATCAGTGCTATCCTGGTGGGAAAGTAAACGTTTACCCAAGAGAAGCCAGGAAACTCCTCTAAGCCAAAATAGTAACCAGTTAATTCTAGAATACAGTGAACAGCTGAGCAAACTGAGATGCCATCAGACAGCTCCAATGTTCTGTTTCAAGGTTATGGATGTTATAAGAGCAGGCAGCACTAACACCCAAGAAATTCTGAGTATTAGGATGTGAATAGCAAGGGACAGAGGCTCTCCCCACCAGAATCTTCTCATTTTCTCCATGGAAAAGAAATAAGGATATCTGTTTTGATATTTTGATGTAGGCGCATAATAGGAATCCTATGTCCCTCTGAGGGAAATGCATGTCACAAAAAATAAGAAATGTAGACCTAATGACTCAGTTTAAGGTGTAGTGATTAAAGTTTTTATTTTAAATTTCTCCAGGTCTTGAAAAACGCAAAATGACTTGTGTGTGTGTGTGTGTGTGTGTGTGTGTGTGTGTGTGTGTGTGTGTGTGTGTGTGTGTATTGGTTGCTCAGTCATGTCCGACTCTTTGCGATACCATGGACTATAGCCCACCAGGCTCCTTTATCCTTATAAGTTTATCTAAAACACTGAACCCAATATGTCTGTGGGGAGGGACAGGGGAACCAGGGAGAATATCTGGAAACATTTAGCAAAATCAAGACCCTATTAAAAAAATTTTTTTAGCTTCCAAAAAGAATCTACTCTTGTGACTAAAGTAGGAATATATTCATACTTATCAGCCATTAAAGCTGTTTATCAATTATCTTTATTCTCAGTTTTGAACTTCTGATACTTCTCTTTTGATAACACATTTGCATCCATTTGTCACTAGAAACAAAACCCACATTAATAAAGCTATTAATTTAAAGCCAAGCATGGAATCAGAGACAATTAGAAAGAAAAAACAACACCCAAGAAAGGGCTGGGCTTTGCATGAAGCTATGTTAACCAGTTCTTAAGGACTGAATGCTTGTGTTTCCCCAAATTTTATATGCTGAAGCCCTAACTCCCAATGTAACAAACATTTGGAGACAGGGCTTTTATGGAAGCAATCCAGGTGAAATGAGGTCGTAACGGTGGGGCCCCAATCTGGTAAGATTGCTGTACTATAAGAGGAGGAGACATCAGGAACTTTCTTGGTCTCTTTGTCGTGTGAGGATCCAGTGAGAAGGTTACCATTCCAACCATGTGCAAGCCCCTGTGTACCTGTCCTCTGAAGTAAAAGGCTTTTGCTTTAGTCTCCCAGGCCTCCTTTGAGTCTCGAAAGGCTGAATCAAGAGTTAATGATTATGCTCATCTGTACCATTTTTCTAGATTCCACATACATATGTTAATATATGATATATGATCATATATTATATATATGATATTTGATATATGATATTTGTTTCTGACTTCACTCTGTATGACAGACTCTAGATCCATCCACATCTCTAAATGGCCCAATTTCATTTATTTTTATGGCTGAGTAATATTCCATTGTACGTGTGTACCACACCTTTATTTATTCATCTGTCTACGGACACTCAGGTTGGTTCCATTCCTGGCTATTGTAAATAGTGCTACAATGAACATTGGGGTACATGTGTCTTATTAAATTATGGTTTTCTCCTATATGACATGTAGTGGGATTTCTGGGTCACTGTCTGGGTACAGCAGAAACTAATGCAACATTGTAAAAAATTATACTCCAATTACAAAAAAGGGGGGTTAATGATCAGGAAATGTGATGCTGCAGAAAAGCAGAATAACTGTTGAGCTGAGAAACTGGTAACAATTTAGACTAAATCTACCACACAGCAGCATCACTGAACACCTAGTTCTCTGAAAAATATAAAGTCTTGACACACATTCCTAAAATGTGTGAAGCAGACCCCCTGCAGATGAAAACTTCTGACCACAAGAACAGAGACTCTAGACTACTTGAAATTTCACCTTGACGCCAACAATCTGGGAATTTTGCAAGAGCAGATCAGGTACTCTACAGCTTCCTGCCTCACACTGCCTTTAAAACGCCCTCCTGGAAAGCCTTCAGGGAGTTCCAATCTTTTGAGCATCCTCCTTGCTTGGTGCCCTGCAATAAATGATGGACTCTCTTCCTCCACAACCCAGTGTCAATAGATTGGCTTGACTGTATGTGGTCAAGCAGACCGGAGTTTGGTTCACTAACCCCAATGGCAAGCTCAGAAGACAGCTCACACCAGAAACCCAACTGGACAGCACCTTGATCCTGGATGCCAGCCTCTGTAACTGAGAAATAAATGTATATTCTTTAAGCCACTCAGTCTGTGGGTTTTGTTAAGACAGCTCAATATACTGACTAATACACTAATCAAGGAGAATGTCCCCAGGTGAGAAATCACTCTCCCCAAAAATGAATCATGAAAAAGAACTTGATCACATGACACGTTCTACTTGGTCTGACTTGAGGTGGCCAGTAGTGACATTTACACAGTGTTTTTAAAAGATATCTTGAGATGCAAAAGCTAAACCTCTGTTTCTTATTTTAATTTCACACCTTCCAGAGCCAGAACTATGAACTTACCCACTGCCCCTCCTGTTGGGGGTGAGGAAGAACCTCTCTCACTGGCTACATTGTTCAGGTAACTGCAGAAGAAAATCCAAAGGGAAGAAAATAAATGTTCCCTGCCCAGAGCGATAACTTGTATGACAGGAATCATAGATTCCACTGAAGCTATTTCAGAAAAGACGAGGAAATAGTGGGATAATTCCACAGTTTTTGTTTAGCAACATTTATCTGCCTTTCCAGACTCCAGAGAAGATAAGAAATTCGTCTTAACAAAGTTTAAAGTTTAAACACACTCTCTGGGTAAGAAAGGCATATTTGATCTTATTTTAGAACTAACTCTAGTTCTGATTCCCAATTTTTTACTTCCTTTCTCCATGGGTTTCATCACAAGACGTGTGGAAAAGTCAGTGACAAAAATTTTGTGCTGGAAAGTATCTAAGATACATCAGTTTCTCTGTACCCAATCGATAGTCTACACACACACACACACACACACACACACACACACACAACTGATCTTCAGCACTCTGAAGCTCAGTCTTTCAAACAAAGAAGGGCTTGACTTGCTCAATGAAATTGCATTTTCTAATCATTCAGCCACAGTTAAACGTAGTCATTTCTGAAGAGCATTTCGAAGTCTATTGATGGACAAATTGTACTATTGATTGGACCAACTGTAAACTCGAAGTTTCTCATCCAAATCCTTTTAATTGGCCTTGAGTGACACTCTTTTAAATGACTTTGGGAAGAGAAGAGAAAAAACGTGCCAAGGATAACTCACACAAAGAAAATTTACATGCTGTCTTTGTTTCCCTTTCTTTGGTGTAGATACTACCAATTTATTATTTTTTTCCTTGAGGAAAGGAGTGAGAGTGTGAATGGCAGTCTGGATTTTTCTTGTTCTGTTACCATAATTAGAAAAGTCAGATAAAATTATGCAGGAGCAGATTGAGAGAAAAATATAGCTTGGCTTTCATATGAAATAGCTACCTCTTATAAATTCAAAGGTTTTTATCTCCCTGCAAATATCTTTCACCTCTGAGTAGTGTACCTCTTTTAAGTCTGTTTTCATGTTGAAAGACAAGCACACTCTTTGAAAACGTTCAAGCATTAATGGGATGCCTGTTCACCACCACTGCCACCATTGTTAGGAAAGGTACCTGATGGACTGGCGTCTTCCCAGTGGAGAAAGGCTAAAGATCATCACCCTGTAATTACAGAGTACTGACAAAATCAGGTCAGGATTGAAAACACCAGACAAATCATTTTCACAAAAATTGAAAATGCATTAATTTCCTTCTCCTACCACTGCCCCCAGTCTTTAGTCTATTGCTGAGCATGTATTCAGGTCCTGGACAACGGCTGGAAAATTTTAGATAAATTCACAAAGCTCTAGAACAAAGAAGGATGGTATTTTATATGTGGGACACTAAGATGGGTCTACTTTGGATTTAAATGGCTGAATGTGAGAGACCAGACCACAAACCATTTTGGTTCTCGGCCCTCATTCTGCACCTATGACATCTCTTCTTCCTCCCAAAGCCTCCTTCAAGTAGATCACACTCAATTCCTATTATTTCCTGTATATTTCTACCAACAAGCATGGCCTTTTGTCACGTAGTCCCATCTCATCCACCCAAACCCTTATCTCACTCAGTTTCGCTGGCTCACAGCAACCCCACCCCTCTCCCCGTTTCTTTGGGAACAGCTTTTCCATTTCACTTCCCATCCCACAAAGCCAAAACAACACCCATCTATTTCATAGAATCCCTGACAGCTCCTCTACAAAGCGACCTCTTCCTTCTTTGCATTGACAAGTACGAATAGCTAAATTATACATATAGCATTTAGATTCTGCTTTGCATTTGGCCTTTAACCATTTACATTTTATGTCAGTTTCTCAACCCAGATTGTAAAATTACAGAAGGTAGGGACCTTCTAACTTTTCTTGGATAGTACTCTGCAGTGTTTAAACAATTGCTGGGACCCCATATATGTTTCTTTAGTAATATAGTCCTAGATATCTACTTACTAAAATGAGTAAGAGAGTTTCATTGTGCTTTCTGTTAAAATTAATTTGATATGTGACAAGTGCAATAAACCATTTTCTCAGTGGAAGTAAAAGAAGAGAGGGGAGCAATCTGAGGAAGAGATGAAATTTGGGTATAATTCTTGGGATATAAAATTAAAAGGCCATCTGCCTTTGAGATGGAACAGATGTGTAATTGATATTCAATGCTCATTTGCCACTTGAATTTTGCAGACATTTAATGCAGTAATTGTTTGTACAGTAAGATTCCAAATACCCTTTGGAGAAGAGCTCACTTTTTCTATAGTCTCCATATTCAGTACCAGCAGTACCAGCAGATAGGAATGGGCTCTAATATACCTAGAGCTTTGAAAGTATAATTTTAAAAGACAACTTTTTGCATGGTGCCTTTTTGAAGAGAATAATATGACAATATCTATTAAAAATGTTTAATGATATACCTTGATTCAGCATTCTCCATCTAGGAATTTGACCTACAGTAAAGAACCTCTTAATGAAGGTGAAAGGAGAGAGTAAAAAAGCTGACTTAAAACTCAACATTCAAAAAAATAAGATCATGGCATCCAGTCCCATCACTTCATGGCTAATAGATGGGGGAAAAATGGAAACAGTGACAGACTATATTTTCCTGGGCTCCAAAATTACTGTAGATGGTGACTGCAGCCATGAAATTAAAAGACACTTGCTCCCTGGAAGAAAAGCTATGACAAACCTAGACAGCATATTAAAAAGCAGGGACATCACTTAGCCAACAACGGTTCATCTAGTCAAAGCTATGGTTTTTCCAGTAGTTGTGTATGGATGTGAGAGTTAGACCATAAAGAAAGCTGAGTGCCAAAGGATTGATGTTTTCGAACATCAATGTGGTGCTAGAGAAGACTCTTGAGAGTCCCTTGGATAGCAAAGAGATCAAAGCAGTCAATACTAAAGAAAATCAACCCTGAACATTCATCTGAAAGACTGATGCTGACACTGAAGCTCCAAGAGTTGGGCCACCTGATGCAAAAAGCCAACTCATTGGAAAAGACCCTGATGCTGAGAAAGACTAAGGGAAGGAGAAAGAGGCAACAGAGGATGAGATGGTTGGATGGCATCATCGACTCAATGGACATAAGTCTGAGCAAACTCTGGGAGATAGTGAAGGACAGGGAAGCCTGGTGTGCTGCAGTCCATGGGGTTGCAAACAGTCAGACATGACTGAGTGACTGAACAAAAATAATATTCAAGCCATCTGCACAAAGATGGATGCACATGAACCTTCATTGCAGGACAGTTTGTAATTATAGAATATTGAAAATAGCCTAAGAAGGGATTGATTAAATAAACTATAATTCATACAATACTGTATATTCTTTTAAAAGAATGAAGTAATGCTATAGGGATTGACAAGTAAAGATTTGCCTCTCTATGGACAATTTCTGGAAGGATACACGATAATCCAAAGGATTAAGGAACTAGAGTGGAAGGTTATATATTTTTTCCCAGAGAGTGAAAAATATATACATATGAGTTACATATATCATGTAAAGTTATTTGTATTTTTAAAAACTAGCCAAATAACCTTAATTTGCAAAAAAATGTTATTAATAGTCAAAAGAATTTGGATCCAAGATTCGAATGGCTAAGTATCTACCGAGATTTTCAAAAACCATATTGCCTGTGTGTCTGTGTACTTAGTCACTCAGTTGTGGCCAACTCTGCGACCCCATGGACTGTAGCCCACCAGGCTCCTCTGTTCATGGGGAGTCTCCAGGCAAGAATATCGGAGTGGGTTGCCATGCCCACCTTGCCTGTGTGTCTACATAATCATAATTAAGATTATAATATTTATTAAAAAAGACAATCCTGCTTCCTTCCTACCTTCCCTTCTCTGAATTCTATTTTCGAACTGTCATCCCTCAAATCTAGATGGTGACCTAACTGGTGTTTCAGAGGCTATTATCAGCAGACAACAGAAATGAAATAGGTTTAGCTTTTGTACTATTGGCTATTTCACATAAAGCACTGTCATAAAGTGATGGTTATACTTTAAGTATTTTGATGGTCCCCAAAAACCTCTTGTACCAAATAAAACACTTAACCAGTCTGTTCTATTTAAAACCTATTTAGGTTCGCATTTATCTTTGGCAAATCCTTTTGGTTCCCTACACAGCAGCCATTATCCTGAACCTTCAGCTCTCCAAGAAGAACCTAAAAAAGCCAGGGATTCTCTTTTCCGGTCCCTCTTACAGCTGGAGCAGGTCTTGTGTGTTCTCCCAGGTTCTTTGTTGCAAACAACAAAATCCACTCTAATTAGTTTAAGCAGGAAGGACATTATTACAGAGTATTAGGGCATTTAGATCCCCTGGAGTAGGAAATGGCAACCCACTCCAGTATTCTTGCCTGGAAAATTCCATGGACAAAGAAGCCTGGCAGGCTACAGTTCATGCAGTCGCAAATAGTCAGACATGACTGAGAACAGGCGTGCATGCCCGCATGCACAGACACACATGCAAACACACACACACACACACACACACACACACACACACACACACACACACACGGTAGTTTAAGAACATATGGGAAAACCAGTTGACCAAAGTCATTCACCACAGAGCCAAACATAATGGCAAAGCATACCTCCAGACCCCAGACCGTCACTCAACCACCACCTCTGACACCAGAGACTAGACACCGGCACCTTCATGACAGTTGGTCCCAAAGAACCAAACCCTCTGCCATCTTGCTTGCAAGAAAATTTACAACAGTCACTTCAACTCATTGACTTCACTTCTCCAAGTCTGGTGCCAGAGAGCTTGCTTCATGGAAGCCAGACCACATGCAGAACCTCATCTACAAGGGAGGTTGGGAAATGCATGTTTTAGATTCCCCGTCAATAGTTTAGGAGGGTATTTAGGAGGGGTTGTGGGAGGGAGAGAGATTTTCCTCCTTGATAGAAATTAAGAGACACAAAGAGTGCTCTCTTGACTGTTTCTCCTCTTTCTGCTTTTGGACACAGAAGTGAGGGATGTGATGGTTGGAGCTGCAGCAGCCATTTTGGAACTGTGAGATCACGTCATTGCCAACATCCTCTCCCCAATCCCTTGCACTTTTAATGTTGCAGTCTCTTTGAACCTCTCTCCTTGAGTCCATAGCAATGCTTATGATTTTCCCATCTCTGAAATGCCTCCCTTGTTTCCTCCCACTGCTCAGGTTACCATCTCTTCTCCCCTTCTCCTATATCATTTCTGTGTATATTTACTTACTTTCTATTCCCTCATCATTCACTTGCAACCTAGCTTCTGATTTTATCACATCTAAGAAGTATCACACCATAAGGTCACCACTGCCATCCTGATTGGCAGATAAAATAAACACGTTTCAGTTTTTTTTTTTTTTTTTTTTCCCTTTATCTCTCTGCTTCAATTGATGGCCTCAATAATCAATCCTCGGTCTTTCTTCAAACTCCATTCACTTGTCATCCAAGACAGCATATGCTCCTGGACCTCCTTCCACCTTCTTGACTTTCTTTGTCTCTTTCTTTGGGCTTTCTTCCCACTCCCTACCCTTTCAGTGCCTCACCCATGGCTCACGACTCCACCTAGTCTACACTCCCCAGGTGGTTTCATTCTCTTGCGTTGTTCAAACTGGCACCTGAATATTGGCAAATCTGAATATGCATGTCCTAACCAGAACTCTTCCCCAGCTTCACACGCAAACACCTGACTACAGCTAGACACCTCCCCTATAATGTTTCACTGGCTCCCATGAACCCAGCCAAAACAAAGTATCATTAATCCTTTAAAATCTATTCTTCCTTGTGACCTCCCCCTGCCTCCTCACCCAACATAATGACCTAAGGTCATCCTTGACTCCTACAGTTCAGTTCAGTTCAGTCACTCAGTTGTGTCCGATTCTTTGCGACCCCTTGAATAGCAACACACCAGGTCTCCCTGTCCATCACCAACTCCCAGAGTTTACTTAAACTCATGCCCATCAAGTCGGTGATGCCATCCAGCCATCTCATCCTCTGTCGTCCCCTTCTCCTCCTGCCCCCAATCCCTCCCAGCATCAGGGTCTTTTCCAATGAATCAACTCTTCACATGAGGTGGCCAAAGTATAGGAGCTTCAGCTTCAGCATCAGTCCTTGCAATGAACACCCAGGACTGATCTCCTTTAGGATGGACTAGTTGGATCTCCTTGCAGTCCAAGGGACTCTCAAGAGTCTTCTCCAACACCACAGTTCAAAAGCATCAGTTTTTCAGTGCTCAGCTTTCTTCACAGTCCAACTCCTCCTACACATCCCATCAAAAACTAATCAACTGCTGATTTCACTTTATCATGTTCTACACATCTTTGCAGAATGATCTAGACAAATGCTCATGGGATTACTTCATTCTCTTGTCTAAAATTTTTCAGGTGTCTTCCATTCTCTGTAAGAGATGACCCAAGCTCCTCAGCAGAATATGGTCATTCCTTAACTCTCTAACATCATCCTCAGCCTCTCCCTGCCTTGGGCTTTTGTGCCTGTGATTCTAAATTTCTTAAATTCACTGAAATGTATGATGCAATTGTATGATTCTTCACTGTTGCAAATTCTTTTAACTCTGCTTGAAATTCTTCCTCTACTTCATCTCATGATCTGTACCTTCAAGCTCAGGTACTGTTGCTTTCTAGATGAGTTTACTTAGTCAACAAATGTTTACTGAGCACTTACTATGTGCCAGGCACTGAGATAAGAGCTAAATAAACAATGGTGAATGAGACATATGTCCTTCTTTCAAAAAACTTACAATCCACACACTGACCTCTCTCTTTCTCCAGTTCTCCCAAGGAAGGGTGGGAGGGCTGAGTGCCCTTTTCTGTGCTCTAGTCATAGATACTGTTGTCTCTGCAGCAACCACACCCACCTTCTTCTCTTCCTCTTATGTGAAGTTGACCCCATTCCCAGACACAGCACAAATACTGATGTATCCAAGCCAAGCAGGCTCACTCTATGCCTCTTGGCTAGTGATCAGTTCATAATCCCAGGCTTAAGCCAGCTGGTGCTTGACTTTCCCCTGGGGAGGGCAGATGACCTAAGTGGGCGCTCTCAAAATGAAAGGAAGAATTTATTGCTCCTATTTTGAGGAAAAACATTTCCTCTCTCCACCTAGGCTTGAACAGGTGTTGCTGGCAGCCACCTTGTGACCATGTGAGGGAAGTCAGACTGCAGACAGAGCAGAGAGAGCAGGGAGATGAAAGTAGGGGTGGGAACAGAGTCTGGTAATGACTTTAACTTTGGACTTGCTATCTGAACTAAAGGATTTCCTACTGTAAACCAGCTGAGGCAGGTATTTATTTTATTAATGGGAGTCATGATGAAGCACCCATCTCTGCCTTGCACTTCAGTGGCCCATGAGTCTATCCCTTCCCTCCATCCCCACTGGCCCGGCATTCATCCAACTGGACTGTCAACAGGATGAATTCCATATCCTCTTACCCAGGTTCCCTCCCCTCAAGTAACTTCTTCTTTCTATCCATTCTTTGTACTACTTTTTAAGTGATATTCCTGCATCCCAACTCTGAGCACATCACCCCATGTTTAAAAGCATTAGTGACCCTTAGTAAGTTTCAAGTTCAAACTCCTTACCATTTGCTCAGAAAGCAGCCTGTGTCCATGCCTAGCTAGGATCTTGATCTCATCTTTGCCATCCCCTCTTACTATTCCCATACCCAAATGCCACATAGTTGCTGAAACATACAGCTCTCTCATTTGCATCTGCGTACACTGTTCCCTATATCTGGAGCTCCCAACACCACCATCCACCTCCCATCTCTAATCCTTCAAAACTCACCTGAAACATCAGTACCGTTTAAAGGTTCCTACTTTGTGCTCCTGTGTTCTACAATACATTGACGATTTCTCTGTCATAACATTAACTTGCTGTGTTGAAATTATTTGTGTATTGACATTTCCAGCAAAACTCTAAACTTCTTGAGAGCAGGGACAAGGTGGTATTTACAAATCTATTCCTATATCCTAGTGCTTTATCTAAGTGCTACTTTCCATAAACATTTTTAAAAGAGAGGGGAAGGGAAGAAGCGGGGAGGGAAAGGGAGGAGGGAGAAGGGATGAGGGGGGAAGGGAAGCTTCAGATTTTCCTGCCCTTGGTGCTTTGTGGTTTTGGAGTGTGTATTACTGCCTGGGTCAGTAATCATGGGGAATGGGGAGGTAGCAAATAGTTGTTGACACAGGTAATATTCACGTTCCCGATCGTAGCAGCATATGGCAGTGATTGTAATGGCCTAACATAAAGCACTCCTGGACAATATTAATGACCAACTAGGTTAATGACCGAAGACTAAGCCTCAGGCCATGAACACATTCTCCCTGTCATTAATCCCTGGGAAATGACCTCAGCCGTGTTCATTACGGCTCAATTATGCTCACATTCTTCAAGAGGGGAAAAATAAAAGGCATTTCAATCCTAACACCAAGCTACATCCCTTCTTTTACTCTGACACATGGCAGTAAAGACACAAAACATATTAGGAGTCCAAATACCAAGCATGTAAAGGAAGCAACATTATTGCATTATTAGCTCCCAGTCATCAGTGGGAACTAAAACCTGGGGTAGAGGTCATGGATCCTGACATTCTTCACGACTCATACATTCTCTGGACAGTCTTTGAAGTACAACATAGAAGCATGAAACACTTGTGACTCTTCAGATATTTAGAGTTTGGATAAAAACCTAAAAAGTCAAAAGCAACTCTTTGCTAATAGGCAATAAATAAATAAATAATTGGCATGTTCAGATATCAATCTAGCATTCCATCAATAAATATTTATGGAGCAAAATTCCATAGACAAGTTGTGCTTAATACAACAAGTAAAAGACCCTCAAGGAACATGTAATTAGGTTACAAAGAAGGAACACACACTGTGATGACTTTTAAACACATCCTAAAATATGCTGACATGTTTGCATCAAAAGGTGGGGGCTCATCCTCTCCATTTAGGGTTAGACTCTCCAAGTCTAGCCTTAGTGACTTCTGGCAACCAAGGAAATCCAGCAGAAGTTGGTCTGTGTGCCCGCTGAGGCTAGGTCCCCAAAGGTCACACAGCTCTGCCTTGTTAGCTCAGACACTTGGTTCTGGGTCCTGAGCCATCATGTAAGCAGTGCAACTATTTGGAAGTAGCCATGTTGTGAGGAAGCCCAAGCCATAGGTAGAGGCCCTGGACAATCACTGTGGTCAACACAACCAGCTGTGGTCCAGCTGACAGCAACATCACCACCACCATATATAAGTGGAGACACCTCCAGGAGATGCCAGATTCCACCTGTCCAGTGACCCCAGACTTTGACTCTTCCCAGCCAGGGCTCCAGACACTAGAGCAGAGACAAGCCATTCCCATCATCAACTGTTGGAACTTGTGACCCATAGAATTGGTGAGCACAGTAAACTGATTGCGTTAAGTCACACAGTGTGAGATAGTTGTATGCAGCAGCATAATTGGAATACATGTGCACACATACACACGACAGACACATCAGCTGCTTTGTGAAGTTTAGTAATAGTTTGCTTACGTCCATTCCCAGCTCAGTCATGCACTACAGAAATCTGACGAAATACAGTATCTAATGGAACTGCATTTAACCAGCGTCTTGCAAAAAAGTTTCTTGGCTGCTCCAATGAGGCCATGTGGTATATTTAACACAAGAAAAATTAATTCCACAGCCAAGGTAACATTGATATGGCCCAAAGGTGGCCTCATATACCAAGGTAATATGAACTCTTTCTAACCACATCTGCTGGAATTCCCCTTTCACAGGTTTGATCTACTGTTTTTTCCTCCCTACAATCTTTCTTCAGGATTCCTGAGTTTCTGGTCTCACTTCCAGTTCTGCCCCTTTACATCTAATCCCAGACCCAAAGGGACCAGCATCTCCAACTACCCATCACATATCTGCTGGGAAATCTTGTTATTACCTCAGCACCTTCCACTCAGACTGCTAAGTTAATTGCAGCCTGTTCTTCATATTGAATTTCCCACCCTGAAGTTGTTCCTATCTGTCCCCACTCCCTGCAGCGTCAACAGCCAATACTCTGCCAACTTGGCTACTTCTCCCTGTGTGTGGTCCCCTACTGTCAATCCATCGTAAAGTCCTAGAGAAGCTGCCTTCAGAACACTTCTTGAATTTGTCCACTTTGCTCTTTTCTCATGCTGCCTCTTCATCCCCCACCAGAACTGATGAAAATGACTCTAACCTGAATTCTCCCTTCCATCTCCCCAGTGCACCCTGCACGCTACCTCCAGATTAAACTTCTCCACCCCCACAATCATTAAGTCAGTCCCCACCCAAGGCAGGCTCTTAAGTGCCCCTGATTCCACCCCAGGTGCTCATTGAAGCATTTGTAGCATCTTCCTTCACCTGGTCCCAACTCGATTCACTGGCTTTCTTCCTCCTCATTTAAACCATTGGCTCCTGACCAACCCCTCCCTCACATCCCACCTCTGCCATCATCCCCTTTCCATGCTTGGCCATTTATAATCATTTCTTCCTGAATTTCCCTCATTTTGTTGAAGGGAAGATACCTTCTCTTTTCCCTCTTCCATCAAAAATAAATACACCCCAATTCCACTCCTGGGTATTTATCCAAAGGAAATGAAACAAAGATCTCAGAGAGACATCTGTGAGAACACCCATGTTTACAGAAGCACTACATACATTAGTCAAGACAGGGAAACAGTGTAAGCACCCATCAATAGATGACTGGATAAAAAAGATATGGAATATGTATGCAATGGAATATTGTTCAGTCATATAAAGAAGGAAATCCTGCCTTTGCAGCAACATGGATGGACCTTGAAGGTATTTTGCTAAGTGAGACAAGCCAGAAAGAGCAAGACATTACTGTGTTATCTCACTAATACATGGAATCTAAAAAAGCTGAACTCACAGAAACGGAGAGTAGAATGGAGTTACCAGGAGCTGTGATGAGGCAAAAGGTGAGATGTTGATCAAAGGGTACAAATTTCCAGTTAGGAGGTGAATAAATTCTGGAGATCTAGTGTACAGCTTGGTAACTATAGTTAGTGAGGTATTACATACTTGAAAGTTGCTAAGAGGGTAGATTGTAGATGTTCTTATCACAAAAATGAACTGGTAATTATATGGCAAGAAGGAAGTGTTAGCTAATGAATTTGTCCATTTGGTGGACAAATTGTTTATGGTAGTAATCACTCTCCAATATATAACTGTATCAAATCTACATATCGTACACTTTAAACTTAATACAATGTTGTATGTCAATTATACTGCAATAAAACTGGATGGAAATGCACCCTTTGATATGACTTGATGTCCTTTTCTTCCACAGATTCTGTCTTAGCTAGATCTCTAAGCTTCACTCTCCTGTCCCCTGACCACAGCCACATGCCTCTGAACGCCTTCCAACATGTTGTTGGTACCACATCCATTAATTTGGGGCCATTTCCTTTCATGCAGTGGTACCTTGATGTTTTCTGTAATTCTGCTTCTCTAATGAGATTTAGGCCCTGGATAAGGACTATGCGCTCTACTTACCTTAGATTCCTCCCAGATCCTGGCCCAGTGCTAATGCTTGGAAGTGTTCAATCCTAACATCAATCTACTCAATTCACTGAGTTCAGTGCCAGGCATTGGGGCTTGCTAAACTCCTTCTGGTCTTATAGCCTTTTCTTTGGATGAAAAGTTTAGCCCATAACCCATTGTTTCCTTGTTACCAGTTGCTCTTTAGCTTAAAAGTCACCTACTCTGAGGAGGTTTCCTCGATCATCTACTCTAAAGCTAGAGTAGTGTCTCCCCATGATTGTTTTACATTCCCAGTAGGGCTCTTAAACATTTATATTTCTGTTTATTTGCAATATATTTATTTTTTAATCTCCCCCCAGAGAATGGGATCTCAAGGACAGCAGAAGCCTCATTCAGCTTGTTCTCTGCTGCATCCTTTACATTAAAACAGTGTCTAGAGACTAGTAGGTATTCAGTAAATATTTGTTGACTGAATAGATGACAAGCATTCTCTATTTTTGATGGGCTCACACTCCATTAAGGAAAATAGATACAGAAGTCAAATACCATATAGCAATAATACCAATACCAATAAATGAGATGATAGAAAAAAATTGGTGTGTGTGTGAATGAAATAAAGGGGAAACTAAAAGAATGAGAATCCAGAGAGTGGAAAGAACATATCATACAACTGCTAACATAGGAATTTTGAAGGTTGGTGGAGGGAACAGTGGGACATAAGGCCATGCAGGTGAGCAGAGACCAGAGTCTGAAGTGACCAACATGGTATACTGAAAAGCTTGAGCCTGATTCTGTGTGTAATTGGGTACAATCAGAGGATATTATGTCTAGAAAGTATACCTTTCTTTGGTAAATATCACTCTGGAACACGTGCAGAGGGATGAAAAGGCATCATGAGAAAAGAGCAAAGTGGACAAATTCAAGGAGTGTTCTGTGTCTGACAGAAGCAGGAAGACCAGGTAGGTGGCTCTGCAGGTAGCCCAGGTACATGAGATTATAGACTTATTAAACAGTGGCGGGAGTCGGGGAGGAGGGGAAGGAGGAGCCGGATAGGGGAAAAGAGAAGGAAGCAGAAGTACTAGGAACTGGAGATAACTGGGTTAAGATGGATGTTGGAGAAGAACGAGTAGCAGGTGAATTCTGAGATGACAGAGTAAATGATGCTATCACCAAGACGTGCAGACTATGAGTAGAGCGTAAGTCCTCTTTGGGGTGATCTGAGTCTGAGGTACCTGCAGGATATGCAGGAGGATAAATCAATAAGCATTTGGTTTGGTAATCACCAGGAGCTTGGGGGCAAGCCTGAGCCACA
The DNA here is from genome assembly GCF_963930625.1 of Muntiacus reevesi. Taxonomy (NCBI): domain Eukaryota; kingdom Metazoa; phylum Chordata; class Mammalia; order Artiodactyla; family Cervidae; genus Muntiacus; species Muntiacus reevesi. Next base: position 28,432,696 of record NC_089250.1, read on the forward strand.
GACACTACCAGACAGTCAAGAATGAAAAACGAAAATTAAAATCATGGTTGTGCTTAATGTTTCTTGGGAAAAGGAAGTGCCTCTACCCCTCAGGGAAATTGCTCCTCCAGGTCTAAACAGCAAGACCAAAATGTCAACATCCAGGGTTATAGAAAGCACTCATCACTATGTAACATGAGATGCACTGTTACCCCGACACTGGAATTGTGTCCTACTCGGTATGTACCACACAATCTTAGTCAAGCATCTTTCCAGGATCTTTGATTACAACCAGGCTACATACCATATGTTCCATTAGATTTCCTATTTTGGCAGAGAATTCAATGAGAAACTGCTACCTGCACCAGGACCATATGCTCTCCACACCGCCATTAAACTTTGCAAAGCAGCCACACAATTAATTTTTAGCAGAGACGCACTAATAGCTGCCCAGTCATGTGTACCAGGCCTGGATGGTGGGCATTTTGCATTTGCCAGAGAGAACATATTGCAGTCCATATTTTAATCATCTCCCCTCAGAGAGTAAGAAAAAATTGTTAATTATTCAAGACAGGAATGCAAATTTAAATTTGACTGGAATGGTTCACCTGACCCTCAGAGCACCAGTTTTTCTAAACCATTGCCTGATTGTCCAAAAGTGGTCACTGATTGTTCAGAGACTGGGTTTACAGAAAGAGAGAACTGGGTGACTTTTTCTTTTAGGTTGATTCTGTCTCCTGCAGGAATCCAATAAGATGAGTTTGGGTAGATGGTTGTTTCATATTATTTTAAGATAAAGCAAGCAGTTAATATAATTGGTCCTCTGTATCCACAGGTTATGCACCCCCCTACAATTCAACCAGAAATTGGTCATAAATATTGGGGAAGAAAATTCCGGAAAGTTTCTATAAGAAAAACTTAAATTAGCCATATTCTGAGCACCACAGTGAACACATTTGAATAAAGTGATGTGTAGGTAGGTATTCCCTGCTGGAGCATCTACCTTCTAAGGTCCTCAGTCTTTCCCCAGCACTCCTTGAATGAGCCTCGTTCAACCTCATGTCTTATTTATGCATTGCTATGTTTTGTGCACCCTTTCTTTCTGTGAAAAAAATGACTCCTACAAAGCAAGTAAGTGGTCAAAGTCACCCCTTGAAGTCTAAGAGAGCATAAAGGGCTATTTCTAGATGAGAAATTGAAAATCCTAGATCTTTTAGAAAGTGGATTGCCACTTGCCAAAGTGGGCCGTAGAGTCAGTAAGTATAAATCCAACATTTGAGCAGTAAACCAGAAAGCAGCTGAAATCCATGGCAGTGTTTGTGCTGCCCCTACAATGACAAACGAGATCTCTCTGGTTGGTGACAAAGTGCTTGCAAAGACTGAGAAACTATTAAGTGGGTGGCTTGAGGATGTGTCACAGAAATATGTCCCTGTTGATGGCAAAATGATGTGTGAGAAAGCACATAGTCTGTACGAGAACTACTCTGAGGAGGTTGAGAAGACGAAGGACTTTAAAGCTAGTGAGGGAAGGCTGACTAGCTATGCATATTGCTACAGCCTCTAGAACTTAAAGATCACGGGAGAACCCACATGGCCTGATGTCGAGGCAGCATCATGGTTCCCAGAAGAGCTCAGGAGACTCACAGAAGAGAAGAGAAAGGCTACCGTCCAGAGCAAGCCTTCAGTTGTGATGATCCAGGCTTGTTCTGGAGGACGATCCCTAATCACACCTATATCCATGAGTGCCAGTGCCAAAAGAGCCCCGGGGCTCAAAGTCTAAAAGATCACCTCACTCTGGTGCCACATGGCAACACAGCAGGTCACAAAAGCAAATGAGCAAACAATCCCCAGGCCCTTAAGAACCAAACCGAAAACTACCTGCACTTGTTCTGGCACCACAAGAGGGCTTGAGTAATGGTCATCTTGCTCTTGGAATGATTCCATCAATGCTTCATTCCTAAAAGGAAGAAGCACTTTGAAGAGAAGGCACTGCCATTCACAATCTTCCTTGCAACTGACATTACATTGGCTCCCAGCCACCCCAATCTCTGCTTCTCCTGCTGAGAATATGGAGCTGATGTTTCTGCCTCCTACACTGCATCGCTACTGCAGCCCCTTGATCAAGGTATCATCAACTGCACGAAGGTGACACGTACCTCCCTCACTTTCAGGAGGATCTGTTGTACCCTTGATGTCAACCAGACAGCAGCATCACTGATTTATGGAAGCGCTTCACAGTTACAGAGGTCTGTCAGTGCCCTAAAGCTGGAGCCAGTCAATGTGTGTTGGAAGCTATTATGGAGTGAGGCAGGCAGAGATTTCAGGAGCTCCCCTGCTCTTGATGCAAAAGTCAGGAACACCTTGAACATTGCAAGGGAAATTGGTGGGAAAGAATTCTCTGACATCATCATGGGTGATGTTGAGGAACATGTAGAAGAACATAGAGGAACTCTTACCAATAAGGAACTTGAAGACATGCTGAAATCCTCACAGGTGATGAAGATGGTGGCGGTGATGCAGAAAATTTAAAAGAGGCAGAGCCATCAATTTGGACACTTGAAAAATTTGAAGCAGACTTTCAACAGGCACAAATGTTTTTAAAGGACATGATTCTTGAGCACAGTCTTTAGATGTAACAAAGTTTCTGTGTCACCAGACGAATAACAACACTCTTACAACCACCACTAGATTTATTTGCTGATGCAAAGGAAATGAAAAAAAAAAAGAAAGAAACCCAGCTTCCAATAACAACACTGCTAACTAAAGCATCTGCAAATGTGAAACCTCAGCCTTTGATGCCTGAAGATCCTGAGCCCTCAAATTCCACAGATCCTGACGCCAATACCCCTGACCTCCTCCACAGCGTCAACATCTACCAGGAGAACCCAGTTCTTCCTGTGCAGATGATCCTTCTGACATTCTGTGAGAAGGTTCAAGTTAGCCTGATGTCTCACCACTCACCTACAGCCCACACCTTGTCATCTCACAGCATCCACATTGTAGGCAACATATAGCAAACATTACCATCACCATCATCATCACGAGGGTTAGCAACAGAAAAGGACCAGAGACTTCCCTCGTAGTCCAGTGGTTAAGAATCTGTAATTCCAATGCAGAGGACACAGATTTGCTTCCCAGTCAGGGAACTAAGATCCTACATGCTGCACTGTGCAGCCAAAAAGAGAGAGAAAGAGAGAAGAGCTAGGGTTTGGGTTCATGTGTGGGTATGAGAGAGAGAGAGAGAGAATACATTTATATTTTCTATATTTATAATTATATTTTCTATTTGTATTTTAAATATTCTGTTTTATCCTATGTATTTCTCTTTCAGATCATTGAGTGAAAGCAATCCCTAATAATATTACATTGTTGCTGACATGCTCTGTATAGTCAGACCCATGATGTTTATGTCTGTGCTGAACATGCACAGATTTCTTTTCTTGTCATTATTCCCTAAACAATACAGCATAACAACTGCTGACATAGCATTTACATTGTATGAGGTCTTATAAGCAATCTAGGGATGATTTAAAGTGCATGGGATAAAGTGGGTAGGTTATACTCAAATTCTACATCATTTTATACAGGGAACTTGAGGACCTTGCTTTCCACTGGGGTACTGAAACTAACCTCCCAGGGATACTTAGGGATAGCTGGACTTACTGTGCACTAACTTTGGTCCAGGAACAGTGCTAAGTACTCTGCATACACATCTCATTGAATTATTCTAAATCTTATGTATTAATAGTAGCTATCATTATCCCACTTTAGTGATGGTGAGACTTGTTCAACCCAGCATAAACTATTTAGACAATTGGGGTTTCCCATTTATCTTTTTGAGTGAAACTGAACCTATGATCTAGGGTTCACCAATGCTTTCCCTCCATGGCTAGTTCTGTAGGCTTCCCATAATGGTAAACTCATTGCAATGACCATTGTAATGGACTTCTATGGTTTTTGCTTTACTACATCCCTTCCCCTCTTACAGAGAGTTCTTTTCCTTTTGGAACTTGCCCTTCCCGTTTCATGTGATTCAGGTGGATTTTTCAGCCAGTTGACCCACCTCCTTCCTCACCTCAGGTCTAGAGACAGAAGCCAACCTGCTTGATCAAAGAACACATTCCTGGACTCTTCGTGATTGTTCTAGGAAAAACCTATTATCCAACAGGGCCAAACAGATGGTAACAGATGAACTTGTTAAAAAAAAAAAAAAAAAAGTCTTGTTCATTTAGCTTGGTTCACTAACTCCTAAGGACAAATAATCCCAGAGTTGCTGGAGGATGAATCTTCCAGAGCCTGAAGTCAATGAGAGCAAAGTAGAATTGAGACACAGGGAAAGGCAGAAAACAGTTCTGAGGCCATCACCCAAAGTCCTTGATCCAGCTTTTCCTGGAGCTGTGTCATTTATTGGTCTTCCCAATTATATTGGTCAATATCTTCCTCTCTTTGTGATGCTAATTTGAGTAGGTCTCTGTCACAACCAGAGAGACAGATTTGATATAAAATGAAAAAAATATATTCAAAAAGAATGATCTGAGAGAAGTGATTTGTCTGTCATTGATTTCAAATTTCATCTTCTGAGAACAGATAAATTTATATATTAAACACTAATGACAAAAATTATTGATATCAAGATTTCAGATTTACCCATTAGGAAATCACACCTTAGAAACTAGACAATTAAGTGTAAGAAGGATTTTAGTTACTGCCTTAGTTGTAACAATGACAAGACATTTCCCAGAGACTTTGCATAATTATTCTACTTTAAACCAGAAAGATAAATGAACCAGTCATACCTGTAGACTACAACATCCAGGGTCCCCATCCCAGGCCCCGTGCTTAGATGGCCCCATCTTTGTATTATTCTTTGAATTTCCACAAAGGTTGTCAATATCACATTTTCAAACTTCTGAGTTAGCCATCATGGAAACCTGGGTAATATTTCAATTTCATGTTGGGCAAGTCATTTAAACTTCTCTGAGTCTCAGCTTCATCATATAAAAGAACAATAGAGTGCTTGTCCCACGTGAATTGCAGAGAACATCTGATAAGACAACAAATGCAAAAGCACTTTGAAAAACATAAAGATTATTATTGTTAACTCAAGAGCAAGATTCCTCAAGGGAGAGTTCAATTTTAGTCTATGCCATTTACCAACTGGGGTCTGGTGAAAATCTGTGGTTTTAATAGGAAATTCTGAATAGACACCTGTCACTGGTCAAATTTAGGTGAAAATTAGGCCTATATAGTCAAAGCTATGGTTTTTCTAGTAGTCATGTACAGATGTGAGAGTTGGAGCATAAAGAAGGCTCAGCACCAAAGAACTGATGCTTTCGAATTGTGATGCTAGAGAAGACTCTTGAGAGTTCCTTGGACTGTAAGGAGATCAAACCAGTCAATCCAAAGGAAATCAACCCTGAATATTCATTGGAAGGACTGATGCTAAAGCTGAAGCTCCAATACTTTGGCCACCTGATGTGAAGAGCTGACTCATTGGAAAAGACCATGATGCTGGGAAAGACAGAAGGCAAAAGGAGAAGAGGGCAGCAGAGGATGAGATGGTTAGATAATATCACCAACTCACTGAACATGGATCTGAGCAAACTTCAGGAGATAGTGAAGGACAAGGAAGTCTGGCATGCTGCAGCCCATGGGGTCACAAAGAATCAGACACAACTTAGTGACTAAACAACAACAAACAGAACTAGACCTTAATCACACCCCAATCTATTCTCCTGATCATGTAACCCTTTGTTACTTATAGCCACTCTATGCAAACCAGTTGATTTCCATTGCCCAAACACAATATAGATTTGAGTGTAATTCCATCACTCTCCTCACCTCAAATCTCCTCTCTTGACACATCCATTCCTCAACACTATACCTAACTTAATCAGTTCCTCCATTCTGACAATCAGGGCACCCCAGGGCTTTTGAACTCAGCATACCCCAGAGCTCACTTTGTAATGGTTATGCACTGTATTATTACAGTTTTTATGTCATTCTCTGAAGTCATCCTGTGAATGCGTAATAGAGTCTCCACATATCTCTATCTTGTCTCTCCAATTAGATTATAAGTCCACTAAAGCCAGTGACCAGTTTTTATTCTTTTTGGACAGAGCATATACTCAGCAAATAATTTTTGGTTAATTAAAAAGAAAATATCCAAATGAAGAAAGTGGTTGAAGATAGAAGAGTCTATAATGAAATGAAATGAGAAAAATAAAGCTACAAGACAGTAGATTATCAACTGGAATCTATTTAAAACAAACCAAGGAGTGACTCTATTAGATAGAATTTCAGAAATATAAAATCACATTTTTATAAAGGAAAGAACCTGCTGGATAATCAAATTCACACTCTTCATTCATTGAGAATAACCACCTGCTAATTCATCTGACTTATGAATTAGAGTTTTTACATATTTAATTTTCCTATTGTAAAATGTGGCTCTTAGAACAGAAATTTCTTAGAAACAGAGTCTGAGAGAATGGGACCTTGAAAACACAGCAAGTCTTTGACAGATATAAAAATACTTCATTTGGCTAGTGTCAAACCAGATGTCTTGAGTCATACTTGTGGTATGCCACTTTTTGATTTTACATGTCTACATGGAAAAGAATAATGATGACCAGGAAGCCAGGATTACCCACCTAGAAACATGGAAAATACAAAAGGGCTCCAAGGTGAGGCCCCCCTGAGGGCCTGATCCAAAGTGTCAGAAGATCCTGGTGGCCAGTTTCTCAAGCTTTAAAATGGTATCAGAGCACTGGCTTAAGAGTCAGAGGACCTCAATTTTGAGACTTTGCACCATCAATTTTTGCTGTGTGACCACTGACAGGTTCCCAAATTCTGATTAACAATTTTGTCTTAAAAATAAAATTATTGAAGGGATTATATGAGATAATATATATAAAGACACTTTGCTTGCAGAAAAACATGATGTGCATTATTGACAAGCTGGCTAATTTACATTAAAAATAATTTTAATCAGTGTCTGAACTTTCAGAATCTCAAAGCTAAAATGTCATAATGTCATCTTGGTAGCCCCTTGGTTGTGTATCTCTATCCTGTCACTACAAAATAATCAATGAATCTCCGGCTTTAGTGTGTTCCAAACTCACATGACTTCAGCAAATGAGCTTCCTGCTCTACCATTACTCACATCAGGCTGAAAGCTCCTAACAGTGTGACAAACACATATCTTTTCTTGCTTCCCAAGTTTTCTGGAAAGATGGGCTTTTCCACAGCATGGGAGACTGTCCCCACCACTAGCACCCATCCTCTCCAAGATCACCCTTCATTGGTTGTTGAGGGCCTTCATCTTGTGTGGAATCTCATCACCCACACAGTACAACCCAGAACCCCACCCAGATGCCCAAACCCAGCCCCACATTACAAAGGCAACTAGGCACTTCTCAAAAGTCATCTGCTCTTGTCCAACAATATAAATCAGACTTCCATGGGGTAGGACTCCTGACAGCAGAATGTGAATGAATCCTAATGCCCACCCATTCCAGCAAATAGTATGAAACATACTTGCCCTGGCGTAAAAGCCACATGGATGGGAACACATTTCCAAAAGCACTATTGTTCACATGCTAAAGCTGCAAATAAGACACGATGCTGAATAAAGCATTAGGAGCCCTCTTCTAAATATTTAATACTATTCCAAGGGGTCTGAAATCATGTCTAACAGAGCTGTAAAGAATCCTTGTGATGAACATGACCCCTTCAGATTAAGGCACAGAGAGGGGAAGCGACATACCCAGGATCACCCAGTGAATGGTAGAGCCGGGAACAGAACACAGGGTTTTCCACCTCTAGACTCTGCTGCCATTTACACTGCCAAATAAACATCTGCCCTGAACCATTTAGAGGCTACACTGAATATAACCTCTGGCCAACTCCTTATCCAAAAGCAATGGGCGTGGACCTATGCTCCCCCTTCCTCCCCTCACCCCTGGGATTCCCTGCAGCCCAGTGACTCCAAGGCACAGAACCAGAATTGCAATCAGGCATCCTGATATTGACCTTCCCCCAGACTGGGTGTTTGGGAGGGTGGGGGGGCTCTCACTCTCGATCTTACACTATGCTTCTTCCCTCAATCATTGAGCACTCCATAAATACTGGGAACTGATTGGCTGATTGATTAGCTAATAAATAATAATGTTTATAGCTTCCTTCCTCAACTCACAGCCAAAGCAACTCTGCTAAACGGCTTCTTTTCCTTCTTTTTTTCCTTCTGGACTTGCTGATAATTTTTGAGACTCATCATGTAGTTGGTCAGGGAAATAATTGCTTGAAGGCTTTACCCTTAAAGATGAAAAAAAGCAGTGAAGTCCGTAGGGGAAAATTCCCACGAACAACACATGAACCAGAAAACATGCATTGACTCCGATTACACACAATGCTCCAGGGTTTTCTAATCTAAAGGTCCATCACAGTGTCAAGAGCTATTTCCCCCTGCTTCCAAGTGAGAAGTGCACACAGTCCTTTAATCTGGGCAGGAGGTGAGTTCTGGGGAGAGATCTGAGGGCAGAGGCCGCTGACAAAGAAAGGATAAAGTTTGAGCTGCAGAGACTTCCGGGTTGGTGACCGTAACATCTGGGAGCCCCAGGAATATCTGGGAACAGGAGAACCTGTGTGTGTCTGTATCAGAAGCAGCTAGACCAGGATGTTGAGCTGTTTGGGTACCAAAGATGCAACCTTAGGGCTTTTAGGAAAACAGACACATATCCCAGTGCTCAGAAGCCCGAGAGAGATTTCAGAGCAGAAATCTGGAAGCAAGCAGGCCATTTCTCAAGAACAAGTTTCTGCTTTGCATTAGCACAATGCAGAATTTATTTCTGTCTGTATTACCTACATGTGAGCGTGCACACCTCTACTTTTCTGGCATATAACCCAGACTCTCAGTTTCCTGGGAGTCCCCTGCTCCTCACAATTACTGCCACTTCAGTGCCTGCCACGGTCACAAACATTCAAAATCCCCACCATCCACTTCTGTGGCCATGGGTAGATGATGGAGGTTAAAGCATCACCAAACAATAGAAGTTATGATGGAAGGAAAATGTACAAAGGGTAATTTCTCCAGAAAACAACTTTCATTCTTTCCCATCCTTCTGCCCCAGTGACATCAGAAGCCAGCAGAGGCTCATGAGATCTCAATTATTTCAAGTACCTCTGTGGCCTAAACCACATTTGGGATAAGGCAGAACCAAGGGATCTGTCTCCCAGCTTGACCTGGCTCACCACCAGGAGATAGGCTCCCAGCCTGTTCATCTTCCAAGCAACCTTAATAAACTCCCAAGGTCTCCAAAAAACAGCATCTCCCCTTCTCCATCGGAAAGGAGAGGCCAGTGCACACAGCCGAAGTACTTATGCTTTGTGCGTAAAATCTCCCGTGTCACTGTGACACCCATTCACATACCCAGCTTAATGCAGGCTGCTTCCGTCAGCATCCCCAGGGCACGTGGGCTACATGGTGAGGAGGAGGGCGGAGCCACAGGACAGTAGAAGCAAACCCTGAACCCAGAGACCAGCAAAAGGTCAATTGAGTAAAAACAAGGCAATGCCACTGACCTTGTTTGTTTAAATATGCTAAGAGCAGAGGCCTTTTTAACATAACAGAAATCACAGAGCAACTGAAAGTAGGTCAGTGATCCATACAGAGCTTGCCACCGTCTCCTCAATTGTGGTTGGGAGATAAGCTTTCTCCAGCTCTGCAGCCCAACTGCCACAAAAGGCCACAAGCCAACCCCATGGGCTGATTTTATGGGGAAATCTGAGTAGACACACGGGCACCTGGAATGAAAGGCCTGTTCCATCACGGCGTGGGCAAAAAATTGCACGGTTGCCATGAGAAGACGTAAATAAACAAACAAACAAACCTGATTACCTCGATTTAGATTGGGGAAAAAAAAGGCGCATTGGGGGGCAGGGAGAGGATGCTGAAATCCAGGGGGAGGCGTTGGTGGGAATCTATTTCCGGAGGCTCTCAGCACCTGTTTGCAAACTCATCTCTCAAAATAGCATTAAGCAACAAGTTTCTAAAATGGCACATCTAAGGCTTCTTTTCCCTGGAAGTGCTTTGTCATGGCTGAGACTCTTTACTTAAGAAATCATTTCAGAACAGCGTGTGGGATAAAGCAGAGATTTTGAACATGTCTGCAGCTACTGAAGCAGCAGGAGCAGCAGCCCATGGTGTGTGGTGTGTGATGCGGAGAGGCTGGAGCTGGGCGCTGCCCGGGCCCCACCTCCTCCCGAGCACTTACCATCAGCAGGCTGAGCGCGGAGTCTGGCACCAGCTGCACTGCCATGGTCTCCGATTCCCATACACGAACCTCCTGCACACTCAGTCCGTCTGGGCCCTGGGCAACTGCAGAGTATCCACAGAAACCTACAGCAAAACAGCAAAAAATCCAGACTCAGGTGCAAAAGGGCTCGAGACACTGAGTGGCCACATTTCACATGGGGTGGCAGGGGAGGTCAAGGAGATGTTGGCAAGAAGGGGTGGGAATTCTGCTTAGGGAGAGGGAGGAGAAAAAGAGGAAAATTAGGAAGCTGCAGGTTTTTTAAAGGTGAGCCCTGCCTAGCTTCCCTAAGCCGTGCAAGCACAGAAACCACATCAAACGCAATTATAAAAGCTGAGATGCTTCACTGGCACCTGAGCCTAGGCAGCAACTCTTCTTTTAACTGACAATTAAAATAAAACATTTCCTATTGCAGATAAATCAGGCAGCCTGAAAAACCTCCCCTCCCCGCCTTCTCTGCATCTCTCAGCAATTCTGCTGCATAAACAAGCTGGATGTCAACCTACCGCTCGCAGTCTGGTCAGAGTCTTCTTTCCTGCAGAAAGGTGTGTTCCCTTTTGCAAAATCAAGTCTCTGGGAGCGAGAGAGCAGAGCCTGACCACGAGCATCAGGCAGTCACTGGAGATGAGCAGATACTCTCACCAGAACCAAGCAGGAAGTCAGTTATGAACTGACCCCTTCCACCATCCCCAAATCTACTTTTCCTCCCCAAGTAGACAGGCAAGCCGAGTTCCCCGTGGGGCTAGCATACTTCCGAGGGCCATGTAATTACACTGCCTGTTCTGTGAGCGTTCTGATCTCCCTGCCTGCACCACATGTACACGGCAGACAGACACCCTCTACCTCTCTCTCCCTCCCTCCCTCCCTGCCTCCCTCCCTTCTTTCCCTCCCATCTCTCCACCAGGCTGCCTGTTAGGAATTTTGAAGGAGACTCTCTATAAGACGGAGGCTTGGAAGGATAATTTGTAGCCAGGGACAGTGCTTAAGACAAAATAAAGCAAATTAGCCTTGAAAATCATATCGTGCAGCATTTTCCTGGGAAGATGTCAATGGAAAAAAAGAAGAAGTCGGCCCAGACTTATTATACAAAGGCTTCCCAGAGTCAAAGATTTAAGAAAATTAAGTCATCTTTTTTTTCTTTTTTATGAGCACTGCCAAGCTTATATCTTCTTGTGGAGTCCACCTTTTCAACTAAAAATAGCAATTACTAATACTGGCAAGTTTCTCATGCCCTTTTCTGATTTCTCCCTTTATTCACCTGCTGTAATGACTACAAAAATTCTTTGGAATTAACTACACAGTATGAAGTATAGGAACATGGAAATCAATTTTCTAAATAAAAATTGGGGAAAAGAAATCAATAACATTTAAACGTTCCTATGGACATAAGAAACTTTTCATTCACTCCATTGATATTTCTGGAGTGAATGAAAAGTTTCTTATGGTGATCCAATGGGTCAAAACTCTCTTCCATATTGTTGGATTGGATTCTAATGTCCTTGACCTTGGGAACGTCTGAGAATCAATCCCCACTGTCAGGTGCTTGAAAATTCACAGTATGATCTGAGTGTGGCTTTGTACTGAGCTGCCGAACATTTTAGATTTGTTGGTGGGTTCCATAAAAGAATTTTAAATTCACCATAATAATAGTAATGACTTGAGGAACATATTTGCGGGTTCTCTTAACCTTGTGGACAGGTTGCTAAGTGTATTCAGCTCATCCATGTTGAGTACCTACTATATGCTGTATTCTGTGATAGGCTTTGCAGAAGGTACAAAACTCAATTATAATCTCTCCCCTCAAGTGGCTTTTCATCTGGTAGATGCAATGATACCCAAGAATCATTTATGAGACAAGACAGTCTGTGATAAATGCTATAAAGTGACCTAAAAACAGTTCAGGCATCACAGAGCAGAGAGAGGTTACTTTTAGCTTCAAGAACGTCATTGTTTTTGAGTTGGAATTTAAGGGAATACATAGAACTTCTCTTTTATGACTTCTGGTTTATGATTCCATATGGATTACATCTTGGAAATTATAGAAAGCATAAGGAAAAAAGTAACTACGTGGCTATTGCAGCTGGTGGACAAGGGCGGAGGAACTGTGTATCCCACAGTGGGCCCAGCTGGAGGAGTTCCTGTATGGAGATGCCCAGGACACCTGCGGGCGAGAGGCTGCGTGCCAGCCACTGACACCAGACCTCAGCACACCTGCCTCCCTCTCTCTGCACTTTGCTTGGAAAGCCTCACCCTGAATCCCTGCCATAGAAAGAACCTAGAAAACACATCCAGCAACACGCCTCTAGTGTGAGGACATTATTGGCATATGTCATCTCAGGGCAGCAAGAGTGAAGGAGATGGGAGGGGATGAGAGTGGATACCACACGGTACCTTTACAGCTGGTCACAGTACAGATGCTCAGTAGCGAGGAATGGAGACCAGACAGGCATAGGACTTCATTCCCTGGGATGGTCCATCAGAATGGGTGAGGAGGTTACCAGCCTGCTCCTGTCCATCAGCTGACTTTTGTTTGCTAAATGGGCTCTACAGGTCATGAACTCCCTTACATTTCAGAGTTTTAGCTGACCTTTAGGTAGCCATCCACATAACATAAAGTCATAACATGCGAGCACAGAAATGAAGGACATCCTTCACCTCTGTGGGTCAGTCCCACCTTTGTAGGCACCGGGGCTGCTAAGGGTCCTTCCTCAGTGTATGTGACAGAAGCTGCCTCAAAGTCTGGCCAACACTCTGGAGGAGGCTGGGATGGCTGGCTGCGCGAGGAACTGAAATGACAGTGACAGCAGCTGGGCTCCCCACCAAGCAAAGAGCTAAATTCCAGAGGCCATGATAGGGGCCAAGCATGTCCAGGAGCTGCAAAAACTGGCTCTGGTGAAAATATATAGGTTTACATAACTTTCAATACCAAGAATTATAACCTTGATGCAACATTTTCTGTCTTTTCCATTTGAGCATTCAAATGTGCTTTGTTCATACAACTTTTTTTATTATTTTAAAAAAAACTTAATTGGAATAGAGCAATAATAGCAATTTTAATTGCTTTACCATCTTTTTAAAATTTATTTTTTCCTGAAGAAGAATTGCTTTACAGAATGTTGTTGTTTTCTGTCGAACCTCAACATGAATCAGCCATAAATACACATATATCCCCTCCCATTTGAAACTCCCTCCCATCTCCTGTGCTATTCCATCCCTCTTCATTGACACAGAGCCACTGTTTGAGTTTCCTGAGTCATACAGCAAATTTCTGTTGGCTATCTATTTTATATATGGTAATGTAAGCTTCCATGTTATTCTTTCCATATATCTCACCCTTGTCCTACTCTCTCCCCATGTCCATAAGTCTATTCTCTATGTCTGCTTCTCCATATATGCCCTGTAAATAAATTCTTCAATACAATTTTTCTAGATTCTGTATATATGTATTCAGTACAGTTCAGTCGCTCAGTCATGTCCAACTCTTTGAGACCCCACGGACTGCAGCACGCCAGGCCTCCCTATCCGTCACCAACTCCCAGAGTTTACTCAAACTCATGTCCATTTAGTTGATAATGCCATCAAACCATCTCATCTTCTGTTGACCCCTTCTTCTCCTGCCTTCAATCTTTCCCAGCATCAGGGTCTTTTCAAATGAGTCAGCTCTTCGCAATCAGGTGGCCAAAGTATTGGACTTTCAACTTCAACATCAGTCCTTCCAATGAACACTCAGGTCTGATCTCTTTTATGATGGATTGGTTGGTTCTCCTTGCAGTCCAAGGGACTCAAGAGTCTTCTCCAACACCACAGTTCAAAAGCATCAATTCTTTGGCCCTCAGCTTTCTTTAAGGTTCAACTCTCACATTCATACATGACTACTGGAAAAACTATAGCCTTGACTAGATGGACCTTTGTTGGCAAAGTAATGTCTCTGCTTTTTAATGTGCTGTCTAGGTTGGTCATAACTTTCCTTCCAAGGAACAAGCGTCTTTTAATTTCATGGCTGCAATCATCATCTGCAGTGATTTTGGAGCCCAAAAAAATAAAGTCAGCCACTGTTTCCCCATCTATTCGCCATGAAGTGATGGGACCAGATGCCATGATCTTAGTTTTCTGAATGTTGAACTTTAAGCCAACTTTTTCACTCTCCTCTTTCACTTTCATCAAGAGGCTCTTTAGTTCTTCTTCACTTTCTGCCATAAGGGTGGTGTGATCTGCCTATCTGAGGTTATTGATATTTCTCCCAACAATCTTGATTCCCGCTTGTGCTTCCTCCAGCCCAGCATTTCTCATGATGTACTCTGCATACAAGTTAAATAAGCAGGGTGACAATATACAGCCTTGACATACTCCTTTTCCTATTGGGAACCAGTCTGTTGTTCCATGTCCAGTTCTAATTGTTGCTTCCTGACCTGGACACAGGTTCCTCAAGAGGCAGGTCAGGGGGTCTGGTATTCCCATCTCTTTCAGAATTTTCCACAGTTTGTTGTGATCCACACAGTTGAAGGCTTTGGCATAGTCAATAAAGCAGAAATAGATGTTTTTCTGGAACTCTCTTGCTTTTTCAATTATCCAGTGGATGTTGGCAATTTGATCGCTGGTTCCGCTTCCTTTTCTAAAACCAGCTTGAATATCTGGAAGTTTACGGTTCATGTATTGCTGAAGCCTGGCTTGGAGAATTTTAAGCATTACTTTCCTAGTGTGTGATATGAGTGCTATTGTACGGTAGTTTGAACATTCTTTGGCATTGCCTTTCTTTGAGATTTGAATGAAAATTGACCTTTTCCAGTCCTGTGGCCACTGCTGAGTTTTCCAAATTTGTTGACATATTGAGTGCAGCACTTTCACAGCATCATCTTTCAGGATTTGAAATATCTCCACCGGAATTACATCACCTCCAGTAGCTTTGTTCGTAGTGATGTTTTCTAAGGCCCACTTGACTTCACATACCAGGATGTCTGGCTCTAGCTGAGTGTGAGTGATCACACCATCGTGATTATCTGGGTCATGAAGATCTTTTTTGTACAGTTATTGTTTCTGAAATTACATTTAGGTCTTTAATCCATTTTGATTTTATCTTTGTGTATGGTGTTAGGAAGTGTTCTAATTTCATTCTTTTACATGTAGCCATCCAGTTTTCTCAGCATCATTTAGAGAAGGGCTGTCTTTACCCCATTGTATATTCTTGCCTCCTTTGTCAAAAAGAAGGTACCCTTAGGTGCATAGGTTTATCTCTAGGCTTTCTATCTTGCTCCATTGGTCTATATTTTTGTATTTGTGCCAGTACCATACTGTCTTGATGACTGTAGCTTTGTGAAGTGAGGTGAAGTCACTCAGTCGTGTCCGACTCTGTGGCCCCATGGACTGTAGCCTACCAGGCTCCTCCATTCATGGGATTTTCCAGGCAAGAGTACTGAGGTTGGTTGCCATTTCCTTCTCCAGGGGATCTTCCCAACCCAAGGATCGAACCTGGGTTTGCTGCTTTGTAGGCAGACACTTTACCATCTGAGCCACCAGGGAAGTCCTATTCAACCATAATCTGAAGTCAGGAAGGTTGATTCCTCCAGATCCATTCTGCTTTCTCAAGGCTGCTTTGGCTCTTTGGGGTCTTTTGTGTTTCCATATGAATTGTAAAGTTTCTTGTTCTAGTTCTGTCAAAAATGCCATTGTAATTTGATAGGGATTGCACTGAATCTGTAGACTGCATTTAGTAGTACAGTCATTTTCACAATATTGATTCTTCCTACCCAGGAACATGGAATATCTCTCCATCTGTTTATGTTGTCTTTTATTTCTTTCATTAGTGTCTTATAATTTTCTGCATACAGTTCATTTGTCTCCTTAGGTAAGTTTATTCCCAAATATTTAATTCTTTTTGTGGCAATAGTGAATGGGACTGATTCCTTAATTTCTCTTTCTGATTTTGTATTGTTAGTATGTAAAAATGCAAGTGACTTCTGTGTATTGATTTTGTATCCTGCAGCTTTGCTAAACTCACTGATTAGCACTAGTAATTTTCTGATACTATCTTTAGGGTTTTCTATATACAGTATCATGTCATCTGCAAACAGTGAGAGCTTTACTTCTTCTTTTCCAATCTGGATTCCTTTTATTTCTTTTTCTTCTCTGATTGCTGTATCTAAGACTTCCAGAATTATATTGAATAATAGTGGTGAAAGTGGACACCCTGTCTTGTTCCTGATCTTAGGGGGAATGCTTTCAGTTTCTGATCACTGAGAATAATGTTTGCTGTAGGCTTATCATATAAGTCCTTTGCTATGTTGATGTAGGTTCCTCTCATGCCCATTTTTTTAAGAGTTTTAATCATAAATGGGTGCTGGATTTTGTCAAAGGCTTTTTCTGCATCTATTGAGATTATCATATGGTTTTTATCATTCAATTTGTTAATATAGTGTATCACATTGACTGATTTGTGTATATTGAAGAATCCTTGCATTCCTGGAATAAACCCAACTTGATCATAGTGTATGAGCTTTTTGATGTGCTGCTGATTTCTGTTTGCTAAAATTTTGTTGAGGATTTTTGCACCTATATTCATCAGTGATATTGGCCTGTAGTTTTCTTTTTTTGTGTTGTCTTTGTCTGGTTTTGGTATCAGGGTGATGGTGGCCTCTGAGAATGAGCTTGGAAGTGTTCCTTCCTCTGCAAGTTTTTGAAACACTTTCAGAAGGACAGGTATTAGCTCTTCTCTAAATGGTTGATCATGGCATCCAGTCCCATCACTTCATGGCAAATAGATGGGGAAACAGTGGAAACAGTGACTGACTTTATTTTTGGGGGCTCCAAAATCACTGCAGATGGTGACTGCAGCCATGAAATTAAAAGATGCTTGCTCCTTGGAGGGAAGTTTTGACCAACCTAGACAGCATATTAAAAAGCAGAGACATTACTTTGCCAATAAAGTTTCGTCTAGTCAAGGCTATGATTTTTCCAGTAGTCATGTATGGATGTGAGAGTTGAACCTTAAAGAAAGCTGAGGGCCAAAGAATTGATGCTTTTGAACTGTGGTGTTGGAGAAGACTCTTGAGAGTCCCTTGGACTGCAAGGAGGACCAACCAATCCATCATAAAAGAGATCAGACCTGAGTGTTCATTGGAAGGACTGATGTTGAAGCTGAAAGTCCAATACTTTGGCCACCTGATTGTGAAGAGCTGACTCATTTGAAAAGACCCTGATGCTGGGAAAGATTGAAGGCAGGAGAAGAAGGGGTCAACAGAGGATGAGATGGTTGGATGGCATCACCAACTCAGTGGAGATGAGTTTAACTAGACTCTGGGTGTTGGTGATGGACAGTGAGGCCTGGCATGTTGTGGTCCATGGGGTGATGAACAGTCAGACACAACTGAGCGACTGAACTGAACTGAACTGAAATGGATGATAGAATTCTACTGTGAAGCCATCTGGTCCTGGGCTTTTGTTTTTGGGGAGATTTTTGATCACAGCTTCAATTTCAGTGCTTGTAATTGGGTTGTTCATAATTTCTATTTCTTCCTGGTTCAGTCTTAGAAAATTGAACTTTTCTAAAAATCTGTCCATTTCTTCCAGGTTTTCCATTTTATTACCATATAGTTGTTCATAATACTCTCTGATAACCCTTTGTTTCTGCATTGTCTGTTGTAACCTCTCCTTTTCCATTTCTAATTTTGTTGAATTGATTCTTTCTCTTCTTTTCTTTATGAGTCTGGCTAAATGTTTGTCAATTTTGTCTATCTTCTCAAAGAACCAGCTTTAGTTTTATTCATCTTTACTATTGTTTCTTTCATTTCTTTTTTATTTATTTCTGCTCGGATCTTTTTGATTTCTTTCCTTCTAATAATTTTGGGTTTCTTTTGTTCTTCTTTCTCCAGTCGTTTTAGGTGTAAAGTTAGGTTGTCTATTTGATGTTTTTCTTGTTTCTTGAGGTAGGATTGTATTGCTATAAACTTCCCTCTTAGAACCCATAGGTTTTGAGTTGTGTTTTCATTGTCATTTGTTTATAGAAATTTTTTTATTTCCCTTTTGATTTTTTCAGTAACCTATTGGTTATTTAGAAACATGTTGTTTAATCTCCATGTGTTTGTGTTTCTTACATTTTTTTTTTCTTGTAGTTGATATCTAGTCTCATACTGTTGTGGTTGGAGAAGATGCTTGATACAATTTCAATTTTCTTAAATTTACTGAGGTTTGATTTGTGACCCAAGATGTGTTCTATCCTGGAGAATGTTCCATGTGCACTTGAGAAGAAGGTGCATTCTTCTGCATTTGGATGGAATGGCCTGAAGATATCAATGAGATCCATCTCATCTAATGTATCATTTAAGACTTGTGTTTCCATATTAATTTTCTGCTTTGATGATCTGTCCATTGGTGTGAGTGGGGTGTTAAAGTCTCCTACTATTACTGTGTTATGGTCAATTTCTCCTTTTATGTCTGTTAGTATTTGTCTTATGTATTGAGGTGCTCCTATGTTGGGTGCATAGATATTTATAGTTGTTACATCTTCCTCTTGGACTGATCCCTTGATCATTATGTAGTGTCCTTCCTTATCTCTTGTAACTTCTTTATTTTAAAGTCTATTTTGTCTGATACGAGGAATGCTACTCTAGCTTTCTTTTGCTTCCCATTTGCGTGGAATATATTTTTCTATTCTCTCACTTTCAGTCCATATATATCTTGAGGTCTGAAGTGGGTTTCTTGTAGACAGCATATATATGGGTCTTGCTTTTGTATCCATTCAGCCAGTCTGTGTCTTTTAATGGAGCATTCAATCCATTTACATTTAAAGTAATTACTGATATATGTGTTCCTATTGCCACTTTCTAATTGTTTGGGGTTGATTTTGTAGATCTTTTTCTTCTCTTGTATTTCTTGACTACATAAGTCCCTTTAACATTTGTTGTAAAGTTGGTTTGATGGTACTGAATTCTCTTAACTTTTGCTTGTCTGAAAAGCTTTTTATTTCTCCATAAATTTGAATGAGATCCTTGCTGGGTACAGTAATCTTGGCTGTAGATTTTTTTCCCTTTCAGTATTTTAAATATATCCTGCCATTCCCTTCTGGCCTACAGAGTTTCTGCTGAAAGATCAGCTGTTAAGCGTATGCAGTTTCCCTTGTATGTTACTTGTTGCTTCTCCCTTGCTGCTTTTAATATTCTTTCTTTGTGTTTAGAGTTTGTTAGTTTGATTAATATGTGTCTTGGTGTCTTTCTCCTTGGGTTTATCCTGTATAGGACTCTTTGTGTATCTTGGACATGATTGACTATTTCCTTTTCCATGTTGGGGAAATTTTCAACTATAATGTCTTCAAAAATTTTCTCATACCCTTTCTTTTCCTCTTCTTCTTCTGGGACCCCTATAATTTGAATGTTGGTGCATTTGGTATGGTCCCAGAAGTCTCTGAAACTGTCCTAAGTTCCTTTCTTTCTTTTTACTTTACTCTGCTCTTCATAAGTTATTTCCACCTTTTTATCTTCCAGCTCACTGATTCATTCTTCTGCTTCAGATATTCTGCTATTGATTTTTTTCTAGACTATTTTTTAATTTCAGTAATTGTGTTGTTTGTCTCTGTATGTTTACTCTTTAACTCTTCTAGGTCTTTGTTAATTGATTCTTGCATTTTCTCCACTTTGTTTTCAAGGTTTTTGATCATCTTTACTATCATTATTCTGAATTCTGTTTCAGGTAGTTTGACCATTTCCTCTTCATTTATTTGGACTTCCGTGTTTCTAGTTTGTTCCTCCATTTGTGTAATATTTCTCTGCCTTTTCATTATTTTTTTTAACTTACTGTGTTTGAAGTCTCCTTTTCCCAGGCTTCAAGGTTGAAGCCTTTGGTTTTTGCCCTCCTAAGCTTGGTTTAGTAGTTTGTGTAAGCTTCATATAGGGTGAGATTTGTTCTGAGTTTTTGTTTGTTTTCCCCCCGATGGGCAAGGCTGAGTGAGGTGGTAATTCTGTCTGCTGATGATTGGGTTTGTATTTTTGTTTTGTTTGTTGCTTAGAGTAGGTGTCCTGCACAGGGTGCTACTGGTGGTTGGGTGATGCCGGGTCTTATATTCAAGTGGTTTTCTTTGTATGAGTTCTCACTATTTGATACTCCCTAGGGTTAGTTCTCTGGTAGTCTAGGGTCTTGGAGTCAGTGCTCCCACTCCAAAGGCTCAGGACTTGATCTCTGGAGATGACCATGTAGAAACGAAGGGGTAGAGTTGGAAAAGAGACAAAAAGTTTGCAGCTTAATATCAGTGTCCACCCAAGTTCAAATGCGGTGGGAAGATGGAGTGGAGTGAATGCGGTTGGACCCAGTGGTGCCATGAGTGCCTCCGCTGTTTGTACAACGTTTAAGTCACTGTTTTCTTTGCAACAATTGTTCACTTTCCTTTATTATCCTCCTACTAGAGAATGAACAACCTGACATCAGAATCAGGCACCATTTCTCTCTGTGAAATCCCATAGCTCCAAGCATCAAGCACAGATCAGTAGGAGCTCAATAATATTACACTGGCCACCAATAAGGATGCTAAAATGTCAAATACAAGAAGAAAGGGTCAAGGACAGCACACTAGAAGGGGTGGGTAGAACATGGGGCTTTTGTGAAGAAAACTAGCAGTCTGACAGAGGAGAAGAAAGAGAACCTCAGAGTTCCAAACATAATGGTTCCTCCACAAAGATGCCTGGAGCTTTTAGTAGAGTTACAGATATAGAGATTAAACTGGGAAGAATAATGGAGTAGTCTGAAGAAGAAAAATCAATTAGTAAAAAACAAACCCTTATCAAACAAAGAAAGAAACAAAGATATGAGCTCTATAGATCTTTGTAAAACCTTAACCAAGAGCAATCAAAATCAGCAAAATAGAAAGTTTGAAGAACAGCAATCCTTTTCTCTAAGTAACTAAGTTCCATCTTTGGCTAATGTAACATCTCAAGAAAGCTGCTTAGTAATTCCTTTCAGTGTTGCTGCTGCTGTTTAGTCACTCAGTATATCCAAGTCTTTGTGACCCCATGGACTGTAGCCCGCCAGGAAAAATTCTGTCCATGGAATCTCCCAGGCAAGAATACTAGGGTGAGTTGACATTTCTTCTCAAGGGGATTTTCCCAACCCATGTCTCCTGCTTGGCAGGAAGATTCTTTACCACTGAGCCACCTGGGAAGCCCTCCTTTCAGTGTAGCTCCTCCTAAAAGCACGTCAGTTAAAGCACAGTTTAATGTCACCCCAAGCAAAATCTACTGCAAAAAAAAAAAAAAAAAAAAAAAAGCCAATAAAAACGTCTTCTGTACTTAGTGTGAAGCTGTTGGGTAGACTCTGATGTTTGAGTCACTCACTCCTGCCTGTGTAAATTGCCCCATGCAACAAATTTCTCTTGGAATTTAGTACAAGGAAAATGTCTGTCCCTCCTGAGATAGTCTGAATGACCAGTGGCTTTAGCCCCAGAATCCTTGCTATGACGTTTTCCTCTTGGAAATCAGAAAGTTACTCTGTCATTTGCTCTGTGACACAGGGTAGGTGCCAAGAGGATGAGGTGAAAATCAAGTCAAATGTTATTATACCTTTGGTTAAGCAGAACGCAGTAGGCCTTAAATAACAGTCAGTTCCCTTAAATCTCCTCTACATCCATAAAATGAAAATAATAGAACTCATCACAGTTGGCACCTTTGGCTGCCAGAATACTTGAAGCCTAATTTTACTTTCAATTAGAGCAGATATTATCATAGTTGGCATTATTACTTTCTTGGTTTTCCTCAACCTTGTTTTTCTTTTTAATTCATAGTGTATTACTCTTATTTAGTAGGCCTTTTTGTCAGTAAGCCATCTGAAATTCTTTTTTGGAACCAATCATTCTTTAATGTATAAATTGCTCTCAAATAAATTTGGCACACTGTGGAATATTTTGCATCTACTAAAAGGGCAATTATGAAAGCTATTTAGAAATATAGAAACTGTCTGTCTGAGACATAATGTTGATTTGACCATAAAATGATACATATACTCTAATTGCAGCCATGTAAATATTTGTATTTTAAGAGGATTTAAATATATTTCCAAGAACTTCTGCTTCTAGCCAAGATGGAGTAACAGGGACAAAATTTACCCTCCCACCGAAAACAAACAAACAAAAAAACAGACAAAATATATGAATCAATATTTTTTAAGATACTGAAAGCAGGGCAACAAAGGACAATGATCCACAATTTGCCTTATAACTGTCTCAGATTATTGGCTAAAGGTGTTTTGGGCCCCAGAACAGAGAGGGAATCCCAAGTGAAATCAGATTCCCCAAATTTAGGAGACAAAGTTGAGAGTCAGGGGGGACCAAGATGGACAGAGTTCTCACACAGGCCCAGGAATTGTACCTGTTCATACATCCAGTCAGGAAAGCCTAATTCATGGTGCATTAGGTAGGATGCTCAAAAAGTTCTTGCCTCAGTAGCAAGGGATGCTCATGCTCACTCACTCAGTTTTGTCCAACTCTTCGCGATTCCATAGACTGTAGTCTGCCAGGTCCTTCTGTCCAAGGGATTGTCCAGGTAAGAATACAACAGTGGGTTGCCATTTCCTCCTCCAGGGGATCTTCCTGACCCAGGGATCAAAGCTGTGTCTCCTGCATTGGCAGGTGGATTCTTTACCACTGCACCACCTGGGAAAGAAGGAATAATTCGCCATAGATTGATCAGTGCCTAGCAAATCTGAATAGCAAGACATGAAAGCATCAAACTACTTCCATGTAAGTTAACTGTGTTCCAAAACAAAGCTAAAGAACATTTATGTAAGTTCAAAAATATCCAGCACCCAAGAAGGCAAAATTTACAATGCCTGACACCTAATAAAAATTGCCAGGTAGGAAAGCAGTAGGGAACTATGACCATTAAATAACAGGCAAATCAATAAAAATCATCCAGAACTAACACACTTGTTAAAGTTATCAGAAAAGAACATCAAAAGAGTTATTATAATTTTATTTAATATGTTAAAAAAATTAAGTAGAGATATGAAAGATACAAAATAGAACCAATTTGAACTTTCAGAGATTAGAAACTACAATGTCAAAAATAGAAAAAAAAATTGGTTTGATTAATGGAGATTATATATTAAAGAAAGAGAAATTAGTGAACTTGAAAATGTAGATACTATGCCAATTGAAAGAGATAAAAAAATTTTTTTCTAAATAAAACAAAATGAGCATCTGTGAACTGTAGGGTCCCTTTTATCAGCCTAGTGTACATGTAATTTATATCCCTGAAGAAAGGCAAATACAGAAAATATATTTGAAGAAATAATGGCTAAAACTTCCCCAAATTAAACATTACAGATGAACAAACTCTAAGCATGAGAAACATGAAGAAAACTACACCAAGTCACATTGTAATCAAATTGCACAGTATCAGTGACAAGGAAACTATTTTGAAAGCAACCAGAGTGAAACAAACCTATGTCACACACAGAGGAACAAAGCTAAAGGTAACATTAGATTTCTTATCAGAAATCAGCAGAGCAACATCCTTTAATAAATTTAAAGGAAAACTGTTAGGATTCTTTAATCCAACAAAAGTGACTTTCAAAAGCAAAAGCTATAAAGACTTTTTCAGAAATACAAAATGAATAGAAAGAAGAGAGATTTGAAATAAATAAAACTTCCCACCCTTTATCCCCTCCAAAATCAGGCCCAAATGGCTTCACTGATTATAGCAAATATTTAAAGAAGAAATAACAATTCTTTATAAGTTATTTGAGAACATGGAAGAGGAGGAAATATTTCTGAACTCATTTTATAAAGTCAGCATTACCTTGATATCAAAATCAGACAAAGACAATATAAGAAAGGAAAATTTTAAATTAAGTAACCCTCATGAACAAGGATCCAAACATTCTAAACTATAGAAACTAGAACTTAACAATATATAAAAAGATAATATATCATGACCAGGCAAAGCTTATCCAAAGAATACAAAGTTGGTTTAACATTCTGAAAGCAACCTATGTAATTTGTCATAATAACAAACTAAAAAAGAAAACAAACATAAAATTACCTCAATTGATGTATTTAAAAAGCAAATGACAAATTTTGGCATCTATTCCTAATTTTTTTTAAATTCTGCAAACTAGTAATAGAAAGGAACTTTCTCAACCTGACAAAGACAAGGAATGAACTATCAATACAGGCAATGTGGATTAATCTCAAAATAATTACAGTGCATGAAAGAAACTAGACCAAAAAATACATATTATGTAATTCCATTGATATAAAATTCTGGATTGTTTAAACTAATGCATAATGATAGCAGGTCAGTTGTTTGCTGGGGAATAGGACTGGTGTAGGAAGGAGTGAACATATAGCAAAGGGTTCACGGAAGGGAGGGATTAACACAAGGTATGAGGAAAACGTGGGTGGTGATGACTATGTCATTATCTTCACGATGGTGGTGATCTTAAGGATGTGTAAACGTGTAAGAACTTTCAAATTGTGTTCTTCAAATATGTGCAGGTTGGGACATCCCAGGTGGCCCAATGGTTAAGAATCTGCCTTCCAATGCAGAGGACATGGGTTTGATCCTTGTTCAAGGAGCTAAGATCCCATATGCCATGGGGCAAATAAGCCCGTGCACTGGAACTAGAGAGCCTGTTTGCCACAACTAGAGAAAACCTGTGAGCTGCAATGAAGACCCAGTGCAACCAAAAAAGTGCAAGTTATTGCATGTCAATTTTACCTCAATAAAGTTGTCTTTTGGGGAGTGAAGTAGAAAAGAATTGTTGTATTGCTTTGCCAGGCAAAGGAGTCCACAGAAGGCCAATACCTTCGAAACCATGTGTCCCAATTTGAGGAAGATAGAAGTTTTATTGTAATTGTTCAAAGAGGGCATGATCAGCTCATGGACAAGAAGAAAGGTATAGATTGAGGAGCTCATAGGATTAGGAGAAGACATCATTGTTTGTTGGTTGTTGCTGCTGAAAGCAGAAGAGTCACAGGTATATTTTAAAGAAGCTAGCAAGATGAAAAAACAAAGGACATACAAAGCCCAAAAGAATCGAAGTAGAATGGATTCCCAGACAGAGGGGCTGTCATTGGGCAGAGGGCTGTATCTTCCCATGAAATAAAAAGAAAGGTGGAAATGCATAGAAATGTTGAGAAAACATGAAGGAGGCATAGAAACAGTGATATGTTAATCTGCTAAGGAGGGCTTGAAGCACCTTTGTTCAAAGGTCTTGATCTCAGTAGAGAGTTCCCATGTTTTCGCTTTCTTTCTTCTTCTGCTTCAACCAGGACAATGTGCTCTGGGAGATGCTGGTCCCAGAGGGATGGTTCATGCCTACACCCTCCTCCCCTATGCCAGGCCTCTCAGTCGGAGCTGTTGCCTAACATGAACGCACAAGGTTCCAGAGTGGATGACCACTCCATACAAGGTCTACATAAGGGCAAGCTTACCTGGGCACTCTCCCTAATGTCTTTCAGGGACCTGAGCCCAGAACCCATCCTGTCCTGCTGTTGCTCAGATCCAGACTCAAACAAAATTCTCTGCCTACTCCTCTGAAATACAACTGTGGATGGTAGCCCCACTCCTGGCCTCCCTGGGCCACCCAGGGGAGTTTCAGATGCCACTCACCAGCAAATGCAGTCCATCTTAGCTCTAAACCAGAGAAAGGAGTCCATGATATTCTGTATTGTGCCAATACATATGCCTTCATATGCCACTTCCTTGCTGGGCTGGCTGGATCCACACGGCTGGTTTTGCCTTTGTCCTCTGCCCAGCATTCTAATTCCACAAGACTCCAACTCTGTCCCCAAACCCTAGGACATATGTTGTCCATGCAGCACCATGGCCTGGACAGCTTCACCAGCCCACCTACTCCACCAGTCCACCTACAGCCAGGACTCCCCTCCCAAAGGGCTAATAGAATGCAGGTGTCAACAGCCTTGACATTTTTGCCACCCCAGTTCTAAAATGAAATGAGCAATACTGTGTAAAGAAGACAAAGCATAGGAAACAGGTAAATCAGTACTTTTCTTGTAACACCCAAATACCTCCAATTCATCCGTTAGTATATGCAGATGTTCCTGTTAATTCTTTAATGCTGATTTTTTAAAATTCTACACAAATTACATCACAAAGTCCTTTACCAAGACTCCTTTACCAAGACTCAACTCTCTTTCATAATAACATCTCTTAATAACATCACATCACCTTCTGTGATATTTGAATCATAGTCAAAATTTTGTATTTTGCTATTTTCTGCTATAATCCTTATCTGATAACTACTTTTCTTATTCCTCACCTTAGGCTCATAGTAAACAGTTCACATCAGATTGTTGAACTATAGGCTACTTCATCATTATAATCAAGTGATGAACATTTGTTTTTTTTTGCTCTCTAGTTATTGTTGTAAATATTGAAGGTAATACCACTGTAACTCAGTTTTGTACAGATAACATTTGTTTTCCTTTTAAATTATTTTCATACACACACTTCTCCATACTAAGATTACTAGAATAAAGCTAAAATTAGTTTCATGTTGCCTAAAATATTGCCGTGTTGAAATAAATCAATTTCCAGCATCATCTCTAGTGCAAGAGGCAGCTTCAAGATTCATCAGCACTTCCTCTGATGTTGACTTATTTAGTAGGTGTGTAGTTTACTCTGGAATGAGTTTGATTTCTATTTATTTTCTGATAAATGAGGTTAAGCAATTTTTCTCTTGTGAGACTTGTTTATTCTCCATTTGTGTATATATATATATATATATATATGTACATATATATTTGTCTATTGGAGATTTGGTGGTGGTTTGGGGGATTTTATAAGCTGTTTACATATTTTATCTATTAAATTTCTATCTGTTGTAAAGGTAAATTTGTAAAACATCAGAAATCCTGAAAAACATTCAATAACTGTGCATGTGACACTTGGACTTCCTGCAAGAACTTAAAATTTTTTTCTTTATTTTGCTGCTATTTTATCTTTGTTTTATTTTAATTGTACAGAAGTTTGAATTTTATTTTAAAACCTTTGCCCATTTTTTTCTTTATAACTTCTCTAATAATCTAAAATTATTTCTGTCTTTAGTTAAATAAACTATCTCTTTGCATACGACTTAGTTTTCTATTTTAATTTTTGAGGTAAATTTGCCTTTTGCCACACTGAAATAAAATTACTCCAGAAGCATGTATAGAATGTTTGTTCTATATAATTCTATTATACTTATTTGCCATGTATTATCTTTACATTTGTACTAAAAATTATTTATAGATGCCCTATTCTATTTCAATGATCTGTATTTTTCCTTCTAATACCATCTCAATTATTGTTATTTTTTAAAAATATATTTTATCATTATTAGTTCTTCATTAACACTTTCATATTTTTGTCTATCTTTCCAAGAATACTATAGAATCAGTTATTTTGAACTCTTTATTTTTATTTATTTATTTTTTTACTAATAATAATGCTTTATTCATAGTTTTGAACTCTTTAAAACACCAGTGACATCATTGGTATTTCAACTGAAGAAGTGAAGGGAAATGAAGTCACTCAGTCGTGTCTGACTCTGCAACCCCATGGACTGTAGCCTGCCAGGCTCCTCCAACCATGGGATTTTCCAGGCAAGAATACTGGAGTGAGTAGCCATTTCCTTCTCCAGGGAATTTTCCCGACCTAGGGATCAAACTCTGGTCTCCCGCATTTCAGGTAAAACCTTTACTGTCTGAGTCAGAAGGTGTATTAAAACTACAAACAGAACAAATTGCCACCTTCACTCAACCTTCCTCTCTGAAAAGCATGTATTTTTCTACACATTCACGCCTTCTGGTCCAGCATGAAAATTTTGTAGTTTTTTTTTAATATGTTTTATATACTCTCACACAAGTTTAATCAACAAATAATTCAATTTTGTGGCTATCATAAATTGGAAGTCTTTTATTATTATATTTTTAGCTGGAAAATAAAGGCATTAGAGTATAGGACTTCTCTACATGATTCTGTCTTTTGACCAGCAGTTTTTCTCACTGTTCTATTATCTCTAATAGCTTTGGTTGATTATTTTAGCTCTTCTAAGTATATAGCCATAGTTTTCTAATGCAGTTCCTTTCAAAGCTCATTTCTTTTTTATATGTTATTATGTGGACAAGAAAATAGAAATTTCTGGAAAATAGTCATTGTGAAAGCCACTCCATCCTGCTACTCGTGCTGAAAAGAAATTTACATCCACATTTATGTGCAGGCAAAACTTGCTGACTGTACCTTCAAAACACTTCCAGAATCCCAGTCCTTCCTAGCATCACCACTCTATCTCAGCCACAAGGCCCTCTCACAGGGATTATTGCAACAGCCTCCTTAGCACAGTACAAAAGGGCAATTAGAGTGACTTTCAAGATGTTAGGTCAGATTTTGTCACATTCCTGCTCAAAATCTTCCAAAATCCTGATGAAAAGTGAAAGTGTTAGTCACTCAGTTGTGTCCAACTCTTTGTGACCTCATGGACTGTAGCCCACCAGGCTCCTCTGTCCATGGAATTCTCCAGGCAAGAATACTGGGGTGGGTTGCCATTCCCTTTTCCAGGGGATCTTCCCAACCCCAGGGATCAAACCTATGTTTCCTGTATTGCAGACAGATTCTTGATACTTCTTTGCAAAGCCCTAGGTGGTCTGCCTCTTCCATCTGTGCAACCTAAGACTTCATTACTCATTAAATTCTTTCCAGTTACAGGAGATGCTATTATTACTTGAACATATCAGATATATTCCTGCCTCAAGGCCCTTGCACTTGCTACTATGGATGCCTGGAAAGCTCTTCCCTGGTATTTGGATGGCTCACCCCTTTACCACCTCCACGTGTTTGTTCAAATGTTAGATTCTAAGTGATGCTTTTTCTCTGACTCCCCTATTTAAAATTACTTCCTCTCCTTGTGCTTCCTAAGCCTTTCCTGCTTTACTTTTCTCCATTGCACTTTTCACCATGTGACATTGCATCTATGCATGTGTTTCTTATCTTTCTACCTTCTTCCCATACAACCTGAGATTAAAATATGTTAGGCTCTGAGAAAGCAAGGCTCTGTCTATTTTGCTTTTTACTGTGTCCTCAGCATTAGGAAAAATTTGCTAAATATATAATTTTATTGAATAAAAGAACTGAATTGTACTGAATTATTTTTGTATCAGGTTAAGGGTGAATAATTCGGAATATACGTAAGTTCAACATGATTTTTACCTATGATATTAAATGGACAGTTTTATCATATAAAGAATGTTTAAATTTTTATTTTATTGAAATATAGTTGATTTACAATATTGTGTTAATGCCAACTGTACAGCAAAATGATTCAGTTGTACATATATATACTTTTTAATATTCTTTTCCATTATGGTTTGGGCTTCCCTTGTGGCTCAGCTGGTAAAGAATCTGTCTTATTTCTTCTTATTTCTAAGTAAAAGATTCTTATTTCTTCATATTTGAATATATTTAGGTGATCTAAATGAAGGAGACTTTATCACCATGGATTTACTGCATTTGAAGTTGTATTTCTGGCCTGGAGAATTCCATGGACAGTATAGTCCATGCGGTCGCAAAAAGTTGGACATGACTGAGTGACTTTCACTTCCATTGTGGTTTATCATAGGATATTGAATATTATTAGTTACCTGTGTTATACAGTAGGACCTTGTTTTTATCCACCCTATATATACTAATTTGCATCTGCTAATCCCAAACTCCCAACACATCCCTCCCCCAATCACCTCCCCCAATCCCCTCCCCCTTGGCAAACACAAATCTGTTCTCTATATCTGGGAGTTTGTTTTTGTTTTGTAGATAAATTTATTTGTGCCATACTTTAGATTCCACATATAAGTGATATCATATGGTATTTGTCTTCCTATTTCTGACTTGCTTCACTTAGTATGATAATCTCTAGGTCCATCCACATTGCCACAAATATTATTTCATTTGAAGAAAAATATTCTTATTCCCTCTTTTCATAGGTCTGATTGGGAACTGGTGCTCAATTTTATTAAACATCTCATCAGGCAAGTGTAATTTTGTATATTATGTCATCCTACAGAGTGTTAATATTATTTCACTAAACATTTCTCCTGTAAATGATCAAATGAAATTAATCTCCAGGGATATTCTTAAAAGTACTGGATATACTGTTCAACTGGGCATATTGCCTTCTCATGGATACAGGCCAATGGCTGATCCACTAGAGAGCAAAGAAGAGGATATTCTAAATATTTGGCCAGCATGAAATGAAGCAAGATGGGGAGAAAATGCTTTGCTGACATATTTCAAATTTCCCCTGTGAATAAGTCTTCTTTGTTTGTGTATGTAACATTGATTAATGACTGCATCTGGGTTGGTTGATGGAAGTTCCAGTTATCAACAACTAACTTTTATGCAGACAATGTTTCATAGTCATATTACACAGCCCATGAATTATCATTTCTTTTAACATTGTTAATGACCTGACTCTTCTCCCAATGTCTGGTAGTTTCCCTAATCCCTACTTTTCTTACAAATAACAGGCCCACAGTTAAGAAAAAGTAAAACCTTGGTTTGTAATTCTAACATATATCTCTGTGACACCAGCACAGCAACATGTTCAAATATTTTAATGAATAAATTACATTAGCATTTGTCTTTTAGTAGTAAAAAGTCTAGTGTTTGCTACAATATAGGATTCAGAACAATTAGATGAAATTTTTGTGTTTTTTTTCATACTTGCAAACGTTTAAAAATCAAATAGAACTTTAACTTAATCAGAAATTCAATTGTTTTGTCAATTATAGGTAGTTTTGTTTCATTCTATATTCATGCAATCTCTCACTGCCCAAAATTAACATTATAGGTACAGTTTCTTTCAAGTAAAACTGTGTCCTAACAGATGACACATAAAGAAATTTCTTTATTGTCTTTTTAATATGCAGTAGGGATTTGCCTATTGAAAGAGTCCCTGACTGACATACACTATACCTTGGCCAGGTGATCAAGGTCAACATCAACAGTGATGAGTTATACTGACAGTATGTACCCTTGATGCAATGTGATGAAAAGTGAAAGTGAAAGTCACTCAGTTGTGTCCAACTCTTTGTGACCACCCTTTCACTTCTCCAGGTATTCTTCCCAACCCAGGGATCAAACCCAGGTCTCCTGCATTGCAGGCAGATCCTTTACTGTCTGAGCCACCTGAAAGTGGCAGATTGTTTCTACTAATTTCTCTCTTTCCAGAATCCTTAACTCCAGTCCTTCCATGAGAAAAGCACCAGACCAACCCTAGTTGAGGGACATTCTATAAGATACCTGACCAGTGCACCTTAAAAGTGTTCAAGTCATCAAAAACAAGGAAAAGTCTATATAAACTGTCACAGCCAAGGAGACCCTATAGAGACATAACACGTAAGCAAAATGGGGTATCCTGGATGGGAACCTAAAGCAGAAAAGGGACATTTTGTAACAAAGAAAGTCTAAATGAGGTATGGACTTTATCTTATTATTGATATGATAATTTATATATCAATATTGATTCATTAATTTGGGCAAATATACCATACATATACACTATGTTATAATAAAGACATTAATAGTAGAGGAAACTGTGTGTAGACTATAAAGAGAACTCTGTTCAATTTTTCTACAAATCTAACTCTGTTCTAAAAATTTTTCAAGTTTATTTAAAAAAATAGAATTGTGAACAGGGCTGAAATCTGGCCAAAAATATTTATTATTGTGATTTATTTTTATAATTGATGATGAAAAAACTCCCAAAACTATATGTGAAAACTCAAGGTAGGTGGTAATATGGATTCAGGTATACTTTTCCTACAATTTTTGGGCAATATCAAAGTAATCTGGGCTTGGATTATCTAGACTATTGTCTTAATATGCCCTGTTGCTTATACTTGTGAAAGTAGCTTTATCTTTACAAAAATCCAATAAATAAGATAGAGACTCTGCTTCTAATTGATAAAGTAGATAAAGAACAGAGATGGACAGATCCCACTTTTTAAAAATCAAGCACAGTGGGGACTTCCCTGGTGGTCCAGTGGTTAAGAATCCATCATCTAGTACAGGTGATGCAGCTTTCATCGTGGGTAGAGAAATTAAGATCCCACACGCTGCAGGGCAGCAGAGCCCTCGCACCACAACAAAGAGTCATTTAAGAACTGAGTATTATGATGAATACTTTTTCAAAACGACTCATCTCTTTGTAAATTATGCTATCAGTGGATTCTTCTCTTTCTAAATCTTGATTTTTGTGTCCAAATTTACTTAAAGCAATGCATACATCTGCAAACAGCAAACCATGCTATCCAGTAGTGTCAAACCAAAGATCACCCAAGAACACTGGTGTCAGCCAGCCAAGCAACAACCACAAAGATGAGAGAGTTTTAGCCTTAATTGTACACTGGAAATCAGAGCATGAGACAGAAGGGGAAATTTCTGCAAGGAGACAAGAAATGACAAATTCATCACCATCCCACAGGAACTAACAGAATTGAGCCCTATCAGGTCAACAGGTTGAAGACATAGAACTCACAACTTGAAGTTATCATCCTTTACTCCTCTCTTTGAGCAAATGTCAAGATGGAAAAGTCAAGCAAAGAGCTGGGAGCAAAGAAACTTTGAAGTTTATAAACTCAGCATTGCTGTGAAGTTGAGTAGACAAATTCCATCATGGCAATCCTCTGTGAATGTACCTTTCAGGGTTGACTTCCAACTTCTCCCTCACAGGAGAATGAAGACTAAACATTCCCTTGTGATGTGTTTTAATACAAGAGAGAACACAAAGGTGTTTTAAAATGAATCTCAGTAATCATTCTCAAAGGTCTAGCTTCTATGACCATGACCAAATTCACCACTAACACATTATTTTTTTAAGAAAGAGTTTTTTATATATTATAAATATTTACTAATTTTTAAAAAAGAGAACAATATTGGCATTTCATAGGAATGTACTAAATATTTCTATTTGCATTCTCCAGAAGAAGTCTGTTTAAGAATACTAAAGATGGGACTTCCCAGGCAGTTCAGTGGTTAAAACTTTGCCTCCCAATACAGGGGGTACAAGTTCAATTCCTGATTGGGGAGCTAAGATCTCAGATACCTTGTGGTCAAAAAAACAAAACATAAAGCAGAAGCAATATTGTAACAAATTTAATAAAGATTTTTAAAATGGTCCACACAAGAAATCTTAAAAAAAAAAAACAACTAAAGATATTAAAAGGGAAGCTAAATTTCACCATATGCAATATAGGAAAGTTTTTCATTCCAAAATATTTCTAAATATAAAATTATTCAAGTCATGCAATATACAAAACAGAAGGAAACTAACCTAAAAATATTAATAATCCAAGAGAGAAAATGGAATGTCTCTCTTAAATACTATTGCATTGTTTAACAAAATAGTTGCTATTAAGTGCTTTATTTCCATGTTTGTACCCTGTTATTTCATCACATTAACTATTGTCTTAGTAATGATTTCTCCCAGGGCTGTGTATGGGCAGGACCAGCATTAACATGGAACTTAAATATTGTTTCTACTTGAGAATCAAACCAGATGTTGGCAGCCAACTCCTCATTCTTTCTTTTGGTTGCTGTCAGAAGAACCAAGGAGTTCCTGAGCTGGGCCTAACACAAGAACAAAGGACAGCTGGGGAGAGAATGAGAAAACAATGGGAATATCTTCACTCCCTATTTTTGCTAGAATAAGAGTTAACTTCAAAATGTCTACAGGTAAGAGCCCTCCCCTTGTGAGGTTTCCCAAATGAAATACAACCTAATTAGCTCCTGAAAAAAAAAAATACAGAGAATATTCAACATAAAATAATTAATACCAAATGCCCAAAAGGTCAATAAGATGGTAAATTTCAGACTCCTCCAGTCATTTATTGTGAAATGGTCTTAACTATGTAGTTATATTAAATATTAATGCTTCTATTCACATGTGTTCTCAAACAACAGAGAAGGACCCCAGGCAAGGGAGCCCTCTAAGTTCCTGAATGGGCGGAGCTAAGGAGAAAGACTGGCCAAGGAGGCCTTCTGATCGCCAGCTACAAGAGGCTCAAAAAAGGACTCTGATAGGGCCATAACTCCTGCTGTGGAGGCAGTCTGTGTCCCCTGCACACTTGGCACTGCCAGGGTCCCTGCAAGCCAAGCAGCTGCACCACCTTCACAATCAATTCTCACTGGGGCAGAGCTGCCACAGCGGGGGGGGGGGGGGGGGGGGGAGGCGGAAGTCTTGTGTTTATGCGCACAGCGTTGCTTCAGTCCTGTTCAACTCTTTGCGACCCTGTAGACTGTGGCCTGCCAGGCTTCTCTGTCAGAGAGGGGGTTCTCCAGGCAAGAATACTGGAGCGTATTGGCCAATACTGGTGGCCATACCCTTCTAGAGCACTGTATTTCCTACTACCCTACCTGCCAACTCCTCTGAGTACCTGGTGCTGCCAGAACCCCTGTGACCGAAGCACCTGCACCACCTCCACACCTGGCCCTCACAGGAGCAAACCCAAGCCCTCCAGGGCAGCCTCAGGAGCTAAACCCCCAGTGGACGACCCACATGTAGAGGTGGAAATAAAACCATAATTGAAACCCAGCGGCAGTGCGGCTAAGGAAGAAGACTCAAAACCTTCCCACCAGCTGTAAAAGCTGTAGATTAAATTCACATGATCAACTAAGCAGACTCTGTGTGTATGGAATATATAAAAGGCCATTGAGAGCTCCCACAAAAGAAAATGCACTAGCTCTAATAGCTGTGGACATTGGAGGCAAGAACACACAGGAGTAGGACCAGACTAAAATCTGAGCAGCCCCCACAGCAGTACAGAGAATCAGTACAGTGTTGGAGGGCATCCTAGGTAGGTAAACTGGAGTGTGATTCCCAGCATGGGGAAGGACTCCGACAGCAGTGATTCAAGAAAAACATTTATTATTATTTTTTTACATGTTCTGCAGATTCTTTTGGATTTTTTTCCTCCCCCGCGCCCCGTTGTAGTTGTCGATTTTATTGGCACTAAGAAATCCAATTAAGCTTTTGAGTTGTCTTTTTTTTCTTTTTCCTCAGTCACATTTTTTATTGTTGTCATAAACCTTTGCCTCTACATTGGGCTTCTGAAGTTCGGGGGAGTTTTCCTCTTTTTCTTCTTCTCTCTTTTTTATTTTAATTTTTTAAACCTATTATTGTTTTTTCTACATTTATTCCTTTGTTTTCTTTTCCTATTGTTCTTTTCCCCTTGTAGTTAATCTTTAATGTATATAAATCTTCTTTTTATCTACCTCTATTTAACTTTGCATATCTATTCTTTCTTTCTTTCCTTTCTCTCCTTTCCTCTCAACATATTTGTTAGTTTTATTTTCATGGCTTTATTCCCCACTTGGCACCTTGCTTTACTTTTGTTTTCCAGTTTGTGCTTTAATTAATTTTGTTCTGGTAGATATAATTTTTTATTTCCTTTGTTCACCAGGTCAATCTATTGCACTTAATTTTTGTTGAACTGTATTGATTCTGCTTATGGGTGTATACATATATGTGTATATTCAGTCACACTTTCAATTGTTGTTATAAACCTCTGCCTCTACATTGGGCTTTTGCAGGTCTGTGGAGTTTTCCTCCCTGCCCCGTCGCCCCCCCACCCCCCCTGCCTTTTTCTTTCTTCTTCCATTTTGTTCTCTTTTCTCTTTTTCAGAATTTTAATTTTAAATTTTTTAAACTTATTATTTTTTTCTACATTTATTCCTGCATTTGCCTTTCCTATTGTTCTTTTCCCCTTGCAGTTAATCTTTAATGTATATAAATCTTTTTCATCTACCTCTATTTAACTTTGCAGATCTATTCTTTGTTTTCTTTTTCCTTTCCTCTCAACATATTTGTTAGCTTTGTTTTCATTACTTTATTCCCCACTTGGCACCTTGCTTTAGTTTTGTTTTCCAGTTTGTGCTTAAGTTAGTTTTGTTCTTAACTGGTAAATATAATTTTTTTATTTCCTTTGTTTGCCAAATCAATCTACTGTACTTTATTTTTGTTGGACTGTTTTCACTTTGCTCATGTGTATATTCCATTATTTTAATTACTATTTGCCTGATTTTGTAACTGCCATTTGTCTGGGGTTCAGCTTTGGTTTCTCATTTTTGGATATTTCTTTTACTCTTCCTTAATGCCATAACAAATCACTTGTGGAATCTTTGTTCCTGACCAGAGATCAAACCCTGAACCTTTAGAATGGGAGCACTGACTCGAAGACCCTAGACTACCAGAAAATTAACCCTAGGGAGTATCAAATAGTGAGAACTCATACAAAGAAAACCACTTGAATATAAGACCCGGCATCACCCAACCACCAGTAGCACCCTGTGCAGGATGCCTAATCAAAACAACAAACAAAACGAAAATACAAACCCAATCATCAGCAAACAGGAGTACCACCTCACTCAGCCTTGCCCATCAGGGGAAAAACAAACAAACAAAAAAACTCAGCACAAATCTCACCCTATGTGAAGCTCACACAAACCACTGAACCAACCTTCAGTTCAGCTCAGTTCAGTCACTCAGTCGTGTCCGACTCTTTGCAAATCCATGAATCGCAGCACTCCAGGCCTCCCTGTCCATCACCAACTCCCAGAGTTTACTCAAACTCATGTCCATCGAGTCGGAGATGCCGTCCAGCCACCTCATCCTCTGTCGTCCCCTTCTCCTCCTGCCCCCAATCCCTCCCAGCATCAGGGTCTTTTCCAGTGAGTCAAGTCTTCGCATGAAGTGGCCAAAGTATTGGAGTTTCAGCTTCAGCATCAGTCCTTGCAATGAACACCCAGGACTGATCTCCTTTAGGATGGAATGGTTTAGGAGGGCAGAAACCAAAAGGAAGAAAGAATTCAACCTTCTTCAAGGAAAGAATTCAACTTTCCTTGAAGCTTGGGAAAACAAGACCTCAAACACAATAATTTTTCAAAAAATGAAAAGGTAGAGAAATACTGCACAAATGAAGGAACAAACTAGAAACACAGAAATCCAAATAAATGAAAAGGAAATAGGAAAATTACCTGAAAAAGAATTCAGAATAATGATAGTAAAGATGATCAAAAACCTTGAAAACAAAATGGGGGAAATGCAGAAATCAATTACCAAGGACCTATAAGAATTAAAGAATAAGCATACAGAGACAAACAACACAATTACTGAAATTAAAAATACTATAGGAGGAATCAAAAGCAGGATACTGAAGCAGAAGAATGAATCAGTGAGCTGGAAGATAAAATGGTGAAAATAACTTTTGAAGAGCAGAATAAAGTAAAAAGAAAGAAAGGAACTTAGGACAGTCTCAGAGACCTGTGGGACCATATCAAATGCACCAACATTCGAATTATAGGGGTCCCAGGAGAAGAAGAGAAAAAGAAAGGGTATGAGAATATTTTTGAAGACATTATAGTTGAAAATTTCCCCAACATGGAAAAGGAAATAGTCAATCACGTCCAAGACACACAGAGTCCTATACAGGATAAACCCAAGGAGAAAGACACCAAGACACATATTAATCAAACTAACAAACTCTAAACACAAAGAATATTAAAAGCAGCAAGGGAGAAGCAACAAGTAACATACAAGGGAAACTCCATACACTTAACAGCTGATCTTTCAGCAGAAACTCTGTAGGCCAGAAGGGAATGGCAGGATATATTTAAAATACTGAAAGGGAAAAAAATCTACAGCCAAGATTACTGTACCCAGCAAGGATCTCATTCAAAATTCATGGAGAAATAAAAAGCTTTTCAGACAAGCAAAAGTTAAGAGAATTCAGTACCATCAAACCAACTTTACAACAAATGTTAAAGGGACTTATGTAGTCAAGAAATACAAGAGAAGAAAAAGATCTACAAAATCAACCCCAAACAATTAGAAAGTGGCAATAGGAACACATATATCAGTAATTACTTTAAATGTAAATGGATTGAATGCTCCATTAAAAGACACAGACTGGCTGAATGGATACAAAAGCAAGACCCATATATATGCTGTCTACAAGAAACCCACTTCAGACCTCAAGATATATATGGACTGAAAGTGAGAGAATAGAAAAATATATTCCACGCAAATGGGAAGCAAAAGAAAGCTAGAGTAGCATTCCTCGTATCAGACAAAATAGACTTTAAAATAAAGAAGTTACAAGAGATAAGGAAGGACACTACATAATGATCAAGGGATCAGTCCAAGAGGAAGATGTAACAACTATAAATATCTATGCACCCAACATAGGAGCACCTCAATACATAAGACAAATACTAACAGACATAAAAGGAGAAATTGACCATAACACAGTAATAGTAGGAGACTTTAACACCCCACTCACACCAATGGACAGATCATCAAAGCAGAAAATTAATATGGAAACACAAGTCTTAAATGATACATTAGATGAGATGGATCTCATTGATATCTTCAGGCCATTCCATCCAAATGCAGAAGAATGCACCTTCTTCTCAAGTGCACATGGAACATTCTCCAGGATAGAACACATCTTGGGTCACAAATCAAACCTCAGTAAATTTAAGAAAATTGAAATTGTATCAAGCATCTTCTCCAACCACAACAGTATGAGACTAGATATCAACTACAAGAAAAAAAAAAATGTAAGAAACACAAACACATGGAGATTAAACAACATGTTTCTAAATAACCAATAGGTTACTGAAAAAATCAAAAGGGAAATAAAAAAATTTCTATAAACAAATGACAATGAAAACACAACTCAAAACCTATGGGTTCTAAGAGGGAAGTTTATAGCAATACAATCCTACCTCAAGAAACAAGAAAAACATCAAATAGACAACCTAAATTTATGCCTAAAGCGACTGGAAAGATAAGAAGGAAAAAAACCCGAACATTATTAGAAGGAAAGACATCATAAAGATCCAAGCAGAAATGAATGAAAAAGAAATGAAACAATAGTAAAGATGAATAAAACTAAAAGTTGTTTCTTTGAGAAGATAAACAAAATTGACAAACCCTTAGCCAGATTCATCAAGGAAAAAAGAGAGTCGAAATTAGAAATGAAAAAATAATGAGAAATATATAAATATATAAATGTTGGAAATTCTACCTAATTACTAGAGTTTTGTCCATTTCATATGTAGCTAGTGTTGGGATTATGTTTGAGGATGCAGCTAGAATGTGATTAAGATAAAGACTAATTATATGTAATATCTCTCCACCTCTCTCATTTTCCATCAAAGTGATCAGACGGGGCTCCTTATGTCCTCATTATCTGCTCATTGGCACCCTATAAGGCCATTCCCAGGCTGGCACACTTTCTAAAAGAGTTTTCTATGGAAGATTGGCCCTTTTTTAGAACCTGCAAAGAGGCAGCACTGCCAAGTCCCCAAAATCCCTTCCAAGAAGTTCATTTACATACTGGGTCATAGGACTGCTTCTTCCCAGGACCACTCGGGCCCCTCTATGTAGGGAGAGAACGAAAGAACTCTGGGCAAAGGTGTCTGCCAGTCAGGCGGTGTACTGGCTCCCTGCCCAGGACAAATCCTTCATTACTACAACCTTGAATGGAAGGCAGGCATCAGTACTGCTGAGTCATCAATACTGGCTGGTAGTGTGGAAACTCAGGCAGCATCCTTTTTGTTGCTGCAGTGACCAGTGCTGTGCTTCGGATCCCTTCCTAGTCTGATTCCAGATACAACTCCTTAACACAAATATAAAACACTGACCTGAAGTTTAGAGCCCAAAGGACCAGCTGCACTGATAACCTGGGAGGCTTAGGGCACCAAGCTTATTATAAAAGTTATATAATTGATTTTTCCTTTCTGATTCATCCTTTTTTGCTGTCATGGATTCATGTGGGGACAGGGAAATTCTAGGGACATATACAGTGGGCAAAAAGTGAAAATCACTGAAATATCTATAATGGGGTTGGGACCAGTGAGACGAGATGAAAGTGATCTGGATCAATGCTCAACTCTCCCAGGTCCTTAGGTGGTCAGTGCATTGACATTTTAGAATGGGGACAAGTC
Source organism: Muntiacus reevesi (assembly GCF_963930625.1). Classification (NCBI taxonomy): domain Eukaryota; kingdom Metazoa; phylum Chordata; class Mammalia; order Artiodactyla; family Cervidae; genus Muntiacus; species Muntiacus reevesi. The sequence continues at coordinate 28,472,969 of NC_089250.1, forward strand.
TATGAAGTAGAGGAGGGTGGCAAGAAGTATTCTCAGACTGAATTCTAATGGTTCTGAAAGGAAGAAGCAGGGACCTGGAGCCAGAGAGGGGCATTAGAGCAAACTCCAACTCAACAACTTCCCTCGTACCTCAGTGAGTAAAGAACCTGCCTGCAATGCAGGAGACCTGGGTTCAAACCCCGGCTCAGGAAGATCCCGTGGAGAAGGAAATGGCTACCCACTCCAGTATTCTTGCCTGGAGAATTCCATGGACAGAGAAGCCTGGTGGGCTACAGTCCATGGGGTGACGAGAGTTGGACATAACTTAGTAACTAAACCACTACCAACTCAACAAGTCAAACTCCCTGCTCACACCCTTCTTTCTGGACTCAGAGGCTCAAAGTATACAGTGAGTCCACACATTCCACCTCAAAGGCCAGCTTTCAAATGTCAGGGCATTTGTTCCTAACAAGTTTGAATTCCATTATTGATTTTGGATCCATCATTCTTCAAGTCCCCATGCAGGCTTATGGACCATCAGCTTCAGGACCTCAGTAGGCCTCTTTTCAAGGTAACACCTCAGGCTCTCTCCTTCACTACTGTATTTATATGTTTTTGAAGCATACTTTCTTTTTTTGCTATATATGGTTGCTTACTTAACATGCCTAAGGAACCCTATTAGCTATAAAGCCTTAGGCAGAGCTAAGACCTCTGCATCTTTATGTTCTGCAGTTTCCTGAAGATGGTGGTTTATGTTTGCAACATTAATAAATCATGAAAATATGGATAAAACATAATACAAAAGTATTGTCTCTAATAGAATTCCAATTTGCAAGACACCTGAGTAAAGAAAAAATTTTGTGCCTAGAAGTCTTTTCCGTAGGTCCCATCAACTTCTGCAGACATGCATGAATTTATAAGCATTCTTTGAAAGGTATTTAAGGGACATAAATCACCAAGAAATTGAAATCATTCTGCTTCCTGGAACATAAAATGTAAACCTAACAAATATTCTCTTTTGCACTGAAATTGGGCATTGTATGATTCGTAATCATAAATCACAATACAGTATTCTTTCTCTTCTCCCAATACTAACTTGAATTTTCAGTAATTAAAGAAATTTTTCAGTCTTCCAGGCTACCAAAATTTTCACTAATTGTTTATTCTTAGACAGTTAACATTTTTAAGACAATATGTTCACCCTAGATCAACTTTGCTTGCCTATAGCATGGTGCTCTTTTGTATAACTTTTATGATTCCCATGTCAGTATGGAGTTCTAATCTGTTACCATTAAATTATGATAGATGGTTTTAATTCCTTCTCTTCAAAAACAAGACAAGAGAATTATTTCTATTTGTCTGAAGTTCAATAAATTGGCATGTTCAGGGCAAAGAATAGTTTTTCTCCCACCTGTTTCTTCTGTTTATATATAAGTTCTTATTCGTAATTAAGTTTTAACACATGAGCAAAATCTCTGCTTATGTAAACACAGGGATGATGGATAGATAGAGAAATAGATTAGAGATAGACAAACATCAGTTCAGTTCAGTCGCTCAGTCATGTCTGAATCTGTGACCCCATGAATTGCAGCACGCCAGGCCTCCCTGTCCATCACCAACTCCCGGAGTTTACTCAAACTCGTGTCCATCAAGTCGGTGATGCCATCCAGCCATCTCGTACTCTGTCATCCCCGTCTCCTCCTGCCCCCAATCCCTCCCTGCATCAGGGTCTTTTTCCAATGAGTCAAGTCTTCGCATGAGGTGGGCAAAGTATTGGAGTTTAAGCTTCAGCATCAGTCCTTCCAATGAACACCCAGGACTGATCTCCTTTAGGATGGACTGGTTGGATCTCCTTGCAGTCCAAGGGATTCTCAAGAGTCTTCCCCAACACCACAGTTCAAAAGCATTATTTCTTCGGTGCTCAGCTTTCTTTACAGTCCAACTCTCACATCCATACCTGACCACTGGAAAAACCATAGCCTTGACTAGACGGAACTCTGTTGGCAAAGTAATGTTTCTGTTTTTTAATATGCTATCTAGGTTGGTCACAACTTTCCTTCCAAGGAGTAAATGTCTTTTAATTTCATGGCTGCAATTATCATTTGCAGTGATTTTGGAGCCCAAAAAATAAAGTCTGACACTGTTTCCACTGTTTCCCCATCAGATGGGGAACCAGATGCCATGATCTTAGTTTTCTGAATGTTGAGCTTTAAGCCAAATTTTTCACTCTCCTCTTTCACTTGCATCAAGAGGCTTTTTAGTTCCTCTTCACTTTCAGCCATAAGGGTGGTGTGATCTGCCTATCTGAGGTTATTGATATTTTCTCCCAACAATCTCGATTCCAGCTTGTGCTTCTTCCAGACCAGCGTTTCTCATGATGTACTCTGCATATAAGTTAAATAAGCAGGGTGACAATATACAGCCTTCAAGTATTCCTTTCCCAATTTGGAGTCAGTCTGTTGTTCCATGTCCAGTTCTAATTGTTGCTTCCTAACCTGCATACAGGTTTCTCAAGAGGCAGGTCAGGTTGTCTAGTATTCCCATCTCTTTCAGAATTGTCCACAGTTTATTGTGATCCACACAGTCGAAGGCTTTGGCATAGTCAATAAAGCAGAAATAGATGTTTTTCTGGAACTCTCTTGCTTTTTCGATGATCCAATGGATGTTGGCAATTTGACCTCTGGTTCCTCTGCCTTTTCTAAAACCAGCTTGAACATCTGGAAGTTCACAGTTCACGTGTTGCTGAAGCCTGGTCTGGAGAATTTTAAGCATTACTTTACTAGCATGGGAGATGAGTGCAATTGTGCAATAGTTTGAGCATTCTTTGGCATTGCCTTTCTTTGGAATTGGAATGAAAACTGACCTTTTCCAGTCCTGTGGCCACTGCTGAGTTTTCCAAATTTGCTGGCATATTGAGTGCAACACTTTCACAACATCATCTTTTAGGATTTGAAATGTCTCCACCAGAATTCCATCACCTCCACTAGCTTTGTTCATAGTGATGCTTTCTAAGACCCACTTGACTTCACATTCCTGGATGTCTGGCTCTAGGTGAGTGATCACACCATCGTGATTATCTGGGTTGTGAAGATCTTTTTTGTACAGTTCTTCTGTGTATTCTTGCCACCTCTTCTTAATATCTTCTGCTTCTGTTAGGTCCATACCATTTCTGTCCTTTATCGAACCGATCTTTGCATGAAATTCTCCCTTAGTATCCATAATTTTCTGAAGAGATCACTAGTCTTTCCCAATCTGTTGTTTTCCTCTATTTCTTTGCATTGATTGCTGAGGAAGGCTTTCTTATCTATGCTTGCTATTCTTTGGAACTCTGCATTCAAACAGGAATATCTTTCCTTTTCCCCTTTTTTTTATCTTCTCTTCATTTTACAGCTATTTGTAAGGCCTCCTCAGAAAGCCATTTTGTTTTTATGCATTTCTTTTCCATGGGGATGGTCTTGATACCTGTCTCCTGTACAATATCACAAACCTCCGTCCATAGTTCATCAGGCACCCTGTCTATAGATCTAGTCCCTTAAATCTATTTCTCACTTCCACTGTATAGTCATAAGGGATTTGATTTAGGTCATACCTGAATGGTCTAGTGGTTTTCCCTACTTTCTTCAATTGAAGTCTGAATTTGGCAATAAGGAGTTAATGATCTGAGCCACAGTCAGCTCCTGGTCTTGTTTTTGCTGACTGTATAGAGCTTCTCCATCTTTGGCTACAAAGAATGTAATCAATCTGATTTCGGTGTTGGCCATCTGGTGATGTCCATGTGTAGAGTCTTCTCTTGTGTTGTTGGAAGAGGGTGTTTGCGATGACCAGTGTGTTCTCTTAGCAAAACTCTATTAGCCTTTGCCCTGCTTCATTCTGTACTCCAAGGCCAATTTTGCCTGTTACTCCAAGTGTTTCTTGACTTCCTACTTTCGCATTCCAGTCCCCTATAATGAAAAGGACATTTTTTGGGGAGTGTTAGTTCTACAGGGTCTTGTAGGTCTTCATAGAACTGTTCAGCTTTTTTAGCGTTACTGGTTAGGGCATAGACTTGGATTACCATGATATTGAATGGTTTGCCTTGGAAACGAACAGAGATCATTCTGTTGTTTTTGAGATTGCATCCAAGTACTGCATTTCAGACTCTTTTGTTGACCATGACGGCTACTCCATTTCTTTTAAGGGATTCCTGCCCACAGTAGTAGATATAATGGTCATCTGAGTTAAATTCACCCATTCCAGTCCATTTCAGTTCATTGATTCCTAGAATGTCGATGTTCACTCTTGCCATCTCCTGTTTGACTATTTCCAATTTGCCTTGATTCATGGACCTAACATTCAAGGTTCCTATGCACCATTGCTCTCTACAGCATCGGACCTTGCTTCTATCACCAGTTACATCCACAACTGGGTATTGTTTTTGCTTTGGCTCCATCCCTTCATTCTTTCTGGAGTTAGAATAACAGACATAGATATAACACAGACATAAATACATACAAGTGCTAGAAAGTGAACATGTATTTGGATTTATATTATACATTCATATTACGTATAGGTAAAATATCAATCAATTTTGGAAATTTTCTTACAGGTGGTGAGATATAGTTTAGACATGGAGGTTTACCAGAAAGACTGGGGAGGAACAGTGCTGAGATCAGTAGCCATGACGCATGAGTGATGAAAACTGGGTACAGTGAGGGAAGTCTTAATAAAGACAAAACCATGAGTTTTGTCTCAGTTATGTTGACTAAGGTCATTAATGACCAGTGTCAGTGAATTAGTAGAGATTCATTTGTTGTACGTATTATTTCATTCATTTTTCCAACAGTTTCAAAAGAGATACTGTTTATATATAATGACATATACTTAATTATGGATAAATATAATTTATTTGCATATACAGAAATCCCTTCTAGTTTAATAGTAAATTATATTCATGACAATTATATTTGAGGAAAGAGAAAGTGAGAAGATACCCCAGATATACATAGTGTAGATTTAGATTCATTCTGTCAAAAATATAGAGAGTAATGTTACGGTATTAACCATTTGAGAAACGAACTTTTTGTGTATTGTTTTGTTTTGGTCTTATACTAAAGTTTTCTCATAGCAGAATAATGGATTTTCCCAGCACTTGACCATTTAAGAAGACAGTCCAAGGTTTTGAACCCTAGAAATCAAGAGTTATCTTGTTTGCAAGGAGTTAAGTTTTATTATTTTTAATGTGGGCTACCAAGGTAAGAGAGGTCACTAGTCCAAAAGATGAGAGCACTGAAGATTTGGATTCCAGAGAACTGGCCCAACCCAGTCTTAACTCCTTGAAGTGAAGGATGGGAACATGGGGTACAAAGGGATGGGTTTTGCACAAGTGGTGGGGATGTTCCCTCTTCCCCAGGATGCTCCCTGGACACCTAATGACAGGCTGGACACCAAGCCTGCAGTTTATAAGTGTGACAAAGGTCCCTTCTGGTAAAGCCTGTGGTTGGAGGAAGACCTTGGCAAAGAGCTCCCTGCAGCTCTCCCAGTGCTGCTGGGAGGTCAGAAACAGGGGAAGCAAAGTTACCATGTAGCAGACGTTGACATGCCAACAATAGTGTAGCTATAAGGATGCTTGGGTTGTAAGCAACAAGAACAATGCTAGTAATTAAAAAGGTCATCTCAGAGAATCCGAGAGAAAACTGAAAACCCAGGTCTCCAAAAGGACAGAAACCAGCAAAGTTCAGGTTATCGATGTAATAAGAGATGACCATCTCCTTAGGGTTCCTTGATTGGGATGCTTCGGTTTCCACTATTTTCTCTTGTTGCTGCTGCTGCTAAGTCGCTTCAGTTGTGTTCAACTCTGTGCGATCCCATAGACAGCAGCCCACCAGGCTCCCCCATCCCTGGGATTCTCCAGGGAAGAATACTGGAGTGGGTTGCCATTTCCTTCTCCAATGCATGAAAGTGAAAGTGAAAATGAAGTCGCTCAGTCGTGTCCAACTCCTAGCGACCCCATAGACTGCAGCCTACCAGGCTCCTCCATCCATGGGATTTTCCAGGCAAGAGTACTGGAGTGGGGTGCCATTGCCTTCTCTGACTATTTTCTGTGCAGGTATCAAATGCAAGTGTGTAAGTTGCTTCAGTTGTGTTCAACTCTTTGCAACCTCATGGACTATAGCCTGCTAGGCTCCTCTGTCCATGGGATTCTTCCGGCAAGAATACTGGAGTGGGGTGCCATTGCCTTCTCTGACTATTTTCTGTGCAGGTATCAAATGCAAGTGTGTAAGTTGCTTCAGTTGTGTTCAACTCTTTGCAACCTCATGGACTATAGCCTGCTAGGCTCCTCTGTCCATGGGATTCTTCCGGCAAGAATACTGGAGTGGGTTGCCATGTCCTCCTCCAGGTGATCTTCCTGACCCAGGGATGGAATCCGCATCCTTATGTCTCCTGCATTGTCAGGCAAGTTTTTTGCCACTAGCACCACCTAGTCTAGGTATCAAGTACTCAGCTCCAATTCAAACTTTCAGAAAATTGAGTGTGACTGGTTTGGTGGGTTGGTTGCCCACCCCTTGGCCAAAGAAGGGCAGGGCACTTGGTTAATAATCCGCCACAATCAGTATATGTACAACTAGGGGGAAGTCATTTCCTGTATGAACATGAGAGGCTATGAGCTAAAACAAAGGAACAAACTGGCAAAAACACAGGCGTCTACTACAGAAAGGGCCCTTACAGCTTTTCCCGCAGTCACATAAGAGCCAGGAAAGTTTAAAACCCAGTGTCATACAGGGGTGTTTTAATAATGGTATCTTGAGCCAGTTTTACCTCAATTTAGAAAACTAAAGCAATGAGGCATTTCTTGTGCCCAAGCACAGTGGGGGAAATTCATTCTAGTATGTTCCAGTGAAGTTGTTGGTGATTTTCTACTTATTTCTCCACTTCCACTTTGTACCCGTCATTGAACCCGCTGATCTCTGTAGGCTGCAGGGGAGCTCCTTGCCCTCTGGCTTCTGGCTGGTTGGCTCAATGAGGGGTAAGAGACAGGAGGGCAGGAAGAAGCTGAGGCTGTGTTCCACCAGCCCCTCCCTGCTGGATGCCATGGAGTGGCTGTTTCTCTGAGCCTAAGACCACAGGCAGGCAGCCATCTCCTTACAACCCTTCTCTCCAGAGTTCTCAGACTTGCTCCCTGCTCTGGCCCTTTCAGCCCACCAAAGGATGCTTCACAGTCTCTTGCGGGTACCCCTAAACTACTCCCTCCACTTTATAAAAATTGCCTTAATTAACTCGGTGCAATCATTTCACTGGAGGAGTCCATCTGTTTCCTGCCTGGACCCTGACTGACATACACAGTAGAAAACTAATTCAAGTTGAGGAATCAAGGACATGATAGCCAGCTTGATTCAACCAATCACATCCTGTTGTCAAGTACAAGTGCCAGCCTCTCCTTCACCCAAAAATAAAAATGATCTGAGCAGCTGTAGCAGCAAATATATGTCTGTCAAAGAGCTTAGGAAAGATCAGAGAGCAGCTTTCAGTACAGCTCGCTCTTCAGGAGAATGTGGGGCCAACAGTCACAGAAGCTTATGAAACTCCCCAGCCCTTTTTTACCTCCTACCAAAGCAATACAAATGCAGTCTGCTCAACTGCCTTTCTCACACTTGAAAAGAAGGGGCAAGATGGCACTCAGATTTGGGCACCATGACAATGTCACTCTTCTTCACTGGATCATGTGGGTGCCATTTCCAGAGTCCATGCACACATCACTGGATGCTGTGGACTGTGCCAGGGTGATCTCACAAGGCTTGTGCCCCAGTTGCCATAGTGGAAGAGAGTGGCTAGACCACACACATTACATATGTGTGAGTGTGTACTGATGCCAAGTAGCAGCATGTGTTGTTGATCCTATTTCAAAAGCACCCGGCAGTCAGCTGTACCAGGGGAGAGAAGAATGTATTGCTGATGGAAGTAGAGTGAGAGGCAGGATGCCATGTGGTGCTATTGTTAGACAGAACTGCAGCCAGTCCCAGGAAAAGAACTCCGAGGACAAAAGCGATAGCAAAGAGAGGAGGCTCTTAGAGGTTTCAAGAATTGGCTTCTGCCTTGAACATGTTGGGAAGGCAGACTGACCAACAGTTTCTATGGACTGGGAAATAGATACTACGAATTGTCAGAGCTTTTGAAACCAGGTACTAATGTCACCTTCACAAAGGAAAGGGCAGGAAAGAGTTAAATCTCAAAATCCAAGACTACCAGGGAGTGAGAGATGGGTAGAACTAAACAGTATGCAAAAAGGAGGCACAATGGAGAAGTTCTGAGATGGGGAAGACCCTCTGAGCTGATCTGGATAGTTTTCTCTTCCAGACACAAACCAAGGCAGTAAACATCCTAACCTCTTATTCAGGGCTACGAGCTGGCTCACTCGACACCACTTTCACTGCTCGTGTGCCTTCTTGCATCACAGAGACTCAAATGTCAAAAACTATATTTCTCAGACTATCTTGCATCCAAGAAAAGGGGGTGTGGGCTTCAAGATACCTTTTGGGGGGAAAACACAATTCAACCTACAATAGTCCACTTTTTTGTTTGGAAAGGAGGATTGAAGTTCACTCCAGATTCTTGCTGTGATAAAGGCTGTGTAGTTTGGTGGTTGCTGAGCTAATTGAAAAACATTTCAACTTTCATTCAAAAGAATGTTTAGCTTCTCAATGTATCCTTTTGTTGCCTTTGAAACAACTCAGACCTTCAATAGCCACTATGGCATGCAAAAACTCTACAATGCAAACTAAAAATACAGTACTGAGAGAAAATAAAGAGAAAGTAAATGAATCAAGATGTATGACATGTACATGGACTGTAGGACATGGTATTATAAATATCAAATATTCTCCTAATTTATCTATGAGTTTAATGCAACCCCAATCAAATTCCCAAAATTTTACTTCTTTTCTTTTTTTAGAAATTGGCAAGTTGATCCTAAAATTCATTAAGAAAATACAAAAGGCCAAAAAGAGCAAAGTCAGATAGCTGTCAAAATATTATTTCTGCGTCATTATGCCTGTGAGGGTGTTTTCAGAAGAAGAAGCATTTGAATAAGTAGACTGAGGGAAGAAGAGATAAGCATTTGAATTAGTGGACTGAGCAAACCACCCTCCTCAGCCTGGTTGGGTGGGCATCACCCAATCTCTTGAGGGTCTAAATAGAGCAAAAAAAGTGAAGGATGGGAAAATTCATTCATTCATTCTCTCTCTCTCTTCTTGAACTGGATGGTGCAAACATGGGCAGCTATGGCAAGGGAGATGACCAGTCTGGTGACAATGCTGGCATCCTGGTAAGCAAACGCCCCTTTGCCTCCTGGTAGGAGCCCCAATGGCCACTAGGGAAGTAGCCACACACTGGCATCTAGAGACCCTCTCAGAACTGCCTTCTTCTGTCCAATGTGGGAACTGTAGCTTCCTCAGGATGCCTTACAGGTTGATACCCATTTGGACTGGTATAACCCCATCCATAGCTGCCCATGCTTGCACCATCCAATCACTTAGCTTGTCACACTGAGGCTGCCTGGTTACCCTCCTCCTGCAACCATACTGTAGGTGGGGCTGGGAGAAGCAAATGTTATTCGGCCTTCATACCTTGGTAACATGCCCAGGTAGGTACATCAGCCATGATGGTCAAAATGCAGTTTACTGCAGATCGGCCAAGCTTTTGTCCTCCATTCAGGTAACTGAGCATTGGCTGTGTAGAGTCCAGAGGCAGATGGGGGACTCATCTGTAAGCTTCTCTAATGTCCCCTTCTGAGGGCAGAGGACCCATCCAGCAGGCTGATAGCTGCCTCCAGCCCACCGATCCATTAGGAGGTGCCATGCACACAGCCAGGCCACTGACCTGAACAGGCCCAACACATCAGGAATCCTAAGCAGCCATAAAAGCCATCATCTGGACCCAGAGGAGTCGGGTGGAGAGGGAGGTGGGAGGGGGGATCGGGATGGGGAATACGTGTAACTCAATGGCTGATTCGTGTCAATGTATGACAAAACCCACTGAAATGTTGTGAAGTAATTGGCCTCCAACTAATAAAATAAAATTAAAAAAAAAAAAAAAAAAAAAAAAGCCATCATCTGGGACTGAATGGCCTCTATCCCATCCAATTTAAATAACACTGTCTCCAGGCTCGTCATCACTCCATTTTAATAACTCAGCCTACCATTTTAGGTAGAGACGGAGTTATCTGCTATTTCCAAATTAGCCTCCAGTGCTCACCATTAAGTCATCAAATCTTTCCCTGCCAAAACTCATATACCTTAATGTTGAAATATTCCTTGTTTGATTTATCTCTAGTAAACAGCCGATTTTCCCCAAAGTTGGCAGTCAGTCAATGATCTGCCCTCCAGCCTAGGCAATAAGCTGCACTATTTCCTCATTCATGATGTTATTCAGAGTGCCTTGTCACCTGCTGAGGCCCTTAATCTGGACCAGGTTTGCTGTAGACAACTGCAGTTCCCTGTGGGTAACAGATGACTGTCAATGGAATACTGGGGGGAGAGTGTTATGGACAGATGTTTGCTACTTACTCAGGTTCTGCTGTAGCTCAGCAGAGGGAAAGGGCTTTGGTGCCAGGCAGACCAGAATTCAAATCCCAGCCCTGTTGTATATCATCTGCATGACCTCAGGCAAGTTATCCTTTCTGAATTCCAGTTTCTTCTTCTACAGAAGTTGGGCTAACCATTCTCAGCTTTGGTGTGAGGATTACATGAGATGACATATATATAAAGTGCCTGGTACTTAATAGGTCTTATATAAATGCTAGTTACCCTTTCCATTGGCTATTTTTTAAATTTTTTTTCCATTTATTTTTATTCGTTGGAGGCTAATTACTTGACAACATTGTACAATATTGTAGTGCTTTTTGCCATACATTGAAATGAATCAGCTATAGATTCACATGTGTTCCCCATCCCGATGCCCCCTCCTGCCTCCCTCTCCATCCCATCCCTCTGGGTCTTCCCAGTGCACCAGTCCTGAGCACCCGTCTCATCCATCCAACCTGGACTGGTGATCTCTTTCACCCTTGATAGTATACCTGTTTCAATGCTCTTCTCTCTGAACATCCCACCCTCACCTTCTCCCACAGAGTCTAAAAGTCTGTTTTGTACATCTGTGTCTCTTTTTCTGTTTTGCATATAGGGTTATCGTTACCATCTTTCTAAATTCCATCTATATGCGTTAGTATACTGTATTGGTCTTTATCTTTCTGGCTTACTTCACTCTGTATAATGGGCTCCAGTTTCATCCATCTCATTAGAACTGATTCAAATGAATTCTTTTTAATGGCTGAGTAATATTCCATGATGTACCACAGCTTCCTTATCCATTTGTCTGCTGATGGGCATCTAGGTTGCTTCCATGTCCTGGCTATTATAAACAGTGCTGTGATAGACATTGAGGTATATGTGTCTCTTTCAGATCTGGTTTCCTTGGTGTGTATGCCCAGGAGTGGGATTGCTGGGTCATATGGCAATTCTATTTCCAGTTTTTTAAGAAATCTCCACACTGTTCTCCATAGCGGCTGTACTAGTTTGCATTCCCATCAACAATGTAAGAGGGTTCCCTTTTCTCCACACCCTCTCCAGCATTTACTGCTTGTAGCCTTTTGGATAGCAGCCATTCTGACTGGCGTATAATGGTACCTCATTGAGGTTTTTATTTGCATTTCTCTGATAATGAGTGATATTGAGCATCTTTTCATGTGTTTGTTAGCCACCTGTATGTCTTCTTTGGAGAAATGTTTGTTTAGATCTTTGGCCCACTTTTTGATTGGGTCATTTATTTTTCTGGAATTGAGCTGCAGGAGTTGCTTGTATACTTATGAGATTAATCCTTTGTCTGTTTTTTTCATTTGCTATTATTTTCTCCCATTCTGAAGGCTGTCTTTTCACCTTGCTTATAGTTTCCTTTGTTATGCAAAAGCTTTTAAGTGTCATTAGGTCCCATTTGTTTATTTTTGCTTTTATTTACAATATTCTGGGAGGTGGGTCATAGAGGGTCCTGCTGTGATTTGTGTTGGAGAGTGTTCCATTTGCTATTAACTTGTATCATTAACATAACACTGTATTTTGTGAACTGCTAAGAAACAGCTGGGCTTCCCAGGTGGCGCTAGGGGTAAAGAACCCGCCTGCCAAGGCAGGAGACATAAGAGATGCGGTCAAGAGATTCCCCTCGAGGTGGACACAGCAACCCACTCCAGTATCCTTGCCTGGAGAATCCCATGAACAGAGGAGCCTGGTGAGCCACAATTCATAGGGTCTCAAAGAATCGGACACGACTGAAGTAACTTAGCACGCATGCTCACAAGAAACAGTTAGGAGGAAGCTTACTTGAGATACTCTGGCACAAGTTGCTTTGTTCACAGATTCACAGGCAATGAAGATAAGTCAGAGATGGCTCCCCTCTGGAAACATGAGAGAATGTGTAGCCATTCAAACTCTCCCCCTCCCTCTTGACTGTATATTGCCCTAGCTCCCCTGTAGAGTTGGAAACCCTTCACATTGACCAGAGAGAGATTTTGCTTGGGGGCCTAAGCACTGGCACATATGGTTGCACAGGCACAATTAAGGGAGTGCATTCATATCAAAAAATAAAGTGGTGCCTCCGGGATTTGGGGACATGGGTCCCTGAACTTCTCCATGAGGAGACAGACATGCTTTCTCTTTTTAGGTGGAGTCAATAACCTGGCTGCTAGTGTAGAGACCAGGATGCTGCAGAGAGCTGGCTGGGAATGCCAGTCTCAGAAAATGAAGCAGAGATTTAGCAGTTTCTAAGAGCTATCCAACTTGGAAAGGGGGCCTCATATGACTCTTGGAGGGGAGTTTTGGGTATGTTGATGAGACTATTTGAAATGTACCTAAAGATTCTCAAGGATGGGAGACCCTAGCTAGTATTAGAAGTTAGTATGTATCAGGTGGTTACAATATCAGGCACTGTGCTAATTGCTCTTCCTAAATTTTATCATTTGATTGTCTCAACAAGGCTATGAAGGAAGGACTATCTGTTTCCTCATTTTAAAGAGGGGGAAACTGAGATTTATTGAGAACAAAAAATTTATCTGAAGTCACACAGCTGGTAAGAGACACAGGCAGGATTCAAATGCTAGGAGTTTGGTGTCACAGTCCACCCTGTTAGCCATTCTTCAATACTTGATTAAAATACATGATATCAAGGTAGAAGGAGATGGGTTTTCAATTATCCAAAAGTCACATACTTAACAGATAGAAAGATTACAGAGATGTTCACTCAAAGACATTGTGCAGACCAAAAGTATTTACAGGTTAAACTTAGGGTTCCTAACTTGAGATAAAGCTATTAAAGTGAAGTTGGATATATTGGAAACATAATCCTAAACTACTGAGGAATAACTACTAATTAACCCAGGTTAATTAGTATTAGATTTAACTGCTAGGAACAGATAACTTCTCTCTTACATAAATATAGGCCCTTAAGTCTCAGTGCTCTACTCATCTCTTTAAGTGTCTTCCATTAAGTCCAAAATGACTGCTCTAACTCTAGTTATCACATCTGCATTTCAGCCAGAAGAAAGGGAAAAAGGAGGGGAAAGGCACATTCCATCCTTTGAAGGCACTTTCTAGAAGGTGCACATCACTTCCATTTACATCCCACTGGCCAGAATGTAGTCACATGGCCGTACACATTTGCAAAGGAGGCTGGGTAATGTTGTCTTGAATCCAAGAACCCATATGGTAACCACAAATAGAAGATTGGATAAAGGGAGGAAGGGTATTGGTAGCTCAAGCGCCATCTGTCATAGGATAACAAAAAAGGACCTTTATGATTGGGCCACTTCTCTCCTGTCTTTGACGTCCCATCATTCCCCTGTCAATTTCACCCACTCCATTTCAGCTGTGTTGAACTGCCTGCATTTCCCTAAGCACACCAAACTCCACACTATGTCCTCTTCTCCTTGCCCCGTTGAGCCTCTCCATTCTTTCTCTTTCCAGCTCCTCCCTTCTCACCTCTGTCTCCAGCCCCATCCCCTATGGGAGTTCCATGTTCCTCTCCAGTCCTTCTCCAAGCACCACAGCATCCTGTACTTTCCTCTCACGTGATTCTCAGTGCAATGTGTTATCACCAGCAGTTTACTTACCTGTCCCCTCTGCTAGGCTGCAAATGCCTTCAGGTAGGTCCTGGGTCTTATTTTCTCCCCCAGAGCCTGCTCTCAACCCCTGCCTTCCACTGGCTGGTGTTTAAAAATTACATAAGTATCAAAGCTCTTTGCACTTCCCTGCACCACTGTCAGAAGCCAAGTGATGAGCCACTGGAGCCTGGATATGATTGGGTGTGTCTGTCTTGTAAAAAAATTGTGGGGATAAAATATATGATGACTGTAGCACCAAAACTTTAATAAATACACTGCATCACATCTTCATCCATTCCATTTCTCTTGTCCCCAAAGGAATAATTTTTATCCATTTCTTTTCCCTTCTAGTGTTTCTTTATGATATGCAAGCAAGTACAAATATATGCTTATTTTCCTCCATTTTATGCAAAAATTAGCACTGTTTGTCTTCTTTCGTTCTTTCACTAAATCACATATCCTAGAAATCGTACTATGTTGGTAAAAAGAGCACACCCTGATCCCTCTTTACATGGCATAGGGTCCCGCTATGAAGGTGTGGCATTGTGGGTTTTTTTTTAACAAGTTTCTCTTTGTCACTACAAACAATGCTTAAGATGTTATTTCATATACAGGGACGCAAACTTACAAAATAAATCCCCAAAGTGGAAATTCTGCATGAAAAGGCAAATGCATTTGTCATCTTGTAGATATTAAGGCATAGCATTCCTAAACTTAAACCCCCAAAAAAGCCAAATCTGAAGAAGGGTATCTCTTGTGCTTTGAAAAAACATCATCTTTTCAAAATAACTCATAATAAAATTTTTTAAAAAGCAACAAAGAATAATCTTTTCTAAGGAAATAGACCATGAAGATAGTCAGGGCAAATGATCTCATTGTCACCAGAATGTTTTGTCACGTTCACAGTGAACAGGGGAAGCACTAGGTGTGAAAAATCACTCCGCCTGAGTTTTTTTTATAAACACAGTACATTTGAACTCAGTGATTTTCTTGGCACTTAGAGAAAGGCCATTTCTGCCTGGGGTTTGTACTACTACAAAGCTTTTAATGGAGCTGGATACAAATGACAAATTCCCCACACTGGAGGCAGTTTCCTGGAAGTAAGCAGTGTGGCTGCACACACCACACAGGGAGCTTTGAAAACATCACAGAACATGAAATTGCCCAGCCATCTGTGGTTTCCTGTCCATAGGTGGGGAGGGGCAGGAGTTGCCCCTCTGGACCTCAGCAAATGCGCAAGGGTCGGGCCACGGCCACGTCCATCTGCATCCGTCCAACAGATGCCCTTCCATGAACTAGGTTCCTGCCTCTGGTCTGAACAAGCACAGAAACCACAGTTCAAACATCCTCCCCATAAAAGCTGGTCTTCAGGGAATGTATATATTTAGCAGTATGTCTAAGGTCACAGAGACCAGAGCTGAGCAGGTGTCGAGGATGAGGAAAAGGTAAGGAGAGTTAGTACCTCCAGCCCTTTCATCAACGAGCCTTCAACCCGTTCTGCTTGTACAGGAGGTGATGAGGTGCTGCTTGGCCATGGCATGTGTGGTGTCGGGGGGTGGGGGGGTTGGGGAGTGGAGGGAGGGACACATGGTCTAAGCTCCAGGGCCTGAGACAACAGGCCCTCTTCAGTGGTTTTATCAGTGATTCTGGAAGCAAGTGTGTATGCCAGGGAGATTTATAGCAAAATCTACAATACACCAAGTTATGGAGAAAATAGCTCCGGTCTTCAGGGTCCCTGAATCATCCCTTGCACAGACCTACCCCCTTTCCAGGGTCCCTACTGTCATATCTCACTTGGGTTACAGCCAGAGCCTCCCAGCTGATCTACAGTTTACACTTTTGTCTATCTTGAACACAGTGCCCAACGCAATACTTTCCGGTGTGTGACCATGTAGCTCCCCAGCTCAAAAGTCTGCAATGGTGTCCGCACCAATGGTGTCCACATCTGGTGCTTTCAGAGCACAGGGCCGTACCTGAGCTGATACCCTTCAGCCTCTAACCCCATCCCCTCCTCTCTCCCCACCTCCTCCACTCCAGCCACGCGGCCTCCACGCTGGTCCCCATTCACCATCAGAACCCCACTTTCCGCATCTGCCCTTACTGGTCCTTCTACCTGGAACACCTCCCACCCCACCCCCCAGAACTGCATAACCTCTTTCCCTTCCCGTGGGCTTTCCTAACCGTTCTACTTAAAAGGGCATCATGAATTCCCCTCCCACTGGGATTCCTTACCTCCCCCTGCATATCTTCCTCCAAAGTACTTATCATCATCTATGACACTATTCATTTTACTTATTTATCTCTTCACTGTTTCCTTCATCCCTGCTAGAATATCAGCTCTGTGAGATTGAGGACTTCTGTTTACCATTCTATCCCCACATCTAAATAGTGCCTTGCACATAGTACTCACACTAATATTTGTCAAATGAATAAATACAGGAAAGAGGAGATGGGTTCCCCATAAGTAACCTCATCCCCCTGGGCACAGAAGATTATCTAGAAACTGCCCCCTCCCTGTCCAGCCCCTTTAGAAATGACCACAAAGAGATTATTACCTCCGACCTCTCGGAATGGTTATCGTCAAAAAGACCACAGATGACAAGTATTGACAAGGGTGTGGAGAAAAGAGAATATATATGCACTGTTGGTGGGAATGTAAATTGACACAGTCACTATAAAAAACAAAAACCTAAAAATAGAACTACCATATGATCCAGAAATTCCTCTCCTGGGTATATATCCAAAATAAACAATAACAATATTTTTAAAAGATACATGAACTCCAATGTTCATTGCCAAGAAATGCAAGCAACCTAAGTCTCCATCAACAGATGAATAAAGAAGATAATACACACATAATGGAATATTACTAAGCCATAAGAAAGGATAAAATTTTTCCATTTGCAACAACATAGATGAACCTGAAGGGTATTAGGCTTAGTGAAATATGTCAGATAGAGAAAGGCAAATATTATATGTTACCGCTTATACAAAATTTAAAAATTAATGAATATAACAAAACAGAAACAGACTCACAGACATAGAGAACAAATCAGCGGTTACCAGTGGGGAGAGGGAAGAGAGGAGGGGCAAGATAGGGGTGCAGGATTAAGAGATACAAACTACTAATAAATAAGCTATAAGGATATCACATATTAGGAATTATAGTCAATATTTTATAATAGCTTTAAATGTAATATAATCTACAAAAACATTGAATCACTCTGCTATACATGTGAAACTAATGTAATATTTTAAGTCAACTATACTTCAGTGTAAATACATTAAGTAATTGACTTGCTGGTCTTTAATACAAAGGGTATTTCATGCCACAGTGAGGGGGATGATTTTGGGCGGACAACTTTTTCCCCCAGTGTCTAAGGCCTGTCTACGCCATCTGCTCCCAGCCAGCCTCAGGGAGCAACAGAATGAAAGAGCTCACAGAGGTCTTGCGGGATCAGCACAGTCAGCATGGGGCTCCGTGAGCTGTAGCAGCTCTGGAACGGCACCACATGCCAGAGATGGACTCTGATCCCATGAACCTTGGCAGCTAGAGGCAGGTTGGCCAAGGGTGACCCAAGCACCTGGCCACCCCAGCTCCAGTGCTGTGACCTTCATGAACAAAGAGCAGGGACACTGTTCCTCTTCCACCAAAATCATCCTGTCCTAGTTAGTCTGTATTGGACTTCAAGGTCAAAGGACAGTCACATTCATGTTTCATTTCTATAGGGGCCTCATAGCTGATACTTTATCACAAGATAAAAAATAGATGTAAGATATGGAATAAAATATATTTTCAAATGTTATATATAAAATATATTTAAATATATACTCATAGGGCTTCCCAGGAGGTGCTAGTGGTAATATACACACATGAACATGTATGTATACATAGATGGTCCATCCACACACACATATGGATAACTTTAATTCTGCATGATTGGTGTCGATCCCTGCATGGTCTTTTCAAAAAGTGGTAGGCTATAACGTAATAAATTCTCTCTTTAGCCTTAGGTACAGCTTCTCTTCAGGGAATATGATGTCGTGAAGAGAAGGTAAGGGAGACGATGATAAGAGCAGATAACATGACTGGGAGGTCCATAAGATGATGTGAGAAAAGGAAGTAAAGAAAAACAGTCCAGGGTCCATGGCTGGAGCAGGAAGCAGGGGTCCAAAGCCCTCCACTCCTGCCCTTCTTCCTCCCATGGTAGCCCTGAGACCCAGGGAGTTTGCACCCTCCATGCTCTCATCTCCTAAGCTGAAAACAACAGTATTATACCAGATGCAGTCTGGTGTCTTCTCAAAACATCCATGTCTCATCAAGGTCGAAGCAGCCTGTACTTCTAGGCAATTAGGAACGTGGAGAGAGGCCACTGCAAGAAGGTGGTTATGTGAGTTCTGATGGTATTCCTAATCAAAGTTGCCTGAAGCCTAGATCACTGGGGCTTTCAACCTGCCATCAGTGGAGACTTTCATGGTTTGAGCCAGATGAATAAGCCTCACCATCACCTTATCAGAAAGGCCTGCCCTGACCATCCTAATATACTCCATCATGTTGCCCTGTTAATGTTATAGACCAGCATCCTATGGGGCCTTTCCAGGGCAGATTCCCCACCCTGGCCTCAACCACTATGCTTTCCACCTGTCTGCTATAGGAAAACTTCAGTCAAAGAACAAATTTAATCAGAGAAATGAGAAAATGCAGAAACAAAGGAAGACAGTCAAATAAGACAAAACAATAACAGCCATTAAACATAGTCAAGGACCTTTAGTTTCTCCTCAAGGCTACAGATAAATTCTGAGCCATGTCCTTTGAGCTGTTTTGCAGATACTGAAACCCTCACCAGGTGGGAGACGTTAACAGCGTGAAGAGCAGACTGTAGATGGGACATAAAGTGCTCCGTCTTACACAATTCCAAGAGCTGGCCTCAAGGAAACGGAAACAAACTGACCTTGGAACTGAAGATTAAGTGTACTTAAAACAATCAAGATGGTGCTAGTCATACTGCCGCACAATCAATTTCAAGGTGACTGTCAGAGCTCACTGTGCTGCTCGGCACACAACCCCCTCCCCCACATATGCACCCCTGAAACTCTCCTTTAAAAACTCATTGGAAAAGACCCTACTGCTGGAAGATTGAGGACAAGAAGAGAAGGGGGCGACAGAGGACAAGATGGTTAGATGGCATCATCAACTCAATGGACATGAGTTTAAGCAAACTCTGGGAGATAGTGAAGGACAGGGAAGCCTGGCGTGCTGCAGTCCACAGGGTCACAAAGAGTCAGTCGGACATGAGTGAGCAACTGAACAACAACAAAACTCTGGCTCCCTGATTGATAAGGGGGAGTTAGCTCTTTGGGACATGAGCCCACCTTCTCCCCAGGGTTGTGAGCCTCCTCAATAAAGCTGTCTTTCCTTTTACCCAACACTTGTCTCTCAGTATTGGATTCCTGAATGACAAGTAGCCAAACCTGAGTTCAGGAACATGAATCCTCTGTCTTCACTGCACTAACCACAATTCAATTGTCTCTTATTTGTTACTTGTTATTTGCCTGTCTCCCTCACCAAATATCAGCTCCATAAGAAGGGGTCTTGCTTTCTTCATTCACTGCTCTATGTAGTGCCTAGAACAGTTCCTGGCACATAGTAAGTCTTCAATTAGTATCTGTTGGAATCAGTGATGTCACCTTAAAAAGAAAAAAAACAGAGCTTCTTTTGTTCTTCATCCTCACACTATGTTGTGGGCATTTCTTCCAGCAAATTCTTCTAGTATCTCATCAAATGATGCTTTTTTCCTCATGCAGTGAAGATTAATGGGATGGTTTACTCTTGAGTGTGCATTGTAATAGAGCTATTACAGTTATCACTTACACACCACTGAACAGCCCTCATGGCCCGAGGCAGTCTAATGGACAGCATCAGGTACACCCTGACGGGCATGTCCACTTTGCTGACGAAGTGAAAATGTGAAGTGGGGGTAAAATAATCCATCCGGTCCACCTACCAGGTCAGATGCACAGCCCCCAGAAAACAACCCTAAAACGGTCTCGCTCATCTGCCTGGACCAGCCATGACCTGGGCAGTAGAGAGTGTCTCCTAGTAGCCCCCTAGGGTCAGGCATTTGCTCCTATCTTTACAGACGTTGAGTCTCTCCCTCCCCTCAGCTCCTGTTCTCAGGGAGGCCCTGGCCACTTCACCTGAGGTTCCCTTGCAGTCACTTGCAGCCATCCTCCAGCCTTTCTGGGGATGTGATTTTCTGCTTCCCTCAATCCTCCTCAGTTCAGGCTCTCTCAGGGGATGCACTGTCCACATTGCCTCCTCACTGGCTTCCCTGCCTCTGGTACTTCATCCGCATGCATCCAGATGTCCTTCCTAAAGGCAAATGGAACCCCTTCACTCACTTCTGTTTACATTCACTCTCTTATGTGAGGTCCTGTGCATTTGAAAAGGGGGATCAAAGACATCCCTCTTCAAAGAGTGCGGCTTTGGGGATGTTAATGACTCCCCCATAATTTTCAGAATGGTGGAGGCCCCAAAACAGGAGAAAAGAGGAAAACTTGGAGACTCAGAAAACCAAGGAGGGCAGAGAAGTCTAAGAAAAGGGCAGTAAGCAGGGCTTGCTAGTGGACAATTTCCTTGAGGTAGGAAACGATTGTTGAGACTGTCATCTTGGCAGTGAAACATCACAGCGTCACCTTCATGGTACTGTAATCCCACACCATGACCCCAAATGCACAGACAAGTAACAGCAGCTGATGTGAGTGGAACTTATGGATTGGAGAGACATAGGACCGTGGCAGAGGAAGCCTGGGTTGCAAGAAAAACAGGAGCCCCAGGAATAAGGGCACAGAGCAGAGAAGCCAGCTTCCTTCTGAGCACTTTTGTTAATAAGCAAAAAGACATAGCCCTGAATGAATTTGAGTCAGTGTTACTGAGATAGATGAGCCTAGAGCCTGTTATACAGAGTGAAGTAAGTCAGAAAGAGAAAAACAAATATCATATATTAACACACACACATATATATGGAATCTAGAAAAATGGTACGGATGAGCCTATTTGCAGGGCAGGAATAGAGATACAGTGGGGAAAGCAGAGGGTGGGACGAACTGAGAGTAGCACTGACATACATATATTATCGTGTATAAAATAGATGGCTAGTGGGAACCTGCTGGATAGCACAGGTTCAGTGATGACCAAGAGAGGTGGGATGGGGCAGTGAGAGGGAGGTACAAGAAGGAGGGGATATATGTATATACATGGCTGACTCACTTTGTTGTACACCAGAAACTAATACAACATTGTAAAGCAATTATCCTCCAATTTAAAATTTTTTTAAAAATCAATATTTGTTCATTAATTGTAACAAACGTATCATAATAAAGTTAAATGGTAATAATAGGGGCAAATAAGTAGGCAGATTATGACAAATCTCTTTTATAATCTTTCTGTAAATGTAAAATGTTTGTAAATTAAAGACTTTATTTCTAAAAATATTTTAAAAAAGACATAGACCTGAGAAACTGTGTTCTCTAAAATTATAAATTTCCAGAAACTTTCCTGTCCAAAATCATTTTCATAAGAATGGAATATCCCGCTCTTAGCTGAGAGAGCCCAGTCATCCTGGACACAGACGAAGTAGCCTGAATTTCCAACCCAGGTGCAGAGCCTCAGATAAGGGATTTTGGATAAACCACCCATGTTTCTCTTAACCCTGTCATTTCCAAAAAAAATCTGAGTATGCTCCCTTAGCCCAGGAGGATGCTAATTCCTTTACACACAGCCCTACTTTGCTTTGAAACCATGACATTGGTTTAGTTGAATCTGAGGTAAATCCCACCGTCTCCCCCAGTCCTGACAACCTCATCACCTCCTCTGTGTGATGAGATACTCTGGTTTCCCTGGAGCGCTCTCCCCCACTGTCACAAGTCAATAAACCTCATGGTGGATTACACGTTTAGCCCTGGAGGTCTAAACATTATTTCAGACATTCCAGGAAAAGTGATTCCTGAAAAGGATGCAGGAATCTTGTGGAAGGGGAAAAACTCCATCAGAACCAGAGAAAGGAGACAATGACTCTAAAAGCTGTAACACTTGGGGTTCTCTGGGTTTTATATACATACATAATAAAGAAATGTAGTGCAATAGGGAATAACTTGGATTTTTGAAGTCAAACAGTCGTGGGTGAAACTCTAGTTCTGGGTGAAACTCTAGTTCTGAGTGAAATTGAATTCTGTTTACTAGCTAGGTGTTGCTCAACCTGTCTAAGCTTTTGTGGTCTTTATTCTGGGCAGTTTTCAAGGATTCAGTGTGATATGAGAAATGCTTATTACAGTTAACTGTCATATTTTAACTACTCAGTAATGTTACCTACACCTCTGTGTAAACTACAAATGAATAGGGATGGAAAATGGAAAGAATTACAAACAATAAAAGTAAATAAAATAAAAATAAAACCTCTGCTGAGGCTGTAGGATCTGGGTGATTTCCCTTTACATCTTATATTGCTTTCCTCTCTCCTGTGTGCTCAGCTAGACCACGGGCCTGCTTCTTATGCACGTTTCCCCGGGCTCAGTTAATTACTGGCAATTCTGTTATTCCAGTTGCTGGACTCAAAGAACCTGGAGCCATCCTGTATCCCCTCTCTCTCCCCCTCCCCCTAGTCTAAATGAGTAAATCCTGTTGGCTCTTCCTTCAAGATCACCCCTTTTGCATCCTGATCCCATCAACCATTATGACTCATCTTGGTTATTGAATCTGCATCCTAACTGGTCTTCCTTCCTGCCTGGCCCCCATAACTCCCTTACAGTGCCACTGGCAGCTAAGAAAAACCTTTTAATATGTAAATCCCACTGTACCCCTTCTCTGCCCCAAACCCTCCAGTGATGCCCACTTCATCTCTTTAGAATAGTTTACAAGGTCCTATGCAAGCTGGTCCTGGTTATTTCTCTGACTTTCTCTCTCACCCTCTCGTCTTTAATCTGGTTCCTCACTAGTCACACTAGCTTCTTGGCTCTTCCCTGAAATGTCAAGTACTCTTATCCCAGGACCTTTGCACATGCTGTTTCCTCTGCCTAACACACTGTTCCTCCAGATTTTCACATGGCTCACTCCCTCACTTCCTCAGAGTCTATGCCCAAGTGCCATCTTCTCAGAGACACCTCCCTGACCACTACGCATGTACATGTGCTCACACACACACACACAAACACACAAAGGGCAAATCTTTCCATTCTCACCACATCTTGTCTCCCATACTCTACCCTCTTTCCCCCACAGTATCTATTGCCATCCAACATAGCACATATTTACCTTTCCATTTGTTTATTTCATATCTCTGCCACTAGGAAAAAAAGTTTTAACTTGATCAGGGACTGATTTGTGTTCACTGCTCTATCTCCAGTATGTAGAACAAAGGTTTCATAAGGTGGATGTTCAATTAATATATTTTTAATGAGCTGTCTGAATGAGATCAAAGATTTTCATGGGTGTTAATTAATGCCTGTGTACTGCTGAGCAATAGAGACAATAGCATTTTCCCTTTTCATCACATGAAACAAACAGGAGAGAAAGAGTAGGTAACTTTCTCCCAGCCATATCAGGGCCTGGGGCTTTCTACTTACAATGTCTGCACAGAAAAGCAGTGGGCTTTGAAGAATTCCCAGGGTCATGGTCTGGCATGTCTGTGTTCATCACCCCTACCCCCCACACGAACACCTTGCACACTGCACTGCAGAAGGAAATCTCCCCAGAGGATGTGACTGCCAATCACCAGGCCACGATGAACAGTAGCTGAGTCACTGCTAATTGAAGAACGCTAAATCAGCTTGCTTTCTGACTCCACAGGGCTAGGCTTAGTGTCTTCAGGTGAGGGTTCAACAGGGAGGCCCAAACCGGCAGCAGCAGCAACCCCTGGGCATTTGGGAATGTACATTCTTGCCCACCCTAGTCCTACTGAGTCAGAAGTTTGGGGAGACTGGGCCCAGCACTATGTGTTTAAACAGGCCCTTAGTGGTAAAGCATCTGCCTGCAATGCAGGAGACACAGGTTCAGTACCAGGGTCAGGAAGATTCTCTGGAAGAGGAAATGTTAACCCACTCCAGTGTTCTTGCCTGGGAAGTCCCATGGACAGAAGAACCTGGCAGGCCATAGTTCAAGGGGTCGCAAGAGTCGGACATAATTTAGTGACTGAACCAGCACCACCAGAGAATTTTAACACACTCAGGTTTGAGAACCACTGCCTTAGTGGGTAAACAAGAACATATCCATCCACATCTCTACAAATAAAATAGATAACTAATGAGAACCTACTGTATAGCACAGGGCATGCATGCGTGCTCAGATGCTCGTGTCCTACTCTGATAAACTGATAAAATTGTCAAGTGCTCTGTTAAGTCTAATATCGAATTCTGACTTGAACATAATGGGATGTACAAAACCAAATGAGGGGAACTAGCTCTCAGGACTACAGAAGCCCTATCGCTTCCTGGTCACTGATCTCTTACTCAGACTCTGTTGTTTCCGTTGGGCTGGTATGAAATGAATTGATAATATCACCAGTTTTTCAAGAACAGGTTTCTTCACTGTAATCACAACAACCAAGATCAGTGCCTGAACTAATTGAGTTCCCTCATCAGGCCCTTTAAGAATCACAGGCCTGGGTGGAAGCAAGGGGCAGGGGGGATAAACTAGGACTTTGGGATTAACACAAACACACTACTATATGTAAAATAGATAAACAACAAGGACCTACTGTGTAGCACAGGAACTATATTCAATACCTTGCAATAGGACTTCCCTGGTGGTCCACTGGTTAAGAATCAGCCTGCCAATGCAGGGGACATGGATTTGATTCCTGCTACAGGAAGATCCCACATGCTGCAGAGCAACCAAGCCCATGTGCCACAACTACAGAGCCCATGAGCTGCAGCCACTGAGGATCCCTGTGCTCCAGGACAAGAGAAGCCACTGCAATGAGAAGCCTGAGCCCTGTACCTAGAGAGTAGCCCCAACTCACCACAACTAAAGAAAGCCTGCATACAGCAACGAAGAATCCAACGCAGCCAAAAATAAATAAATTTAAATATCTTGCAATAATCTGTAGTGAAAAATAATCTGAAAAAGTACATCTGAAACATTTAAAATCAACTAAGATAAGTCAATTTTTAAAAATTCACAAGACTACATGGGCCCTGGAGAGGGAATCATTTTCACAAACTCAGAGCTTTGCCCCACCCCCACCCCATCTCAGTCTCAGTATATGAAAATATGGGACACTATGGGAACAGCATAGCAATATAGGACGTTGCTGAAGTTTGTGGGAGGAAAAACAGAACCTAAGCCTTCTGCCCTAATTATGTGACATTTTTAGCTCATAGTGAACAGAGGCTCTTGTGGTTAGTGATGTCATCCATATCCACCCACACTGCTTCTGGACCCAGCAGCCTGTGTTGCTGGAGAATTTCACACAATCCCTTGAGAAAGGCATAGGTTCTCCCTAAAACATCACTTTCTTGCTTGAGTACCACGATGCCTTTCCATTGCACTGAGAATAAAATCCTAACTCCCTCAACAACAATTAAAAACTAAACAAACCAATTCAAAAAAGGCCTAAAATTTGAACAGACATTTCTCCAAATAAGACTGACAAAAATGGCCAATAAGCACATGAAAAGAGGCTCAACATCACTAAACATTAGAGAGATGCAAATTGAAACCACAGTGAGATAACATTACTATGGGTACCATTCATACCCATTACTATGGTTATTATTTTTAAAAGAAAAACAAAATTATAAGTGCTGGGGAGAATGTAGAGAAAATGGACCCTTCGCACCTTGCTGGTGGGAATGCGAAATGGTGCAGCCATGGAGGAAAACATTATGGTGGTTCCTCAAAAGATTAAATATAGAACTATGATATGATCTAGCAATTTGTCCTGGTATATAGCCCAAAAAATTGAAAGCAGGGACTCAGACAGATATGTGTACACTGGCGTTCAAAGCAGCATTATTCACAATAGCTGAAAGGTGGAACAACCCAAAGGCCGACTGATGGAAGATGAATGGATAAACAGGATGTGTTATATGTGTGCAAGGGAATATCATTCAGCCTTTAAAAAAGGAATAAAAGTCTGATATGTGCTACAACATGGATGAACCTTGAAGATATTATGCTAGGAGCAATAAGCCAGACACAAAAGGACAAATACTATATGAATGCTCTTATAAGAAGTTCCTAAAACTGTGTCAAATTCACAGAGACAGAAAGTAAACTAGTGGTTCCTAAAGGCTAGAGGGAGGGGGAATTGGGTACAGAATTTCAGTTTCGGATGACAAAAAATATTCTTGAAATGGAGAGTGGTTATGGTTGCACAACAATGTGAATGTATTAAATGCATGAATGATATAGTTACAAATGGTTAAATTGGTAAGTTTGATGTTACCTGTATTTTATGACAACAAAAAATTAACAATCCCAGACTGCTTTCTTACTTGGACACCCACCCATTTCTTCACCACTCTCTCAGTTGCTCCATTCCTGCTTACCATGCTTCAACCACCCTATTCTTTGTGTGTGTGTGTGTGTGTGTGTGTGTGTGTGTGTGTGATCATAGTATTTATTTTATTATTTCTCTTCTGGACATACATAAAAATAGGCCAGACTATTACTGACAGAGAAATTAACCTAAGAGTCTAAAGAGTTTAGAAAACATTACTACGCTTCCCCAGTAAGTATTTCAGCCACCCTATTCTTGTTTCAGCTCCTCAAACATGTCAAGCTCTTTCTTGCCTCAGAGCCTTGCATGTATCTTTTCCCCTGCCAAGAATATTCTTCCCTCTCTTCTTTGCAGAGATAAACCCTTTAGATCCTTTGAAATTATGGTGAAAACTAGCTAGATGGTCACCAATCTGAATCTGTTCCCCTTTTCTCCTGAGCACACAGCTATGTCTTACTTCCTCACAGTAAGACATATCAAGCAATGATGCACAAACATAATATGCATCACTCACAGGCCAGCTACCCCCAGCTGAAAAAAGCATGATACAGAAGAGTATGGCGACTGTGAAAGTTACATATTGAAAACTGAGGAGCCACAACAGAAGGGAGCAGGGTTCCTGAATCACTGCCTGGAAAAGAGCCACCTGCTGATCAGGAATATTCACTTTGGATTTTATGTGAAAGAGAAAAAACTCATCTTTGACCCGTTATATTGATATATATTTTGGATGTCCCATTTATGCTTATAAAACACTAGTCTCACTCTAACACAGATGTCAGAGACATCAATATTGAAAGGCCTTAATTTTTAAATGACACTGCAGTCACCCCTTGGCATCTGATTTGGATTGGTTCCAGGATCCCCACGGATACCTAACTCCAGGGATGCTCATGTCTCATATAAAACAATGTGTACAGTCTGCCCTCTGTGTTCAGGGGTTTCACATCTGCAGATTTGATCTTCGGTTGGTTGAATCTGCTGATTCAAAACCCTGGGATACCGAGAGCCAATTGTATTTAAATCCAGGCAGTCAAAGAGGAAATGGAAAACAATGATTTAGAAACCACTAACCACACATGGTGATGGAGTGCTTGAAATGTCTAGATTTAAATAGGCTATAAATATGAAATGCACATTGGGTTTCAAAGGCTTAGTACAAAACAATGTTGTTGTTGTTGTTGTTGTTCTTGTTATTTAGTAGCAAAGTTGTGTTCTGACTCTTTTGTGGCTCCATGGACTGTAACCCACCAGGCTTCTCTGTCCATGGGATTCCACAGGCAAGAATACTGGAGTGGGTTGCCATTTCCTTCTCCAGGGGATCTTCCTAACTCAGGGACCAAAGTTGTGCCTCCTGCATTGGCTACCTCTGAACCACTAGAAAAGCCCACAATTTCTATATTGATTATGTGAGAAATGATAATATTTTAGATAAGAAATAAAATATACTATTAAAATCAACTTAACCCATTTCTTTTTACTTTTTAAAATGTTACTAGAAATGCAAACATTAACACATTGCCTTGATGTGTGACATCATCAGAACTGTAATCCTGCTACACCATCCAAATTACAATGCATAAATCACTGATTCTACATCCTCTTCTGAGATCTCCAAACTCACTGCCAAATAAACCCAAAATTGGTTCAGTAAACTGGAAAGAAAATTCACTATAAACGTTTTCCCATGTAGATGTGCAATTTCGTTTCATAACCAATTTGCTTTAGGTTGAAAGTATTTGTAAGAAAGAAAGCAGGTGCAGCAATGAAAAAGCTACAAGGCTGAAACAATCTTAAGGGAGACAATGAAAGACAAAGAAAAAAAAGGATCTATTTTCTGGATATGGGGTAGTCCTGTGTGCTCCCCTAAGCCTTAGATGTGTTACTGGAAAGGCAAAGAGAATATATTTTTGTTTGTTTGTTTCACTCATTTCAAAAATGACCAAAGTGTGAGCTGAGCTGGTGTTAGGGCTGGTAGAATTACAGAAAAGAGAAACAACGATGAGAAATGTGGGTAAAAACCAGTGTCCATATGAGAAATGAGGAATCTGAGGAGCAGGACCAGGGAGAGAAACCAGGAGAGCGATTATGGAGTTGGCTTGCAGGATCAGCAACAGCAGCATCACCTGGGAACGCGGCAGAAATGCAGATTTTTGGGCTCATCCCAAGTGGTTGATATGGGGACCCTCATCGCCTATCTATGACTTTTTGTGGAGTCTTGGGAAAACATTCATCTAGGGCTGGGGTTTCCAAGGAGCAGGTCTCAAATATTTTTGTGGTAAATCCCCAACCCAGCCATTGTCACACATTCTGTTTTACATAAACCCCCGGCCCATACAGCAGCTGGGATTACCAAAACGAACGGCAGGGAGGGTTACCTCTTCTGGCTGCTTGGTGTCTTAACTGTCAGCTAAGTCTTCCTTTTAGCTTTCTACCTAGTCTATTCCCTCCCCAGGGACTTCATCACATCACAAGTAAGACTAATGCCTAAAGTTTCCAAGTGAGTTGCTCACACTCTGTAAACATGATGTTACAAAATAATTTATCCCTGGATGTCTTGTATTTTCCTGGTCTCAGTAATCAAGCACCAGAGGTAACAGGGATGAAAAGAATTACCCAAGCAAATTCATTTTTAATAGAACAAGAGTTGCTTTAATTCTCAACCACACCCTTAACAGAAGTAGAATCTAAACATAGTGCAAATAGTGGGGGGAAATGCAAATAAGAGAAGCCATGACTTCAGGAAGAAAGTCACCTCCGCTGGGAAGCCCTCAGCCCATTCAGGTCCCCAGTTTTGATTACTTCCCTTTCACTCTTCACAACACTTTACACAATGGAAAATTATGAGTGTATGTATAGTTTCTTGTTCTACATAGGTCTCTTTCGCTCAGCCATCAGGTCCTTGAGAACAAAAACTTTATGTACATTTTCAGTTCTGTATTTTGTTCATACGGGACACTCAGTGAATATCTGCTAAAGGCATAAACATCCAAGAAGTGCTTCATGATTATGAAATAACTGCAAGATAGTGCTCCAATTTTTTCTGGGTCTGCAGAAGGATTGTGGCCAAGGACAGCAGAGAGGTGAAAGGAAGGGTCAGGGCTCTGAGAGCTTTTGTTCATAACATTTTGTCCGCAACAGACATGGGTCAAAAAACCTGAGTGGGAATTGGGGCCAAAACCCCACCTGTCATCAAAGGGGAAGGAAGTGATTCTGGGAAAGGAAGCCTTGGGATGTACTTGACTCATAACCAAGAAGGACATAAGAAGAAAACTCTAGAGGTTGAATTAGGAAAAAAAAAAAATTATGGGAAGTTTCCCGAAGGCAAATTAAGGATCAAATTCCTTACTGAAGTAGGTACAAGTTGGGTCAAGTCCAAGCTGAGTCCCTAAATATTTATTTGATCTTATTTTCCACAGCCTCGTGAACAGTCCTTGCCTATCACAATGTCGTGATCTGAAAGCCACTCACTTTAGTTTCTAGTGGCCTCTGTGGACACCCCCACTGTTACTCTGTTGGACTCCCCACGCTGAGAGTAGACCAGTCACTGCTGCTAACTTCTACTGCTAATCAACCATGAATCGAATCTTCTGAATCACCAGAACCTTCTAATCTGAAGATACCAGAGGAAGGGGACCTAGGTAGACACACATCAGGAACCCCCCAGCAAACAGTTATCTATTTTCTCCTCAGATCTACCATCCCAATTCTTCAGCTGGGGACATTACTAGGCCAATTCTCTTGTCCTAAATAAATAAATAAGCTCTGCAGAAATGAACAGATGGAGGAAAATTTCAAAGCAGCATGTGGGCGTTTCAGGCTCAAATCCCATCAACAGATAACAGGATTTATAACAGCCACTCCCACACAGAGCTTTGGAAAATTTAAACTTGTGTGTCATAAGATAGGGCTTCTCCTCCCCCAAACTATCTGCACTGAGTTCAGAGACATGAGGTCCTTCCATTTGGGTCAAAATCTCTTTCTCCAAGCTAAACAGTCCACACTGCCACCCAGGAAGTGTGGTAGGGGCTCAACAGTCCACACTGCCACTCAAGAAGTATGTTAGGGGTTGCAGGAGTGGAAAGGAAACCAAACGTGGGCGGCATTGGGTGTGATCATTTATATTGCTTCTTGGTTCTCTCTTTTTCTCCCAGGCGTGCGTACCTGCATGTTAAGTTGCTTCAGTCGTGTCCAACTCTATACGACCCCACAGACTGTAGCCTGCTAGGCTCGTCTGTCTGTGGGGTCCTCCAAGCAAGAATACTGGAGTGGGTTGCCATGCCCTCCTCCAGGGGATCTTCCCCACCCAGGGATGGAACCTGTGTTGCTTATGTCTCCTGCATTAGCAGACAGATTCTTTACCATTAGTGCCACCTGAGAAGCCCTTTCTCCCAGGGGCATTGTACAATTTCCAGAGAAGCAGTGGGTTGACTGTGGTAAATTGGAACCCTCACCTTGACTCAAGGGAAAGAAAACTACAAGCATGCATGCTCTTGGTAACCCAGAGCACATGGCCACCTTGTTTCAACAAAACAAGAGAACCTAGACTCAGGTTAATGTCAAATTATTCAGAGGCACCACCTGGCACTCTAGAGAAAGTATCAGCACAGTGGAGAAGCCGTGTAGTGAGCAAAACAGGAGGATCATTCTGGGACATCCAGAAAAGGATTCTCAGAGTCACTCTGAAGTAGTATTAGATGGAGAAGACCCCAAGAACCTTTGGCTGAGCTGGGAAGGATGTAGGGCTGTGTTCACGGAGGGAGCCCCTGACCAGAAGCCATTATTAGTGAGACCCACATTATATAACTTTCCCCTTGAAACTGATGCGAGTAGAAACCTAAATCACCCTAATCATTAGTACTAGAGTAGAAAGAAAGGCTCTTAATTTCTTCATTGACTATCCAGAAACTCAGGATACTCAAGGGATTAAAATCCATAATGAACATGACTCATCATTGAAGGAAATCTTTAAGGTTCCCTCTAGCTCCTGGTCTGGGCACAGTCTCATAGTTTCACGCATGGTCCATTGAATCACTGACCCCAGAAATGCAGAGACAAGTGAAACAGCTTTACGGCCAACTCAGGTGGCCACTAGAGCACAGTAACTGAGACTCAGGCACATCCTAAAACCCAGTAAAAATTGCATCCCTGCCACACAGTCATATGTAAATGCTTCCATCCTATTTCAGCTTCACCTTCCTCAAAAAAATCTTCCTTGACTTCCCCAACTTTGAGGTCTGCCTGTTAAACCTTCCCATAGCACCCAGAATTCCTTTACAGCATTTCTCATACCTGTAATCATGCATTTAATAGTCATAATTACATGCTTAATGTCTGTTTTTCCTGCTAGATTGAGCTCTGTGATAGTTGAAAGCATGTCTATTTTCCTGTTTTATCCCTAGATCATAAAAAGTGCATGCTGACTAATTCTGGACTAATGGTCAAGAATAGTGTAGGCATTATTTATTAAATAAAGGACCCAATGAGTAACTGATAGGATCAATTTATCAACAACATTTCGTGACAGATGAGCGATAATGAGATTCTTCCAAATAGGAGAGCACTTAGGTAAAGCAATATGATACACACCCTCGGCCACATACCATGAGATCCAAAACATGTAACAGAACTTGGTTGGACTGGATGGAGACATTGACCTTAAAAAAGTCCCAAGCCCCATCCAAGGGCGTGCGAGTGCTGTGCTAAGTCACTTCACTCATATTCAACTCTTTGCAACCCTATGGACCCACCAGGTTCCTCTGTCCATAGGGATTCTCCAAGCAAGAATCCTGGAGCAGGTTGCCATGCCCTCCTCCAGGGGATCTTCCCAACCCAGGGAACGAATCTGCGTCTCTTCCATCTTCTGCATTGGCAGGCAGGTTCCTTACCACTAGCACCACCTGGGAAGCCCTCAGTTGAAGATAATGAGCCAAAAACTCAACTTTAGTGGTTGTCAAATGCACATTTCTCCAGTCTAGCATATCCTCAGCAGCTCAAAACAAGCAAAAAAAATGTCTTGATATAATTGTTTTGCAGAACTGAATACCTCAGGAGAATTAAGGTATTAACTTAAGCAAACTTCACCTGTAGGTTTAAGAAGCCTAATGGGTATTATTCAAGAATTCAGAATGTGTAAGTGACATAGAATTCTAAGGACACAGGAATCCTGAAAGAAATCTTCACTCCACCCCAATGTATATACACACTATTTGCCAAGCTATTCTGATACTAAAAATCTAGAACATTATTGCCCTCAGCATGTTAGGTGATTATTGTGAGAGCCCTATATTTATTACATAACCTTGACTTTCTACTTGAATTTAGGTAAAATCAATCAGAGTCCTCACTGGACACAGATGGACAATGGAACCATCTTGTGTTTGATTTAAGAGGGAATATTTGAATTTTCTCAATCTCCCACATTTCCTCAGGGACAGTCTCAGGACCAGGTATCAGTGTCTTGGGTTCTGAGGGCTGAAAGCATCCTGGAGGCATAGGATTCTCATGCAGGTTTAAGAACAAGGCTTGACAGGTCCCATTTTAGCCCTTATAAACTCTCCAGGGTTCTTCTATTATCCTATTTCTTGGAGGAGAGACCCCCAAGAAAGACTAGAGCTCTCTCCTATCTTGGAGAGGGGGGTGAGTTGTGAAATTATGAGAATTTGTGGTTTTGGACATAAACAAAACCTTATTTTACTTGTATAGCTAACTCAAGGAGGAAATTCTGGATTATGAAAAATTTTTCTGAAAAGAGAAATTTAACCTGGTTTATATTACTATAGCCAGTAAAATCATACAGAGTTTAGTTATTAGGGAGTAAATTCAATTTCCTGTAACAGGGTTTATAAGTTTAAGGGAAGAAACATAGTTTTCTTCAATAACTACTTTTAAAGAAACACTGAGGTTAACCCAGGCTAATGATTACAGGTTCCAATCTTGAGTGATAATTGTCCAAAAATAAATAACCTCTAAATTAGAGGCCAGATCTTTTTTCCCCTTCTATTTGCCATGAAGTGATGGGACCAGATGTCACGATCTTATTTTTTTGAATGTTGAGTTTTAAGTCAGCTTTTTCACTCTCCTCTTCTACCCTCATCAAGAGGTTTTTTGGTTCCTCTTCACTCTCTGCTGTTAAGAGTGGTATCATCAGCATATCTGAGGGTGATATTTCTCCCTGCAATCTTGATTCCAGTTTGTGATTCATCCAACCTTGGCATTTCACATGATGTACTCTTCATGTAGAGGCTTTCCAGATGGTGCTAGTGGTAAACAGCCTGCCTGCCAACGCATGAGACTTAAGCGATGCAGGTTCAATCCCTGGGGCTGGAAGATGCCCTGGAGGAGGGGACAGCAACCCATTCCAGTGGGTTCTTACCTGGAGAATCACATGCACAGAGGAGCCTGGTGGGCTATGGTCCATATAGTCACAAAGAGTCAGATGTGACTGAAGCAACTTAGCATGCATGCACTCTGCATGTAAGCTAAATAAGCAGGGTGACAGTATACAGCCTTGATGTACTCCTTTCCCAGTTTTGAAGCAGTCCATTGTTCCAAGTCTGGTTCTAGCTGTTGCTTCTTGCCCTGTATACAGATTTCTCAGGATGCAGGTAAGGTGGTCTGGTACTCCCATCTCTTTAAGAATGTTCCACATTTCTTTGTGATCCACACAGTCAAAGGTTTTGGTGTAATCAATGAAGCAGAAGTAGATGTTTTTCTGGAATTCCTTAACTTTCTCTGTGATCCAACAAATGTTGACAATTTGATCTCTTGTTTCTCTGCCTTTTCTAAATCTAGCGTGTCCATCTGGATGTTCTCAGTTCATGTACTGTTGAAGCCTAGCTTGAAGGATTTTGAGCATAACCTTACTGGAATATGAAGTGACTGCAATTGCACAGTAGCTTGAACCTTTGGCATTGCCCTTCTTTGGGACTAGAACAAAAACTAACCTTTTCTGGTCCTGTGGCCACTGCTGAATTTTCCAAATTTGCTGACATATTGAGTGCTGCACTTTGATAGCATCATCTTTTAGGATTTGAAATAGCTCAGCTGGAATTCCATCACCTCTACTAGCTTTGTTCATGGAAATGTTTCCTAAGACCCACTTGACTTCACATTCCAGGATGTCTGACTCTAGGTTAGTAACCACACCATCATGGTTATCCAGGTATGGATACAGAGTATTCTTGCCACCTCTTCTTAATCTCTTCTGCTTCTGTTTGGTCCTTATCATTTCTGTCCTTTATTGTGCCCATCCTTGCATGAAATTTTCCCTTGATATCTCCAATTCTCTTAAAGAGATCCTTGGTCTTTCCCATTCTACTGTATACATACATACATACATATATATATATATATATATATATACTGCATTGTTCATTTAAGAAGGCCTTCTTGTCTCTCCTTGCTATTCTCTGACGTTCTGCATTCAGTTGGGTATACCTTTCCCTTTCTCCTTTATCTTTCACTTTTCTTCTTTCCTCAGCTATCCCTAAAGCTCCTCAGACAAGCACTTTCCCTTGCATTTCTTTTTCTTTTGGATGGTTTTGGTCACTGTCTCCTGTACAGTGTTACAAACCTCTGTCCATAGTTCTTGAGGCACTCTGCCTACCAGATCTATCTATCCCTTGAATCTATTTGTCACCTCCACTGTATAATCATAAGGGATTTGATTTAGGTCATACCAGAATGACCTAGTGGTTTTTCCTATTTTCTTCAATTTAGGCCTGAATTTTGCAATAAGGAGCTCATGATCTGAGCCACAGTCAGCTCCAGGTCTTGTTTTTGCTGATTGTATAGAGTGCCTTCATCTTCAGCTTCGAAGAACATAATCAATCTAATTTCAGTATTGACCATCTGGTGATGTCTATGTGTAGAATCACCTTTTGGGTTGTTGGGAAAGGGTGTTTGCTGTGACCAGCATGTTCTCTTGACAAAACTCTGTTAGCCTTTGCCCTGCTTCATTTTGTACTCCAAGATCAAACTTGCCTGTTATTTTGGTTATCTCTTTCCTTCCTACTTTTGCATTTCAATCCCCTATGATGGAAAGGACATTGTTTTTTGGTGTTAGTTCTAGAAGGTGTTTTAGGTCTTCATAGAACTGGTCAACTTCAGCTTCTTTGGCATCAGTGGTTGAGCCATAGATTACTGTGATATTGAATGGTTTGACTTGGAAATGAACCGAGATCATTCTGTTGCTTTTGAGATTGCACCCAAGTACTGCATTTCAGACTCTTTTGTTGATTATGAGGGCTACTCCATGAGGGCTACTAAGGGATTCTTGCCCACAGGAGTAAATATAATGGTCATCTGAATTGAATTCACCCATTCCTGTCCATTTTAGTTCACTGATAGGATCCTAAGATGTCAATGTTCAAATAGGTTCATCAGTACCATTTTTCTATATTTCACGATATTTGTTCCATTTTTAAATTTTTTTTTCCTGAGCTGCATGGAATGCAGGATCTAAGTTCCCTGACCAGGGATCAAATTCACACCCCCGGTAGTAGAAGCGTGGAGCTTAACCACTGGACCACCAGGAAGTCCCCCTCCCTTTTTTTCATTGTATTTTATGAATCACTAAATATGAGCCTGCTTAACTTAATCTTTCTTATCTCTCTGAGACATGGAATTAATTTCCTGCACTCTGAATTCTTGAGTCAGTTTCACCAATAAAGTTTATTCTATTTCATGGTTTGACCCCATCAAAACCATAATAATCTTATTTCTCCCTGTAATAATGTAATTTTAGGTTTGCCATTTTTAATTTTCACAGGTTAATTTTAATTTAGGGGATAAAGGAAACCCAATAATATTTACAATCCACTGGCTGTAGGACAGTCCATACCTGTTATTTTAAATATAAGTGTAACATTGTACTTTCGACTTGTCAGCTCTTGTACCATGACTTTGCAGGAAAGCCCTTGTCCTACTTCCAGAATGGCATCTGGAGAGCCGAGGAAAGAGACTAAGCCGCCAGCGATGACCTATGAGTGCTGTGTTGGGTGGGAGCAGGAGAGGAAAAGTATATTTTAAAGTATCAGGCTATATTTTACATCCAGAAAAAAATTATTATAAGACAAAGGCCTGGACCCTAATTAACACTCTGCTGTATTTTAAGCTATTGGCTGGATCACTCTGTCTCTCTCTAGGGGAGCATAATTCTAATCATACCTTTTTTCTCACTGTCGCTGTCATCCAAGATGTCCAGATATCCCATCACTCCGTTCTTCATGGTGCCAAGCCTAGGAAAATACATGAAGGTAGCCTCGCTCTGTCTATCATCTCTTACCCATGATCCTCTCCTGATTCCTCACCCCATTCAGACATCCAGTGCCCTCTTTCTCCCTCCTGCAGCCTTCCAACAAAAGCTAATCTCAGCAAATGATCCAATAGACACATGTATGTTCAAGTAGACATGTCTGAAAACAGATGAATTGGCTAGCCTTTCCCGGGAGCACTTGCTCTTCAATAAAAGGACAGGCTGAAGTCAAAAGAATGATTCTTGGCTAGTCTCAAATTTCAGATCGGGATGGGGAATACATGTAACTATATGGCTGATTCATGTCAATGTATGACAAAACCCACTGAAATGTTGTAAAGTGATTGGCCTCCAACTAATAAAATAATATTAAAAAAAAAAAAAAAAAAAAAATTTCAGAACTCATTGACCTGGTGGCCATAAATGGTTATCCTGGTGACCTTGATATCACACTTCAGGACACACTGTACCCCTCCCACCTGCTTATCAACTTGTCCAGTATCCCTATCCCCCAGCAACCCAACTCAAGAGTTTTAGTATGTATCTCAGTTTTGAAGTTCCCTCAAAGATACAGAACACTCCAAGTTCTGGCATCATCTAAGAAGAACAAGAAATGAAAGTCAGTTTCAAAAGTATCTTGAATTCTAATCATGGCAAGCTCTGTCCCAGAACTGCTGGCATCAACAACACAGGTTTGGCGAAATCATGAGTAATTTTGAAAAAAGCGTCTAAGAGCTCATAAAAATCTGATCATCATCTTAAAGGTCAGGGACCAAAGGAATTAAGAAATCACCTGAATGCTTAAATCTCCATCAGTAGGACAATGATAACAATGGCTGCTACTGACCACAGCAGCATGACTTAAATGTGCCTCATCTGCTGGGCATCTCAGCATAATCACCGGCGATTCAGCAGCTGGCAGTCTACCACCAAGCTCAAGTAGCAATGAGCCAGGGCTCACAGCTGCACAGCTGACAAAGCCTTACCAGGGGCCAGCCAGCTGCCTCCCTTGCTCTGAGCAGCAGGCCGAGCAGAGCTGGCAGGGCTGGCCAGCCAGCTGCATCTGATGTCACTACTGTAGATGGATAGATGGACCTTACTTTTCTTTTTCTTCCACCCATTACATTTGGGCTTCAAAAGTAATGAATGATGCAAATCCAAACAACGCAGAAACAAGGAAACTGAGCACCATTCCCTACACAGTCTGAATACTGGACTTTCCTGCAGAATAGTCCAGAAGGAACTTGGACTTAAAGCATCCTACAGGGACTCTATTAAATTTCTAGGTCATTTTTATGAAAGCATGTGACTGAAACTTCCTTTCTCTATGTGAGGCATGTACATAGAGGTTGCTCTGTTTATCAATAATGAAATACGCTGAGTTGATTTCAAGAATTTTTAAACAGACCATATTTGTGGGTGTATTCTGGGTATCACTGCATTTGAGCAGCCATTGTGTTCTGAGCTACATGGGAAACCAGAAGCAGCCCCTTGTACCTGGATATCACTTATTTTACAATAATCCAAGGGGAATTTCTGAATAAAGCTTTAGCTATGTGTTGAGTGGGCTTCCCTGGTCACTCAGACAAGAAAGCATCTGCCTGCATTGCGGGAGACCTGAGTTTGAGCCCTAGGTCAGGAAGATCCTCTGGAGAAGGGAATGGTTACCCACCCCAGTGTTCTTGCCTAGAGAATCCCATGGACAGAGGAGCCTGGTGGGCTATAGTCCATGGGGTCACAAAGAGGAGTAATATTTACTGGTACAACAGCTGCAAGACTAGTTTCTATCTACAGGGCCTTTCTCAAGTATGGGTCGCTATTGTAATCATTCCACACCTAGAACTCGCTTAGTGGTCTTGACAACCCGATGAGACAGCTAGTGAGTCTACCCCCATCTTACAGACAAGCATACTGAGCTCCAAGGGGCTCACTCACTTGCCCAGGTTATCACAGAAATGAGCAGTGGGGCATACCTGGCCATGTATTTGCATTAAGCCTATTCAGATGCAGAGAAGAAAACATTTACTCTCAGTTGAGGGCCCAGTTCTCAACTCAGACGTCCTTGGGCAGGTTTCCCAGACCCTCTGAGCTGGATAGACCCTCTGGCTGGTCTCCTTGACTGTGATATTCTGGGGTCTCCCAAATCTGTTCCCATTCTGAACTGTTATGATTTGCAAACCAGGTTTTTCCTATTAACTGTGATTTGCTTTTACATTTGCACAGTGTCTTCCTGCCAGACTCTGGACACCTGGTCTGCTCCACCACACAGTCCAGGAAAACAACCAGAAACACAAGAGAATCAGCACATTTCCCGAGCTATACGGAGGGGAGGGGAGCGATACACCTCATAGTTTAAAATGTCCTTTTCCTCCTGCAGCCAGGCCTCACTGAGAAAGCAGCCCCCAGGGCTGCCAGGAAACCAAGCTGCCTCTCATTCTTATATTTAAATTTAATTTAACTGTAGCATTACCCTGCGTGTCAACAGTTCAGGACAAATTGATAGATTCTAGTTTAACTATTTAGCTGTGCCAGTGGTAATACGTTCAATCATGCATTAAATTAAAAATGACACTTGGAAATATATATATCCTGGACTCAGTTCTGTGCACCAAATAGGAAAAGATTTAAAATGCTGTCTGGTGGAAGATTACCACTGAAGAAACATGAATCTCATTACCGTAGGCTGCATGGCACACATTTACAAAGCTCCATTTTAAAAAGACTCTGATGGTAGCAGTTTGGTTATGCAGCTGGTTAAATGGGCCATTTCCTTTCCACAGGAGAGGACTCAACTGCTGCCAAAGCTAAGAGGTCATCATTGCCCCCCATCTCCTCAGACCCACCTGAATTCCCAGGAACCCATGGCTCATGTGTCAACTGCACCCTATATACAGTCTGACCCTTCACAGAGGCTCAGAATTCATCCACAAACATAAACAGCTATAAAATAAAAGCAGTTACCATTTATTAAGCCCCTAGTATGTGCTACCCACTTTGCACTTCTTATGTCGTTCAATAGCCCTATGAACTCATTATTATTATCTCATTTTAGCATATGCACAAGTTGATGCTCAGAGAGGTTAGGTATATTTT
This sequence comes from Muntiacus reevesi, assembly GCF_963930625.1. Taxonomy (NCBI): domain Eukaryota; kingdom Metazoa; phylum Chordata; class Mammalia; order Artiodactyla; family Cervidae; genus Muntiacus; species Muntiacus reevesi. The sequence goes on from NC_089250.1 coordinate 28,512,912, forward strand.
TCAAGGTCACACAGTGGTTCGTGGCAAAGTCAGAATTCCAAGCCAGTCCTGTCTAATTCCAATACCCAGGCACTTAACTACAGGCAGCACTGCTACTTAAACCATCACTCTGGAAAATACCCAGTTAAGCAAGCTTCTGGTCACCTTCATTTATCAGCCATGAACCCAAATGAGCCTAGGATATTTTGTAGGTAAGAACTGCAGAGAAAAGAGCGTTTTCTCCTCCACTCATTTTGCCCTGACTTTTCCCCAAGGGGCAGGCAAGTCCTATACCACTAGAACTATGGACCCTTTATGAACAAGGATCAGACATACTTATCTCCTATACCCCAGGGCTCAGCCAGGTGCCCAGCCTAGAAAAGGCACACATGGCCATTTGTGGAGCTTGTTGAACTGGGTGCTAGGGCAGAGAAAGGAGGGAAGTTGGGGCAGCACCAAGGAAAACAACAGAGAGTGAATAGAGGACCAGCCCATCAGAGAAACACAGCCACCAGAAATGTAATGGTGAGAGAGAAAAAGCACATTATTTTCCCTTTCAGACTAATAGAAAGGTGTTTTCCCTAAGAGGCAGTGTAACTGTTATCACAAAGATGACAACCTTCAGGAACCCTCCTATACTATTGGTGGGAATATAAAATGGTACAGTCACTTCAGTTCCTTAAAAACTATAAACACTGTTCCAATAGTACGAAGGTTCCTTAAAAACTATAAATAGAGTTACCAATTCCACTCCAGAGAAGAACATGGCCCAAAAGGATACATGCACCCCAGTGTTCATAGCAGCACTGTTTACAATAACCAAGACATGGAAGCAACATAAATGTCCATTGACAGAAACGGATAAACAAATATGGTACATTTGTACAATGAAATATTACTCAGTCATTAAAAAGAAAGAAATAATGCCATTTGCAGCAACATGGATGGACCTACAAATTGTCATATAGAATGAAGTATGTCAAACAGAGAAGGAGAAATATCATATAAGATATTTTATATGTGGAATCTAAAATGATATAAATAAACTATTTATGAAACAGAAACAGACTCACAGACTTAGAGAACAAACTTATGGTTGTCAAGGGTGAGAATGGGAAGAAGGGATGGTTAGGGAGCTTGGGATGGATATGTACACACTGCTATATTTAAAATGGATAACCAACAAGCATCTACTACATAGCACAAAGTTGCTATGCTACTACTCTGCTCAAAGTTCAGTGTGGCAGCCAGGATGGGAGGGGAATTTGGGGAGAATGGATACATATATATGTATGACTGAGTACTGTCTACATGAAACTATCACAACATTCTCAACTGGCTTTACTCCAATATAAAACAAAAAGCTTTTATAAAAAAGATGGCAACCTTCAGATTCTTTCCTCTTCCCCAAATTTAAGTTCAAATCATTTTGACTGTGAATCACAAAAGAAAAACCTAGAAGCAGATTTTTCTCAGTGTAAGTACAAACTTGAGTCAACAAGTAAGCCAAACAGAGTGCTGAGAAAGATAAAAACAAATGATCCTTGAACTACTCCTCTCTTTCTTTCTGCTTCTCCACATGGGTCCACACTACTGTTGCAATGGGAAGATACAAATAAACCTTATTGTTTCATAAACATTTCAATCACATAACCCAATTAAGTCCAGTGTTCCTGAAACAATCTCATCTTCTAGGAAATGAACATAGATCAAGTGCCAGATATTTCCCTATTCACCCGACTCTGCTTCTGCATCTTTGTCTCCTATTTCTATGCTCAACCATCCTCCCATCTCCTAATGATAGGCTGGCAATTTCTATTCGAAACAGAAGCCATCCAGCCGCCCAGTTCTGCATTTATTTAGCACAGATCCTACTGAGAAATGTCCATTAGTGAGAGCTTTACCATGACCTAACCTTGAGAGTTCTGGGTTGAGTTGGCATTGGCTGTGAGTGGGCAGCCCCAGGACAGGGCTGAAATTAACCTGATTTCAGCAGTTGGCTTCTGAGTCTGTTTGCATCTGCTGCCTTAATGGACTGTGAGAGGGCTGCCAGGTTGTCTTCCAGAACCTGTCGTCAAGGTTGAAGGACACAGGCAGGCAGCCCAGTGGGAGCCTGGATGATCAGCAGTCCTCTCTGGTCAGTGGTCCCAAGCTGTCAGGCAGGTTTATCTGGAAGGCTTGGCTTCTCCTTTTTCCTTTTAATCTAAAAATAAAGGAACTACTAAACATGTGCTGAGTTTGTTCAATCAGAACAAAACTAAATATTTTCATCAGCCTTGTTCCTTGGGGATCATTTTAGCATTTTATCCTTTGTGGGAAGGCAGGGTTTTCTACACATGCATGCATGTTAAGTTGCTTCAGTCACATTCAAGTCTTTGCAACCGTATGAACTGTAGCCCTCCAGGCTCCTCTGTCCATGGGATTCTCCAAGCAAGAATACTGGAGTAGGTTGCCATGCCCTCTTCCAGGGGATCTTCCCGACCCAGGGATCAAACACACATCTCTTATGTCTCCAGAACTGGCAGGCAGGTTCTTAATCTCTAGCAGCACCTGGGAAGCCCTTTCTCCCCATTACACAGCTCAAGCAAAGGACACTCACCATAAACAGGGGTTCTGTCCAATCAAACTGAAATTTCTCAGTCTTGGCCTCTTAAAGAAAAGTCATTGCTATCTTTAATAAACAGTAACTATTATTTGTTGAATAGTAATCGTACTCCAAGCCTTATTGTAAACAGTTTAAATAGACCTACTAGTGACAGCAAGGAGATCAAACCAGTCAATCCTAAAGGAAATCAATCCTGAATATTCATTGAAAGAACTGATGCTGAAGCTAAAGCTCTAGTACTTTGGCTACTTGAAGCGAAGGAGCTGACTCATTGGAAAATACCCTGATGCAAGGAGAATGGGGGGTGGAGTACAGAGGATGATATGGTTAGATAGCATCACTGACTCAGTGGACATGAATATGAGCAAACTCCAGGAGACAGTGAGGAACAGAGGAGCCTGGCATGCTACAACCCATGAAGTCGCAAAAAGTCAGACATGACTTAGCAACTGAACAACAACAACTATTGTCCCCATAGTACAGATGAGAAAATTGAGGCACTCAGAGGCCATGGAACTTGACCACGGTTATATACAGCTAAGAATGAAGGAACAGGGCTGAAATTCTTTCCCAAGTCATTCAATCTCTTGGTCCATTCTGGCCGGTTCCTATAAGGGGAACAAATTCTGTGAGGAACCAGATAAAGTGATGGAGGGTCTGGAGAGGTAGGTGCTCTTCTGAATCTCATTTTCTGCCCCACTGACTTCCATCTTTTTTCAACATTAGAATCCCTTTGTGCTTTTCAAAACAATATCTTCATAATCGCTATACTCAGTACACATTGAAAGAGCCAAAAGCTACTACAGATTTAATAATGTTTATAAACAAGTTTGTATCTTATTCCTTACAATAAAATCAATGAACATTACACATGTGTGTAAGTCATTATTATCAAGTTAACAGACAATGCTTAGGGCACATAGGGCTTCTTGGAACCCTTGAACTAATTGAGAAAGCAACAGCCAGCACTGATTTCAGTTCTTCATCTCGGGGTGCCCAAAATAGATGGTGTAAGGATGGGTAAGCATTGTGGCTTAAAAATAACAGCAAACAACAATAACAAATGAAACACATTTGAAGGTTTAAATAAAGGGGTAATTTAAGGAGACACCGGATTTACTGTCAATGTTCTCTTTTTGGAACAAGACAGAAACGTGGCCTGCAAAAGGATTAACAATTCTGGGCTTGGAAAGGACATTTCCCTTTGGAGAAAGTTTCCAAAGCATTTTCAGAAGAAAGTGGAAGGGAAAGGGAAGAGAAAGAGGAAAGAAGGAAGAGGAGGATAAGGGGAGGAAGAAGGGGAAGAAGAAGAAGAAGAAACTTATGAATGAAATGAACAGTTCTCCTTACCAGGACAAAATGCCTAGGACTGCCTACTGACTGCCTCAGGTCAACCTGAACTCTGTGATCTATTGTTTTGCTGTGTTTGCTTTTGTTGCAATACCAAAATCTTATGTAGTATGTCCTGTAGGTCACACTCGTCATGCCACCATACTCAGCAAAAGGACACAGAATCAATATGTCCCTTCTTCTGGATCCAGTCAGTCACGAAAAGGCTCTAACAAAAAGTAAAGAAGCTTCTTTCCAATTGTTGTTATTCTCCTGATGGAATGACTTTGTTCTGGGTTTTTGGTCTCAGATGCGGCAGGGAAGCTAAGCAGTCTGCCAACACAAGGCTGTGCGGAGCTGTTGCTGGTCTGTGCAGGCAGATTCTCTATCCTGCGAGCCAGCAGAGAAGCCCCAAGGATCCTGGAGTGGGTTGCCATGCCTCCTCCAGGAGATCTTCCCAGCCCAGGGATCGAACCTAGGTCTCCCACATTGTAGGCAGATTCTTTACCATCTAAACCACCGGGGAAGCTCTGACCACAAAAGCACAAGATCTGACGGCCTTCCCTTTGCCAAACAATTTGAAATGTCAGATGAGCACTGAGTAACCCCTGGCATCAAAAGAATCACTAGCCTTCATCCAAATAGTCCCTAAATTTCAGAAAGGCTTGCAAAGGAAGAAGTGCCCCTCTTCCATCCAAGCAACAAACATGCTTGGATGAGCATTTATTATGAAATCAGTGTGGACAAGAGTGTACATTCTGAATTTGTTTGATAAGAGGACTAGAATTTAAGTCCATATTACTGTCACTGCAATTTATCCCAAACAAAAGAAGCTAATGAAGGATAACTTGTGTGTGTAATATGACAAGTGACCCATTGAGTCACCATCTATGTTTGGATAGAGTTTATTCTACAGGGTCTGATACTCCAGTCAACAAATGTACATGTTCACTCAAGGACCTTTGCCTGCTCCAGAGACACCTGGAAGAACCTTTCTGGCCCCATCCCTTCTCAACCCCAATTCTCATAAGTGCAGAAGTATAGCTCAGATTCTAAATTCTACCTCAGCAACAGAACCAGAGTCCCAATCAATCCTTGGTTTGCCAAGGCATTCATTTACTAAGGTCCTGTGAGGAAGACTTCAGGCTGATTATGGGAAGAACTAGATTCTTGTTGACTCTACTAACTGCTCTACTCCTGAGGATCTGTATGGCAGCCCTGCCTTTCTGCTGCTGCTGCTGACTCTCTGTGAGAATGAGAATAACGTTTCTATGCTTGTTTTTCACTTGGGAAAATCTGAGACAGAGATCTTAAGGCCCTGTAGGTCAAACGAGCCAGTCAGAAAAGCCACACATAGGACTGGCATTTCATCACCCACCTTTTCTGTTGAATATCTTCTAGAGCAGAAGAGAAAGACTTGTGATGGGGGCTTCAGATTGAGAGAAAAAAGAAGAATCAATCTTGAACTCTTAAAATGTTGTTTAAAAAGGAAAGAAAGGGGTCAGAGCACGGGGCCAGCCTATTGCAGAATGGGTGTGGGTGCACGCTGTCACCACGTGGTCAACCCAAGCCTTCTCTCCAAATCTCAGTCCTCCTTACCCATACATGAGACAAAAGAGCATCAGTATTAGACAGCTTTTAAGTAAACTAAGATAACATACACTGGAACCAGCAGGCTTTTTTAAAGATATTTTGATGTGGAAAATTTTTAAAGTCTTAATGGAATTTTTTACAAAATTACTTCTGTTTTATGTTTCAGTTTTTTGGTCAAGAGGCATGTGGGATCTTAGTTCCACAACCAGGGATCAAACTGTATCTCCTAAATTGGAAGGTCAAGTCTTAACCACTGGACCACCAGGGAAATCCCAGAACCTGTGGATTTTTGTCCTACAACACAGATCTAGTCAGGATGGAGTGGTCTCCTGTCACTTGGATCTAACAGTCTTTATGCCCTGACCCTTACTGTACAACTGTGGATCAGGGTCCCAATGAAAGAAGAATGGCCCAAATGGGAATTAACATCTTCACTTCTCTCTCAAACATTTAAGGATGGTCAGAAAAATCCCTGCATCTCCTACTAGCATTTATTCCCCTTTACACTTCTCTGGTTCCCCAAATCTTTAAGGATTCACTCACATTTTTGCCCTAACCACATCCCCCTAACCACTCCTTCCTGGTCCCATATTTGCTCCCAGTTCTCTTGATCCTCCTTTCACATTGTCTTATTTTCTCTACCTCTTAAGAAATATTTTTACCAGAATCTTTGCATGTGGTTTTTGTCCTTTTTACTTCTGAAAAAGGAGAGTTGGAGGAGAAGCTGAAGCAAAGGGGGTCGGGGGCTGTGAACTTCACATTCACAACTTTAATGCCACCTTGAAGATTTAAAACACAAGTATTTATACTTTTTATTTCCTCAAGTATTGTCTTGATATATACAGCTTTAAAATTTCCCAGGAGTTTAAATACAACATTCTATATAGTCCATAAATTGTGATATTAGCCTTTAGATGGCATGAGAAACACTATAATATTTTTCCTGGCCATCAAAGTCATAACTAGCATCATTGCCAACACAGTACATTTTACAACCCTCTCTGGATTTTTTCTTCATTCCAACTCTTATTTATATTTTAACAGTCATTTGACCATGAATTCCTTTTTCTTCTTAACTTAAATGAAAACATATTTTCCACTCTTGACACAGTCATGCTCAGTTCTAAAGTGTCAGCCTGTTTCCATGGATTATTATAAAATGAGAATATTATTGAATATACCTCACCTCAAAGAACAATCTTAAAGATTACAAATATACAAAGTTTTGATTTCTTCATTATAAATGTTAACTAACAAGGGAAATGATGACAAGAGTGAGTCCTAAGTGTGTCCAAATAACTTTTAAAAAATTACACTTCAATAAAAATCAATATCCTACCACTATTATCACCATTTTTTCTTTCTTTTTTTTTTTTCTTTTTTTTTTTTTTTTTTTTGCAGCTATGGGATCTTAGTTCCCCAATCAGAGATCAAACCCAGGAAAGTGAAATCACTGAGTTCTAACCATTGGACACCCAGGGAATCCCAAACCCTATCGCTATTTTTAAATTACAAAATTAGATGGAAGAAATGTCTGGACCCTGGTTCTCTGGAGCTCAGATCCTCTGCTTGGGCTTCTTGATTCCTCTTATTACTGCATGTCAATTATTTTCTTGATTTCTAACCTCATGCCACCCCTACAAACGCATCTCACCTGCCCACCCCTCACTGGGTCCATGGCCATCTGACCTCCAATAGATGATAGTCTGTTTTTTATCTACCCCTTTAGTCTTGTCCTCTCAAATGACCCCTCCATCCCTCTTTTGTTACTATGAAAATTAAGCTAAGTTGAACCCTAAATGCCAAAGACAAACACAAGCTACGTTTTCAATTAAAACTCTGCTTAAAACACAAAAGACTTAAGTGGAGATGCTCCCTTGCAGAAAATCCATTCCTCTGAGAACCATAATAGGAAGCCAGAATTCCTGACCAAGAGTACGGAGAACAAACAACGAAGAATATAAAGTCTTGGGCTCTGGTCCTGCTCTAGCTTTGTCCTAGATTTGTTGTATCACTTAATTTTTTAAAATACTTTTAGTAGGAACACTTTTTAAAGGTTTCCTTGAATTTTGTTACACTCTTGCTTCTGTTTCATGTTTTGATTTTCTTTTTCTCTCTCAAATTTTCAGGTGGTAAAATCTCTGCCTATTCAACAAAATGATAGTACACTCTATGTTCATTTTACTGATCAAAAGTTTGTTACCTTTCATATAATAATACCTAATTATTTTTGTTCATGTGGCATGTGTGATCTTAGCTCCCCAACCAGGGATTGAACTCACACCCCCTGCTCTAGAAGTCAGAGTCTTAACCACTGGACCACCAGAGAAGTCCATGTTCCATCACTTTGTAGACAACAGTTGATCTCTAGATAAAAGAGACTGTCTTTAAGTACCAATACCTTTATTATTCTCATTTTCTTTCCTACCATTTGGCAAAAATGGTACCACCACCCCCCGCCCCGACCTTCCATCGAGCCACTCTCAGCAGAGAGATAGAAGTGACTTCAAATCTGGACAGCTCCTTACTAGCAAGAGTAATTAGCCAAAGTAGAATCACATGGCTGCTAGCTTGCATCAGAAGAACACAGATGTTCTTGGAAATAAAACCATGAAAAACAACAACCAGTGCTTGTTTTCTGAGTCGTAGGAATAATCATCAGATAAATAAAAAATTATTCTTGTTTCAATTTTTAAATTTTTCCTAAAGGGACATATATGGCTGGACTAGTAATAAAACTGTAAATAATTTTATGATAGTTATACATTATCTAAATTTGGCGGAAGATAGATGTTCGTGGTAATTTTTTCAGTGATGTTCTATTCTAAACCATATGTTATTGGATGTAAATTGATAACTTCATTGTTAAATTTATTGGCATTGTTAGATCTACTGCTACTGGTTTCTGAGTCTCTGTCAGACATCCTGTGGGGAGCTTTACCATGGAATTCAGAGACACAATCAGTTTTTATCAAGGGCATTTGGAGTGTTGCTCCTTTCGTTGCAATTAAAGGCCTGTGTTCTCTGAACCCCATTGATAGCAACGATTCCCTCTGTTCAGTGGCAGCTTCCCTTAGATTTCTCCTCATTTACCTGACTTGCTCAAAGAATAAGGATTTTTTGACATTCCATGCACTTCCATTGAAAAGGTTTGGATTCAAAAATTCATTTAAAAACACACTGTAGTTTGAAAAAAAATCGCCCTTGTAATTAAAACAAACAAATGTGAAATTCAAAACACATATTTCAGATTGTTGTCTTAGATTTTATTAACCAATGCCCGAAGTGTTACAACAAATGGCATTTCACAAGGACAGTTAAGAGAAAAGGCTAACTCTCCTGTCACCTCAGAGTGCTTCTGCTCACACATCAAGATCCGGAGCTCTGAAGAGCCTGCTAGCTACCTAAACAGGCATAATGGGGATCATAGAGTACATAGCTCATAAATTCACAGCAGGGATTCATTGCATAATTATGCACTTAGGAGCTCAGAATGATGATCAGCACCTACTAAACACTGCGTATTAGCTACTGTCCCTTTGGTACCATGGAACTCAGTGAAACTTGCGCATGTCCATCAACATCCTTTCCCACTCCCAGTTCAGTCTTAAGCCCTAGAAATGTGTGTAGCAGAGAAGATGGTTTACTCCATCTTCAGAATCATCTGACCTTGACTCCATCTTCTATCCAGATATTTATGAGGATAATCTGATCCAGGTTTGAATCCTAGTCTTACCACTTTATAGTCGGAACCCAGGTCATCTGTAAAATGAGGGCACTCTCTGTTCTGTAAGGGCATCTTGAGCATGTACGTCAATGTGGTGAAGATTACCGCACAATACTTGGTACATCATGGATGCTTCATAAATGGAAAATATAGGATTTTATCATTATGATTTTTAAAGCTAAAGATATCATTGAGTTTAATGGGAGGTTTTTTTTTTCCTTCTGTTTCTGCTTCCTTGTCTTTGGTCTTTCCATGAAGAAAAGGGCTTCCCTGGTGGCTCAGAAAGTAAAGAATCCGCCTGCAATGCAGAAGATCTGGGTTCAGTCCCTGGGTTGGGACGATGCCCTGGAGGAGGTCATGGCAACCCACTTCAGTATTCTTCAGGCTTCCCTGGTGGCTCATATGATAAAGAATCTGCCTGCAATGCGGGAGACCTGGGTTCAATACCTAAGTCAGGAAGATCCCCTGGAATAGGAAATGGCAACCCACTCCAGTATTCTTGCCTGGAGAATCCCATGGACAGAGGAGCCTGGTGGGTAAGAAAATACTCTCAGAATATTTCTGCTCTTCCATAGCTGAAATGACCAATGAAAATACCCCTTTGAAACAGCTAAAGCTCTAGAGGAACATGAGGTGTGTGGTGGTGGTCTTGGTTTTCCTGAGTCTTGGCAGATTCATTCAACATGTCCAAACTGCTATATTTTAAACGGATAACCAACAAGGATGTTTTGTATAGCACAGGGAACTCTGCTCGATGTTATGTGGCAGCTTGGATGGGAGGGGAGTTTAGGGAAGAATGGATACATGTATATATATGGCTGAGACCCTTTGCTGTCAACCTGAAACTATCACAACATTGTTAATCGGTTATACCCCAATAAAAAGTAAAAAGTTTTAAAGTAAAGTACTTTGTGGAGTGCCCTTGGGGAATGAAGAGTTCACTAAATGTGACAGCCCCATGACACTCTGGCAGAACCAACACAAGTGTCCAGTTATAGCTGTGATATGAATTACTCCACATTCAAAAATCCAAAACTAGCTCTCCAAGCTAATCCCAGGAAAGACTGGAATCTAGTAAAACACACTGTACAGTAGAAGTACTCATGGGAAGCTACTTTCTATACAACTGACAGCCTATGTTGTGTGGGCTTCATTTGACTTAATTATTTGATTTATGAATGGTCAATGTTATTGACCATCCAGCTGCCCAAAAACCTTTCCACTTAATAAAACAGTGACCTGTTAGCCCATGAATTCAATAAACAGCCATTGAAGGGGAAAAGTACCAATGGGGGCTACTGACAAATGTGGCTAGACACTCCTGGTTCCACAAGCAGTCTCCCAAAGACAACAGAGATTTCAGTTTGGGTCTACAGATGCCTTCTTTGAGTCTACATAAAGAAATTATTGCATGATTCAACTCTAACTTAGTTCTTCTAAATAGCAACGAATATTTGAATGTTGTAAGAACACTGTTAAACATGTTACTGATTAGACACACACATATGTAAAAAGAGAACACCATGAACAGTATGAAAAGACAAAAAGATAGGACACTGAAAGATGAACTCCCCAGGTCAGTACGTGCCCAATATGCTACTGGAGATCAGTGGACAAATAACTCCAGAAAGAATGAAGAGACAGAGCCAAAGCAAAAACAACACCCAGTTGTGAATGTGACTGGTGATAGAAGCAAAGACTGATGCTGTAAAGAGCAATATTGCATAGGAACCTGAAATGTTAGGTCCATGAATCAAGGCAAAGAGGAAGCAGTCAAATAGGAGGTGGCAAGAGTGAACATAAACAATTTAGGAATCAGTGAACTAAAATGGACTGGAATAGGTGAATTTAACTCAGATGACCATTATTATCTACTACTGTGGGCAAGAATTCCATAGAAGAAATGGAGCAGCCATCATAGTCAACAAGAGTCCTAAATGCAGTACTTGGATGCAATCTCAAAAATGACAGAATGATCTCTGTTCATTTCCAAGGCAAACCATTCAATATCACAGTAATCCAAATCTATGCCCTGACCAGTAATGCTGAAGAAGCTGAAGCTGAAAGGTTCTATGAAGACCTACAAGACCCTGTAGAACTAACACTCAAAAAAGATGTCCTTTTCATTACAGGGGACTTGAATGCAAAAGTAGGAAGTCAAGAGATACCTGGAGTAACAGGCAAATTTGGCCTTGGAGTACAGAATGAAGCAGGGCAAAGGCTAATAGAGTTTTGCCAAGAGAACACACTGGTCATAGCAAACACCCTCTTCCAACAATGCAAGAGAAGACTCTACACATGGACATCACCAGATGGTCAACACCAAAATCAGATTGATTATATTCTTTGCAGCCAAAGATGGAGAAGCTCTATACAGTCAGCAAAAACAAGACCCGGAGCTGACTGTGGCTCAGATCATGAACTCCTTATTGCCAAATTCAGACTTCAATTGAAGAAACTAGGGAAAACCACTAGACCATCCAGGTATGACCTAAATCAAACCCCTTACAATCATACAATGGAAGTGACAAATAGATTCAAGGGATTAGATCTGATAGAGTGCCTGAAGAACTATAGATGGAGGTTTGTGACACTGTACAGGAGGCAGGGATCAAGACCATCCCCAAGAAAAAGAAATGCAAACAAGCAAAATGACTGTCTGAGGAGGCCTTACAAGTAGCTGTGAAAAGAAGAGAAGCAAAAGGCAGAGGAGAAAAGGAAAGATATACCCGTTTCAATGCAGAGTTCCAAAGAATAGCAAGGAGAGATAAGAAAACCTTCCTCAGCAATCAATGCAAAGAAATAGAGGAAAACAATGGAATGGGAAAGACTAGAGATCTCTTCAAGAAAATTAGAGATACCAAGGGAACATTTCATGCAAAGATGGGCACAATAAAGGACAGAAATGGTATGGACCTAACAGAAGCAGAAGATATTCAGAAGAGGTGGCAAGAATACACAGAAAAGCTATACAAAAAAGATCATCATGACCCAGATAACCACAATGGTGTAATCACTCACCTAGAGCCAGACATCCTGAAATGCTAAGTCAAATGGGCCTTAGGAAGCATCACTACAAACAAAGCTACTGAAAGTGATGGAAAACCAGTTGAGCTATTTCAAATCCTAAAAGAGGATGCTGTGAAAGTGCTGCACTCAGTATGCCAGCAAATTTGGAAAACTCAGCAGTGGCCACAGGACTGGAAAAGGTCAGTTTTCATTCCAGTTCCAAAGAAAGGCAATGCCAAAGAATGCTCAAACTATTGCACAATTGCACTCATCTCCCACGCTAGTAAAGTAATGCTCAAAATTCTCTAAGCCAGGCTTCAACAGTACGTGAACCATGAACTTCTAGATGTCCAAGCTGGATTTAGAAAAGACAGAGGAACCAGAGATCAAATTGCCGACATCCGTTGGATCCTTGAAAAAGCAAGAGAGTTCCAGAAAAACATCTATTTCTGCTTTATTGACTATGCCAAAGCCTTCGATTGGCTGGATCACAACAAAGTGTGGAAAATTCTTAAAGAGATGGGAATACCAGATAACCTGACCTGACTCTTGAGAAATCTGTATGCAGGTGAAGAAGCAACAATTAGAACTGGACATGGAACAACAGACTGGCTCCAAATTGGGAAAGGAATACTTCAAGGCTGTATATTGTCACCCAGCTTATTTAACTTATATACAGAGTACATCATGAGAAATGTTGGACTGGATGAATCACAAACTGGAATCAAGATTGCTGGGAGAAATATCAATAACCTCAGATATGCAGATCACACCATGTTTATGGCAGAAAAGAAAAAAGAACTAAAGAGCCTCTTGATGAAATTAAAAAGGAGAATGAAAAAGTTGGCTTAAAACTCAACACTGAGAAACACTGAGAAAACTAAAATCATGGTCCCATCACTTCATGGCAAATAGATGGGGAAACAGTGGCAGACTTTTATTTGGGGGGCTCCAAAATCACTGCAGGTGGTGACTGCAGCCATGAAATTAAAAGATGCTTACTCCTTGGAAGGAAAGTTATGACCAACCTAGACAGTATATTAAAGAGCAGAGACATTACTTTACCAACAAAGGTCCATCTAGTCAAAGCTATGATTTTTCCAGTAGTCATGTATGGATGTGAGAGTTGGACTATAAAGAAATATGAACACCAAGGAATTGATGCTTTTGAACTGTGGTGTTGCAGAACTCTTGAGTGTCCCATGGTCTGCAAGGAGAGCCAGCCAGTCCATCCTAAAGGAAATCAGTCCTGAACATTCATTGGAAGGACTGATGCTGAAGCTGAAACTCCAATACTTTGGCCACCTAATGCAAAGAACAGACTCATTTGAAAAGACCCTGATGCTGGAAAAGATTGAAGGTAGGAGAAGAAGGGGTTGACAGAGGATGAGATGGGTGGATGGCATCACAACTCAATGGACATGAGTTTGAGTAAACTCTGGGAGTTGGTGATGGACAGGGAGGTCTGGCGTGCTGCAGTCCATAAGGTCGCAAAGAGTTGGACACAACTGAGTGACTGAACTGAGCTGACCTATTATGTAAAAAGAGCATATTCATCTTATGGAGTATTCAACATCTTGGCCATTTGTCAGACAGTAGAAAATAATTATTTCAAGGACTTCCCTGGTGGTCCAGTGGTTAGGAATCTGTCTTTCAATACAGGGGATGCAGGTTTGATCCCTGGTGGGGAAACTAAGATCCCACAAGTTGCAGGGCAGCTAAGCCTGAGCGCTGCAACTATTGAACCTATGCACCACAATGAAAGATCCCGCATGATGCGACTAAAACACAAAGCAGATAAATAAATAAATAATGTCATTTGTGTGGTGTGGATTTGCTGCTCCTATACATTAAACCATGCTAAGGTTCAGAGCACATGAGAAAAAAAGCCCTTTGTGATGCCATAATATTCAGTCCCCATTAAGGAAGCTAGAGGTTCCTTAAAATGATAATCCCAGTATGAGAACAAGGTCTAAAGGTCTTTGTGCCTCTACTTCCTTTGAAGGTTTGCTGAATCTCACATCTTACAAAAGGATTTAACTCTGGGCTATCCTCATAATGAAATGCTCCCCTACTATGGTCAGTTTCTGCATCCCCATCCCTCCCACTGTAATACATCTGTAACCCAGGAGTCCTCATTTTAAGTGCCTACAAGAAAGATCAGAGTCTAATAACTTATCTCTTGCTTTCTGCAAACAGATTGTGAGTTCAGTTCTTCCAGTAGCAGAGCACATTAAAAATGCTCAGTCTCATAGAGAACAGACTTGTGGACACAGTAGGGGAAGGAGAGGGTGGGATGAATTGAGAGAATAGCATGGAAATATATACAGTACCATAAGTAAAGTAGATAACAAGTGGGAGTTTGCTGTGTGACACAGGGAACTCAAGCCAGTGCTGTGACAACCCAGAGGGGTGGAAGATGGGAGGAAGGTTCAGGAGGGAGGGGACATATGTATACCTGAGGCTGATTATGACGATGAATGGCAGAGGCCAACACAATATTGTAAAGCAATTATCCTCCAGTTAAAAAAAAAAAAAAAAATTAAGTGCTCAGTCTCTGTGTTCCTCACTGTAAGCGATGCTTGAGACTCGCTGACAAACTCCATAACAGCATGCAAACAAAAACCCGGTACTGCCTCCCTCAGCCTGTGTTCCTGAAGAAAGCCTGGGGCGGACAGCACAAGGAGAACATTCTTTGGCTCTGTACCATCACCCACATAGGCAAGTCCCTGATCTGTTCTTTCATTTACTCAGACCCCTCTTGCAAGCCCCTGAGTCTGTGTGGGTACATAGGAGGGCTGGAAAGAGGGGGCCAGCTTGTGGTGACTGATCCTATATTGACAAAGCCAGAAGAGGTCCAATCAGTTGGCCCCGTGCTAGGGCAGAATTAACATGAAACGTTACACCCACCTGATAAAACCTGGTAACCTGAAAGCTGGGGAGACACACAGGAGAACTAAAAATGCTGAGAATTTTATTTTTCATTTTGTTGAATATTTACAAAGTAATTTTATTGCTTATAAGACATTGTTTGTGAATTGATCCAATATACTTGGGTGAATAATCTTCACTGTTTTGCATGGTTTATCATGTAAACACATAAATAATTTGCATCTCAGTTTGGTTTTCATGGTATGGTATAGTAGTTGTTTATGAAAAAAAGTGCAATTCATGCTCCCAATAATGTAAAACTTATATAACTGGAAGAGGAAGAAAAGGGCGTCATATATACATGTGGGTGGTGAGAGCATTTATGTAATTTCTGTGTTGTCATAAGAAATAAAGATTCTTAAAGTTGCTTAGAAACTGACATTTTTACTTTTAGCCATGCAGCACTTCCATTTACTAAAACATGTTGCTCATTCTACTATTGGATGGAAAAGATCAAAGAAAACAAAACAAACTCATATCAGAGATTTATTTTATAGCTTTTTTATATCTTTTTCATACCGTCCAGAAGTATATATAGATTGTACATATTCTACATATACAGAACTGTCAGCACTATAAGATGATCTTCAAATTTTAAATAAGGGCTGCAACAGACCCCTTTGACTTCCCAGGAGGGCCATTAATTTTATGACATCTTGCCAGATATTTTAATTAATCATGGTCTTCATGACTAATGAAGGCCGTGAATATATGTGCCTCAGTTATACTTCATTGAGCTCCCCACATAGATCTAGAAAGAAAGAATCCTGCAAATGTTGAGTTCAATAGACATCATATGCTTTAATCAACCAGGAGACAGAAACTCATCAAAGGATAACCAATAAAAGTCAATCAACCTGGAGACAGAAACTCATGGACAGATACACCAGCAGAAGAAAGTTTGATAAGAAACAGGATGTTCATATAAGTCTCATAGTGAAAGGGTTAGTCACTCAGTCGTATCTGACTCTTTGCAAACCCATGGACTATAGCCCGCCAGGCTCCTCTGTCCATGGAATTCTCCAGGCAAGAATACTGGAGTGGGTTGCCATTCCCTTCTCCAGGGGATATTTCCTGACCCAAGGATCGAACCCAGATCTCCTGCATTGCAGGTAGATTCTTTACTGTCTGAGCCACCAGAGAAGCCCTTAAAGTCTCACAGTGTCTCCTGACAAATCGCTACAGAGGGAGCTAGGGTAACTTTACAAGGGAGAGATGTGGGAAGCGCCATCTTTACCAAGTGAGCAAAGTCACCATCACCCCAATTCAAACAGGCATGGGCCTCCTGATGCAATGCACCAAGAAGGACACAGTACTTTCTGCTGTTCCTGCCAAAGGCAGAACCCAAATCTAGTTATGAGGAAATAGCAGACAAGTCAAACAGAGAAACAGTCTACAAGTTATATGAACTCTACTTTTCAATACAATGTCAAGATCGGATGTCCCTGGTGGTGCAGTGGATAAGAATTCACCAGAGGACATGGGTTCAATCCCTGGTCTGGGAAGATTCCACATGCCACAGAACAACTGAGCCCTTGAGCTACAATTATTGAAGCCTGCACGCTCTAGCACCTGTGCTATGCAACAAGAGAAGCCACCATAATGAGAAGCCCGGGCACCACATTGAAGAGTAGGCCCTGTTTGCTGTAACTAGAGAAAGCCCACACAAAGCAATGAAGACCCAGGGCAATCAAAATTAAATATTTTTTAAAGGTCAAGATCAAGATCATAAAGATAGGCTGAGAAACTAGATTAAAGGAAAACAGGTTATGAAAAATAAAGGTAATCTTTGACCTTGGATCATCATGTTTAAAATGGTCAGAAAACCCACAGACATAGAAAACAAGCTTATGGTTACTAAAGGGGAAAGGAGAGGAGAGATAAATTGGTATAAACATATAATTGGTATTAACATATATACATTACTACACATAAAATAGATAACTAACAAGGACATACTGTATAGCACAAGGAACTATACCCAGTATTTTGTAATAACCTATAAGGGAAAAGAATCTGAAAAGAGCCCAGGTGGGATGCATGAGACAGGTGCTCGGGCCAGGTGCACTGGGAGGACCCAGGGGAATCGGGTGGGAGGGGAGGTGGGAGGGGGGATCGGGATGGGGAATACATGTAACTCCATGGCTGATTCATGTCAATGTATGACAAAACCCACTGCAATGTTGCGAAGTAATTAGCCTCCAACTAATAAAAATAATTGGAAAAAAAAAAGTATCAGAAAATAATAGATAATTATGTAGGTATTGGGCTTCCCATGTGGCCATAGTGGTAAAGAATCTGCCTGACAATGCAGGAGACAAAAGAGACTTGAGTGTAATTCCTGGGTCAGGAAGATCCCCTGGAGTAGGAAATGGCACCCCATTCCAGTATTCTTGCCTGGAGAATTCCATGGACAGAGGAGCCTGACAGGCTACAGTCCATGGGCCCACAAAAAGACAAAGACTGAGCGACTGAGCACTTACTTACTTTATGTAAGTATAAATAAATTACTTGGCTGTACGCCTAAAATTAATACAATACTGTTAATCAACTATACTTCGATTTTAAAAAATAGTCAGAAAAGAAATGTCAATAAAGAAACGCCATCTATGGAAAAACTAAATATAGACTGCGGACTGAGTAGTAGCATTTTATTAATGGCAAATATCTTGATTTTGATCATGATAGTATGATTATGTAAAAGAATATTCATGTCTTAAGGAAATGCATGATAAAGTATTTAGGGGCAAAAGGGGATGAAATCTCCAACTTCCAAATAATTCAGAAAAAACAAGTGTGTGCATGCTCAAAGGAGAGGAAAATAAAATATAAATAATTGATAATTCCAGGTAAAGGGTATTCAGGAAATCCTTGTACTATTCTTTTTTTATTTAAAAAAAAAAAAAGCTTTTTACTTTATGTTGGAGTATAGCCAATTAACAATGCTGTGGTAGTTTCAGGTGGACAGCAAAGTGACTCAGCCATACATGTATGTGTATCCATTCTCCCCCAAACTCCTCCCATCCAGGTTGCCACATAATATTGACCAGAGTTCCCTGTGCTATACAGTATGTTCTTGTTAGTTATCTATTTTAAATATAGCAGTGTTTCTTGTCCTACTTTTGAAAGTTTCCTATAAGTTTTAAATGGTATTCAAATAGTATCAAGGAAAAAAAATCACAGCTGGAAAAAATTCATCCATAAAATATTTGTGTCACAGTGCGTCAGCGGGATGGAAGTTTGAAATTTTTCTAGCCTGTTCTAGCTCCTTTAGAGAATACTAAGCATCATTTTGAAGCAAATTTTCATGATGGTATGGACGGAATCACATGAGTGACCACTGTTAGCCACGTCAGCATCTAGTAGCACTTGAGGGGTGCTTCCCTGGGAGACCCTGATGTAGACAGACCAGAGGGGAGAAGATGGACTAAAAGCTCAGTGGGAGAAAAGGACCAAGAACTGTTCCAGAAATTATAAAAGATCCATTTTGTTACTTGAATTATGTGTCCTATTTTAATACATTTGGAAAATTCCCTCAAAACAGTAATGCAACATATTTTTTACATGAACCCTTGAGCTGCCACCACATCATAATTTGTAAAAAATATAGCTTGAAGCAAGATAACTCTGCAGTAGTATTTAAATTGTTTTCAGATGCAAGCAGGGAGATAATAAGCTTTTCCCCAAAACAAAAGAAGAACAAAGCTAAAACCCTCATCTTCAGTTTCATCCATTAATTTATCCAAGGAGCATCATGTAATCACCTACTGGGTACTCAGTAGACAAAGGCTCTTAAAATTATCTGGCATTATGTGGCATTAGCAATGTACTTGGTCTCTAGCAGGCATGTCAGAGTCACACATCCAGATCGTGGTCCTGATTCCCACGCCGCCCTCCAAACTCCCTCCTCTCCCTGTCTTCCCACCTCAGAAAATGGCAAAGTCCTTTTTCTAACTGCTCACACAGTGAACCTGGGAGACAGTCATGAATCTGCTCTTGGTCTCACATTCAGTAACTAAGCCAAGAGCAAATTCCATCTCTCTACCTTCAAAATAGATCCTGGTGGTCCGGTGGCTAAGACTACACAGTAATAATGCAGGGGACCTGAATTCAATCCCTGATCAGGGAACTGGATTCCCGCATGCCACAACTAAGTGCAAATGCCACAACTAAGAATTAAATTGCCACAACTAAAGATCCCATGTGCTACAATTAAGACTCAGCGCAGTCCAAATAAACTAAAAAAAAAAAAAAACCAGATCCCAAATCTGACCATGTCATAACTCCTCCACTTCAACCTCTCAGAACTAAGTGCCAGCAAATCTCACCTGGATTACCTAAATAGCATTTACCTGTTCTTCCAGCTTTTGCCCTTCCTGAAACATTCTGCACTCAAGAGGATAGAATGACCTTGTTTGAAAAGGAAGATCAGTGGTGTTTTAGTCTGCTTAGACTGCCATAACAAAGTACCAGCGTCTGGGGGGCCTTAAACACACACACTTATTTCCTCAGAGTTTTGGAGGCTGCAAGTCCAAGACTGAGGTATGGGCAGAGTTGGCTCCTTAAGCTTCTCTCCTCAGTCTGTGAGTGGCTGTCTTCTTCCTGGCTCTTCACATCATCCTCCTTCTGTGCGTGTCTGTGTCCTAATCCCCTCCTGTTATAAAGGCACCAGTCATATTGGATCAGGGCCCAGCCACATGAGTGAGTGAGTGAAAGTTGTTCAGTCGTGTCCAACTCTTTGCGATCCCATGGACTATACAGTCAGTGGAAATCTCCAGGCCAGAACACTGGAGTGGGTAGTTGTTCTCTTCTCCAGAGGATCTCCCCAACCTAGAGATCGAATCCAGGTCTCCCTCATTGCAGGTGGATTCTTTACCAGCTGAGCCACCAGGGAAGCCCAAGAATACTTGAGTGGGTAGCCTATCCCTTCTCCAATGCATCTTCCTGACCCAGGAATCGAATCAGGGTCTCCAGCACTGCAGGGGGATTCTTTACCAGCAGAGCTACCAGGGAAGCCCTACCCATATGATCCAGTTTTAACTAAATTTGTTTTTAAAGTGAAAGTGAGAAAATGTGGACTTCCCTGGTGGCTCAAACAGTAATAAATAAATAAATAAATAAATAAAACTGCCTGCAATGCAGGAGACCTGGGCTCAATCTCAGGGTCAAGAAGATCCCCTGAAGAAGTGAATGGCTACCCACTCTAGTATTCTTGCCTGAAGAATTTTACGGACAGAGGAGCCTGGTGGGCTTCAGTTCACAGGGTTGCAAAGAGTCAGACATGACTGAGCGACTTTCCCTTTATGTTCATATGACCCAATTTTAACTAAATTTGCTCTTAAAGGTCCCACCTCCAAATACAGTCACAGTCTGAGGTACTGGGGGTTTGGACTTTATCCTATGGATTTTGAGGGGGCACATTTCAGCCCATTAAAGTCAGAGAACACCCTCCTCTTGGAGCCTTCAGAAGCTCCCTTTAAGACTCAGCATAGAAACCAAAATTCCTAGAGAAACCTAAACACCCTACAAGATCTGATCCCAAGAACACATTGATCCTACAACCCGTTATTCTGCTCCTTGCTCACTCCTTTCTCGCCCCTCTGACGTCCTTGCTGTTCCTACAATATGCCAAGCACACGCCATCTTGGAATCTCTTCATGGCTGCCCCTTCTGCCTGAGCATCTCTTTCCCCAGACATCCACAAGGTCTTCAGCTCATTTTCTCCAAGTCTCTGAACAAATGTCACCTTATCAAGGCTAAGCCTCCTCAATCATTCCATAAATAACAGCAAACAACCCTCAGCACCCCTACCCTTCCCTGATCTGTTGTTCTCCATAGCCCTGGCCACCATCTCAATTGCAAGTTTTTTAAGGCACCTTTTCCATCCAGTTTGTGGACTACCCTCAGCACTTAGAACACTATGTGGCTCAGAGTAGGCACGAGTGAATATTTGTTGTGATTAAATAAACTTATGTTATCAGCTTGCACTGGGCTCTGAGAGAAATATAAAAATAACTAGCACACTCCTGCCTTCAAGTAGAAAAGATTACAGTCTTGAATGCTAGGAAATCACTTAGTTCCCATGTTTTGTTTTGTTTTTTTTAATGTGAAGAAATAAAGAGGGATAACCCAATTTGTTGCATTTGTGTATTACTTTTTAGATTATATCTAGCATGTGATCAGCTCAAAAATAAATTAACCAATACCATGAAAATACAAAAAAGAGGGAAGAGCAAAATTGTCTAGTTTGGTAAAGTGACTAAAAAGCATTTTCTAGTCAATTCATTTCCTTGAGATATATAACAATTTGTACGACAGCATGTATTTCTTTATTATAAAGTTTGTGAGGCTTAGAAAAGACATTTTAAGAATAATTATGCATTGTCCCTTTCTATAGTACTAAATCTGCCACAGAACATATCAAGGCTCTAAGGGTATTTTTAGGTTTCCTTTTTTAGATTATAAACATATACAACTCAAATGGAATCTGCCCACTTTTGTTCATTCTGACTGGATAATCCCTGTTTACACCATGGCCTCCAAAGTTTACTCCCTCTTAAAAGCTCTCCACGAGCCCAGGGGGAATTGTCTGAAAGACCCTCGGAAGTTGTATCACTTCATTTAATGGTATTTAGTGACAGCAAAGACTGAAAGTCTGAAGTGGAAGGAAAAGCCTTAATTCTACCCCTAATTATCATGACTGAGCTCTGACATTTGACTTGCTCCTTTTATGTGGGACTCTTGCTGTCTTCCACCATCTACACTCAGTGTGCTGTAGTAATGAGCAGAACTCCTGGGCTGTCAGAGGGCATTCTGCAGCCACACACTCTACTTGCAGCCAAACAAATCCATGCATGGTTCTCCCAATATGTCGAGCTATTTCAAGCCCCTAAGCCTCTGCCCAGGATGTTTCCATTACATGGAAGTCTCTCACTTGCCTATCTGCCTAGCTAAATCTTAATCATTTTTCCTGACTCAGCTCAAGTTATTACCTCCAAAGTCCCCTTTTTGACACCTCAGACAGTGAGTTACTCCCTTCCCTGGGGTCCTATGGCACTTAGCTCCTACCTCAATGACAGCATTAATCATCATATTAGTTAGATTGCTGCTATTTTTGTTGTTTAGTTGCTAAGTTTTGTCCAACTCTTTGCAACCTCATGGACTGCAGCCTGCCAGGTTCCTTTGCTCATGTGATTTCCCAGGCAAGAATACTGGAGTGGGTTGCCATTTCCTTCTTCGGGGGATCATCCCAATCCAGGGATTGAACCCACATCTCCTGCTTGGCCAGCGGATTCTTTACCACTGACCCACGTGGGAAGAACAGGCTAGGTTATATTACAGTAACAATCAACTCCCCAAATCCTAATTATTTATAAACAAGGGCATATTTCTCTTTCAAGCAAAATCTGCTCAGGTAATGATGCCTCCTTGTCTTCCATGAAGACTTAGTGACCCCAGCTAACAGTGATTTTTCTACCTGTACCAACAAGAGCATATGATCTATTCATTCAGGATGACTGAAGAGAAAAACACTTGTTTGGAAGTGAAGTTTCACCCACAGCCCATTAGCCAGAAATGGCCACTCTGATCCTGCCTAACTACAAATGGGTACCCAGGAGAAAAGCTTAAGGTATGGATGAACATGACAAGTCTGACTGCAGTGAATTTTGATGTCGCCTATCTAGTCAAGGTAAATATCTCCAATAATAGAGTGTGAGCATTTTAACTGGAGGGAAGGATCATAATTATTCTTCTCACTTCTGTAGCCCCAGTTCTTTTTTTTTGTAGCCCCAGTTCTGAAAACAATGCCTGAACCCTAGAAGGTACCCAATAAATATTGAATGAATGAATGAATAGACTAATTGAGATCAACTGCCTGGAACTGAGAGAGCTCAGCATCTCTAAAAGTACGTAGTCACCTAATATCAGGAAGAAAGTAAGGTTTGTGGGGGAAATGAAAGAGAGAAAATAGATGTTAGGGAAGCGTTAGTATTGGCTATAACACTTCACAATTAGTTGTTGATTGAGAAAATGGATGGATGGGTGAGTGGATGGATGGATGATGGATAGGTGGGTGGATGGACAGTTTGGCAGAATACCTCCCCATCCCTGCTGCCAATGATCCTACTCTTGTTCAGATCATTATCGTTATCATCTACATTATTATAACTGCCACCATAATAAACATTATTGTCTACAGTCTTGTCTTTCCCTCTCAATATATTTTCTACACCGATGTCAGTCATCGTTCTAGAACTCAGGTTAGATCCTGACATCACCCTACTTTCTTTTTAAAAAATCAATTATTCCATCATTTTTAAAAAAGAAAAATATTCAGAGTCCTTCATCTGATATTCAGTATCCTTTGCAGCATGATTGGAACTTGTGCCTTTACCATCCTCCACCTGTGTCTTCCTACACTTGTCCCCACACAGACCCAATTAGCTGTGGCCACAAAGCTTAGGCTATTAGGTATTCTCTGAAAACGATGTGCATGTTCTTGTAGCTGATCCTGTGCTCATGTTTTCCTTTCCCTCCCTATTACAGGTGTCTAAGTCATTGGTATTTCCTCTGTGAAGCCTCCCCAGGTCACCTTCAGACAGGGTTCATCACTTCCTTCTGTGTTCTCCCATTATACTTAATTGGTGCTTCTCTGTAATAGTGCACTTGGAATAATAGGCTTTGTATTTGGATTCAAAACAGTAGAGCTGGAAAAAGGACACTCTAGTTGTATATGCATTATCTATTAGACTGTATTTCCTTGAAAGCAAGGACCACATTTGACTGTCCTGATAAGGATGGTGCACCACATATCGTAAGCAACCAGTCACTCATTGTTTCATTCAACAAAACTTACTGAATGTCTAACACGGCCAGGCAGTGAGTAAGACGATTAACATTTGCAGAAATTACAATTAAATCCTAAGTAGAGTTCTGTTCTCCCACAGCCCTCTTTCGGTTTCACATTGTACACTACGCCATGTGATGTTTTAAGTCGTTAATAAAGCCAACTTCATAATTAAATGTACCTTCATTATCTTGTCCGGATGCCTATAGCACCTTTGATGTATATTCTTCAAAAGAGCAAAACACAGACCCTCACTGTGAACTACTTCCCTGATAGTACCTCATATTCATTTCTCAGGAGATTGGATTGCCACTCTCTGAGTTTTATGGAAGTTTTATTGGTCAATCTGACCTTTTGGATATGAACATATATTGGTTACAGGATGCAGAAGTCAGGCTCCCCGTTAGTGGTGTGCATTTATTGCTACACACATCCCCATTACTCAAGACAAAATGTCTGTGGTGTTTTTAAGATGATCCTTAATCTTTTCAAGAGCCACATAAAATTGTTCTTGCACTCATCAGGCTTTCATTGTATTTCTTTCTAAGGCATCAATAGAGAAAAATGTGAATGGTTTCAAACAGCTTCTGTTTTCTTCACGGTGGAGAAGTTGGGTGCACTTCCTCCCAGAGGATTTAATAGCAGAGAACCAGCTCTCCATGCTAAGCCATCCTTCTCCCTTCAGACCAGGCCCCAGAACTCCTATTAAAGTTAATGGAGACAATTATGTCCACAAAGCAAAGGGAAAATAAACCCTTTCATTTGTAAATTAGCTTGATTCCAGGAGATTTTCTCCATCAAACCAAGAAAGAAAAACATGAAAACACATCAATCATGACTCCCTCAATTTAACTGTCTGAAACAAATGTTCATCTGGGCAGCCTCCCATTCGCTCCAAGAAGAAAAAAAGAGACAGCAAACTCTCAACCACTCCTAGGGACATGAGTCGTGAATTCCTCCACTATTTCCTTCCCAGGGCCTTTTAGTAAATGATAAACGGTGAGTCTGTCGATAGTGTTTGGTAATCCTATACAGCTTTATAGATTAGGTCTCACTCTCCAGAAGTCATTTACTATGGAGATACATGGTTTTGTTTTCAACTGTGCTATTTGTTTTTTTCTTTTTTTTTTTTCAGAAAGAATAGAGTAGACATCTCTCTCTTTTTTTATACTACAAAAAACTGAAAAATACATTTCCCCTTTCTAAAAACATCTAAATTCAGTTCTAACACAGTGATAAACTGACTGTCTATGATAAGGCTGAGACTTGCAAGAGCACTGACCCAGAATAGTACCTATAATTAACAGTTTCCTTTGGAGCGTCTTCCTTTCTGGGAAAATGCACTCAGCAAGCATTCAGTCATCATTTAGATATGCAGACTGCAGGGACACTTCTGATGCAACAGTCAAGATTCACCTGCCCAGACTCCCCTGGAGGTCACCAGTGGTTAAGAATTCGTTTGTCAATTCGGGGGACATGGGTTCAACCCCTGCTCTGGGAGGATTCCACGTGTTGAGGGGCAACTAAGCCCATGTGGTGCAGCTACTGAAGCCCATGCACCCTACAACCCATGATCTGAAACAAGAAAAGCCATCACAATGAGAAGCCCGAGCAGTGCAGCTAGAGAGTAGCCCCCGCTCCACTGCAACTAGAGAAAGCAAGTGCACAGCAACAAAGACCCAGCACAGACAAAAATAAGTTAGGTAATTTTTTAAAAAGATTCTCTTGCCCATTTTGCCTTGAATAAAACTAACATATCTCAAAAATACAATGAGGTGCGAAGATTTATTTCCACATATAGACAGGTTTTGTCCATACAGTGTTCTCCTGGGACGTTCCATCTTCATTTTCCTGCCTGGTCTCTCTCCTTCTGCACCACAGTGACTCAGGGCAGAACACACAACAAGATCACGAGCTTTATCCCAACTGGGCACTTTGCCTTCTCTAGGATGTGCTGCCCCTCGTAGATAATGGCACTATAGTTATGGCTGCTTGGTCCTGACAGCCAGAGTTCCCAATAGGTTAAGTGAGAAATGGTTTCATTCTGCTGTCGCCATATTCCTTCTATGTTCAATGGCAAACCTGTTCTCCTTCAAAATTAAGCAAATGTTTTAAAGCAGGGGTCCCCAACCTCTGGGTCTCAGACCAGTACCTCCTATCATGTCAGTGACAGCATTAGATTAGAAATAAAGTGCACAATAAATATAATGGGCTTGAATCATCCCCAAACTATTTCCCCCCTTCCCAGTCTATGGAAAAATTATCTTCCACGAAACCAGTCCCTGATGTCAAAAAGGTTGGGGACCACAGTTTTAAAGGTTCAAACTCAATATTAAAGCTACAAAGGATAATGCAAATTGGTATATGTAATATATAATACATTTCAAAATGATACACACTTAGAATAAAATTAAAGGGGAAAAAAAACCTTCAAAATATAGTGAGACTGATTCCAGCATTATCTATAACACCAAGAAATGGTACAAGAAATGATTCATCCTCACTGAGTCTCCAGTGCCTGTACAAAAATTCATTAGCGAGTGATCAACAAATATTTATTAAATAAATGAATGGAAAATAAATTATGGGACTTTCCCATAGTTTGAAACTTTAATTCCTTTTAGATAAGAAATATAATGCTTTGATGATGCTGGCAGATAGTACTTACTTTTGTAGGGATGAAGTATATACTGAGAAGGAATATTTTGTGGGATGCTGGGGGTATCATCTGAATAGTTACATGGAAATATTGGATTGGCAAAAAAAAGTTGTTCAGGTTTTTCTGCAAGATGTTATGAATGCTACAGATGTTATGTGTATAATATATATAAACATGAAAATATGTACATGTGTAAGATACATATACATAAAATGTGTGTGAGATGTGTATATATGTAAACATATTTGTATATATATGTGTGTGTACAAATTCATCCAGATGAACACTTTAGACAACCTAAAGAGCATATAATCACCTCACACCAGTGTCACCGAGGGAATGTGCTCTTAGGAAAAGAGACCCCATTAGCCACATGACCTTTGAACTGGTCACTCAGACCCTTCATTAGGGTCCAATTTCCTCTTTAAAAACAAGACACTATGATTAGGTCCAAGGCCACTATCAACTCTATCTTTCTATATTTCAATGAAAGATGAGTTTTATTGTACAAGTAGCACTTCTGAAGTCTTCAACTTGATTTAAGAGAATACCTACAGACTTTTATGTTTAACTTTTCATTTACATAAAATTGGCTTTGCTTTCATTTCCCAAATCAATGATGGAAGTGACTATTATTTCATATAATGAACATTCAACAAATATTAGAAGCAAAGAACTTTATCATTTTTTACATTGTGCCAAATTGATTATACCCTGTTCATCCTCAATAAATATTAATGGCTTTGATGCTCATAAAGCTAATTATCTCCAATACCCCAGATTTAACATACCACCACAAAGTAAGTTAGTTCATCTTCATTTTAGGAGTCTGCACCATCCTCAAAATTTTTTATAAGACAATCCCTGATATTATAAATTAAACTTTAATATTTTGACCAAGCTGGGTGAAAACTAGGAAAGCTCAAAGACTGAATTTCAGTTTTGAACTTGCTCTAGGATCATAAAAGGCCAAAAGCAAATGAGGCATATCCAAGTAAGTTTCTATGCACTAATATGCTAGCAGGATTAGTGTAGTTGCTTTAGAGGATTAATGAACTCAAGGTATTGTCTTAACCTAAAGCTGGAGCTTCTTGATATTGATTAAGTGTCACCATGAATTACACAGACTTGTGTTGCTGGACCAAAGATAGCCATCATATATTCCCCATCAACAGTCTCTTATTAAAGAAGCTGCCTCACCCACTTCTCAGAAGGGGCAATTGCCCACCACAATTGCTGGGATTGGGGAAGACAGAACATGCTCTAGGCTGGATTGTCACTCCTCCCAGGCAGGAATCTGGAACTAAGAAACAGACTCTGAATTAGGCAGATGGTGTTGGAGCTGAAGGTTCATGTACAGTCAGGTCTGCATGGCAGGCAAAAGCCAGATATTGTGCAAAGCTATCATCTTCGTCCATTGAGCTACTATAACAAACAGAATATTGTAGACTGAGTGGTTTATAAACTGGGTCATTTCTCACAGCTCTGAAGCCTGGAAGTCCAAAATCAAGGTGCCAAAAGTAAAATGATTCAGTTATACATGTATTTTAAAATATTCTTTTCCATTATGTTTTATTATAGTGTAGTGACCTTGTTTAACTTGTTGTTGTTCAGTTGCTCAGTTATGTCCGACTCCTTGCAACCCCATGGACTACAGCATGCCAGGCTTCCCTGTCCTTCACCGTCTCCCGGAGTTTGCTCACACTCATGACAATTGAGTTGTCCATCTAACCATCTCATCCTCTGTCACCCTCTTCTCCTGCCTTCAAAAATCTTTCCCAGCATCAGGGTCTTTTCCAATGAGTCAGCTCTTGGCATCAGGTAGCCAAAGTACTGGAGCTTCAGCTTCAGTATCAGTCCTTAAGATGAATATTCAGGACTGGTTCCCTTTAGCATTGATGGGTTTGATCTCCTTGCTGTCCAAGAGATTCTCAAGAGTCTTCTCAAGCACCACATTCGAGGGCATCAATTCTCCTGTGCTCAGTCTTTTTTATTGCCCAGCTCTCACATCCTTACATAACTCCTAGAAAAACCATGGCTATGACTTTGTTGTTTAATAGCATACAATTTGACTCTCAGTTCAGTTCAGTTCAGTCGCTCAGTCGTGTCTGACTCTTTGAGACCCCATGAATCACAGCATGCCAGGCCTCCCTGTCCATCACCAACTCCCAGAGTTTACTCAAACTCATGCCCATCGAGTCAGTGATGCCATCCAGCCATCTCATTCTCTGTTGTCCCCTTCTCCTCCTGCCCCCAATCCCTCCCAGCATCAGGGTCTTTTCCAATGAGTCAACTCTTTGCATGAGGTGGCCAAAGTATTGGAGTTTCAGCTTCAGCATCAGTCCTTCCAATGAACACCCAGGACTGATCTCCTTTAGGATGGACTGGTTGGATCTCCTTGCAGTCCAAGACCTCTCAAGAGTCTTCTCCAACACCACAGTTCAAAAGCATCAATTTTTCGGTGCTCAGCTTTCGTCACAGTCCAACTCTCACATCCATACATGACCACTGGAAAAACCATAGCCTTGACTAGACAAATTTTTGTTGGCAAAGTAATGTCTCTGCTTTATAATATGCTATCTAGGTTGGTCATAACTTTCCTTCCAAGGAGTAAGCGTCTTTTAATTTCATGGCTGCAATCACCATCTGCAGTGATTTTGGAGCCCCAAAAAATAAAGTCTGACACTACTTTCGCTGTCTCCCCATCTATTTCCCATGAAGTGATGGGACCAGATGCCATGATCTTAGTTTTCTGAATGTTGAGCTTTAAGCCAACTTTTTCACTTTCCTCTTTCACTTTCATCAAGTTTAGTTCCTCTTCACTTTCTGCCATAAGGGTGGTGTCATATGCATATCTGAGGTTGTTGATATTTCTCCCGGCAATCTTGATTACAGCTTGTGCTTCTTCCAGCCCAGTGTTTCTCATGATGTACTCTGCATATAAGTTAAATAAGCAGGGTGACAATATACAGCCTTGATGCACTCCTTTTCCTATTGGGAACCAGTCTGTTGGTCCACGTCCAGTTCTAACTGTTGCTTCTTCACCTGCATACAGGTTTCTCAAGAGGCAGGTCAGGTGGTCTGGTATTCCCATCTCTTTCAGACTTTTCCACAGTTAATTGTGATCCACACAGTCGAAGGCTTTGGCATAGTCAATAAAGCAGAAATAGATGTTTTTCTGGAACTCTCTTGCTTTTTCGATGATCCAGCAGATGTTGGCAATTTGATCTCTGGTTCCTCTGTCTTTTCTAAAACCAGCTTGAACATCTGAAAGTTCATGGTTCACGTATTGCTGAAGCATGGCTTGGAGAATTTTGAGCATTACTTTACTAGCATGGGAGATGAGTGCAATTGTGTGGTAGTTTGAGCATTCTTTGGGATTGCCTTTCTTTGGGATTGGAATGAAAACTGACCTTTTCCAGTTCTGTGGCCACAGCTGAGTTTTCTAAATTTGCTAGCATATTGAGTGCAGCCTTTCACAGCATCCTCTTTTAGGATTTGAAATAGCTCAACTGGAATTCTTTTTTTTTTTTTTTTTTTTTTTTTTCTTAGTTGGAGGCTAATTACTTCACAACATTTCAGTGGGTTTTGTCATACATTGACATGAATCAGCCATTGAGTTACACGTATTCCCCATCCTGATCCCCCCTCCCACCTCCCTCTCCACCTGATTCCTCTTGGTCTTCCCAGTGCACCAGGCCCGAGCACTTGTCTCATGCATCCAGCCTGGGCTGGTGATCTGTTTCACCATAGATAATATACATGCTGTTCTTTTGAAACATCCCACCCTCACCTTCTCCCACAGAGTCCAAAAGTCTGTTCTGTACTTCTGTGTCTCTTTTTCTGTTTTGCATATAGGGTTATCTTTACCATCTTTCTAAATTCCATATATACGTGTTAGTATGTTGTAATGTTCTTTATCTTTCTGGCTTACTTCACTCTGTATAATGGGCTCCAGTTTCATCCATCTCATTAGAACTGATTCAAATGAATTCTTTTTAATGGCTGAGTCATATTCCATGGTGTATATGTATCACAGCTTCCTTATTCATTCATCTGCTGATGGGCATCTAGGTTGCTTCCATGTCCTGGCTATTATAAACAGTGCTGTGATGAACATTGGGGTGCACATGTCTCTTTCAGATCTGGTTTCCTCAGTGTGTATGCCCAGAAGTGGGATTGCTGGGTCATATGGCAGTTCTATTTCCAGTTTTTTAAGAAATCTCCACACTGTTTTCCATAGTGGCTGTACTAGTTTGCATTCCCACCAACAGTGTAAGAGGGCTCCCTTTTCTCCACACCCTCTCCAGCATTTATTGCTTGTAGACTTTTGGATAGTAGCCATCCTGACTGACGTGTAATGGTACCTCATTGTGGTTTTGATTTGCATTTCTCTAATAATGTCAACTGGAATTCTATCACTTCCACTAGCTCTGTTCATAGTGATGCTTCCTAAGGTCCACTTGACTTCACATTCCAGGATGTCTGGCTCTAGGTGAGTGATCACACCATTGTGATTATCTGGGTTGTGAAGATCTTTTTTGTACAGTTCTTCTGTGTATTCTTGCCACCTCTTCTGAATATCTTCTGCTTCTGTTAGGTTCATACCATTTCTGTCCTTTATCGAACCCATTTTTGCATGAAATGTTCCCTTGGTATCTCTAATTTTCTTGAAGAGATCTCTAGTTTTTCCCATTCTGTTGTTTTCGTCTATTTCTTTGCACTGATCACTGAGGAAGGCTTTCTTATCTCTCCTTGCTATTCTTTGGAACTCTGCATTCAAATGGGAATATCTTTCCTTTTCTCCTTTGCTTTTCACTTCTCTTCTTTTCACAGCTATTTGTAAGGCCTCCTCAGACAACCATTTTGCCTTTTTGCATTTCTTTTCCATGGGGATGGTCTTGATCCCTGTCTCCTGTACAATGCCACGAACCTCCGTCCATAGTTCATCAGGCACTCTGTCTATCAGATCTAGTCCCTTAAATCTATTTCTCACTTCCACTGTATAGTCATAAGGGATTTGATTTAGGTCATACCTGAATGGTCTAGTGGTTTTCCCTAGTTTCTTCAACTGAAGTCTGAATTTGGCAATAAGGAGTTCATGATCTGAGCCAGTCAGCTCCGGGTCTTGTTTTTGCTGACTGTATAGAGCTTCTCCATCTTTGGCTGCAAAGAATATAATCAATCTGATTTTGGTGTTGACCATCTGGTGATGTCCATGTGTAGAGTCTTCTCTTGCGTTGTTGGAAGAGGATGTTTGCTATGACCAGTGCGTTCTCTTGACAAAACTCTATTAGCCTTTGCCCTGCTTCATTCTGTACTCCAAGGCCAAATTTGCCTGTTACTCCAACAGTTTGACTCTATCTTTTGCTAAATAGAAGTCCCTTGTGGTTCAGGTAGGTGCACCACAGGGACCACAATGAGAAGCAAAAGCAAATGGTAGTCTGGGCAGCAAAGAAGACCCTTTTAAGCCCATTCCTGGGAATCATGGTCCTGGCAAGACAAAGACCCACCCATAGTCACTAAAACTGCAGAGGTAGGACTGGGACACTCACTGCCTTCCATCTAACATCAGAGACCATGTATCATACTCTCACCATTGAGGACTAGGCTTTATGACAGAAGGCAGTCTCAAAAGATGGGATTGTTCATCTTTTTTTCAAATTTTTATTTTATAATGCAATATAGTTGAAATGCAATGTTGTGTTGGTTTCAGGTGTACTGTGAAGTGATTCAGTTGTATATACACATATCTATTCTTTTTCAAAATCTTTTCCCATTCAAGTTATTACAGAATATTGAGTAGAGTTCCCTGTGCTATACAGTAGGTCCTTGTTGGTTATCTATTTTAAATAGTGTGTGTATGTCAATCTCAAACTCCCAATTGATCCCTCCTCCCCACACCTTTTCCCTTTGGTAACCATAAGTTTGTTTCCTGATTCTGTGGTTCATCTTGATTTAAGCAAAGTGCAAGTCAGCTATAGGAGTCTAGAAAACTTCCATGAGCTTCTAACATTTTTCTAGACCTCAAAGGGGCTTTAAGAATAATACTTTGGAGAGTTAGACATAAATGATTTCTGAACACATGGATTACCTTTACTTAGATAGATCAGAATTTCACAGCCCAAAGTAGGTTAAAATACTTGGCTACATCCCATGCTCTGGGGTAGCCAAATGTCTAGGGAAAGCATGACAACATGGACACCACTGGGCTGCCTCCATCACTGTTTTGCTTCCATGTGCATCTCTCTCTTTTTATTTTTTTTCTTCCATGCTGCCAGGAACATGTACTAGACTTAAGGGACAGCATAAGGAATAATAGCCTGCAGCTCGAGAGATCCCACTACTATTTCCCATGAAGAATCTGGATTCCCCAGAGATGCCATGTTCAGCAAATATGAACAAACACAGCAAAAATCCACACTGTGTCTCAGCCACACCAAGGTGGTCTTCTTTAGTATTTCATCCAACTTCACTCAATTCCAGCTTTCTGCTGGAATTTCTCGTCTGAGAAACAGACGAGGGCAGTGATTCCAGAACCAGCTCTATAATTTGAGGAGCTCAGTGAGAAATAAGAATGTAGGCCCCTTGACCAGGAAGTATTAAGAGTGTCAAGACAGCAAAAACAGCATTTAAAAAAATGAGGAAAGCACAGGTCATGAAGCCAGTTCTGCATGGCGATGCCCCGAGGCATTTCCTTCTTTCACATTTCTTATTGTAAAGAAAAACAAGATGATGGCAGAATAATCAATGTGAACTCAGATTAAACATGCAGTTAGAGGACTTCCCTGGTGGTCCAGTGGTTAAAAATTCAGCTTGCAATGTGAGGGATTCAGGTTTAATCCCTAGTCAGGGAACTGGGATTTGACATGCCTCAGGGCAATTTAGCCTGCGTGCCACAACTGAGCCCTAAGCCACATGCTGCCTGAACTCTATAACAAGAGAAGACTTGGTGCTGCAACGAAGATGCAGCAGAACCAAAGATTTTTTTTTAATTAATTTTTAAAAAATATTTTTAAAATGCAGTTAGGATGTGAGATTACAATTTAATGATTTGGATTTCACAACTACTGTTAATAAAATCAAGGGATGGGATCAGATAGCAACAAAAATTTCAAGTGGTATCACAGCAAGAGAGAAAAAGCTGATGTTTAGACTGAACCAGCAGAGTTTCAATGAACAGAGAGTTCAGAGGTTCCAGGAGAGGGGTGAAGTGATGACGGTCCTTGCAGCCCCTGTTGTGTGTCCTATGGGGGTTCTGATGCAGCTGTTGATGCAGTGAAACAATTCTCTTTAAAAATCAATGGCACTATTTTATAACAACAAAAAAAGATTTTTTTAATTGAAGTGTAGTTCATATACAATGTTGTGTTAATTACTGCTATATAGCAAAGTGATTCAGTTATATGTATATATACATTCTTTTTCATTATGGTTTATCACAGGATATTGAATATAGTTTTCTGTGCTGTACAATAGGACCTTGTTGTTTATCTATCCTATATATAAAAGCTTTCATCTGCTAATCCCAACTTCCAACTCCATCCATCCCCCAAATCTCTCTCCCTTGGCAACTACAAGTCTGTTCTCTATATATGTGAGTTTGTTTCTGTTTCATAGACAGGTTCGTGTCATATTTTAGATTCCATATACAAGTGACATCACATGGTATTTGTGATATACTTCATTTACTTTCTGATTTACTTCATTTAGTATAATGGTCTCTAGTTGCACACATGTTGCTGCAAACAGCATTATTTCATTCGTTTTGTGGGTGAGTAATATTCCATTGTGTATATACACCACATCTTCTTTATCCATTCCTCTACTGATGAACATTTAGGTTATTTCTTTGTCTTGGCTGTTGTGAACCGTGCTGCTATAAACCTAGGGGCCATATATCTTTTTGAATTATAGTTTTGTCTGTATATATGCCCAGGAGTGGGATTGCTGAATCACACAGTAATTCTAGTTTTAGTTTTTTGTGGAGCCTCCATACTGTTGTCCACAGTAGTTTCACCAATTTGTATTCCCACCAACAATATAGGAGGGTTCCCTTTTCTCCATATCCTCTCCAGCATTTATCTGTAGACTTTTTAATGATGGTTATTCTGACTGGTATGAGGGGGTACCTCAGTGTAGTTTTGATTTGCATTTCTCTAATAATTAGTAATGTTGAGCATCTTTTCATGTGCCTATTGACCATCTGTATGTGTTCTTACACCAAGAAAGATTTTGAAAGAATGTGGAATAGCTCCAGGAGGTTTAATATGTGCTTTACAGACTTTAATTTTACCATATGCTTTATTCAATGTGGCCTAATAGAGATTTCCACCTCTTCTTTGACAGTTATC
Organism: Muntiacus reevesi; assembly: GCF_963930625.1. Taxonomy (NCBI): domain Eukaryota; kingdom Metazoa; phylum Chordata; class Mammalia; order Artiodactyla; family Cervidae; genus Muntiacus; species Muntiacus reevesi. Next base: position 28,547,946 of record NC_089250.1, read on the forward strand.
AGAGAAGACACGCAGAGTAACAACTTGGGTACAGAGTCATCCTATACCAAGCCCATTTGAGGTTAATCTTCAAGAATCATAGTAAAATGGGGCTTTCCTGGCTACCACTGAACAGTGGTAAAGAATCTGCCTGCCAACACAGGAGACATGGGTTCAATCATTGGTCCAAGAAGATCCTACATGCCTTGAAGCAAATAAGCATGTATGCACAACTATTGAGTCTATGCTCTAGAGTCCATGAGCCTCAATTACTGAGCCAAAGTGCCCTAGAGAACAAGAGAAGCCACCTCAATAAGAAGGCCATGCACTGCACCTAAAGAGTACTCCCCACCCTCTGCAGCTAGAGAAAAGCCCAGAGAGCAACAAAGACCCAGCACAGCCAAACATAAATGAATAAAATTATTTTAAAAAAGAATCATAGTACCTAAATGTAGGCATTGCCTATAAGCAATTCTTTAAGAATAATCTGTACACGGCACAGATTTATCTATTTATCTTTTAAAGATATAACTTTTCCTCCGTGGATAAAATTCTGAGCTTGTGGAGCACACAATTAAAATCCCTTGGTTATTTCAATCTCTCCTATTATGAGGAGCACATTAGAGCTTTTCTAATTTATCTGTAAGATTTGTCATATTATATTACAATGAGCATTTTATAAGTTCTGTAGTTTTCAGTTTCTCATTAGTCTTTTTTGTTTGTTTGCCTGTGGTGTCTATTAAGACTTGCTTTTAGGAAAAAATGAGACAAGACAGAGTCAGTTTTATGTTCTTTACACACAGTTCTCTCTCATTTTAAAAATAGAATTTATTCTATTTTTTTTATTTTTAGTAAATCAGCACAAGGTTCGTTATAAGCATTTCATTATATCATATGTTTTATCTTTTGGGGGGTAGAATTTTATTATCGTTTGTTTCTTTCCTTAGAAGTTTTTTAGTGTTTTATTTACTTGTGAAGATGGATGAATCTGTTTTTATGTGCTTATCAAAAAAGTATTGGTATCTTCCCTGGCAGTCCAGAGGTTAAGACTTCAAGCTTCCAGTGCAGGGTTTGATCGCTGATCTGGGGACTAAGATCCCACGTGCTATGCAGTGCATCCAAAAAATAAATAAATATCAAGAATAAAAAACCAGTGCTTCATATGTTCCAGATAATAAATGTTAATTCAATAACCAAACTAGAAAATGATCAATATGTTAAAGACTTGGCTTTACATGAAGAATCAATAGAATTCCATTCAGGAAACAGGATTAAGTATCTACCAGGCACCTTTACCAAGCTAGGTACTACAGATGTAAAGATAAATTGAACTTGAACCTGGCCTTGTGCGACTTTGCTATGTGTTAGTAATTGCAGGCAATAAAAGCTCCAAACACTGCAGTCTGATGACAGACTTGAAAAAAGAAGGCTTTTCTGGCACAGTGAACCAGATGACGTCATCATCTTTCATTTCAAATCTCTGGCATTTCATACACAGCAGAGTGTTGTCTAACAATATGAGGGCTTAATTCCCTTCATGCGCTCCATATGGGGACATTTCCTAGCAGACTGGAAAGTATTTCAAACAACATAATCTACATTTGTCAGATTGAGTGAGCAAAGGCCATCTGAGGACACATTTATTTCCCTTGACTTTCTTCTCCAGACATTTTTCAATTCCTTGCAAGTGTTCAAGATTCGGTAGTTGATGACTGATCTCAGAGCAACAGCGATGAATCAGGCAAGTCTGGCTGCAGGCACCGTGGACACATTCTACTTAGGCTGAAGTCATCCTGTGAAGCCATCTAAGTTAGACGTGGTTAGAGCCATATTGGTGATATCAACAAATTTTTGCAAATGAAAAAATAAGTTGGAAGTAAAGAGTCTTATTTCTTCTTATTTCTAAGTAAAAGATTCTTATTTCTTCATATTTGAATACATTTAGGTGATCTAAATGAAGGAGACTTTATCACCATGGGATTTACTGCATTTGAAGGTGTATTTCTGGCCTGGAGAATTCCATGAACTGTATAGTCCATGTGGTCACAAAGAGCCAAACAGAAAATCGACTGAGCAATTTTCACTTTGGGCTTCCCTGATAGCTCAGTTGGTAAAGAATCTGCCTGCAAAACAGGAGACCCCAGTTTGATTCCTGGGTCAGGAAGATCCGCTGGAGAAGGGATAGACTACCAATTCCATATTCTTGGATTTCCCTTGTGGCTCAGCTGGTAAAGAATCCGCCTGCAATGTGGGAGACCTGGGTTCAATCCCTGGGTTGGGAAGATTGCCTGGAAAAGTGAAAGGCTACCCACTCCAATACTCTGGCCTGGAGAATTCCGTGGACTAGTCCATGGGGTCACAGAGTCGGACATGACTGAGCCACTTTCACTTTGACTTGTGAGGTTGGAGATGTATATAGATGTTCACTTGTGGGTCTGTGTGTGTGTGTGCATGCACACCTGTTTCTTTGGCAAGGAAAGAGAAAAGTTAGGGTGAGGGAGTACAGCGTTCAGGGACCTACTGAAGCAAGTTTGAAGAGATGGACTGTCTAAAGGAAGCCGGGCTGCAGACTACTGCAGGTCCACTCTTTCATGTTGGAGGCATCTTTGACCTTGCTCATCTGCATGCAAGGCAGAGCAGGTCCAGGGTGGACACAGGACTGGGCAGGTTTTCGTGGAGTAAATAGGGCAGATAACATATGATGTGCTTGCTGTCTTAGCCCAGGGCGACCATAACAAAGACCTCAGCCTGCATGACTTAAACAACAGACATTTATTTCTCACAGATGGAGGCTGGGAAGTTCCAGATTCCATTGTTGGTGAGAACTCCCTTGCAGGCTTACAGACAGCCACTTTCTCATAGTGTCTTCACATAGCCTACTTCCACAAAGTATATACTAGTCTTTACCTGACTGATCATTTCTAAGACAGTTTCAGTAAGGAGAAAGAGAAACCAATGTGATCTAGCTTAATCCAAAAATGCTTACAATTTTGTCAATTATATATCAATAAAGTAGAATAAATTATTGTCAATTATTAAAATAAATAAGTAAAAGAAAGCATCCTTATTTTGTAAAGCAGGGAGGGAAAATATAAAATTACAGGGAAGTCTCATGGAACAGGAATGCATCCATTTATTTATTCAAAAACTACATATTGAGTACCTAATATGTGCCAAATTCAGTGATTTGTTCTGGGTATTCATCAGTGAAAGAGACAGGCCTACACCCTGCTTATATCCTGGTAGAGGCATACATAAACAAAGTAATCACACAACTACATATATCATTAGAAATTGTGTTGAGTGCTCCAAGGAAAAGGTATAGGGTGTTTCAGAAAGTTTAACAGGAGGGCCTGACTTAGCTTAGAGGTTCAGGAGAGAATTTTCTGAGGAGTACACAGCTTTCCTGATGAATTCTACTAAGCCTTCAAGGAATAAACTATACCAAATCAACCCACACACTTTCAGAAAACAGAAGAGAGAAGATTTCTCAACTGATTTTATGAGGGCATCTTTACCATAATACCAAAATTATATAAAACTTTCCCCCCAAAGATAACTGGATACTTCCATGAAGATGTGGCAGGCAGAATAATGTCCCTACACAAATATGTCCATACCCTAGTCCCCAGAACCTTTAACGTTACCTCAAATGGCAAAAAGGACTTTGTAGGTGTGATTAAATGAAGGATCCTGAGATGGGAGATTATCCCAGATTATCCAGTGGGACCTGATGCAATCAAAAGGGTCTTATAAAATAGAGGCAGGCTGGAGGAGTCAAAATTAGAGAACATGGAGATGTGATGACAGAAGCAGAGATGAGAATGATGCTTTGAAGATGCAAAAAGGGGCTACAAGAAGCTAAAAAAATCAAGGAAATGGATGGACTCTCCCTTCAGAATCTCTAAAAGCAATCAGCCCAATCAACTCCTTAACTTTACCCCAGTGAAGTGGCTTTGGGGCTTCTGACCTCCAAAATTGTAAGAAGATAAATTTGTGTTTTATGACATGAAACATATGGCAATTTTTACAGTGGCGACAGGAAACTAACACAGCATAGTGTTAAGAATCATCAACAAAATTTTATCAAACCAAGTCCATCAATAAATAAGGAGAATGCATCATGAGCGAGTGAGGTGCATCCCAGGAATTTAAGGTTGATAGTCAATATAATTAATTATATGAACAAATTTTAAAAGAAAAGCCATATGATCACCTCAAATTAACACAGAAGAAGTATTTGACAAAATTTAACAGCTATTCATAATAATAAAAAAAATTTCTGCCAGCTGTGACAGAAGAAAATGCCTCAACTTGATAAAGTGCATCTACTGAAAATCTATGCTAGCATCACACATAATTATGAAAGAAGGAATATGTTCAATTAAGAATAAAGCAAGAATGTCTATCCTTACCACTTCTATTCGGTATTATGCCTTATACTACTCAGCTATAAAAAAGAATGAAATAATGCTGTTTGCAGCAACATGGATAGACCTAGAGATTATCATACTAAGTGAAGTATGTCAGACAGAGATAGACTAATACTATATGATATCACTTACATGTGGAATCTAAAGTATGATACAAATGAACTTATCTATGAAATAGAAACAGACTCACAGACATAGAGAACAGACAGGTGGTTGCCATGGGGGAGGGGGTTAGGGAAGGGATGGAGTTGGAGGTAGGGGTTAGCAGATGTAAGCTTTTATATGTAGGATGAACAAAGTCCTACTGTATAGCACAGGGGACTATATTCAATATCCTGTAATAAATCATATGGAAAAGTATATGAAAAAGAATGTATATATGTGTAAAATGGAGTCACTTTACAGCAGAAATTAACACAACACTGTAAATCAACTATACTTCAATTTTAAAAAAGATTTAAAGCAGAGAACACATAGTGGCTGCCAGAGACAGAAAGTGAGGGGTAAAAGAAATGGGTAAGTTGTTTCTGCTTTTGTTTTAGCTTAGATAAATTAAATTTTTAAGAAAAAAGATTTTAAAATTAACTAATAAAATTACATATACTAATAGATTTTTCTAATTTTTCTAAGAATGCATCTATGAAACATATAACACTACAAAGTTCATCATGGAAGCAGAAAAACACCAGGATTCTATTTATTTAATGGTAAAAACCACAAAATGAAGCCATTTACACTTATGCAGTAAACCTATAATAAAAATTGAGGGAAGGATGAACGCAAAAATCAAATAGTGTTTATCCCTGAGGGCTAAAAGCAAGGAATACAATCATAAAATTCTTGTAATTTCTTAAATGAAATGATGAGTATGTGTCTCTGACTCATCCTTATATCTTAAACACAGATACATGATATCTTTTTTATGTCTGAAAGATATCATAATGATTTTTCAACTAGCAAGCAAATATTCTTTAAAATGAGGGAGGACGTAAATAGCCACAGAACTCAGATGCATCAGAAAAGTTTGCTTCTGTTCAAAGCATACAATCAGAATATCTGTTACAAAGTGCTGTTAGGCTTGGGGCTTCTTCTGTGGACCACTTTTCATTTCTCATGGTCTGAACCCTTGCTTCAGAGCTACTGGCTGCAGTCAGTAGAAAAGCCCACTAAGTCCCTGGTTGACACTTTCTTTTAATCAAAGTATATATTTTATGTCTTCTTATAAGGGTGGACACTGTTTGGGTGCCCCTTTATATTAGAAAAGCAATTTATTTCTCAGTAGTAAACAGATTTTTCAGCTGCGCCGACAGCAAGTGCCCATGAGGAAAGAAAGGCGGGAAGGGGAGATAATTGTAATTTTTATTTCATTGTCCTGTTTAATTATTGATACGTTAAAGACCCAAATGTATTTGGACTTTTAAAAATAATGTGATTGTGCTATAGAAAAAATATGTTCTTGCAGCCTAATCTGTCATTACACAGAAGCCATCCATTTAGACATTCTCTGCACCCTTGTTTCTTTCTTCCAGAAAATACAATCATTGCTTTGTCCGTTGTGACTACAACCATGAGAGAGAGGCAATGTAAATCTAATGAAATACTGTATATAAAATTGTTTTGAAAACATAAAAGGATAGTTATGGAAGCTGTTAGCAGTTATTATGACTCCTTCTTGATCCCCCAGATAAGATAAGTGAGGCAGAAACAAGGTAAGTGAAACTAGGGGTTTGGGATTAAGGTAAACACACTACTATATATAAAATAGATAATCAACAAGGACGTACTGTGTAGCACAAGGAACTATATCCTATATTTTTTAATAACCTATAAGGGAGAAGAATTTGGAAAAAAAAATACATAGACATCTGAATCACTGTGCCATATACCTGAAACTAACACATCATTGTAAATCAACACTATTTTAATTAAAAAAAAAATTTTTTTAAGTTTAAGAAGAAAAAAGAAACAAGGTAAGTGAGTTACCATGATTAGACTTTATCTCAGGGTTGGAAGCCGCGTTCCAAACCTGAAGGTGAATAAGAAGGGTAGTGGGTTTTCAATCTTAAGAGAAAAAAAAAAAAAAAAAAACTCTTTGCTCAATAAAGTCTAGCAAATTGTTAACAAATGAACAAAGACTCTAACTGGAACTGAGGACCTGGAGACACTCAGCTCAGACCTGTCCCTGACAGGGAAGTGAAGAAGTGAAGTGAAGTGAAGTCGCTCAGTCGTGTCCAACTCTTTGTGACCCGATGGACTGGAGCCTACCAGGATTCTCCGTCCATGAGATTTTCCAGGCAACAGTACCAGAGTGGCTTGCCATCTCCTTCTCCAGGGGATCTTCCCAACTCAGGGATCGCACCCAGGTCTCCTACATTGCAGGCAGACGCTTTATCCTCTGAGTCACCAGGGAAGACAAGGTACACCCAAAGCCCTGGCAGCCCAGAAAATCCTCTCGACTTTGAGGTATCTGAGAGGGGTGGGGAGATGAAAATCAAGGGCTCTCCTGGATACAGTGAAACCCCAAGCAGTACAGTGTTTCGTTGGTCCCAAACACACAGTCACTTCCTCCACAGCCAATGGCTGAGTCAGGGGAGACTCCGGGGTCCCGACTACCTAGAACAGTGCCTGGCACACAGGACACTTCAGTGACAGTCTATCACCAATAAACAAACAAGCGAATGGGTGTTGACGAGGCAGCGGTGGTGTTTGACCCACTCCCTAATGTGGCACCTAGGCCCTGGACTTCTCACAGCCAGTCCTCCCATTAAAATGAAGGACAGATCATCTGAGCACCACACTCTGTGTCCTTTCGTGCTGTGGGGGGAAGCAGGTGTCCTGCCATTTCGGAATGCTCTCCTCTGAGGATGGTGGATGTGCTATTCTCTTGTACCACCCGTGACTGACTGCTAGCTCCCATGTCCTGAACTTAAGTGGTGGCTCCAGAGCCACAGACAGAGGGGGATGTGGTGCTGCTGGGGATGAATAAAGCTCCGCCTTCCCTACAAGTGGAATAGGACAGGAAGGCTGGGCACAGGGGCAGAGATACATGGCGGGAGTTGGCTTTAAAGCCACTGCTACTGACAGAGATCCAGTTGTGACCTGGGCAGGAGAGGGACAGGATAGAGAAGCAGGGCAGGAAGGAGAGGGTGCAAGGGGGAGAGCAGAGGGAGGATGAGAGGGAGGAGGGCTTCTGTCCGATTTTGATCAGGCTGAAGCCACCATCTGGGCGGAGGTTCAAATGCTGAGATAGGAAAGGATTTTGACATGTTTTAAGTCAGTTCCTGCCTCAGAAGCTGCCTCACTGGGGAAGTTCATCTTTCTCTTCTGCCTTTAAATTCACCATTCATGCTGTTGCTGCCCTCGCTTTTTATCACACCCCACCTCCAGTACACACACATACAGACCTACACACATGCATACATATGCAAACATACACAGAAGACAGATACAAACACACAGAGACATTCACACACAGACAGACATACGCATATACATAGCATGGATACAAACACACAAATGCACATGCATGTATGCACACACAGAGAGAAATGCATGTATACATACACGCATCAACATGCATACACAGACACTATATAGAAGCACCCATGCCTGTACCCATGCATACACAGATAAGCACACATACACATGCATGCATGCACACACACATACACACACACACACAAGCACAGATACAAATACAGACACACAAACTGTGATAGTTAAAGCTCAAACAATCACACCTCATTCCAGTAAAAGAAACAAGACAAGAAAGCCAAGGGCAGAGGAAGTTCTGGATCTGATATGCTGACCACATGAGTAGAAAGGGGCCCTTTGATGAGGCTGAGAGGCTGAGACCTCCCCGGAGGAGCTGTGTGGGGAATCTTCCTCCAGAAGAAACAAGTCCTTTTGTGACCCTCCAAGAAGAGCCATCCTCTGACCTGGCTCCACTGGAGGAGTTTCCGCTCAGACCAGGGAATCCGGACTACATGGTGTCGCACTCACAGGGGAGCTCCTTAGGGTCCCCTGCCGGGCTTGTCAAGTTAGGTTCCCCACCCCACTTTCAGGTGGAGAAAGGCCAGCTGATGGGTCTCCAGGCTAGTTTGGCATTTGGTTTATAGTCAGTCTGGTTATTCACACAAGTTATTTATGTTCCATAAAGTCACTTGAATGCTGAATTAGCGAATACTGCACTATTGCTTCTAGGGGAAGTATGTGTATATGTGTGTGTGTTTATATACACATGTAAATTGTAAACTTAAATTCTAAAAAAAAACACTCTGGTAGACTCTGTCCTCTCTGTTTTACAAAAGAGGAAACAGGGTTCAGAGTAGAAGATGATTTCCTTGAGGCACCCCAACTAGCAGGTGTCAGAGTTGATATTCAAACCCTGTCTGCCAGTCCCAGAGATGGGGCACCTTGCACAGCCCTGCCACCTGCCCTACATCTCCACCCTCTGGTCACCTCTGGGTGGGGCTGAGACAAAGCGGCAGAGCCTTGTTCAGCCTCAGCTGGGGCCAGGCACACGGCTGATTCAAACATTCCACCACCAAGCGCATATCCATGAATGAGTGTGGGTATTGCTTTTAGAGGTACATATAAATGTTTGCAAGTGGCAAATGTTTGCCAGTACAGAATCCAGGAATAAGGAGACTGACTGTACTCATACACAGGGTTGCCCTGTCTGATATTATCTGAAGGAAGAATTTCTGTCTTAAAGATTGTTGGAGGGATCGGGTAGAGAGGGAGGTGGGAGGGGGGATTGGGATGGGGAATACATGTAAATCCATGGCTAATTCATGTCAATGTATGACAAAAACCACTACAATATTGTAAAGTAATTAGCCTCCAACTAATAAAAATAAATGAAAAAAAATTGTTGGAAAACCAGTGATATATTTTATCCCTTGTCTTACATGAAGAGCGGCAGGACAAATAGGATCCAGCTCTATGAGCAAATCCAGTCATTGGTAGTGGCTTTCTGCAAGGTTCTGCAGCCAGTGGGAAAGGGGCAGGGTCTTGAGTGGCAGGGGGAGGGAACACGAACGTTCCTGTTGCCCATCACAGTTCTCACAGGAACAGAGGCTGGAGAAGCTGCCCCAGACCCCACAGTGGTGACAGAGCTACAACAGGCAGCAGGTCTTTGGCCACCAGCCCTCTGTGGTCCCCGCTACACTGAACTACTCTCTGTGTCACAACGTGAAAGAGAAGTGTACTTAAAATCAAGGCACCAGGCTTCCCTGGTGGCCCAGAGGTAAAGAATCCACCTGCCAATGCAGGAGACAGGTTCAATCCCTGGTCCAGGAAGATTCCAAATGTCTCAGAGCAACTAAGCCTGTGCACCACAACTACTGAGCCTGTGCTCTAGAGCTAGAAGCCGCAAATCCTGAGCCCTCACGCCGCAACTCCTGAAGCCTGTGTGCCCTAGAGCACATGCTCTGAAACAAGAGAAGCCACCGCAATGAAAATCCTGTGCACCACAACTAAAGAATAGCCCCTGCTCCCTGCAACTAGAGAAAAGCCTGCACAGCAACGAAAACCCAGCACAGAGAAAAGAAACATAATATATAAATAAATTTTAAAAATCAGCAAAAAAAAAAAAAAAAAAAAAAGACTTACTGGTTTAAAAAAAAAACCAAGGCACTGAGTTCCCCTGACCAGGCTCTGCTGATGACTTTGGACAAGGCACATGCTTCATAGACACCTCGTGTATGAAAGATCATGCCTGGATGCATTGAAAGAGATAAGAAATACCGATGAGCGCTGGGCCCGAGAGCACCAGGAGTCCTGGGAAGCCCTCCAGCCATGGAGTCTCTTTTTGCCAATGAGGGCTTGAGAGGTAAGCAGAACAGAATGCAATTCTGGGCACAAGGCTGTTAAAATTGGAGCACCCACTTCCAGGCAAACACGTGGAACTCCTCCATCTGGCAGTTCTCATTCACATTGAGATGCTCTTTGGAAGTCTTCTGGGAAAGAAGTAAGAGCAGGATGATGGCTGAGAGATGGCAAAGATCCCATGTTCTTTGAAAGACACCAGTCACATGGCCAGAGCCCCATTCAGGACTTGGGATGAGACATGAAAGGCAACAGCTAACAGACAGGACCCAGGGCAGGCAACATCCGAGGATGGACTCTGCGGACTGGAGAGGAGCCAAGAGTACCTGCTGTAGGGGTCAGGGAGCAGTTCATTTCTGCAAGGGCTTCTTCCTCCTAATTTAACAGAATAACTCTCAATTTTTGGAAATAGAGCTAAAGGAAAAGGAGAAGTAAAATGATTTACCAGCAAAGATACTGGTAAGCTGGGATAGAGCAGAAATTAGTGAGTAGCTGACATGCATGACCTTGGAATACAGAATGGCCCAATGCACCCAATTAAACAAGAGGAGAGAAAACTCAACCATCAGCAGGCCCAGGCCTGGGAACATGGCCCTGAATATATCTCCTCACCTTTGGACTGAAGTAGTCAGCAGGCCTGCCGAGGGCGGGGAGTCCGTGGGGCAGAAGGAGGAAGAGGTTTCCCCACAGAGCAATCTCCCTGTGATCTTCAGTTTCCTTCCAGCTCATGCAGGGATCAAACACATCTCTCTTCAAGAGGCATCTCCTGGGCTGGTTCCCTCTCCAAGGGGGACTGTAACGGACTGAATGTTTGTGTCCCCTCAAATTCATATATTGAATCTTCTACCCACAATGTGATGGTACATGGAAGCAGGGCCTTTGGGAGAAAACAGGTTTAGATGAGGTCATGAGGGTGGGGTCCCCATGATGGAATGAGTGCGCTTATCTGAAGAAGAAGAGACAAAAGAGATTTCTCTCTTGTTCTCACACACAAAGAAGAAGTGACATGCGCTCACAGCAAGATGGTGACGGTCTACAAGCCAAGAAGCAAGTCCTCACCAAGAACTAAATCTGATCTTTTGAAAAGGCATAGTCTAATAAATCACTCAAAAAAGGTTAAGTCCACAGATGTTTAAGAAAGCCATTTTTTTTTAGCATTGCACTTTCAGGCCTAGTACTCAGCCCTAGAACTCAGTGGGGGGGCGGGGGGTGGATATAGTGAGTACCTGACAAATCATTGTTGAATGTAACAAAGAGAGGTATTTAGTGTCACAAGCTCCTCTACTTGGTACTTGGGGGTATTCATTAGTTCCAAACTAGATCCCAAATGAGTGGAAGAATCAAATACAGTAAATCCCCTACATATGAACCTTCAAGTTGCAAACTTTCAAAGATGCGGATGAGTGTTTACATGTCCAATCACACCCGTCAGTTCATGTGTCTGCTGTATATTGTCAAGTGCGTATCCTCTACAGTGGTTGTGCTCTTGTATATTTTATAGTACAGTAGTACTGTATCATTATTTCAAGCCCAGGACATCCAGAAACAATCATAAAAGCAGCAGTGATATAGCTGGTTCAATTCAGTTCAGTGACTCAGTCGTGTCCAACTCTGCAACCCCATGGATTGCAGCACTCCAGGCTTCCCTGTCCATCACCAACTCCCAGAGCCTACTCAAACTCATGTCCATCAAGTCAGAGATGTCATCCAACCATCTCAACCTCTGTCATCCCCTTCTCCTCCTGTCTTCAATCTTTCCCAGCATCAGGGTCTTTTCCAATGAGTCAGTTCTTCGCATCAGGTGGCCAAAATATTGGAGTTTCCACTTCAACATCAGTCCTTCCAATGAATATTCAGGACTGATTTCCTTTAGGATTGACTGGTTGGATCTCCTTACAGTCAAGGGATTCTCAAGAGTCTTCTCCAACACCACAGTTCAAAAGTATCCATTCTTTGGTGTTCAGCTTTCTTTACAGTCCAACTCTCACATCCATACATGACTACTGGAAAAACCATAGCTTTGATTAGATGGACCTTTGTTGGCAAAGTAAAGTCTCTGCTTTTTAATATGCTGTCTAGGTTGGTCATAGCTTTTCTTCCAAGGAGGAAGTGTTTTTTAATTTCATGGCTGCAGTCACCATCTGCAGTGATTTTGGAGTCCAAGAAAATAATCTGTCACTGTTTCCATTGTTTCCCCATCTATTTGCCATGAAGTGATGGAACTGGATGTCACAATCTTCGTTTTTTGAATGTTGAGTTTGAAGCCAGCTTTTTCACTCTCCTCTTTCACTTTCATCAAGAAGGCGAGGGTGGGATGTTCTGAGAGAATAGCACTGAAACAAGTATACTATCAATGGTGAAACAGACCACCAGCCCAGGTTGGATGCATGAGACTAGTGCTCAGGGCTGGTGCACTGGGAAGACCCAGAGGGATAGGATGGGGAGGGAGACGGGAGGGGGGATCGGGATGGGGAACACATGTAAATCCATAGCTGATTCATGTCAATGTATGGCAAAAACCACTACAATATTGTAAAGTAATTAGACTCCAACTAATAAAAATAAATGAAAAAAAAAAGAAGCTCTTTAGTTCTTCTTCACTTTCTGCCATAAGGGTGGTGTCATCTCCATATCTGAGGTTATTGATATTTCTCCCGGCAATCTTGATTCCAGCTTGTGCTTCTTTCAGCCCAGCATTTCTCATGATGTACTCTGCATATAAGTTAAATAAGCAGGGTGACAATATACAGCCTTGACATACTCCTTTCTCAATTTCGAACCAGTCTGCTATTCCACGTCCAGTCCTAACTGTTGCTTCTTGACCTGAATACAGATTTCTCAGGAGACAGGTAAGGTGGTCTAGTATTCCCATCTCTTGAAGAATTTTCTACAGTTTGTTGAGATCTACTACTGTATTTTTCAAGGTACTGTACTGTAAGATCAAAAAAATTTTGGTGTGTGTTTGTTTCTTATATATTGTTTGTGTGGAAAATATTATAAAACTATTACAATACAATCCTATATAGTTGACTGTGTTAGCTGGGTACCTAGGCTAACTTTGTTGAACTTATGAACAAATCAGTCTTATGAATATGTCCTCAGGATGGTACTTATTCGAATGTAGGGGACTTACTATAATAAGGTGACTGTCCACTTGATAACTGCTATCATGGCCCCAAATTGGACAGCTTCTTAGGGTTCTATGTGCATCCCACGGAAACAGGCAGCACCCCAAGAGAGAAGGAAGCCAGGCAGCCCTGCCTCACCTGGGCTGGAAAGGTAAGGGACATGATGGACCCCTGCCATGAAAATTACATTTTAATTTTCACTGTGTAGTTAATTCAGAACCAATTGCTTCTCTGTCCAGAGGCATGAATGCAATTTTTGAAACCCTATGGAGGAAAAGCATTCATGATGTGCCCTTTCATTTCTAACAAAAGATAATTTGCACATGCTCTTTCCACGGGAGCATGTCATTTAAACTAGAATAAGCTTTGTGTTGTTTTTTTTTTTAAAAAAAAAAAGGAAAATGAAAGAAAGAAAATTAATGAGACATTCATTAGAAAAACATCACCAGATAATATCCCCATCCAAGCCAGAATGGATGGATAAGGAAGCCTGGCATGCTGCAGTCCATAGGGTCGCAAAGAGTCAGACGCAACTGAGCAACTGAACTGAACTAATGCCAGAGTGATCATATCCATGGGAACTAGGTTTAGAGTACCATTACTGTATTCCCTTCACCTATACTATTTAACATTTAGATTAATAGAATTAATCCATAATTAATCTAATTAATAGATTAATAGGCTTAATAGAAATCACTCACCAAAAAATTATAAGAAATCACCATGGCCTGAGGTTCCGACCACACTTGTGGGTCTCAGATGGGAAACGAAACTATAAGGAGACAGCAGCCATGTTGATTTATTTATGGCACAGGTCTTTTTAACAGAATGGATTACTTCCTGGATGTGATTATGATCTGCTGCCCTTGGGGCCACATTTATTTGGTCTGTGTAGTCTGATGATGAAAGAGAACTGACTACAGAACATATTTCCATCCTACTCTAATATACAAAATGTTAAAGAAAATTGCTGGCTTTTTGGGTGTAAAGAGTTGGCCCAGAGTGAAAAATGAATGTGTGACATCAAAAGGCAGCTTTCATGAACTGTACTACTAAAGTAAAATTCCATCCTATCTCCGTATTGCCAAAAAAAGCACAGATTAGAATCAATACATGGTGGGCTTCATGCAATCAGTTGAAGGCCTTAAGGGCAAAGACCAAAGTTTCCAGAAAAGAAGGAATCTGATTTCCAGACTATAACATAGGAATGCTGCCTGAAGCTTCTAGTCTGCTGGCCTGTTTAAGGATTTTGAATTTGCCAGTCCCTGCCACAATCACATGACCCAATTCCCCCCCAAAAGATACTCTTTCTCTCCATGTGTGTGTGTGCATGTGTGTAACCTATACATAGATATCCATATGTATCTATGCGTGCATGGGTGCTAAGTTGCTTCAGTTGTGTCCAACTCTTTGTGACCCCATGGACTGTAGCCTGCAAGGCTTCTCTATCCATGGGATTCTCCAGGCAAGAATACTGGTGGTTGTCGTGCCCTCCTCCAGAGGCTCTTCCCAACCCAGGGATCAAACACACCTCTCCTGTGGCTCCTGAATTGCAGGTGGATTCTTTACCACTAAAGATATATATGGGCTTCCCTAGTGGTTATATATCTATATGTCTATATAGATATATATGGGCTTTCCTAGTAGCCATATATAGCTATACATATATAAATAACTGTATATAGAAATATATATTCTGTATGTAGAGATATATATATACAAATACTCTGCATATAGATAACCATATATCTATATACAGCTATTCTGTTTCTATGGAAAACTCTGCCTAATACACACCCCTTCTCTTGTGTTTCCTTGGTCCTTCCCAGGTCTAAGATATTTCACAAATATGTAATTAGAAAGCAAAACTTTGACTGGAGCCGTGAAACTCTTCACGTGTAACAAACCAGTCTCCCCTAGCATTGCTGAGCCTCTGCATCCAGCCCCCATAGTCTCAACTTCCCTTTGTCCTTCCAGCTAATATATTGTTGTTGTTGCTGTGCATTGCTTAGTCACTCAGTTGCGTCCTACTCTTTGTGACCCCATGGACTGTAGAGCCTCAGGCTCCCCTGTCCATGGGATTTCCCAGGCAAGAATACTGGAGTGGGTTGCATTTCTTTTACATTGTTAAAGAAAAGTAAACAGAAAAAAAGTGCAATAGTTTTAACTTTCCTTCTTTTTGTTCTCATTAACAGCGTGATATTTCATCAAAGCACAAGTGAGACAAGTAGGCACACTGTGCCCACCCTAAAATTGTGGGCAGTGCTGGTCTTTAAGGCCTTAACATTTGTAAACTTTGCAAAACAGTGGTTAAGCTCTCACCAGTATGGTTTCCTGAGAAGTGTTCTAAGCTGCCCTCAGAGATGAAAAACCACAACCAGACTGAGCTCACATCCTTCCTTCCCTAAGAGCAGCTTTATTTCCTATCTATCTGAAGGTTAGGCTGGGTTGAGGAGCACACAGGAAAAGAAAGTGGTGGTATTTTGAGGATTTGAAACACATCAGATCTGAGATCAGCCAAAGTGGTGACTGATTTTGAGAATGGGAGCTGTGGTTTTGGCCTTACACTTTTTGCTTTTTGTTAGCCTGGGTTGTTACCTGGCATTCTTTCCTAAATAAATGTGAGACTGGAAAAGGATGGAGTCCTATCAGAAATTCCCCTCATCCCACTTAAAGCAGATCTGACAAAACATTAGCATCAAAATAGTGGCATCAAGGGGCTTCCCAGGTGGCACTAACTCATCTGCCAGTGCAGGAGACATAAGAGACCCGGGTTTGATCCCTGGGTCTGGAAGGTCCCCTGGAGAAGGAAATGACAACCCATTCTAGTATTCTTGCCTGGAGAATCCCTGGACAGAGGAGCCTGGTGGGCTACAGTCCACAGAGTCACACAGAGTTGGACATAACTGAAGCGACTTAGCACACATGCGCTCAATGCCATCAAGAATGGTATTTCACTAGGTTTCATTTCAAAGCAAAAAAAAAAAAAATAAATTGAAGTTCAAAGTATAAGTTGATTGATTATTTCAGGCAGACAATGAAATGAATTTGGTGTCTTGGTGAGAGGATGATAATGGTACTGTTGGCTTACCTGCAGCGTCTTTCCCAGGTCCTGGACTCCAAGGTGGCAGAAGGACCCCTCTGCACCAGGGCACTCCCAGCTCTACCCTGTCCATGATGGGAGAGAAAACAGCTAATAAGATAAAGAGAGTTACTGGGTCAAGAGCTAGGGGAGGAGAGATGAGCTGGTAATGAGGACTGATTTCCCCTAGAAGTGTTTGCCAACTCTAGGGCCATACTTGAGAGACCAACTACTGCTTTTGACCAAGAAAAAGGTTTATGGTCCAGATGCCAATCAGAAAGAAGTCCAAATTAATGCCTTTTCTTTGGATTGAGACTTTACAGAGCTATGTACTACGAGAGGGGTGATCAGGAGGTATAGTAGTCCTCCTAGGTCTCGGAATTATCTCAGTCCCTGAAGTTGTATCAAGGATGCCTCAAATGGTTAGTTCCACCCAAGCTACAGGCAGAGGAAAAAAAAATCATTCTTGAATGCAAATCAAAACCACAATAAGATACCATCTCACAACGGTCAGAATGGCCATAATTAAAAAATCTACAAATAATAAATGCTGCAGAGTGTGAAGAAAAGGGAACCCTCCTATACAGTTGGTGGGAATGTAAAATGGTACAGCCACTATGGAGAACAGTATGGAGGTTTCTCAAAAAACTAAAAATAGAGTTGCCATATGATCGTGCAATCTACTCCTGGGCATAAATCCAGAGAAAACTATAATTACAATAGATACATGCAATCCTATGTTCATAGAAGCAGTATTTACAATACCGAAGACATGGAAACAATCTAGATATCTTATCAACAGATGAATGGGTAAAGAACAGGTGGTACTTATATGCAATGGAATACTTTCTGACCATGAAAAAGAATAAAATCATGCTATTTGCAGCAAAGTGGATGGACCTAGAGATTATCATACTAAATGAAGTCAGGCAGAGAAGGACAAACACCATATGATATCACTTAAATGTGGAATCTAAAATATAACACAAATGAACTTATTACAAAATAGAAACAAACACACAGACATAGAGAACAGACTTGCAGTTGCCAAGGGAAAGGTAGGGTGGGGGAGGATTGGACTGGGAGTATGGGATTAGCAGATGCTACTATAATATATAGAATGGATAAACAATAAGATCCTACACAGGGAACTACATTCAATATCGTGAGATAAACCATAATTGAAAAGAGTATTTTTTCAAAAAGAATGTATATGTATATACATATATATAGAGAGAGAGAATCACTTTGCTGTATGGTAGAAATTAACACAATATTGTAAGTCAATTAGACTTTAATAAAATAAATTTTAAAAAAGAAAAGAAGTCTTGGCCTCATGTCATTCCTACAAATAATTTTGTAACTTCAAAATAAAAAATAATCTCACACATGAAATATATAAAGTCACATGAATGAAACAGTAGAAATGGGAGAGAAAACAAAGAGACCTACAGGATTCCAGATATTGTAGTAATCAGACATAGTCTTTATGATAGAAGTTTTCAGGGAAATAAACAAGACTGAGAATTTCAACAGAGAGGATGAAATTATTTGAGATTAAAAAAAGGAACAAATTAAAATTCTAGATTGGAAAAAATTCAACAATTGAAATTAATAATTTGAAGGGTGGATTTAACAGCAGATTGGATAGGTGAAGGAAGACTTGATGAATAAAATATAGCCAAGAATAAAAGATCCAGAATGAGCCACAGAAAAGGATAGGAAATACAGGAAAGAATGTAGAAAAACATAAAGGGTGCTAGATGACGGTATGACACACTGTAACTGGAGACCAAGAATGAGATTCAGAAGAAAACAGGGAAGACATGTTTGATTAAATATTGTCTAAAACTAACAAAAGACATCAAGCCATCAAGTCAAGCCCTAAAAATTCCAAACGGGATAGATAAACAAGAAGAAATTCTCACCTGGGTACATATTATTAAAATTATTTTTTAAAAATCAGAAAGAAAGAAAGAAAATTTTAAATCTTAAAATCTGCTGCCTGGAAAAAAAAGACAACTTATTTTTAATGGAGCAGTAGTTATTAGTGAATGATAGGAAAAAATGAAAGATAGAAAACTAAGAAATGAAGTAACTATAACTATATCCAAGGAAAGCATCCATCAAGAATTAAACTGAGATGAAGATATTTTCAAGCAAACCAAAGCAGAACATTTATCACCAGCAGACAATCCAAGCAAGAAATACTAAGGGAGTTCTTCAGACATCAGAAAAATTACCCCACACAAAGTCACAGCTGTGAGAGGAAATGATGTATACTGAAAGGGTAAATCTGAATGCTTTGACAAATTAAAAGCAAAAAACAAATTTTTTTTCTGAGGAACAAAATAGAATTAAAATACACAACAATGATGGCATGTGAATTTTAGAAAACAACAAAAGATCTTGTTTTATCCAAAAAGAGCTAAAAGTACCAATTATTAATTAAGCTCTGACAAGTCAAGGATTATGTTGTAAAACCTAAGGTAGCAACCAAAATGATAATGAAAAGACTTGTATTAGTTTAAAACTCACAGAAGGTCAACTTTCAAGCTCATAACAGGATGTCTTCTAAGTATCTTCCCTAAGGAATTCGTCTGAAACTCAAGTAAAGATCAATGTAAACTTGTTCATTGCAGTAACAGTTGTGATAAACACTGGAATCAAATGTTCAGCTATAAGAGAATCTTTGTGATAAACTGTTATACAGCCCCTCTAAAACAATGGTCCCCAACATTTTTGGCACCAGGGGACTGGTTTCGTGGAAGACAAGTTTTCCAGAGACCACTGTGGGGGTGTGGGGATGGTTTCAGGATGATTCAAGTATGCTAAATTTATTGTGCACTTTATTTCTGTTATTATTAAATCAGCTACACCTCAGATCATCATGCATTAGATCCCAGAGGCTGGGGACCCCTGATCTAAAATGATGCCTTCCAAGGACTTCCTTGCTTATCCAGTGGCTAAGACTCCACGTTCCCAGTGCAGGGGGCCCATTTGATTCCTGGTCAGGGAACTAGGTCACATGCCTCAACTAAGAGTTCACATGTGAAAATGAAAGTGAAAGTCACTCAGTCATGTCCCACTCTTTGTGACCCCATGAGCTATACAGTCCATGGAATTCTCCAGGCCAGAATACTGGAGTGGGTAGCTGTTCCCTTCTCCAGGGGATCTTCTCAACCCAGGGATCAAACTCAGGTCTCCCTCTTTGCATGAGGATTCTTTACCAGCTGAGCTACCAGGTAAGCCCTCAGTTCAGTTCAGTTTAGTTCAGTCGCTCAGTCGTGTCCGACTCTTTGCGACCCCATGAATCGCAGCATGCCAGGCCTCCTTGTCCATCACAACTCTCGGAGTTTACTCAAACTCGTGTCCATCAAGTCGGTGATGCCATCCAGCCATCTTGTCCTCTGTCATCCGCTTTTCCTCCTTCCCCCAATCCCTCCCAGCATCAGGGTCTTTTCCAATGAGTCAACTCTTCCCATGAGGTGGCCGAAGTATTGGAGTTTTAGCTTCAGCATCAGTCCTTCCAATGAACACCCAGGACTGATCTCCTTTAGGATGGACTGGTTGGATCTCCTTGCCCCTAGGTGCAGCTAGCTAGCTAGCTAGCTAGCTAAATAAATAAATATATATATATATATATATATATATATATATATATATATAAAATAAATAAAATTATGCCCTCTGTAACAAAAAAAGCAACAGATTCACAGAGACAGAGCAAACTAGTGCTTGAAAGGAAAGTGAAAGTGAAAGTCACTCACTTGTGTCTGAGTCTTTGTGAACCCATGGACTGTAATCCATGGAATTCTCCAGGCCAGAATACTGGAGTGGGTAGCCTTTCTCTTCTCCAGGGGATCTTCCCAACCCAGGGATCAAACCCAGGTCTCCCATATTGCAGGTGGATTCTTTACCAGCTGAACCACCAGGGAAGCCCAAGAATATTGGAGTGGGTACCTATCCCTTCTCTAGCGGATCTTCCCAATCCAGGAATCAAACTGGGGTCTCCTGCATTACAGGCAGATTCTTTACCAACTGAGCTATCAGGGAAGACCTAAACTAGTGGTTACCGGTGGGGAAAGGGAAGAAAGGTGCAGGGAGTGTCAAGAGAAAGGTAGGGAATTAAGAGGTACAAGCTACTATATACAAAATAAATAAGCTACAAGGATATATTCTACAACACAGGGAAATACAGTCAGTATTTTATAATAACTATAATGAAGTATAACCTTTAAAAACTCTGGCTTATTTTATGCTGTACAATTGAAACATATATTATTGTACATCAATTATACCTCAAGAAAACACGAAAATGATAAAAAATAATAAAATGATGCTCTCAAATAATATGTAATGGCAGTGAAGAAATGCTCTGGAAATAATACCAACTGAAGAAAGCAGAAATAAACACTGTCAGTAGAGCATGACCAAATTTAAAATATACAGGCTCAGAGAAGACACTACTAAAACATAAGCAGAAACCAACAAGGATCTACTGTACAGCACAGGAAGGGAACCATACTCAATATTTTTAACAGCTTATAATATAAAAGAATATAAAAAAGAATATGCTCAATCACTCTGCTATACACCTGAAACTAACATGCCATTGTAAATCAACTGTTGTTGTTTAGTCACTAAGTCGTGTCCAGTCCTTTGCAACCCCATGGGACTAGAGCTCACAAGGCTCCTCTGTCCATGAGATTTCCCAGGCAAGAATACGGAAGTGGGTTGCCACTTCCTTCTCCAGGGATCTTCCTGACCCAGGGATTGAACCCACGTCTCCTGCATCGTCAGGCAGATTCTTTACCACTCAGCCACCAGGGAAGCCCTTAAAAATAAAAGGAGTTAAGAAAGATATTGATACATCTTCCTCTTAGTTCCCAAAAGGGAACTAAGGATATGCGAATATAATATAGACTTTTCTTATTCCTTTTTTTCCCATTATTTTGAAGAAATAAGGGCATCCAATACCCTCTATAGCTTTTCACCCAAAGTGGCTCTAGTTACATGAATATTTAACCAGTCAATTGAGTGCACTGATTCACTCAAAGTCTCAAACACCCTTTTCTTCATATTATTTCACCTCTTACACTATAAGCAAATGTAGAAAAAAATATAATAGTTACTTATTGGTCTATTGGGTTTCTAAGTGCTTCTTTTCTGAAATACCTGTTATTGCTATTATCCATGGTATGTGTGATTTTTTTTTTTTTTTTTAAGTTTCAGCTTGGTTTAGCCAGTTCCATGGTAACCTCTGGAAAGGTGAAGCTCAGACTTCCCTAAGCATCCATCAATCACCCTCATGGAGCAAGATCTTGGAACTGAAAGCATGACTCGCTGGGACCAACCATCTGTGACCTGGACTCGTGTCCTTCATGGCTTGTGAAAAACAACAGTATGACATGAAGTCATCCTGGAGACAGGCAGCATGTGCTGATACCCTGGAACACTGCCCAGATCTGAGAAGTAAACAGGCATCAGTCTGTCCAGGTGCTAATGTCTTCTGCTTTTTCTGTCTCTCTCTGCTTCAAGTTCACTTCCAGGGTAGGCCACTGAAGACTGTAAGAAAGATACTTTGGCATGGCTCAGAGTTTTTAACTTCCTGGATTTTTTTTCTCAACTTCCTTACCCATCACTTAAGAAAAAAAAGACTGCTTCCTAAATTTAGGTATGTAAATAAAGTTGATCTAAAAGCAATATAAATCAGAATGTGTCAAGGAGGCATTCTGCCCTCACATTTCCCCAGAACTGCCTGCTGAAACATTATATCCATGTAAGCCACAGCAATGGCTTTCCTAGGACACAGACAGCACTCCTAACAGAGCCAGGTGGAGACAGGATGGAATGCATGGTGTCAGCTACATAATGGACAGATCAAGCAGCACAGCCACGGTCAAGGTCTCACCCATGTATCATTAACACGTCCTGGGAGCTAGCCAGGAGAAGCACCCCAGTCCCTAGTTTCCAGACAACCAATATCATCTCTCCAACCTTTCAAGAAAGGGGCTCATCCGTAACCATGAAAACCTTTGCAAAAAGACAAAAGAAAATATAATGCATGTCCCAGCTGGAGCTTCAGCTGGGACCCATGTTTGTCGAGCTTGTCTGGATAACTGGTGGGATAGATTTGCTATTTGCATGGGAGCTAAGGTGTTTCCTGGGAGAGAATTCACTCTAGCCAGGGTGGATGAGGTGGGGGGGCGGGGGGGGGGGGGGCATGGAGAGTACACGTGGGAGGAAGGACAGCTGCTGTAAGCAGGTCTCGGGGAGAGAGAAATTAGTAAAAACAAAAAAAAATTAGTAAAATTAGACAGGCTGGTCCATCGAAATATTTGTAAAACTCCCTGGTATAAGCATCACAGATTGTGCACACATGTACACACACACACAACAGAGAGTAAGAAACAAACAGGTGTTTGTTCCCCTACTCTTGCATAGACCACCACAGAGCTTTGGCAGCCAGAGGGCCCCTGTGAATTTGGCAGCGCCCAGAGAAAGGTGTGATGGTATCAGTGGAGACCATTAAGTCCAACAAAAATAGCAGAGCATCAGCTGTGCCCGGGAGGACCCTGCACGCCCACGGCAGAAACAGTCCTACAAGGAGCAGACTCATTTAAGGGCAATGAGGCATCCTCCAGGGGGCCCCTGAGATGTGGGAAGAACTCTGCACTGAAATGGAGGTCAGTGGGGGCACAGAAGGCCAAGGGGCATCGGAGGAGACAATAAAATGTTGAGTTATGACTCATAATGTGACCCCATTAGACACAGTGCCTGGCAAAGCCTGGAGAAGTTCAGGCTACGAGAGTGTATCTGGGCCTATAATTATCAGTCCATTTATTTCCACCACTGACAGGGACAGAAGCACAGTAATTGGGAGAAGGTTGTACAGAGACTCAGACAAATTGTGCTCTACTCTATTCCATATTTTATCGGGAACACTTACAACTGGACGAACTCTGGAACAGACTATGGCTCGTTACTTTTGACGGGCTGTGCCAGAAAGCCTGTATCGCTGAGTGATTCATCACCATTTATACCCACATCGTAAATCTTTATTTTCCAAAAGCTACACTTTGGACTCAGGGAAGACCCTAGCATTTATTCTTGCTCGTTGGCAGGACAAAGAATAGCCTCTCTATGCCCTTCCCTATGGATTTTATTGCTTCTCTGGGAATCATTTTACACACTTTGTTTTGACTTGTTCTTCACCTGACTAAAAAAATGCTGTAATCGTGGTAAGACTTTTTTGTAGTCAGTTTTCAAATAACTTTGGGATGATTGTGTCAGCTTGACCCTCTGCTAAACCATAGTTCATTGATTCATCTATTATAGAGGATTACAAACTTGGCTGAAACCTAAAATAAGTCTGAAATTGCTAGGAAAGTGGAATGACTACTTTAAAATTTTTAGTTTTTAAAGACTTTTTTTAAAAATCATAAATTATCATAAGCCCATAAAGAGAACTTTGGTTTATCACTTATCAGCTACTAGGCCCTTTACAGAAATGTAATAAGCCTCATTTGTTATTGTTATTGTTCAGTTGCTCAGTCATGTCCGAATCTTTGTGACCCCATGGACTGCAGCATGTCAGGCTTCCCTGTCCTTCACCATCTTCCGAAGCTAGCTCAAACTCATGTCCTTCGCTCAAGCCTCATTCAATCTGCCTGAAAAGCATGCCAAATGGTCATTGTTAAAGTATCAGGACTTTTTCCCTATAGCTGGAGACTTTGGAGGGCCTGGGGTAATTTAAAGATTGAAACCAATCTGGCCTAAAATGTTCCAGGCAGAATTTGGTTGATATGATGTCAGCTGGACATCATGGAAACCACACCATAGATATTTACATCCATAGGGACATTCTGACCAAAATGTGTCTGTGATAAAGCAAACCCCTCTCTCATTTCATAATCCCCTCATGGTTTCAGTCTGACCCCAACACAGTCCCATGTCCTGTGTACAAGTAGGGAGAACGCAACCAGAGAAGACTGGTAATATTACTACTTGAGCTTTCTTCTAGAGCCCTCCATCTTAACTCAGAAACCTTGGTCCTAGAAGATTCTATCTCCTCTTTGAGCACTCCTGGCACCTGCCAACCCCAGCCTCTACAACCACCATTATCTCTGTTTCTTGGAGCTGGACTCAGATTCCTAAATCAGTGCTTCCCAAGCGCTCAACTGTGACAGATCCATAGTTTCTAATTCTGGCCCAAATGGCAGGCTGATGCAATAAGACAATAAAATAAATTAGTGAAAAATGAAACAAACCAAATACATATAAAAATAAACCCACATTTTAAAATATTAGATTTAGGGCTTCCCTGGTGGTCTAGTGGTGAAGGATCCACCTGTCAATGCAAGTGGCAGGGGTTTGAGCTCTGGTCTGGGAAGATTCCACATGCTTTGGAGCAACTAAGCCTATGCACCACTACTACTGAAGCCCACATGCCCTAGAGCCTGTGCTGCGCAGCAAGAGAAGTCACAGCAATGAATCCCTCACCCCAACTGGAGAAAGCCTGCGTGGAGCAACCAAGATCTAGCACAGACAAAAATAAAATAAATCAATCAATCCTTTAAAAAATAAAAATAAATAAAAATAAAAATATTAGACTCAATGGACTAAAATGACTCAGTTCAATTGCAATAAAAGTTTCTGAACTCTTAATCACTTATCTCCTCCTGGGCTAGTCACAAATACTGGCAGGATTCCACACTCTGGGTGACACTGCTCTAAATTCTCTATTCCCCTGTCCTTGCCACCTTGGTATCGATGGTGCTTTAATGATATTGATGCATGTGTTCATCTGTTCCAGATGCTATGACAGAGTACTATAGACTGGGTGGCTTATAAACAGCAGAAATTTATTTCTCATGGTTCTGGAGGCTGGAAGTACAAGATCAAGGTACCAGCAGACTCAGTGTTTGATGAGAACCCTCTTCCATTCTGTTATCTTCTCACTGTCCTCACGTGGCAGAATGGGTAAAATAGTTCTCTGGGATTCCTTCTGCAAGGGCACTAATCTCATATATGAAGGCTCCACCTTCAAGACCTAATCACCTCTCAGAGGCCCCATCTCCTAACACCATTCCTTTGAGGGTTAGATTTTGACATATGAACCGGGGAGAGACACAAGCATTCAGTTTATAGCAGTATCTGTTCCTTATTGTGATACTTCTCTTAAACCCAGGAAATTCTGATGGTAAGGAGAGCATTCCCAAAGGAAGAGAGATGGAGGAGTAGACATACCAGCTGAGGAACTACCACAACCTTATAATTCTGTATTGCCGAATGTCTATAATTAGCACTATATACAAATGCATCTCTTTTCAGCTCTATGTGTCAAGTTCATGTTCTTGCCTGCAGTACCCAACCTCCAACATGAGGTTCCAACACCAAAAACTTCCCAGTATCCACATACTTATTCAACCTTTTCCATAGTGAATTGGACCTGGCCTTGGGTGGCCCACTGAGTAAAGAGGAAATGGGACTTCCCTGACAATCCAGTGGTTAGGACTCTTTGCTTTCACTGCTGAGGGCCCAAGTTCAATCCCTAGTCAGGGAATCACAATCACACAGGTCATGTGGTGCAGTCAAAAAGAAAAAAAAAGAGATATTGGCAATGGTGAGTCTGAGGCTAGGTTGTAAAAGTTCTTCTGCCAAAGTTCCTTAGATTTCTGACTCAGCAGGTATGTAAGAAGTCCAGCTACCCTGAAGCAGTCAACCCTGGGAAGGGCATATGGGAAGAGAGACAATGGAGACAGAGAGATGTCAGGGCTGGGGAGGCCGGGGCCAGATCGTCTAGCTCCCATCTATGCAGTCAGCCCTGGTGAGGTCCCAGATGTGGAGCAGAAATGAGTCATCTCTGCTGTGTACTTGCTTGCATGCTAAGTTGCTTCCATCATGTCCAACTCTGTGACCCCATGGACTGTAGGTCACTAGGGTCCTCTGTCCATGGAGATTCTCCAGGCAAGAATACTGAACAGGATTGCCATGCCCTCCTCCAGGAGGTCATCTCTGCTGACCTCTGTCCAAACTGTAGATTCATGACTGTTACAGGCTGAATTATGTCCCCTCAAATTCATGTGTTCAAGATCAAAGCCCCAGTACCTCAGAATGTGACTATATTTAGAGACAGGACTTTTAAAGAGGTTCAGTTCAGTTCAGTTGCTCAGTCGTGTCCAACTCTTTGTGACCCAAAGGACGGCAGCATGCCAGGCTTCCCTGTCCATCACCAACTCCCAGAGCTTACTCAAACTCATGTCCAGAAAGTCGGTGATGCCAAGGAGTAATTAAGTTAAAATGGGGCTTCCCTGGTGGCTAAGCTGATTAAGAATCCTCCTGAAATGCCAGAGGCCTGGGTTTAATCCCTGGGTTGGGAAGATCCCCTGGATAAGGGAAAGGCTACCCACTCTAGTATTCTGTCCTGGAGAATTCCATGGACTTCAGTCCATGGGGTCATAGAGAGTCAGATATGACTGAGCGACTTTCACTCACAAGTTAAAATGAGGTAACCAGGATGGGCCCTAATCCAATCTGGCTGGTGTCCTTATAAGAAGAGGAGATGAGG
This sequence comes from Muntiacus reevesi, assembly GCF_963930625.1. Classification (NCBI taxonomy): domain Eukaryota; kingdom Metazoa; phylum Chordata; class Mammalia; order Artiodactyla; family Cervidae; genus Muntiacus; species Muntiacus reevesi. The sequence goes on from NC_089250.1 coordinate 28,574,973, forward strand.
ACACAGATAGATACACAGAGAGGGACAGCTATGTGAAGATACAGGGAGAAGATGACATCTATAAGCCAATGAGAGAGGCCTCAGGAAAATCCAGCCCTGCCAACACTTTAACCTTGGACTTCCAGCCTCCAGAACTGGGAGACAATATAAGTCTGTTGTTTAAACCTCCTGACCGTGCTACTTTGTTATGGAGGCCCTAGAAAACCAATACAATGATGATAAATGACACAGTTGTTTTCAGTCACTAAATTTTAGGGTAATTTGTGCACCGCAATTGACAACCAAAATACCCCCAATCTCCAAAAAAATACATATTTTTAAATTACTGGCACAACAGAAGTTCTACACCTTCCAAAGAAACACATTTCATATAGAAAAGTGATTGCACTGTTTTAAAATTGACATTCTTCTTACTGAAGCTTAATTATTATTTGGCTGTGACCCCACTGAGGGGAGAATTGGGGGGATTTTCCGGGCACCTGCAGAGCACACACACACACACTGTAGCTCAAAAGCAAGAGAAGCTGTGAGAGGGAACCCAACCTGGAGATTCCTGCCTTCCAGGCTTCAGGAAAACGGAGGTGCTAATTGCCAGCCTATAAAAACACAATGGTGACGAGGTCCTCAATGTACTACCGTCTATTAGCATCATGACAACTGTGGAATTAGGTGAAACAAATGTGCTTTCCAGCCTCCCAGCTCAAACCCTGCTAAAGGTTAATTGGATTCCATTTCAGAATCTGTGCACCTCGTAGGAGGCTGTATGTGTTCATAACCAAACAAGGGACACAAGGCTGGGAAAATTCAGCTCACTCGGGGTCCAAGGTGGCCTCTTCCTAAATTAACCAGAATGCTACTGTCAGGTTCTGAGCATCTTTACCCCCAACATTTCAAGCCATTAGCAAGTCACAGGTGTTCCTGCTCGTTGATTTGGAAATTACAGGGGCCTCTGAGTTGTGTCTCTTTGTAGGGAAAATAAAAGCAGTCAGGAGCCAACAAAGGCATTTCCTGAGTTATTTCAGTACTGTAGGTGGGCCCAGAGTTGCCAAAAACATATGAAACCCATTAGATTTCCCAAAATTTGTGGCCAGGTCACAGCCAGCTAAGAGGCTCTGCCAAAACCCCAAGCAGAATTCCAGGGTGGCAAACTAACATGTCTATAATCTGCTGTGGGCTTTTGACATTGAGGCATCAGAGATATCTGTAGCGCCCCACCCCCACCTCCACTCTTTGTTCTTACACTCTTCACACTCCCAGCAAATGGAGTTTGGCCTTATGGTTCCAAAACCCACTTGGAGACTCTCTGCACAGGCCCCAGGTGTGCCTGATCTCATCTCTCGTGTTATCCATTTAGAAACTAGTCAAAAATCACTTTGGAGCAAATCAGAGAAGCAGCGATGAATGCAGAATTGCATTGATAACTTGTGTAATTTTCTGCTACTTCTAAACAGGTCCCAATACTATCAGAAGAAAGACTGCCTTGCAATATGGATGGATCTACAGATTGTCATATTGAGTGAAGTAAGTGAGACAGAAAAGAAATATCTTACAATATCCCTTATATGTAGAATCTAAAAAGAAATGAATACAAATTTACAAAATAGAAACAGACTCACAGAGAAGGAACTTACAGTTACCAGGGGGAAGGATGGGGGAAAGTAACAGGGAATTTGGGGTCAACATGTACACACTGCTATATTTAAAACAGATAACCAACAAGGTCCTACTATATTGCACAGAGAACTCTCCTCAATGTTACGTGGCAGCCTAGACAGGAGGGGAGTTGGGTGGAGAATGGATATAGATATATATAGATATATATGACTGAATCCCTTTGCTGTCAACCTGAAACTGTCACAACATTGTTAATAGGCTATAGTCCAACATAAAACAAAAACTTAAAAAGAAGAAGAAAGCCTGTCTCAATCAAACAGTTGCTGGTTCAAATTTCCTTTGCTACTCACATTTTCGGCCAAGTACAAAGCCACTGGATTTGGCAAAAATCCTTAAGAACTTAGCTACTAGGCATGGGAAAAGCAATTTTGGTTATATTACATATGGGATATTCCCTGGTCCTTAGTTGGGAAGGCTCTAGGTCAGGGAGCAATGAACATGGAACCAGAAAACCAAGGAATCAAGGATGGAGACCTTGAGATAACACAGTACCACTTTTATATCTGGACAACAAGGGTCCTTGCCCTGATCCCTGAGCTGGTCCTTTTCTGGCTGAGCCCCTAACATGGACTGAGGGGTTCACAGAGCTGAGAGGTTCTCCTCCTTCAATAACAAGAGCTCATTGCCCTGCTCCTAGACCCCAAAACTCTATGATCAAATTGCCCAGAGCCTTGTTTGTTCCAGACCCACTGCCAGCCTCTTCTCCAGTTTTGTGCTCTATAAGGTGCCCTCTGCCATCAACAGTACATCCCTGGGACATAAGATGTCAAGAGGTGGGTGTTTATAGGAAACGGAGTTGGAGGCCCCTTGCAGTGCAGATAGAGAAGGGAGCAGGCTTTCCTGTGACCTGCAATGTTGCCTTTGGGAGTTCATAGAAGATCAGTCCTGAAGAAGTTACATTTGCTTTAGCAACAAGGAGGCCACAGAGAGTCTCTTACTTCTGGCCACCTCCTCTTCCCTACTCCATCAGCACCACAGCACAGAGTTGAAACTTTATTAACTCATTTCCTTGAAAGACATCTTTCTATTCTGTATTTTCCTTCCTTTTTATTAATTAACTTTTATTGCAGTATAGTTGCTTTACAATGCTGTGTTAGTTTCTAATATATAGCAAAATGAATTAGCTATCTGGTATACATACATCCCCTCCTTCTGGATTCCCTTCCCTTCAGGTCACCACAGAGCAGTAAGTAGAGATCCCTGTGCTGTACAGTAGGTTCCTATCAGTTCTCAATTGTATACATAATTATCAATTTAAAGAAACCCGAGTGCCAAAGAATTGGTGCTTTTGAACTGTGGTGTTGGAGAAGACTCTTGAGAGTCCCTTGGATTGCAAGGAGATCAAATCAGTCAATCCTAAAGGAAATCAGTGCTGAATATCCATTGGAAGGACTGATTGCTGAAGCTGAAACTCCAACACTTTGGCCACCTGATGTGAAGAACTGACTCACTGGAAAAGACCCTAATGCTGGAAAAGATTAAAGGCAAGAGGAGAAGGCAACAATAGAGGATGTGATGGTTGGGTGGCATCACCAACTCAATGGATATGAGTTTGAGCAAGCTCTGGGAGTTGGTGATGGACAGGGAAGCCTGGCATGCTACAGCCCACGGGGTCGCAAAGAGTCAGACACGACTGAGCGACTGAACTGAACTGATACCATTTTTCTAGATACCACATATATATGATATTTGTTTTATCTCTTTCTGACTTAACTTCACTCTTCATTCAACCTCTAGGTCAATCCTCATCTCTACAAATGACCCAATTTCATTCCTTTTCACAGTTGAGTAATATTCTATTATACCTATGTACCATATCTTCTTTATCCATTCCTCTGTAGATGGACATTTAGGTTGCTTCTTTGTCCTGGTTATTGTAAATGCTACTGCTGTGAACATTAGGGTGCATGTATTTTCTAACTTAAGTTAAAATGTGTTTCTCATTTCAAAAGTAAAAGTATGCACCTCAATTGATTCCTTACGAGTAACTGACCCTTGGAGAAAAGAATAAGGTACCCACTTAGATTCTCCTCTCTGGCACTTGCTGGTTGCATGTGAATAATGGACATGCTTCAGGCCTGGGAGGAGCCCTGACCTGGATGAGGGACAGCCAGAACTACAAGACCCCGGTAACCCTTGAGTTTATTCCCATACCCACCTTGTTGGAGGAAGTTAATTCCTAACCGAGGACCCACAGTATGGAGGCCACCCCAAGGGTCCAACACACATCACAAATCTAAACCTGTCCTCCTGCACTTACAGAAACACCTGTGGGGGAAACAACACACACCAATCACAACCCTCCAACTCAACTTTAGCAACCTGCCCTTACCCTAGAAAACAGGGCCTGCTAGCCTTAGAAGGAACTCCCTGGCCTCCTAGCCAAGCATGCCCTGTTTCCACACTGCCTCTTCTAACACTCTAGAAGACCTCAATAAAAATTTAAAACGATAAAAATAAAACTAAATAGTCCCAGTGCAGCCAAATAAGTAAAGAAATACTTTAAAATAAATAAACTGAAATTGCTAGCTTAAAGTATTCTAGTTTTAAAAAAATAAAAGACATTAAGATTAAAAAATAAAAATTACAAAAATAATAAAAAGAAAAAAAAAAAACCTTGGGAACAGGGCTCCACAGTGTGTAAGGCAACATACTCCCCCAATCCATGGATTCCTTCCCTCAAATAAAGGCCATTAAACTGGTTACTAAATCTTTGAAGATTTGACATGCCCCTGTGAGGGGCAAGGGGATCCCATTCCTTGCTTATATTCCATGGTGTTATTTCAGTGAAAAACTAGCAACCAAACCCAGATTGCTTCCCAGATGGGGCTGAGATAAAAGGATTTGAATAAAGGCACATGGCTAATTCAAGAGCCAGATAAAAATAGAATAAAATTAAACTGGGGCTAGGATTTGGGGGCAGAAAATAATATTTTCCTTGTTGCTCTGCCAACGCCTCTGCGGTGCAGGACTGATACATAAGATCTAATTTTCGATGCCACAAAGAATTCCCTGGTTCAAATTTCCTTTGCTCCTCACTTTTTGTTCCAAGTCAGAAGCCAGGGAAGTTGGCAGGAATCCTGGGCAGAGCCAGTGGAACCTGTGGAGGGAGGGACCTCTAGCGTTGGGCTATTTTTCTGCCACCCAGCAGCACTAACCATTCACGTGCTCGTTCATCTATAGTTATCACAGTGCTATTTCTCTGCTAAAACCTTGATTTGAATGCAAGTTCGATGCATGATGCAGGGCACTCGATTCCTGTTGATGCATGGCAAAAACCATCACAATATTGTAAAGTAATTATCCTCCAATTAAAATAAATTAATTAATTAAATAGGAAGTCACAGAAAATTGTAAACTTTTTTTGACAAAAATAGAAGAATATCTACTCAGGGAAACGTCAGTCTGTTTTTATAGATTTGTATGAACTTGAGGAAAATGTAAATAAAACCAAACAGATAAAACATTTTTTAAAAAAAGTTTAAAGTATTTGTCTTTCACTTTGGGGATAACTTTAAGGAATTTAAGAATGGCAAAATATAAGCTATAAAATGCAATGTAAAGGAAAGCCTTAAGTAACCAAAAAATATTTATTAAGGGTCGCTTAAATCTTTGGGCCTGGGATAGGTACTAAAAGTAATTTCAAGAATTCTATGATATGAGGACTTCCCTGGTGGTCCAGTGGCTAAGACTCCACATTCACAATGCAGGGGGGCCCAGGTTCTATCCCTGGTCAGGGAACTAGATCCCACAGGCCATAACTAAAGATCCTGTATATGCCACAACTAAGACTCAACACAGCCAAATAAATAAATATTTTAGGAAAAGAATTCTGTGATATGAAAAGGTGATTAAGACACCAGTAGAAAACAAGTCCCAAATCAATGTGAGGCTATTAAGTGTATATCAACCATTTACACACTCAGCATTTACAGAATAAATCCCGTGATCCAGGCACTTCACTGGGCACCAAACTATGATGAAAGATACAGTTCCTCAAGGGCATATAGATAATCAGGGGATGCAGACACTGGCACTGCATCCAGTGTTTATAACTGGCACTGAACAGTATTTAATAATGTAGAAATTCTAAGTGGGGCTTCAAAGAAGGAAAGGTTTGTTGGACAGGCAGGGGAGACTGGGAACCACCTCCAGACTTAGTGAAATGAAAGGCCCAAGGAGCTGGGGCTGGAAAGCATGGGGACGCAACCAGGCCTGTCTGCACTTAGGTTTCCTACCGGGCACAATGGGAAGGAAGTTGGTATCTAGAGGTGCATCCAGCTTCTTATATGCAACACTATCATTCACTGATTCATTCTACTCACTTGCTGAGCAACTGCCATCAAATACTGAGTTCTGCACGGAGGCCACCAAGATGAGCAAGACAAGGTCTGAACCCCTCAGAAGCTCACAGTCCAGTGGAGAAAGAGGGCAGGTAAACAACCATCTGCTACCCCATGACATACATGCAACCAGAAAGTTGTCTATGCCCCAGGTCCAGCACAACGGAGGGAGTGCCCTCCTGGGTCTGAGTCCAGGATTCACAAAGGAGACCACATTTGGGTTGAGTCTTTTTGTTTTTCTTTTTTTAAAAAAATATTTATTTATTTGGCTGCACCAGTCTTAGCTGTGGTATGTGGGATCCAGTTCCCTAACCAGGGATTGAGTCTGGGCCCCCTGCACTGGACCATAAGGGAAGTCCCCAGGTTGAGTCTTAAGGATGAGTGAGTAGCAGTGCCCAAAGTGACAATAGAAGGGAAAGAGGAAGATGTGAGCACCCCAGGGAACCCTAGCAACTGCAAGTACTACTACAGATGGCTCCAGCTGATCAGGATCCAGGGGGATTCTGATATAGAATCATAATTCATAACTGGCCCCCATGGAATTACAGGGGGACCAAGGTAGGCTGTCCTCAGGGGCCCCCATGGGGAAATAATAGAGGCCTTTTCTCAGGAATCTGGAGCTGGGGGAAGGAAGTAACATGGTAAGATTTTCACTTTCTACATAACTGGAAACTGTATGAAAGAAAGACTGAAGGGAAATGACTGTCCAGTTGGCATTGATGGCAATGACATACAGTTGAGGGATTCTTGAATTTGATTTTGGGGAATTTGATTGACCAGAGAAGATTTGGAGTCAATTTTGTTTTGACTATTTCTTCCTATTACTCTCTATAATTAATGACAATAGCAGTAATCATACAATGGCAATTATTATGCATTTAGAATATGCACTGGTCTGCTAGTAAGAACCCATCTCACAGATGGAGAAACCGAGGCTCCCAGAAGCTAGGTAATTAGCTGAAGTTCATGCACTACCAATTAGGGGATTGTGTATTTTTCAGATTCCCAAGCCCACATTTTTTTTTTTTTTTTTCATTTATTTCTATTAGTTGGAGGCTAATTACTTTACAATATTGTAGTGGTTTTTGCCATACATTGACATGAATCAGCCATGGATTTGCATGTGTTCCCCATCCCAATCCCCCCTCCCGCCTCCCTCCCCATCCCATCCCTCTGGGTCTTCGCAGTGCACCAGCCCTGAGCACTTGTCTCATGCATCCAACCTGGGCTGGTGGTCTGTTTCACCCTTGATAGCATACTTGTTTCAATGCCAAGCCCGCATTTTTAATGCTATGCCATCTTCACTTTTTTACCAAGAATCAAGGCCCCTTGCTGATGACTCACCCTCTTGTTAGAATTTATGTAATTATGTTATTTGCCTGAGATCTTGCCACATAACCTGCAGGAGGATTCAAGGGGTAGCTTTGCTGCCAACATATTAAACACATTATTGACCAGAGACATGAATATATATTCTGTTATCAGAACATTGGGCTTCCCTGGTGGCTCAGATGGTAAAGAATTGCCTGCAATGCAGGAGACTTAGGTTCCATCCCTGGGTCTGGAAGACCCTCTGGAGAAGGGAATGACTATCCATTCCAGTTTTCTTGCATGACGAATTCCATGAACAGAGAAGCCTAGCAGGCTACAATTCATGGGGTCACAAAGAGTCAGACATGACTAAGCAACTAACACTTTCACTTTTCACTTCATTGTACAACTTACAATTGCTATCATTCACGTTTTGCTCCATTAGGTTTTTGCTCCAGACTAGTGTTTATTATAAACATAAATTTTTCAAAAATGATGCATTGTGAAATTTTGAGTGAAGAAGAATTTTTCAGTGAGTTGTATACAGAGGCTTTTTCTGATTGTCCACGAGACATATATACTAGTGTCTCAGAAGACAGTTCTTCATAATACAGTTGTGATTCAAATGAGGCGAATGTTAGACCAACAAAAAGACAAAAAGACTTAGTGATTGATTCTGATATGAAAAGTGAACATGAAACTCACAGTGCTGGAGAATATTTCTTTGCTTCTACAGTGGAGTGGATTGAAGACAACATCTCATGAAAATTAGAAGATTTTACAGGTGTGTTAAGTGTAACTATTAAATGTAATAACACACAAAGTGTTAATGAAATAACAGAATTAATTTTTGGCTGGCCAAAAGAAAAACCCCTGGCAATAGGTATTAGTTTCTGCAAAAATTTCCTGGTCAATAATGAGTTAAGTGACATCTAAAGAGTTTCCAGGGCTAATGGTAGAGTGTCATATGTCTGAATGTGCTAAGCACGAACCAGTACATATGAGGATAACTTTGCTTCAAGGAACCTTTAAGGCCCAACTGGAGGCAAAACTTGCACAAGGGGATTCTTCCCATACTCTCTGATATATCCCATCACTTAACATCCCATCTGGGTTTGGTGCCACAGAGGGATGCTAAACCAAGAGGGAATTATAGAGCGTTCCAAACAGAGATGGAATTTTCCTATAACGGCTTTCACCAAAATGTACCCTTTGAACTAGTCTGAATCCATATCCACGATGGCATCATAAGGTCAATCAGCAACCATGAAAATCATTCTAGGAGCCAGGACAACCTCTAGCTTCCTGACAGTAACTCAAGACTCTGAATTACTAATTTACAAAAGGAGGAATTCTGGGAGTAGCCATCAGTATGTTTATTACATCTGTCCACTGGTACCAGCTTCAATTCACCTGTGCCCTGAAATGCTGCTTCCAGAACTTATGGTGCACAAGGCAATTTTGGCAACATCAAAGCACTTCTGTTGACTTCTGTATTATTATTTCCAGAAATCAGGGGGAAAGAGAACAAATTATGGTTCTATTAGTAAGTGTTCTGGATAGAAGACCTTAAACTGACATCAGTGAGTAAAATTCTTCTATTACTTTCCAACAAAAACTGTTTCCTTTCTTCCCCTGGTCTCTGCCTCCTTTGTTCCCTCCTTCCTTCCTTGGAACTGTTATTTTTTCTGGCTCACGTGTCTCTCCTGGAGGACTTTTAGTATGAATAGCACTTCATGCTCATGCTCAGTTGCTCAGTCATGTCTGACTCTGCACCAGGCTCCTTTGTCCATGGGCTTTTCCAGGCAAGAATATTGGAGCGGGTTGCCACTTCCTTTTCAGGGGATCTTCCAGATTGAGGGATTGAACCCAAGTCTCTTATGTCTCCTGCATTGACAGTTGGATTCTTTACCACTAGTGCTACTTGGGAAGCCCTGCAACTTTACTAATGAGATGACTAACCCTTGCCTTTGCCCAAACACTGCTTCAGAAAATCAGCCCACAATGTTCAGAAATTCAGTCCTCCTCAGAACCTTCTTTCCACTCTAACCCCTCTGGGTACTTAAATCCTACATCTAGCAACAACTTTCCACCTTGAACAGTTAGTGTCTACATGAACAAGCAGCTGGAGGTAATCAAAGCATGACTTAAATGATCATTTACTGTTGTAAAGCTCCTTCCATTCAGAGGCTTACCATTAATCACACTGCAAAATAATAGAAAGGCAGGGAGGGATTGCTGGAATTAATAAAATGATGTCAGCTGAGGACAGAACCAATCAGACACAGCCACTGGGAACTGTGGAACTGCCTTATTATTTCTGAAGGATTGTCCAGCTGGCAAATCCAAGTTACATGCTCATAAATTAAAGGTTATACTCAGAGGGACACCCCAGACACCAAGGTGACAGGCAGCAGATTTAGATCTCTGATATGGTTATAGCTCCAGGCTTTATACCTCAATATCACAGAGGTGGATTTGTTAACCAGAAAGTCGACATATTACCATGCAGTGAAATGCAAGATATATATATTTTTTTATATATATACATATATTTTATATACATTTATATATATTTTATCTAGGAGTAAAACACCTCTGAAACGATAAGGTTAGTTGTAGTGTGAATCTGACATTATGGAAAAAAAGGGAGGATACAGTTCAGCTGCCTCAGTTTCTCCATGGCCATACATCCCCATGTTCACAAATACAGACAAATGCTCCTGTGTGCCACTGTTCTAGGTGCTGGGGATACAGAAGTTGGCAAAGTTCCTGCCCTCTTCTGGAGTTTATTCCTATTGAAAGGGAAGGCAGAAAGCAAACAGATAAATACGTACTACAATGTCAAGGAGTGACTGTTGTTGCTGTCATTCAGTTGCTAAGTTATGTCCGACTCTTTTTTGATCCCATAGACTACAGCCCACCAGGCTCCTTTGTCCATGGGGTTTTCCAGGCAAGAATAGTGGAGTGAATTGCCATTTCCTTCGCCAGGGTATCTTCCCAGAACAGGGATCAAACCTGCGTCTCCTGCATTGGCAGGTGGATTCTTTACCACTGAGCCACTAGGGAAGCCCATCAAGGAGCGATACATGCTAAGAAATAAAAACAAAGCAAGGAACAAAGAGATGGGGAAAATAACTTGAGGAGGGGACATCGGAGCAGAGAACTGAGTAAAGGGGAATAAACTATGTGAGTGTACAAGGGAAGGGCCAGCATAGAGGTGGGGTGAGCCATGCAAAGGCCTTGGGGAAGTATGCTGGGTGTGCGCATAAGGATGGGCTTTGTTTCTTAACACACATATTATCACAGACTTGGCACACCCATATGAGTGTTTCACCCTCAGAATAAGCAGAGTTGTCATTTTAGAACTGCAACTTGCATCTTCAGATTGTCATCTGTATTCCCTCCTTCTCAAACCTCCATGGATATAACCAAAGCACACAAAAATTAGTCAAGAAAAGAGCTCTGGGAAATAGCAAAGTGAAACGCTAGGAACTTTGTGGACAGTGTAATGCAGATAGGGCAGGACTGGATAGCTCAATGGATCAGGGCTGACTGGCCTGTGATTAAGCAACTGCAAAGGCAGATATGGAAGCACTTCCCCCATAGAGTCTGGTAAAACTCCTGAGTTCAGTAGACAAGAATGAGTCAAAGGGACACATAATAAGGGATAAACAAAAAAACTACTGTAGCCACACAGAGGCTGGCTGGTCCACACCCTCAGACCCACACAGAGGGGACTATTCACCAGATCACAGGAGGATGTGCCTGACCATCTCCTCATGTCAATGAGGCAACAGTGAGCAAGAGAACGTGAACCAGAATAATGTTTGTGCACCACAGCACCTGGAAGAGAGGGATGACTTTGCTTCTGAGTTAATTCCTGCCTGATTCCCACTATAGCAATACCCAGAAAAATCTCACCAGCAGATTGATGGCTGGCATGGGATGAATCAGGTTTTGCAAACTCCTTTCTCTGCTGCTCCCAGGCTCCCCTGGGGGAAGGAGGCTCCTCACCAGAGCATCCCCTGCCAGCACCCACTTCGTTGCAGGGAGCCCTGAGAGAAGTCCCCTGTAGTCACCTTCCCTCCCTGCCCACACCTAGCACCAGATTGTCCCTTAACTAGGGGCAGGAGTTGGGGGAGTTTTGTCTTGTTAATAGGTGAAGATGTTATTCTTACCTACTCCATTTATGTTTTCTATTTATTATATTATCTCAATGGGTTTTTTTTTTCCTTTCCCAATATATACTGGATCCATTAAACTCTCTTTTTCCTTTTCTACACTCTTCTTGAGAACTTCCCTTATGGCCCAGAGGCAAAGAATCCACCTGCAGTGCAGGAGGTGCAGGAGCTGGGGTTGGATCCCTGGGTCGCTAAGATCCCTGGAGGAGGGCACAGCAACCCACTCCGGTATTCTTGTCTGGAGAACCCCTGTAGACAGAGAAACCTGGAAGGCTACAGTCCACAGGGTTGCACAGAGTCAGACATGACTGAAGTGACTTAGCACACTCTTCCTGTAGCTCTATGTTCTATTTCTAGTCTACTAGTTTTACTTCCATCTTTAGCTAACTCAATTAAACTACATTTTCTGGCAACATCAATAATTAATATTTTAATCTCCCTCTTCTCCAAATCAAACAAGATGATACGGTGACAACTTATTGTATCCTCTCTTCTTAATGACCCCTTGCCTTAAGCTTTGTTGAAATAATGTTGAATTTTAGCTCCAAGATTGTAATTATTATCATGAGGGCTTTTTTTTTAATGTCTGATAGACTATTTTTCAGAGCACTTTTAGGCTCACTTTCTGTACCTTTGAGCAGAAAGTAGAGAGTTCCCATATATTATCGTTTGCCCCCACCCCCATGCACACACAGCTTCTCCCACTATCAAACTCCACACCAGAGTGGTGCATTTGTTACAATCAGTAAATCTGATTCATCATTATCACCCAAAATCATAGATTACATTAACGTTCACTCTTGGTGTTTTACATTCGGTGGGTTTTGACAAATGTGTAATGACATGTATCCACCATTATAATGTCAGACAGGGTAGTTTCACTGCCTTCAAAATCCTTGGCACTCTGCTGCTCAACCCTCTTGTCCCCAACTCCTGCAGTCACTGATCCTTTACTGTCTCCATAGTTTTGTCTTTTCCAGGATGTCACCTAGTTAAAATCATACAGTATGTAGCTTTTTCTTTTTTTTGTAGCTTTTTCATATTGCTTCTTTCACTAAGTAATATGCAACTAAGTTTCCTCCATGTCATTCTTTTTTTTAGTGCTGAATAATATTCCATTATCTGGATATACCATAATTTATTTAACCATTCATCCACTGAAGGACATCTTGGTTACTTCCAAGTTTTGGAAATTATAAATAAGGCTGCCATAAACATCCATGAGTAGGATTTCTGAGGATATGTGGACATAACTTATAAATGTGTTTGGATAAATACCAAGGAGTGCAATTGCTAGATTGTATGGTAAGATTATGGTTAGTCTTGTAAGAAACTCCCAAAGTGGCTGTACCAATCTGCATTCCTCCAGCAATGGATGAGAGTTTCTTCTGTTCCACATTACCATCAGCATGTGAGGTTGTCACTGTTTGACATCTTTGCCATTCTAATGGTATATTTGATAATTGCTTTAATTTGCAATTCTATAGGGACATAATTGTTTAGTTTTTTAATTCTTTAAAAAATTTGTCTTGGTCTACTGGGGCTTATATAACAAAATGCCACAGACTGGGTGGCTTAAAACACAACAAAAATTTATTTCTCAAAGTTCTGGAAGCTGAAAGTCCAAGATCAGAAGCCAGCATGACCAGATGAAGGGCCTCTTCTGGGTCACAGACTTCTTGTATCCAGCTGTAGGGTCTCTTATAAGGATATGCATGCATGCATGCATGTTCAGCCACTCAGTTGGGTTGGACTCTTTGCAACCCCATGGACTGCAGTCCACCAGGCTCCTCTGTCCATGGGATTTTTCAGGCCATTTCCTCTTCCAGAGGATCTTCTTGACTCAGGGATAAAACCTGTGTCCCCTGCATTGGCAGGCAGATTCTTGACCACAGAGCTACCTGTGTATCCCAAAAAAAGTCAGCTTTACCCTGATGTGACTTGAACATACAACCTTCTGATCTGGAGTAAGATGCACTACCATTGTGCTAAGGGCACTAATCCCTATTAGGAGGGCTTCACCCTCACGACTTGATCATCTTCCAAAGGCCTAACCTCCTAATACCATCACCTTGGGGATTAGGGTTCCAACATATGAGCTTGGGGGGAACACAAACATTCAGACCATAGCAGTATTAAACCTTATGACAACATTAACAGCAACAATCTAAATGTAACTTTAGGGCTTCCCTGGTGGCTCAGTGGTAAAGAATCCACCAGCCAATACAGGAGAAGAGGGTTCAATTTTTAGTCCAGGAAGCTCCCACATACCTCAGAGCAACTAAGCCTGTGCACCACAACTATCAAGCCTGTGTTCTAGAGCCCGGAAGCCGCGACTCCTGAGCCCATGTGCCCCAATTACTGAAGCCCAAATGCTCTAGAGCCCATGCTCTGCAACAAAAGGAGCCACAACAATGAGGAGCCTGCACATCACGACTAGAGAGTAGCCCCCACTCTCTGAAACTAGAGAAAGCCTGAGCACAGCAATGAAGATCCAGCATGGCTAAATAAATTAATAATTTTTAAAATAAATATAACTTTAAATGTTAATGGTTTCATCCCTCACTATAGCATCCCTTTTCATTTTTTTAGTTTATTCATGTAATCCACAAATACTGACCTCCAGGGAGATCTAACAGCCACAAGCTCATAGTCTCTGTCTTCCTGAAACATACATCCCAGTGAGAGCTTTAAATTATTTTGTGTTTTGCTGGAGTATGCCCTTAAATCATTATTTTTTTAGTCATTCTTCCCCAAACACTCTTCCCCTGGAAGGAAGCATGGCTCTTCCTTGAATTCCTCCAGATCTTGGCTCAAATGTTACTTGCCCAGTGAGCACTTTCAAATCCACACTATTTGCAATGGCACCTCCCTATGTTATTCTCCTCTACAACACTTCTTACACTCAAAATACCATATTTCAACAAAGGCAGCAAGAATTTTCAGACACACCATTAGGTCATGTGTCACTAAAAGGGAAGACTAGCCAGCTGAGTCAATGCTTTAATGTCAGGTCACACTGCTCAAGTTTCTTTGGTAATTTGTGTAATTCAGAAGTTTTAAGAGTCATCTACAGCCTTGATATCCTTGGCATATGATCAGCAATCCATTTGCAAATACAGCTCATTAATAAAATATGGCTACATCTACTTGGAGGTATCTTCCTTTCTTAAGGTGTCAAAACATTGTTAGTTGTTTTTTTTGAAAATATGGTTAGGGTTGTACAGCAGAAACTAACAACATCATAAAGCAATTATAAATCCAATAATATAATTCAAAACCTAAAATCTAATGTCCTCAAAATTAAACACCCACATGATTTTGATCAAAAAGAATATAATGTTTTAAACAGTGAGAAAACATTAATTTAATTTTTTTTAATTTAAAAAGAAAATATGGAATTGTGGTCATTCTTCCAAGAATGAGTATTTGCTTCTTTGGTTCCCAAGTCTTTCAATGTACATAGCTTGTTATTTCATTCGCATCAAGGACTCTTTTTGGAGACATCTTTAAGTGGCAAATTAAATTCTATGCATAGAGTACCAACAATGTGCATGACTGGATTGGAGCAGCAACAGCATTATGATCAGCTGTTATCAAATACAAGTCCATGTGCCTGATGCACAGTGAGGACAAACGATAGCAAAACGTTGCAATTTGCAGCAGAGAAAGGTTTATTGCAGGGACCCCGCAAGGAGACAGGTGGCTCATGCCTTAAAACCGCCAAACTCCCCGAGAGCTTTCAGCAAAGTCCTTTTCCAGGAAAGGGGCATGGTTAGTTGTTGCAGACTTCTTGGTTTCAGATCCTTTGTTCTTTTTTTTTTTTTAAGATTTTTTTGATGTGGATCATTTCTAAAGTCCTTAATGAACTTGTTGCAATATTACTTCTGTTTTATCTTTCGGTTTTGTGTCCATAAGGCTTATAGGATCTTAGTTCCCCTACCAGGGATTGGGATTGAACCTGCATCCCCTGCACTGGAAGGTGAAGTCTTAACCACTGGACCACCAGGGAAGTCCCAGGTCCTCTGTTCTTGAGGCGAAGTCATGGTCAGGTCACGATGTTCCTGTAAACCTTCACCAAACGTTATTCTCTGTTCGGATTAGAAAAGGCAAGGTCCCAAGGCTCGACTTGCACTCTCTGAGGAACAGATTCTGGCTAAGAGGACAGAGTCCCAGGAACATTGGTCGAGCCCCCAGTCTGGGTCCTCCTGCCAGGACCCGGGCCCTGCTGAAGAGGTAGATCTCAGCTGGCAGCCCCCTAAGGTCCAAGTCCCCACCCAGCCATCATCAATGAGGGAGCCAGGCACCCAGGACCCCGCCGGCCTCCAGACTTTTCATTTAACCTGGAGAGAATCCTTTGTACAGGATCAATAGGAATACGTGTTGTAGCTAAAACCAATTGGGATAACTCCCAAATCACAATGATTGCCCTTCTTAGAACAGCCCGGACCACAGAGGTGGACCCGAAGTAACGACGTGCAGTGTCCTAGCAATTTAACCCTGACCTCCCAGGGTTAGACAACTCATCTAAGCCGGATCGATTTCTGAAACTTAAATGGAGAGACTGAAGCTGGTTGAAGGCATTACCTGAATGGCAGTGCGCGTATCCTTCAGTTGCTGGGGCTTCTGTGGACGGAGACCCGTGGAGACGACCGAGGTCGCCATCAAGTCTCACAGGCGAGGGCCGTGAAGAGGTTCTCGGTCACTTCCAGGCTTGGACCCGACCAACGGGCAGCCGTGTGAGACACAGCCCCTGGCCTGTCCCACGGCCGCCCAGCTCACCTGCTGGCCTGAGGCCAGAGCACCTGGAGGGCCCCGGGGAGAAGGCTGGGATCCGCCTCTCACCACACTTTCTGCCGCGAGGACTCCCGCTGCCAGGCTGACCGTTGCCACAGCGGGATCTCTAACGGTCGCTTTCTGGGTCTCGTGCCAATACTCTCGCGATAACGGCTGTGCAACTGCCCCGCTCCTATTTCACAGCTCTGCTCAGCACAGTCGCAGTCAATGACATACTTAAACACACCTGCCTGGCCGACAGCAATTGTAAGATGCCCTGTGATTACAGAAAGCCTCCCCAATTCAGAGCGGCTAAGGGTGAAACTCTGTACTGCCCCCAGATCAACAAAATATGGTAATCTGGTTGCATTGTCTTTTGCATGCTCCCTCTATGAGCTTGCAAGTTCAATGATAGGGAATTTCTCTGTCTACTGATACACAATGGATGGCTTGAACAGAATCTGGCCAGTAGGACAGATATTCAAATATTCAAATATTTTCTGAGTAAATGCATAAATGAAACAGGATTTGACTTTAGATCTGCTTACCTGGAAACCCTGAACTCCCCCTGCCTCCACACCTCATGGTCCTTCAGTCCAGCTTGGAGCGCACTTTCATGGTCTTGTTGTTTCCGTGCGTTCCTGCCCCTCCAGGGAGCTGGAAGCCTCTTTTTTGGTCAACAGGGAAACGGTTGACTGGCACATGTCATCCAGAAGGTGAATGTTGATGTTCTAGGCTGTGGTGGGGTTTTTGTCAAATGGTTGTAAAAAATTCAGCCACAGTGCTCTTGTTATAAATCAAAACAAGAACAGAAGAAAGAAAGAGGGAGGATTGGAGGAGAGAGGAAAGAAGGAAGGAAAGAGACATTTCCTAGGAAGTTACTCACTGATGCTATTAGCTCTGGTTCAGTAGACATACTGGCGGAGCACAGGTATTGATTCCTGGGCACTTTGATGTTTCAGAGGCCAAGGAGGTTCTTGGGCACTACAACCCTCAGCAGGCCTGGCCCTATGCTTCTATGGAGGGCATCTGTGCTTGACCTCCAAATCTTTGTGCCTGCAGTGAAGGCATACTGCTTTCATAACCATTCAATTTCACACACAGCTTAGCAAAAAGAAAAATATTTCTCACTAACTACACATTGCCTTAAATTCCCACTCTTATGGTTCTATTTCACAGAAATTTATGTTTGGGACGCATGATGAGTGACCCCTGTGGACAGGTGCTTGTTTTCTTTTATCCTCAGGGCCCAGAAATTGGTTTTGACAACCACCAAGGGATCCAACAGGGAGGCCTGGCATGCTGCATTCCACGGGGTCACAAAGAATCGGACACGACTGAGCGAATGAACTGAACTGAACTGAAGGAAGAGATCCAATGCTCTGGAGCCTGAAGTAGAGGATATCTCTTTTAATTCCCTTGAGAGGCCATCTAAACTCATTTAATAATATCATTTTATGGGAAAAGATGTAATGTGCTATTCTACATGAATTAGCACAATTCAATTTTTTGTTTCAGATACAAACAAAATCTTGCTCTTTAAGATCCTAATACCACAAACTCAGCCTCAGGTTACTGATGACCTTAGTCCTGGGTGCAATGGAAAACTGTTACTGTTTTTCCACTCAACATTAACAGAATAACAATCTGGGGGAAAAGTCTCTAGATCCAGGGATCCTGAAAGTATGGTCGGGAAAGAGCACTAATGAAAGCCTGGATGCCAGACTCAGCGTTCATCTCATTCATTCATTCATTCAATGTGATTCAGCGAGTTCCCACCAGTGGGTCCAGTCCCCACCAGTGGCTCCTATCACGCCAGGCACTGGGGATACAGATTAACATGGGGCATGGCCAATGTCCGGAGGGAAATAACTAAGAAAGTCTGTTATTAGAATGAATTTAAATATTACTTACTAGTTATTTATTCATTCCCTTACAAGGTGCTCTTTTCAAAGAAACACATCCATCCTATTAAAATAACAGTAAAACCCCTTATAGAAGAAACTGACGGAATTAAGACACTGCTGCATGGACTTTACCTCCCCAAATGGTACACTGAAGGTCCCCCTTCAAAATGTCTAGTAGGAGCATCCCGAAGTACTTCTTCCTCTAAGAACAGGGGAGAGTCCAGTTTTCAAAGGCCTCACACTCTAGTGCCCCCACAGCCCTCACAGGCAGACAAATCTCTGCCATGTTTAACGCAGACATGAAAATAGAGATTAGGGCCAAAAGAAATTGCAAAGTGAAAGTGAAGGGTAATTTATTATGCATGGGCTCTCCTCCCCTTATAACCTTCGTTTGTTCCATTTTTATAGGGATCTGGGCTTTTAAGTGAATTCCAAATAAAATTTCCTATCAACAGATGCTTGTACTTGCTCAGCCTCCCAATAAGGGGCCAGTAAAAGGAGATGAAGATGAGAGGGTCTGGGGTTTGCACGGACAAATGTGGTAAGGCCAATATACATCCTACAGATTTATTACAATGGTTGCCAGTGCTATTGATTTAAACAAGTAACAGGTGAAGCAAATCTAATCCAATTCCTTTTGCTGCAATGTGAATGCACCCTAATTATCTCACCGTTGTTCCTCGGAACAAATTGTATTCACTCCACTGCATATTGGCAGTTGCTAGAACCCACAGGGAGAGCTGGTTGATAGGCAAGATACTACTGCAGGGCAGCGGGAGAGGGGCCTGCTCAGAGATGAAATTAGAGATCCTTTCTTCAAGACCATCATATTGTGAAAGCTCCTGGTTTCTTTCTTCTTCCCAGATATGCTGGTGTCCACTTCCTATGGGACCAAGGTTTTTCTTACAGAACCAATCATTAAGTTTAACTGAAAAGTTGTCATTGAAAAAAATGGACTGTGAAATATTTCACACTAAGAAGAGTATATAAAGAATGTCTGTGTTGTAAATAATTATAAAGCAAACACTCATGTAACCATGACCCAGGTTAATTCAAAAAGATACATGCCCCCCAATGTTTATAGCAGCTCTGTTTACAATAGCCAAGCATATAACATTATTTAAGAAAATTTTGTTTTTTTAATGTTATAATCTCTTCCTGATTCCAAATTATTTCATATAAAGCAATTTTCATTTGCAGTCACAAAAGGCATTAAGGTTACTCATTTTTTAGTCTAGAACTATTATTCAGGAAGATCATATAGATAAGATGAAATGAGAGAAAGAGAAGACCAGAGAAAGAGGAAGAAAATCTACTTGGAGAACAAGGGATGTAGTTTCTATTGTCACAGACTATATAAATCTCATTTTGTCACACAGTTCCCCCTCAAAAAAAAGACTCCAGGTTTCACCTATCTAATTCATCTACTAAAAAGAGAAAATTGGCTGCTACCATAGGGAGCCATCCTTTGAAACTTACCTCTGACAACACACTGCGCTCTTTAGTTCTTTCCATTTATTAGATTTTTTTAAAAATAATTATCTATTTATTTGACTGCACTGGTCTCAGTTGTGGTCTTTAGTTGTGGAGTGTGAACCTTTAGGTGCAGGATGTGGGAGCCAGTTCCCTGACCAGGAATCAAACTCGGGCCCCCGTGGCATTGGCAGTGCGAAGTCTTAGCCACTGGACCACCAGGAAGTCCCCACTTGTTAGATTTTTAATTGCAAGGGCAATTTACATTCATATTTCTCCACAGTGCCCACAGACTTCTGATAATTTAGGCCAGCTCCAATTTATAGCCAAGGAAACCACTTTCTAAAATCATTAAATGACTCTAAGCAATGAGGCTGCAGAGCCAAGATCTGAATCTAAGAACCCTAGGATTTGAAGGAATCCCAGAAATCATTTGGGGAACTCCCTTGTTCCACTGAGAAGTTTAATAAGGAACAGTCAGTGAGGGGCAGAGCCCCAGACAGAATCAAGTGCATGAATTCGAGACCAGGGTCCTACCCATTTCCTGGTGAGGTAAGGATGAAGAAAAAACTTTTCTCCCAGTCAAAGTCACTGCACTGAAGCTACTTGGAGCTCTGTCAGGAGGGTCAAGGTTGCTTTTAAAAAAAAAACTATTTTGCTGCACCGGGTCTTAGTTGCAGCATGTGGGACCTAGTTCCCTGACCAGGGATTGAATCTGGGTCCCCTGCATTGGCAACACGGAGTCCCAGCCAGTGGACCACCAGGGAAGTCCCTCAAGGTTGCCTTTGTGCAAAGTCTATGTCAGGATAGTTTCAAGTCTCTTTCTCAGTAAGTATCACAAACACTTCCCCAGATAGTGAACCCTGGTTAAAATCACAGAAGCCACTCTGAATTGTAATACTAAAATCAAGACCAAGAAATGCTCGGGCACAAGCGAACATTTCATCTTCTACACCCGTTTACATTTATAAAGACATTTTAAAAGCATCTGCTGACTTCTGATTCTCTGAGGCTTTCCAGCGTGCAGGGCACTCTCCCACACTGTTCATTTCCTGCCATTCAGCAAAACTGTGTTTAGTTCAGGCCGCTGCAGGTGTGGATGAGATACTGGTCACGTGTCCAGGGAGGCAAATGAGT
Source organism: Muntiacus reevesi (assembly GCF_963930625.1). Taxonomy (NCBI): domain Eukaryota; kingdom Metazoa; phylum Chordata; class Mammalia; order Artiodactyla; family Cervidae; genus Muntiacus; species Muntiacus reevesi. The sequence goes on from NC_089250.1 coordinate 28,595,778, forward strand.
ACGAACTCTGCCACATGTGACAAGGCTAGACCCAGACAGGGGCCCTTCCAGGGCTGGGGGTGGCAAAGCAGGGCCATGGATGTGAGGGGCAGTCTGGTGCTCAGGACCTCTGAGTAATTGATGAGATTTCACCCGACAGCCTACACACCCGATGTGAGCAGAGGTGCAGAAGCCAGAAGCTAGGTGGCAGTGTGGCACAGAAGTCAAGGACACGGGCTCTGCCATAAGGGGGACCTGGGTCTGAGTTCCAGAGACCTGCTGTTTACAAGCTGTGCAGGCTCAGGCCAGTTCCTTGGCTCCTCTCTGCCTTGGTTTCCCCATCGATAAGCAGAGAGTAGTGATAGGAGCTCTTGGGTTGTGGCAAAGATGAGCAGATAAAGCACTTAGCAGTACACCTGATGCCAAGCCAAGGTCACCTGCTATGAGTTCCAAACACCGGAAGCAGCCTAGTGGAGCAGCCGGAATAGAGGAACGTCCAGGACAGAGAAACTGGACTTTATTATATTGGAAAGGGAGCTGGTTTCTAAGCAAGGCAGTGATGTCCAGATTTGTGTTTCAGAAAAAAAAAATTTAGTATTAGGAAAGGAAAAAGGCTGGAAGCCAAGAATGGAGGAAGGAGTCCCTTGAGAAATGGTTCCATGGCTTGTTCATTTCGCGTGTCGGTCTATTTCCTCCTGGGTCACTAGTTCCCCGATGGCAGTCCCCCATCCCCACCTTCCTTCCTCACGAGGGATCCAGGGCTTGTTCTCAGCGGGCTCCACCACGGATTGGTCGGATGAATGAATGAACGGGTGAAACTGTGCTCCTCAGGCTTGGCTGTAGACTGTAAAGGGCTGGGTAGTCCAGTTTACAGATGAGAAACACTGCGCATCCGGAGGCCCAGGGACTCACCCACCGCCCCACAGGAAGAGGGGCTGTGGGACCAGAAGAGAGAGGCTCTGCTCTCTGTGCAGGAGGCTAGCGCATCAATCAGACATGCTTGACTTCCACTAGACACCTCAGATCAAGAACAGAAAACGGATATCCTGAAAAATATCCTAAGGCCAACAGAGGAAATAATACTAAATTCATTAATTAATTTCAATTCTAATTAAAAACTTAAAGTTCTGCTGATGAACACTAGAGGGCAGCATCTTGCATCTTAAAAAAAAAAGAAAAATGTTTTTTTCTTTCTTTCTAAGCTGTGCCACAGAGCCTGTGGGAACCCTAGCTCCCCAACCAGGGATGGAACCCACGCCCCCTGCACTGCAAGCGCAGAGTCATAGCCACTGGACCACCCGGGTAGTCCCTTGCATCGCTTTTGAGGGCAGTAATAGCAGCAGTCAGCCCCCATCCTTGGTGGGTCTATAGAGACTGCGCCCTAAGCCAGGGCTTGATTTTTATTATTCATTTACTCCTCATGACCACTCAGTTCTGCAGATTAAAACAGCCTAGCAAAAAAAAAAAAAAAAAAAAAACAGCCTAGCAGAAAGGATCAAATTTAGAAGCCTGAGGCCGCCAGCCTTCCTCTCGCCAGAGTGGACGTGCACAGAGGTTCCATGTGAGTGCCTTACCTTGTCACTGAAGACGACCCCCAGGGAAGCCTTGTTTCCTAGAAGCATCTGAATTAGGGTCCTGCCATGGTGAGAAGGGGAAGTAGGGACAGAGGCATCCCTGGACCTTAGAATGGGCTGGCAACACCTCCAGGGACCTCCCTTACTGGCTCCCTGTTGTCCCTGGGCAACTGAAGACAGCCCACACCTGCCAGTGCCCAAGCTGCCTCTTTCTAGGCCCCGTCTTTCAATGGCAAGTATTTACTGAGCACCTACTATGCGCCAGCAACATGCCCCAAATACCAGCCCCCAAGCCCCACATGCCGTTGCCTCTGCACCAGCCATACCAGCCACCCTCCTGCTCCTGACTCCTCAGGGTTCCTGCTTAGCTTCCACAAGCCCTCGGCTCATGGCCCAGTCTGTCTCCTCTCTTCCCCAGCCCAAAAGGGACTGTCCTATTCCTAAGGATTTAAGGGTGCATCAAGGTGTCTGTGCCACACACCAGAGGGTAACTATTCTCTCTCTCCGGGTGACAGCACATTGGAATTTTCACAGATTTAGACTGTGGTAGGAATTAAATCTATTTGCAGGGCAGGAATAGAGACGCAGACGTAGAGAACAGACAGGTGGGCACAGAGGAGAAGGGGGGGTGGGATGAACTAAGAGAATAGGCCTGACATATATACACTACCATGTGTAAAACAGATGCTAGTGGGAAGCCGCTATATAGCACAGGAGCTCAGCTCGGGGCTCTGTGATGGCCTAGAGCGGCGGGAAGAGAGGGGTGGGAGGGAGATCCAAGAGGGAGGGGATATACGCAAACGCGCAGCTGATTCACTTCATTGTACAGCAGAGACTGACACAACATTGTAAAGCAATTGTCCTCCAATTTAAGAAATAATAATAAAAAAAAAAAAGAAATAATAATAAAGAATGCTATAGGCTTTTAGGAGAGCATTTCCAGGAGCAGGTGGGTGTTATGACTTTAAATCACACCATGAGGCAGAGTCTTGTACTGGGATCGCCTTGGCCCTGGGCGTTGACTCTGTAAGCCACGCAGTCCTGAAGCCGTCTGGCACAAGAGTCTCTGCTGACCAAGCCTGCACTTGTTCATAAAGACAAGCTGGAGACCACAGACCCAAAGAACAGAAACCATCACAGCCACTAACGCCTATTATGTGTTTCACATGTGCTGACTCCTGGAAAGCTCACATGACTCAGTGACAGAGGTCTGCTCATTATCCCCACTGTTCAGATGAGAAAGCTGAGGCCAGAGACTTTATTTTCCCAGGATCGCAAAGCTAGAAAATGGAGGGGCTGAGATTCAAACAAGAGCCTGGGCTCCTAACCTTACTCTGTTGCCCACTCATGTTTCCCTCAAACTCCAATCCAACATCCACTGTGAATCCCATCTCTCTCTCTCCCTCTCTCTCTCTCTCACACACACAAGCCTTCTACTGAAGACAGACACCCCCAAATACCTCCTGGTTCATGCTGTCAGCTGGAGAGAATGACTCAAAGTTAGTTTCAAGTTGGGGAAAGGAGGCCCAGGAGCCGACCCTGGCTTTGGATCACTGTGTTTGGCTCATACACAAACATGTGTGTACGAGCCTATAGTGACACAACAAGAGCATGGGACTTTCTTGTGACGCCTAGATTTGACTTTCCCTCATACTCTCTTAGAAAAACATACATTGCTTTTTTTGTGGTTCCTACAACACTTACTATATCCGCGTCTGTTAAGGTCAACACACGGGAGGTTCCTTGCATGTTGAGGACACTTGTTTACTTGAAGGGCCTCCAAGAAGCATAAGCTCTGGAATGGGGACCTCTATCATACTCAGATTCAACCTTCATGCTGGCTAAGCATATAGCAGGCTCTCAAGAAATGACTCCTTGGGAGAGGAGAGGGTGAACTCAGGAAAGAAGGGGTCTCTTCTGAATTTCTGGACTGGCCACCCCTCCACCTGAAGGCTCTCTCGCTGGGCTTCCCTGGAGTTCCCATGCCTGTCCTCCATCATAGAACAGGGAGAGGTATAACACTGCATGCTGCTGCTGCTGCGAAGTCACGTGAGTCGTGTCCAACTCTGTGCGACCCCATAGATGGCAGCCCATCAGGCTCCCGTCCCTGGGATTCTCCAGGCAAGAACACTGGAGTGGGTTGCCACTTCCTTCTCCAGTGCATGAAAGTGAAAAGTGAAAGTGAAGTCACTCAGTCGTGTCTGACTCATCGTGACCCCATGGACTGCAGCCCACCAGCCTCCTCCATCCATGGGATTTCCCAGGCAAGAGTAGTGGAGTGGGGTGCCATTGCCTTTTCCGATGACACAGCATAGCCAGAGCCAAAAGTCACCACAGGTCAAATAAGACAGGAGGAAAAAATGCAGCACTGCAGAAAAGGCCAGCACAGCTTGGATGGTCAGATTCCCCAAGATCTTGAGTAAGATGCAGGCCATACGCAGAAATATGGTGAAGTCATCATCTCCAACACAGCAAGTTAATAAGAGCCTCATGGTTGCAGTTTTGCGAAGAAAAACTCACCTGACTGGGTAACGTTTGATCAACCTTTAAAATGTCTTAGGGACTTCCCTGGCAGTCCAGTGGTTAAAACTGCACTTACCAATGCAGGGGGCACGGGTTTTATCCCTGGTTGGAGAACTAAGATCCCACATGCTGTGCAGTGCAGCCAAAAGAAAGAAAAACCAATATAAATACCTTTTCTGTTTCACTATGTGAGAAGGAGGAGGGGGTGTAGTTAATGAGTTGTGTTGAGGATGAGAGAGAAGGGGACTTATTTTTAAGATGAATAGCTTATCAGTATAAGTAAACAGCCTACATTCGGAATCATCCAAGTCTCGGATTATAGGCTAATATCCTCGGCTGAAGAATAAAATGTGGAAAAGAAAGGGTAATTACATGCATTCAATCTTGTTCTCCTCAGCCTTGCCTTTGATCTTTCTGACCTTGGCCACCTGATGTGAAGAGCCAGCTCGTTGGAAAAGACCCTGATGCTGGCAAAGATTGAAGGCAAAAGGAGAAGGGGGTGACAGAGGATGAGATGGTCAGCAACACTGACTCAGTGGACATGAATTTGAGCAAATTCCAGGAGATAGTGGAGGACAAAGGAGCCTGGTGTGCTACTGTCCATGGGGTCACAAAGAATTGAATATGACTTAGCTACTGAACAACAACAACAGTAGCTTCTTATTGGCTAGATTTGCTGACTTGCCCTGTGGATTTGCTGTCATTGTCTGGTCTCCTGAATGGGGTTGGGGGGCGGTGGGGGGGGGGAAGCAGTGATCATAGCACATACCCCAGTTGTCACGTTGTCTGAATAACATTTGGCTCCTTAGATTTTAAGCTCCCAAACAACAGAGACTGAACATGATTTTGTAGCCCGTCGCTGAGCATTGTGGTTAAAAACAAAGAACCTGGACCTGAAATGCATGCTTCCTTGGAACCCTGTTCATTCCCGTGTTCCCACTCCAGGCACATGGGGAAAGCTTGCTACTTACTTGGTATTAATCATGCCACCGCAAACTGCACAGCTCTTCAGGGTTCACGCTAGGAAGCAAATCTAAACTCACCCACAACCTAACCTTCAGTGTCTCAGGAAGTTCTTTGGAAATAAACAGTGTCATTCATCACCTGGCAATGCTACAAGCTGTTGTGCATGGTGGGGCTGAGGGTTTACTTGCTATGCCCTCTTTGGCACTCTCCACTCTCTTATCATTGATATTCAGAAGAACCTGGGTTTTCAAACTGTCCAGTATTTTTTTTTTTTAAAGAGACAGTAAAGCAAAGAGGAAGATCAAGGATAAATAAGATGCACATTTCATTTAAAGCTTTACTTGAACGGTTCCTTTCCACTGCTTCCTCTCTGAGAACATTTATGAGAGCATCTGTGTAGCAATAAAACCACTTGATTTAGCGTGTTTATTTTCTTTTCTTAATTTGCTCCTATAGGCCTTATCTTCTCGGTGTTCATGTGGTCTTTTATTTAATTTAATGCTTGTTATTATTTGTTAAAACCCATGCAATGTCTTATGGCTGAACAAGATTATAAATACCCTAGGGCTGGAACTGGCTTGTTGCAAAATATCTTGTAAACGTCTTCAGTAAATACTTTTAGTTGATCGATCTAGGGGCTTATCTTTGAGAAACACTGAAATCACTGCGGAAGGAGAGAGAAATGGGGATAACCAGCTCATCAAATTAAAGCCAATTTATGAGTTTTAGCCAGAAAAGTGCCTTTTCTTATTTGAGTTTACACCATGAATTTTCTCCTTGTGAAAGTCCTAGGTTGAATTCCAGCTCTAAAGAGGCTACATATGAACCCGATTCTGGCTCACAGTTCACTGTGTAAGACTTTTGCACAGTGGTTCACTAGATGTTTTGATCATGGTGACCCCTCTTTGTTGGTACCTGACTGACATAGATGTGATGGTTTCCTGAAATCTCTTGAACAAGTCAATGACCGTGGAGAAATGACCAAGGTGGTATGCATGTGATCACATCTCCCACTTCAACAGCAATGTCAGGATAATTGGCACTGCTGTCTATTTTCTCCAGCATGAATTCTCTTCTAAGCCAGCTTCCATTCCAAGGCCTACTAGCCCTTTGGAAAGGGACAGCATTTCTCCATTTCTTGGCTAATTCCTCTTCTAGGCTGAGATATTTAAAAAAAAAAAAAATATTTACTTTTTTATTGAAGTATAGTTGGTGTGAAAAACTGTGTTAATTTCAGGTATACAGCAAAGTGATTACATGTATACATTTATATATCATCTTTTTTTCATATACTTTTCCATTATAGTTTACTACAACTTATTTAATATATAGTTCCCTGTGTATTACAGTAAATCTTTGTTGTTTCTGTTTTATATATAGTAGTATGCATCTGGTAATCCAATATCACAATTTATCCCTTCCCCCATTCCCCTTTGGTAACCAGATATGTTTTCCACGGCTGTCTGTTTCTGTTTTGTAAATAAGTTCATTTGTGCTAATGTTTAGATTCCATATGGAAGTGATATCACGTAATATTTGTTCTTCTCTGACTTCACTTAGGATGACAATCTCTAGGTCCATCCATGTTGCTGTGAATGGTCAGGTTTCATTCTCTTTTATGGCTGAGTCCGAGTTTAAATTTTAAGCCTCCATCCAGAAGAAGCAGAAAAAGAAATAAAAGTATTAGTAATAGAATGAAATCTCCACCTGGAAGCAAGGGAGAAGGTGAATAGAACTTTCACCATCATCCAAAAGAGAAGATGCGCCAAGAGGACTGTGATTGGTCAACCTAAAGCTCCCAAGGCCCTGTGTGCAGAGGGTACCAGTAATTCATTGCCAAGATACATGTCCCCAAGTTCCCAGTCTCCTTGACCTCAGCCAACAAAAACAAACATAGGAAAAACCAATAATGTAGCCGCACTACCTTAAATTCCAACAGCAGAGGAAATGAAACATTTAAAGAGCAGAGTTGTTTTTAGGTTGAAGCCTACAACTGGACCCCTTACAAGGAGCCCCACCTTAGGTCTCTGGTTCATCATTGTGAGACAGGCTGGGACGTGGCACCTAGGACCCTTTGCTGCAATGCCTATACCTGGAAAAACATCTCCTCAACAAAATACAAACTATCAAGGACTAAAAATAACTGTGTGCATGCACAGTTGGGGCAAATTATGAACAATAAGATACAAAAAGACAAAAAAGCCCCGTTGGCACTTCTGAAGAGCGGAGCGCAAAAACAGGGTGCTGGGAGCCAAAGGAGAGGACTGTGCATGCCCCCTGCACTCAACACCAACAAAGCAGTGGGCAAGCCACCTAAGCCACCCCTCTGTCTGGACCCCTGGACCTGCCCCTACCCTAACCCCATATAAGGAACCAGCTCACCACCTCAATTCAGGAAGTGACCAAGAGCAACTAACTGCTCTGGTTCTTGCTGCCCCCTGCTGCAGCAGGGGCCCCAATAAAGCCTTTCCTGAGTTTCTTTTCTGGCCTCTGATAAATTTATATTGATTAAGGAGGCCAAGAACCCTGGGGGTCAACAAAGAATTGAAACATTCCTCACTGCCATTCTAGAGTCAATGCTTCTCTTTATTCCTTCCTTGGACCCTCTTTTCCTTTGACTCTACTTCAATTACAGGTCTGTGTGCTTAAAATAATTGGATTCTTGACAGTTTCTTAAAACAGTCAGTTTTACCTTGCTGTTGAAAACACTGAAATCATTCCATTGTAATTTTTTCACCACATGATCTAGGTGCAAATAATTATTAAATGAGTATTATTCAGTTCTTTTTTTTTTCATTTATTTTTATTAGTTGGAGGCTAATTACTTGACAATATTGTAGTGGTTTTTGCCATACATTGACATGAATCAGCCATGGGTTTACATGTGTTCCCCATCCTGAACCCCCCTCCCACCTCCCTCCCCATCCCATTCCTCTGGGTCATCCTAGTGCACCAGCCTCGAGCACTTGTCTCATGCATCCAACCTGGGCTGGCCATCTGTTTCACACTTGATAATATACATGTTTCAATGCTGTTCTCTCAGATCATCCCACCCTCGCCTTCTCCCATAGAGTCCAAAAGTCTGTTCTATACATCTATGTCTCTTTTTCTGTCTTGCATATAGGGTTATCGTTACCATCTTTCTAAATTCCATATATATGCATTAGTATACTGTATTGGTCTTTATCTTTCTGGCTTACTTCACTCTGTATAATGGGCTCCAGTTTCATCCATCTCATTAGAACTGATTCAAATGAATTCTTTTTAATGGTTGAGCAACATCCCATTGTGTATATATGTACCACAACTTCCTTATCCATTCATCTGCTGATGGGCATCTAGGTTGTTTCCAAGTCCTGGCTATTATAAACAGTGCTGCAATGAACATTGGGGTGCACATGTCTCTTTCAGATCTGGTTTCCCTTGTTTGTATGAACAGAAGTGGGATTGCTGGGTCATATGGTAGTTCTATTTCCAGTTTTTTAAGGAATCTCCACACTGTTCTCCACAGTGGCTGTATTAGTTTGCATTCCCACTAACAGTGTAAGAGGCTTCCCTTTTCTCCACACCCTCTCCAGCATTTATTGCTTGTAGACTTTTGGATAGCAGTCATTCTGACTGGAGTGTAATGGTACCTCATTGTGGTTTTGATTTGCATTTCTCTGATAATGAGTGATGTTGAGCATCTTTTCATGTGTTTGCTAGCCATCTGTATGTCTTCTTCTTGGAGAAATGTCTGTTTAGATCTTTGGCCCACTTTTTGATTGGGTCATTTATTTTTCTGGAATTGAGCTTCAGGAGTTGCTTGTATATTTTTGAGATTAATCCTTTGTCTATTGCTTCGTTTGCTAATATTTTCTCCCATTCTGAAGGCTGTCTTTTCACCTTGCTTATAGTTTCCTTTGTTGTGCAAAAGCTTTTAAGTTTCAGTAGGTCCCATTTGTTTATTTTTGCTTTTATTTCCAATATTCTGGGAGGTGGGTCATAGAGGATCCTGCTGTGATTTATGTTGGAGAGTGTTTTGCCTATGTTCTCCTTTAGGAGTTTTATAGTTTCTGGTCTTACAAGTGGTGCTGGGAAAACTTGTCAACCACTTGTAAAAGAATAAAACTAGAACACTTTCTAACATCACACACAAAAATAAACTCAAAATGTATTATTCAGTTCTGAAGATAATTTTGTATGAAACATTTTTTCCAAGGTTTTTCTTTGCTTTCTATGACCTTTTAAATACTGGTGACTCAAGAACACCTTTTAACTGTGAAAAAAATATCAAAAATATACACAAATTAAACTAGGAAGCCCCCTTTATTTCTGACCCAAATTCCTCTCCCTCCCTCAGAAGTAACCACCACTGAGATGATAAATAAATGTTTTATTTATAAGCTTTTATGTAGATGCATGGATAATATACTTTTGATTTTTTCATGTAAATGGGATTCTGTAGTTTGCTTTTTTATGTGACAGTATAGCTTCAAAGTCTTATTTCTGTACAAGTAAATAAAATATTAATACCTTTCCTGGTAGCTTAGATGGTAAAGAATCTGCCTGCAATGTGGGAGACCTGGGTTCAATCACTGGGTTGGGAAGATCCCCTGGAGGAAGGCCTGGCCACCCACTCCAGTATGCTTGCCTGGAGAATCCCCATGGACAGAGAAGCCTGGTGGGTTATAGTCCATGGCGTCGCTAACAGTTGGACACAACTGAGTGACTAAGCACACACAGATTATTTTGAAAGAAACGAATTATGATACATAATAGGGAATAGGGATGTATGATACTTAATCTAGCAAACTACTGCAATATAGTTGGGTTGTTCCCAAGAGAAATTATGAGAAATGCTCCACTATCTTTGAACAACAATCTTTGTGCAGATAAACCCTTCCAAAGAATTCCTAGATAACTGTGCATTCAAAGGATGTGTGCATTTTAAAAAGCTTGATTGAGGTATAACTCACATACCATAAAAGTTACCCATTTGAAGTGGGTATTAGTATGTTTACACAGTTACTTGTACAGGTGAAGAGTTGAATGACTGTCACAATTTTATTTTAAATAATTTCTATCACCCCAACCCCAAAACCTCATGTCCATTTGGAATCACTTCCCACTCCTACCATTAGAACCACTATTCTGCTTTTTGTCACTATAGTTTTATCTACTCTGAACATTGCATATGGATGTAAGTGTATATTGTATCGTCTTTTGTGCCAGCCACCTTTCACTTAGCAGAATGTTTCTGGGGTTTGTTCATGTTGAAGCCTGTATCAGTACTTCGCTCCTTTTCATGGCTGAATAATATTCCATCACATGGATATACCACATTTTGCTTATCCATTCACCAGCTGATAGACAATTGGGTTTGTTGGTTCACCCTGGAAATTATAGCACAAGAAGAGTGATTGTCAGCAGTGGTCACACATAATAACCAAGTAGAAAGGGGGCCATAAACATAGAAACAACAAATTTAAGAGGACTCAATAGTACATTCAAGACAATACATAGCCAAACGTCTCAGAGGAAACACAACTTAATGACTTTTAGTAGACAAAATCTCAATATGATTCTACTAATTATACAAGATATTGATAAGGCATACCAGACTCTGGCATCACCATCTTCCTGGGCAAATGAGAAGACGTTCCAAAACATCCCCAATTGATAATCAGACTACATTTTCTCAGAAGAAAAAAAAGGAGAAATTATAATTGTGAGACTGAAGTTATCTTATAAAGATTTTATTTACCCTAAGACCTTGGAATAAAACACTTCATTTTTCATTATATTAGTAAATGTAAGCCTGGTAGTAGTATTTTATTCCTTTTTTTAAGCTGTACTTTGGCATTTTAAATCTTACCAAACATATTCACACATTTTCAACCAGGGGAGTTTTACAAAAACTAAAGCCTGAGGTGTTGATATGTCTCCAGTCAATACTGTGTTAATTAACCTCTGTCTTCTTTCAAATCTATGACTATACCTTAAGCACACAATGCTCTAATGAAATGGACCAACAGTCTCAAAACTGTCACCTTGAAAAACTGCCTACTTATTCCAAGGATGTAGTTATTCCTTAAATTATTTTTGTAGCCCACCTTCTGCATTGGCTTTTGGAGCTCATGGTATAACCCTAGACATAGAAAATCTTCACTGTCCTGAGTAGATATAATTTTTTAAAACAGTCCAAAGATATTGGAGTTGGGTGAATGAGCTGAGTACTAATTGGGGGATGAAAAATAAAGGCATAATTACAAAGTAAAGAAATTTTGACTCTCTAAGGCTATTACAACCAATAGTATAATGCAATCACATGTACAACTTCCCAAAGTGACTTCTTTGAGGATGAAATTAATTTAGCTGAATAAGCAAAATAATTTCAAAGTCATATTTATGCCATGTATGCTCACAAGCACTAAAACATGGCCCTTCCAAAAATATATCTCCCACTGTTCTACCAAGCTACTTAAAATACAGAGTACTCTGATCTGAAGAACTAACAGCTGCTGCTAAAATACCACATATTCTAAGTGTAACAATATCTTAGCATGAATTTGCTTGACAGAATAAATACACAAGGCAAGAGGACATAACTGATTTGGGAAGAAGACCATCAGACAGAAACCCCAGAACCACTTTCTAACCCTTGAATTGAACACAGCACACCTCACATCAGCTCCAGACATCCACCATAAACAGATCAGACAAACACAGCTGTATGGTCCAAGCATGTGGTGATTTTTATTAAGAATAACTTTGGTTCTAAGAATTCCACCCTCAATTCTGTAATACTTTCCATTAAAAACAATTATACAAGAGCAAATACAAAAAATATTAAATTATGAAAACAAATCCATTAAGGCTCCCTTTATATATATTATATACACTCAAACAAGTGAACATTTTTCAGAGTAGAAGAATAAAGTCAACTGTGGTAGCTTAGAAAGCAACACTACCTTCCTACTTGGAGACTAGAAAACACTGAGCTATTTTAAGAAAACCATAGAGTGGAAAAATGGAGCCATTTTTGTCAAAAAGTGGCTCAAAGCCCAAAACTGCTCAGATGTCCGTGAGTCCTAGAGGTTTGGACTATAGAGTATTGAAGTGTGGGGCAGCGGTGGTGGGAGAGAATGATGCCTTTTTAAACTCAAGCTTATGAGCCAAGCTGACCTGGAAACTTCAAAGAGCTTTTCTATCTGTACATTCCACTGTTTAGCGAGGAAACATCACTTGACACTATTTACAAGTCTTCTTTCGGCCAGACCTTGGACTACCAACCACTACTAATTTTACAGATTTGTGAGTAAGATTGAGAGGGAAATGCTTTAGGAATTTAGCTTTTCCCAGTGAAGTATGAATTCTAGGTAAGTTCTAGGAACAGAATTGGTCCTTCTAAAGAAAAGAAGCCTGTCTGGGCCCTTGAAATTTTTATCAAGTGGCAGAACTGCTTCAAGGACACAGGATCTAAAGATCTTGCATATCCAGCTGGATTAAAGGCTATGAGCTAGTCTTGAATCTTCATTTTATAAATTGCATCACTATTCCGTATACACAGAGAAAGAACTCTAGTCAATGTGCAATCAGAAATGTACTTTCAAGATGTTTAGTTAACACACTTTCTTCTTGCAAAAAGGATGGGAAAAAATAGTTACCCTTCCATCCTTCCAAAGCAAATTACTATACAGCAACATTTTATCCTAAACACCTCGTATTTTATTCATATAAAACTTGCTAATGAAAGAAATAAACTGTTTCAGGTGTAGTCCACATGTTCTCTGACTAGCAATATATTATCCATGCATTTACTTTTGTCTTGTTCACATTAGGGATGAATATAAGCCTAATGGCCAACCATGAAAACTGCAGAATTCCCAGAGAAAGCTAATTTCTACTAGGTTGATTAAGGATTCAAAACTTAGGATCCAGCTTTCTTTGATTCTTGAATTATAAGAGGAGCCTTCAATGTCGAAATTACTGGATGAATCGTTTCTACAGAGAACATACTGGATCCACACAGATTCTTCTAAACCACCCCAAGTAGAAATGTTTCCCCTGCCCATACCGGTGACAGAGAGTGGATTCTGCATTAAGAATCTGGCTGTAAAGTTGGTAACTCGGGGTTCATGTGGAGGATAGTATGCCAATTGGAGAGCACAGACTGAGTGTGCCCCATCTCCTCAGCTGTTCCTGAGAGATCAACAGTGGTCACAACACCATCCTTACCAACAGTATCACCATCATGAAGGTAGGGATGAGACAGTCTTCCTTCACAAGGAAAAAGGGCAAACAGCTGGTGATCATTAGAGAATTTCAAAGCTTGGATTCAAATAATATTCAAAATGCATAAATGCTATAATTCTTGCAGAGACCAGTTCATATTCGTTTCACATCAAAAAGCCCAAAGAACCCTTCCTTCCCAAGCTTCCGGTGGGAGCTTTCCCCATACCGTTCTCAGAAGAAACCAAAAGACTTGAACCCACTCTTTTGACACTTAAGTTGGGTTATTCGGACTAGTTTTTATTCCTCAAAGGACTGGGAGATTATTTCACATAAAAGGACTAAATGAGCAAGAAATTAAAAAACAAAAAATGAAACAAAAGCCCTAACAGTTATCAAAGCAATAATGGATTTGTAGGACATACCCTCCCTGAAGTAGAAGGTCACCATGAAGCCTCAGAAAACCAGCAGGAATGAAAACAAGATCGAGATGGACACTTACAGAGTTTTGTTTCTATATTTTTGTTTCTATATTTTTACACCTTCTCATCCTATTTCTGAATCTTAATGTCGACAAAGGTAAGAGCTGTGCTCAACATGAATATTAACATTCTCCAGTGTGAAGCCTAAACTAGGTGAAAGTGTAAATGAGACAAGAAAACGGAATTTACAAACGGTGGATGTAACAGATTCAACGCATTTCTGTGCAATCTGAATTATTGGATAGATAAGAAAGGAAGAACGAAAGGCGTTTTCTTTAGGTTTGAAAGAGAAAAGGCTCTGTGCCCCACTAAACTTGGATTGAAAGAAAAACCAAGTAGTGCAACTCTCAAGAATTTATTCCAGTGTCCTCTTCCTTTGCTTCTTGTTGTTGTCTTTTAAAAGTCTTTGAACACAGGTCCACTATCCCACCTTAAGTGCTGGTCAATATCCTTTGTTTGGCGAACAGGAACTGCAACAGTCACAGGTGACTCACCCACCCGGATGGGAGAAAAACCAAAATCAAACCCTTTTGAAAATAACAGATCCCTGCTGGCTGGGATTGCTCCAGGGGCTTTGGCCCTGAGCTTAAGCGCTGGGGAGGCCCTGGCACAGGCCTTCTGTGTGCTGGGCTGGGTGCGTGGTGTCTGCAGCCTGGACCTACGACTCCTGGGCTTGCGCCACTTCTTGGCCTGTTCTTCTGAGATTGCCTTTAACCTTCACAAACTCTGGGGCATTTTCTTGCTCTTCTTGCAATTTCTGTTTCTCGAGTTCAAGCTAAACAGAATTCAGAAACAGGAGAATTATTTACAAATTATTTACAAAGGGAGAGGCTTTCCAAAAACACTGTTTTCTCTTCCCAAAGGCCCTAATGACTTCAATTCCCAACAGAAGAAAAGTTTCCCCTGTCTCCACTTTAAATATATTTATATTTTCATATATGTGGCAGGATCTAGGTCCTGAGGTAAGAATTCTGCAGAGAAGCAGCAGCCGACTGGGTTATTGCTGAAACCCTGCGGGGGTGATGAGAACCTGAAGATCAAGGCTAAGGATGAAGACAAGAGCTGAGGGCAACACACACGGGCTCTCCAGTTGTGAGTGAAGCTGAACTTCACTCATGTGCTTGAGCTCCAGCACTGGGCTGTGAATTCAATGGCTGTGAATTCAAAGTCCCTGGCTTTGGCTGTGCCTCCCTGATCTCTTCTAGATCCTCAACAGAATCCTTCTCTTTATCTTGAATGTCTTTTAGTCCACCTGCAGACATCTGTCTCAGCTTTTCCTTTCACCGTATATAAACACTCACATCCGACGTGTCTGGGAAATTCTGGACAAGGTAAGTCAGAGAAAGACAAGTACTGTATGATCTCTCTTATATATGGAATCTAAAAGCAGAGGGTAAAATGGGGACTAGCAGGGACTTAAGCTGGGGGAATGGGAAAGATGCATTTAAGGGTACACACTCGCAACTAGAAGGTAAGTCCTGGAGGCCTAATACATAGTCCAGGGATTACAGGGAACAAAGCGATTATAAACGTGAACATTAAGAAACTAGAACACTCTACACCACTAGAAGAAAGGGTAATTATACGACAGAGGTGTACGCTAACACTACTATGACAATTGTGATATAAATGTATCAAATCAATATATTTTCCCTCAAACAATATTTTATGTCAAATATCTCAATAAAAAAAACCCACCTTTACCCCCAATCACCCGTACCTGCTCCAACTTCTGCTGCCGTTTTAATAGTTCTATTTCCAAGTCAGATTTCTTCTTTTGTGCTTCTTCTTCCTTCTGCTTTATTACTTGATCTCGTTTTCTCTTTTCCATCACTTTCTGCAGTTCTGGTTTATTCTGAGGGGCAAGACCCCTGCAAAAAAGCATTAACAAATCACTTTGCTGAATACCTCCAACTAACGCAATACTGTACTTCAAAAAAAAATTTTTTTATTGAAAAAAGTAAAAATAATTTAAATTGAAATTTTTTTTTTAAAGCATCAACAAAATTTAAGAGTTGTAATCCAACAGACGCATCTTCCATGATCAGAAATTTAGGCATCAACCACAGAAGGGTCTAGTGACTTAGCGTGACTGTGACACCTACTACCAGCTAACAGTCAGCACTGAGGGGCCTCAGAAATTCACAAGCAAGAAAGAAAAGGGCAAGAGCATACTTCTAAGAGTAAGCAAAACCCACCGCTCAATAAAATCTCCACTGTATGTCAGATACTAGGCCATGCAAGGGAGGCTAGTGTTTGTGGTTTGTGGGGGAAGTTCAGGAACAGCATGCTCATTCAGGGCATGTGATGGTCAACTATACTGAAGAGGAAGATGCCTCCACCAGGAATTGCAGGGGAAGTTTCCCAAGATGGAGCCCCTGACCCCAGGTATTAAATGCAGCCTGGAGAGAAGCTAGCAGAAAGCTCAACAACAAAATGGCCTGGAAACATCCTCCAACCCTCCCTCTTTGAGACTTGGGAGAGGATTCTCACACATCCCAAGGCACACCCAAGGCTCCATCACTGCTGGGGTCGTGGCCACGGAAAATCTGGATCCCGACTCCCAGGCCAGGCTGCTCTGGAGTCATTTCAGACACACAGTTCAACTGCTGACAATGCTTGGAAGTCAGGCTTCAGGGAGCGATGGATCAGGCTGCCAGCTCTTCAAATGGAGCGAAACAAAACCCAAAACTCAGGCCATTACCTAGCAACTCTCATCTGAAATGTTTGAGCTGGGTCAGGGGAAGGACATTCACTGACACTTTCGTAGAAGGGATTTCTATGCTAAAATGAGCTGGGATTTGCCCAGTCGCCATTTCCTCAGCCAGCTGGTTGTTGGCCAGGGTTGTTGGCCATGTTGTTCCCCAGGGTTTCTCCAGTCTGGACTCCCCCTCATGCCCCGACCCTCTGTGCTGGCTTAGCTGCCCACCTCCTCTTCACCAAGCTCCCTCTCTTGAGCCAGTCTCCACTGGCCCCTAAAGTATCTCAACTCAGTATTCACACTGATGATAAAAACACAAGTTACAAAACAGGAAGGCGTTATCAAGGTCAGACAGCCAAGGGTATAAGTGACAATGCTATCACACTCGAGTCTGCGAGCACACCCACAGCCACAACAGGAACTCGCGCTTTTCTGGGCTGCAGGAAACCAGCGCTGCTGGATCAGCCCGGGACCGAGGAGGCCCGTGTGTCTCCCACACACCTGCCAGCCTCAATGGTGATGCCCGGGAGTCTGTGCACCAGCCCCATCAACCTCCGTGGCTGTTCTCCGAACTACTCCAATCAGCTAAGGCAACTAATGAACTAGGAGTCATCTGAATAACTTAAAGAATTTCCAAAACATGTTCTGGTTTTAAGAATCTCAACAACACCCTTGCTTCAATCTCTTTCAAGTTCACCCTATCATATTTTGCAAACTAATCACACTTGCAAACATCACACTTCCTCATCTATCGGAATTTTTAAAATTCTGGCATCTCTCCTCTCTACCTACTTTTTTAAATCACAATAAATGATTTTTTCAAAGCTGCTGTTTATAAAGATGAGTATAATCCATCACTGCAGATAAAGAACACAGACCTCAAAATAACATATATGTCTTCCCTTTCCCCATTTTCATTAGCAGAATCTTTGTTTTTTTTTAAAAAAAAAAAAAAGAAAAAAATATTAAATTCAGCCGTATTTCCAGTGAAATAAAAGAGGCTATTTTGTGATTTAATTACAATTTGTTTCCCAGTTATTAAGATTGTATGAGGAGGAGAGAAGTATAGACAGACTATTCCAGAAACCAAATCTTTACTCAGTGCAATAAAAAAGTTGCTTATGGTACTTTCCTCTGATAGACTTAGGTGTCACTGAGCACTGGAAAATGTTTGTAAATAATCTGAGAAAGACCCACTGAGCTTCATGACTATTAAAAACTCTCACAAGGACACTTACAGAGTTAAGGGATTTAAATTATAGAATTAAGAATTTAGCTACCTGCATAATTTAAATTTCAAACTATAATTCACTGAAGAAATTAACCTCAACTGTTATTAAGTGCTTCTGGATTATGCAAAAGCTGTTGAACAAACCGATGTATGATGCATTAAGCTGGCACTCTATAGAAACATGTGAATGAGTTTAACTAATACACGTATTCATTTTCTGTTCAAAGATTTTACCCAATAGTGCAGTAAGATAAAATATTTAGTAACACAAAACTCAGGAAAATGGGGCTTATATGATCAATGTCCTGCACTTATAATAGTCAAGAAGTCATACAAATTTAATTAATATTTTATTAAGCGGCTCACTTAACTTTGTGCTAAATGGAAAAAGGCAAGCACTATCTATGTGATTCTCTGAGTCTAAAACTGGATCAGACTGCAGAGAGAGCACAGACAGACAGAAATGAGTTTCTCCCAAGTTTCATAAAAATGACAGTATAAGCCTCTGCATGACAACATTGATTATCTTTAATCCATTCTGAAATATGCAATTAACAAGAACTTTCAATCACCTGATGACTGAAAACTTGGCCTGGGGGTCATGGTATCAGTCAAGACTAACAGTTATTCCCGAATTGCTTACTGTGACTTTTATAGTGGACCAAGTTGATTTTTCAAATTAGTAAGTCCTCTTTGAAAAAAACAATGTTTTTTAGGGCTTCCCTGGTGGTCAGATGGTAAAGAATCTGCCTGCAATGCAGGAGACCCAGGTTCAATCCCTGGGTTGGGAAGACCCTCTGGAGAAGGAAATGGCAACCCACTCCAGTAATCTTGCCTGCTAAATCCCATGGACAGAGGAGCCTGGCAGGCTACAGTCCATGCAGTCACAAAGAGTTGGACATGACTTAGCAACTGACACTTTGGAAAAAAAGAAAAGAAAACTTAGCTGACATATACATATTAGCAAGACAAAAAGTGAAAGCACACCTCAACTCCCCCTGGTCAACATCTACTGGGCACACCACTTGCATGATATTCTAGGTGAGTGGTGGCTCTGAAAACTGTATGAGATAGAGGTCCTACACCCATGGACTGCTCCCCATTCCTGTGTACATGTGTGCTCAGTTGTTCAATTGTGTCCGATTCTTTGTGACCCCTTGGACTGTAGGCCACCAGGCTCCTCCGTCCATGGAATTTTCCAACCAAAAATACTGGAGTGGGTTGCCATTTCCTCCTCCAGAGAATCTTCCCAACCAAGGGATGGAACCTGAGTCCCCTGCATTGGCAGATGGATTCTTTACCAACTGAGCCACCTGGGAAGCCCTCCCCACACTACTGCATCCAGATAACTCCCCATCTAGTCTGTGCTCCCCTATACGATCTATACCTTTATCAGAGCACAGAAGCGCCAAAATTGTGCCACGCCTATAATGAGACATTTAGGTTGTGTCCAGTTGTCCCCGATTGAACACAAGGAGGCGAGAGACTTCCTCGACCATTTATATCTGTCCTATCCAAGTATTTCTGTTGGCGACATTCTCAGAAGCATAACTGCTGGCTAAGCATCTACATATTCTGGATTCGGATGTGGATGGCCAAATCACTTTCCAACTAGGCTGCAACAATTTATATTCCCGCCGCCAACGATGAAAACGTACAGACAACTTTTAAAGGTCCCTTTCACTTTTCATAGAAACCACTGAACACATCTGGGGGCCGACTGGACCGCCCCACCTCCACGGCAGCCACACTTAACCCTGTGACAGGGAAACCATCATGCGGGTCAGCACCAGGCAGAGGCAGGTCTGGCACAAACTCTAATACAACACGCTCCCTTCCCCTGCCTGCCCAGCCAATCCTCTTGGCCTAATATTTTCCTTTATGGGGGAGGAGGAGGGTTGCCTTTGGTTCTCCAGCCCTTGATCTTGAATCTTGGAATCTTTTGGTTTGTTTGGCTCACCTTTACATTTTTGACTGAGCCCTTTCTATCTGTATGGATTCAAATGCAAATATTTCTATCTCAACTTCCCTTATTTTTTTTTCATGATGCACAGCAATAAGCATTTATTGAGAAACGAATTGTTTGTCTAGCAAAGCACACCGACTGCAAAAGATCCTGGAAACTGCTGACTGAAAGGTACAAGCCAAAGATCCAATGGTGGGGATGCAGGGTAGCTGGGTATTCTATATTTGTCCCAAAGGACTCTTTTTAGAAGGGCTTCCATGATGGTTCAGTGGTAAAGAACCCACCTGCCAATGCAGGAGACATAAGAGACACAGGTTCGATCCCTGCATCAGGGAGATCCCCTGGAGGAGGGCATTGCCTGGAGTATTCTTGCCTGGAGTATCCCATGGACAGAGGAGCCTGGCAGGCTACAGTCCATAGGGTCGCCAAGAGTCAGACATGACTGAAGTGATTTAGCATGGATACTCTTTTTAGGGCAGATTCTCTCTAAATTATATCAGAAATAAGCACTCTTGAACACTGATCTTTCAAGTATCAAAAATAATGGCTCTTGCAATCTGCCATTTTATGGAAATAGCTAAAGAATCTAAGAACCCTAACACAAAGTCTTAATGGTCAGACCAAGTGGCATGACCAGATCAAAATATAAAGACTTTTAGGGACTTCCCTGGTGGCCCAGTGGTTAAGACTTCATCTTCCAATGCAGAGGGTGCGGGTTCAGTCACTGGTCAGGGAGCTATGATCCCACATGCCTCTCAGTGAAAAAAATCAAAACATAAAACCGAAGCAATATTATAACAAATTCAATAAAGACTTTAAAAATGGTCCACATCAAAAACATCTTTTCAAAAAAAATTTAAAGACTTTTAACCTGAACCTTAGCTGGGTCCAGAAGCTGGCAACAGAAGAGCAGAATGACATACTTGAAGGAGTGTGGAATGCGGTGTGAGAACACCTATGAGAATGTGCTCTCTGCTTTTGTCTTCTGATCCCTAGAAGGTGCTTCCAACAACTCTTTGAACTGCGACAGAGCTTTGAGCCAAATATACAGCCACAAAGAGCAAAGGTTCCACAAACCTTGTTCTGTGATCTCAGTTCTGTCTTCCTCTCCTATTCCTACCCCTTCTTCTCATTTATATATTATTTTTTAAATTACTTATTTATTTATTGGGCTGTGCCAAGTCTTAGTTGTGGCACTTGGGATCTTCAATCTTTGTTGGGGTTTGCAGGATCTTTAGTTGGGGCACACAGGATCTAGTTTCCTGACCAGGGATCGAACCCAGGACCTCTGCATTGGGAGTGAAGAGTTTTCGCCACTGGAACACCAGGGAAGTCCCTCATTCATATTATTATTAAATTTGATTCACTGTTGTCTTTAAACATATATATAATTAAAGACATACATAATTCTATATTGATTTCAACCCTTTTTAATTCCAAAAAGCTACCATGTCATCTTGAGAAGACTTCTTAGCCTGGTACCCTGAAGAGTTTTCCTTCATTCACGTATCAAATTAGGACAATTCCAAAACAACACACACTGGGTTTCTGAAAAAATTAGTGGATAAAATATGGGAAAGCCCTTTACAAGTTGCAGAAAAGTCAATAGAATTTCATTACGGTACAAACCAGTCAGCAAGTATGACAATTCTTTAAGTGAACATATACATACTATCGGGGTTTCCCTGCTGGTTCAGATGGTAAAGAATCTGCCTGCAATGCATGAGACCCAGGTTCGATCCCTGGATTGGGAAGATCCCCTGGAGAACGGAATGGCTACCCACTCCAGTATTCTTGCCTGAAGATTCCATGGACAGAGAAGCCTGGCGGCCTATAACATAGTCCATGGAGTCACTAGGTCAAACATGACTGAGCAACTTTTATTCATTCATTCATACATACTATTGATGTGATACTTTCTATTATTTGGTACTAAAACTTAGAAACAAAAAGCCAAAGTTGTGAAAAAGTATATGTGTTAGAAGATGAATATAAGAGAAGAAACTGCTTTAGAAGTCTTTACTCTAAAACCAGTTGTATTTCTAATAAGAGGATTCTACCAAAAACCTGAAGAAACAGGATAAGATATACTCACTTGATTTTGCAACTTTTATTTTTATAAATACACTTCTACAACCAGATCAGAACTCTTCAGAGAAAAACAGGAACAAGCAATAGGGATTTTTCAGATGCTGCTGCAGGGCAAGTGGAAAGATGGATGGTGCTAACTGAGCACGTCTTACATAGGTCAGGTATTTTAGTAGGTGTTTATACATGTTCTCCTTCATTTTCATCTTTATTAAGAAAGATTATTTTTTATCTCTTACTTAATAGATGAAGAAACAGATCTCAGGAAGGAGGACCTTGTCCAAAATCATAAAAGGTTGGGAAGATCCCCTGGGGCAGGGAATGGCAACCCACGCTAGTATTCTTGTCTGGAGAATCCCATGGACAGAGCAGCCTGGCAAGCTGTCCATGGGGTCACAAAGAGTCAGATATGACGTAGCGACCAAACAACAAGTTAAATGTTGAACCGGATCCATACCATTTCTCCCTGACCTCAAAGCCCATGTGCTCTCTACACCTTGGTGCTCAAAAGAACACGACCATTCTCTAAAATCTCTCTAAAAGCAGCTGAGCTGGGCCCAGCTGAGAGGTCAGCTGTGCAAACAAAGAGAGAAAAAGCACAGGAGAAAGGCCAACAGGAGGATGCTGCATCCTCCCAGGATGTACCTACTCCGGGAAATCTGGCAACAGATTCACTGCACAAACCAAACCGGTAATGTTCTGCCTATTCGGGTATGATCCAGGCTGCTACATACATTTCTGCAGAATAGTCTAGAGCCTCTAATTCAAACAACGACTATGCTGCCAATTTTGGTTTGCTTTTGCCTCTATTTCTGACACGGAGGCTTTTTGTAGATGTTATAGAAAAAACAAAAAACCAACAACAGTTTGAACTAGAATGTTTCTCAGAGATCAACTAAGTGTCCTAGTGCTATCTGACAGACAAGGAAACTGAGATTCAAGAGATAAAGACAGTCAGAAAATTTTGTGTTCAGAAAACCATTTAGCTACTCTCTTTTAGAGGATATTAAACTTTCCATCTTCCCAGTAAAAATGCAGACGTGGTTTCCTACAGACAGCTTCCAAATTCTCTGGCCTACTGAGGAACTTACATAGTCCTGTTTTACTCTGGGCATGATGATACCCATTTGATTTTGTCGTTGCTGTTTTAACTTTTATGTGATGAAGACAGGTAGAAGTCAATCACTTACTCAAAAAGGATCAAACTCACATTCTGTTGAATAAATAAGAGTTAGCCCAGCAGCACACTGTCATGCTGGGAACAGAAAGCAAAACACATTTCCACTTCTGGAGGGAGAGATGTAATCACAGAGAGTTCCTGGGACAGGAGTTAGGAGTTCCGGCCTAGATATACTCAGACGGAGAATTACCAAAAAAATAGCCCCTCATATCCTTTTCAAAAGGTTTTATTTTTTATTAAGCCTTCCTTCCAAACATTACCCCAGCGCTTCGCTTCGTCTGCACACCTTTCAGTTCAGTGAGTAGTAGCTACCTTTTCACCAAGGCAGAGCAGACAGTGAGTGGTTGAGTGATCCATAGTTCCACAACTCAGACTGACAATTGTAGTCTGAAGACCTGAAAACAGTTCTCAATGAAGCTTAACGGATCTTAGAGAAAGTAACTTGTGTCTTAATAAATGAAGCAACTCTACATCCTCAGCTCTCCTAGTCCAGGGGTCTTGCTTAGAATCACTTAAAGAGCAGAGTCCCAGCCATAAAAAAGAATGAAATAATGCCATGTGCTACCAAATGGATGGACCTAGAGACCAGGATACAAGGCAAAGTCAGAAAGAGAAAGACAGATACCATATGACATTACTTACTTGTGGAATCTAAAATACGACACAAATTAACTTATCTACGAACCATGCTCAGAGACACAGAAAACAGACTCATCGTTGCCAAGGCAGAGAACAGGGGAGGGATGGATTGGGAGTTTGGGATTAGCAGATGCAAACCATTATATACAGAATGGATGGACAACAGAGTTCTACCGTACAGCACAGGGAACTATATTCAATGTCCTGTGGTAAACCATAATGGAAAAGAATGCATATTTACATGTATAACTGAATTACTTTGCTGTCCACCACAAAGTAACACAACATTGCAAATTAACTATATTTCAATAAAATAAATTTTTAAAAAATTTAAAAAGCGGAGTACACCAAACCCAACAATCAAAATTGCCTTATGACACAGGTGGAACTAACAAATGGTTCACAAGGAAGACAGAAGGTCAATGTTTTACTCCTCTCCAAAAAACAAATAGTAATAATAAAAATGATTGTAATCATTTAAAATGCTCCCTAAAAAAACAAACAAATGAAAACACAAGAAAGGGGGGCCTTATCTATTGTTAAGTCTGATGTAGTTCTAGAGACTTCTCTCTGTTACTCTACAAATGCTAAGATGGGCAGTATCTGGTTCTCACATTTCCCCAAATATATGGGGAAAATTCAGGATTTTTACAAATCTAAGAAACAATGTACTTCTCTTCAACGTAGGACACACTCTTTTATCCTTAATCTAGCCTCTTGTGTACACATTCTAAAATACATGTCCATCTGAGAAGGGGACTCAGGACCACAGAACTCCAAGTGGTCCTGGGGGCGGCAGCTGAGCCTATAGACAGGTTTACATCATAGATGCTCTGACTCAAGGATGCTTGAAGGAATAAGGAAGCTTTAAACATGGTCAAGAAACAAATCTAGCTACCTCAAAAGTCCCCTAAGGAAAACTTTGCTCAAAAAGCCATCGTACCTTTTCTGATTCATAAGAAGTTCTCTGTGAAGGTCTTGATGGTTCCGGGATGTCTTGACAGGATTGACTAGTTTCTGAGGCCTAATGAGTTCGGGATTGTCATCGTCTATATAGTCTGGCTCGGCCATGATGTTTCTCGGGATGAGATACGTGTCCTTGGGGTCAGAATCCTCCAGTGGGCTGTCTGAAACAGAACAATGAGAGTCACTGTGGTGTCGGTTCAGACGTCTGTCTGCCCAAAGCAGAGGCCCAGGATGGCCGAGCACATCCTCCAAGGGGCCTCCACCACTCCACTGGAAACCCTCTGAAGCTCTGTCTTAGCCATGGGGGCGACGAGAAGCCAGAGGAACCCACCTGGTTCTGGGCACGGACAGCTAAAGCACAGCCACACGGGTCCCCACAGGCTCACTGTGAGCTTCAGGTCACACGGGTCCTGCCCACCACCGTTTCTAAATACCCACTGAACCCACGATGAGCACCTGGGCACCAGACCCAGGTCCTTCATGTTCCCTTCAGCCTCCAAATTAAGACGTTCTAAAAAGGTACAGATCCCAGAGCCCGCATAAGAGACCAGCAGCTCCCCAGAGGCAGATCAGCCTCCTCATCCTGCCAGGCTGCTGGTCCCTGTCTCCCTTCCCACTCCTGTGAGCACCCTGGAGACTCCATCCCGTTCACAGCCTTTCGCATCTTTCCTCAAATGGCACCTTCTCAGAGAACCCTGACCTCCTACTGCCCTGCTTAAACCTGCAATCCCACCCCAGCCCTTCCCTGCTTCCTCCAAACCACAGGTTGACTGACTAGTCCCTGGCCACCTAGAGCTGCTGCTCCTGAGGACAAGGATTTCATCTGCACACACACCCCACCTCCCAGCTGCCAAAAGAGTGCCGGAGGCAGCGGACCAGGCAGCAGAGCCCAGCTCTCCACACTCGCCGTCTAGAAGGAAGAGGAGGCTTCACTGGAGAACAGAACAGACCACCCAAAGTGGCTTATTTCTGGGCTTGGACTCTGCATCAGTAGGTGAAAGGAACACATGACGTGACGACCCTGGGTCCTGTGTTCAATTTTAAGTGCGTGTGTGTAGAGGCCCCTGGCAAGTGGGGCACGTGTCTCCTTCCTTCGTCCCCTGCAGCCTCGATACACAGCGAGCACCGTGTGAAAACGTGTCATACTTTGTGAGACAGAAGAGAAAACACGTGGGGGCAAGAGCTGGGGGGACATGGCTGGCTGAGTGCTGCCCGAAACCCCTGTGGTCCACCTGGCAGGTATCCGACTGCTGCAGACCCCTGGGCATGTCTCTCAGCGCTTACCCACCCCTGCTCCCTCTCCCCAACACACACAAATCTTTCGAGATAACCAACACGTCATTTTATGCCTCCCTGTCCTGCGGGATGACTAAATTTTCCAAACCAAAAGTCAGAGGCGGGGCCTCACTACAGTAAAGTATCTGATAGTGGGACTTCCCTGGAAAGTCCAGAGTACATGCGTGTTAATTCTCTGGCAAGAGCCATGCCCCCAGATGGAACAGGGATCTGAGAAGAGGGCACGGGCATGAGGGAGGATCCCATCTGAGCGCATTCATACCCAGCACCGCCACCTGTCCCCACCTCTCCTGGTGAGTCGAGAGATTGGTCCCCCTCCCCTGCATCCTCAGAGCCCCAGCAGCACCATGCAGATGTATTTCTGGTACAAGAAGCATCCTTACACATAGGAGGGCTTCCCCAGTGGCCCGCCTACGATCGCAGAAGACACGGGTTTAATCCCTAATCTGGGAAGATCACCTGGAGAAGGAAATGGCAAACTCACTCCAGCATTCTTGCCTTCAGAATCCCATGGACAGGGGAGCCTGGCAGACTACAGTCCGTGGGGCCACAAGAGTCAGACGTGACTGAGCACTCATGCACCCACACATCGTAACCATATGTGTCTGTCTGTTCCGTGAAAGAGCCAGAACCACTTCGTCTCCAGTTTTAAATCCGAGGGTCCAGCCAAGTGTCTGGCACATGGCAGAAGCTGAATAAATTTTGA
The DNA here is from genome assembly GCF_963930625.1 of Muntiacus reevesi. NCBI lineage: Eukaryota > Metazoa > Chordata > Mammalia > Artiodactyla > Cervidae > Muntiacus > Muntiacus reevesi. Next base: position 28,622,289 of record NC_089250.1, read on the forward strand.
ACTTAATCAAATCTGTAACAAACAGAAAGAGGACAAAGCCTCTGTGAACAAGCTCCTAGAAGATAGGCTCCATCTTTATTTCTGCCCATGAAATCAATGCCCCAAGCAAACACCCAAGTGAGGGTGTGTATGTGTGTTTGCACACGGGGCAGGGGTGCAGGGAGGAGAAACGTGGCTAGGTGCTTCCATGGACTCTGGCATGGGGTGGGGGAGTGGGGGAGATAATCGAATAAAGATGCAATCTCAAGTAAAATTTAGAAATACGTAAAACGGGTCCAGAGGCCGGTAGCTACAAGTAGGAGTCTTGGGTCTCAAAAGTCATGGGTGATGTTTCCTGAATCTCTGAACTTTCTTCAACAGCAACCAACAATTTCCCAACACTTTAGATACAGCACCTGCAGGTACGTGATCACACCTGATACCAGTGAGAGTCCTATGAACAGAAGCACTAGAATATTTATTCCACAGACAATAAACAGAGGAATAAAAGTGAAAATAACTTGCCTAGGCTAATTTTGCCAATAGTGAAAATCTCAAACTTGAAAAAAAAGAAAATTAACACTCTCTGATTTTAAAACTCATGTTCTGTCTACTAAATTACAATGTTTCCTATTTTTAATAGATCTTTTGAAAATTAACATAAAATAAAGAGGAAAAATAAATAAATTAAATCAACTAAAACAGAAAAACTGTAGCTGCATCATTTGTATATTTTAGGTACAAATGCATGGCCAAGCAATAATATACACGTATCTAACAGACTGGGCTTTCCTCATAGCTCAGTTGGTGAAGAATCTGCCTGCAGTGCAGGAGACCCGGGTTCCATTCCTGGGTCAGGAAGATCCCCTGGAGAAGGAAATAGCAACCCACTCTAGTATTCTTGCCTGGAGAATCCCACGGACAGAGAAACCTGGCAGGCTACAGTCCATGGGGTCGCAAGAGTCTTAGCAACACGACTTAGCAACTAAACCACCACCACCACCATCTAACAGATTAAACCAAATATTCCTTAAATGCTACCTGCATTGATCTTTTAAAGACTAGTATGTCTGCAGCCTCCCCCAAATGGAAACTCACGAACCTGGCCTGTGGTAGGTCAGCGACCCCATCTCAGCAGCCTGACTATTTGAACGGGCTCCTCGGAGCATGCACTCCTCGGTGGAGACTGGAGAAGTGCCAGACAGACCTGCAGGCAGTCTTGACTTTGTTTAAAAGCCAACAGCAGTTTCATCCTAGTTAATCAGTAGACAAGAAGGCAATGAGTTGCCATAAAAGGATTGGTCCCTCTGCCCTAAACCAGGGATAATCTCCCTGACCTCAAATCCAGATTCCTGCCTCCTGAGGTCAAGGTGTCAGCAGGGGAGGGGAGCCTGTAGACCTGGGGAGAAGAGTGTTCCAGACTCGGGGAATGAGGAGTCAGGAGCACGCCTGATGCATCTGAGGAAGGAGAGACGTGAGTGAAGGTGGGGATGGAAGGGAACCAGTGGGGGCAGCAGAGAGGGGTGGGATTCGATGCGGGGACTTGAAGGCCAGTGCCAGGGCCTTTGCCTTGAGTGATAGCAAAGAACCATTCAGGGCTCTGAGCAGGAAGTGACGAGCTCTGACTCATGTGTCTGGATGATTACTCTAGCTGCCGAGAGTAGGACAGGCCCAGCACAGCCAAGGAAGGACTCCGGGAGGCAGCTGTCAGGGGACCCAGGTGAGAGGTGGGTGCAGCAGACCGGATGTCACTTCATTCCAGCCCTCGGGACTTCCTGAAGGACCACACAGCAGGGGTGAGACGCAGAGAGGTCGAGGGTGCCTCCAAGGGCTCTGGCCTGAACAACGAGGACAGAGCTGCTGCAGTGGAGGCTGTGAGGCCAGCAGACGGGAGTGAGGTCAGGAGATCCCTTTGGGACGTGCTGGGTTGGAGACGTCCCTGGACACCCAGGTGATTGAGGGCAGGCAGCTGACGCAGTGAGCGCCCATACCCTGGGCGGCTCCTTCCTGGTCTTACTACGTGACTGCCGGGGTCTCTCACTTCGCTCCCCCACCCCCGGCCCTCCACTCCCACTATTCCCATGACAGGAGGCCACAGAGATGCCCACTGCCCACGGTTCCTAGAGGTCAGGGCCGGGCTACAGACACTGTCTCGGGCCTTGGTGCCAAGAGACAGATTGAGCTTCCTGTGTACACAGTGAATGGACTTCAGTTCTGACCCTAGGGAGCAAGTTCTAGCTTGGATTCTTCTCCACTTTCTCTTAAGACTGGGAGTCTGGGAAGCCTCTCTTTTCCCACTGGCCGAGAGGAGTGAGATAGGCTTGGCCTGTCTCCTGCTGGACAGAGGCAGACAGGCCACGGGTGGGCAGCGGCTGAGGGAGCTCTGCCCATAAACGAAGGCACAAACTTCTTCCTTCTTCTCTCTCCCTGGTTGGTCCTTCATCCAAGTGGAGACAGGAGAGGGGGCCCCAGCCTGAGTCAAGTGTGCATTGACTATGAACCAGACTGAGGGGAACCCTGTGGTCCCCGGGAGGGGACCATGCTGGGGTCTGGCGAAGGTTATGGATGAGAAGGAGGGTGGCCCTGAAAACTGTACATGATGGAGGCCCTGCACCCACGAACTGCTCCCCATTCCTGTATGCACGCGCGCTCAGTCGCACGGTTGTGTCTGACTCTGCAATCCCACGGACGGTAGCCCACCAGTCTCAGACTCTGTCTGTGGAATTTTCCAGGCAAAAATATTGCAGTGAGTTGCTATTCTCTTCTCCAAGGGATCTTCCCGACCCAGGAATCAAACCCAGGTCTCCCGCATTGCGAGCAGATTCTTTACAATCTGACTTACCAGATACCTTGCACTGAGTCAAAGAGTAATCCTTAAATGAAAGAACAGAGTCCAGGAAGAACCACCAGGAGAGGGAGCCCCGGAGCTGCTTGGAGTCTCAAGCAACAAGGTTTAAAGCCCGAAGGGCTCCGAGCAACCAGTAATCCACAGCCCAGAAGGAAAGAGGAGACAGAAAAATGTCAGGAAGTAAAGGCACTTTGAAATGGATATCAGTACTGCTACATGAAACCTTCCAGAAATCAACATGAAGACACTCTTGTCAGATACACGCCCCTGGACCAGTAACTGATTTATAAAGGGATTTTTTTAGAAACTATCAAGTCAGTGAAGGAAAATGAGGGTCAGCTCAGTAGAGGAGAAGCAAACCTGGTTTGAGATCTTGGACAAAGCCCCTCGGTTCTCAAAATGAGTGTGGTCGTAAAAATGTAATAATTTCTGGTACATCTGTGATGCCAGATTCAATAAATGGAAGCTATTGTTAGTCAAACTATGTAGCCAACAACATTTCATATTTTACCCAGAGGTCTGGGAAACCCTGTATACAAAACTCTACTTCTCAAGGACTTTTAAAGCATATGAGTGCTTCAAACACATAAAAAAGTTCAAACTAAATGACCCACAGATACTGAAATGAAGGCACAAACATCTTCCTTCTTTTCCTCTTCTTCACAACTAGAGTTGGGAAAGTCCCCTTCATGTTCTCTCTGGTTAACTTTTTTCTGTTTTTTAAGCTTTTTCTTCTTTTAAATGATGGAGCCCATTAATTCTCTTTGCTGTTTGCTGGTTTGTTTGTTTTAATGATAATAAAGCATTCTTTACAATCCCCTAGCTCACTGGGAAGTCTCCCTAGGTTGACTCACCTCCTCCCCTCATGTAATCCACAGTCACTGGTAACTTTCAATGGTTCTAAGACCCATTCATGCTATTGACACTAAGAGCCTTCTGCAAAGTGTGAAAAGTCTATCACAACGCACATGGAGTTCTGAATGGCTCCGGCTACAGTGCAGGGCATGTACCAAGGAGGCAGGGCTGATGCTGAGAAACAGATGCTGTTTTGAGGTCGAGGGGATTCAGTGAAAAATTCTAAGATGTTGAATAACAACACAGATTTGCACTCTAGACACATACTAACACTGCACACTAAAAATGTAACCTGACGAGAATTCTACCTTTGATTCCTGTGAATGAGCAAAATCATTACTAAACTCCACTGTCCCAGAAAAAAGAAGGGAATTCCAGCCCTACAGATGCCCTCTTGAGTCCTTCTTTGCATTTTTTTTCCCCTTTTCAAAGGTTAACCCTGGGTCCAGGCCTCTGCTAGTCCCAGGTATTTTGGGTTGATTGTTTTTCAGAGGTGAATAACCAATCCCACAGAAAAATTCCACAACTGGGTGAATAAACATTGACTGCATCTGGGTTTCCCATTAGACTATTCCTGGCTCCAGGAGTTCATTTTCATATTTCTACATCACAAATATATATATATATATATATATATATATATTTTTTTTTTTTTTTTCAGGGCTTGAGGGATCTTAGTTCCCTGACCAGGGACTGAACCCAGACACTCAGTTCAGAGTCCTAGTCACTGGACCACCAGGGAATTCCCACAAAGACAGAAGTTAAAACTTCATCCTCAGAGATATTGCAGGTTTAGTTCTTCTAGACCACAATAAACTGAGTATTGAAATAAAACAAGTCACCCAAATTTTGGGGTCTTCCCTCGTGGCTCAGCTGGTAAAGAATCCACCTGCAATGCAGGAGACCTGGGTTCGATCCCTGGGTTGGGAAGATCTCCTGGAGAAGAGAAAAGCTACCCACTCCAGTGTTCTGGCCTGGAGAATTTCATGGACTGTGTAGTCCATGGGGACACAAACAGTCAGACACGACTGAGCGACTTTCACTTCACTTCACTTCAGTACATATAAAATTTATATTTATACTATAAAATAAAACAATCTTATGAGAGAAAAAAAATCAAAATTTACAGATATGCTAAGTTCCATGTTCACCTCAGTATTTAAAATCTATCTAGAAGCACTCATAAATGAATCCTTTACAAAACAATACCTGAAACCTGTCAGTGCATGCAGATTACAGCTAAACTAGAACCAACCAAAGCTGAACAATTAAATGTTTGAAGTGCTGTAACTTCTGGAAAGTAACTCCCAGGAAGTTTTTAAGAGCATTTGTTTCCCAGGCTGTCTCTAACAGATTCTAGCAACCCTCTCACAATACTCTGAAAAGCCCAAGTCATTTAAGTTTGCAGGCCAGCCAAGTCCAAGCTTGGGTCAACCTGAAAGAGGAAGGACTATCCCTGGAGCCACGGCAGTCTCCCTCAGCACCCACAGTTCCCAGAAGGGAGGCTGGCTGTGAGGAGAAAGGCCGTGAGACAGCAGAGAGACAGTTAAAATGGGAATTTCTCCCAAACAGCCAAGCGCTTCACTTACAAAACTCCTGAGCCTGGGAACAACCTGAAGATTCAGTCTCGTTACCAGGAGACCATGGCACCATCTGGGACCCAAAGGCATCAGACAAGTGCCCAGATGACCTTCGTGGCCACAAACTCAACTAAGGCAGACAAGTGACGCCGAGCCAGAGCAATCCACACAAGCTCAGAAATGTGACTTTTCCAACTGTGCCGGGTCCACCGCTGCTGGAATTTCAGACTCGCAATAAACTGGCCACAGAGATGTTGCAGCACGCTTGCCAAACAGTGACGCGCTTGGGAAAATAGCAAACTCGTTTTCTCATCCCTGAAAAATGTATTTTACATTAAAAAAAAAGGCACACATTTTATATTTAGAAGATGGGAAAGAAGGCAAGAGAAACCTTGGGAAGACAAAACATCGCCAGTGTTTAAGATCTAAGCTGGACCAAGTGAGACGGGACAACTGGCAGGTGGCGACGGCTCCACAAATAACAAGGTGTCCATTTCCAGGACGACGCCCAGTGGAGCTGGGCCACCTCACCCGGACCCTCAGCACTGTTAGTAAAAGCATCAGAGACAAGCCACGAGATGAATCCACTCTGGAGTCAACTATACATCACCTCTCAATGTTCTACATAAGCATCTCCCCATGCAAGCCTCATGATGGCCCAGTGAGGCAGGAGTTTTTATTCCCTGTGAGTCTCCCAATTCCCTCTGAGTTCAGACAGCTTCAAGGATGTGGGCTCCGATCACACCAAATGGGTCCAAATTCCAGTTCTCATTTATTGTAAGTGTGATTTCGGGCTATGCTTCTTCACCAGTTAAAAAGAACAAGAAGAAGAAAGGGGCGGTGGGGGGGGGGGGTGGAGAAGACGGAGAAGAAGAGGAAGAGGAAGGAAGAGGAGGAGGAAAGGCAGATCCTCTTAGATGATTATGAAGAATAAATGAGAAATGCACAATGCAGAGCCTGGAAACAGTAAGCCTTCCATAAATGTCACCTGTGACAAGTGCTGTCACTGGCCACAAATAACAACAACTAGGGCTTCCCTGGTAGTGCAGCTGGTAAAGACTCTGCCTGCAAAGCAGGAGATCCCGGTTCGATTCCTGGTTGGGAAGATACCCTGGAGAAGGGATAGGCTACCCACACCAGTATTCTTGGGCGTCCCTGATGCCTCAGTTGGTAAAGAATCCACATGCAATGTGGGAACTTTGGTCCCTGGGCTGGGAAGATCCTGTGGAGAAGGGTGTGGCAACCTACTCTGGTATTCTTGCATGGAGAATCCCCACGGACAGAGGAGCCTGGCGGGCTACAGTCCGTGGGGTCACAAGAGTTGGACATGATCGAGCAACTAAGCACCGTAAACAGAAACCCTGTTATTCTGCCCCAGGTTACACAGCTCGGAAAGTACAGGACCAGCATTTGAACTTGGGTCTGATTCCAAAGGGGTGCTTTCACCCCTTTCAACATCACACTCTTCTGCACTGGGATAATGGAGGGGGGCAGGCAGAGCAGAGAACGGGTTTCACTTTAAACAGGATGATTTTCTCAACAAGATTTTAGAAGCATTCTAACATCATGGCTTTATAATCCCAACCAGAAAACACCTTGCAGAAAACCATACTGAAATGGGGAAAGGGGGCAAGAGAGACACATTTCCTTTCAAACACATAAATGTTTTTATAAGGATGTTCAGAGTAGCGCTATTCATGACAGCCCCGAATGAGAGGCAACCCCAATGTCCATTAACAGTTGGGTGGAGAAGCAAACTGTGGGGCATGAGGATACAGTTGAAGAACAAAGAGCAAGGAGAATGACAACAGCCTGACTGAGTCCAGAAATACAATGTTCGGCAAAAGAAGCCAGACACACAAGCGTCCATCTTGGATCATTCCATCAATCTGATGTTCAATACGAGTAAAACCACCTCTGATGTCAGATGTCAGTATAATGGGAGCACAGAGTGAGTGCACGGGAAGATACAGGGCTCCTGGGGTGCTGGTAAGGTTCTGATTTCCGGTTCTAGTTACACAGGCATACTCACTCTGAAAATTTAACAAGCACTTCATTTTTTTTTTTTGGCTTATGCTCTTCTCTGTATGTGTATTATACCTCAATAAATACAGTCCCTATTAAATATTAATAGCTATTAAAATTAGAACCTAGAGATCATTTAGTTGCTGCTGTGTTATTACAGTTTTGCTATTTCATCCATTTTAAACCTTGCTGAGTCATGAGAAGTAATAAATACCAGCCAGTTTGAAGACCACCTCCATCCTGAATTAGAAGCCTATTATGCCACGTACCAATTATGTGACTTAACCTAAGTCTTGATTTCCTCACCTGTAAATCAAGGCTCTCATAGCCACGCTTGCAGAATCCTGAGCACTGAGTAAAACTTAAGGAGAACATTCACTACACATGGTACCAGACCATGTGGCAGATGCTCAATAAATTGGATGGTTAAATAGTTAAAACAAATTAAGTCATTAATCTAACTCTCCATGAATCAATGTCCTATCAAACTGAAAAATGGATGACCACACAGTACAAGTATACTAGTTTAGACCAAGCTTGATGGTGAACCCCATATTGGCCTCTGCTCATTTTTCCAATTTGTTCTTAGATGGAAGAGAGGGACAGAGTCTACGGGAGAAAACAGAATCTCTGACGGGCTTTTGTTTCACAACCAAAGCAGAGAGAAGAGCCCACAGCCCAAGCCAGTCCACACCATGAAAATGCTGATTATGTGCCAGTCTCTGGGCTTTGGTTTTCTTATCTGTACAGTTGAACTGCCATGTCACTCTGGTTTCTGTTGTAAATAACTATTCTGCATACAGAGCAATAATATAAATATGAGGGATCGATAAAAACACAATTTCAAACTGTGTTGGAGAAGACTCTTGAGAGTCCCTTGGACTGCAAGGAGATCAAACCAGTCAACCCTAAAGGAAATCAACCCTGAATAGTCAAGGACTTATACTGAAGCTGAAACTCCAATACTTTGATGGGAAAAGCTGGTTCACTGGAAAAAAAGACTCTAATGCTGGGAAAGATGAAGGCAAATAGAGAAGGAGGCGGCAGAGGATGAGATGGTTAGATAGCATCACTGACTCAATGGACATGAATTTGAGCAAACACTGGGAGATAGTGCAGTACAAAGGAGCCTGTCGGGCTACAGTCCATGGGGTCACAAAGAGTCAGACACCACTTGAGGACTGAACAATAACAACAAATAAAAACAGAAGCTAGTCCAATATAAACAGTTTAACTGTTCACACATCAAATGTTCATAATGTACTTAGCCTCCCATAGCCCTGGTGGAACCTGACCTAATGACTCAGCGGACAACTCTACCAAAAAGTCAAAACAGAAAACAGGCAAGATCTTTTTAGAGGTATTTTTGCATAATGTTCAGTCAAACCCCATGGGAAAGGGGTGAACAGAGAAGCAATGGGTGGAGGACAAACAAAAATGTCACCAAAAAACACAGCATTTTGTTCTTCTGCACTTCACTCCACTGGCTCTGTAAGTAAAGTGTACTGCTCCTGCACGTTTATAATCAAGCAGTGTATTAATAATCTAACACAGAACAGTTCAAACACACACAAGGGGTAACCAGAAAATACACGCCTGCAACGTCAGGACCTCAGAAAATGCTCATACCTAAGCTGGGCACCCAAGAGACTGCAGGTGTCTAATCAGAAAAAAAAAAAAAAAGTGATGCTGACAGTCAACAGATCCAAGTTTGGGTTGCTTTCCATAGAAACCAGCAAATTAACCCTGTGACTGAATTCCTTCTGCCTTCTAGCTCCCCCAAGTCCAATGCTTTGCAAGAAAAAGGAGTTTGCTATGTCGCCAATGAGGTCATGCTCAAAGCCTAAGTAAGAGTTTAAAAAAAGGAAATCAAAAAAGCAGTTCTTGAATAACCTGTTTTGCTAGTAAGTTGGCCATTCAAGCTACCTTGGGGAAGTGTGAAGACAAAATATACAAAGAAAATAAAAACAAAAACACAATGGTGGCATGAGAAAAAAATGTCTCTAAGTAGAACAAAACTAATATAAAATTGATAAAAAATTTACTAAGTTGCTCAGTTGAGGGAGGAAGAGAAAGAAGTGAACAAAATCCCTCAAAGGCACCGAACCAACGATGACGTCCACACCATCCAAGCAGGCAGCTCATCCAGGTGATGTTTTTTCTCTGATACCTAAGCAAGTCCTAGAACCTCAGCTGAGACACAGACTCTGTACATGCCCTCTGTCTGCCTCCAGAGAAGAGTCTGGAACTCCCTGGTGGACGGCGGCACTACCTCATTCTGCGAGCAGTGAGTGATGGGGGTCAGCACACATCTGAGAGGGAGAGGGGGCGCCCAGGAGGGGATCACCGGGGTGGGTCCCACCACCACTGCAGGAGGGCCACCAGCGCTGCATGGGGCATCACAGGGTCCACTGCGCCGCTCGTCCTTCCTGCAGGGCAGCAACTTCTCAACCAGGCAAACGCACTTGGACTTTCCCCCAAGAAAACAGCTGGGCCTGAGTACAAATCAACATGTACTTCAACCTGGAAGGGCGGTAGCAAACCTCTTCCTTCCCAACTGCTAGCTGCGGGGGCAGATGTTCCTTGAGATTCAAGGTCCTGTGCTCTGGCCCCCAGGTCTGTCCATAAGGGCTGCGACCTTCAAGGCCCCAGGGACAAAAAGTCGCCAGCGAATCCCTAACAGAAAGATATCGCAGAGAACGTCCCATTCACCTCACAGGCTATGTGCAGGAGGCCCCCGGCTTCTCGGGGTACTTTCTCCCCAGCCTCTTGTGAGAATTCAAAGCTGCTGTCCATCTCCTTCTCAACCTGAAAGCCAGCCGCCTGGAAGACCCTCTCTCCTGGTTCTCCCCACACCCGATGGCCCCGTGTCCTCTTCCATCCTGACCTCTCGGGTGCTGAGAGGTCTCAGGAACAGGCCTCAGCTCCAGACCTTTCTCTCGGCCTCGCCTTCCCAGCCCCCACACCCTTAGTCCTCCAGTTCTGTGACTAGTTTCTCCCCCCGGCCACTCCCCCCAGCTGCCTCCCTCCCATCTGCAGTGCGGAGTACGATGTTACTTTGGTGTTCCCTCCGTTCATGAATCTGACACTTATCATCCATCCATTTTTCCTGCATCTCCAGGTGGTCCCTCCTGCAGGAGAGATGTGCATCCCTTCAGTGGGGAAAAGACCCCTGACCAATTGGAAAAGACCCCTGACCAATTTCAGTCACCCTCCTCCCCACCCACAGCACAATGCCTCACACTTACGCCGTCCAAAGTGGAAGCAGCCCCACCATGACCAAGTTGATGACGAAGAACCAACAGGAAGGTGGGGCCACGGGCTCCTTGTGCCCACAGCTAAGCATCAGGCGGGCCAGCGGCACACCCAGCTTTATTCCCTCCTGCATTCCCAGGCTGGGAGTCACCCCACGGGCACCCGAAAGAACTGCACTGAAGGGGCCAGACACTGAAGGAATGAAGACCCCAAACCAGGCAGCTCACCTCCTGAAGCCTCTCCTGATTCCTCTTGCGGCTTTCCTCCCTTCTGTCCCAACAAGACACTCACTGGGAACCCTTCTCGAGCGATGCTTATAGCTGCTGCTATGAAAACGACAATGACAGTCTCTCACTTTAAAGTCACAAAGGGAAGGCCTGACTTTTCCTCATTTCTTATCTGCAGAAACATTGCTATCTATACCTCCTGCGTATCGTTCAACTCAATTTGACTCACTGACAAGTGACGTGCAGAGCTCAGACCTACACGAGGGGCGGAAAACAGGGGAGGGGGAGAGAGGACATCTCAGGCTTTGAACAAACTGTGTCCTCATCTGATCTTGACAAAGCTTGGGGACTTCTCTGGTGGTCCCGTGGTTAAGACTTCCCCTTCTAAGGCAGAGGGAGCAGGTTCAATCCCTCCTTGGGGCACTAAGATCCCCCATGCCTTGTAGCCAAAAAACCAAAACACAAAACAGAAGTTATATTGTCATACATTCAATAAAAACTTTAAAAATGGTCCACATTAAAAAAAAAAAAATCTTAAGAAAAAGCTCAGAATGAGCGAGAGACAAGTTCCTAGTTCTCCTGGTACATATCAGTCCAGGGAACCAAATGCCCATTGTTTTCTAACCCAGCAGATGATGCTCCTTCTTGCATAAGATGACCCCCCAAACCCTCACTCAAAGTCTGTAACATGAATTGCTATGTATGAGCCAGGTGTCTTTTGCCTCAGAAAGATAACTCAGATTGTCTGGTGGGAAATAAATCTGAGTGCACAGGCTTGCACCAATATTCCCATGAAGTAATTAGCACCTCATTAATATGCAGCCCATCAATCTGCACAAGCCTCTAAGCAACTGAAATGCTGTCCAATTAACAGATTTCCTCAATAATTGATTACCCTAAACCCACTGGCCTCAAAATTGCCGTAGGCTGATAAATTACACTTATCAAATAACATTTGATAGATGGCCATTAAGTGGTTCAGAGTTTCTCTCTCTCCTAGGTAAAGCAGACTGATGAGATCTGAAGTTCAAAGACCCTTGATTTTACACTCGAAGAGTGTTCTGTGGTCTAACAGTGTCACCCAGTGGCAGAAGGCACAGTCTGTGTTCAGAGCAGCTGTTGTTTTTTAAAAGAAGTATTTGTCACATGTGTTTCTTTACTCAATGGAAAAGAAGAAGACCATTTTTGAGGAATTGCTCTAAGAAAACTAGCGTGTGTAAATTCAAGAAAAACATGGGGCTGGCACAAGAGGAGAGCTCCCCTAAGTCCAAAATTACTTTGAAGCCTTTGGGGACCAGGCAGATGTGTGCCGCTCTGAAGCCAGACATACGGGAAGCCCCTGTGACAGGGGGACGTGCAGGTTTGACGTGAAATCTATTCAGTGTTTCAGGGCTGAGCAATATGGTCACTCGTGCCATCTGCTTTCCCGTCCACCATTCAGACCTTTCAATTCTCAAAAGTTCAGCTCTCCCAGAACAAGGAAAGAAAGCCAATTCCGTTTCAAGGTTGACTATCTGATTTTAAAAACTTAAGAGGTGAAGTTTAATTGAAAACAATAAATTATTTATCTTCCTTATCTGTAATGAGAGAAGGCTAGACCAGACGGTCCTGAGCTCCCTTCTTGGTTCTAACATTCTGAGAACATAGAAGAGTTCAGCTTATCTGGTGCTCCCACCACGGGGGGCTTCTGACCCAAGGCTGCGAAACTCTGGCCCCGTCATCAGGGCCAGACGGGCCCAGGGAGGGCACCCCTCTCACGTTCCATGCACGCCCCACCGCGCCCTCCACTCCTGCTCGTCCCTGTCCCCAGTGTCTGACATCTAGGCTTTCTGATCCTGATGCCCCGTTACTCCAGATGCAGCCACCCTCACTCCTAGTCCCTCAAGGAGAGCATCCATGGCCTGGTCCAGGGCTAGAGATGTCCACATAGGAGGGAGCGTGGACTAGACTTTATTAAATCAGAGCCCCAGTCCAGGGAGCCCCCAGATAATCCAGTCAAGAACCACACATATACCATATACGATCAACAAAAACGAAGCACTGTTATTCCTCTTTGCGTGAAACCACCTATAGCAAGTATACATTACACTACAATTAAATTAATTCATCTGAATCCTAAACTACCCTGAAATCAAGCCACAGTTCAGCCTTTTGCTCCTTCTTAGCTTTTCTTGACATATCTTTGCCTTCTCTATAAATCCACCTTCTTCCTGCCTACTCCCAACAAAGCCCAAACACGTGAATTTCATACAGTCAATGACAGTTTTTTCTCCTCACTGCCTTACACTTAGAAAATTACTATCTACTCTCACAGGCTATTCATAAGAAGATAAAATTTTGCTACTTCCTGCCTGAAGAATTGTGGGCAGTCTGTGACAAGAGGCTTTAACATATAAACATCTGTGAATCTGGTAATTCCACTCCCAGGAATTTACTCCAAGCAGATAACCAGACATGTACACAAAACATACGTATAAGAATATTTTATGTGTGGTTCACGATAGTGAAAAAAGAAACCCCATTTAAATATCTAATAATGCAATACAATGCAGCTTTAAAACCATATTATTAGAATAAGTAATGAAAGGGGAAATATTCATGATGGATTGAATGGGAGAAAAATACCAGGTTCCAAAATAATATGTCCTTTATTTTCTAATACATGCATCTGCGTGAACAAAAGGTATTTGGAGTGTCCAATGACCAGCTGCATTGGCACTGCCCAGGAACTCACTCCATGCATGTGCCCTGAGAAGCCCAGCGGGAGTGCCCAGAACAACCTTTTAAGGGAGATACTAAAATTTGCCCCATTGTACAGATGGGGAGATTGAGGCCCAGAGAAGCTAGGTGAATTCCCTAAGGCTGCAAAGCTCGCTCCGGAGTCCACACTCCACACCACTCTGCTCTAGGGCGTCTCTGGGGTAACTCTGTACCTGTGAGAGTGCCCTGAGCGCCTTTCCCTCAGTCAACAACACGATGCGCCCCACTCTTCCTAGAGTTTCATTGCCTCTGTTACAAAGCTATGGCTGGGCCGGGGAGGCGGGCAGCGGTACCACTAACACAGGGACCACCACCGACGCACCTCATGGTGAAGATCTGCTCAACATCACTGGAGTCTTTAAAAGACGCTCTGATATAAGTGCACAGTAAACACCAGCCCCCATCAACAGAAATCCTAAAGCCCTTGAGTGGCAGCATGGAGCATGATATGGACTGAACATGCAAAGCTTTCCTGTCACCAGAAAGAGTGGAGCTGCCACTGGCCATTCCATAAACACCTGGGACAAGCCACCTGGCCCACTGTCTTAGAAATTAGGCAACTTTGATCAATTTCTTTTACTATTTTGGTTCCTGCATTCAACATTTGCATGCATCATAATACTTAAATTTTTATATAATGCTATTTTATAGTCATAAAATTCAAACTTGCAAACACACACCACCAGCCTTTACCCCCAAACTGAAAATTCCTGAATAAAGGCACCTCCCTTGGCACATTTACTGGATGTGACTTTCTAAGGTGTTAACACCTCGGCCATTCATTTCAGGAAACTACAAAGGGGATGCCCTGGGAAGATGTGGGTTTAGGCCTGGTCCCTGCTGAGAGGAAGGAAACTACACAGACCAGAAAAAAAAAAAAAAAACTTCCTGCTGGACTAGCTTTCAAAGCCCTCAAGTATTCCTGCTTTCAGGGACGAATAATAATTTCATAAAATGGAAGTATTTTCCAAAGAGGAGAGTATCTTCAAAAAGGACTTAACAGAGAAACTTAAGAGCAGAGACCATCTGTTCAACTTCCCCAGCAGCAAAGAGGAGGACACAGAGGCCCAGATAGATGGAAGTTTGGCTGAGTTCAGAGAGAAGGTGGCCAAGCCGGGACCATAAGTGAGAGTCTGCCCCGGCCCTCACTTGGCTGGACTACACCACCTCACTCACTTCTGACTCCTATACTGAACTGTAGTGAGTTTTCTAAACTCATTTTCTACTGATTTGGGGGGCTGGGGGGGTTGACACCAGTACTACCACCACCATTAACGTTACCTCTTGATCAATAACTGGATGGCATCTTTGAAAATGATATATGCTTCAGTTATAAGTATCCACATTTCCATCTGCTTCCACAATCCTGCCAAATTCCAGAAGACTACAAAGTCACTGTGATGATTAAAACAACAAAACAAACAAAAACACCTCTTGTTACTTCCCTGGTGGGTCCAGTGGTTGGGACTCTGCACTTCCAATGCAGGGGGGCATGGGTTCAATCCCTGGTCGGGGAACTAAGATCCCACATACATGAAGCATGGCAAAAAAGAAAAAAAAACCACCCATGCCTCTTAGGGTAGGAGAAAACAACTCATTTTCCTTTCTTTAAAAACCTGATACTAACATTGAGCAACTACAACATTGAAGAACAGTGATTGTTCAGTCACAGTGACTTCAGACATCCTCTTTGGACTCTCCACTCACCGTCTCATTCTTCTCCTACTAAAGCCAACCGTCCCTCAAGCATCATTATCCAGGATCAAATCAAATCAACTACCGGAAAAGTAAAAATCTGCCCTACCAACAATGGAACAAGGAAAGACAGGCCTTACTAATAACCAACCCCAATATTCCATCAGGACATAAACTTCAGCATAGAACCCAGACACCAAGCCTGTGCATACCTCCACAAAAATGAATGACCATCCCACTTTTCTCACTAACCTGTGACTGCTAATTCTTTACCAAGTGGCAACTCTAACTCCACTTTAATCTCTTGCATCCTATATAAAAACTAAGATACCCAGTCACTGAAATGTACCTGCTTCCTTACCACATCCAACCCAACTCTGGCCCCATTTCTCTAACCCCACCTTCAAGTCACCCAGCACAAGCTCAAATCCAACTCTGCCTTTCCAAGAGAATCCCAGAATCCCAATGCTCTTCCGGGCTACACTCACCCTGCTGCTAAATGAACTCAATCTCTACAATGACACGTGCATTCCTGGGGGCTGCTGGCTGGTGGGATTCAACACTCTTTTATCTTAATAAGTTACTAATAACGTGAGGTACAGCAGAAAAAACCTGAAAATTAAAGGTCCACTAACCTAAATCCTGACTTATTGCTTCTCTGGGTCTGCTTCCTTAGTGGTAAAATGACAATTATGCTATACTTTTACAACTTTTCATCTCAAATACACTATATTTCAGCCATATTGTGGGTCAAATAGGTTTATGTCCATAGAACAAGATGCTCTGACTTCCAATCACTCAATTATTTCATGAGTGAAATACAGCAGAGTTGCAAAAACCTCATTTTTCACTCTAAAGAAAAGAGACCTTTATGTGAGAAACAATGGTTCCAATTTATGTGCTTTTCTGGATGGTTAATATGTTTCATAATTATACAAATGTAATATTTGATTTGATTTCTCCTTCCACAGTGATAAATTAGCATGAGGATTGGGGCACATCTCCGTCTGGGTCTTTGGAGGACTGTCTGGCGCTAACTAAACCCCAGAGAGCAGCTGTGTGCAAGCCCAGGTACTTTTAATTAAAGTCTCTTTTCCCACTTACTCCTCTGCTGGTTACCCGGTGGGCTTTCTGTGAACAACAAATAGCCAGCCTTGTGATGAGGACACCAAAACCAACATAGGGTTATTAAGCCAAGGTCAGACCACGAGTGTGCATTCCTTTCTAAGAGCCTTGGGTCAGTTCCTAAAGATCTTGGAGGAGTGAGATGTGGTCCCTAATGTCCAGAGCTCGAGGCCTGGAGGAGACAGGATCACAATCAATACTGTGATATGTACACCTTGAGGGTGGGAAGCCCAGGCCAGTGTCAGGGATAAGGTGTACCTAAGACTGTACCTCCTCCCAACTCCAAGAGGAGGAAGGTTCTCCCCTGTGACTCCATCAGTGAGGATGCCCTGGACCACACACAAAACCTGCCTAAAAGGGGCAGCGCCACAAGGGTTCGTTTTTACCTCTCACAAGAATGTGGTGGTAGGCTGTGCAAGGCTGCCTCAGAGCTCAGTGGTGTCTTGGGGGCACTGGGATCTTCTCACTGCTCTGTTCTGCTCAGCAGCCCTGGCATCTCCAGGAGGAAAGGCAGACTGGGAAGGCGCCCCCTGGGGTCCCTTTATCTGGGAGGGAGGCCGCTACCAGAAGCCCTCTCATTGGCCAGAGCTGTGTCCTGTGATCACCATAGCAACAAAGGGTCCTGGGAAAATGGGGACATGGCATTCCAGCAGCAAAGGGGGGACAGCAGTGGCTGTTAGGTAGACAATCGACTCTGCCACACACAGACAGTTATGGGTGGAATGTGTCCCTCCAAATTCATATGTTGAAGCCCCAACCCCCAATATGACAGTATGCGGAGGTGGGGTCTTTGTGAGATGATCAGAACTAAATGAAGTCATGGGGGTGAGGCTCTCATGATGGGACTGGTGTCCTCATAGGAGGATGAGATAGCAGAACTGGCATCTCCCCCAGCCCCACCTTGTAAAGACTCAGGTCAGAAGGCTGTCTGCCATCTGTAAGCCAGGCAGAGAGACCTCACCAGTAATCCAATCTACACCCTGATCTTGGACTTCCAGCCTCCAGAACCATGAGAAATAAATGTCTGTTGTTTAACCCACTCAAGTGCTAAGTCGCTCAGTCGTGTCAGACTATGTGCAACCCATGGACAGTGGCCCACCAGGCTCCTGCATCCACTCAGCCTGTGGCAGCCGGAGCTGGCTAGGACACAAACCCAAGTCAACTGTCTTCAAAGGCACTCCAGCCTCCTGACACGGGGCTCATCGGGCCCCTCTGGGTGAAGTCAGCGGCCACCCTGCCTTCTCAGCTCCAAAGTTGATGGGGAAACTAGAGCACCGATCGTTTCTCAGAAGTGTTCTGTCCTCAGAACATTCATAAGGAAAGCTACAGTGAGCAACAGAGATGGGGCCCTTTTAATGGAAATCCTTTTCAGCCTTTAGCTTCTCCTTCCACACAAAACTCCCCTTTTTAAAGGAAGGGGATTTTGGCAAAAGTTCAAACATAAACAAATTTGTCGTGGGAAGAGATGCCAGATTGAGGGAGTAAACCATGTGTGAACTCCACGCATTAACTCACCTCCCCCAGAGGTTTGTCATTCTAGGTTGCCAGGCCTTACCGTGTTCCCACAGGTTGTCTTATAGTCACAGGAAAACAAAAACAAGGCGCCCCCAGCTCCAAGAGGTTGTCTCTGCGATCTAAACAGTGATTTCAGCCTTCCTTCCCCCTCACCCCACCCCCGCCATCTAACAGGCCCACCCAACCTACAAACTGGATACA
The DNA here is from genome assembly GCF_963930625.1 of Muntiacus reevesi. Classification (NCBI taxonomy): domain Eukaryota; kingdom Metazoa; phylum Chordata; class Mammalia; order Artiodactyla; family Cervidae; genus Muntiacus; species Muntiacus reevesi. Next base: position 28,640,354 of record NC_089250.1, read on the forward strand.
ATCCCCCTTGGGCCTCCACTGGAGCTCTTTCTCCAGGTACAAAGGGCAGGAATGAGCAGAGGAAAACTTTCAAAATAAGAATGGGGGAAAATGACAGCAACCTACTTGGCAAGCAAGGAACATGAAAAACAAAAGCCTGAAGACAAGGAGCCTGCATTTAAACCAGCAGAAACCAGGTGCCACCGTGTCTGAAAAGCCTAACATAACACAGCCTTTCTTCTTACTGGAAAGGAAGGGGGCTCGAGGTTAATTAGAAAATAGTCAATATTTCAAAAATGTATCTATTCCGAAAGCATACAGAGGCCTCAGAGACACAGGCACTTAGCTTGAGTGACAAGCAACAGATACATCAATCATAACCCAGGTCCTACAGAAACTGGGTGATATTATTCATCTTCATTCCAACAAGATGTTTTAGGGATGTTTATGTTCAAACATAAATTGTTTTATGTACAATTTATGACTACTGCAAAACTCTCATATTTATTTGGTAGCTTTCATCAAGGACATTCTCTCTTAAAATAAAGCCTTAGCCATCACCCCTTCCTCCTTCCATCCAAGTATGCACTTACCAGTGTCGACAGCCCCAGGTCCTCAGCCAACACGGATTAGGACAAGTTCCGTTAAATACTAACACATCCTCCATCAGGCTATTCACTCTGGCATCTCAATCAAATCTGTTGCTTACCAATAATACTATTCTTTTATATGTCTTCCCCAAGTCTTGACCCATCCACAGCAGCAACACTGATTAAGTAAAAGAACAGGACAGCTGGTAACTAGCAAATGCCCTGCTCAACCCCAGTTGCATAGGAAGTGGAGAACTCTGCTTCTCTCTCTCCCTGAAGTTACCCAAGTTTGAGATGTTCTTACTTCTTTTGTTGCAACAGGACTCCTTACTCAAGACCTTTGTATCCAGAAACTTCCCATCAGCTTCTGACTTCTCTACAGCTCTTCTCCAAAAGTTTAGAACTTTGTATCTGTTTTAAAATCTACACACAACAGGAGCTACTGGTTAATTAAATGAAAAGGGCAAGGATAAGGGGCATATCAACACATTCATAATGAAAATTTCTCCTCTACTTATAGCTGGTTATAAAGGAAATCATTCACGGCTTCCAGAAGAACAGTTATAAAATAATTTAACAAGAAACTACAGATGTATCATGATAGCTAACTACTTCCTTGATGCCTTAAAAAAAAAAAAAAATAAAGAATCTGAAAAGCTTAATTAAGACAGGATAGTTTTACCTACTTAAATGAAATATTCAAAAGCAAAATACAGCCAAAGGCCATGAAAAAATGTTTCATTTAAAAAGTTTTCAAGGTAATTCAAGGAACAAAAATCACTACCCTTTAGTTTATAATCTTACAAATGCCAAACTGAGTATGAACCCAAATATTTAAGAATCCAATTTAAAATTTTTAAATTTAGTCTATAGTAAAAATCTACAATCACAAAGGTACATGTGATATGATAATTAGGAAGGTCACTGTCAACTTTATTTTGTAATTTCATCCATGAACCATTGGAGTTAAAATTATAAACCTTATTTTCTACTTATAAAATATATGTTAGCTTTGGGGGAAAAAACATCTCTGAGTTACCACACTGTATTCCTAAATTTCATTCTGTGAACCCTATACAAAAACCAATGTCAAGGACTCAGCTAAAGAACTTCCCTTCCATGCAACATTTAGACTTGCTCTCAAGCTGATAAACTTTCAAAAACACCTGAGATCAATGGTTTCCAAACTTCTCTGTCTGTAATTTTCTTTATACACAGGGACCTAATAACAAGCCCACACTAAAGTAAAGTAAAAGTTTTCAGAAGCGATAGCCTGATGCTATATACACTCATAATTTTCACATTTTTTTTTTGGGGGGGGGTAATGCTTCTTGCTTAAGTGGCTCAGTTGGGTCTGACTCTTTGCAAGCCCATGAACTGTTGCCCTCCAGGCTCCTCTGTCCATGGAATTCTCCAGGCAAGAATACTGGAGTGGGTTGCCATTTCCTACTCCAGGTAATGCTTCTTGTGACCCACTAAATCAGTTCTGTGATCCACTAATGGAGGTAGCTTGCAAAATCTTATCCTAATTCATTTACTTAACTTTGCCACCAGCCTCTGGCAGCACTCAGGGTACTAGGAAAGACACCTGAAAATTTCCAATGGAAATGTAAACTGGAAGACGCCATGTACGCCAACTGTCACTATCCCCTCCAAATGGGAAACACTTCAGAACCATGACCTTTTAAAAGTTTATTTGGGCTTCTATTACTAATGCTGAAGCCATCATCTTCTCCTCTGTCTAATCTTTAAAATACCATTATTCCAATCGCTAAAGAATAACCTCAAATCCTTCTAGCTATGTGTGAATGAGAAAAGGAATACCAATTAGAGATTACTTGGAGAATTACGTTTGTTCATAGTTTAGTGATAAGTCTTTTTCTCCATGATGACGAACATAGGGGATGGAGATCACCAAGGCAGTATTTTCTCCCCTTATTAAAGTGTCTTTTAAAAGCAGGTTCAACAGTTTCTCTATCCACAAATAAAATGATAGCCATAGTACAGCAATATTTAAAACTAACTTTATGGCATTTGCCTATTTGTTAAAAACTATAGTATAACTCAGTTTCTTAATTCCAAAACAACGATTCTATTTACATATTTTTTTAAGACACAGGACAAAATTCCACAGTTAACTGGAGTGAACAATGAGTAAGAGGGGACTTCCCTTCGTGGCTCAGTGGTAAAGAATCTGCCTGCCAAGGAAGGAGACACAGGTTCGATCCCTGATCCAGGAAGATCCTACATGCCAAGGAGCAACTAAGTCCGTGCACAGCTACTGAGCCTGTGCTCCAGAGCCAGTGCTCTGCAACAAGAGAAGCGACCGCAGTGAGAAGCCTGCACACCACAGCTAGAGAGTGGCCCCACTCACTGCAACTGGAGAACGCCTGCACATAGCGATGCAGACCTAGCACAGCCAATAACAAACAACTAAATAAAATTACTTTTAAAAATAAAAAGAATCACACACACAAAAAAAAACAAAAACACTAAGAGGAAGTTCTCCAGTCCTGGGTACCTGCAACTCAACTGTCGAAGGTCATTTACACCGACCACATGGGAACCTGGCCAGAAAATGGTAAGGGAGGCAACCAAGAATTGATCTGTTTTTCTTCCTGGTAAGAAGAGACATGGCAGCAGGAATGGTGGTTATGAAACCGTAGAAAGAGCTAAGCTTTAAAGTCTGAGGACGCCAAAGCCAACTCCGTCATGTATTAGTTGGATGACTTTGGTTCAACAATATAAATACTTTAAATGATTACTCAATAAATATTAGCACGTGGGCTGAAAACAGTCCTCAATGTCCCCACATAGTGAATTTTCACAACACCAGAGGTAGATTCTGAGGGGCTGAGGCAGCAGTCCCCCAACTGTTTTGGCTCTAGGAACCAGTTTCACGGAAGACAATTTTTCCATAAACAGGGGGCAGGAGTGGTTTTGGGATGATTCAAGCACATTACATTTACTGTGCACTTTATTTCTATTATTATTACATCAGCTCCATCTCAGATCATCAGGCATTAGATCCTGGAGGTTGGGGATCCCTGGGCCAAGGCACTTATCCAATTCATACAACTAGTCATGGAAAGGCCAGAGTTCAAATGTAAGTCAACTCATTTCAAAATGTGTGTGGGGGCTGTCTTCTGAGCCTGGTTCCTTATCTTCCCTTCTCAAGGTTGCTGTTTAGATTAACAGCTGCTAATAAGGACTCATCACTCCCAGCATCCCAGCTGCTACCTGTGCAGGTCACCAAATATCTCAGGTAAGTGGGCTTCACCTAATCAAACTCAGAAACTTCTTATCTTTTGTTCAGCAATAGAAACCTTATCTTTTTTTTCCTTCTACCCTCTTACTGCTCCACCCTTCAAACACACCTCCCCTACAAATACCTTTTATTAACCTTAGGAAATATTTCACCAGCACTGCAGGCAAGAGTACACAACACATATCATGAGTATGTTTACTAAGGGGAGGGAGGTGAGCGTCTAATGTTTGTTAGACAGGGCCAAGTTGTCAGGCTTCATTCAGAGCCAAGACAATGACAGGCAGAGAGCACAAAGGCTGGGCTCAGATGGTGCGGCAGGAGCACCCTAGAACAATCACTAGGGTTAAACTGTATTTACTTACCCTGCGAGGTCCTGACGGGGGGCAGAATAAGGCAGGAGAGCAACTAAGCCAGTTGTGGCTTGGGGATCTGGCAGGAATTAGAGGGGCAGAGCCTCAAATATGCCAGGAATTCTGCTGAAGGCAATAAACAATCTCATAGTGGAGGGTAGGCTGGCATTAAATCAGTTTTGGAAACAGGGAAGTACCGGGACTGAGTGGTTAATAAGTGTCGACAAACCTTTTCAAAATGGGGTTACATTTCTCCCTTGCTTTCCTGTCCACCTTAGTTGCCAAATGCTACCTCCTCCACTTCCTTACTCCCCAGAAAGTGGGTAAACAGAAGCACCGACAGGCTGGTTCCATGGAAAGAACCAAAGCACATCAAACAAGTTAATTTCACCAAGTTGATCAAAGGCATGTCAATAATACAACATCACCAATCACTGAATCCAGTCTGTTTTAAAAAACAAAGAAACTAACTGCACATGTGCCCTCAAGGTGTAACAAGCTAGCTATGTATGTTAGACTTAAATTATTAGTTGTCATAGTAACAGTGGACAGTAAATGCCTGCATAGATCAGTATTTATCACTTTAGCTCTTTGTTTTACACTATACATCCTATCACTAATTATATTATATACTTTCCAAGTATTAAGAATTCCCCAGTTTGGGTTTCCCTGGTGGCTCAGTGGTACGGAATCCGCCTACCAAGGCAGGGGACACGGGTTCAATCCCTGATTCCGGAAGATCCCACAGGCTTTGAGCCAACTAAGCCCATGTACCACAAGTACTGAACTTATGCTCTAGAGCCCAAGAGCTCCAACTACCGAGCCCACGTGCCGCACACTGAAGCCCACGAGCCCCAGAGCCCGGGCACTGCAGCAAGAGAAGCTACCGCAACGGCAAGCCTGTGCAGCAACAAAGACCCAACACAGCCAAAAACAAACAAACAAATATTTTTAAAAAGAAATCACTATTTTGCCAAACCAAAAAGGGAATACAACCCATAAGGCTGACTTGGAAAAATATACTCATCAATCTAAAGGACACATGTTGAATTTATGAATGTTCAGAAAACAGAACATTGCTGTTATATAGCTATTTAACAATCTGAAGAGATACAGTGGCTTTTTACCCTTAGGGGAAAAATTATGAAACGACCTACCAGATTAAATAGCATTATCTAACAAAAGTAGATTTCCTTACACATTCATTATTTTAACTAAATTAAGTACTGATAACATTATGAATTTACAATCATTAAAAGTCAGTCCCACTGACATTCTACTTTTTAAAAATTTTTATTGTAGTTGATTCACAATGTCAAGTTAGTTTCTGCTATACAGTAAAGTAAATCAGTTATACATATACATACAGCCACTCTTTCTTAGATTCTTTTCGCATACAGGTCATTACAGAGTATTAAGTAGAGGTCCCTGTCCTATACAGCAGGTATTAGTTATTGTAGTAATAATAACTTATTAGTTATTTATCTTATATACAGTAGTGTGCAAACTCACTGATGTTCTTATTTAATGCCTGATTATAAAACAAAGATACAAAGTACCCTAGATGAACAACTTTGTCTTTAATCTAGTTTTATTTTGCCTCATTCTCACTTTTTAAAATAAGTTCTGTTTCCACCTCACTAGCTAAAACCAAATTTTGTTTTCTCTTAAAATGGTTCACTGCCGGTGAACTCAGTGGCTTGAAATGATGGGATGTTACTTATTTCCTCATTACATCTGTTACTGACCATTTCCTTTACAACTAATCCAAACAACACATTCTGTCAAAGGGCACAGATCCAAGCATCAAAAATGCCAGATCCTGGTCCCAGCTCAGCCACCGCCAGGCTCTGTGGTTCAGACAAGGATCATGTCCCTAGCGGTCAGTTTCCTCACCTATGAGCCCCAGACCAGGAGACCAGAGATTCTCACCAATCAGGACAGACACATGCAAGCGTGCATGCGCGCGCGCGCACACACACACACACACACACACACACACACACACACACACACACACACACACACACACACACACACACACACACACACACACACACACTGCACCAGGCAACACAGTCACGCTCAAACACAAATAGGCCTTTCTAAGCCACTCCATCTAAGCCACTCCCTACCCCCCCAAAGGGGAAATGTGAGAACTATTTTTGCCCATCTTTAGGTATGCATGCGAAGTCGCTTCAGTCTGACTTTTCGCGACCCCAGGGACTGTAGCTGGCCAGGCTCCTCTGTCCAGGCAAGAATATGGAAGTGGGTTGCCATGCCCTCCTCCAGGTGATCTTCCCCACCCAGGGATCGAACCCATGTCTCCTGTGCTCCTATACTGCAGGTGGATTCTTTACTCCTGAGCCACCAGGAAGCTCTATTTTTTAGGCATAATACAAAATAATAGGGTGACTCTTCAAAGATCTGTGACCAGACGAAATCCAGATTAAAGTTTTATCTGAAATGCAGCCCCTCACTGCTTGTATGCCCAGACTCTCCGAGCTTGGAGGCGACCAGGCAGAGTAAGAAAGCAAACCAGTTAGGACTGAACAGCACTCCTCTCTCAGCGTTCCCTCTCTCAGCGTTCCCCCTCTCACCATTCCCCCGCTCACCATTCCCCCCTCACCATTCCCTCTCTCAGCATTCCCTGTAATAAAGAGCACCTCAGATTAATAACAATTAATAACAGTTGCTCTAAAGAGGCCTTCCATCCAGACCTCCTCTGTCATCTTAAACGACTGATTCACCATCAGTAATTTGACATCAGAAATTTACAATAAACTAGTCCATGCTCATTCTTCCCAAAAGCACAGAAGATCTCCAAGTGCTGATGGTGGAGTTTCTGGATTGTTCCTGGCTCAGCCAGGATGCTGTGATTGAAAAAGGAAATACATCAGTCAGCGCTCGGCTTGCCAGCTGTCAGCCAGGTCACATCGATCACAGCCCCAATGAATGACGGTTCTACCCTTGACACTGCAAAGCTGTGCCAACCACTGGCTGGACTAGCCCCTTCCCGTTCTTCCTGCTGGGAACCTGTAGGATGCGACCCAGGCCACCAGCCTGGCCTCACAGTTAAGCCGCAATGTAAATTTCAGGGTGAAAATTTAGGAGGTCACCTTGTCATTGTGTGTGCTCAGTTGCTAAGCCGTGTCTGACTTTTTTCAACCCCATGAACTGTAGCCTGCCATGCTCCTCTGTCCATGGGATTTCCCAGGCAAGAATACTGGAGTGGGTTGCCATCTCCTTCTCCAGGGAATCTTTCCGACCCAGAGATCAAACCCGCATCTCCTGCATTGCAGGCAGATTCTTTACCACTTGAGTCACTTGAGAAGCCCAACCTTGTTATTACTGCATCTCAAACACACTCAGAAACCAACAGTTTCATGGCTAAAAATGCTGTCCCAATGTTCTCATTATCAAAGAAAAAAATGTTAAAGCAGGAAGCCTGCACTAAGAATTGATATTCCTCCCATGGGACTGTCTTAAAATACAAATGAGGTGAGGTCAGGTCACTTACCAGAAGCTTCTCTAAACCCCTGACCGTGTCTGTCACTCCCTACCCAGGTATATTTCTCACACCTCATCTCCTGCATCTCTCTCCAGACCCTACTCCCCGCCCTCCAGTCCCACTGGCCTCCTTTCATTGCTTACCCAGTTTGTGTTCATGCCAATTCCCCCCACAGCAACTCATCCCCATCGTAAATCTCTCGTAACCACTGGCTCACCCTTTAATCTCCACTCATACACCATCTGCCCAGATCACCCTGTCTAACCTGGGTCCTTCCACCATTTGTCTCTGTCCTAAGTTTGCATCCTGCCCCCTAAACCCCACCTGGAACTGTTCAGTTTACTGCTGGGAACATGTTTTTTGATCATCTCCCATCTAGGTTCCGGTTCCCCCGGTAGCTCAGCAGTAACAATCTGCCTGCAATGCAGGAGACCCTGGTTTGATTCCTGGCTTGGGAAGATCCCCTGGAGAAGGGATAGGCTACCCACTCCAGTATTCCACTGAGCCACTCCAGGTGGCTCAGACAGTAAAGAATCTGCCTGCAATGTGGGAGACCTGCATTTGACTCCTGGGCTGGGAAGATACCCTGGAGAAAGGAATGGCAACCCACTCCAGTAGTCTTGCCTAAAGAACTCCATGGACAGAGGAGCCTGGTAGGCTACAGTCCTTAGGGTTGCCAAGAGTTGGACACAACTGAGTGACTAACACACTGTCACCCATGTAGGTATTCGGGCTTCCAGGTAGCTCAGTGGAAAGAATCTGTCTGCCAATGCAGAAGATGCAGGAGACACAGCTTCAATCCCTGGGTTGGGAAGACCCTCTGGAGTAGGAATGACAACCGGCTCCAATATTCTTGACATAAAAATTCCATGGACAGAGAAGCCTAGTGGGCTACAGTCCATGGGGTTGTAAAGAGTCGGACACGATTGAGAAACTTGAGCATAAACGCACTGTTCTAAACAGCATGCAATTAGCAGGAACAGAATCAAAGCTCCTGCCTTCGTCAAGTCTATCTTCTCTATTGTGGCAAGGATTTCAGAGTATATCCTAAATGCTCCCACAGTTCATGATTATGGGGATGCAATAATAATAACACTTCTTATGTCTTACTTAGAATCTGTGATACCATCCAAGCCCAATCTACCATATTAAAGACAATGACAAAGCCAAGAAATAATTAAATTCAAAGACTGGTTTCAATTATAAAAGGAAGAAATCAATAGGTATACTCGGAGTACATTTCTTAGCCTCCAAAATGCTCAACTCATAAAAGATGACTAAAGTCAAATTAGAATGTTTCCAAATTTAATGAAAGCTTTAAGGGTGCCCCCAAGTAGAACAGTCTCAACTGTTTTAAGCAGAGAATAGAAGAGTCTTTTAATTTAGTAAAACAATATTAGGACAAGCAATAAAGTGATTTCCTATCACAGTTTACACTTCAGAGTCAGGTGTGCCTTTGTAAACAGTCTTGGGAGAGATTGCAAACATTAACAGTTACTAATTTATTAACTAAAGCCATAGAACTCTATGTTCAGTTGGAACTGTCAAAGTAACAATGTTCATATCTTTAAGATGATAAGTAGTGAATGCAAAACTGCTAATTTCCTGCTTTGTGAGTGCTTAGCTGCTTCTGTAGACATCTTAATAATCACTTAATTATATCACAAGGAACATAAAACCAAGAAATAACAGGATGAAATCCTCCACTTTCAGGAAAACAGACCATCAGCATATTTGGATTCCTGTCCATAGAGAAAGGATAAAAGCCACCGCTTTTTTTATCATTGTTGTGTCAGTTACACAACAATGAGTAAACAGGCTTCCTAAATCCAGGTGTTAGCAGGGAGCTCATCCCCAGATGTGAACTGCCCTTTGCAGCTCCGTGTACACACTTCAACTTCCAGCCATACAATTGTAAAGAGAAATACACAACACACCGCTGACAAAAGGACTTAGATAAAATAACTGACAGGTTAATGATATGCTAATTTCCAGGGTATTTCTCAACTACTAAGGAGCTGTACTATCACCACAGGACAAAATCCTTTAATCATTTTACTTAGGTAAGAATCTGTGAAATGAGGAAAAGTAAATTGTGTCCTTGCTATAAAGTTCCACTGCCAATACTTTGCTTGAATAAGCCCTGAATAAAGTTTCTCTAATAAATCAATTAATTGTTATCCAAGGAAAGAGGGAAAGTTCTGAGGTTAAAAACAGACATAGAAAAGTTACATTAATCTGATAAATAAATAAAAACTTAAAGAAGGGAAAGGGATCTTAGTTACCACTCCAACTATAAAAACTGGAATTTTCACATACAAGGTAACCTGTGGGGGGAAAAGGCTTAACAGACACACTTATTTCACTATTAAAAAAAAAGAAAAACTCCCCTCACCCAGGTTTTGGAAGCAATGTGATCCTAGAAAATTTGGAAAATCAGAATAGTATACAGAAAATAAAATATCATCCATGAATGCATCACTAAACACATCCATATTTTGATATATTTTCCTTTCATTTAATACATATGTCTTTTCATTAATTTTTAGCAAAATGAGGGTCATACTAAGTAGACAACTTACTATATTTGTAAGCATTCCATCTGTGATAAAATACTTTTAAAATATGGTTGCATAATATGGCATTAAACAGGTTCACTTTTCCTTCTTCTTATTCAAAAAGAAAGGTAATTTAATGAATTTTAACATTAACAGAGTAAGAAAAGACCATTGTCATGGTGTCAGAATCCACATTGCACCATCCATAATTCCCTGAAAAGATTATTTCTTTTATACATAACCAGCTATGTATCTGCAAGAGATCAGATTTTCTGCATATACTTTAACTGAAACAACCTACAACAGACTGAATGCAGAAACAGATATGAGAACTGAGTTATTTTCTATTATAGCTGGTTATGAAATAGATTTGCAAAAAGGTAAAACAATGCCAGTAGCCTCACTATTGTTTCAATTTTGCAGAACAGTTATGCTCCATTTTTAAACATAATTGAAGAAATGTGCACAAAGTAAAATCATGTTCTTTTTTGTTTTTTTTTCCTGTCTTGGAAACATTTTTCAATACAAATGATCTTCTCCTAAACTGTAATGGGTTTATAGTTATTTTGTCATTTTTAAGTGAAATTTCTCAACTTTCTCAATTTTAATTCCTAACAATAAATAATCAACAGATATTACAACAGGCAAAGGTCTTTGAGGGGCCACAAGTAAAGGGTTGGCCAAAAGGTTAGTTCGTGTTACATTTCATAAGATGGTACGGGAAAACACCCTGGAACTTTTTGGCCAACCAACTGCTTTGTAACAGTGTAAAGGGGTCCTGAGATCCAAAAGTCTGAGAGCAACTAAGCTGGAGAATAAAGGGTCTCCTTAAACAAATAAACCTATGTATTATTTTGTTTGCTTGTAACAAACTTCTACTCAAAATGAAACTTCTCCAAGACCTTTGATAGATGAGTAGTGTCTCTGTTGAATGGAATCCTTCCTCTTCTGGCCCACATTTAGTTTCTAAATAATCAGGTCCCCAAATACTTAATGTATTTCAACATTCTGTTACCAAACACTTTTTTAAAGCAGATATTGCAAGGAAAACAGGACTCTGGGAAATCAGAGATATAGATCTCTGACCACAACTACCTCTCCACATGTTTAAAAAAAAGCAAAAAGAATAAATTATCGAGACATCTGGGGTAAGAGCAGAGTGATTCAGATGATGGTACCTGATACACACTTATCTTCACAGTTACCATCATCTGTTTTTACTTCCTCCTACCAAACTATACGAGCGATTCTGTCAACTCTGCATAGTCAGTGACACATGCTCCCTCCCAACCACCAGGACCAGAACTCAATGGAAATAAGAAAACACCCACTTAGTGCCTGTTACAACTTTACTTTCTGATCAACAACACTCCAGTCAAAAAGTCCAAAACTGTTCTATCATTATAGATATTCCTAGCATCTCCAGAAGAGGAATTCTTCTCTACCCTTGTCCTGTTTTTCCAAAACATATGGTCTCTACAAAGGAACCAGTCACAGTTGTTTTTTTTTTTTTTTAATCAGGTTGAAAATAAAAACTATTTCATTAAAATACATATTTACTGGGACTTCCCTGGCGGTTTAGTGGCTAAGACTCCATGCTTCCACTTCAGGAGGCATAGGTTCAATCCCTGGTTGGAGAACTAAGATCCCACATGCCCATGGCATGGCGACAATGTTAATTAATTTTAAAAAGTAATTAATTAAAAAAACATTTATTTCAGGTGTAGCAGGTGCCCAGCTCACCAATACTGAAGATAAAGCAGTGAACAAAACCAAGTCCCTGCTCTCATAAGGCTCACATTCTCAGAGGTAAAGCAGACCCTTAACAGAGGAGACATGATAGGCACTGGGTTTGAACAAGCAAAGCCCAGGAGGCCCTGAGAATAGGAAGATCATCCGGATGAAATACAGACCCAGGGTGACCCCTTCACAGCCACATGGAGGCACAGACCTCAAATACAAGATGGATCAGAAGAAAAGAGAGGGAGCTCAAGACAGTTCAGTTCAGTCGCTCAGTCGTGTCCAACTCTTTGCAACCCCATGAACTGTAGTATGCCAGGCCTCCGTGTCCATCACCAACTCCCAGAGTCCACCGAAACCTGTGTCCATTGAATCAGTGATGCCACCCAACCATCTCATCCTCTGTCGATCCCTTCTCCTCCTGCCCTCCATCATTCCCAGCATCAGGGTCTTTTCCAATGAGTCAGCTCTTCGCATCAGGTGGCCAAAGTATTAGAGTTTCAGCTTCAATATCAGTCCTTCCAATGAACACCCAGGACTGATCTCCTTTAGGATGGACTGGTTGGATCTCCTTGCAGTCCAAGGGATTCCCAAGAGTCTTCTCCAACACCACAGTTCAAAAGCATCAGTTCTTCAGTGCTCAGCTTTCTTCACAGTCCAACTCTCACATCCATACCTGACCACTGGAAAAACCATAGCCTTGACTAGATGAAACTTTGTTGGCAAAGTAATCTCTGTTTTTTAATATGCTGTCTAGGTTGGTCATAACTTTCCCTCCAAGGAGTAAGCGTCCTATAATTTCATGGCTGCAATCCAGCATAGCAAAACGAGAGATCCAAACTCACCTGGGGGCACAGTGGAGCCATTTGCCAAAATGGATGCTCTAGGATAAACAAGGTTGATCAGAGAGAACAGCAAGACACATGGTGCTTAGAGGCCCGTAAAGCACACATATGAACATATACAATAAAGGAAGCACTGGACATGGTGCTTGAGCTCGGGAGTCAGGTACAGGCCAGGTGTGTAGATTTGGGAGCCCCAAATCCACAAGCAACTGAGGCTAAGGAAACCGCTCGTATTACTCATAGGGTGACAAAGGTGCCCTCCAAAACCCCCAATACCATAGGGAAGACAAAGAAGAGGAGACTGCAAAGGAGACCTAAGGGGAGGATCCAGAAAGAGAAGAGAAGGCAGGAGAGAGCGAGGTCTCAGCAGTTCAGGAATGTGAAAATGTTTCAGAAAGCAGGGTGTTCTCAGGGGTGGCCACTAATGTAGCTACCAAGAAACACGAACTTCTAAACCACCTTCCTTAGTTACAGAAAGAGAATTCATCTATGAATGAAAGCTTTTAAAAACTAAGCCATTATTACTCAAGATGGCATGTACTGATTGCTATTGAAAATTTTCAGTTTTGTACATTTTTATTTTTATCATTTTGGCTACACCATGTGGCAGGCAAGATCTTGGTTCCCTGACCAGTAATCGATCCCAGGCCCCATCCATTGGTGTGGTGTGTGTGTGTGTGATCTCTTTGTCTACATCAACATTTACCTTGTCAGCAAGTATCTGCACACATCTAGGCAAGACAGGAGTGTGAAGTAGTAGGTAGCAAAACAAGTCAAAAACACTGTGGAAATTATGACACCACAATGAAGGACAGCATTTAAATCTCCTTGGGTCATTAGACAGGTATGAACAGAGACTGAAAATACTGCTTCCACAATGGACACCCAAAAAAACCACCCCCCACCAAGGAATAGGCAGCAAGTTAAAACCAAGGCCTGTCAGAGTGTCTTGTTGCTGTTTTCACAAGTTTGTGCATCTTATACCCACAACCATCAAGGAGAAAGTGGAGATGAGAAGCAAAACAATTACAAAGCAAATGAAATTTTGCTAAAATGAAGCACTTCAACACACACCAGTCCTGTAATTTTCATTGGACAGTCACATTGTACTGGAAGTGGAGATCTTCAAAGAAGAAGCACAATTTAATCACCAGGAGCCCAGGCACTGGATGAAACATGGATAAAATAATGGAGACAAAATTTACTGAATGTTGAAAGATATTTTTAAAAGGTGACCAAAGGGCAACTCATCCAGAGTTTGATGAGATGCTGGGGCATTTGAAGAAAGTGTTTAGGAAAAAAAATTAGTTTACAACTGCAAGACAGCCTCTTACAGAGCTCTCTCCCTGCAAAGACATCATTCCAAACTAACAAGACGTGACTTTTTATTTAGTCTTGTATATGTCTGATGTTTTGTTAAACCCACTAGTTCAAGTTCACACATCTGAAGGACTATTCAATGACTCAGGGGAAGATCTCAAGGTTTACTATGACCTCAGATGTTCACATATCTATGCTTTCATCATGAACATTCAACATTTTAAAAGCCATCCTTTAGGAAGATAAAGTTTGCCCAGAAAATCACCCCACACATGTTACCTATTCAAGGCATAAGCGACCACACGTTATAGAGGATATATGTTAATCTCTTCAGACTCATTCAGGCTCCTTGTTCAAGGCAACAGATGAAAAGACCACAGAAGGAACACACCTCCCAACAGTAATGCTTTTTTCTAGCAATAAAAGCAAGGCACCCAGAACAAGAATTTACCACCACCACCAACTCTCCCCCACCAAGAAGCTCTCTTGCTGGAAATTTTAAAAATGAGAACTAAAGTTCAAAGGGAGTCTCTGCAGCAACTTCAAAAAGCAGGAAAGTTTGCATACCCATCTCTGTGTGCAACTGCATGACTTCATCTGGCATAGAAACGAGTGCAAACAATGAAAAACAAACCGTCCGACGCTGGACCCTGGTACCAGTTACCGACCTTCCAGACGGAACACACTGTCTCCAATAGCACATGTGCAGAAAAACATCGCAGAGCTTACAAGTAAATACCCTCTATACAGGCTAACTGAAACCTATCAATGAAAGCAAACATTTCCCCCTAAGAACCAGCTCCCTCAATAAGTGGTATAAACACACACACACACGTACATACACACTGGGATCACACACACACACACACACATACACACACACAAAGGCACTGTGATCTCTGCACGTGCACCATCCCCAGCCTGACATTCACACACCTTGATCACCGTTGACTGATCTTTCCAACTACTTATAATCCCCTTCCCAACTAGAGGCGGATTCCCTGGTGGCTCAGTGGTGAAGAATCCACCTACCAATGCAGGAGGCTTGTGTTTGATCCTTGGGTTGGGAAGATCCCCTGGAGAAGGAAATGGCAACTCACTCCAGTATTCTTGCCTTGCCTGGGAAAACCCATGGGCAGAGGAGGCTGGCGGGCGACAGTCCAGAAGGTTGCAAAGAGTCAGACACGACTCAGTGACTCAACAACAACCCCAACTAAAGGAGGTGGAATTCTAACATTCTCTGTAACCCCTACAGAGATGCTAACAATCTCTGTAGCATCCAGGCTTTGAGATAATGCAAACATATACTTTTAATGATCTTAATTCATGACATTACAGCACACTCGTGAAATATGCTGGGATGTTTCTATTTTGGGGGGAAGCGTTTAATACAGTGGGGGAAAAAAACATCAGGGGAGGAGGGTCTTAAGCACTAGTCCCCATTTCATACAAATACCTGAGTGACCTCTGGGCTGAAGGGTCTGTCCCTCTAAAACCAAGAAAGTTTCCTTCTAGTGCTAGATTGCTGATACTAAATTAGTAGGAAATACCAAGTCCAGATCAAGACAAAGAGCATGACACAACAACCGCAGAGGCGTGATCGAGACATAATATCCCATGAGCTGACCTCAGCTCTGATCCACAGTCCATGTCAACTCCTACACCAAGCCCGCCCTCCGAGAGCTGCAGACTCTCCCAGGCAAGCAGCCCCATCTCATTCTGTGCCCTACAGCAGGGAAGGACCCCAGAGAGACAAGTTTCAGGGAAAACCCTGAAAACTATTTACAAACAATGCTGTCTGACTCCCACTGGGCCCACCTGAATTCCTTCTAAGTGTATCACTCTGGGCACATGATGCTCAAAACAAGCAAGAAGGCAGAGTTAACCTGCTCTTCAAGCTCCTAATTTCCTAGCCCATCCCTCCTAAAACACAGGAAGCACTGCAGAGTTCTCGACGTGATGAGTGCCACAGACCCGGGAGATGCCGAAGCATTCTACTCTACGATGCCTGTAAAAAAATCAATATTGTTTAGTACAACACACACACACACACACATTTCACAAAACAGTACTGATCCTTAATACAGGCAAACGTTTCCTACTGTATGTTTTAAAATGCTGACTATAACCCACAGTATAAAAGACAGATCCATCAACAGACAGATGTGTTAACAAAATACAGTGGATACATACAATGGAATACTATTTAGCTTTAAAAAGGAGTGAAATTCTGACTCATGCTACAACATGGATGAACCCTGAAAACATTATGTTAAGTGAAGTAAAAACAAGCCACAAGATGATGAATATTGTGTGATCCCACACAATATACGAAATACCTAGAATCATCATTTTCACAAGGACAGAAAAGAGAGGGTGGGTACCAAGGCAGTCAGAGGGGGAACAGGGAGTTAGTGTTTAATGAGGACAGGGTTTCCATTTGGGGAAGCTGAAGACAGTTCTGGAGATGGATGATAGTGACGGTTGTACATCAGTGTGAATGTGCTGAATGCCACTGAACTAGTTATTCTCTCGAAAATGGTTAAAATGGTAAATTTTATTTGTATATTTTATCACAGTAAGAAACAGGAGTGGGCCACCTGGGGACCAACAATTCGAGATGGGCCTATGAAGACGGGAGCGGGGAGTCTCCTGGAACTGAGCTCCAGGTACACAGTGTCAGAGAACAGTTAAAGGCCAAGGGCATAGGATTAGGCCTGGCCTTGAAGTCACTGGCCTTTCATTCATTTTAATTCACGAAAATGAAACGCTAACCTGATCCTATTTGGCCTCCCAAGATCTCGACTTCATGCCAAGATGTTGCTGTTGTTGAGTCGCCCAGTCATGTTCGATTCATTGCAACCCCATGGACTGCAGCACACCAGGCCTCCCTGTCCCTCACCATCTCCCCAAGTTTGCCCAAGTTCACGTCCATTGCTTCAGTAATGCCATCCAGCCATCTCAACCTCTGACGCCCTCTTCTCCTTCTTCCCTCAATCTTTCCCAGCATCAGGGACTTTTCTAATGAGTCAGTTGTTCTCATCAGATGATCAAAGTACTGGAGGTTCAGTTTCAGTATCAGTCCTTCCAATGAGTATTCTCAGAGTTGATTTCCTGTAAGACTGACTGGTTTGATCGTGCTGTCCAAGGGACTCTCAGGGGTCTTCTCCAGCACCACAGTTTGAACGCATCAGTTCTTTGGTGCTCAGCCTTCTTTACATGGCAAGATGGAAGTTCAAATCACGTATTCTGGAGAACACGTTTCCCAAATGTTTCCCTCTGCGGCTTACGGAGAAGACAGACTGTTCAGTTATCCTTGGTAATTGCGACCTAGCGCCCTCTTATCCCCTGCTGCTCTGCAAGTAGGAGAAGCCATCTCCCCTACTGGAACGGCACCTGGCAGTCCAGCAAAGGCCCGCACGTGAGAACAAAGCAGTGTCTCTGTGCTAGAAACCCTGGTTTCATGGGCTTTCTCTTCCAGTGGTGGGGCGAGGGACCAGTAAGAAACCAGTGAGCAGACAAGGTATCTGCAACGTGTCAGGAAGGAGGGCAAGTGGGCAGGTGAGCAGCTGCAGGTCAGGGGCTGGCTCTGGAAAGGGTGACGGAGAGGCTCAGGACCTGGGATGAGCTTTCCAGACGGCAGCTCTGGAGAGCCCGTCCAGCCCCGGGCAAGCGTGAGCTTGGCTTGTGTAGGAAAAACAGAAAAGAGGCCAGTGTGGCTGGAGCACACAGAAGAGGAAAGTGGCTGGAAACTAGGTCAGGGAGGCGGCAAGGCGAGGCCAGCTTCTGGTCGACTCTCTCACTTGTAGGAGCGGCTGATGTAGGTCTCAGAGTTCCATACCACCACACACGGTGGGACTCAACTGGCCTGAAAGATGCTAAAAACAGCCTCCCCCTGCCCCCAGCCTGATAAACTCATCAAGAGGTCCCAGGGGATGTCTAACTTGGGCTTCCTCTGCAGGGGCCCACAGTCGTGGTAGTTTTGTTTGTTTCTTGTTTTATTTATTTTGGCTGTGCGTGTCTTCATTGCGGCATGTCTTTAGTTGCTGGATCGAGTTCCCTGACCAGGGATTGAACTCAGGCCCCCTGCATTGGGAGCACACAGACTTAGCCACTGGACCACCAGGGAAGTCCCATCATAGTAGCTTATAAATCAAAGCCTAGGTAAGGAGATAGGCTGTGGGGAGTTGAGGCTGATTGATCAAGATTGTGTAGGATGCTTTCCAGGGCTGACAGCTTCAGTTCAGGCATTCTGCTGCTGTAGTCTTGGTGACAGCAGATAAAACTCCAGACATGTTAAAATAAAACCCATCTCCAACCAAAGAACCTATTATCAACATCCTGTTTGCTGCAAGTAACCCAAAGGATTCAGGTGGTCTAAGCCACTCACAATTTTAAATATTCTTCTTTGTCAACCCCAGAAATGCATGCATGGTTCTCACACAACTCCCTCTGCTCATGATCCGAGGAAAGATGGTAACCATACCTCTAGGAGATGGATAACAGTTCCAAAAACAGCACCAGAGTACTCAGCTTTATGTTATTATCAATACCCACATTTCTTAACATTGAACTGAATGCTGACTATATTATATGCAGGCACTCTGCAAGTGTACTCACTGTGTTCTTGTAAAACTCCATAAAGTGTGTACTATTATTATCCCCATTTTACTGATAAAGCTCAATAATAAACTGCAGGCCCAGAAGGTGGAACCAAGCAGTGTGATTGAGCGTCTCCGAATTCACATGACTTCTCTATTTAAAAAAACTGGACAGAGAAAAATATACATGAGACAGCATTTATCCAGGCAGAGAGGGGAGGACACGTCCTTTTCCACTTAACTCATAAGATGATCTAGGTCTTATTTAAGATCCAGAGTTAGGACTCTTTGGAGAAATGTATATAACCCAGAACCAAACAGACTACATGGAAAGGATCTGCTATTCATTAACCACAAGTGACATGAAATGCAGAACCGTGGAATGCACCAGAGAGCTCAGACAACAGGAAGCAAGCTCACCTTCCTGGGTAAGCAACCACCTACCAGCCCATGGCCCTTTTCCATTTTAATAACCTTTCATCTAGGGGCGATCACAAGCTGGCAGCACAGCTCTGTTTATTTTTTTAAAAAGGGGTCACAGAATTCGTGGCCTGACATGGCACCCCACCCAACTTGTAAAGATAGGGTGGGTGGAGATGCAGGAAGAAGACAAGGCCCCACCCAACCAACCGGCACATTTACTCGCCAACATCAGCTGTGGGAAGGATGGGGAGAAGTTTGTAGAGGAAGTAATTAACCAACAGAAGCCAAGGAGAGGAAAACACACAGACACACAGGACCCTTCCACTCGCTGGAAGGGTATTTCCGCACTGCAGTGGGACCCTCTGCAGTGTATCACAAAGCTGGTTCTTCTCAGGTTCCAAGGCCTGGGGATACAAACTCAAGTGCAGGACGACACTTTCCCCTTAAAGGCTCTGTTCTGTTGTTGCTGCTGCTGCTGTTGTGTATGTGCGTGTGTCTGGCTGTGTTTCAGGGCAAGTCCTTTGCAGAGTGGGTTTCAAGCTCAGGAAATGTGGGATCAAGTAAACATTACTTCTAGAAGAAACTCCAGGCTCCTCCTGCACATCTCTGATGCTCACCCACACGGAGTCTGAAACAAGGTCTGACAGCACAGGCCCAGCCTTCCTCCAGTGCTTTATGAACGTTACAAAGCTGGCCCAGCCCCACTCAACAGACAGCCACACTCAGGGTCTGAATCCGGCATCTGAGCCCGACTCAGAGCAGCAGTGGTTACTTAGGAAGAAGCCCTGACCCTGAGTAGGATGAGATTAGGACAACAAGGTCCTGCCCTGGGAGTTTCCAATCAGAGATGGAAAAACGCAGTCCACGATCAAGTGACCACGAGAAACCCAAAGATGCAGAGTCCCTCCTGCAGGGGCGAGGTGCAGTCGGGGTCTGTTCTCTCAGGCCGGGGGTTGGGGGGGCACGCAAGCCCTCTGAGCCTTGCTCTCAATTCATCCCAAACAAAACTATGAAAGCGCAAGACCCTATCAGATATTAATAGCTTGTCACCTCTCCTTCTGTGGAATACAGCTCTTATCAGAAGCACAGAGAACCCAGGGCAAAGGGAACAAGAAAGAAGCAGGGCATGTTATCAACAGCCCCAGACGGCACCCTGGGCTCTGTTCCCCGCCCCACCTCACTCCCCTCCCCCACACCCCAATGGCCAGACCGCAAACAAGACTTTCCAAAATCTTTCTTATCAGGATGACCAATAAAAGGACACAGAGCATCCTCCACCTCCTCTCCTCCTCCTTTCTTCACCAGTCTCTGCAACCAGGGTGCTACTGGGGGTGGGGCGCCGGCACCCGGGAAGCCCCAGGGGGAGAGCAGGGTCTCCTGAGGAGCTCCAGGTGAAGAGGTGCAATTAGATATGCTGCTGGTGCAACCGAGTGACAGTTTACAGCATTAGTGGATTGCTGCCCAAACAGAAGGAAAACCAAGAGAAAAGAATGCTGAAAAACAGAACATAGTGCTAACACAGAACATTCTTCAGAGTTCAAACAAGGAGCAAAGAGAGAGCAGCCAAGCTCCCTCAGTGAGGCAGGTAATAAACCTCAGGCTTACAGAGGAACCTCATGTCAGACAAAATTTTGATGGGGATTTTTTTATGCACACAGCAAATACTTAACCGCAACTGAGGAAATATACAAAGGATGATGACATGATCTATCAACCAGACCAGGTCACTCTGAGTGTGGATGAAGGCTCTACTAAAGTTACACTGTGCAAAGAAGACACGGATCAAGCTGCCTGCAGACAACCTAGGAGGTACCAGATGGGCTGCTCTCTTGCATTCACTGCTGACCCTGGGTCCCTCTTTACCTGTAAGGCTCCCCTCATGCAGCAATCAGTTCCTGCACTTACAGGAGCCCACAAACCAACAAATAAACAGGGTGAGAACCTTTATCCAGCATCCTTGGACTCCTGGCTATGGGTGACCTACTGACCCGATTCTCTGCTCTGCTGGCTGGCTCAGATTCCTGACCCAGAGCTTCACTCTCACTTCTCTCATCATATCCCCCCTACTTCATTTCCAACCTGAACCACTGATAACCTTCCTTCTCTACAGAACTCATCTTTGATTCTAAGATGCCTGCCTACAGGTCCTAAACCTTAGCTCACAGAGGCTGAATGTATGCCTCTCCCCAAGAATCACTGCTGAAACCTTAACTCCCAAAAGGATGGTATTTGGAGACAGGGCCTTTGGGAGGTGATGAGGCCACGAGGGTGAGCCCTCACAAATGAGATTCATGCCCTCACAAGAAAAGACACAAAGGGGATCTCTGTTCGCCATGTGGGGATACAGCAAGACAGCCATCTGCAAACTAGGAAAAGGGCCTTCGATGAGACATCAAATCTGCCAGCATCTTGATCCTTGATGTCCAGCCTCCAGAACGGTGAGAAATACAGGTCTGCTGTTACGCTGCCTGGTCTGTGGTGTTTGTTACCACACCCGAGCTGGCTCGCGGCCACATCCGCACCCTGAGTCCGGTGGTCTCTCTGGCCCTTCTCCCTCAGCTTCCTAACCCATCTCTCCAGCTACCTCTGCTTATACAACTAGCACAGCACTTCAGGTGCAGAAGGTCCATGAGGGTGGCAGGGCTGACGCAGGCACTCTGAACCTGTGGCAAACAAACTGGGTCCTAACGGAACTGAACTGCTTTGTTCCATCAGGTGGGTGAAAACAGCCAGGTGTGATGTCACATCCAGACCACAGTGTAAGGGGGGCAGACACAGGGAGGACGCTGACGCTGGTCAGCACCTACCTGCGGGCACCATGCCAGGTGCTTCACCTGCAATTCCTGCCTAAGACTCACACTGTAGAATCGAAAACACTGGGCTCACAAAGAGAAAAGAACTTACCTCCCAAGGTCTGCCTGACAGAAGGTTCATCTCCTTCTCAAATGCCAATGTTAGAACCAATTGATGACAACCAACACTTGCAAAAAGACTTGCAGGGAATGGTGATATGAGAAGCACTCTTCCAAAATCATGGAAAGAACTCATATATTTACTCTTATATAGTCTCACTGATTTACACTGGAAGACATCGTATATTTATTCAACCCATAGGAAGTAGCTTAGCCCTAGAAGTCGAAATATGGACACCAGACAACATTAGCAAAGACAGTTCTCAGGTATTTAAATAAACACCGTGGTTTCTGCTTATGGTACAAGTAACTATTTTTTAATGTTGAACATTTTAAAGACTTCATATTAGAATGAATAAGAACGTACACATCCAAAAAAGAAAAGAAAAAGAAAAGAAAGAAAGAGCTTTTTATAGGATGACAGAACCATGTGAGGTTTTTTTTTTTAAAACATTCTGCCAGTGCAGGGGACACAGGTTTGATCCCTGGTCCTGGAAGACCCCACATGCAGGGCAACTAAGCCCGTGTGCCACAGCTACTAAGCCGGTGCTCTAGAGCCCGAGAACCACAACTACTGGAGCCCACACGCCTAGAGTTCATGGTCCACAACGAGAGAAACCACTGCAATGAGAAAGCCCAGGCACCACAATGAAAAGCAGCTCCCACGTGCCACAACCGGAGAAAAGCCCGGGCAAAGCAATGAAGACTCAGCGCGCACACACACACACATGCGCACACACACACACACACACACACACACACACACACAAAACACATTCTTCTTCTTCTGCAATAAAATCATTGCCAACATCCTAGGATGCCAGAAACTAGGATGCTTTCTCTTTTGTGGTGGCAAGTGCCAGTCCATGGGGCCGATGGGGGCAGGCAAGGCATGTCAGGGCAAAGGAAGCTGTGCTGGATTAGCCATCAAGGGAAGAGAAGTCTGGTCGTAGGTCTACACTAAGGAGGCTTGTAAGATGTTGGGTTCCGAGCTTCTCTGAGCACCATTTCCATACAGAACTCCATATTCTGGAAGGCCTCCGCCCCCTCAGAGACTACGGCTTACAGAGAATGGAGAGTGACACTTGAGAGAAACGGTTGGACATGTATTTAAAGAGGGCTATGAAATGAGTCATCTGTGAGTAAAACGTAATTTATCTCCATTTAAAAAGTCATATTAATCTACATGGCGGTGGTAGAGAGAACATCTAACGTCTTACAATTACTGTGAGGAGGCTATAAAAAGGTAGCATTTGAAATGAGTCAGCGCTGCGCCAGGGTCCACCAAGAAGCCCATGCAAGCAGCATCTCCCAGGCTGTATCTGCAGGCGGCTTTGTTTCAAACACAAATGGAGAGGGGGGAGAAAAACCAGTGTTGGCTGAGCCCATCATTGCAGATTCAGCTGTCTGACACAGGAAGCTCACGAAGAACTGCAATTTAGAAACAAATTCTACTCTGGGCACCTATACAGATAGCTGAAAAGCCAACTGGGTTTTTGTTCTATCACAAACTGTTTCAAGTCACCCATGGACCAGGGTACAAAACATTTCCAAGTGGAGATTTCCCTGGACATTACCAGGACCTCCACATTTCCCTGCTCCCTTATGTACTCAAGACAACCCAGACCATCTCGTCAAAATGACACTTCTGCGGCACCCACACCCGGCTCTGTGGGGGCAGCACGGACAGGAACAAGGTGAGTCTTGCAAGCTTCAGAAATGAGAAGCTAACGCTCAACACCAACACCCTCTCCCGTTTCCAGAAGCAACGTCTCACCTTCATTGCTCCCTCTCCATCACCCTTCATGCCCCTGCTCCCAAAAGCAGGCCTGCTCCTGATGAAATCTCTACCAAGCACTGCCTGCAATGTGACAGAATGAGGAAGAGGAGAGAGACGAGGAAAAGGTGGAGGAGGAGAAGCAAGAGATGAGGAGACTTTCAAGGAAGGAGCTTCTGCTTTCCAGGCCTGCTGCAAGGAAATGCCTTGGTGAGGTTTTCTAGAACTTAAAGTTGAGGTGGGTTTTTTGTTTGTTTTTAAGAATGCTCAAAGGAACTTTTTTACCTTCCCCAAACTCTTTTAAACGCTAAGTAGTCAAGTTACTTACTGTTTTCCGTTGACCATATTTACACATTAGACTTGGTGGGTTTAATATAAATCTTTAGAGTAAATGGAAAGCCATGGATGGAAAGGCAATGTTTACGGGTTGTTAGGAATAATTCCTTTAATAAGGAATAATAAAATTAAAATAATAATAGTGATAAGGAGGAGGAAGAAGGAAGGAAGAAAAGAAGAAAGGGTTAAAGTAAAAGGCAGAACCAGAGGGTGAATAAACACACCTTTTCTCTAAGGAACATACAGTCATCCCCCAGAATCAGCACAGAAGGGTTCCAGGGCCACCACGGATACCAAAGTCTAGATAAGATGATCTCTTGATCTCTAAGGCTTCCTCAAGCTCAAACCCTTTGTGACAATGGAGGGTAGTTTCTAATTTCAAATTCTTCTAGGTTTCCAGTTGTCACACCTTTATGATGCACTGGTCACAGCTGCAATTTATTTGATACCAAGATGTGCAAGATCCTTAGATGAAGTATTTACGTAAAACCTAAGAGCATCCATCCTCCTGTACACTGTAAAATCATCTCCGGATTACTTATAATACCTAATACAATGCCAATACTATGTAAATAGCTGTATACACAATATAGATGTTTTGCAAATAATTATCAGAATGCCACAAATTCAAGCATTTTAGAACCTTCTGGAATTTATCAAAAGTTGGTTGAATCCACAGATGCAGAACCTGAAGATACAGAGGGCCAACTCTGAGTTCTGTGTGATCTTGGATAAATCATTGACAGTCTCTAGGCGTCAGTGTCCTCCACAGTAAAATAAAGTCAATTAAAGTCCTCCATTCCAGAATGAGGATCCCATAAACAACGCACAGAGAGCATTTAGCACGTGCGTAAGAAACACCCACGTGTTAGTGGCTGTTAGTGTGGGGTGAGTTCCAGTTCCAAGTCAACCACTAATGAGCTATGTGGTCTCAGGTAAGGTAGTTAACACATCTGAGTGTTGGTTTATTCACCAAACAAAATGAGTCTAAATGAGATGATCTCTTGATCTCTAAGGCTTCCTCAAGCTCAACTCCTTTGTGACAATACAGGGTAGTTTCTAATTTCAAATTCTTTTAGGTTTCTAATTGTCACACCTTTATGATGTACTGATCACAGCTACAATTCATTTAATACCAAGTGTCAGGTCACAGGCACAACTCCTAATCATCAGACTGTGCCTGTGGGGATCCTAGAACATGCTTTATGAATATCCTTTTCATGCTGTAGTTTCCAAGAACATATGACTCACATGGTGAAGAATTTGTCTGCAATGCAGAAGACCTAGGTTCGATCCCTGGGTTGGGAAGATCCCCTGGAAAAGGAAATGGCAGACCACTTCAGTATTCTTGCCTGGAGAATGCCATGGACAGAGGAGTTTTGCAGGCTACAGTCCAAGGGTTGCAAAGAGTCAGACACAACTGACTAACACACTTACTTACTTACATGCTGGCAAAAGGTGAGCCTGCCTATGGCAGGAGAAAACAATGTATTTCCATCCCAGGGGCCTTCAAATGTTGGGTATGTCCCCAAATCATATTGTGGTTGTTCCAGTGGCAGTGACGGAGCACACATATATTAAATTCATTTGCTATAACCACCCTTCTTGAAAAGGAATTCCCAATTACTTCCTGCTACACACATTGCAATAATCCATCCTTTCCGATCTTAACAATGAAGTCGCAAGTTGCCAGCAGAGGTTCATTTTTCTTCCATCTAGGCAGAACAGAAACTCAACTATTTCAGATTTGTCATTTGCCTCCTGTATTTTTAAACTCATCAATGGCTTACATCTTCTCTTACAAGGAAAGATGAGGCATAAATGCCCTTGTGTGTCAGGAAATTTTAGATGATTATTGAAGAAGATAATCTATCATGGTCTACACCATCACATGAAATTCTAATTTATAAACCCATGTCATAATCTCTTAATTTTTAGGTGATGGTCAAGCACCCAAGTTAGCAAACACAGATAGAATTTTTTATGTTGCTGCAACAAGACTTACAATAAAATCAACCTGGCATAGTAACATGGGCTTCCTTGGTAGCTCAGCTGGTAAAGAATCTGCCTGCAATGCAGGAGACCCCTGTTTGATTCCTGGGTCAGGAAGATTCACTGGAGAAGGGATAGGCTACCCACTCTAGTATTCTTGGGCTTCCCTGGTGGCTCAGTTGGTAAAGAATCCACCTGCAATGTGGGAGACCTGGGTTCGATCCCTGGGTTGGGAAGATGCCCTGCAGAAGGGAACAGCCACCCACTCCAGTATTCTGGCCTGAAGAATCCCATGGACTGTATAGTCCATGGGGTTGCAAAGAGTCGGACACCACTGAGTGACTTGCACTTTCACTTTTTCACTTTCACAGTAACATTCATAAAAGATGGTGAAAATGGCAATTAGCTCTAATGTCTGGAAGTATTCACTATGCTTGGATAAAGCCAACTCAATCATTAATTCCCTACTGATTATCAAGCCATCCTCAAGTGGACACCCTGGTTAGTTTAAGTTTCATCTCACACTCACTAATATGTTCATTAAGACAAGAAGAATCAGCAACCTCTCATGAAATAATCAATTCAGGCAACAGTTCCCAGTGGATGCTAACAGACCCTTCAAGAAAGATTGATGAGAAAATTTACAATGAAAGGATCAAGCTGCCACTACATGAACCCAATGATTAACCTCAGCATCACTACAAGGAAGAAAACTAGATACTGTTCTGAGATAATGGGACATGAAGTGTACAACATCATCAACAAACTCATCTTGCCCCACAAAGCTGAACATCTATGAAAATTAATAAAAGGAAACCTCATTTAAAATGGAATCAGGAGGCCAGAAGAGGGAGTTCTCAGGCCCCATCAGTCAAGGTCAACTGCAAACCCAAAAGGAGAAGAGATACCTTTGTATCTCCAACAGAAAGAAGGTTATTACTTTATCACCCAGCAGGAGGAAGGATTTTTCTTTGCCCAGTAACAGCCCAGCCAATAAGAGACTGTCACACATCAGCCAAGGAAAAGCCACAACACTTTGAACTCCCAGTTTCTGCCAATGGACTCTGTTTATAATGGCCCCTCCCAACTCTCACTTCTCCTCTATAAAAGAATGTTTCTCTCCTTTGTTCTCTGGATTTACTTATGGTTCACCATAAGTTGCAGGTCCCAAAAAACAATTCTTTGCTGTTCCCAAATAAACCCATTTTGCTATAAAATTAAGTAGTTGTTTTATTGTTTTATATCAACAAACTCAAGTTTTAGTGCTAATTTCCAGGTTACAGAAATACAGAGACTAGTAGAAAATGTTTAAAGAGAAAACTCTCAGTCAAATCCAGAATGTGGGACATTCTATAAGACAACTGACTTGCTTCTTCAACAAAGCAATAACTTAGGGAGAACAGGACAGGGGGAAGAAGAGCTGTTCTAGAGTTGAAACTACACAAGGCATATCAAACGCAATGTGTGGGCTTTGTTCAGACCCTGGCATGAAGAAATCAACTACTAAAAGACATTCTTAAGCCAGTGAGGGGTGAAATCAATGTGGGGAAGATGGAGAGTCCTACAAATTCCTGGGCTGCCCCACCCCTTGCCTTCTGATGCTCTGAAACTGCAATTCAGCCACTCCTCAACTGAAAGGGCAGGGCCCATGAGCAGAAACTGAGCCACAGATGGCGGGGCCATTCCCCACTCTGCACAGGAAAGGAAACTTTTGGTAAGAAGGCTCAAAAGATCTTGGTTGGTAGAACAAGAGGCAGTATGTATGGTAATCTAGAGAGAAATTTACAGGTTCCTGAGCATCATTTCTGCCAACAGGATTCTAGCAGTTGTGAGCTTCATTCAAAAGAGTAAAATCAATGCTCTGAGCAGAGAGGTCAGCATTTGAAGCAAGCAGGGTACCTATGAAATTGGAGAGAAGGAAACAAGATGAACACCTAAGTGGTAATGCAGATTTTGCATTCTTGAACAAGACTCCACCCTAGCAGCTAGTCCCTGGAGAGATTTGGTTTTGTGTAGTTTACAGGTCCTTTTTTGTTTCCCCAAATAATTGAGATAGATGGGACTTCCCTGGCGGTCCAGTGGTTAGGGCTCTGTGTTTCCACTGCAGGGGGCACAAGTTCAATCCCTGGTCAGCACACTGAGATTCTGCAAGCCACACTGTGTGGCCAAATAATAATTACTTTATTATTACTATTACTGAGGTAGAACGTACATAAACTGCTCCAACCATTTATACCTCCTGCAATTTAAGTTTTATTTGGTTTGGCTGCCCAGCACCACATCCCCTCTCAAGGCTACTGCCAGTCGGAAGCAAGCCTGGAACGCAAACAGAAACAAGTGGGAGCCTGTTTCCAGCTTCTGAGCTGTGTGTGCTGGTAGCTGGCACAGCTGAAGCAAGCTGTCTAACCAGGGCAGAGAGTGAAGTTAAACAGTGTGAGGCAACTAAAGACCAGGCTTCTTTACTGCATTTTTTAAAGTCTCTCCCTCTGCTCCCAAATCCTAACACTCTCTTCTAGCTGAAGTCATGAGAGTTTTTTTAACCTGCCACTCCTAGTAACAGCCCAATGAGTCTGCAACAATGGTTGTCCCCATCTGCTAAGTTTTCAAGATCTGGCATTTCACTGGTTAATCTTTTTCAAAAAGAGTACAGTCCCCTCTGGTTTTAATGGCAGGAAGAGTTAGATTAACACAGATTCAAAGACAATCTTTTTAGATCAAAACTTAATCCTGTTGAATTTTTACTATTAAGATCAGGTTTTCTAAAATAAAAAGTCAACTTTCTTTGTTTGCTATTTCGAACTAGTAAACTGGAACTATAATTTAAAATCCCTAAAAATGAAAGCTATACTACACTTACAGAGTTAGTTTAGAGATGCTGTAATTCCATTTTAAAAAGTGAGGAAGCTGTGACACCAGTAAAAAGTACCTTACCAGAAACCAAGGGCAGAATCTCATGCAAAGTTAGTCCTTAGTCCAATGAGGTTATCACTTATCATGGCTAAACGGCTAAATTATATAACTAGCTCTTAACAAGCAACTTGATGACCTTTAAAAAAATAAGTATATACAGAAAGATATGAAGTGTTTAAAACTCTTCTCAAAACTTTCAGCCATCTGTGAAAGGAACTCTTCTGCAATGGGGAATACAAAATCTTCCAGTATCAACTCTATGTGAATTGGAGAAAATACTGTTTAAATACAGAATTGTTACACTGAGGGGAAAATATATCAATATAAACATATAATGATATAAACATTTTGAAAAATGCATGATGCCTAATTAAATTCTACCCACTAATAAGAAGGCACCAGCCTTGGGAAACTTCATACCCAAAAAACTGCCCTTCTGGTAAACATAATATTGAAGACACAACTCAAACACACAAGCTCTGCCTAATGACATAATTATGTGTTTTTAATTTGGTGCCATCCTCACATCTTACCTAAGAAAGTTCCTTCAAAAATGGATCACTTTCAGACGTCATCATTTTCATGCAAGGATGCCCAAATTAAAATGCAGTATAAATGTCCTCCTTAAAACTACAGTTTTAGATTGACCTGGCAAGTGCATTATTCCACCTGGGATTCCAAGCCCTTCCTAAGGCTAAGAAGTCAGAAGTTTCATCAACAAAGCTAAGTGACTGTGGAGTTGTGGCCAACAGGAGGCAAGGCCGAAGTCTGATCCCAACTCTTAGAACCTGGGGCGAGCTTTTTCATCTCTCTAGGCTTACCTCTCCTCCTTTGTAAAACACTAACACTAATGGTACCTCCCTCATGGCATTTCTTGGAAGACCACAGAATGTAATGAACAAACCACACCTGGCACAATGAGAAAGGCGTGCCATCCTTACGTTTATCATCATCTGAAGGCCCATCTCCACGGAAATCATTCTCATCGGCACTGAGCTCCTCTTTCTGACCAAGGCAAAGAATGTTCCTTAAGACCAGATGTGTTGTGCCACGATGGATGAGCCTCAGAAACTCTCGGTTAAATGAAGAACACTGGACACAAAAGGCCACGTAATGTATGATTCTCTATGTAGGAAATTTCTAGAAAAGGCATAACCTTAGAGACAGAAGCTCAATGGTTGCCTGAAACTAGGGATGGAAACAAGAAGTGACTACAGAGTCAAAAACTGGATAGAGCAATGGATGCTCAACTGTACAAACTTACTAAAACTTACGGAACTATACACTTATCATGGGGGAACTGAATGGTATATAACTGACGCCTCAATAAGGCTGTAATGAAAAAAAAGAGAGAGACACGTATTCAGTGTTTGCACAGGTCCTTTCTCACCAAACTACTCTGACAGTAAATTCAGATACTTTGCTGAACACAGCAAAACAGCTGAGAATGCAAGGTTGGGGCAAGGACTAGACCTGGATCCTAATCCTGACTTGGCTTAATCTTACAGCCAACTTGTTACTTTTCTAACCCTCAGTTTCCACATCTGTGAAATGGGAAACCTAAAACAGCATTCATTTCAGAGGCTGTTTGTGTGCATTGATAACCCTCTCCCAGGTCTCCCAGATCAATAAACCATGTCAACCTTCACCTGGGGCTGAGGCTTCTCTCCTCTCCTGTTATCAGCTCCAAACCATGATCAAGTCCTGATGGCTCCACCTTCCAAGTATTTCAGGATCCATCCAACCACTTCTCACCAGCTCTATCCCAGTCCCCAGGACTCACAAGAACCTCCATGTGTCCTTCTGCCTCCACTCTGGCCTTTGCAATCATGGCTACAGAGGGATATTTACAAAACACAAGGCCGACCTCCACCACTTGCTGCTCAGGACCCTCCCCTGGTTCCCAATGGCCTGTAGGCCCACATGACAACTGCCTCCAGCCCCTGGGCTGTTATCTGTACTTGAATCTGCACGGACAGATGCAGGCCCACCTCTGCTCCTGCCCCTTGACCTGATTTCTTTACAGCACCAACAGGGCTCCGAAGCACATCATCTGTGTCTGCCTTATACTCTGTCTTCCCGCTAGAAGAGAAGCCCCATGCAGGCAGAATTTTACCCCTCCCATCTACACGCTCCAGAGTCTGGCACAGGGTCTGACACGGAGAAAAATTCATTAAGTATTTGCTGAAGGAATAAAGAGCTCTTATAAAGCACTGAGCACAAGGTAGGAAGTGCTCAAGAACTGTTAGTTGGTAATAATAAAATATTTATTATAATTACATTTCACAGATGAGAATATGGAAGCCCTACTAGGTTAACTGCCTAAGCCAGTCAGATGCTAAGTCTGACAGGGTCGTACACGTCCATGGTGCCTCCCTGCACCATGCACAGTATAACTGATGCTCCCTCACTCCCACCCCACAGCAGGAACACAAAGCGTGATGCAGCCAGTCCTGCCCTCCCTTCTGTGCCCTGCCTCCCCTCACCTTCAAAGAGTCACCTGATCCTAGGGGGTGGCCATCATGGCACTGAACCCCAGAGCAGCCCCAGGAATGATGACTGATCATCCTGAGCATGCCAGTAAGTAAAATGAAGACAGGCTTCCACCTCTCCCTCAAGACCACTCTAAGAAGTAGGTAAGGCTGATTATCTTCATATCGATGAGGAAGTAGAAAAAAGAGAAATAAATGACCTGCTAGGAAACCATTAATGGTGAACTTGGGCCCAGGATTCTGAACATTTTAAAACACTAGGCCTCTCTCTTTCCAACACACTGTACTACTCTGGGCATCTGGAAAAAAAACGAAAGAAAGATAAAGAACCCTGACCACAGCTTTACCTATCTTAAATGACATGACAATGTAAGGGAACAGAACGTTCAAAAGAAAGTGCTTCTACACGTGTGTGTGTGTGTCTGACTCTTTGTGACCCCATGGACTGTAGTCCACCAGGCTCTTCTGTCTATGGAGTTCTGGAGGCAAAAATACTGGAGTGGGTTGACATTTCCTTCTCCAGGGGATTTTGCTGACTCAAGGATCCAGCTCGCGACTCCTGGATCTCCTGCATTGAGAGGCAGATTCTTTACCACTGAGCCACCTAGAAAGCCCCCTTCTATACATATCCACAATGGCATTAACTTCCTCTAGCATAAGGACATGCTCCTACCTCTCCATGAGACACCCAGAAACAACTGATTATTTATACTGGAATTCATAACATGACTGCATGGTTTTGTAAACTGATGAGCATGGATCCCACCCAGATGCCTGAAAAACCTGGATGAAATGTGAGTGTAACCCGAATGCTCACCGAATGCACTCTGTGTTACATATACTAAGAATGACACAGAAAAGCTGACACCATGGGATCACAGCCTCTCTCCTAGACACGTGAATATGACACTTTACAAAGGGTGTCAAAATCTGCGTCTAAGAATAGAATAAAACACACCATTTCTAAGAGTAAAGCTAGGTTATCTTTAAAACACTCCTGAAGGCGTGAAGGCATCCCGAAAGGTCAGATGAAAAGGGATAAAGTCCTTCACCCCTCGCCTCCTCTCACTAGTGTCCCTCATCAGCATCTTGGCACCACTGTCACCAACAATCTGTGTGCAATGACACAAGAGCCTAAACACCCATGGCCAGCCATGTCTCACGGACTGTGTTTTAGGGCTTCAGGCCCTTGAGGGAGATCTCACCAAGTGCATCTCACGAACAAGAGCACTAGAGCTCCCAGGGCCTCCGTGACTTGTGTAGCTCATGAAACTGGGTGTGTGTGTGTGTGTGTGTGTGTGTGTGTACGTTTAGTTGCTCAGTGGTGTCCGACTCTTTGCGACCCTGTGGACTGTAGCCTGCCAGGCTCCTCCTCTGTCCTTGAGGATTCTCCAGGCAAGAATACTGGAGTGAGTGGGTTGCCATGCCCTCCTCCAGGGGATCTTCCTAACCCAGGGTCTTCCGCATTGCGGTCAGATTCTTTACCATCTGAGCCATCAGGGAAGCCCAAGAATGCTGGAGTGGGTAGTCTATCCCTTCCCCAGCTTTTCTTCCTGACCCAGGAATTGAACCGGGGTCTGCAGGCAGATTCTTTAGCAGCTGAGTTACCTGGTTCTAACTCAGATGTGTCTGGCTTCAAAGCTCCAAACCGTTCCCCTACAGCACATTCATTAACATGCCCCGTTCCCCAATTCCACTCCTCTCACCCAGAACTGGTACCAAGCAGGGCTGTACCCCATATATGCTTCACTATAATACTCTTGGCATTGACAACAGAAAGGAGAACAGAGAACAAAGTGAGAAAATCCTCCAGACAACGCATACCTACAACCCACCAGGATTTGGACAGCTGGTCTACCTGCACTTTTTTTTTTTTTCCTATCTTTTGCCTAGGCTCTACAATCCTTCATTTAAGACTTCTCCATGAAACAATTGCTAAGGCTTTATAATTCAGTAGCATATCCGGGAATAGCACTGCAGACAGCCCATACATAGGTCATGCTGTTTTCACAGCTCTGAGGGTGGAGGGAGTTTTTATTCCACACTGCAGAACTCCAAGATTGTGCTGTCTGTAAGGAACATCACTGTCACTAAACTATGCCTCCTTCCCACCTCCCCAAGCACACGAGGCACAGACTATGGCTACTTGACCTTCAATGCAACCCTTGATAGAACTGCAGAGTTCACAGAAGAGTTTACTCATGTCAAAGCGACAGCCCTTCTTTTTCTGCATTGCTCTCCGTTTTCCTTCCTACAGCTCACCTGAGTCTGAAAGGTCTTCTTAAATAAGACCTTCCACAATTTCCCCACAAACCCCTCTCTTATCTTTTCAATAGTAACAGAACCTGGGATGGGCACAGATGTAGTTGGTCCTGCCTCCCCCCACCACATAACACTAGCCCTCAGGTCCTGGGAATCCCTCAGACCTGCTGGGACACCACATCCCCACCACAACTGGCCTGCAGGTTTACCTTCAGCAAGAACATTAAGAACAAGACCTTGGTCTCGCAGTCCCTCCTCAATTTTGCACCGGAAAGTGTCCCAAACCCTCAGCCAAGTTCTAGACACAATTGAACAGTCTTCCAAATCTGTCCCACCAAGCTCCTATCACCAAGCTCTCAGCCTTGGGTAAATCACACTCAGTTCCCACCATGCCTCTCACCCCAGACACTTTACCCACAGTTCAGAAACTCAATCCCACAGCCTGAGCTGGGATTTACACCATTCTCTTTGAGATACCTTAATTCACAAAGCTTCCCTTCCCTTAACATCATGGTCATTAAACACAATGTCTGCATGATTTTACACAATTCTTTAAATATTTTCCTCTCCTACCCTGCCAGGTGGACAGGGACCCAATGGGACTTGTCAACTGCAGTATGCCCAATGCAAGGGCAGTGCCAGCACATGGGAAGAGCTAAGAAAATGTTTGTTCAATGAAGGAATGAATAGAAAACAAAGCATCCCCAATCAGCCTTAGAAATAGCCTCTCATTCATTCACCAGGATTAAATGGCAGCTGACCAATGATTTTCTCTCTTTTATTGACAGGGTCCTGGGAGCAGCAGCATCAGATGCAATAAAAGCGTGAATCCTTTTCAGCGGAGTTCCCTGGGTACATTGCATAAGGAAAGGTTTACAGTTCAGATGGATGGGACCCAGCACTTCTTGCACAAGGAGAAGGGGAGAAACTGGTTTGCTTCACAAACAAAGAGCAAAACTAGGCCAAGCTTGAACAAGGAAATTACGTGAGGAAATGCAATGAAGTCTCCTCAGGTCATTCCAGCACTAAGCGGCCCAGGGCTGTGCACACAGACTCCTCTGTTGCACAGTTCTCTCCCTGCACAACGGGAGCCCAAAGTGAGATGCAAAAACGGGTCAGTGCTCACAGCTACTTTCTCCAGACTTAAAAAAGGCTGACAAGTTCGTATCTCTCAAGATATCCGGGGACTTAAAAAATGCCTCAAATCTAGACCTTACCCAACCAAACCTCCTGGCCTCTTTCTCCAAACATTTTCACAGAGAATTCTGGAAGGAAAGGGCAGACAGGACATTAAGAAGATGAAGCCCTATGAGACTTCCCTGGCAGTCCAGTGGTTAAGACTTTGCCTTCCAATGCAGGGGGTACAGACTGGATCCCTGGCCAGGGAGTTAAGATCCAACATGCCTCATGGAAAAAAAACCAAAACATAAACAGAAGCAACATTGCAACAAATTCAACAAAGACTTTAAAAATGGTCCACATTAAAAAAAAAAAAAAAAACTTAAAAAAAAAAAATGAAACCATATTATTAACCTACTATGTTCCCTCTTTTTGAAGAAGTTTTCCACACCTTAACCACTCCCGTCAAAATCAGTAAAAACTCTTTTCCATCTCTGTGACATTTTAAACAATGAAGAAATCAAAGGAATGAATGAACAAATGACTACATGCATCCTACCACATACAGCTCAGGAACCAGACTTCTCAGAGCACTTCTCTCAAGTTCAAACCAAGCCTACTTCTAAATATGTCAGAAATGGAATCGCCAGGCCACAGGGACAGGCCATCACAAACAGCCATACAAGTCTGTAAACCTAGACCACTTCCAAACTTTTCTCTCCTCCCTGTGAGGCAACAGAACTTCTAAGAGCAAAGCGACTCAACTCTGACCTCATGTCCAGCTTGGCTGTGCTGCTTGGACTGTTCCAGGTCACAGGAGGGTTGAAAAATACGATTAAGAGATTCTGATAGTCCCTATTTTAGTTTCTTTTGACTTCTAGATGGAGAAAGGTATCATTATCACAACAGGTCACAAACTTTACACTCACAGGTCACTGTTGTTGGTCCTATGTGTCTATGGGTATTGGTTGTAGGACCCCTGAGGACACCAAAATCCACAGATGCTCACGTCCCTATATAAAATGGTACAGTACGATGAATACAGTTGGCCCTCTGCATCTTGGGGTTTGACACCTGGAGATTCAATCCTTGATTGGTTGACTGTGGGGATGTGAAACTCAGGGGTATGGAGAGCCAACTGTACTGCAGTGTAAGCCCCGCAAACACATGTGCACAGTAAGGAGCCCCACGTTAGAAACAGGAACAAAGACTGCACCTGACAGTAAGTAACCACAACTTCCTTCTCGTAAATTTTCTAACTTCAGAAAACATTGCATCATCCTAATCATCAGTCTAGTACTTCTAAACAGTCATTTCTAAGACCTCTTTTTAAATTTTCATATTGGAGAAATTAAATGTCGGAAAATTTTACAAGTGGAAAATAAAAGTATATAATGACAAAAACATTCAGCGGCCAAATGTGTGGTTTAACATGTTGTTTTTTTGTTTTTTTCCCAGAACACAGGCACTTGAAAACTACACTCACAGGAAAATCCTTGTTTTACTTTCCCAATGCAAGCAAGGTCTTTTAGAAGCAAGCATGTCACCAGCTACAAAACCATGGCTATTCCTGGTTCTACAAAAAGAGTTCTTTTCTGTTACAATTTTTCGTGGATCTTAGAACACAATTTTATTTTTTTTTAACATTTTAAAAAATGAAAGGTTGCTTTTATTTTTTAAAAAAGTCAACCCAAAACTACTCCTGAAATCCAAAGAACAGAGTATGTTAAATGCTTTCATCAGTCTGTTCTTTCCTATTTAAGTGCAACTTGCATTGTTTTTTCTACTTCTTCCCTCCCCCTTCTACACAGGTGGTTATTTGCAAGGCTATAAGGAAATATATTTCAAACAATTTGTAGGCAAAACATTATTGTAGACTGAGGTTATTAGAGATCATATTTTAGACTGATGGTAGTGGTCAAGATTAATAATCAGTAACTCCTTCATTCATTCACACACACACACACACACACACACACACACACACACACACACACACACACACACACTTCACACCAGGGCTGCCAAGCCATAAATGAAGCAAACATGCCTTTTTTCTAGGGTATGTCTGGGTGGTTGGGTACATGAGTGACTTTTTTTTCCCTATGTTTCTTTTCAATTTGTTAATAAACATATATAATTTTACACCTAAAAGCTTTAAACTGGAAACTACTAGCACTAAGAAATCTCTAGACATGCACCTCAGATATTATCTCAAAGCAATTTGTACAGTTGAAATCTCCAATGTGATGAAAGGGGGACATAGTCCGAGGAGAAACTAAGTACCTGTTGGCAAGTTAAAAATATAAAGTCTAACAGGCCTTATTCAAATTTTCTATATTTGTCTTAAATATCACACTCATTCTCATCAAAGAACTTTGCTCTACCGTCACTGACTCAAGTCTTCCCGCGAAAGGCAGGCTATGGTATCTTACTACAGAGAAGATCTGCCATTTATCCTCTACGGGATTCCTCTTCATATTTCAGAAGGACTGTTACCATCCCCTATAAAGCTCGTCAAAACTTGGCCAGAGGCATCCCAGCCATCCCAGAGGGGACCCGAAGATGCTCGGGGGAGGAGTTATGAGAATCAAAATTTTAGGACTCCTTGGGTACAGACGCCACCCAACATACTGGGTTCACTGGAGAAGTAGGAGCGGAGCGGAGAGGAGGCCGAAATGGAAAAGTTACTTACAGGCTGTTTGGGAAACAGTGCCCCGATCACCTTTCAACCAGCGGGGCAACCCCCGCGCGGCCCCTCCTTTGTTTGCCCAGGCGGAGGCTCCGCGGCGGCCAGGGCTGCGAGGTGCGAGCCGGGCGCCCCGGGCTCGGCATCCGGCCGCGCGCGACGCAGCCGGTGGGCAGCGCATCCCCGCTCCAAGCAGGGTCTCTCCATTTTCAGGGCCGAGGAAGCAACAATAAGCTGAGCGGTGCGGCCGCCTCCCTGGCGGCGCTCCCCGTATCCCCTGCACCCCCGGGTACCGGGGACTCACCGCACGCCGCCCCTGCCACGCCCCGACCCCGCACCCCGGACCCGTCCCCTGCACCGCGCGGGGTGGCCGGGGCTCCCCGCAAGCCCACCGCCCTGCGCACCGTAACCCTCCAACCCCCGCACGCAAGGACCCCCCGCCCCAGCGCCAGCCGCTGGGAGGGGAAGCCTGGCGGCCCTTCCCACCGGGAAAACCTCGCGCCGGGGGTCAGAGCAGGGTGGGCGGCCGCGCCGTAGCCCTGGCGGGCACCCCGCCTCCCCTCAGCTCCCAGTCTTTGTGTGCAAAGTAAGTGCCGGAGGCGAACCCACCTCGGCGCGCGCACAAAGGCGCGCAGCTCCCTCCCCGGCGCTCGCTCCGGGCGGCCGCGGCGGCACCCAGTGGCCCAGCAGCAGAGAGCGGCCCGGGCGGTGGCTCCGACTGTGGCTGCTACCCGTCCGGCGCTGGGCGGCTCTTTCACACCCCGCGGCCCCGCGCGTCCGAATTAAGCGGCGGGGCGGGGCGGGGGCGGGGCGAGGTTGCTGAGGCCACGCCCTCGGACACGCCCCGCCGCGCTGGCTGGAGCTCCGCGCTCCGGACCGTCGCCCACTAGGGCTACACCGGGAAAAAGTCAGCAGGTTTGGTTCCGGAGGTTTTTCTTCTGTGGTTTTAGTTTGGTTCGCTTTGGGAACTCTCGAAAGAGAGAGAATACTGTATTGGAACAAAAAACCTGAGTATCACCAGATGGGAGAAATGGGAAATTACACACACACCACCACCACCACCATCTCCGCAAGCACAAGCACTCTGGGGTGTTTGGCTGCTGTTGTCTGGCTTCAAGCTTCCCCATTAAAATCCTGCCAGCACGTCTCCAGAGAAAACTCAAAGGGACAGGGAATCAGATTTGTTTTGTAACTGTACAAATTTACTGGCCAACCAGGGCCTGAAACCCAGAGACCGGGTAATTTGTTCAGACTCCTCACTCATGAAAGGGTATTTAAATTTATAGGAAAGGAGAAAAAGGTTTGTTTTGCCTCTTTTTTTTTTTTTTTTTTCCTCTCAGGTTTTCATTTTTCTCAGCTCTCTTAGAGCGAATTACTTCTCTGCCCAACCCTAAGACTCTTAGATTACAATCTACCTGAATCACAGCAGGTTAAAAAAAACAAAAATGGTGGGGGAGGTATCTGTTTCAGAGTAACAAACAATAAAGATAACAGGTAATGGGTTTTATATCAAAAGCTTTTTGATGTTCTTGGCTGTAGATGAATAAGCGCTTGTTTATGGGCAAACCTTTCTGACCGAAACAGCTTGGGTCATGATCACACAAAAAAGTCATATCAATTATGGGTTTTGGTAAACCAGTTGGGACTTCCCAGGTGGCTCAGGGGTAAAGAATCCACCTGCCAATGCAGGAGACGCCGGTTCCATCCCTGGGTTGGGAAGATCCCCTGGAGAAGGAAATGGCAACCCCCTCCAGTATTCTTTGTCGGGATAATCCCGTGGACAGAGGAGCCTGGCAGGCTACAGTCCGTGGGGTTGCAAAGAGTCTTGTACACGACTTAGCAACCGAGCAGACGAATCAATGACTTCCTCCAAAGATGCTCTGAAGTCATAACACTTTAGCATCTGGTCATCCCTAGGCCCTGAAGCCTGCTAGGGGGTGGGATCACCTGCCACAGGATTTAGAGAGACAGTGTCTTCCAAGCCCCAAAATTGACCTGTGTGAACTTTATCCACTTTGTTCCCCACAAGTCTTACTTCTCTCCCATTCTTGGGTTGTGTTGGCTCTGCTCTTGACAATGGATCCACCAGACACCAAACCAGAATCTGGGATCCGGCCTAGATTTTCCCCACTCCCCACATGGGAGTCAGTTCTACATGATGCCTTGATGGCTCTCCCTGCCCCTATCCCACTGGTTCTGCCACAGTTGACCTTTGGGGTCTGTCACCACCCTGTAGCAGTAGCCGCCCAATATCCCCAGCCTCCCATCTCATATATGCTTTTCCTCCAGATTGCTTCCCCAGTGAACTTTCAAAGCTCTAATCTGCTCTTAAAACCCTTAGCTAGTGGGAAGCCACTATATAGCACAGGAAGCTCAGCTCCGTGCTCTATGATGACCTAGAGGGGAGAGATGGGAAGGGTGGGAGCAAGGCTCAAGAGGGAGGGGAGATATATATATATATAGCTGATTCACTTCAATTACTGTAGAAATAAACATATCATAATGCAATTACATTCCAATTAAAAATAAATAAATAAAAGAAAAAATCCTTTAAAGGATGTCCAATTCCTACTACATGACCCAGTTCAAGTTCCTTCACACAGTACCCCAAAGAGCAACACATTTCTTGATGTCACTTTGATGACCTTCCTGGGGTCTTTCTACTTCCCCCAAACACATACCCATGGCTCCACTCAGCCAGAGTGCTGTATTTGCTAAATGGCCCTATTTTGTGACTATGAGGACTGCATGAAAGAAGTCACCTGCTGGCTTTTCTCCCCTCTGCCTAGCACACTTCCCCATCCCAACCCCCAAGAGCTCCTCTCCTCTCTGAAACCCAAGTTCTTCTGAGAAGACTTCCTAACTTGCTCAAACTGAATGGAATTTTTCTGCCCCTCTGTACCTAGTATGACCTTATAATTAGTGCACAAATTATAAATATGTGCCCTCCTTGAGCAGAGTTTATACTTGATATATATACATATCTTCACAGATATACATAGCCTCCTGCTTAACCTAGTGTCTGGCATATAAGAAATGTTAGGGACTGAATAATGTCTTCCCCAAATTTGTATGTTGAAACCCAAACCTCTAATGTGACTATATCTGGAGACAGGGGCTTTAGGAAGGTTAAATGAGGCCATGAGAGTGGGGACTTAATCCAGTAAGACTGGTGACCTTGTAAGAAAAGGAAGAGATACCAGAGGTCTCTCTGTCTCTCTGTGTGTGTGTATGTGTGTGTGTGTGCGTGTGTGCGTGCACACACATAGAGGCCATGAGAGAACACAGCCACAGGCAGTCATCCGCAAGCCAGGAAGAGCTTCGCCAGAGACCAACTCTGCCAGCACCTTGATCTTGGACTTCCAGGCTCCAGAACTGTGAGAAATAAGTGTCTGTGGTTAAGTCACTGTTACGGCAGCCTGAGCAGAAGGATGCCTTCTATAGATCCACCAGTGAGTCTATAACGTCCCCTTAAAGCAATCTGGACAAACGTTGATGATGCCAGGACAGTGGACAGAGTGTCTAGATGTGATAAGTGACCACACAGCCTCTTCCCTGCCCTGGAGAGAAACAGAAACATGCAGCTTATTCCCTAGACTGGGGTATTAATGTCCAGAAGCTGTCAGCCTCTTCCTTACCTTTGTATCAAGAACCATTACTTCTTTTAAACCAAAAATAATAGGAGATTAAATATTTACTTTGCAATTCTTGAGTCAAAGGTTTATTAAAAGATAGGACGCCAATACTCATTCATTAAGTCTACGGTTTGGGGCTTTTATCATATTTCACATTACTGAGAATCTTAAGGAGATCTTAATTCAGATAGGATCAAATATCCAATTTGGGTTGGGACCCCTGGCGTCACTGTGGGTGAAACCGGAAATAAGAACTTAAAGGTTATGGACTAGGACTTCCTTGGTGGTACAATGGATGAGAATCCACCTGTCAGTGCAAGGGACACAGGTTGCATCCCTAGTCGGGTAAGATTCCACATGCCTCGAGTAAGTAAGCCTTCGTGTTGCAACTACTCCTAAAGTCTGTGCTCCACAACAAGAGAAGCCCCCACAGTAAAAAGCCCACACACCACAAAGAAGAGTAGCCCCCACTCACTGCAAAGACCCAGAGCAACCAAAAAGAAATAATTTTTTTTAATTTTATAAAGGTAATGGACTAGATTGTTGGGACTTCCCAGGTGGCAATCACCTGCAAGAGTGTTGGGGCTTCCCAGCTGGCAATCACCTGCAAGTAAGACAAAGGTTTGATCCCTGGATCAGGAAGATCCCCTGGAGAGGGAAATGGCAAACCACTCCAGTATTCTCACCTGGGAAACCTCATGGACAGAGGAGCCTGGTGGGCTACAGTCCCTGTATACAGTCACACAGAATCAGACACGACAGAGCAACTTGGCATGCACACACACACGCAGGGTGATATTTATGCTTGAATCCACAGCCTCTATCAACAGCACCTGGACCATATTCAGGGCATGACAGATGTTTGTCCAGTAAACAAGCCTGGACTTTCAGGGCACAGCTAGACTTCCCAGGGGTTACATCAGGTGACACATAACTCTCATCCTGAGTCTGATGTCCTGGTAGATTCCATATTCTGGGTGTGGACAGAACCTCAGGAAGTTCAGGTGAGCTGGCAGCACCTCCCTGGGTCTCTAGTCCTGGGCTGGCACAGTTCACCAGGTGTACAGAGAGCCTTTGCACTTTCTCCAAATATAAAACAAAGAAAATGTTCCTCTGAGTGGTTTTTGAGTCTGTTAACCAATCATTAGTGATAGATTCTCTACTGCAGAGTACACATAATAATCTCCCATCTTACAACACTCACCCAAAAGACCACCCATACTCTCAGCTTTAACCTCAGCCTTCTGCTTTGACATCTGGGAACTTTTATATTCTTTCCTAAAGAAAACTGAGGAGAGCAGAGATGAACATGTGGAGGGAACATAAAATAGAACAAAGCGAATCAATTTGGAATGAGATATGCTGTGTTTTAATCTCCCACTTGGTCATTTTCCCTATGTATGATCTTGAGCATAGTTGCCTTATGCTGGAACCATCATCCTGCATAGCTCCCAACAGATGAGAAAGGCTTAACAGTGTCCCAGAGGAGGGAAATTTTTTTATATATCTATACTCTTTTGTGTCTTAAATTTTGCACTGTGTACATGGCTATTTGAATAGATAAGAGTTCATTCAAAAAGAAATAGAATCTTAATTTTCAGTTCACATTTTAAAAGTCATATTTTTAAATATTTGTATCAGTTATCTATTAATGAATAACCCAACATGTCAAAACATAGTGGCTTAAAATAATGATTTGCTCACTATGCTGTGAGTTGGCAATTTGGAGGAGGCTCAGCTGGGATACCTTGCTTCTGCTCTGTTTGGTTTCTGTTCACTTTCACTCTATCACGCATTTGCTGTTACCTGGGAGGT
Organism: Muntiacus reevesi; assembly: GCF_963930625.1. Taxonomy (NCBI): domain Eukaryota; kingdom Metazoa; phylum Chordata; class Mammalia; order Artiodactyla; family Cervidae; genus Muntiacus; species Muntiacus reevesi. Next base: position 28,683,478 of record NC_089250.1, read on the forward strand.
TGGCTATGGACCGGCTTGTCCTGAGTGGCCTCAGAGTCCAGATGGTGACTGGAGCTGTCTGGTTGGGTACCTCAGGTGCAGGCTCACAGGGACTTCCTCCCGGCAGCTGGTCCCAGAGGGTGAAAGAGGAAGTCATCAGGCCTACTGAGATCTAACCTCATCCTGCTACATTCTATAGTCTGAAAATATCACAAATGTAGCCCAAATTCAAGGTTTGGGGGCTCCACTCCTTGGAGCATGAGCATTTGTGAGTATGGGAATGGAATCACTTCATTAAATATGCTAACAGCACCCGTAAGAAAAAGGAACCCTCTTCTCTTTAATAGTTAATGGTTCCCAAGAGCCAATAAGTTCCAGAGCAAGACATACCACACAAATTCTCCAGCAACGCAGGAGCGTCAACATACAGGCTTCCCAAAGTCACACCAAACACATAGATCCATCTCAAAACTCATTACTGGACCCTCCATTGCACTCCAGAGAGAAGAAATCCAGCTCCACACACCAGAACACCGATGCAAGCTTCCCTAACCAGGAAACCTTGACAAGCCAATCGTCCAACCCCACCCACTGGGAGAAACCTCCACAATAAAAAGGGACCACCAGAATTCAGAAAGGCCACCCCAAACACAGCAATCGAAACAAGATGAAAAGGCAGAGAAATACCCAGCAGGTAAAGGAACATGAAAAATGTCCACCAAGCCAAACAAAAGAGGAGATAGGGAATCTACCTGAATAGTTAATGGTTAATCTGCTACAAAGCGTTTGGCAAACTTTACAACACAGCCCTGCTTCATAATGTAACTGGACACTCTGCCATTTCCAGAGTCTAAAATTCAGCAGAGTTTTCATTTCAAAACCTTTAATATATGTGTTGCCTAAAATGCTTGATTTTGATTTTGTTTTTATAAAACACTTGTCTTTATTACTCATAATTTTAAAATCAGAGGGACTCTGTAAGATGGTGATTCAACTTTGCAACTGAACATCCCTTAAGAATGCAAAGAAACAGCTGTTAGTCGCATAAACAACTAGGGCATGGTGCAAAGGTCTGACTTCTACGTCTTTTTCTTTACATAAATCCAAAGCCAGAAAAAAGAAGGATTTCCTGAGTGTCTTCCTGTACATTTAAACAAAAATCTCTAAAGGCAAAGAGAGGGGAAAAAACACTCAAACCCTCATCCTGTCAAAAATATTCAGATGTCTTAGTAGTAGGTATATATTAATGAGTAAACAAACCATCTCTGCACATAAGCATAGTAAAGACAATTCTTCCTATATATTTCCTAATTCTAAAACCAACATAGAAAACAAGTGGCCAGTTCACTGAGAACACTCTGCATTTGCTCCAGCTTTTTTTTCTTCTTGCTTTACATTCCAGATACATTTCTATTAGCAGAAAGTATCCCTTAAAAAGGCCATAAAAGTAATAACTAGTTGAATGCTATTTATACGTATTCACCTGCCTTTTAAACAATGCAATAAAGTTAAGTTCATAAAGTTATAGAATAAAGACCAGGCTAGGGCAGAAGAGATCTAAACCATGGCTCTGCTACCAACTAGCTTTGTGATTTTGGACAAGATATTTAACTTACTGTAGGCTATTGCCTCTGGATTTAGTGGTTAATGATTCAGTTGAAATCGAGATCTAGTTAAATGCATGTTCTGTGTAAAAAAGACAGCACCGTTGCACACACACACACACACACACACACACACATATATATACATATATATATAAAGAGGTGTGTGTATACATACATGTTCTATCTAAAAATTACAGTATTAATGGTTTTTCTGTTGCTATCCCATCTTGGCTGGAAATTGGGGGCTGCTTAATCCACTTTGGTCTTGCAACTAAAGTCCAAACTGCAAACTAACGTTAAATCTTGCCACAGAAAGTTTGCTTATTAACTCTGCCTAGAGAATTGCCACATAATTGAAGTGCTAATGATTCCTGGGCTTTAAAAATTGCTCTCTGAGTGATAACATTCTTTTATGTGTTCCACCAAAATTCAACATGGACTAAAATGCTACCTAATGTCAGGTATAGCTGGATAATATTAATATTAGTAAATATTTGAACTTGATAAGGGAAAAGTTCCCACATGGCACAGTGCTAAAGAATTCACCTGCCAATGCAGGAGATACAGGAGACACTGGTTCGATCCCTGGGTTGGGAAGATCTCCCGGAGAAAGAAATGGCAATCCACTCCAGTATTCTTGCCTGGAAAATTCCATGGATGGAAGAACCTGGCAGGCTACAGTCCATGGGGTCGCCAAGAGTCGCTCAGTCAGCTAGGCACACACCCATGAAGGAAAATTAGAGAGAAAGAGTGAGTGATAAAAAGGGTAGAGTCCTGTGGGGTGGCTGAAGGCTAGTTTCTGGCAATGTCTGTAATCCTTCCTGGCACCTCTCAGTCACTGTCATTGCGCAAAACAACCTGCGTTGTTCTGATTGCAGCCTGACCTGATGATCCCCCTTTTGCAAGTCAACAGTTGAGACACATTGCAAGAAACCGGACTTTGACATGCACCTGCTTTTCCCAAATCATTTCTCCCTACAACAACTGCTTACACCATCTGCTCTCATCTACATGAGTGCATAAACAACTAGTGGGTTGGCCAAAAAGTTTGTTCGGGTGTCTCTGTAACAGCTTATGGAAAAACCTGAACAAACTTTTTGGCCTCCCCAATAGTCAAATGGATAAATGAAGAAATGCAAAGATAGAGTGGAAGCTATTTCTTTTTCTGTAAAAGATCAATAAAATTGAAAAACTTCTGTCCAAAATGATGAGAGACAAAATTTAAAGAATATTAGGAATTAACGTGAAGACATAACTATTGATACTCAAGACACTCAAAAGAGAATATAGAAATACTAGGGACAACTTCATCTGAAAATTTAAATGAAATGGAAAAATTCCTAGAAAAAATCAACTTGCTCCAAGTGATTCAGAATGAAATAGGAAACTGGGAGAATCCCACACACTTTCGATGAGTCAAATCAGCAGTTAAAATTTTCTCACAGGATAGGAGGAACCTAGTAGTATGGAAATTGATTTTCAGAATGATTAATGATATTCATGGCTTAGTTATATATATGTCTCATCTTTTTGAGAGACAGTTTATCAATATGACCAATCAAAAGCAGAACTTCTCTTTTTTCCTCTCAACTCCCCTCAGTTCAGTTCAGTTGTTCAGCCATGTCCAACTCTTTGAGACCCCATGGACTGCAGCACACCAGGCCTCCTTGTCCATCACCAAATCCTGGAGTTTACTCAAACTCATGCCCATTGAGTCAGTGATGCCATCCAACCATCTTATCCTCTGTCATCCCCTTCTGCTCCTGCCTTAAATCTTTCCCAGCATCGGGGTCTTTTCCAATAAGTCAGTTCTTCGCATTAGGTGGCCAAAGTATTGGAGTTTCAGCTTCAGCATAAGTCCTTCCAATGAATATTCAGGACTGATTTCCTTTAGGATGGACTGATTGGATCTCCTTGCAGTCCAAGGGACTCTCAAGAGTCTTCTCCAGGGGACGAGTAATACATGTAAATCCATGGCTGATTCATGTCAATGTATGGCAAAAACCACTACAATATTGTAAAGTAATTAGCCTCCAACTAATAAAAATAAATGGGGGGGAGGGTAAGAGTCTTCTCCAACACCACAGTTCAAAAGCATCAACTCTTCAGTGCTCGGCTTTCTTTATAGTCCAACTTTCACATCCATACATGACTACTGGAAAAACCCTACTTACCCTCTTATCAAGAGGACCCCTGACAGTCTCCGTCCTACAACTTCAGAGTAATCATCATTTCCTCTCTAGGGCCCCACATCTACTTGGATCACAAAACCAGTCCATTGCTTTCACTGTTTTTCTCTCAAATCTGCATGTTCTTCTCCATCTCTGTCAAATTCTGCCTGGACCACAGATACATAATCTTCACTGAATGGACATCTATGAACACTCCTTTCCTCCCATCCACCCAACACTATCACGTAAGTCATAGCACCTGTAGTGCATGTCCAGCATAACTAGTTAGTTACATAAGGCTTCCTTCCTCAGATCCCAACCTTTAGTTACCCTTTGATTAAAATTAAAAGTTACTTCTTTCTTTAAGAAATTATTTTCTGAAAAGTGGAAAGGCCCCCCCCATACACACAATGGTAACTATGTGAGATAGCATGCTAATTAACTTGACTGTAGGAATCATTCCACGACATATGTGTGTATCAGATCAGCACGTTACATATTGTCAATATACACAACTTTTTTTTCAAATGACTTTCTTTTCCATCAAACAGTTGTCATATGGAGCCAATGTTAATGAATTCAGTTGAGCCGAAAATTAAGAACACATATAGAGGCAGGGGACGTTTACTCTTATAGAACAATGCATTTTCTCATGAATTATAGTTACTGATCAGATTTATTACTTTACAAGAACTGTACACATTTTCAGAAATAGTAGCTTCTGAGACTTCCCTGGTGGTCCAGCAGATAAGACCCTGCACTTCCAATGCAGGAGGTGTGGGTTCGATCCCTGGTCGGGGAACTAAGATCCCACATGTCACATCCAAAAACAAAACAAAAAAGAAATAGTAGGGAAAAAAAAAAGAAGAAATAGTAGCTTCTTGAAGATTTAGAAAGATCTGGATCTTAAATAATATTGCTTGTGAACAATTATCAAAACATATGCCTGGATAATTTTTCCTAATTAGTTATGTTCTTTGTATAATTAGGATGAAAATAGGTAAGCAAAACTGAACAATTCTGAATATTTCTTCTTTCATGAAACTTTTCTGATATATTGTACTACTTTGGATAATAAATTTAATTCATTTCCTGATTTTTCTTATCTTCTCAAAATAGAAATGAATTCCCAAATAACCCTTTTAGTGATTTACAAAGTGATGTGTACATTTAGAATTAACATGTTCTTTTATCATCACTTATTTTTGAGCAAGTTATAACTCCCAACAACAGGGGGAAATCAAATATGTTCATGGTTTGGAGGTTATAAAATAATATAACTAAAAATGCCTGCAGAACAGTGCCATGTTTTGTGTAAGATTAAAAAAATGCTTACTTTGCACCAGAGGACCGAATATAGTGATTGAGTCCCCAGACCAACTGATGGAAATTTCTGTCTCATGTCCCCTGCTGAGCAGCTGAGTAAACTTGGCCAACTTATTCAGCTTCTCTACGCCTCGGTTTTGCCATCAGTTAAATGGGGATTTATTCATTTAACACATAATTCTCAGATACACTTTTTATTTTTATCCCAGGCCTTGTTCATTCTAGTCCCTGGGAATACAACAGTGAATATAATGGAAAAAAATCCCTGCCTTTATCTGATACGCATTCTAGACGAGGAAGTCAAACAAGAAAGGAAGGAATGAAAAAAGAAGGAAAGAAGGAAAGAGAAGAGAAGAAAAAGAGAAAGACATATAATATGTTCAATAGCACTAGTTATTCCTATGCTATAGAAGAAACCAAATGGGATAGATAACTAATAAGGACCTACTGCATAGCACAGGGAATACTCTAGTACTCGACACTCTGTGATGGCTATATGGGAAAAGAATCTAAAAGAGAGGGGACATATGTGTAAGTATAACAGATACACTTTGCTGTACACCTGAAACTAACACAACATTGTAAATCTCAACTATAGTCCAATAAAACTTTAAAAAATAAAATAAGCTGGGAAGGTGATAAAAAGTGGTGATAGGAATGTGTAATTTTAAACTGGGTGGCAAGGGAAGGTTTCTCCCAGAAAGTGACATTTGGGCAAATACCGAGATGATATGAAGGCACTCCTTGTACAGGCATTGGGAGGAAAATCTTTGCAGGCAGCTAGAATAGCAATGCAGAGGGCATGAGGCTGACACACACAGTAAATTCGAGAAACAGCAAGAAGGCAAACAGTTGAAGGGCAGGTTCAGAGGAAATGATGGATGATGAACTCAGATCACAGAGTGCCCCATGGGCTGTTGGAGGGTGTCTAGCTTTAACTCCGAGTGAGCTGGGAAGCCACCAGCAGAAGATTTCGAACAGAGGAGAGACCAGTTTGATGTACATTTTCATGAGATCACATAGTTGCAGGGTTGAAGACAGACTCCAAGGGAACAAAGATGGAAGCAGAAAGAATATTTGGAAGACTATGCATTCTTCTGGGAGAGAGAAGGCAGCAGCTGGAACCTGAGTGATGAGGAAGAGTCACATGACGGAAATTGTGAAGGTAAAACCAGCTGAATTTGCTGATAGATTATGAGGTGGTGAGTGGGAGAGAAAGAGAGTCAAGGATGACTTCTAAGTTTGGGGCCTGACTTGGACCTGGAAGAATAGCATTCCCTTTTTCTGAGAAGGGGGAAGAGTTCAACTTTGGGTATGTTTAGTCTGAGCTGCCCTCCATGATCCAAGTGAGAAGATTAAGTAAGTAGAGCTGACCCTTGAACCACATGGGTGTGAACTGCAAGGGTCATTTAAACCAGGATCTTTTCACTAAATATGCACTACAGAGTCTTGACTGGCTGAATCCGACCATGAGGAACTGTGGATATGGAGGGCTGATTATCAATTATACCCGGATTTTTCGACTCCAGGAAGGGTCCGTGCCTATAATATCTGCGTTGTTCAAGGATATTGAACAATGTACTTGGATATGAGTTTGGAATTAATAGGAGAGGTCCAGTCTGGAGCTATACATTTAGAAATCATCAGTGGGTATATGATACTGAAAGCTGGGAAACTGCATATGTCACCAAGGAAATGTCTGAGGTCTCTGCCCTGGGCCACCTGGCATTTAAAGATTAGGCAGGTGACTGGAAAGTAGCAAAAGACACAGAGAATGAACAGCCAGTGAAAGAGAATGAAAACCAAGAGATCAAGGCCCTGGAGGCCAAGCGAAGCCAATGTTTCAAGAAAGGGAGAGTGGCCAGCTGTCTCAAACACTGCTGGAGGCCCAGTGAGATGGGGGCCAAGAGCTGACCATTGGATTTACAACCTCCATGTCACTGGTGGGGCAGAAGGGGTGGAGACCTGGATGGGGCAGCTCAAGATAGAATGGGAACCAGTGTTCATGGTGGCACTTTTTTTTGTCCACATCGTGCTACTTGTGGGCGTATATTTTCCTGAACAAGAATTGAAACCAGGCCCTCAGCAGTGAAAGCACAGAGTCCTAACTACTGGACTGCAAGGGAATTCCTGCAGCACTGTCTGCAATAGCCACGCCATGGGAGCAACCTAAGTTGCCGTCAACAGATGAACAGACAAAAAAGATGTGGTATATATATATATATACAATGGAATATTACTCAACCATAAAAATGAATGAAATCTTGCCATTTGCTGGAACATGGATGGGCCTAGAGGTTATCATACTAAGTGAAGTAAGTCAGACAGAGACAGACTAATATTATATGATATCACTTATATATGAAATCTAAAAAGTAATGTGAGTGAATCTATTTACAAAACAGAAACAGACTCACAGACACAGAAAGCAAACTTATAGTTACCAAAGCAGAAGGGTGAGGGATAATTTAGGAGCTTGGGATTAACAAGTACATACAACTATATATAAAATAGATAAGCAACAAGGGTTTACTGTATAACACAGGGAACTATATTCAATATCTTGAAATAATGTAAATGGAAAATTTTACAACATATATAAATATATAAAATATAGTATACTTCTATGTTCTATATATTATTTATAATATAAATTTATTATAATTATAAAGTATCATATATATTATAATCACATATAAAAATATATATATTAATCACTTTACTGTACACCTGAAATGAACACAGTATTATAAATCAACTACATTTCAATTACAAAAAAGAAAGAACAGGAGTGGAGGAACTGAAGGCAGCTGGTATAGGCAACTTTTTCTAGGGAGGTAGGTGATGCTAAATACAGAGCTAAGAAAGGTTCTATTAATATTTATGTTTTATTTTTACATTGGAAGAACTCGATGGCATGATGAGGCCTAGGTGTAATTCTTGTTACTTTCTTTGTAAGCTGATGGGAATGATCCTGTATGGAGAGAATTAGTGATTATCCTTATTGGCATTTTGAATATTAAACCCTAACCTTGCTAACGGGAATGCTTTGCTCCAGCCAGTTTCCCTCCCATTGGCATGAACATACTTGTTCCCACCTCTGAACCTTGCTCATACTGTTCCCTCAGGCAGGAATGCTATTCCTTCCCCTTTTAACAGATCCAAATTCTACCCGTGTTTTTGTTGTTGTATTGTTTTCCTTTTTTACTGTGAGGCATATGGGATCCTAGTTTCCGGACAAGGAATCAAACCTGAGCCCCCTGAATTGGAAGCATGGAATCCCAACCACTGGAACACCTGGGAGGTCCCTCTGCCCATGTGTTAAATTTCAGCTCAAGCCCTACTTTCCCCATGAGGCCATCCCTAATTTTTATCATCTGGATTCATTGCTTCTTTTCTTTTCTTTATAACACCCAGTATTTTTCAAACACTTATTAAATATCTCTGTCTGCAAAGGAGTGAGCTAGAAATGAGACAAGAACCCACTGAACATAGAGCACAATATCTACACTCTAGAAGGCAACAAACTTGTTATCTGTCACATCTTATAATTTTTTGTACCTATTTTTTTTCCTAATTACCTTGAAATCTTGAAGGCAGGCAGGAATCAATATTTTCATCCTCTTGATGTTTTTAGTATAATGAGAGAGCCATGAGACAAATGAGATAGATATTGTTTGAATTATATTAAAAATTCAGTATGATGGAATTATTAACAGGACCATTATGTTACTTCCTGATTGTAGAAATAATCACCCAAAAACTCAGCTTCCAGTTTATTCCCTCAAACATTTTTATGACAATTATTTCTAATCTTTCCAAAAGATGTTAGATATTTCCCTGCTGTGTCACAAAAAGTTTCTTAAAGTAATTATTTCAAAAAATGATTCTGATTTCCTTGTGGCAGGCAGAGCTGTGTCTTTATTGGGAATTTTGATAAAGGCACATTGCCCATTTGCTGGAGTGGCTGTTTTTTTAAGACTCAGTTTTCTATATAGGAAAAGAATCTGATTAGCAGTTCTATGGAGCGATTGGAAACGTGTTTCAGTATAGATTGAGGCCAATGAAAAGACAAGGGACATTGTTTTAACTGAGATTTCCACAATGCTCTGTGCTCTCTGGATGACACAGTCAGCCCAGGGGACTACTGATGAGGTCGAAACATGAATATGCATGAGATTGAATCACACCCAGAGGCTGATAAAGGGTATTGTCCCTTGCCTGGGTCCGCCTGGTATTAAAAAAGTGGAGGCACTCAGAGCGTATACAGCTGGCAAGTCTGTGGCAGATTTTCTCCTAGGTTTCTGAAAACACAGCACTTGATTGAATAAGAACAGCAATCATGTAGCAGAGGCAAACTAGGATGAATAAACAAGGTTCTACTATCTAGCACAGGGAACTACATTCAATATCCTGTGATAAACCATAATGGAAAAGAATGTGAAAAAGAATGTGTACACACACACACACACATATATATATGTATATAACTGAGTCACTTTTCTGTACAGCAGAAATTAACACAACATTGTCATTCAATTATGCTTCAGTAAAAAATAGATTTAAGAAAAGATACATTTGAGTCCCTTGTAGTTGTCAGAGTACTTTAATTGGGATTGACATATACACACTACTATATATATAAAACGGAGAAGGCAATGGCACCCCACTCCAGTACTCTTGCCTGGAAAATCCCCTGGAGTGAGGAGCCTGGTAGGCTGCAGTCCATGGAGTCGCTAAGAGTCGGGCAGGACTGAGCGACTTCACTTTCACTTTTCACTTTCATGCATTGGAGAAGGAAATGGCAACCCACTCCAGTGTTCTTGCCTGGAGAATCCCAGGGACGGGGAGCCTGGTGGGCTGCCGTCTATGGGGTCCCACAGAGTCGGACACGACTGAAGCGACTTAGCAGCAGCAGCATATATATAAAACAGATAACTAATGAGAACCTACTGTTTAGCACAGGGGACCCTACTCAATGCTCTGTGGGCACCTAAATGGGGTGGGAATCCAAGGAAGAGCAATATATGTATACATATGGCTGAATCACTTTGCTGTACAGCTGAAACTGACACAACATTGTACAGCAACTATACCCCAATAAAAAATTATTTTTTTTAAAAAAAGAAAGAGTATCAAAAGTGGGAAAAAAAAAAAAGAACAGTAAGAATAAGAATGGCAGGTGAGCAGATAAGAGCAGATGGAGGAAGAGAAGGGGAGAGGGGACAGGAAGGCCTTATCGGGGAGGGGACAGGGGTGGGGTAGGAGGAGAGGCTGGAAAGGAAAAGGAAGTTAGCGGGGAGAAAGACACGGGATATTTTAAGAGTTTTTTTGAAGGTCATGGCCTGGTTTTCACTGTGAATTCAAGACTCAGGAAAGAAACCTTCCTGTTGAGGCCTGTGTGGGACTCTTGCTAAACTCTCTGTAAGTGGTGGTTGTGTACAAAGAGAAGTATACAGTTGGCAACTCTGTGGCAGATTTGGGGTTGCACTTGAAGCCTAGGGCCCTTTTCCTGGAGAAGACAGATGTAAACTTGAAATGGGCAAGTTCACTTGAGAGAGCCCTGGTCTTGCCCAAGAAGGCTGAAGCCATGCAGGAGACACAGTTTAAAAGAACAAAACTGGTATACGTCAAATATGATTGGATATAAATTTGTATTAATACATCCTGTCATTGAAACTTCATACTAGTATCCTTGAAAGAGTGCTTTACACCACTTTACTTTTACAAAAGACTTACATTGGTACCTGTTTTTGCTAACTGAAATCCGAAAGCGATTTTTGCTTTTACAGAAAAAAAAAAGGTAGAAAGCAAAAATAATGTTCAGTGTTTGTTGGAGGCCCGCCCCCCGCCAAGCTACTTCCCTGGGAACCACACTCAGCATCTCAGCATCACATCGTTATAGCTTTGAATTGTGTCTGTGAGCATCTCTGCTTTATCTTTATTTATTTTGTGCATCCTTTAGCAAGATGTGTCCTAAGGTATAATTCCTTCTTCGCTTTACATTACTTTGACTTACAAAAGATTTCAAAGCACTGCGTCCTAACCACTGAACTGCCAGGGAAATTCCCAGTCCCATTTTTAAAAATATCATTTTTTATAAATTGAATTACCATGGTAACTTTGTTGGAAACCAACTGACTATATAAATGTGAGTCTATTTCTGGACTTTCCATTCTGTCCCATATATCTCTAGATCTCTCCATTTACCAAGATCACACTGTGCTATTTGTTTTGCTTTAAGTCTTAAAGTCGGGCAGTGTGAGTCATCCAACTCTGGTTTTCTTTTAAATTCCTTTGGTTATGCTAAGTCCTTTGTTTCTCCATACACACCTTCAAATCAATATGTAATTTTTTTTCAAAAACCTTCCTGAGATTGTAATTGAAATGATATTAAATCTGTAACTCCGTTTGAGGAGAGCTGACATTTTAACAATATTTAGTCTTCTAATCCATAAACATGATATAGCTTTACATCTAGTTAGATCTTTTTAGATTTCTTCCATTAAAGTTTTGTACTTTTCAGCATACAGATCTTGCACGTATTTTGTTAACGTCATCCCTTCATATTTCATGGTTTTGATTCTATTCTAAAAGACACCTTTTAAAAAAACTTTTAATTGTGTATTGTGGTATAGCTGGTTAACAATGTTGTCATAGTTTCAGGTGAACAGTGAAAAGAGTCAGTCATACATATACATATAAATGATACATTTTTAAAATGTCAACTTCTAATTACTTATTGCTACTATATAGAAATACAACTGATTTCCATATATCGATCTTCTATCCTGTGAATTTGATAAACTCTCATATTACTACTTGATAAACTCTCTTAGTTCTTTGGGATTTTTAATGTAGATAATCATTCATTTGCAGTAGAGTTTTATTTCTCTGGTTCTTTGTTTTTCAAATTTGGCCATCCTTTCAGGGGACTTCAGGGGAAGTGGCATGCTTACAGCAAATAAAAATGACATTCAGCTCCATATTTATATGTTTTCAAAGTACCCATTAAATTGCTGCTTATATTAAATGAATTCACTTAAAAATTTTCCTGTTGAACTGTGCCTGTGTCATACATGTTCTGTGACTGACTCCTCCTGCAGACTCTTTGGTTCTAAGCTTTTAAGTGTTCAAACTACACAATTCACTTTTGAATGAACTATTTCCTCTTGCAAGCCACTTTTTAAAATGTATACAAAATGGAGCGTTTTGTGGCTAGTCATAAGCCAAATGCCACAGGGCAAGAGAACATTAAAACAAGACATTTGATTAAAGAGTTAAAACCAAGGAATTAAAGAATGTAAAAGACGGGGGGTGGGGGTGGGGGGGGAGATAATTCTTGGCTTAGTTAGGCTGCAAGTCTATTAAAGGAAACCGGATACATGGCCTTGAAAAGTCCCCTAGACTCCTAGACTAGACGCATATGTTGATTTGAGGTTAGGGAAGAGAGGAAGGAGAATAAACAAGTTTTGAAACTGAAGGATTCAGATGCCTTGAGGCTGTCCGGTCGAAGTGGGGCAGCCCCAACCCTGCTGCTGGAAACAGAATATAGCACGTGAAGGGCGAAAAAGAAAAGGGAGCAAAAATTCTGCAAAGTGAAAAAGACATACACGAATATCTTGCAGTTAGACGAAGTGTCCAGACAATGCACACTAACAGTAAAATCTATTGACGCTGCTCTGTGATTCCCAGGTATTTGGTCTTTAATCTCATCACAAGACACATCTCAAGTCCAGAGAAATGACTCCCTTATACTAACAAAGTTTTTCCACAATCTTTCCATAAAGTGATACACCATTTTTCTTTATTTTTTAAATTTTGGTTATGTCATCAACACATTTAATGAAGTCTGTTTCTCAATCTTCAATCAATAAGCCTTCATGCATCCACACTGGGGCCAGACAGTGTTTCAAGACCTAAGAATTTGGAGATTAAAAATGAATTCACTGATCTCAGCAGACTCACAGCCTAGTGGAGGATAGAGACAACTAAGCCAACAGTTGCTGTGTAATAAAATGCTGTGATGGACAAATGACTGGGAGCCAGGATGAAGGAGGCTTCAATCAGGGAAGGCTTCCTGGAGGAGACTGCACCCAAGATGTCTGATAAAGGATTGGTACCCAGGAAGTCCTCTTATTGGCTCAGTTTCAGGTAGATGAGTAGTTAACCAAAGCAGGCAACTATATAAAAATAATCTATGCCTTGAACACTTAATTCAGCATAAACTCATATTGGGTGTTTATTCACCCATTTACTTGGTGTAGGGTCAATGTTTTCTCTTAAGCTTTCTAACTGCGGTTCCCCTGTCTGGTTTCCTCCACAAATCACACCCATAATGCACTAACTACACAATACCCAACTTGTTGGGGTTTTATTCTTTTTTGAACTTCATTTTTATTTTAAGAATTTTATTTTTAATTGGAGTATCATTGGTGTACAGTGTTGTGTCTCTGCTGTACAATGAAGCGAACCAGCTATGTGTGTGCTCGGTTGTATCTGATTCTTTGGGACCCCATGAGCTGTAGCCATACAGGCTCCTCTATCCATGGAATTTTCCAGGCAAGACATACTGGAGTGGGTGGCCATTCCCTTCTCCAAGGGATCTTTCCCACCCAGGGATCAAACCCGTGTCTCTTGCATCTCCTGCATTGGCCACTTGCACTATCTGGGAATCAGCTAGATGTATACATATATCCCCTCCCTCATGAGCCTCCCTCCCACTCCAACCCCTCATCCCACCCCTGTAGGTCATCACAGAGTATTGAACTCAGCTCTTTGTGCTATTCAGCAGCTTCCCAATAGCTAGTTATTTCACACATAGCAGTGTATACACGTCAGAGCTATCCTCTCAATTTGTCCCACCCTGTCCTTCCCACCCCACCTTGCCTTGTTTGGGAACAAGAATGGGGAGAAAATGGCAAAGCAATCTGTGTAAAGTGTCCCTCTTGATTTTTACTCATCTTATATTAATGTTCTCTTGAGTGCAAAAGTCACTCAATCGTGTCCGACTCTTTGCGACCTCATGGCCTATACAGTCCAAGGAATTCTCCAGGCCAAAATACTGGAGTGGGTAGCCTTTCCCTTCTCCAGGCGATCTTCCCAACACCAGGGATCGAACCCAGGTCTCCCTCATTGCAGGGGGATTCTTTACCAGCTGAGCCACAAGGGAAGCCCAGTTGCCCACACCTAACCTAACAGCAGTTTGTCTTCAGAAGCTCATCCTCCTTCTTTTCCAAGCATTTGATTTGCTTTTCATAATCCCCGTTCCCTTTCTTTTGGCATTCATATTTTGTTGACTTATTTCATGTCTCACTACATTAGGGTATTAAAATAACAACAGGTGTAAACAAGTTTGAGGCAAACACATCTTTCTCTCAGTAAAACAAGCAGATAGGCATATAGGTACAGATAAGTATAACCTATCAGCTGCCAGAGTCTAGAAAGCTGTGGATGTAACACCCTGTACACTCTACCCAGAGCATTTAAAGTCATCCTTAATCCAGCAGGTGGCTATGTGGAGATGTGTTTTAAGGACATCAACAATGGACAAGGCACAAATATCCAAGGAGAGTGAGCAGCACAGAAATATATGGACATGGGCACAAAAGTATCACAAATACATAGAGAGGATTTGATAAGTTCAGACTTCAAGCTAATATCCCACAGTTGGGCTTCGCACTCCAAAAGCACTTAAAACTATCAATTTTTCCTTAACTTTTACACTATTTATCAAAAAGTCAAACTCATCTTTCCCAACAGTAATATTCAACATTGCTAAGGACACTAGTTTTTAATGTGAAAAATAGATAGAAGCCTTTATTTACTATGATAAAACAGCACCCAAGGATAGGATAACTGCACCCAAGCATTCATAGCAGCACTATGTGCAATAGTCTGGACATGGAAGCAATCCAAATGTCTATCAACAGGGGAATGGATAAAGAAGATGTGGCACATGTACACAATGAAATATTACTCAGCCATTGAAAAGAACGAAATAATACCATCTGCAGCAACATGGATGGACCCAGAGACTGTCATACTGAGTGAAGCAAGTCAGAGAACGAGAAATATCAAATGACATTCCTTATATGCAGAATCTAAAAATAAATGATACAAATGAACTTATTTACAAAACAGAAACAGACTCACAGGCTTAGAGAACAAACTTACTGTTACCAGGGGGAAAGGATGAGGGGACGGGATCATTAGTGAGTTTGGGACTGACATGTCCACACTGCTATATTTAAAATGGATAACCAAACAAGGACCTACTGTATAGCACAGGGAACTCTGCTCAATATGGCAGCCTGGATGGGAGGGGAGTTTGGGGGAGAATGGATACATGTTGCTGGCAACCTGAAACTATCACAGTGTCGTTAATTGCCTATACTCCAATATAAAATAAAAAGAGTAAAAAAACAGCATTAGGTTGAAAAATTACTCCATTCATGAACAGTCTTTCTAGTGATTATATTATGTTGGTAGGTCTAGCAGGTTAGAACATGAGGTAATATTTTGGTTTTTTTCTGTAAATAGAACTGCCATACCACCCAGCAATTCCATGCTGGGCATACACCCTGAGGAAAACAGAATTGAAAGAGACACATGTACCCCAATGATCACTGCAGCACCATTTAATAGCTCAGACATGGAAGCAACCTAGATGTCCATTGGCAGATGAAGGGATAAGAAATCTGTGTTACATATACACAGTAGAATATTATTCAGCTATAATGGAATATTACTCAACCATAAAAAGGAATGCATTTGAGTCACTTCTAATGAGATGGATGAACCTGGAGTTTATCATACAGAGTGAAGTAAGTCAGAAAGAGAAAGACAAATATTATTTTTAACATATATATATATGGGAATTTAGAAAGATGATACCAATGATCCTGCATTCAGGGCAGCAAAGGAGACACAAATGTAAAGAACAAACTTTTGGAGTCACTGGGAGAAGCTGAGAGTGGGATGATTTGACAGAACACCACTGAAACATGTACATTACCACATGTAAGACAGTTGACCAACGCAAGTTCAATGCATGAAGCAGGGCACCCAAAGCTGGTGCTCTGGGACAACTCAGAGGGATGGGGTGGGGAGGGTGGCAGAAGGGGTTTCAGGATAGAAGGAACACATGTGTACCTGTAGTGGATCCATGTTGATGTATGGCAAAAACCATCACAATATTGTAAAGCAATTATTCTCCAATTAAAATAAATTAAAGTAAAAAATAAAAAAGAAAAGAAATATTTGGGTTTTTTTAGAAAAATTAATTTATAATTTTACACACTTTAGTTTTAATTATGAAATGTTATCTGGCTCATAGCTAAATAATGAGTATTTGTTTTAATATCTTTTATTCAGTCGGTGGAACCTTATGGCTACGAAAGCCCAAAAGCCCGATGATCAATAAAATCTGATGTTTTTTCAAAGGAACTAAGGCTAGATTCATCCATTTCACCAAACTATGTTAGAGGCCCTCTCCAGTTTTCAGATTTTATTAATATTTTTAATTAAGTATAATTGATTTACAATGTTGTATTAATTTCTGCTGTACAACAAAGTGATTGAGTTATACACATATATTCTTTTTTCAGCTATCCTTTTCCACTATGGTTTATCACAGAATATTGAATATAGTTCCCTGTGCTATACAGTAGGACCTTATTGCTTATCCATTCGATATATAATAGAATATATCTGCTAACCCCAACCTCCCACTCCATCCCTCCCCCAAACCCCTCCCCCTTGACAGCCACTAGTCTGTTCTCTGGGGCTGAGCACATCACATTTTCATGAACTTGCCAACACCAGTTACAAAGCATTCTTCTGCGTAATGAAGGATTGTAAAAGGTCAGTTGCCTGTGTCATCAACTACCATGGCATTTGTCTCCAGAGGGTTCCTAGCAAACAGGAAACAAAGCAGAGTCAGCTGAGGCTGGTGGCCAGTTCAGAAAACACGTGGAGGATCATTAAGTAACCACTGGAAACACTGAAAGAGACCCAAGAACAACGCGAACAACCTAGCGATAGTAAGAACAACTCATAAAACCATGAAGCCCATAGGGAGGTGAAGGAAATGTGGAACCTGTTCCAAAATAGGCTGGAAAGGTTGAAGAAGAAATGACAGAGGTGCTTCCACTGGGTCCAGGATTTGTTTGGCCTGTTTTATCTCAAAGTAAAAAGAACCTGGGGGTCAGCTTCCAGGGAGCTTGAAGGTCCCTGAGTAGAACTCCATCTTTGAGCACCAAATGTGGTGAAACAGCTCAAGCAACTGACACATGTAGGGAGAAAAGAACACAGTGAGTGGAACAGTTAAATCAATAATGCAGACGTCTTAGGTGGGGAGGGGCAGTACAGGGGTGGGAGAGGGGGAGGTACAAACTACTGGGTGTAAGACAGGCTCAAGGACGTATTGTACAACACGGGGAATATAGCCAACATTTTGTAATCATGCTAAATGGAAAGTAACCTTTAAAATTGCATTTAATTTTTGGTCCTTTCCTGGTGACCCAGTGGTTAAGACTCTGTGCTTCCAAGGCAGGAATCACATGTTCGATCCCTGGTCGGGGAACTAAGATACCACATGCCACGTGGCCAAAGAAAAAAACTGCATTTGATACATATAGAATCTAGAAAAATGATACTGATGAATCTATTTGAAGGGAAAGAAAGGAAATGCAAATGTAGAGAATGGACTTGTGGACACAGCGGGGGAAGGAGAGAGCGAGATGAATGTAGTAAGTAGCATCACCATATATACACTGTTTATTGGGTGTAAGATGGATAGCTGGTGAGAAGTTGCTGTGTAGCACAGGAAGCCCAGTCTGGTGCTCTGTGATGACCCAGAGAGAAGAGGGGAGGGAGGGGATGTATGTATAATTATGGCTGATTTGCAGCACAACATTGAAAAAAAAAATTTTTTTTTAAAGCTGAAAAAATTGCATTTGACTTTTAAAAACAAATAAAATATTGGAAAAATAATAATGCAGAGGTCTTGTCAACCAAAAGCACTTACATAACAAAGTTTATCTTGATCAGTAAATATTTAAGAGTGAGAAACCCTTGTGCTCCTGGTGGTCCATTGAACGAAATACATGACAATAATTCTGTTGATCAGAATGCCACTTCTTTGTGTGTGTGTGTGTGTGTGCGTGTGTGTGAATCCCTTCTAGCCCTGCCAGTTCTCCAACTTGGCACCAAATCTCTGCCCCATGCCCGGGTCATCCTTCATTCCTGCTTCTTTGATCCCCTGACAAAATCTCATCTAACCACACACACCTTTCCAGGACAGCAAGTAGAGCTTGGCCTCTGCTCTGAAACACACACCTCGTATTTCCAGCCAGACCCTGACAGTCATGAATATGACCATTCCGGTAGCGCTGCAGGGAGCTCGTCAGAACAGGCCAACAGGAGGACCCAGCCCTGCTTTGCAGCTGTGACAAGATGTGCCAAGACTGGCATTACTATCGCGTGGAAGAGGAACAGGAGGGTTGGACCCGGAGGACTTGTCTCCTATTGGAACCAAGCTGCGGATTTACAAATCCAGATCAAATTTCTTGGCCATTTTTATGGTGAAATTCTAGCAACTTCCAAATCTGGGGCTATTGCACAGAAGAAGAAAAAAAAAATTGGCACAGAAGAATAACTGAATTAGATAAATATTCAGGAGTGCCTTCTCCCAGCCCTAGTCAGTTTCACACTACAAGCAAAAGCGACCAACCCTGCATGCAGCTGCTCATAGATAAATGAACAGCTAATTTCAACAGGGCTGCTGAATAATCAAGGCTTAAAAGGAAATATCCTAATGGAATCTGATCTCTTGCCTCCCTCATTAAAAAACCTACAGCTGTACATCAAAGCAAAGCACATCCTCCTCCTTCATTACGGCCAGCGGGAGGCTGGGGACATGAGGTCCCCTCGCAGTACACTTGGGACTCTTCCGATTCTTTTAAGACAGTGGTTGTTTTGCAGCTGGCAAGGCAAGAAGAGAAGAGAAAAACCACCTCCTGTTACGGTGATGATTTTATTTAGTTGTTTTGAGGGCTGACCACTGCTGGCCACTGCTAGTCCCTGGGTGGTCCTGGATTTACACAAGACTCTTCTTATAGCTTGAATTAACACAGACCCCTCTGCTCTCCTCTGCCTTCAATATACAATTCATCAGGAGAAAAATAAAAGCAACGTTGTTTTATATTTGTGTGGCAATTTAGTTTTCCGTTGTCCCAGACAATTGTCCAAGAGCTGGAGATCATGGGGTGTAGATGCTAAGGAGTACAGTCTCCCCCAGTGCTTCTGCTCTTTGGTTTCTCATCTGAAATCCCAGGTATAGCAGGGCCAGACTTTCATGGAAACAGACTGTAGATTTGAGATGGATCGTTTCACAGCTTCAGGACTCTTGTAAGTCTCCATGTATCTCGGCAAAGCTCTTTTTGGGCCATGCATAAAAAGTACCACGGAGGACATGATCAGTGACCTCTGAATTCATTTCTGATCTGTCCCCATATGAGTTGTTTGTGCCTTGCTGCATCCTTGGCTGCCACACTATAAACCCTCATCTATAATTCTGATTTTCGTCTGCACCGATTGGTTATGCTCTCTGTTCTCATCAACATCTCTCCACTCCCAGGACACTCCTAATTAGATATGACCATGGCCTGAAGGTGATCTTCAGAAAGGACATTTACAAGGCAGGCGCTGCCTAGTTCCTATTGGTGAACTACCTTCTTCCCCCACAGGCACCAATTTACCATCCGAGCAGTCGAGGTAAATTGCCATTGCTTGAACGTTGTGGTCTCAATCAAGGTTATTTGATTCAAAAGGAAAATTTCCTAAATGAATGGTTATTAATTCTTAAAGTACAGTAATCTGATTCTGTCAAAACATACTTTGGTCACAGTTTGAAATTTCCAACCTCCCAATATATTTAATGTCATACTTAGAATATTATCATTGGAATGAATTTAGAGGGACTTCCCTGGTGGTCCAGTGGCTTAGACTGTGCATTTCCACTGCAGGGAGCACAGGTTTGATCCCTGGTTAGAGAACTAAGATCGTGCATGCAAGGTGGAAGGGCCAAAAACAAAAAGAATGACTTGAGAAATTGACCATGCAGTTAAACAGGCAGGAGAGGCAAGCAGAAGCTAAAGGATGTCACACAAACAATTATTTAAGGTAACAGCTCTGCCAGATAGAATGTGAAAAGAATGTAGAGTAGAAATAAGCATTACACAGATTGGTTGAATCCAATTAGGTTGTGAAGCAAAGAGGATGAATGAAATTGGGGTTTGGTAGGAAGGTCACATAATATAATTTGCCCTAATCTAGGACACAATTGAGAGTAGTTAGCAAAAGAATGAGCATGAATTCAAAGGACCTACAGTGTAGGACATTGACTTGATGCTTCCCTCCCCATTGGTAGAAGCCATTAAGAAAAAAAGGTCTCAAGCATGATTAGTCACTCGGGAAATGTAAATTAAAACCATAAGAAAATAGCACTTCATAGGCACTAAGATGGCCATCATTCTTTTTTAATAGCAAGTAACAAGTGCTGAGTAGGATGTCAAGAAGTTGGAACCCTCACACATTGCTGAGTGGGGTGGTATAAAATAGTTCAGCTGCCGTGGAAAACAGTTTGGCAGTTCCTCAAAAAGCGAAGTGTAGAATTACCACACACACGACCCAGTAATTCTACTCCTAGGTAAATACTCCAAAGAATTGAAGGCAGGTGTTCACGAAAACACGTGTACAAGCACATTCATAGCAGCGTTGTTCACAAGAGTCAAAGGTGGAAACAACCCAAATGTCCATCAGTGGATAAATGGATACACAAATTGCAGTTTATCCATACAAGGGAATATTATTTAGCCACAGAAGGGAATAAAGTAGTGATACATGCTGCAACATGGGCTTCCATGGTGGCTCAGTGGTAAAGAATCTAACTGCCAAAGCAGGAGAGAGGGGTTCAATCTCTGGGTCAGGAGAAGGAAATG
This sequence comes from Muntiacus reevesi, assembly GCF_963930625.1. NCBI lineage: Eukaryota > Metazoa > Chordata > Mammalia > Artiodactyla > Cervidae > Muntiacus > Muntiacus reevesi. Next base: position 28,704,565 of record NC_089250.1, read on the forward strand.
GCAATCCATTCCAGTATTCTTGCCTGGAAAATTCCATGGACAGAGGAGCCTGGCGAGCTACAGTCCCTGGGGGTGGCAAAAGAGTCAGACTTAGTGACTAAACAACAACATGCTATGATATGGATGAATCTAAAGTCATGCTAAATGAAAGCACCCTGACACAAAAATCCACATGTTCTATGACTCCATTTATATGAAATACCCAGAATAGGCTAAACCATAGAAACTAAAAGCAGACTGGTGGTTCCTGGGAGCAGAGGTAGTGAGTAATAGAATAACTCCTCAGTGGGAACAGGGTTTTATTTGGAGTTATGGAAATGTTTTAAAACTAGATAAAGGGGGTGGTTTCACACATTGTGGATGTACTCAATTCTGATGAATTTTTTATTTTAAAGTGGTTAATTTTATGCTACATGAATTTCACCTCAATTTCTGATAAAAGGGTCAATATGCTGTTATACACAGTGAAGTAAGTCAGAAAGAGAAAAACAAATATTGTATATTGATGCATATATATGAAATCTAGAAAGATGGTGTTGGTTAACCTATTTGCAGGGCAGGAATAGAGATGCAGACATAGAAAACAGACTTGTGTATACAGTGGGGAAGGAGAGGGTGGGATGAACTGAGAGTAGCACTGAAACATACACACTACTATGTGTAAAACAGATTGTTGTTGTTCAGTTGCTGAATCGTGTCCAACTCTTTGTGACCCCGTGGACTGCAGCACTCCAGGCCTCCCTGTCCTTCACTATCTCCCTGAGTTTGCTCAAACTCATGCCCATTGAGTCAGCGATGCCATATGACCATCTCATCCTCTTTTGCCCCCTTCTCCTGCCCTCAATCTTTCTCTGGCATCAGGTCTTTTCCAGTGGGTTGGCTTTTTGCATCAGGTGGTCAAAGTATTTGAGCTTCAACTTCAGCATCAGTCCTTCTAATAAATATTCAGGGTTTATTTTCTTTAGAATTGACTGGTTTGATCTCCTTGTAGTCCAAGGGACTCTCAAGAATCTTCTCCAGCACAATTAGAAGGCATCGCTTCTTCAGCTCTCAGGCTTCTTTATGGTCCAACTCTCACATCCACACATGATTAGTAGAAAAACTCCATAGCTTTGACTATATGGACCTTTGTTGGCAAAGTGATGTATCTGCTTTTTAATACACTATCTAGGCTTGTCATAGTCAAATAGATAGTTAGTGAGACGTTCCTATATAACACAGGAAGCTCAATCCAGTGCTCTGTGAAAAGCTAGAGGGGTGGGATAGGGTGGAGGTGGGAGAGAAGTTCAAGAGGGAGGGGACATATGTATACTTATGGCCAATTTATGTTGTATGGCAGAATCCAACACAGCATTGTAATTATCTTCCAATCAAAAAGAAAAAAAGACTCAATGTGACAGTCTATTGGTGAAAAAAATTATGTTGGATGTCTCTAACTCTTCATCTTATGCTCAGGCCAATCTAATTTTTATGCACTGAGGTCACCTCAATGCACTTGGAATGGAAATCCCACTTCCTTGGAATAGTATTCCAAAAAAATACTTGGAAAGAAAAATGAAACGAATGTGGGAAAGTATAATTGGTTCCTTGGTGGGTGTGATTAACACCAAGTCAGCTTAGAGCTAAGTCTAAAGATAATTGAGTAAGTGCAATTCATAATATTTACATTTTGGTGCTTAATTGTATGTAAAATTTTGTGTACCTTGCATTTGAAATGTTTGTATAAATTGTCTAAAAGAACAACTGGCACGGATTAACTGATTCAGACTCTTGATTTTTAAACTGACCATGTAAAACTCAGTTTGTAAACAGTACTGAAAGATTTCAGGGAATTTAAGATTATGGGCTTCCCTGGTGGCTCAGATGGTAAAAAAAATCCGCCTGCCATGTGGGAGACTTGGGTTCAACCCCTGGGTTGAAAGATCCCCTGGAGGAGGGTATGGCAACCCACTCCAGTATTCTTGCCTGGAGAATCCTATGGATAGAGGAGCCTGGTGGATAGAGGACCATGAGGTCGCAAATAGTCGGACACAGCAGAGCAACGAAGCACAGCATAGCAGATTATATTTAAGTAGGTAAGTGTGAGGCATGTATTATCATATTATATACATTGTATTTATATTTTTTAAGTATGTTTTGGGAAATTTTGGTGTTCCAGAGACAATTGAAGGACTTAGAAATAAAGCTACATAAATAAATCAGATATATTTAAAAATAACATTTTAAATGTTAAATAAAGTTTAACATTTAAAGATATTTATTATTTTTTTTTTAGTACTACCAGTTTATTGCTACCAACCCATCTCCCTCCACCCTCATGCACACATGCTCAGTCATGTAATCCCATGGACTTCAGCCCGCCAGACTCCTCTGTCCATGGATTTTTCCAGGCAAGAATACTGGAGTGTGTTGCCATTTCCTTCTCCACATTTAAAGATATTTAAATAAATTTTAAATGTTTAAAGGAGTTTAGTTTTTAAATGGAACCCAAAGATGAATCAAAGGGCTTTTAAAGTGAATTTTAGAAATTTACTGCATATAATTTAAAGCAAAATAAGATTTATAAACTTAAGGAAAAATTGTGACTTCTCAATTTATTTTTAAAAATCGAGTATTAACATTAAAAAACACATAAGTCATGGAAGTACTAACAATCTTTCCGTCTAAGATACATAAACATATATATGTGCATGTGTTTGTGTGTATATATATATATATATAATATACACATTCTTTGAGTTTTCACAGTAAATGAACAATCTGTATCATGGTAAAACTTGGATGGAGCTTTATCTTCTGCAGGATGTTATGTGTAGATAATGTTTCTTGGCTGTAGAATTTCCTGTAGTCCATACTTCAGGTTCAGTGCAATAGTCAGGACTTTGAAGAAAACACCAAAATGTACTTCCCTTGCTCACTTTTCAGCAATTTGCATTAAGGGCAGCACTTAGTGCCCTGAATACAATGTTTAAACTTGGTTGTTGAGTTCAATATGCCATTGCTATTCCTTCTGTGTTGAAAGACATAATGGAAATAGACTTACAGAAAAATAGTTGACTTCGTAGATTGACCATAGTAACCATTAGCAAAAGAATTGCCTACAAATGCCCACTGCTCCCAAGTAATCCCAACACATAAGAAATAAAACAGTGCACCTCAGTAGAGCTGAATTTTACATGTATATGTTTTGAAAGTGATAGTGATAGTCACTCAGTCATGCCCAACTCTTTGCAACCCCAAGGAACAGTCCATGAAATTCTCCAGGCCAGAATACTGGAGAAGGTAGCTGTTCCCTTCTCCAGGGGATCTTCCCAATCCAGGTATCCCACATTGGAGGCAGATCCTTTACCAGCTGAACCGCCAGGGAAGCCCAAGAATACTGGAGTGGGTAGTCCATCCCTTCTCCAGCGGATCTTCCCAACCCCGGAATCAAACTGGGGTTTTCTGCTTTGCAGGAGGATTCTTTACCAGCTGAGCTACCAGGGTATATGTTTTACTCGGCTCCCATTTTCAAAATCATGCTCTGAAATGAACTCAAGTTAAGAGCAGTCAATTATTAAATGAAAGAACTTCAGCAAGAGCTTTCAAATGCTATTGTTTAGAATTCTAATGGAATCTAGGCTGTTTGAAATGGTTTATCCCGTGGACTTTTAATACTATTTTACACTTATTGAGAGCCAACAAAAGAATGATTACAAAGCAAGCAGGCAGGAATTTGCAACCTCAACTCTGCCTTTCTGTTGTCCAGATCATCACAGAGACCTTTCTATTTAGATCGACATAGATAATTCTTTTTTCCAGGACAGTCTGAAATTATCTCACATGTTTTCCTTTGTTTTCTTCCCACATATGAATCTCATTGTTTTCCCTCAGGTTCTGCCTGGGCAGCATGCTATCACCTCTTGAAAAGGTCGACATCACAATTCTCTTTCTAATTTTCTCTCCCAGGATTTCTGTCCTGAACCAACATAGTATAACATCCCTTTACAGTCAACATCTGTGAAGCACCTTACTGCCACTTCTTATACTTTACAGGACAAGATTTTGCTCCTGGCTTTCCTGGGATAAACTTGTCTATCTTTTAATTAGTTTACTTGTTAGACGAAAGAGATGAGCCAGTGTGTAAATTCCATGGCAGGGTTTTTTTAATCAATCTATTTTTAGAGATAGATTCCTTTTGTAGAATTTGGCAGGGATTCCCCAAGAGTAGATCAGAATTGACTGATCTGATATTTGAACAGTTCCTTGGAGGCTCCCCTGGTGACTCAGACAGTAAATAGTTTGCCTGTAGTGGGGAAGACCTGTGTTCAATCCCTGAGTTGGGGAGATCCTCTTGAGAAGGGAGCAGATACCTACTCCAGTATTCTTGCCTGGAAAATCCCATGAACAGAGGAGCCTGGTGGGCCACAATCCATGGGGTTGCAAAGAGTCAGACATGACTGATCTCCAAGATGTCTACCACTATGTCCTGTAACTCTGGTCTGGCGTTTTAAGGAGATTTCCAAGGGAAAAGAGAGCACTGCTGAAAGATCATCCTATTTTCCCTCCATTTCTAACTTCCTGGTCCCCTCCTATCCCTCAGTGATGTCATAAATAGCCCTGACTGCTCTTTTCCCCTCCCCCAGTGAATTGCACAACTCTTGGCCCACTGATCTGCTCTCCCGAACGCAGAACTGCTTACATAGCTGTGGGGGCCAGCGCAGAATAAAATGTTTTAAAATGCATCTTGTAAAAAAAATGATTTAAGCACTTTAAGATGGTGACAGCTGAGCGCTAAGCCAAGTGCAAGGCTCTTCTAGGTTCAAGTCCCTGTAGGACAATGCAGGTTGTAGTATGCCCATGAAGAAAAGTACAGATTCCTGGCCATCAGAATTAGAATCCCCTCCAAGAGAATTCAGAAATCTGCATATAAAAATTAGTGCAAAAAGGAAATCCAAAAGTAACTTTGTTCTTAGGCAAAGGATAAGGACGAAGACAGGTGGGGGATGGAAGGTAGGCAGAGTATGAGATAGGGAAGGAGAGGCTTGGGACATTACCCAGGGACTGCGAGGCTGACCAGCTTATGATAGAGACTCAGAGGTACAGGACAAGAAGTGCCAGAGAGGAGAGTGGTTCCAAAATGAGCTGGAGGTCCATATGCTGGAATAATTGACTTAAAATCATACGGCTAGTCAAGAACACCTCATTGACAGGACTTCCTCGGTAATCCAGTGGCTAAGACTCTACGCTCCCAATGCAGGGGACCTGGGTTCCATTACTGGTCAGGGCAATAGATCTCACATGCTGCAACCAAAAAAAAAAAAAAAACCCCATGAGCTTCAATGAAGATCAAAGATCCCCCAAGCTGCAACTAAGACTCAGGCCAGGCAAATAAAAAAAAAAAGACTCTTCATTAATTAAAAAAAAAAAAAAGACACCTCATTGAATGATGCCTCCCTTCAAGAGATCACGGGAAATTTACATAGGCCTTTGATTATGAAACTGATGACCAGAAAAGTAAAACTTTACCTAATACTTGAGAAAATTACTACAGGTACTATGCATGACTCCTGGTTTTCCAATAATGCAAGAAGATATAATTGATGCTAAAACTGTACTGAGCAAAACTAATTAACTTGATATTTCAGAAGGCATTTCAGGATCTTGCAGGGCCTTGGAATAAGGATTAGAAATTTATTGAAGAATTAAATTATTGTGTTGATTCATTCACAAATTAACTAAATTAAATTCATGAAATAAATTAATTTATTGACGAAGAAAAGTGTGACCACACCAGCTAATCACTAATCCACAAATGACTAAACTAGTTTTCATTAAACAAGCTGATGAGTAGGTAATGCGAATCTAACACATATTTGTTGAGTGGATGGACTACTGAAGAAAGGCAGACAAATCTCTTATTAACCCTCAGATCTCAGAATTATCTTTTTTCAATCTGAAACTTGTTAGCTTTTTTTCACAAGGCACCCAGAGAAAATACTGATCCAATGGATGCTTGTTTTGCAGGATTAACCTAATGTTTCTCCTGCGTCCCACACAGTGAGAAATTTAGAACTTTTCTGGTTAAATGTTGAGCCACTTCGTGGAGCATAAATACAATTTAGGGAAGAGATTAAATGAGTCAACTAAGCCTCAACTCACGTGCCTGGAAGTAAAAGAATGTGAAGACATTGTGGAGTTTCCCCTTAGCGTTCTGAAGGGGATTGTGATGTTTTTTCTATAATTGAGTTATGATTTTAAGATGCTTTATTATAGATTTTTAAAAATCATAAAAATATTAACAGCTCTTAAGATTTCAAAAGATATGCTCAGTGCCCAAAAACTGGAAAATAATGGGACTTCACTGGCAGTGCAGTAGTTAAGACTCCACGCATCGGACCCCTGGTTGGGAACTAAGATCCTGCAAGCCGCACGACCAACACCAAACCACCACCAACACCAAAAGAGGAAGAAGCAGCCTGGGTTTATTCACACGGCAGCAGCATCGTTTGAAGATGAGAATGGATGGTGAGAAAGGGGATAAGGGTCTGGTTCCAGTGATGGTGGATTCAATGCTCCCACAGAAGAGAATTGTCAACTGTAAATAAAATCCCAAAACAACTCCTGAAGTTCTGGTGAGTGATCAAAAAGCAGGCAGAACCTGGAGAGGAATCCATATTCAGGGCAGTAGTGGCACCAGCTGAGTTTCCTACTTATGTGGCCTTTAGCCTGAAGTCAGATGGTATCTTTAGGATGGGGGTGGGGATAGAAGAGCTGCAAAACCTTGGATAGAAACCTGCAGTCTTTCTGGGCTAAAAAGCCACAGAACAGAAGCAGGGAAACCACAGTAGCTGGAAAGTGAGGGGGAGAAATCTGAGAAAGGAGAGGAGGAGAGAAGATCAGCCCCAAATTTTCTGCATAAATTTGCCCACATCTCTGGACTGACCCTTAAACTCTGCCTGCATGGTTAGACTTCAAGCAGCCCCGAGGAGGCTGAAGAAACTCAACAGAGCAATTTAACTGTTGCTCACTACTTACAAAACCAATCATATTCTCTGCCAAAGGATCTCCAGTGGGAGCTGGAGGCACCTCCTGCCACGGAAGAGACAACAAACTATTATTTTACTCAAAATGTGAGTTTCTACTTTTCACCCATGAGGATGGCTGTCATCAGAAAAACAGAAAATAACGTGTTGGTGAGAATGTGGAGAAAATGAAAACCTTGTGCACTGCTAACTGAGAATGTAAAATGGTGCAGCTGCTATGGAAAATTAATGGTTCCCAGGGACTTCCCTGATGGTCCAACGATTAAGACTCAGGGGTTGCAGGTTTGAAGAAGGAATTCATAGGGCCTGGACTCCATCTCAGGCCTGTCTGTGCTGATCGTGCTCGGCCACCTCTCCAGTGGACTCTGAACTCTCTGCTTAGTGCCTGTGGGAACGACAATGGGAGGATAAGACCCCCTCCGGACAGGGGAACCTTGAAGATCACATCCAGGTTAGTCATCACCTAAGAGAAAACAGACACTAATCACCCCTGCCTCCGGACACTATCTACCAGAATGTAAGCACAGGCTTATCGGTTATTAACTAGTTGGAATGTAACTGCGGGCTTATTGATTATTAACTGTTTGAACACATAACACGTGAATGATGGGGTTATTGTGATTGTATTTACCCTTCCTTTGTAAGCATCAAGAGTTTGGGGTCGTGGGTTTGGACACGTACACATGGGGTATAAAAGATTTTCACAAATGCTGGTCGGGGCCCTTGGCTAAGAGGTGACTCTGCCTTGGGCCCGCCGGTGTAATAAACTGCACTCCACTATCTGCATTGTCCTTCTGAGTAAGGTTGTTTCCCGGAGAGCGTGGCTATAACAGGTTCAATCCCTAGTCAGGGAACTAACATCCCACAAGCCTTGAAGTGTGACCAAAAAATTAAAAAAAAGAAAAAACAAAAAAGAACAAGAAAGAAAAGAAAATTAGTGGTTCCTAAAAATTAGACATAGATTTTAATGTGCAATCTAGCAATTTCACTTCTGGGAATGATAGCAAGGATCCGACAGATACTTGTACATCTATGCCAGGTGGCACTAGCGGTAAAGAACCCAGCTGCCAATGCAGGAGACATGAGATTCAGATTCTATCCATGGATGGGAAAGATCCACTGGAAGAGGGCACGGCAACCCACTCCAGTAGTCTTGCCTGGAGAATCCCATGAATAGAGGAGCCCGCGGGCTACAGTTCTTAGACTTACGATGAGAAAGACACAACTGAAATGACTTAGCAAGCACATGTTCATAGCAGCATCATTTACAGTAGTCAAAAGGTGGAAATAACCTAAGTGTCCATTGGCAGATGAATGGATAAACAAAATTTATTGTAGGTATATACAATAGGATATCATTCAGACTTTGAAAGGAAGGAAGCTTTGACACATGCTACAGTGTGTGTGAGCATCGCATCTTGGTTTTGTTTCCCATTTGCAATGTGACCTTAAGCAAGCTGCTTACTTTTTCTGTGACTCAGTTTCTTTACCTATAAAGTAAAATTTTTATCTGTTTGACTTTATCTCAGGCATTTTAATGACAAATTGAATAAATGGTTGTGAAAGCATTATGAAGAATGTTGAACATATGTGTGCTTTGGTATGTTGTATTTACTACGAAATTCGGAAATGTTTCTCCATCTCCTCCTCCCGCTTCCTCTCCCCACCCCTTCCTTCACCTTCTCTCTCTCTTTCTCCTTTCTCTTCTTTCCAGTTTTATTGAGGTGTAATTGACATCTCGCACTGCACATCTTTAAGGTATACAGCATAATAATTTGACTTACATACATCATGAAATGATTATCAAGCTTATCCATCATCTCTTATAGAAATAAAATAAAAATATTTTTCCTTGCAATGAAAATGCTAAAGATTTACTCCTGTAACAACTTTCATATATAATGTAAGTAGTAGTATTAATTATGTTAATCATAGTGTACATAGCATTGTTAGTACTTATCTTATAATTAGAAGTTTGCACCCTTTGACCATCTTCATTCAATTCCCCCTGCCCCCACCACTCGCCTCTGGTAACCACCAATCTGATCCCTGTTGTATAAGTCTGTCTTTTGAAGTAGAGGTCTGTTTTTTGAAGACATTTTTCTTCTTACTTGACAGATAGGAGAGATCTTTCTTAAACATAAATCCTCTATCTTGTCATCTTCATGTCAAGCTTTGTAAAATAGGCAGTAAATTATCCCCTATTTATAAGAAGAGATAAACATAGAGTGTTTGGTCTAGTAGGAATTCAATAAATATTAATCTCCTCACTTTGTTTGAATGGGCATAGGAGACAAAGCCTGTCAGAGATTAATTATGTGTCAACTTGACTGAGCCGTAAGTTGCCCAGATATTTGGCCAAAACTCTATTCTGGGTGTTTCTGTGAAGGTTTTTAGGTGAGATTTGCATTTCATTCAGTAGGGTGAATAAAGGAGATTTTCCTCTTGGATGTGGGTGGTCCTTGTCTAATCAGCTGAAATTGTAAATAGAAAAAAAGACTGATCCTCCCTAGAATAAAAGAGAATTTTTCTTGCCTCTGAATCAAAGTAAAATATCAGCTCTTCCTGCATCTCAAGCTTGCTGGCCTTTGGACTGGCATTATGTCATTGCCTCTCCCGTATCTGCAGATCTTCAGATCTTGGGTCTTGACCACCTCCAAAATTAGCCAAGCCAATGAAATATATACATATACATGTGAATCATTTTGCTGTATACCTGAGCCATTATAAATCTACAGTACCTCAATTTTTTAAGCTAATAAATAAAAATTTAAAAATTAAATATATGTGTGTGTATATCACATATTCTATTAATTCTGTTTCTCTGGAGAACCCTGATTAATACAGTCTGGTACTTACTCATCTAAAGTCATGGGGAATGTGTTTGCAACATCCTAAAAATAATAGCTATGATCTTCTTATGAGCAATTAGTTTCAAAATTGAAGATCCTGAGTGTGGTGGGGAAAGGGAACTCTGCCTTAGGAATCACGTAGTTACAGGAGAGCCCCAGCCTCAGGACACATCCTCGGGGAATTCCATTCTTTTCATGACTGGGACCTCCCTGTCTTTTACACTGTAAGCCATAAGGTGCAAATTATTTTGTTGTTTTTCAGTCATGTCTGACTCTTTGTGACCCCATGGACTGCAGCAAGTCAGGCTTCACTGCTGACTCCTGGAGCTTGCTCAAACTCATGTCCATAGAGTCGGTGATGCCATCCAATCATCTCATCCTCTGTCACCCCCCTCTCCTCCTGCCCTCAATCTTTCCCATCATCAGGGCAAATTACTTATTTGGTTACAAAAAGCTCCCTTATGGTTTATCTTGCCTTCTCCATGTCATACATCCTTCCCCACATCATACGTCTTTAATGTGTCAGTTGCACAGAAGGCATTGACTATTTCTTTAAAAGTCAGAAATGATCCACAATGGCTAGTCTCACCTGGCTCCATTAAGAATGGCTCTTAGGTGTCTGCTCCCCTTTATTCTCAGCCAGCCCCAGAAAGAACACACCATGGTTGTCTGGCTTTGGGTGGTTCTTCCTTTCTCACATTCCCAGTGATTTACACCTCACTTTTCTGGTTAACCATGACCATTGCCGTGACCATGCACACAGTCTACCCTGGATAGACTCAGTTTGTGGAGGATATGGCTGTTAATGAGAGAGAGCCTGGCTCCCAGAGGGTTTGGCCACTGAGATGCATTTTTCTTACTCTCTCATTTACTAGTGGAAAATACTGGCTGGGAGGAAAAGAAGATAAACAGTGGCCTTTCAATTTTCTCCTAAGCTAGGGTTTATGTTTTACTTTTCCCAGATCCCAGATAACTTCTCTTCCTGCTTTCTGTTTTATGCCACTTTAGAGGACATATGTCAAGCTCTTAACACTGATTAAAAATAGACCGTTTGGGAGGAAACAGAATCCCATAACATAGGGGGATTTTGCTCTTCAGTTCTGTTGTTTTAATAAATGTAAGGTTTATCAAAAGAGCTGGATGAATCGTCTTGGAGCCCAAGTCCTCTGTTGTCTATAGAACAGATGGAACTTCTCAGCTCTCTTCCCTCACCATCATTCTACTTGATCACCCAGAAAGGTGAGTTTGCCCTGTCTCCACCACTACCCTCTCATGGGAAGACTCAATTAAAGACAACGTCTCTAATTGTATGGTTTTATCTCTGTTTAGGCTATGAGCTTGCTCAATAGTTACTGGGGTACATATCTTACTTCTTCTTTTAAATTGATAACCCCCACTAACCAAGGTTACAGACATGTTTTTCCCATAAGACACACCATGATCTGTAGACACACGTGTGTGCACGTGCTAAGTTGCTTCAGTATGTCTGACTCTGTGCAGCCCTACGAACTGTAGCCCACCAGGCTCCCCTGTCCATGGGATTCTCCAGGTAAGAATCCTGGAGTGGGTTGCCACGCTCTCCTCCAGGGGATCTTCCCAACCCAGAGATCAAACCTCATCTCTTATGTCTCCTGCATTGCCAAATGGGTTCTTTACTTCTAGTGCCAGCTGGGAAGCCTGTAGACACACATAGGATCCCTCAATTAGAAACAGTTGTTGTTTAAACAAATGAGTGAATAAAAATATTTTAAAAGCTATGGATGACAAGGATTCCAGGCATTGTTAGGCTAAATTATAATTAGTCACATGTTGCCAGCAGTTTGGGTCAAATAGTCAACATTATCAACAGATACCAGCCAACTGGTAGGTGAAGATGTAGAACCACCTCCTCTAAGATCTGTTCACACAGAGAACACTGTTTGAAGTAAGGCATTTCCAGTCAGCAATTCTGAAGCCACACTCTGCCGATGTGCTGAGGTCTGGAAAGATTTACCCTTTCTAAAATAGGGCTCCAGGGCTGCAACAGGAAGTGGATCAATGCCCCTAGTGAGAATGACTGTTTCTAGAACCTCAGAGTTTGCTAGACTGAGGCAACATCATAAGAAGATACTTGTTATCTCCTTGTGCATTCAGCTTCATATTGACATGCTGACCTATATAAGAAATGAAGAATTTGGCTTCTGTAGAAAAACAAAGTTAGAAGGGAGTGAGAATGAACTCTTTGGTGGTGGGGAAGGTCTACTAAACGTTTTCTTAAGAAAATTAGGTCATTTGAAATAATGTGCAGAAACTAGTAATTTTTTAAACTCAAAATTTTCCTCAGGCCCCTCAGAATTTTCCATTTCTGGTCAACATCTGAAAGACAGAAAAGGAAGTGTGGTCTGAGGTAATGACGGCCTGACCAGGAGCAGAGCAAGGCCCCAGACTTCTTGAGGAAGCTCCACTAAAAGAGGAACAGGGCCCCTCAACTTAGAAAACAAACGGCTGGGGTTGAATGGCCTCCCTATAATTCAGAGCAGGTGCAGTTGTTCTGGCCATTTGCTGATGGCGAGATGGAGGACAGAAAAGAAAAGGCAGGGGGAACACAGAGACGCAGAAGCTTCAGAGATTCCGGTTGCTAGGGAACCACTTCCTCTGCACACACACACAGCTATTCAGATATCACCAGAATAATCCTTCCTAGGCTTCGAAGGAAAGGAAACAGCTCTCAATGCTCAGAGGTCACGGTAATGCTGGGCCAGGCCTGGTTTTTCCAGCAGATGCCGACGAGCTGAGGGTGTCAGGAGAGAACAAGATATGAATGGGCATCTTGTTTCCAGTCAAAGAGACAGTAGGCTGACCCCTGTCCCACCTTTATCTTCCCAGATGTGTCAGGTCCACCCTGTAACACCACACACAACAGGCACAATTCTACTGTCAGTTCCTTGAGAGCAGACACAATGTTTCATTCAGCTTCAGGTGCCCTCATTCTCCCACTCAATGCTACATGCTGTATGATTCCAACCCTACGACATTCTGGAAAAGGCAAAACTATGGAAACAGTAAAAGATCAATGGTTACTAGGGCTTGGGGGAGTGTGGAGAAGTGAAGAGATGGAGCACAGAGGATTTTCAGGGCAATGAAAATACTCTATGTGATATTTTAATGACGGATACATGCCATTATACAGTTGTCCAAACCCACTGAATGTAGAATACCAAGAGGGAACCTCATGTAAACTATGGATTACTATGACATTTGACTATAGGTTTATCAATGGCAACAAGTGTCCCACTTTGGTGAGTGATGCTGATAATGAGGAAAGGTATGCAGGTGTTGGGGCAGGGAGCTTGTGGGAAATCTCTGTACCCTGCACTCAATGTTGCTGTCAACCTAAAATTACTCTAAAAAAATGAAGTCTATTAAAAATAAAGGAAATAAAGCTGAAAATTCATTGGAAAGACTGATGCTGAAGCTGGAGCTCCAATACTTTGGCCACCAGATGCAAAGAACTGACTCACTGGAAAAGATCCTGATGCAGGGAAAGACTGAAGGCAGGAGGAGAAGGGGACAACAGAGGATGAGATGGTTGGATGGCATCACCGACTCAATGAACATGAGTTTGAGCAGGCTCCAGGAAACACTGAAGGACAGAGAAACCTGGCCTGTTGCAGTCCATGGGGTCACTAAGAGTTGGACATGGCTTAGAGACTGAATAACAACAACAAAAATAAAACTCAGCCACATTCCCTTGCTCGTACCATCTTCAGCACATACTGGCCCCAGCTCGAAACTGCCAGCCCCTAATGTGCATCCCACTGCTCCCTTCAGGATGAAACTCCAGCCATCAACAACAGTGATTATTTTTTTAACAACCAACCTTTGCTTTCCCACCTGCCCTGCTTTTTGGCTTCCTCTCTCCACTACCTGGGCTTCCTAAGATCTTCTCCAAACAATCTGTGCTAGAAACCTTGTCTCAGAATCTACTTCTGGAAGAACCAAAGTAAGGCATCTCCTGACAACTTATATATCACTGTCCAGCCCCATCTGTAAGGGAGGCTGGGGAATATAGTTCTAGAACTGGTGCAGTCATTCTGGCCATTTGCTGATGGCGAGATGGAGGAGAAGAACGAAAAGGCAGGGAGAACACAGAGACTAAAATTGCATTCAACAGTTTAAGCCTAAAATTGTCTTCAACAATATCAGATCCCGTGGCTAGAGAAGAGAATGTGAATATTGGATAAACTGGCAGGGATAAGACATGTCCACATGTGATTGTAAATGATGGCCCATAAGGGAGGTAGCTGCGAGATTCCTTCTTGGTAGGTCCTCCATTATTTAACTGAGACTGTAGAATTGGACCTGGCCCTTCAGGCCTAGCTGTGATTTTAATAGATGAATAGATACTTTGTCAGTGGTACATAAGATGTATAACAGCAAGTAAAATCTGGATGCACAAAGACCTGTTAGGAAACTAATAGTTTAGACATGAGGGAATAATGACCCAAAAATGGAGTATAACAGCAGAACTGGAAATGTTGGCATATATACAAGAAGTACAGTAAAGGAATTCAATAAAATTGATACAGAAGTCAAGGAGAAAGAAGGAATCAAACATGACCTTGAAGCCAAGATGGACCATGACACCATAAACAGAAATTACACAATTGGAAAGAAGAATCAAATCTGATGGAAGTTTATTATTGTTATTAGCTCTATGAGATTTAAATATAATGTCTTATTAGAGTGAAGTAGATTTAAAACAGATACTCAACTTCACTAAACCTTAAAAAAAGAGAGAGAAAGGCAAAGGCTCTCATTTCTTTACTTCATCTCCATGACATCTCCGAAGCATGACTTTATATGCCCAGGGCAAATTTCAAGAACCGCCCTATTCACCTCTCCCCGCTTAAAAGAAACCAGGAAGGTTAGGCCTTTCTAAAGGTCACTCAAGCCAAGATCCCTGCTGACAAACTTGCTCAAATCAGAAGGATATAAAATCAACTCTCTCATATTGTACGTGCATGCGTGCTAAGTCATTCAGTTGTACCTGACTCTTTGCGACCTTATGGACTGTAGCCTGCCAGGCTCCTCTTTCCATGGGATTTCCCAGGCAAGAATACTGGAGTGGGTTGTCATGCCCTCCTCCAGGGATCTTTCTGACCCAAGAATCAAACCCAGGGCTCCTGTGGCTCCTGCCTTGCAGGCAGATTCTTTACCACTGAGCCACCAGGGAAGCCTCTCATATGGTTCAGTTCAGTTCAGTTCAGTCGCTCAGTTGAGTCTGACTCTTTGCCACCTCATGGACTGCAGCATGCCAGGCTTCCCTGTCCATCACCAACTCCCGGAACTCGCTCAAACTCATGTCTAGTGAGTCGGTGATACCATCCAACCATCTCATCCTCTGTCATTCCCTTCTTCTCTTCTCTTCAATCTTTTCCAGTATCAAGGTCTTTTCCAATGAGTTAGTTTTTCGCATCAGGTGGCCAAAGTATTGGAGCTTCAGCTTCAGCATCAGTCTTTCCAATGAATATTCAGGACTGATTTCCTTTAGGATTGACTGGTTTGATTGCCTGGCAGTCCAAGGTACTGCTCAGAAATTCTTAACTCTATCCAGAAGACATTTGGTATTTGCAAAGTCACTGAAATGGCTAAGACAGTAGGATTTGGACTGACTCAACCAGACTTGTTGGGATAAATGGATTTTTTAAACTCAAGTTCCCTTATCTGCATAGTGGAAATAATATAGTACCTACTCCATAGGACTGTTAAGAGGATTAAATAGGAAATCCATGTAAAGCACTTAGCAAGGTCCCTAGTGCATTGCAAGTACTTAATAAATGTTAACTGTATTGCTGTTAAGTATCAGACTGGCATGGTCACCAGATGTCTTATGTTTAGGTGTTAGAAAAGAACAATTCAGATGATGTGATCCTGAATATGTGAAAATCAAACATGGCAGCTGAACTGGAATAATTCAGGATAAGATCAGTGGATTGTAAGAGGTAAGGGGCAGAGAAAGTTGTGGTCACATGAAGGAAGTGACACAATTATCCATTTTCCTTCCATCTTTTCAAATTGTTCGAAGGATCTACATACCTACTTAGAGCAGGGCCATGAGAAAAATCCAGGCAGAGAAATAAATGGCAAAGCATGAACTTCCAGAAACATGGCTATTAGGGTTGAGGGCAGCAACTGGCTCCAGGTGAACAAAAAAGCAAGACTGCAAGACTTCAGACCCTGTCTTGGCACATAGCATAACAGCAGGCTTCACAAACCCTGTTGAACAAACAGACAAATGAAGCCTGTGATCAAATACACGGATGACCTGGTGTTTCCAGTTACCACCAAATACTAGAATTGACTCTGCGAATGTGGTCTGGCTTTCTCGGTCCTCAATCTGTTCTGCTTCTACAGCTTGAAAATAGCCAAGGGCAATTTGTCCCTTTTGTCAGCTTCTCCTTGGATAGGAAAGCTGAAGATTTCCATGACTGCAATGCACACAGAAGTCATGCTTGATCAAAATCCATCTAAAAGGTGCCAGGCACATAGCCAGATGGGCAAATGCTCACAAAGGGATTTGAATCAGGCTTGCTGAGCAAGTGCAGAAACAGAAGACCTTGGTTGTAGCCCTCTCGGTGGGCTACACAGTGGAAATACACTGGCCTCTCAGTTCCCATGAAAAGATGACCCAGAGAAGAAGTTTGTGACCTCTTAGGTGACCCCGAGTCCTCCAGCATCACATGTCATCAAGATGTGAGATGGAATATATTAATACTTCTAGTTGTTCGGCCACACCCATCCATTAAGTGGTTTTGTCTTCTCACGGCACCCTGCAGAGCTGCAAAGTGTGAGTAATCCTCCATCATGGAGATGATGAGAACCCTCTGAAGAGGACAGCATTAGCCTCTTACAAAGAAGAAACCATCCCAGGGAAGCTTCAGAGAATTGTATAAAGATTCCCGGCCGAGGTAAGCATTTGTCAGCTTGATGCTAGTATGTCCTCCTGTTTCTATAGCAACAGCCCCCACATCATCTTACCTGCTCCTCAGACCACAGGCAGGATGGAGAGGGAACACCTAGAGGATGCAACTCCACCAAATTTTTTTTTTTTAACCACTTAAGGATGCAGGCCTGGTTTGGCCAATTCTTACAATTTCTTGAGAGAAATAAGAACTTAGATTTTAAAAGCTCCTGCTTTTCAAACATTGTGCGTGTATCTGTGTGTGTGTGTGCTTAGTTGAGTCCAACTGTTTGCAACCCCATGGACTATAGCCTGCCAGGCTCCTCTGTCCATGGAATTCTCCAGGCAAGAAAGCTGGAGTGGGTAGCCATTTCCTCCTCCAGGGGATCTTCCTGACCCAGGGATCGAACCCAGGTCTCCTGCATTGCAAGTGGATTCTTTGCCATCTGAGCCACCAGGGAGGCCGTCTAGCCCCTTCTGTCTATGCCCAAATCAAAATCCACATTCTAGCAAGGTCTATGGACAGCATCTGTGAGCAGTCTAATTTCAAAGCAGTTATTTTGCATTTAGATTTTTAAAAACATTTTTGAAAGGTTTTTTGAGATTTCAACCAGGCTCGCTGATGTTTTTAAACATGTTATGATGAGTTCAATGCATGACTATGTCAAGGGATCTTCTTTTAGTTCAGGTTCCCCCAGTTTATGTGGGTGGTAGAGGATATAAGAGGGGAGTGGGGTGCAGAGACGGAAGGGGATAGCTGGCACAGGGCTTATTGCAGCCAGCAACTTCTGGGGGTAACTGGGGCTTGACCCTGTGGGGACCATGCTCCCCAACTGTGCTTCTCATGAGGCCAGAGAGCAGAGGTGTTGATCACCAAGGCCCATAAGTGATTGCTCAGGGCTACCTCTGAAGGGCCCTAGTGTAGCCTCAGGCCAAGCTGGACCCCGTGCCCCTTATAGGTATTAAAACAAATTTGGGATCAGTGGCTGCCACAACAGGAATCACTGAAGCATGTGGTAAAGTGCAGCTGCCGTGAAGCCAAGTTGGACTGGAGCACGTGGGGAGTGCTGGAAATAAAGTAGCTGACTTCAGGGGCCCCAGGACCAAAAATGTCACTTCACTGAAATGTTTGCAGAGAGACATGGGCAAACAGTAACAACAATGACAGCAACAGCCTTTGAGATGTAAAAACCCTCACATTTTCTCTCCTCAAGCTTTTGTGACAATAATCAGCTGGAATTTCTATTTAGTGATCCCTACTTTGTACATCCTGAGATCAAGAGGGAAGGTGAACTCCAAGGAGAGAGCTAGGTGGGTATCCACATGCATTGCATGCAACACAAGTGCCATCTTCTTATTCGTGTGCTGGGTTGTGGGGGGGATGTGCGGAGGGGAAGAAAGTGAGAAGTAAGGGAGGGGGCAAAGAGATTCCCCCAGGATGGAAATCTTTAAAGACCATTGTTTGGCAGTTTGATTTATTTAATGCACATGCTATTCTAATAATGTCACCATCCCAATTCTGTATTCTCTAAGGGACTCTTCCGTTCATTTCAGTTGCTCAGGTGTGTCTGACTCTTTGCAACCCCATGGATTGCAGCACTCCATGCTTCCCTGTCCATCACCAACTCCCAGAGACTGCTCAAACTCATGTCCAGTCGAGATGGTGATGCCATCCAACCACCTCATCCTCTGTCGTCCCCTTCTCCTCTTGCCTTCAATCTTTCCCAGCATCAGGATCTTTTCTAATGAGTTAGTTCTTCGCATCCAGTGGCCAAAGTATTGGAGCTTCAGCTTCAACATCAGTCCTTCCAATGAATATTCAGCTGATTTTCTTTAGAATTGACTGGTTTGACCTCTTTGCAGTCGAAGGGGCTCTCAAGAATGTTCTCCACATCACAGTTCAAAAACATCAATTCTTCAGTGCTCAGCTTTCTTTATAGTCCAACTCTCACATCCATACATGACCACTGGAAAAACCATAGCTTTGACTAGACGGACCTTTGTTGGCAAAGTAATGTCTCTACTTTTTAATGTGCTGTCTAGGTTGGTCATAACTTTTCTTCCAAGGAGTAAGCATCTTTTAATTTCATGGCTGCAGTCACCATCTGCAGTGATTTTGGAGCCCAAGAAAATAAAATCTGTCATTGTTTCCATTGTTTCCCTATCTATTTGGCATGAAGTCATGGGACCAGAAGCCATGATCTTAATTTTCTGAATGTTGAGTTTTAAGCCAACTTTATCACTCTCCTCTTTCACTTTCATCAGAGGCTCTTTAGGTCTTCACTTTCTGCCATAAGGGTGGTGTCATCTGCATATCTGAGGCTACTGATATTTCTCCCTGCAATCTTGATTCTAGGTTGTGCTCCATTCAGCCCAGCGTTTCTCATGATATACTCTGCATACAAGTTAAATAAGCAGGGTGACAATATACAGCCTTGATGTGCTCCTTTCCCTATTTGGAACCAGTCTGTTGTTCCATGTCCAGTTCTAACTGTTACATCCTCACCTGCATACAGATTCCCCAAGAAGCAGGTAAGGTGGTCTGGTATTCCCATCTCTTGAAGAATTTTCCACACTTTGTTGTGATCCACACAGTCAAAGGCTTTGGCATAGTCAATGAAGCAGAAATAGATAATTTTCTGGAACTCTCTTGCTTTTTTAATGATCCAACGGATGTTGGCAATTTGAACTCTGGTTCCTCTGCCTTTTCTAAAACCAGCTTGAACATCTGGAAGTTCACAGTTCACATACTGCTGAAGCCTGGCTTGGAGAATTTTGAGCATTACTTTGCTAGCATATGAGATGAGTACAATTGTGTGGTAGCTTGAGCATTCTTTGGCATTGCCTTTCTTTGGGATTGGAGTGAAAATTCACCTTTTCCAGTCCTGTGGCCACTGCTGAGTTTTCCAGATTTGCTGACATATTGAGTGCAGCACTGAAACAGCATCATCTTTCAGGATTTGAAATAGCTCAACTGGAATTCCATCACCTCTACTAGCTTCGTTCGTAGTGATGTTTCCTAAGGCCCACTTGACTTCACATTCCAGGATGCTCTAGGTGAGTGATGACACCATCGTGATTATCTGTATCATGAAAATCTTTTTTGCATAGTTCTTCTGTGTATTCTTGCCACGTCTTCTGAATATCTTCTGCTTCTGTTAGGTGCATACCATTTCTGTCCTTTATTGAGCCCATCTTTACATGGAGTGTTTCCTTGGTATCTCTAATTTTCTTGAAAAGATCGCTAGTCTTTCCCATTCTATTGTTTTCCTCTATTTCTTTGCACTGATCACTGAGGAAGACTTTCTTATCTCTCCTTGCTATTCTTTGGAACTCTGCATTCAAATGGATATATCTTTCCTTTTCTCCTTTGTCTTTAGCTTACGAGGGGGTTCTTACAAAGACCGAAAAATAATGTCAAACAAACAAGAAAATAACAATTTTTAAAAAGTGAAATTGGATAGAAACATATCTTGTATCTTTCACACAAAAACAGAGGTTAGGCTATTCTGCTCTAAGTAGTTGTTCATGTTCAGTCAGTAAGTGGTGTCCAACTCTTTCCAACCCCATGGACTGCAGCTTGCCAGTCTTCCCTGTCCTTCACTATCTCCCAGAGTTTGCTCAAACTCATGTCCATTGAGTCAAAGATGCCATCCATCCATCTCATCATCTGTCACCCCTTTCTCCTGTCCTCAATCTTTTTCAGCATCAGGGTCATTTGCAATGAGTCAGTTCTTCTTGGAGCTTCAGCATCAGTTCTTCGAATGAATATTCAGGGTTGATTTCCCACACTGAAAATTTCATCCCTGGGAACGGATTCACTTTTCCTGGATGACCTTCTGGAAGGCTCTCAGGCTCCATCCCCACTGAGCTAAGAGGCAGGACAAAGCGAAGGAGGTGTCTCCTGGCACACAGGTGCACAGAGTCAAAACCAAACATCAGGGCTTCCCTGGTTGCCTAGTGGTTAAGACTTCAAGCTCCCAATGAAGGCGGCATGGGTTTGATCCCTGGTCAGGGAATTAAGATCCCACATGGTGCGGCCTTAAAAACAAAAAACACAGACATTTAAAAAAACAAACGAACACCCAAACATCACCTGTGCAGGTGAATTTCTGCTTCTCCTCAAGGCATAGGTGCCTGTCAATCAACAACATAGCAGGTGTACTGTGAACACAGAGGACTAAAGCAGACCCTTATTTTCTTTATATTTCTGCTTTCCCATTTATGAACAATTGGTGGTCTGTTGAATTCCCCACCCACCCAAAAAATCTGGAAGTGATTAGCTCTGTGCCTATGGAGAGAGGAGAAAAGGCCAGGACTGCTCTCTGGGCCGTGCTGGGGAGGATGGATGCAGTGGGTTCAGAGCAGTGGGTGGACCATCACTTAAGAGATTTCACCTAGGAGAGCCCTGAGAACTTGGGAACCTGATTTCCTTTCTCTGATGCCTTCTCCTGGAATAATGGCAGTGAGCTGGGGGCTGACTAGCACCTTTCAATAAGCAGCCCAGGAGGTCTCCCATCACTGCAGACAGGAAGACTTCCCGGGCTGACCACTCTCTCCTGCCAAACACAAACATTTCCCCCAGCACCACATCCTCCCACCCCCAGTTACCAGAGAAACATCTCTTCAGGTTTTAGGACGAGTCCTACTGACTTCACAGGTGAAGAAAACCTAAGCAAAAAAACCCCCAAAAAGTGACTTTTTCCTATTGACACTGACAATGCAGAAACCGTAAGTAAATTCTAGAAACATCTTCCTTTTCGTGAATGATTGTTGGAGCCCATGGCCTCCTGTTTCCTCTGACAAACCTCCAGCAACAAGCATAGCACTGCTTTCATTCCTTCGGAAGAATTTATATGATTGTAAACATCTAAGCACTATTATTTGAAGTAGAGACAAACAACTGTAGTGAGATTCCTTAGGTTAAACAAAGTATGGGACTTCCCGGGTGGCGCAGCAGGTAAGAATCTGCCTGCCAATGCAGGGGACATGGATTCGATCCCTGGTCCAGGAAGACTCCACATGCCACGGAGCAACTAAGTCCGTGGGCCACGACTCTGCACCCATGCTCTAGAACCTGTGAATGGTAATTTCTGAACCCACGTGCCACTACTACTGAAACCCACATGCCCAGCAGAGAGCCTCCGATCTCTGAAACTAGAGAAAGCCAGGGCAAAGTAACAAAGATCCAGCGCAGCCAAACATAAATACATAAGTTTTAAAAATATATACTGTAGCAAAGTCCCATACAAGAATTTAAGGATCAGGACTTTGCTTCACCTAACTCATCCAGGAGCATTTTCTCTAATAAACAGCCTCCCAGGAATCCTCATATTATCTGTCCCAAGTTTAAGGGAGTGGAAAGAATGTAAATTCAGAATAAAGGAAGTACACCAGCCTTTTGTTTTCTAATTTCCCTACCTGAACAGTTTTCTGGTCATTCTTTGGCTGGGGCCTCAGACAAACCAGTAAGGAAGACAAATAACTTTCTTGCACAATCACGAGAGAGTCTACTGAAATACAGTTGGCTGGACTGGAAACCTCACTTTGACTGTTCTCCCTATGATGTGAAAGCAAAAGCAGACATTTTGTCTGGTTAGCAGAGACTAGGTCTTATTTCTGACCTCTCACTGGGCTCTCAGTCAGAAAGTCTGACTTCTGAGTCTGCTTGGGGGCCCAGCCTCACACACACTGTAACATCATGTCACTTAAGAAACTGCAGAGTGGAACTCTGGTCTCATTCCCCAGAAAGGTTACAAAAATGCATTTATTTTCCCCCTCATCGTATCCATTTTTAGTAGAAGAATTTTAACCATTTGGGGCTTGTTCCTTTACACTTGAATAACCTACAAACCACAGGAAATGAAAATTTTACTAAGTGCAGATGACACAAACAGCCACCTCTGAAGGGGATTGGGCCCCACTCAGCCCTGGGTGACCTTTAGCGAAAGGAGAACATTCAGATGAAATCCTCTGACAGTAATAAAATGGCTTCTCCCCTCCAATGAACAAAATGTTGCAATCCTGCAGCCCTAACAGCACATGGTGAGTGCAGACCAAAAGACAATCAGGATTCCACAAAGTCTTCTTGGATTTTAAACACATTTAAAGTTGTTGCAGCATTCAAAAGTACTTGGCTTGCTTCTAAAGCCATGCATGGCAAGAAACATGGCAAGATCGAGCCAACATTTTAAAAACACATTTTCCTTTTTTTTTTTCCTCTTGAAAATATAGCCATCAGAAAGGATGCAATTCTTTTTTGAAAAGAATTCTCTCAAGAAAGCATAGCTGGCTCATTCATTGGTCTCACCTCCAACAGAGGAACAAAAAGGAAAGAGATAATCCAGGGAAAGAATGACCTGAGAGAGGTTGGAGGTCTAAGTCATGCAGACCAAAAATTTGACTACTATACAACAGCTGCTTTTTCATTGAGGCACATGCCCAGGTGAGAATGTGTAGACTAGTTCTTGCCCTTAGGTCCTTCAGTTCAGTTCAGTTCAGTAGTTCAGTCACTCAGTCGTGTCCGACTCTTTGCGATCCCATGGACTGCAGCATACCAGGCCTCCCTGTTCATCACCAACTCCCGGAGTTTACCCAAACCCACGTCCATCGAGTCGATGATGCCATCCAACCATCTCATCCCCTGTCATCCCATTCTCCTCCTGCCCTCAATCTTTCCCAGTATCAGGGTCTTTTCAAATGAGTCAGCTCTTTGCATCAGGTGGCCAAAGTATTCGAGTTTCAGCTTCAACATAAGTCCTTCCTATGAACACTCAGGACTGATCTCCTTTAGGATGGACTGGTTGGATCTCCTTGCAGTCCAAGGGACTCTCAAGAGTCTTCTCCAACACCACAGTTCAAAAGCATCAGTTCTTCAGTGCTCAGCTTTCTTTATAGTCCAATTCTCACATCCATTCATGACTTACTGGAAAAACCATAGCTTTGACTAGACAGACCTTTGTTGGCAAAGTAATGTCTCTGCTTTTTAATATACTGTCTAGGTTGGTCATAACTTTTCTTCCAAGAAGCAAGCGTCTTTTAATTTCATGGCTGCAGTCACCCTCTGCAGTGATTTTTGGAGCCCCCAAAAATAAAATCTGCCACTGTTTCCACTGTTTCTCCATCTATTTGCCATGAAGTGATGGAACCGGATGCCATGATCTTTGTTTTCTGAATGTTGAGCATTGAGCCAACTTTTTCACTCTCCTCTTTCACTTTTGTCAAGAGGCTCTTTAGCATGAGACAAGTGCTCAGGGCTGGTGCACTGGGAAGACCCAGAGGGATCGGATGGGGAGGTAGGCGGGAGGGGGGATCGGGATGGGGAACACATGTAAATCCATGGCTGATTCATGTCAATGTATGGCAAAAAACACTATAATATTGTAAAGTAATTAGCCTCCAACTAATAAAAATAAATGGAAAAAAAAAAAGAGGCTCTTTAGTTCTTTTTCACTTTCTGCCATAAGGTGTCATCTGCATGATGATGCATATCCTTAGCATCTTCCAAAAACTGGTGAGAAATGGAATGTCTCCTGCCTTATCAGTAAACAAAGGATGTCACAGTCATCAGCAATTGTGGCCCTCCACCATGAGCTGCTGAGTCCTGAAGGAACTCAGGAAGGAAAGAACTTCTGCCATCTAGCAGCCATCAGTCTGTGGCCACTCCCTCAGTAAGCCTTGAGAAAACTAGGGATCTGATAACACAGGATACCCCAGATGCTGAGATGCATATCAAAAAATGATTTCAGTGAGTGGAGACTCTTACATCTTCCCTCACACAGAAAAGCACTAAATTCCATAACTGACGTATCTGCTTATCTTAAGCAGTAATCTTTTGATGTTCCTGACTACCTGCTCTACCTGCCCTTCATTGAAAACTCCTATATATTCTAGCTCCTTCCCTCACCTTCTTGGAGCATTTTCTCAGAGCTATCTGAAATGCTATCTCCCTGGCTGCAGTCCCTATTTTGCCCCCAAATAAAACCTAACTCACAACTCTCACACTGTGTAAATATTTTTTTCAACACTGACTAACTGGGTGACTTTGCTTCTATCACCAGTCACATCCACAACTGGGTGTTGTTTTGCTTTGGCTCCGTCTCTTCATTCTTTCTGGAGTTATTTCTCCACTGATCTCCAGTAGCATATTGGGCAGCTACCGACCTGGGAAGTTCATCTTTCAGTGTCCTACCTTTTTGCCTTTTCATACTGTTCATGGGGCTCTCAAGGCAAGAATACTGAAGTAGTTTGCCATTCCCTTCTCCAGTGGACCATATTTTGTCAGAGACCATATTTTGTCTCCACCATGACCCATCTGTCTTGGGTAGTCCTACATGGCATGGCTCATAGTATCATTGAGTTAGACAAGGCTGTGGTTCATGTGATCAGATTGGTTAGTTTTCTGTGATTGTGGTTTTCAGTCTGTCTGCCTTCTGATGGAGAAAGATAACAGGCTTATGGAAGCTTCCTGACTGGAAATATTGACTGAGGGGGAAACTGGGTCTTGTTCTGATGGGTGGGGCCATGCTCAGTAAATCTTTAATCCAATTTTCTGTTGATGGGTGGGGCTACTTTCCCTCCCTGTTATTTGAAGGTGAAAGTGAAAGTCAAGTCGCTCAGTCATGTCAGACTCTTTGCGACCCCGACCCTGTGGACTGTAGCCTACCAGGCTCCTCCGTCCATGGGAGTCTCCAGGCAAGAATACTGGAGTGGGTTGCCATTTCCTTCTCCAAGGGATCCTCCTGACCTAGGGATCAAATTCAGGTCTCCCACATTGCAGGCAGATGCTTTAACCTCTGAGCCACCAGGGAAGCCCCCTGTTATTTACCTGGGTCCAAACTATGGTGGAGGTAATGAAGACCAAAAGGTTCCATGCATAGGAACCTCAAATGTTAGGTCCATGAATCAAGGCAAATTGAAAGTGGCCAAAGAGGAGATGGCAAGAGTAATGCTGACATTTTAGGAATCAGTGAACTAAAATGGATTGGAATGGGTGAATTTAACTCAGATGACCATTATATCTACTATTGTGGACAAGAATCCATTAGAAAAAATGGAGTAGCCATCATAGTCAACAAAAGAGTCTGAAATGCAGTACTTGGATGCAATCTCAAAAATGACAGAATGATCTCTGTTCGTTTCCAAGGAAAACCATTTAATATCACAGTAGTCCGAGTCTATGCCCCGACCAGTAATGCTGAAGAAGCTGAATGGTTCTATGAAGACCTACAAGACCTTCTAGAACTAACACCCAAAAAAGATGTCCTTTTCATTATAGGGGACTTGAATGCAAAAGTAGAAAGTCAAGAAATACCTGGAGTAACAGGCAAATTTGGCCTTGGAGTACAGAGTGAAGCAGGGCAAAGGCTAATAGAGTTTTACCAAGAGAACACACTGATCATAGCAAACACCCTCTTTCAAGAACACAAGAGAAGAATCTACACATGGACATCACCAGATGGTCAATATCAAAATCAGACTGATTATATTCTTTGCAGCCAAAGATGGAGAAGATTTATACAGTCAGCAAAAACAAGACCAGGATCTGACTGTGACTCAGATTATGACCTCCTTGTTGCCAAATTCAGACTTCAGTAGAAGAAAGTAGGGAAAACCACTAGACCATTCAGGTATGACCCAAATCAAATCCCTTACAATTATACAGTAGAAGTGAGAAATAGATTCAAGGGATTAGATCTGATAGACAGAGTGCCTGGAGAACTAAGGACAGAAGCTCATGACATTGTACAGGAGGCAGGGATCAAGACCATCCCCAAGAAAAAGAAATGCAAAAAGACAAAAAGATTGTCTGAGGAAACCTTACAAATAACTGTGAAAAGAAGAGAAGTGAAAAGCAAAGAAGAAAAGGAAAAATATACCCATTTAAATGCAGAGTTCCAAAATATAGCAAGGAGAGATAAGAAAGGCTTCCTTAGTGATCAGTGCAAAGAAATAG
Source organism: Muntiacus reevesi (assembly GCF_963930625.1). Classification (NCBI taxonomy): domain Eukaryota; kingdom Metazoa; phylum Chordata; class Mammalia; order Artiodactyla; family Cervidae; genus Muntiacus; species Muntiacus reevesi. The sequence continues at coordinate 28,731,340 of NC_089250.1, forward strand.
AGGGAAACAACAGAATGGGAAAGACTAGAGATCTCTTCAAGAAAATTAGAGATACCAAGGGAACATTTCATGCAAAGATGGGCACAATGAAGGACAGAAATGGTATGGACCTAACAGAAGCAGAAGACATTCAGAAGACGTGGCAAGAATACACAGAAGAACTATGCAAAAAAGATCTTTATGATACAGATAATCACGATGCTGTGATCATTCACCTAGAGTATCCTGGAATGTGAAGTCAAGTGGGCCTTAGGAAGCATCACTATGAACAAAGCTAGTAGAGGTGATGGAATTCCAGTTGAGCTATTTCAAATCCTGAAAGATGATGCTGTTTCAGTGCTGCACTCAATATGTCAGCAAATCTGGAAAACTCAGCAGTGGCCACAGGACTGGAAAAGTTTAGTTGTCATTCCAATCCCTAAAAAGGCAATGCCAAAGAATGCTCAAGCTACCACACAATTGTACTCATCTCATATGCTAGCAAAGTAATGCTCAAAATTCTCCAAGCCAGGCTTCAGCAATATGTGAACCGTGAACTTCCAGATGTTCAAGCTGGTTTTAGAAAAGGCAGAGGAACCAAAGTTCAAATTGCCAACATCCATTGGATCATCAAAAAGGCAAGAGAGTTCCAGAAAAGCATCTATTTCTGCTTTATTAACTATGCCAAAGCCTTTGACTGTGGTGCACAACAAACTGGAAAGTTCTTCAAGAGATGGGAATACCAGACCACCTTACCTGCCTCTTGAGAAATCTGTATGCAGGTCAGAATGTAACAGTTAGAGTTGGACATGGAACAACAGACTGGTTCCAAAGAGGGAAAGAAGTACGTCAAGGCTGCATATTTTCACCCTGCTTATTTAATTTATATGCAGAGTACATCATGAGAAACGCTGAGCTGGATGAAGCACAAGCAGGAATCAAGATTGCCGGGAGAAATATCAGTAACCTCAGATATGGAGATGACACCACCCTTACTGCAGAAAATGAAGAAGAACTAAAGAGCCTCTTGATGAAAGTAAAAGAGGATAGTGAAAATGTTGGCTTAAAACTCAACACTCAGAAAACTAGGATCATGGCATCTGGTCCCATTACTTCATGCCAAATAGATGGGGAAACAATGGAAGCAGTAACAGACTTTATTTTCTTGGTCTCCAAAATCACTGCAGGTTGTGACTGCAGCCATGAAATTAAAAGACGCTTACTCCTTGGAAGAAAAGTTATGACCAACCTAGACAGCATATTAAAAAGCAGAGACATTACTTTGCCAACAAAGGTCTGTCTAGTCAAAGCTATGGTTTTTCCAGTAGTCATGCATGGATGTTGGCCTATAAAGAAAGCTGAGCACCAAGAATTGATGCTTTTGAACTGTGCGGTCGGAGAAGACTCTTGAGAGTCCCTTGGACTGCAAGGAGATCCAACCAGTCCATCCTAAAGGAAATCAGTCTTGAAAATTCATTGGAACGATTGATGCTTAAGCTGAAACTCCAATACTTTGGCCACCTGATGAGAAGAAATGACTCATTTGAAAATACCCTGATGCTGGGAAGGATTGAGGTAGTGAGGAGAAGGGGACAACAGACAATGAGATGGTTGGATGGCATTACCAACTCAGTGAACTTGAGTTTGAGTAAACTCCAGGAGTTGATGATGGACAGGGAGGCCTGGCATGCTGCAGTCCATGGGGTTGCAAAGAGTCGGACACGACTGAGTGACTGAACTGAACCAAACTGAATTGGGTGATACTGTCAGCCCTTTTGCTGATGTTGAGTTGTTCCTCACAGGGATTACGCCCTCTTCCTTGTCACTATCAGTAAAGCATATTTATTTTTTTCTCTATTATAGAAGCAATGTCATGGTTATATCAAAGGGACTCTTAAGTTTATGGAGATTTCTTCTCCATGATACCTCCATCTCCTGGGTGCATCACTCATTCTTCCTGTTCCCTGTGCAGGGTGATAAGCTTCACTTCAGTTCAGCTTTCCATCCTTTATTTTTGCCTTGAACGTTATATCAAAAAGAAGTTATGTCTTGAAAATGGTGCCTTTCAATAAAGAATTTAACCTCACTTGTAATGGGCTTCCTGGGTGTCTCAGTGGTAAAGAATCCACATGCCAATGCAGGAGATGTGGGTCAGGAAGATCTCCTGAAGGAGGAAATGCCAACCCATTCTCGTACCCTTGCCAGAATAATCCCAAGGACAAAGGAGCCTGTCAGGCTATTGTCCAAAGGGTCACAGAGAGCCAGACACAACTTAGTGTTGGAGCACTCACTTGTAAAGAGACACAATTCCTGCTCTGAAGAACCACTGTCTGATGGAATCTTTGCTGAGTGTTCTCCTGACTCAGGGCCATTCAATGCTCAGCTTGAGAAAGTGGTTCCACAGGAATTGTGATTGTATCCAGAAACGTCCCTTCTTTATCTGTTTGCAGATCCCTTTAACAGCTACCACATTTTTTTCATTCCACAGGTAGCTCTGTGGCTTAAATAGCAATAGACTGAAGAAGCAGCAACACAGCCATGCGAATTAACATGGACTACAGTTTATGTTTGACTGCACATTCTTCTGAAGGCAGAGAAATCAGGGGGTGAGGTAGTGCAGAGGAACCTCACCAGGACGTGCAGGGCACCAGAAGGTAGGCTGAAGGCAAAGGTAAACCTCATTCACCTAATGAACCTTCCCAGTGCTGGTCTTGCTGAAACAGAGCACCAGCTGACAGCAAACCATGCTGTATCACATTAAAGGGACTTATTTCAAATGGGCTACTCCATCCATTTAGCTACTGTACCCACCAAGTCAAGGGGGGATGCCACCTGATTCTGAGCAGGCATTAGGGTTCTATCTATTACAGGCAGGTCACTTATTAAGAAAAACTTCAATCATACATAGATGCTGAATCATTAGAGTGCAAAGCTGGTGATATTTAAACACACTCCCAATTAACCTGTCACTGTACCTTGGGTTGCCCCTGCAAATAGAAATCATAGACCTCAGGATAAGGTGACAGATACAAAAGGATCAGATCATCAGTCAAAAAACAGGGGGGAGCAGAATTTCAAATAGATATCACTTTGGAGTCAATTTACAGTATTTGGTTTTCACTTTATAAACACCCCGCTAATGCACTTTTCACAAACAGATTTTCATATCTGTCCTTCCTGACTCAACTCCTATGTTATAATGTCTTGAGGGGACAATAAAAAAAGAAACCAATCCACAGTAAGATGATTTGGGACCGTAATAAGTATTATGGAAAAAGCTATTGGGTTGACTCGAAAGTTTTTTTTTTCCCCATAAGATTTTGTAGCAAATCCAATCAAACTTTTGGACCAACCCAATAAAAACGGACAGTGGGATGAAGAGTGATCTCAAGGAACGACAAAGTAGCCTCTGGGACTGGATGTTTCAGCTGAGAGCTATTGGAAGAAAAGGAACCAGTCATGCAAGGATCTGCAAGGGCGCAAGTCAGAAGAAGCATGAACCTAAAGCAATGTCTGTTTCTGATGGGGTAGACACTTGGGAGGGGCATAGAGGGAGATGCTGGAGCTGGTTAATCGCTAATTCTCTCTCCTCCGTGGAAATCTGAACAGGGCGCCAGTTCCCCTCCCCCCCTCCCCACACACACTTGGAGTATTCTTTTCATTACCATTTTAATTTTCTTAATTCTTCTCCCTGATTTTCATTAACTTATAAGAACATGAGCCTCTGCCAGTGACAAACACATCTGGAGCCCTCTTCTAACCCCTCCTCATATAAAACACCAAATAAAAGTCATTGGAAAATAGAAGCAGAGAGTATTAAGATTCAGCTCTCATTATTACGAGGTCCATTCAACTGTTTATTTTTATGACCATTACATCTCATTATCATTACCAATCATAGGCAGAAACTAAAGTATAGACTTATTTGTTCCTTTGCATTTTATCTCATATGAAGTCCTACGATGGGGTAAATATCTTCAGCAAAGCTGCATATTTAACTATACACATTTTTTTAAAAAAGCAAATGCATCTAGATAGCATTTTCCAAGGAAGTCATAAATACTGCAGAAAAAAGTGCACTACTTATTTTAGTAGGACTAAATTTGAAATTTCTTCATCATTATCATCATCTACTTCATTGCAAGTATTTGTTCAGCAAGCATTGAAATCAATAGAAGAAAGAAGAAAAAGAGAAGAAGCTATTTTTTGCACCATGACCAGACTGTCCAGATGTCATGCCTGGCATACATCACAAGTGACATTTCTAGTCATGTTTCCAATCAATGGGAACATACAAATTTTCTTTTGTGATCTGCAAAGCTTTTGGATTCTGCAAACCCTGCTGTCAACAGCAGCAGCCTAGGAAAGAAGGCGTTGCCATGAACGGACTCTACCTGCTGCCATCTTGGGTTCCACCCCGAGGCACTGTGGTTCTCTTGGGGATCCCTCTTCTTCCTGAGTTCAAGTCCCACAAACCAGAAAAAAAAAAACAGGGAGAAAAGAAAAACAATGCATTAATTGACAGCAACAGCTTTTTGCAAATTGACTAGTTAAAATGAGATCAAGATCAAAAAAAAACTAGACCATGCCCTTATGAACTGAGGCCCTGGATAAGGAACAAACTCGACCACAGATGTTGAGTAGAATAACTATGGGGGTGCTGGGTTACAGATTCTATGGTGCCATTCCCATGGAAGCATTTGAAAGCTGCCCCTGGAGTAACACAACTCAGGCACTGTCTGTGACTGATCCATTAGGGGACAACAGTTACTTAAACACAGCAGTGGCGGGTTTCTTCATAAGATGGAAAGTCGGCCAGTATGGTGCAACAAAAAGAACTATGTTTTATTTTTCACAATTCAAAAAGCTGATTTCATGTACCTTAGAAAAAAATTCTACCCCAGCTCAGTTATGTTTATCTCTGGGAAGGTGAGCAAACGCATTCTTCTCTCAGCTCTGGTATGACATGCTTTAATGACAATCGTGACTCCCGTGTGTAGCACTCATCAAAGTTGGTCCAGCTAGAAGTGGAGGTAAATTAAAAAGAACATCTCCATGGAGCTTTTCTAATTTTGTCTGATTCCTTTGTTTTTTTCCTTCATTGAATAAATATCTGTTGAGTGCCTGTAATGGGCTAAATCTATGGGATCTTAATCTTTAGGAAAGATTCCTTCTCCAGTCTCTTGAATTATATTGTAGGTAGTTCCCTTCTCACGTCCTCCCTAGGCTGACATACTTTCTTCATATACCTTGTTCCTCCTAAGAATTTAGCCCAATAGAAGATGTTCTGGACCTTAATAAACCATATGGGTGTAGGGTTCCATAAATGATAACTACTCTCTAACCAGATGGGAATGATGGAATTCCAAAACTGATATTATCTACTATAGGCTGCTGCTGCTGTGTTGCTCAGTTGCATCTGATTCTTTGAGACCCCATGGTCTGTAGCCCACCAGGCTCCTTTGTCCATGGGATTTCCCAGACAACAATACTGCAGTGGGTTGCCATTTCCTTCTCCAGGGAATCTTCCCAACCCAGGGATCAAACCCGGGTCTACTGCACTGCAGGCAGATTCTTTACTACCTGAGCCACCAGGGAAGCCCATCTATCATAGGTTCTATCAAATCTCCAATTTGTTCTAAGTTTGCAGCTCCTAGGTCATATCTCATCTGAGAATTCATCATACTCTCAAGCTTGGTTGGTAATATAAAAAGATATTCTTTTCAGTTCATAAAGATTAGTATTTCATTAAGTCTCCATCAGTATAAACTCAGAAAGGAATTGATTTCACCTGCACTGGGTACAAATGTTTTTTTCAGAGATCAAAAATCATCTTCAAATGTTTATCATCAGGGACAAGTTTCAAAATTTTTTCATACTTTCAAAACCCACGAAATAGTACTGATGCAGGCAATTTGGACAAACAAGCCTTCCAGTCCAATTATCTCAAATTTATATGTTACAAGAAATTATAATGAAAATTGTTTCCACAATTACAATTCTAAAAAAGATGTGAATTAATAGTATATGAAAGATATGTAAATGATAGTGAAGCCCCATTACACAGCAACTAAATGCAGCAAATAATTTCTTGTTTCACAAGGCCCAGTAGAACAGTATAGAATAAAAACATGAAGAATTATTTTACAATACAGCCACAGGAAACATCTCTTGAGAAGCCAAAATAATAAAAATAAATTTGTTTCATGGATGAAAGGATTCCCCTTTGAGCCAGTAAGACTGTTTACTTTTTCATTGCTCTGAATTCCAGAAGTGTGAAATAACTAAGCCTTTAACATTCTTCCAAATGCATTTATTACTTCATTTTAAGTTGCCCCTCCCCCAATCTTGTCATTAACTAGTAAAAATTGTAAAGCCCTGGAAGGATCTGCAGATGGAAGGATATTTGGAATCTGCCCAGCCAGAGCACTCTCAGCATAGAATAAACAAGCATCTGTCTTCAATAGCATAAACTATGTTCTATTTAGAGAAAAAAGGCTGAGCTCCTAGATTCTTGAGTTTCTTTCTCTTCAGTGCAAGTCTGTGATTTGCTGAATTTGTTCTTACTGGCTTTTTCCCAGCAAAGCTAGAATAAAATGACAACAGTCAAACTATAGTAGGCATCTGTCGATTTTGCTGCCTGGAATTCACTCACATTTTCTGATAAGTGTGTCCTGATTTCCTCTTTAAAGTCATCCTTTCCCTCTAGTAATGAATTGTTGTTCTTATGAAGCCAGTTCAATTCTCCCCCACACATATGTCCTTCCCCACCACTCCAGAGGTGGCCATGTGACTCAGGGCTGGGCCCAGCAGGCCACTGAATTTCCCTGTTATTGGTACAGAGTGGTCATGTGGTCTAGGGCTTGGCACATTAGTCCACTTCATTTCCTTGTGATTGGTACAGAGTGAGTCATGCAACCCAATCTGGGCTAATGAGAGATTCTCAATGCACTTCCAAGAATATGGCTTCTAGTCTACCCTGGTCCTAAATCCTGAGATGACTGGTGTGAGGGTTGGGCTGCTGCTCTTCACATGCAACTGGGGCAGAAGCCCACATAAAGGAAGGCTCTGCCAGCTCAGGGAGCTCGCTTTAGATAACTGTAGGGGAGCCCAGGAAGATGGGAGGTGTCATTCCTGTCTTAATCACTTCAACATTTCACTCCCATCAGCATTGGGTCCATGGAGAACATTCCTCATGAACAAAAACTGCAATTCACTCAGCTACCCAAGATCAGGGACACTGGGGCCTTGACTAGAGATTTGCTTCGTCCCCTGTTTGCATGATGCCATAGAGTCCTTGGTGCTTAGTCCCTGCATGTCAGAACCCTAAGTCGCTGCTGCAAAAGAGGAGGCATGTTGGATCACATGTTTGTCAAGTTGTAGTTCTCAACTTTTGATGTGTATCCAAACCACTTGGAGGATGTGGACCAAATATAGAGGAGTCGGCCCTTTCCCACTTCTCCATGGCTGGGCTCTGGATTGCTTATTAGTGCTCCCCCTGATGCTGACACACACCCAAGCTTGAGAATTGCTATTATAAAGGATGGAAATTTGGTCTGGTACTCAGATATCACCAGGGTCCTCTCTTTCTCTCAATCTCTCCATTGGCCCTTTTCTATCTTTGTGTTGCTTCCCAGGCTTCTCCTTCTTTGCACTGTCAAGGCCACCAGATGCTTTAGGGCCATAGCCTTTCAGCTCACGTTTCAAAGGGGGACAAAAGAGTGTCTCAGTCCCTGCACTCATAATGTAGTCAGCCCTCCGTGTCAGTGGATTCAACCAACCTTTGATCAAATTTCAGAAACCTTTTTATGTAAGGGACTTGAGCATCCATGGAGGACAGGAGGGTATTGGAACCCATCCCCTTATGGACACCGAGGTGACTGTGTAGAGTTCTAGGGGAAGCCTCTGGTTGCTCTGTCTTGCATCACATGCACATGTCTGTCAACGAATAGGGACTAGATCTTCTGGACCTACATCACTGCCCACCCCATGGGCCATGGGAGGGAGGAGGTGCTGTGGTTGGAAGCCTCCCCAGAACCTTAGAGAATGGGGAAGGCGCAGTTCCGCAAGAGAAGGAAAGCTGTGTCCAGAAGTGGGGGAGGAAGGGATGCTGGCTACAAAATATAGTCTTCAAGCAGACAATTCTCCAAAGCCACAGGACTAAAAAAACCTCCAGAGAGGAGTGATGTGGGGAATGGATGCCACTCAAGGACCTGGGGAACAGCTATTTATAGGTCAAAACAAAGGTGTTTTTATATCTTAAAAATCAATGTTTCTTTTGCTTCTTTTTTATTTTTTTATTGAAGGATAGTTGATTTACAATGGAGCCCAGTCTCTGCTGCACAGCAAAGTGACAGTTTTCACATATAGAGATTCTTTTTTAAATATTATTTTCCATTATGGTTTTTTTTTCCATTATGGTTTATCACAAGATATTGAACATAGTTCCCTGTGCTATACAATAGGATATTACTGTTCATCCATTCTTGTATACCAGTTTGCATCTGCTAATCCCAAACTCCCATTCCATTCCTCCCCACCTCTGCTTCCCCCTTGGCAACCACAAATCTGTTCTCTATCTCTGTGAGTCTATTTCTGTTTCATAGATAAGTTCATCTGTGTCATATTTTAGATTTCCACATATAAATGATATCATATGGTATTTGTCTTTCTCTTTATTTGTTGTTTTTTAATTAATTTATTTTTTATTGAAGGATAATTGCTTTACACAATTTTGCTGTTTTCTGTCAAACTTCAACATGAATCAGCCATAGGTACACATATATCCCCTCCCTTTTGAACCTCCCTCCCATCTCCCCCATCCCACCCCTCTAGATTGATACAGAGTCCCTGTTTGAGTTTCCTTAGCCATACAGCAAATTCCCACTAGCTATCAATTTTACAAATGGTAATGTAAGTTTCCATGTTACTCTTTCCATACATCTCACCCTCTCCTCCCTTCTCCCCATGTTCATAAGGACTATTCTCTATGTCTGTTTCTCCATTGCTACTCTGTAAATAAATTCTTCAGTACCATTTTTCTAGATTCTGAATATATGAATTATAATATGATATTTATCTTTCTCTTTATTACTTACTTCATTCTGTATAATAGGTTCTAGGTTCATCCACCTCTTTGGAACTGATTCAAATTCATTCCTTTTTATGGCCAAGTAATATTCCATTGTGTATATGTACCACAACTTCTTCATCCATTCATCTGTATTGTAGCACTATTTACAATAGCTAGAACACGGAAACAACCTAGATGTCTTTTTCTTTTTGACTTACTTCACTTAGTATGATAACCTCTAGTTGCATCCATTTGCTGCAAATGGCATTATTTTGTTCTTTTTCATGGCTGAGAAGTATGCTGTTATAAATATGTACCATATCTTCTTTATCCAATCATCTCTTGGTGGACATTTAGGTTGTTTCATATATCGGCTACTGTGAATGGTGCTGCTATGAACATAGGGATGCATGTATCTTTTTAAATTATAGTTTTGTTAAGGTATATACCCAGGAGTAGGATTGCTGTATCATACAGTAATTCTATTTTTGGTTTTCTGAGGAACCTCCATACTGTTTTCCATAATGCCTTTACCAACTTACATTCCCACCAGCAGTATAAGAGGGTTCCCTTTTCTCCACACCCTCTCCAGCATTTTTAATAGGCAATATTGTTCTTACCGATGCATACCTGCTGGATATTTTCAGTACTGACTATCATCTTAACAGCAACACTTCTAAAGTATGGGCTCTGGGCTTCTCTGGTGGTCCAGTGGTTAACAATCTGCCTGCCAATGTAGAAGACACAGGTTTGATTCCTTGTCTGGGAAGATCCCACATGCCTTGGGGCAGCTAAGCCTGTGGGCCACAACTACTGAACCTGTGCTCCACAACAAGAAGCCACCGCAATGAGAAAGAAGTCTATGAATCACAAAGAAGACCGCCCCTGCTCGCCCCAAGTAGAGAAGCCCACTCACAGCAATGGAACCAGTGAACTCATAAATAAATAAATACATTTTTTAAAATTAAAAAAATAAAACAGCAGGAAACATTCAAACAAAAGTATAGGTACCTCCCAGAGGTATGCTGTAACATGTTAGAAGTATGCAAAGCCTCTCTCTGGAGCATCAATCTCACTCAAAGATTTGGGAGAGAAAACACTATTTGTACTTTAAAACAAATCTGATTATGTCTCAGAAGGGTATGTAGAACAGACCTAAATGTTTAGGATGAACATGGAATGTCCAAGAAGTTTGCAGGGAAAGTCCCTGACACAAAAGGTACTCTGTAGATAATACTGAAAACATTGTAAGGGAAAGTGCAACGCTGATATTTGTGTCCCTATTATGCAGAAGGAGACCTGGAGAGTTGAAGACTAAAGCTATGTGCTTCTGGGTAGGACAAGATTTATACCATCTGCCTGGGTCAAGGCCCCAGTGCTTTCAGCAATACCATACTGTCTTCTTTCACATTTGCTCCTTACTGGTGTTATTTTAAAAAAATTTAATCATAAGTGGAAAGAACATTGAATAATTGGATAGTTATCCTAAGTGAAAGGACTAATGGAAGAGAATTTTGGGTAAAGAAGGACATAGTATAGTTTTACAAAGCAAAGGATGATTGTTCCTATTAGCTAGGGAAGATCATTTCAAAGACACCATTGTCTGTTTCAAGGTTTAGAGAGCCCCATACCAAGGATGCCACAGAACAAAACATTTATCACATGGTGGAAATTTCAGAACCAGCAGCATGGGAAACTTTGACATAATCTTAAAGACTGTAATTCAACATGCTGGTCCAAATTTTCAAATTACATAATGATTGCAAAAATATTTGAATTAAAATAACTGTCAACTAGTGAGGAATGAAATGGGTAAGATTAGTTACCTCTACAGATTGCTATGGATGGAATGTTTTTGTCCCTCTCTGCTCCAGTTCATAAATTGAAATCCTAATTCCCAATGTGATTGTATAGAGGTGGAGCCTTGGGGGAGTAATTAGGTCATGAGAGTGGAACCATCATGAATGGGATTAGCGCCCTTATAAAAAGAGACCCCAGAGAAATCTCCAGCCCTTTTCTGCTTATGAGGACACAGCGAGAAGGTGGTCATCAATGAACCAGGAAATGGGCTGTCACCAGACACTGAATCATTTAGCATCTTGGTCTTGTATTTTCCAGCCTCTAGAACTGTGAGAAATAAATGGCTGTTGTTTAAGCCACTCAGTCTATGGCAGTTTGTTAATTGGCTGAACAGATTGAGACCCTGGTCAGTTGAGGATTATTACATATCCCGCATATAGATTTGTGTTACAGACCTTGAATAAGTGATGAGAGAGAATCAGGACTCCTTGGCTACTTTTATATTTAATTCTACTTCCATTGGCACACTATAAACACGGGTTGAATGAATGAATGAATAATGCTTGCTTAAGGAAGATTATTTCTAATCAAAACAGATTACAGACATAGAAAACAAACTTATGGTTACCAAAGATGAAAGGAGAGGGAACAAATCAGAAGTTTGGGATTAACATATACACACTGATATATATAAAATAGGCAAACAACAAGGACCTACTGTGTAGCCACAGGGAATTATACTCAATATCTTATAATAATCCAGAGGAGAAAAGAATCTGAAAAGGAATAGAAATATATGTGTGTGTGTGTGTGTGTGTGTGTGTGCACATACGCATGTGCATAATTGAATCATTTTGTCCTATACCTGAAACTAATACAGCATTGTAAATCAACTATACTTTTTAAAAAAGGCATAGCAAATATCACTTTACAAATGATTCCTAACTCTTTTTAGTTCCTGGGAGTCAAATTAAGTGTACTTGTGATCTTAAAAAAGAAAAGGATGTTTCCCTCCAATCTTCATTTGCATAAAATTGATGCTCCAAGAAGCCATTCACAAGTATAAGGTGGCTTTAAGCCCTGCAGGCACACTTCAGATGTCCCTGGAAGACAATGCAAGTTTGAGAGAGACTGTGTCAAAAGGGTTTCATCCACACATGGTGAACAAGAACATCAGAGTTTTTGTTGGAAATGGGGACACTAGTTTTTTATTCAGTCCCCATATCAGTTCACAGAATTAGTAACACTTCCTTTTCTCTCCAGTATGTCTCCATTTATAAAGCGCTATCTGTGTGATTTCACTTGACTCTCTCAATAATTGTGTATGGTGGGCAGAGCAGATATCCCTGTCTCAGAAAAATTCACTGCTTTCCTCTATTCACGCAACACTTCTGACACTGTTTTTTCCCACACTGAACAACTCTCCAATACCAGTTGGGCATCCACAATTAAATTTAGTTCTAATATGAACCAGGGTTGGCACTGATCCTGCAGGTTAAAGGCTTAGCCCCACAAGACTGCCTCCCACTTTGATACCAACGACAAGCAGTAGGTCCCAAACTTTCCTATAACTTCTGTCCAACTTGACTACAAATCAGAGGTTCCCACGATCCCCTTCTTGGGGTCACTCATTTGCCAGAATATCTCCCAGAACCCAGGAAGACAGTCCACTTACTCTTGCTGATTTGTTACCAATAATATATTACAGGATAAAACTGACCAGACGAAGATGTACATAGGGTGAATCTGGAAGGATCCCGTAGGCGTTTCTGTTCCCATGGTTATTGTATGTAGATGTGTTCACTAACCCAAAAGTTTCCCAAAATCCACAACTCTGGCATGTTTATGGAGGCTTCCTCATGTAGGCATGATTATTAAGTCTATTTCCCACCCCTCTTCCCCTCTGAAGAATGGGTTGTGGGCCTGAAAATTTCAAGCTTCTGATCACGCCTTGGTCTTTCTGGTGACCCGACCTCATCCAGGAACCCACTCAGAGGCACCTCATTAGAACAAAAGACACTCCTATCACCCAGGAAATTTCAAAGGATTTAGGAACTCTGTCAGATGCTCTTATCACTTAGGGAATTACTAGGGTTTAAGAGCTCTGTGTCAAGAATCCAGGTCAAAGATCAACTCGGATTCTCCCTGGACCTTGTAAGTAAAGACCTACAAGAGTTTTAGGAGATTTGTGTCAGGAACCAGGAGCAGAGATGGATATACATATATGTTTGTTTCTTATTATTTCACACCCTCATTTTCCACATGAAGAATTTAAACACCACAGTCACACAACCGTAAAGAAAAGCAAGGTCATCCCCTCTGCTGACTGGCCATGAAAGAAACACTTCCTATTTTGCTCTGAGCTCTTCTCGCCCCTCAGAGTTTAGGCAGATGGATCAGAAAACAGGTGGTCTTTTCTCAAAAATCAAAAAGCAGGGAAGGAGTAGAGATTTAGCCAGAGACCCAAGGGGTATCAGTATGTACACACTCATGGAGCTTCTGTAAGAACCTGGAGATGACTTCCAGGCACTGATTGTCATTTCTTGACCAATCTCACTTCCAGGACTTATTCTAAGCTTCCATTTGTGGAAGCAGGAATTATGTCTCTAAGAAATTACACCCCTCAGTGATGACACCCAAGAACTCTTTCGGCTTCCTGTAGAACCTTTGAGAATAAATGGAAATTTGAAGGTGGATTTTGTTTTTGTAAACCTAAATTTTTCTAGTCCCAGCTGAAGCTGCAGTAAGGAAGTTTAGACTCAGTTGGAAACTCAACCTCTTTTCCCGAAGCTTGACTTGCCACAAAGTACTATTTATAAATAGCCAAGATGAACTTAAAATATAGTCCCAATTCAATCTGGGGGAAAAAATGCTAAACTGAGGTTGCTTAATGCCACCTAGGGAATGGGTGGGGTAGGGGGAGGGAAGCCAGCCACCAGTTGTGCAACCCTGTCCTGAATAAGCACATCTCTTAAAGCAACTTTTAAAGCAATAGCATTTTATTATGATTATGGCAGCTCTTCTAATGACAGAAGTGCCATGGAACTCATTGATTTTCAGGAATTTCCCTCACAGAAGGTTTATGCTCAAAAAACCCTGACTAGGTTTACTAGAGAGGATTAACGATTTCCCTGGCTCAGTATACAGCTTTCATCTCTCAGACTGTGTTACCCACAAGAGGATTTTTTCTTTGATTTGGGTATAGTTGCTTTACAACGTTGTGTTAGTTTTTGTTGTATAACAAACTCAATCAGCTATACGTATACATATATCCCCTCCCTCTTGGACTTCCCTCCCAGCAACCCCCATCCCACCCCTCTAGGTCGTCACAGATCACTGAGCCAAGATCCCTGATTTATACAGCTATCTGTTTTACACATGACAGTGCATATACATCATTCCCAACCTCCCAATTCATCCCACCCCCACCAAAAGAATTTTTCAGTGTCCTTCTACGAATCCTTGTTAACATCACTTCAGAAAGGCAGTGATATCTGATGAGAAAGGAGAGTCTCAAGAGCCACCTCCAAGTCCCACATGTTCATCCTTCTCTGGGCTTTATTTCCTCCTAAATAAGGAGATGTTCTTCACAACCTCAGAGCGGGCCATGCTTCCAGATCAAATGAAGGAGGGAGGAGGGAAAGCATCCCGAACTCTTTCCAATAACAGAAGGGTCAACATTCTTGTTATTTGGAAAGAGATAATTATAAAGGTCGGTATTTATCTTTTTGCTTAAACAGAACCCAGGCAGTTCTGTGTACATACAAAACCAACACAGAGAAGAGAACTCTGTCACCTAGCACACAGTGATTGCTCAGCAAATATTTACGGTCTCTGAGCTAAACTCACCACATGATTTCAAGTCCTCCTGGAGGGCACGGGGAAAATTCAGCAAGAGAGGAACAGGTGTGGTGGGGGAGGGGCAGGCTGGCATGAAAAGTGCTGCCAAGAGTTATTTGCTTTCATTTTCATTCTCTTTCTACTTAGAAATGCTTCTCTACCCAATTCTGAATCCTAGATAGAGTGGGATAGAATCACTCCTAGACCATAAGTGTCCAGTAACTTATATACACATGTGCACACACAAACACACATAAACACGTTCACACAAGCACATACATACATTCAAACACACACTTATACACACACATTATATATACATACATAATCACACACACAAACACAGATATACACATAAACACACATACATAAAGACAAATATACTCAAAAACACAGATACACACATACACATAAAAGACATAGACACACATACACAAACACACACACATAGACAAACATATATATACATACATTTTCAAACACATACACATACAAATGCATACAAATACACATACCCACATGCACACATATACACAAACACAGACACACGCATATATAAACACAGGCACATATGCAAACACATACACACAAGCACACATATATACACATAAACACATATACACAAACACACACGTGTACATACCTATTTGCAAATACATGTGCACACACACATGCATGTATGTACACAAGCAAACACACCTACAAATACCCTTACACACCACAAACCAAAAGCGAACTGGGCAACAGCAAAAAGTAAAGCTGGGGAAGAGATGCCTGGCAGCTCAGCCTCCCAGCCTCCTGTCCACGCCTCTGACCTTCATATTAGGATTCGTGCCCTTTGTTCCAGCAGAGCTTCCAGAAAGAGAAGGGGGGCTAACTGTGAATTCGAGTGTTAATGTGAGCAATGCCCCAAGTTCCTTTACCAGGAATTACTAAATGGAGTTTCCTTTCTCCCAACATGGCTGCAGGTATGAGCGTCCCACCCACCCACCCACCTTCCTGCTGACCCCATACTCTGGGCACCGCTGACCTCCAGATGCCCGGCTCTGCCTGTGCCTCTCCTCTTTCTTTCTGTTTTCACTTGCCTGCCCCTCTAAGGGAGAAGAGATGTGCTTACAGGGAAGGTAGCAGTTCTAGGCTTTAACCTAGAAAACCAAGGGAACCAAGTATAGTGACTGAATGGCAATTTTCTTTTCTTTGGGGGATGGTAAACTTATTGACTATGCCAAAGCCTTTGACTGTGTGGATCACAATAAACTGTGGAAAATTCTGAAGGAGATGGGAATACCAGACCACCTGACCTGTCTCTTGAGAAATCTGTATGCAGGTCAGGAAGCAACAGTTAGAACTGGGACATGGAACAACAGACTGGTTCCAAATAAGGAAAGGAGTACGTCAAGGCTGTATATTGTCACTGTGCTTATTTAATTTATATGCAGAGTACATCATGAGAAACGCTGGGCTGGAGGAAGCACAAGCTGGAATCAAGATTGCCGGGAGAAATATCAATAACCTCAGATATGCAGATGGCAAAAAGTGAAGAAGAATTAAAGAGCCTCTTGATGAAAGTGAAAGAGGAGAGTGAAAAAGTTGGCTTAAAGCTCAACATTCAGAAAACTAAGGTCATGGCATCTGGTCCCATCACTTCATGGGAAACAGATGGGGAAACAGTGGAAACAGTGACTGACTTTATTTTTCTGGGCTCCAAAATTGCTGCAGATGGTGATTGCAGCCATGAAATTAAAAGACACTTACACCTTGGAAGGAAAGTTATGACCAACCTAGACAGCATATTAAAAAGCAGAGACATTACTTTGCCAAGAAAGGTCTGTCTAGTCAAGGCTATGGTTTTTCCAGTGGTCATGTATGGATGTGAGAGTTGGACTATAAAGAAAGTTGAGTGCAGAAAAATTGATCCTTTTGAACTGTGATGTTAGAAAAGACTCTTGAGAGTCCTTTGGACTGCAAGGAGATCCAACCAGTCCATCCTAAAGGAGATCAGCCCTGAGTGTTCATTGGAAGGACTGATGTTGAAGCTGACACTCCAATACTTTGGCCACCTGATGTGAAGAGCTGACTCATTGGAAAAGACCCTGAAGCTGGGAAAGATTGAGGGCAGGAGGAGAAGGGGATGACAGAGGATGAGATGTTTGGATGGCATCACCGACTCAATGGACATGGGTTTGGGTAAACTCCAGGAGTTGCTGATGAACAGGGAGGCCTGGCGTGCTGCAGTTCATGGGGTCGCAAAGAGTTGGACATAACTGAGCGGCTGAACTGAACTGAAACTTATTCATTGAACCAACAGTGACTGAGCACCTATTGTGCGCCTGCCACTCCCTGGGTATAGGAGAGACACAGACCAGTACCCTGGAGAAGGAAACCAGTCATTAGAACGTCAGAACTTCAAGGCAGAATGAAGAGGAAGGCACCCAGGCCTCTGTAGGTGACCAGGACGACATCTCAGGGGAAAGGATGCCACATACCAGAGGGGGAGGTGCTGATGTTCCCAACAGGGAACTACTTCAAGAAACCAAGATTCTAATAAGGGTTTTCACTTTTTTTAATTGAGTATAGTTGCTTCAGGGCATAAATTTGAGCAAACTCCAGGAGATAGTGAAGGATAGAAGAGCCTGGTGCGCTACAGTCCATAGCGTCACAAAGAGGCAGACACAATTGAGCGACTGAACAATAACAACATAGCTGCTTTAAAATGTTGCATCCATTTCTGCAGTCCAGCAAAGTAAATCAGCCACGCGTACACATATATCCCCTCTTCTGTGGGTTTCCTTCCCTTCAGGTCACCACAGAGCACTGAACAGAATTTCCTGTGCTGTTTGGCAGGTGCTCATTGGTTATCTGTTTTATACACAGTAGTGTGTATATGTGTCAATCCCATCCTCCCAATTCATCCCACCCATCTCCTTCCCCTTGGTGCCCACACGTTTGTGCTCTACATCAGTGTCTCTATTTCTGCTTTGCAAATAAGAACATCTATACCATTTTTCTAGATCCCACATATGTGCATTAATATATAATATCTGTTAACCACTTTTCTTTTTTAATTTCCCCTTTAAAAAATTACCTAGGATCTCAGAGATAGTGCACACTCAATATCTTCCATGCACCCTGTCCTTCTCTCCCCTTCCCTTCCCATAAATACATCATGGGTTCCTTGGACCTCTGGCTTCCCGTTGAACTCAGCCCATGGGAACATGAGCAGGAGATCAGAGGGAGGAAGGATCATGCAGTCCAGGCACTTGCTCCACTGGCCTCCTATCAAGGCAGCTTTCTTAGGAAATGCTCTTTTATCCAGGTTCCTGTGGCACCTCCCTCTCGCCCTCGTTCCTTAGGGCCTAGGATTGGTAACAGCTCTTCCTCTGTCACTAGTGTCCCTTGTGGTTCCTTTCCATCCCAACCACACTTTCATAAACAGTCATTTTATTAAGCTCTTCTTGAATTATTCTATTTTGAGGGCCATCTGTTTCCTGTTGGGACCTTGACTGATACCAAATAGTTCTGCAAATAGCAAATATATCAGGACAAGCAGGATGCAAACGTTATGCACGTGTCTATAAAAACTATGCATGATTCTATTTATATGTTATATGAATTTGTCAAATATATAAAAATATTTACATTTGTATCAATGTATAAATATATCCATACCAGTGATGGTAGTGGTGGTATCTCATTCATTCACTCATTTATTCCACAAACATTTATTCATCACTTGCTACAGGAATTATTCTTGCCTGGAGAATTCCACGGACAGAGGAGTCTGGCAGGCTACAGTCCATGGGGTCGCAAAGTGTTGGACAAGACTGAGCGACTAACACACACACACACACAGCAAAAACTCAAGCAGTAAGGAAACCACTCTTTCTGGATTTTATGAGACAGTGTCAGTTACAACACATTTTGTTATGGCCGGATTATATATTTCGTCTGTGGGGTTCATACAATATGATCACAATAGCTATCAGCAGGGGAAAGATGAGCACTCCGATTTTTTTTATTCTAGTCTAGCTCATCCTTCCAAAGTCCATGTCTCTAAAAAAAAAAAAAGAAAAAGCAAGTGGAGAAAAGCCGAGGCAAGATCAAGTTCCAGGTCTGTATTCCGCAGATTATGCAGTAGGTAAAGTTCCTTTACTCTCTGAGTAGCAAGTCAGCTGCTTTGGGGTCAAATGCTTTCAGAGTGATAATCAAAGCTCACTATGAGCCCAAGCCATGAGTCAAAAGTTTTGCAAATAATACCTAATTTATTCTTCATGAAAGTCCTTATGGAAAAGGCATTGTTTTCCTCATTTGGCACCTAGCAGTAGTAGTCAGTGGATTCAAACCCAAGTCTATATTCAACACCCATTGCTCTCTCCTCCACTGCATCATCCTTTCTAGGAATAGACAATTCACGGCCAAGATGAGAGGCTATTTGATAAATAAGAGACAATTACAGGTTTGGAGGCAAAGAGCTATATAGCAATTTTGGTGTATTCTCTGTTATTATATCCACAGAGTGAGAAATCGGCTGGGGAACTAACCTTACAAAAGTCGTCTTCTGATTCTGCCTGGTGGCATCAGACTTTAGCTAACAATTTGCTCGGGGATTAGAAAGAAGGGAGAGAGGCAAGCAAAACAAGATGTACCTGGAGCAGGACTTCCCTGGGGGTCCAGTGGTTGAGTCCACCTGCCAATGCAGCGGTCACAGGTTTGATCTCTGGTCCAGTAAGATTCCACATGTCTCAAGCATGTAAGCCCATGTGCCACAACTACTGAGCCTTTGAGCCTAGAACCTGTGCTCCACAACAAGAAAAGCCAGCACAATGAGAAGTAGCCCCCGCTTGCCGCAACTAGAGAAAGTCCGTGCACAGCAACAAAGATCTAGTGCAGCCAAAAATAAATAAACAGATAATTAAATTGCTGTGGGAGAGGGGGAGAAGTACATTCCTTTGGGGAAAAAAAATGTACCTGGGGCACTCCAAAATTTGCTTCTGAACAGACTCTGGCTCCCTTTGAACTAACTAATTATTGATTTGAGGACGTAATAGAGATTGGAGTGTTAAAGAGAGAAGTGAAATTTGAAATTTAAGACCGTTCCATGGAATTCCCTGGCTGTCCAGTGGTTAGGACCCTGCGTTTTCACTGTCTGACGAGGGTCAGGGTTTGATCCATGGTCAGGGAACTAAGATCTCACACACCATGCAGCCCAGCCAACAACAAAACACACAACAAAAAAATTGTTCCACTTGTGATTGACCACATTGAGGCTGGTGTGGGTAGCATTGCTGTATGCTTCCTTTGGCTACAAGGGCTGCTAACCTAACCCACACAGAAGGGTTTTTATAGTTGGCAAGCAATACACATGTTGGTAAATTTAGAGTACCCCATAAATTTTGCAGAATCCAAATTTAAGATCTGTTGATGACCTCAGTTAAAAAAAAAAAAAAGGCTACATTACTTTCCCCCTATGTCTAAAGTACGCATATACATGGTTTAATGATTATTCTTTCAGAATGATTATTAATGGCGGCCCCTTTCACACTCAAAAGTATTGATTTAGGTTATAAATTATTATCTCACTTTTGCTGTATGTAACTGATCAACAAAAGAAGATGAGGCAGCAGGGCTTGGAGCTTCAAATACCTCAAGTCTGGTTTCAGAATAAGTGTTGCCTTGCTGCATGAGCCTAGGTTATTCGATTAACTTCTCTGATCCTTCATGTGCAAGGTGAAAATGAAATACTGGCCCCTGACTTTTAAGAGAAGTAACAAACAGAAGTTGTTCATAGAGTTAGAGGTCTTAGAGCTAGAAGCCATCTGGAGAGATGGTTCAACACACAGGGGCTACAAAGAGCCTTACAAAAGCCACAGTGAGGCAGACAGTCTTCCCCGTGGCTCTCTGCTGTTTTAGAGAAAGCTAGCAACTCAACCCAACTGCGGTAGGTTACATCACAGGGAGCTGACTGAAGGCTTGAGCCTTTTATCAACTGGAATTCAAACTAGCCATCAGTCTGTGTCTGTTTGCCTGTGTTTACCATAACAAACCACCCAGGGGTCCCAGTAGGTCTGATCACCACCACAGCAGAGGCAGCACATGCTGTGGACGTTCTGAGAAGGATACAACCGCATCTTTTTGGGGGACTAGGAAAATCTTGATGACAGCACTAGGTTTGATTCGGCGCATGGAAACTGCACATACTGTGGGTGGGAAGGGATGGGAGAAGGGTTCATAGTTCTACACCAAAGA
Organism: Muntiacus reevesi; assembly: GCF_963930625.1. NCBI lineage: Eukaryota > Metazoa > Chordata > Mammalia > Artiodactyla > Cervidae > Muntiacus > Muntiacus reevesi. The sequence goes on from NC_089250.1 coordinate 28,752,278, forward strand.
GACAATATGAGAAAAGCCAGGGAAAGCATGTGCGTGATGAGAGTAGTAAGACACTGGTTTGGGTTACAGAGAGGAAATTTGCAGGGGACAATGGGCTGAACCACCTGGTATGGTGGTTTGAGTGTCATCCTAATGCTTTTCACTTAATCTGAAAGGTTGTGGGAAGCCCACGTTGCAGCAGAAAGGTAGCCCATCAAAAAGATCAGTCTGGAAACAGTGCGCAGATTGGATTGGCATGCAGAGAGCTGGTGACAGGGGAGAACAGTGAAGAGTCCTGAGGAAAAAAAGCAGTAATGACATTTGTGATGCAAGGAGAATAGCTGACTAAATGAGGTCAAACAAAATCCAGGAGAAAATCAACAAAAATTTGAGAAATAATCCCCAGTGGAAAGAGTATTCCTTGAAGGTGAGCCATTTCTTTGGGCAATTTATGAAACAGGAGGCAAGCACTGTCACTATAAATGACCATTAAGCTTGGGGGCAGGAGGAGAAGGGGACGACAGAGGATGAGATGGCTGGATGGCATCACTGACTCGGTGGGCATGGGTTTGAGCAGACTCTGGGAGTTGGTGATGGACAGGGAGGCCTGGCATGCTGCGATTCATGGGGTGGCAGAATCGGACGTGACTGAACGACTGAACTGAACTGAACTGAAACTTAGCATCCTCTAGGGTACCCTGGGAGATGAGGGGGAGCCCCGGTTCTCCAACTGGTAATTTTCAGAACTCAATAAAAAATAGAGTGGATGGTTTAGCTCCATATGGAAGCCTTGGGGGGCATTTCAGTGTTTCCAGAGAAGTTAACATAGGGAGAGTAATCAGTGCCGATACCAGGTGAGAGCCAAGAAAGAGATGAATGTCCTGATTGTGAAACGACAATAAAAACAGGGATGAGAGTGGAAGCTGGGCAACCCAGCCTAGGTTTATGTCTGCATCCTGAGCTGGATCCATGATTCATAATCAGCTACAGTTCCCAGGGCATCCATTTCCCGCCGTAAACAAGAATGACAGGCCTCTTCCCAGATGTGGAAACAGATTGTAAAACCTCCACTTTCCACTGGCAGCTCTGACAGCCAAAGTTATTTGAAAACGCACCAGCCTGAAAGGAACTGGAGGCCCAGCGGCTCATGGGGACGCTGCAAGCGAGCAGGGAGAGAAATGGCCCAGAGCACACAATGGAGCACAACAGTTCAAGCTGTGATCACTAATAACCTTTATCCGGCTACAAGGAAGCACCGGGACAGTGGCCAACACCTGGGGCACACGTACTCTGTACACACGACGCGCACGCAAGTGCGCATGCGTGTACCCATATACATACGCACTTACGTGCGCCTCACGTGCCCGCATCGCCGTCCTACGTCGCCGAGGATAGGGCTCCTCGCCTGCTCCTGTCAGGGGCTTCACATTGGTGCCAGACAAGACCCAGTAGAGAAACTCTGCCATGTTTGCCTGGGAAACCTCCTCTCTCCTGCTGATTTCTTATGGAAGTAAGCATCGAGTTCATTTGACATTCAACTACTCTTATTAAAACATTCTTAAATGTCCTAATGTAACCTCGTGTTCCCTGACATCATACTGACCTCATTTAAGGCGCTCTAACAAACTTACTTTTAAAAAGATCAGTGCCAGGCCAAGCCCGTCCGTTTAAATGGTCACAACAGCTTCAATCATTGTTTCCTGTCTCTCGCAGACAAGAGTCATCCCATGTGGGAACGGAAAGAAGGCATCCAGGCCATCGGCTCGGATTACACATCAGGAAAGGGAGACCAGACAGAAGGCACGACTGGCCCCAGGCAAGGATTTCTTTTTTTTTTCTTTTTTTTTTTCCCACAACCAAAAGGGCCAAGGAAGTTATTTGTGTGGTGTCATAGCGGTAACTTTCGAGAAACTAGCCCATTGCAAACTTGTCCTTCTGATGGCCTTTTGAGTTGAGCAATGTAGCTGCTCCTTTCTGAGGTACTTCTTAGCAAACAAGATAATTAAGACAATTGTCACAGCATTAGCTATGTTTTAAAACACATCTTTGGAGGTCTGGTTTCCTGCTGCTGGCAATAGCACCCCACTGGAAAAAAAAATATTGCAGAAATAAAAATTCTCTGTCTTCTTTTCAGTTGAAGAGTAGGGAATACACTGATGAGGGAATAGAGGAATTGTGACAATTTGTCCCACAAACAAGGGCATTTAATAAATATTCTTTTTTTAAATTGGAGGATAATTGTTTTACAACAGTTGTGTTGGTTTCTGCTATACAACAAAGAATCAGCTATATGATATGTATATTTTCTCCCTCTTGAGCCTCCCTCCCATGTCCCCATCCTACCCCCAAATCCTACCCCACTAGTTTATCAGAGTGCCAGGCTGAGCTCCCTGTGTTATACAGTTGTTTCTCACTAGCTATCTATTTTACACATGGTAATGTAAATCTAATGAAATAGTTTTAAGTAACAAAGAGAAATACAGGGTTTATTTGTGTATGTATACAATATACTGTGTATGTGTATTTCTAAAGAGCTGTCTTATGCCTGACATTTTTCCTAGGCTACATGTGGTGGAGTTAACCTTTGGTTGTAATGCTGTTGATCCTTTGCATAAAGTCTTTGACTAAATAATCAAATTTATTATCTTTTAAAATAATAAAAGGTAATAAGTTATTATCTTTGGTGTGTCACACTGAAGAAGGAATTCATAGGGCCTGGACTCCATCTCAGGCCTGTCTGTGCTGATCGTGCTCAGCCACCTCTCCAGTGGACTCTGAACTCTCTGCTTAGTGCCTGTGGGAAGGACAATGGAAGGATAAGACCCTCTGGACAGGGGAACCTTGATCATACCCAGGTTACTCATCACCTAAGAGAAAACAGACACTAATCACCCCTGCCTCTGGACACTATCTATCAGAATGTAAGCACAGGCTTATCGGTTATTAACTATTTGGAATGTAACTGCGGTCTTATTGATTATTGACTGTTTGAACACATAACATGTGAATGATGGGGTTATTGTAGTTGTATTTACCCTTCCTTTGTTTATGTAAGTCTCAAGGGAATTGGGGTAGTGGGTTTGGACACGTACACATCGTACACATGGGGTATAAAAGATTTTCACAAATGCTGGTCAGGTTCCTTGGCTAAGAGGTGACTCTGCCTTGGGCCCGCTGGTGTAATAAACTGCACTCCACTATCTGCATTGTCCTTCTGAGTGAGTCTGTTTCCCGGAAAGCGTGGCTATAACAACACCATGCGTTTGATGCATCACAGCTGGAAAACCAGCTCTCCCATAGCAGAGTCTGGTTAGATCTTTCTGGGCTTGAACAAACCACAAAACAAAAATTTGCGTTTAAAATGTGACACTCTGACCCATCTCCAAGTCTTCCTTGAGTCATGATGAAATGTAGTCACTGACCCTGCTTTAGCAATCAGCAAGGAAATGCTTCCAGTTTTCACACCCACAGCAGGGCTCAATGTCAAGTTTGGTCTTAAAATCTCCCTTTTCCAGAAGCACTGCCTCATTGTTTGGGGAGGTTTTTTTTTTTTTCCTTTCTTTCTTTTTTTTTTAAAGTGTGCCATTTATGGTCAAGGGAGCGATTTCTGGCTTATTTCCAGGTGCAGTAGCAACAGAAATAACTGAGCAGAGAATCAGTCATGATGGGTTTTTTTTCATTTATTTTCATTATTTGGAGGCTAATTACTTTACAATATTGTAGTGGTTTTTGCCATACATTAACATGAATCAGTCATGGATTTACATGTGTTCCCCATCCTGAACCCCCCTCCCACCTCCCTGCCCATCCCATCCCTCTGGGTCATCCCAGTGCACCAGCCTCGAGCACTTCTCCCATGCATCCAACCTGGACTGGCGATCTGTTTCACACTTGATAATATACATGTTTCGATGCTGTTCTCTCAGATCATCCCACCTTTGCCTTCTCCCATAGAGTCTAAAAGTCTGTTCTATACATCTGTGTCTCTTTTTCTGTCTTGCATATAGGGTTATCGTTACCATCTTTCTAAATTCCATATATATGCGTTAGTATACTGTATTGGTATTTATCTTTCTGGCTTACTTCACTCTGTATAATGGTCTCCAGTTTCATCCATCTCATTAGAGCTGATTCAAATGAATTCTTTTTAATGACTTAGTAATATTTCATTGTGTATATGTACCACAGCTTTCTTATCCATTCGTCTGCTGATGGACATCTAGGTTGCTTCCATGTCCTGGCTATTATAAACAGTGCTGCGATGAACACTGGGGTGCACATTTCTCTTTCAGATCTGGTTTCCTCAGTGTGTATGCCCAGGAGTGGGATTGCTGGGTCATATGGTAGTTCTATTTCCAGTTTTTTAAGGAGTCTCCACATTGTTCTCCATAGCGTCTGTACTAGTTTGCATTCCCACCAACAGTGTAAGAGGGTTCCCTTTTCTCCACACCCTCTCCAGCATTCATTGCTTGTAGACTTTTAGATAGCAGCCATTCTGACTGGTGTGAAGTGGTACCTCATTGTGGTTTTGATTTGCATTTCTCTGATAATGAGTGATGTTGAGCATCTTTTCATGTGTTTGTTAGCCATCTGTATGTCTTCTTTGGAGAAATGTCTGTTTAGTTCTTTGGCCCATTTTTTGATTGGGTCATTTATTTTTCTGGAATTGAGCTACAGGAGTTGCTTGTATATTTTTGAGATTAACCCTTTTTCTGTTGCTTCGTTTGCTATTATTTTTTCCCATTCTGAGGGCTGTCTTTCCATCTTGCTTATAGTTTCCTTTTTTGTGCAAAAGCTTTTAAGTTTAATTAGGTCCCATTTGTTTATTTTTGCTTTTATTTCCAATATTCTGGGAGGTGGGTCATAGAGGATCCTGCTGTGATTTATGTCAGAGAGTGTTTTGCCTATGTTCTCCTCTAACTGGTCAACCACTTGTAAAAGAATGAAACTAGAACACTTTCTAACACCATACACAAAAATAAATTCAAAATGGATTAAAGATCTAAATGAAGACCAGAATCAGTCATGATGGTTTTAAAACAAAGTTTTTTTAAAGGGAGAGGGGAAAGGAGAGAGAAAATGTTAAAAAAAAAAAAAAACACTTGGGGAAAAAAATCTGGGTTTTCATCCCAGCTAGAGCTAAGTAAACCCTGTGCATTTTGTGTAGTTTTGAGAAAAGCAGCCCTCAGGATTCCCATCTTGTAGACAGTAGGAGCAATCTTTCTCTGCTCGAATAGCACACATCCATGTGGCCTGTGTGTACATCCTCAAAAAAGGTTAAATAATTGAATCCCATCCTTCCTTCATCAGATCTTAGGGATTTTAAGGCTTTGGAGGAAAAATCCGATCCCTTTATTTGTTCAAAATGTCTAACTGTTCTAAGAGGCTAACAGTAAAGGTATGGATAAATTGCCATGAAAAATAAATATAATAAATGAATCATCCAAACAAAAAGGAACAGATTTGAACTGATAACCGACAAGGTGCTGAAAGTCATAAGAGACTCCTAGTGGACTCCTAGCAAATGGCTTCCTACTGTTTATTCTATGTCAAGAGGTTATAGCCCAGCCACAGAAAGGTCCAGAGACAGGTCCCTGGCAAAACCAGGAAAAAAAATAGGGGACATAAGTTGGGTGGTTAAAAATTAAACTGGACATAGGTGCAATCAAAACAGCCCACAGAATGGGGGAAAATATTTATCCTATATATCTGATAAGCGATTAATATCCAGAGTATATAAAGAACTCCTGCAACTTAACAACAACAACAACCCAATTCAAAAATAGGCAAAGAACATATACAGACATTTCTCCAAAATAGATATACAAATGGCCAATCAACACATGAAAAGATGTTCAACATCGTTGTGCATGTGGGTAGTCGCTCAGTCGTGTCTGATTCTTTACGACCCCATGGACCCTAGCCACCAGGCTCCTCTGTCCATGGCGATTCTCCAGGCAAGAATACTGGAGTGGGTTGCCATGCCCTCCTGCAGGGGATCTTCCCAACCCAGGGATCAAACCCAGGTCTGCCACACTGCAGGCAGATTGTTTACTGTCTGAGCCACCAGGGAATATAATTAGGCATTAGGAAAATGCACATCAAACCACAATGAGATACCACTTCATACCCATTGGAGTGGGCATTATCAAAAAGCAAACAAAAACAAGCGTTGGTATGGATGTAAAGAAATTGGAACCCTTGTGCATTGCTGGTGCTCATGTAAAATCGTGCAGCTGCTATGGAAAACATTATGGCAGTTACTCAAAAAGCTAAATGTAGAATTATTGTGTGTGTGTGTGTGTGTGTGTGTGTGTGTGTGTGTGTGTGTGTGCACGCACATGTGCATGCATGCTTGCTCAGTCACTTCAGTCATGTCCAACTCTTTGTGACCCTGGGAACAATAGTCCACCAGGCTCCTCTGTCCTTGGGATTCTCCAGGCAAGAATACTGAAATGGGCTGCCATGCTCTTCTCCAGGGGATCTTCCTGACCCAAGGATCAAACTTGGATCTCTGGCATTGCAGAGAGGAGCTACCTGAGGAGCCCATACAACTACCATATGACCCAGCAGTTCGACTCCTAGGGACACAGCAGGAAAACTGAGGCAGGGACTTGAATAGGTATTTATATGCCCATTTTCATTAGCAGCATTATTCAATTGCTTTATGTCCATTAGTATATGAATGGATAAACAAAATGTGATACAGTCATACAGTGAAATTTTATTCAGCCTTTAGAAGGAATGAAATTCTGATGGATGCTACAACATGGGTAAACCTTGAAGACATAACACTAAGTGCCATAAACCAGACACAAAAGGGCAAATAGTGTACAATTATATTTGTATGTGGTTCCTAGAGTAGTCAATTCTGTACAGACAGAAGGTAGAATGGTGGTTGCCAGGGTGGGAGAGGGGGAATGGAGAGTAAGTGTTTCATGGGTATAGAGTTTCAGTTTAGGATGAAGAAAAAGTTCTCTATGTGGATGGTGGGTAAGGTTGCAGAAACTGTGTGAGTATAGTTACTTACTGAACTGTCCACATAAGAATAGTTTAAATGGCAAATTTCAGGTTCTGTTTACTTAACCACAGTAAAAGAGAGTAAAGATAACTTTAAACAGTCTAGGCCTGACTCTGTCACAGTCACCTCATGACACGCAGAGAGACTGGTCCTCTGGGTCAGGTGATCATCCCGCTTGGCAGCTCAGAGAGCTTGTGTTTCCAGGTACCTTCAGAGACTTCTACTCGGCACCAAGTTGCTGGGACCAAAGAGCTGATGGTCACCAGCAGGGTGTCACCAAGACTGAAGAGAGGTGGACCCATCCCTACCCAGGAGAAAGCTCTGCTGCTTCTAGGACTGTGCTCCTCATGGGCCAATACTGCTACTCAGGGAACCCTGGCCTCACAGATACTCCCCTCCCCCCGTGACCACCATGGTTGGGCTAGATTAGGGAGCCGTGTTAGGGCCGTAAGTAGGAGGACCCAAGTATTTATTCTCCTTTTCTTTTTCCTTCTTCGTTCTATTAAAATCACTTTACTTTTAACATAAACATGGCTCCCTACTCCCACTCTATCAAAATAGTGAAATATTCATAACTATTGGATTTTTAGAAAAGAAATCCTGAGTCAATGAATCCCAGCTTGTGGAAGAGATACCAAGCTTATAAGAAAAAAAGAATACAAATTCTGACCAGGCTGTGGAGGACATGGCGCATGTTCATGGCGAGGAATGATGGAATCCTCAACCTCTAGCATCGCTGGCAAATGTTCCAGCTTGAGCACTCTGTTCACAGGCTCCTTTCTGCCTCCCATCCTGCTGTCAGTTTGTATGACTGCCCAGTCTCTCCACCTTAGGAGGTCTGAACTCAGTCTGACCATTTCTGTTTCTCGTGATTTGGTGTGCATTTCAAACAGATGTCTGCAGAGATAATACAGTAGGATGTTATCCACTTACTTCATGATCCATGGAGCTGAATTTCTCAAGGTAACAGCCTTTGAGACCAGTGGTAAAAATGTACTATCAAACCATGAAAAGGCATGGAGGAACCTTAAATACATGTTGCTAAGGGAGCAAGCTCCAGAAGATGGTAAAGGACAGGGAAACCTGGCACACTGCAGTCCATGGGATTGCAAAGAGTCAGACAGGACTTAACGACTGAACAATAAAGGGAAAGAAACCAATGTGAAAAGCTGTATACTGTATGACTTCAACTATATGACATCCTGGAAAACTATCGAAGGGCTCGGGGGGAGGGAGGGAGAGAGAGAAAGAGGTGGAACACAGGGCATTTTTTGGGCAATGACACTACTCTGTATGATACTGTATTGATGGATACTTGTCATTTTATATTTGTCAAAACTCACAGAGTGTATCAATATAACACCAAGAGTGACTCCTAATGTAAACCATGAACTTTAATTAATATTATATCTCAGTATTGGCTATTGACTCATCAGTTGTTTCAAACATACCTCATTAATGCAGAATGTTAGTAATGAGAGAAACTGAGGGGAGCAGAAAGAGGGCATATGCGAACCCACTGTAATTTCCATTCAGTTTTCCTATAAACCTAAAACTCCTTTACAAAAAAGAAAGATCTATCAAGGGCTTCCCTGATGGCCTAGTGATTAAGAATCTGCCTGCCCATGCAGGGGAATACCGGTTTTATCCCTGGTTCAGGAAGATCCCACGTGCTGTGGGAGAACTAAGCCTGTGTACCACAACTCCTGATCCTGCACTCTAGAGCCCGTGCTCTGCAGTGAGAAGCCTAGGCACAGCAGAGTAGCCCCTGCATGCAGCAATGAAGACCTAGCGCAGTCCTCAATAAATACTTTTTAAAAGTCTGCTAAAACAAACAAAACGTATATACACACACACACATGCACGCATACATGCATATATATGGGAGCATTTTAAAAATACACATGCCTTGGCCCTACTCCAAAGGTTCTGATTTGATTTGTTTCCAGTGGCACATGTGGGTTTCCCCAAAGTAGTCTGAGGCTTCAAGTCACAGTTTCTTGTCAAAGAGCAAGAAATCCCCCAAGTTTACCAAGTCAAGACCTGAGCCCATCACTTAAGAAAAGTGGGCTGAGTCTTCAATACTTTAGGAAGTTATCGAAGCTCAGAGACTGGCTGGAGGCCAAGACCACTGTTAGGGTCACTCTGAGGCTTAGTGATTTCCAAACTCATTGCTGGGAAAGTTTTAAGGAACAAAATGAGCAGAGTGTCAGACAAGAAGATATGAGTTTGTTTTTTTTTTTCCCTTAAATCTCTTTTTCTCTGAAGTAACCAAGAAGAGCTTTGTTTCAAGACATGAATCCAAAATTCATATTCACTTTGGACTGTAGTTTCTGGCTATTTCTTTAGTGGTGACTGTGACTAGAAGTATGCCCACTTTTCACTTTAGGACTTCTGGTGTCCTCCGACTTTTCTTCCTTAACTCCAGTTTTCCGCAGCAACCCAGATCTTGGCCACTGAGTTTCCAGGGCACTGAGCTCCTTCCCTCACCTCTCCCCTCCCCTGCACTTCCTCCCCTATGGACAGGTTTAGAAGCTCACTCAAATCCGTGCTTGCTTCTGACTGATCAGATTAAGGTAGCCACACTATTGTAATGGAGGATAATGCCTTATTATGTTACTCCCTCTCACCAATTGACAATATGAACCCAAAGCTTCCATATTCTTTACATCCCTTGGCCCTGAAACTCCATATGTGTCAGCAAAGCTTTATCTTAATGGGTGTTCACTTTACAGCATGGGCTGTATTACATGGAAAACATAAATGTTTGACAGGGGTGTGTGCACGCATGCTGTCATGTTCGCCTTTGTGATCCCATGGACTGTAGCCCACCAGGCTCCTCTGTCCATGGAATTCTCCAGGCAAGAATACTGAAGTGGGTTGCCATTCCCTGCTTTATGGAACCTTTCCCACCCAGGGATCAAACTCAGGTCTCCTGCATTTCAGGGCAGATTCTTTACCGTTTCAGCCACCAGGGAAGTTCTTGATAGGGGGCTGCTCTTCAGAAAAGCTTCCTGTAATCATTCACCATTTCGACCCCAAGCAGAGGGGAGAGGAATGCCACTGAGGGTTGGAGGATCTGAGACTTGGGGATGGTCTTTGAGTCGCAAGAAATTAACTGATGCAAATCACTTGCTGTTTTTGGAGGAGAGAGAAAGAGTGTGGGGAACTGAGATGGGGGAAGTAGGCAGAGGCTTGTGTTCTGTTTTCGTTATTCTGCCCTGAAATTCTGAAACAGAGCATGTTAAATGAGTTGAATGGAAAGAGCAGAACATCAGGGTTCATGGTTACCCAGCCTGGGGGCCCCTGCAAGCTAGGCCCCACATGGGCCTGGAGTACTGCTAGGTAGGAGGGGCCTCTTGGGGATTCCCAAGACCATGTTCCTGAACCCCCACAGTCTTTTAGCACAAGGGTCCTGCAGGTCTCTGTGTACCTCGGTATAGCACACAGGGTTAGTGGGCTGGCAGCCTTGACTCAGGACACACTGGTGATGGCACATACTGGGGTCCTAAACCAAGATGCAAATGACTGGACCATTAAGCCCAGTAGCTGGAGCCACAGAATAGCTCAAAAGGCCAAAAGAGACTGTGGCATCTCAGCGGACAGCAGACTCAGGGCAAATCCAGATCCGCCAGTCTTCATTAGAGAGCAGTGAGGGCACAGTTGGCAGACACAGGTCCAAAGCCTGTAACCAACACCCCAGCTCTTCTCTAGAAAATCCAGACAGTCTCGGAAAGGTGCTGGGGGTGGGGACCAGAAAACCAGAACGTTTATTGAGAGAAACTGACTTGAATGGGATTATTCAGCCAGGGTAAAAACAGACTTTTCATTTTCTCCCTAAATAGCATGGGAGGCCAGAGATGCAGAATTGGATCTGATGGAAAGTGTTTTCCATCAGAAAAACATGTTTCTTGGCTGTCTGAGTAGTGCTGTGTTAAATTTTCAGACAACTATGTCTACCATGTAGCCAGGTTATCCTCAAGGCAGGAGGTCAGAGGACCCATTTTCAAAGAACTAGACGAGAGAAAAAGCATTAAATATTGATGTTGAGGTGCTTACAATAAGAAGCTGTGGTCCAGCCACTATCCCACAGTGCAGTCACTAATTGGCAAACTCTGGACCTCACAAAGTCTTGCTAGTTTCCAACACCTTTTCTACTGCCTCTGTCTTAAATGCAGCAGACAAGCAAGGCAGCAGATGTTTAAGGACAACTTCCAACATGAGAGAGAAACAGGGAAAAAGGTGGGGGCTCAGAAGAATCAGGGACAATAAAGTGAGTGGGGAAGGAATATCAAAAACTCATTAGCATCTTCAGAGAGAAAAGACCCTTAAAACAATAGATTATGTGCAAAGAAACAATCAGACTTCAAGAAAGAGCCTTTGGAAAGTACAAATATGACAGCTGAAATTAAAAGAAAGCAGAAGATACAATCAAGGAAATCTCTCAAGAAATAAAAAACTAGGGAAAGGTCAGTAGGAGAGAAAAATACAAGAAAGTTAGAAGATAGGTTTAGGAGATTGTGTTAGTTAGCTCCCGCTGTGTAACAAATTACCCATGTCGCCCTGAGTTTAGTGCCTTAAAACAATAATAAGCATTTATCTTCTCGCACAGTGCTTACAGGTCACTTAGCACTTAGCTGAGTGATTCTGGTATGGGGTCTATCCCAGGCTGGACTCAAGATGTTGTTGGGGACTGTGGTCACCTTGGGCCTGACTGGTCTGCACGGTCACTTCCAAGATGGCTCCCCCTTGGGGAAGTTCCTCCCTGGCTGTTCCTTGTCATATGAACTCTGCACAGGGCTGCCTGAGTGTTCTCACAACATGGGAGCTGGCTCACCCCAGAGCAAATAACCAGAAGGAGAGCAAGGAGCAAGGTGCAGTGCTTTTCAGAAGTAACATGCTGACCTTTCCATCACATTACGCCTGCTAGAAGTAAGGTCACTCGGTCAGGCTCAGGGAGAAGGATCTAGAAAGGGTTGACAGCAGTGAGATGACTCACAGGTGCTGGGCAGTAGAGCGGGTAGGGTGGAAGGAACACAGATTTTGACGTCAGGGGATCATGAACTTGAATCTCGGCTCCTCCACAGGCAAATCGTTTGTCTCTCCTCAGTTTCCTGTCTTGTAAAATGGGTGTGATATTGCCACTATGCACAGTTTTAGTAAATTGAGAACACACTCTTAAAAGTGACTTGTACATGATAGGTGCCAAAAAACCCCACAGTTTTATTAGTAGTAGTATTGAGATGTCTTGGGTAAGACAGAAAGAATGCGGTGTGCTGTGAAGTCCCGGCTAAGTCCCAAACCGGAACTCAGAAACCAGCAAAAACCCCTCTGGACACCCTCAGTAATAGACAGCCGAACAATTGAAATGTACTGCTCTCTTATTTCTGAATAATGATGGGGATTCTGCTCAGACCCCAGAAACATCGTTTAGCATGTGGGTTTTATGGATTTGGAGGAATCTTTTCAGCTACGGAAATGTCATCCTTCGGTTTTTAGTTTTGGGGAGATCTTTGCCCAAATCTAGGAGAAGTATGTTTGATTTTCCAGCCTCACAGGTTTAATGGCTGCATAGTGGCAAGAAGAAAGCTGCAACCATCCTTAAGTCAGAATCCTCCCAATAAGACTAGCTTCTCACTGGGTAAATGCAGACCTGGTGAGTCCTCCATCTGCCCCTCAGTATGCGGGCTGCATCTCAACTTGTAACATATCTGCATTTTGGGAAACTAGGCGACACAGGACACAGAAAAGCAGTACAGGTTCTGGTGGCGAAATCGGTTCCTGTTTCCACGATAGATAAAGCTGGTTATTGATCATGCTGACTTAGGTTTGTGGATGGACCCCCACTTCCCAAAAACAAGATGGTTTTGATCCTCAGCCACCTTCAGAGGTGGGAAGAGTCAAAAGGTTTTTATACAGGTTCTACAGATGAGGAAATAGACTGAAAAAGAGGAAGCATCTTCTGGACACAGTCCTTGTTTGTAGAACTAAGATGAGAGTTCAGACCTTCTCAGGTCCAAGGCTGCTCCCATCACCTCTCCACCTGCCGGTAGGAGGGGATGAGGCTTTGCAGTCACATACTGGTGTCAGGGTCCTGGCCCTCTGATTTGGGGCCCCCTGGACAAAGCCTGCCCCACTGACACACTCAGGCCTGGACCTTGGGTCTCAGAGTTCAGCCAGGGACACCTTCTCCCTTGGCCCTGTTTTCTGGCCTCTAAAATAAGAATCTTGACCTACTTCATTAGCCTGTCCTCAGGGAAGAAATCAACGTTTTTAAACTAAATTAGTTTGTGTCTGTGAACATCCTGATATAGTCTAATAATACTTTGCCTTCAATGTTGCTTCCTCTCCCCCGCCTGAGAATCTAGAAGAAATTCATTCCTGTTGTTTTAATTAATGTAAATATTTTGTGCAGAACAAAAGATTAAAAGATGCTAGTAATTTCCTCTGAGAAACCCATACACACATCATTTGCATATTTGCTCTCAGATTTGTTCTCTGCTTGTGCGTTTCTCAGGCCTCTTGGCTCCCTGGCTTCCTGCTGGAGACAACCAGCGGAGTCATGAGAGGGGGTCAGAGTAGGGGAGGAAGGGAGAGGGGGTCAGAGGGGGAGGAGGGGGGAAACCAGAGGACCTCTTCCCCTCTTCCTCTGCTTCCAGGAGCACCTCCCCAGTGGATGCAGTTCCCCCTGAACTAGCTCCTCCGCCCTGGGCTCACTGCGTGCTGGTGGTCCAGGCTCCCACCTCTGTCCTCTGTGCCTCTGGCCCCAGGGTGGTAGCTGCTGCCAGGTGTTGCTAATCCCTGGGTTGCCTCACCCTGCCCCGTGGGCTTTTCAACTCTTCTTACACCTTTGTCAACAGTTTTTTGTGTTAAATTCCGTAGGTTGAAATCTTGGTGTGGGCTCTTTGCCTTACTGGCCCTGAATTTGTGGTTCTCACAGAGGGAGTGGGGTATAGGGGAATGCCTTCCCCTGGAGAAAGAGATCTCGGCCCAGGAGGGGCACCTCCTCCAGCTCGCCAGGGAATCAGAGGCAAGTCACTGTTCCTGCAGACTTTTTCTGCAGAATGAAATAGCTAGTCTAGATGATTCAGTTGCCATCAGTTTCACAGCTGTGATTCATTTGTCAGGTAGTTGATTGCCTTACTATGCCAAAACACCTTCCAACTCAGACTCTTGTTAACAGTAAGAAGATTTTTTTTTCCCAAGTGAAAGTTAAAAGTTGCTGGGCCCCATCAGGTCCAATACATCAATGAACTGAAGGGCAGTTGGGGAAGTAAGAGACAATAATAACAAACAAATAATTCCCTCAAAACTCTACCAGACACCTTTGTCTTAAAGGAATCTGAGATTTTCTCAGGCAAGTATTTTAAGAAACAAAATAACCCAAAGGACTTAGAATGCATTAGCAAGTGTTGTTTGCCCCCTCCTTCTTCCTCCCCTATGAAATATTTTATAGTTTCAAAGGAAATACTTCAAAAAAATTTTTTAAGTGTACAGTCAGTGGTCTTCAGTGTGTTTACAAAGTTGTACAAACTTCACTGCTAACTCCAGAACATACTCCTCACACCCCAAAGAAACCTCAACCCACTCGCAGTCACTCCCCATTCCTCTCTCCCTGCAACTCCCAACAAAGACTAAACTACCTTCTGTCTTTGTAGATTTGCCTCTTTTACACATTTCATAATATGTGGTCTTTGTTACAAGCTTCTTTTACTTGACATAAGGTTTTCAGAGCCCATCCATGTTGTAGCATGTACTTCATTCCTTTTTACTGCCAAATAATAGACTAATATGTACATATACCACATATTGTTTATCCAACACAGCAGGTAGACATTTGGGTGGCTTCCATTGTTGTGAATAACGCTGCTGCAAACAACCATGTACAACTTTTTTCTCCTTTTTTTTTGGCCTTGCAGCATGGCCTGCAGGATCTTAGTGCACTGATCAGGGATTGAACCCAGGCCCCAGCATTTAAAGTGCAGAGTCCTAACCACTGGATTGCCAGGGAATTCCCTACCCTGTCTTGATCACTGTAGATATATATATATATAGTAAGTTTTGAAATCAGGGAAGTATGAGTCATTCAACCTGTTTTTTAAAGATTATTTTTGGTTGTTCTGGATCTATTTCATTTCTATATGAATCATAATATCAGTTTGTCTTAAACTGTAAAAAAGGTGGCTAGGATTTTGGTAAGCATTGTATTGAATCCATAGACCAGTGTGGGAAATATTACAGTCTTAGCAACATGAAATCTTCGAATCTATGAACGCGGTATGGCTTTACATTTAGTTAGGTCTTCTTTGATATCTTTCAACAATATGTTATAGTTTTCAGTGTACAAGTTTGCATCTCTTTTGTTCAATTTATTCTCAAGTGTTTCTTTCTTTCTGATGCTATTTGTAAATGAAGTTGTTTTCTTACTTTCATTTTTGAGTGTTGATTGCCAGTTTATATGATTGCAATTGTTTTTATATATTTATCTTGTATCTTAAGGCCTTGCTGAACTTGTTTATTAGTTTCAACAGGTTTTCAATGGCTTCCTTAGGTTTTTCTATTTAAAGTATCACATCATCTGCAAATAGAGAGAGTTTTACTTCTTCCTTTCCAATCTGATGCCTTTTATTTCTTTTTCTATCCTTATTGCCTTGTCTAGAATCAGCAGTACAGTTTGATAGAAGTGGCAAGAGCAGGCATGCTTGTCTTGTTCCTGGTCTTAGGGCAAAAGCTTGCAGTTTCTTACCATTTCGTATGATGTTAGCTGTGAGTTCTTCATAGATGCTGTTTATCAGGTTGATTAAGTTCCCTTCTCTTCCTAGTTTGTTGACTAAGAATAGGAAAGAAAATACCAAGGAATATGCTTCTGTACCTTGCTCTAAGCTTTTAGTCACTATTGCTCTAAATGAATTTCTTCTTTTATTTCCATGAAAATGGCAGGAAACAGCTACCACTTGATCTGTTCCCACTAACTCACTCTCTCAGAGAGATTTTTAAAAAATTAAAGTGAAAGTGAAGTCGCTCAGTTGTGTCCAACTCTTGTGCGACCCCATGGACTGCAGCCTACCAGGTTCCTCTGTCCATGGGATTCTTCAGGCAAGAGTACTGGAGTGGGTTGCCATTGCCTTCTCCAATTAAAAAAAACTTAAAAAATTAAGTTGCTTCTAAAGACAGTTAGGATGCCCAATAATGTATAAAGCACACATGGTACCAAAATTTTAAAAGCAAGCAAAGAAAAGTGTGGTAAAAACAAAATCCATATTTTATTACTGCCAGATGTCTGTTACTACTTGAGCCATTTCTTCCTGTTATCCTGCAGCCCTGGGCATTAGTGGGCCTTTCTCAGTCATTGATGGGAAGTGGATAAGGAGTCGGGTCATGCTTTCTTAGATGTATAACCTAGAGAAAATCATTTAATCTCTCTGGACCTTAATTTCCCCATCTATCAAATAATCTTTGAGTACTTAACTCAGGAAGACACAAATAGCCCATCTCTGTGAAGTACTGAAGTTAATGCCTGACATTTGGCAAGTGCACAGTAATTTAGCTCCTATCATTGTTTGAAACATCATCATTATTATTAGCCACCTGTGAGCTCTGTGTCTCTACTGCGTCTTGCTCAGGTTACCTGACATTCATGTATGAAGATGAATAACCCACTTGGAGAGCAGAAGGGAGTGTGTTGTAGTCTAAAAACCACTATGACAGTCACCACCTCCGGTTTTCACTTTCTATCAAATATTCAGCCAGATCTGAGACTGTGGGTTTAAAGATCAACTTAGACACAGAGAGGATTATTAAAAATCATTTTGAAAATTCAGGCCTATATCTGTTTTACTTTATCCTCTGCATTTTCGTTGGCTTAAAAATAATTTCCTAGAAATAAAAGAAAAAGAAAATAGTATGCTATAGATCATGCTTCTTAATGTTGTTAAATAGAAATATTTACTAGAAGAGACACTTCATATCCCAAGGGTAACAGCTTCTCCAACACATACAACCGCCCCCGAAGATGGATTCCTGTGCTTCCTGTTGCTTCACAGTGTCTGCGAGGCTGGGGATGCTGAGAGGAGGAAGGTCTGTCTTTAGGGACAATCCATTCCCAAGCTCTTGTTTCTTAGGACATCTTAATGCTGGCTGTGGGGACCTGCTTCGCCATCCCTTTGGGGACTTTGGACTGAACTTTCCTTGGCTTTTGTAGCAGAGAGAGACTGTTGTTCCCCCAAATTCACACTCCCTCTCCCTCAGTAGAGCTAGTACTGGTACTGGCGAGTGACTACTGAACCAGGGACCACGTTCATGCATCTGGATGCCATCATGTGACCCAGCACACTGATGCAGCATCCTCTGAAGTGATATCACATCTTTGACTGCTCAGAAAACTTTGTGGGGCTCCTCCATGATCTCTTTACTTTATGGCTAAAATATAGGTAATCCCCAGGGAGCTGAAGATGGCCAAGCCTCCATCACCTGGGTCCCTGAACGGCTGGAGGCAGGAAGCTGCCCCCGGCTGATCTCTTCACCTGCCAGGACTGTTATGCGAATGAGAACCAGAAGGTGACTGTGTTAGACTTCTGAACATTCAATGTGTGTTTGAGGGCTAGAGCATCACTCTAACGAGTTCAGCTTTTCTCACTGTAACAGACTCTGAATGTTTATATAATTAAGATTGTTTTAATGCTACACATTTGTCTTAGTCTGTCTGGGCTGCTGTAACAAAACACCACAGATTGGGTGGTTTATACACAACAGAAATTTACTTCTCACAGTCTGGAGGCTTGAAAATTGAGAGCAGGGTACCATCAGGTCAGGGTCAGGGTCAGGGCTAGGCCACCTTGTGGTTGAAGATTTCTTGCATCTTCACATGGAGGAAGGGACAAGCTAGTTCTCTGGGGTCCCTTTTACAAGGACATTAATCTCATTCATGAGGTTCCAGTCTCATAACCTCATCACCTGCCAAAGGCTCTACCTCCTAATACCATCACCTTGGGGGTTAGGTTTTCAACATATGAATTTAGGGGGAACACAAACATTCAGACCATAGCTGCATTATAGGGGGAAAAAGGCCTTTTATTTTCCTAAATAGTGAAAAAAAAAAACCCCACTTTGATTCATGTTAGAACATGGGTTTATCAGGCCATGCTGATTTGAAAGATTAACACGTATGAACATATGCATGAGTATGATGTATTTATAATCATATATGTTTATGTGGATCTCTCTTAACTACTGAGTAGTCATCTCTTACTCTTTAAACATCAAGCGCCTATAATACACCAAGCACTGCCTGGACCCTGTAGAACATGAAGGTTAATAAGATCTAGTCAGGGGCTCACAGAGAGCTGCTGGCCCAGTTTTGTAGGTACATATTTAGATAGTTTATCTACTGGGATGACTTGGAACACCAGCTCCACTGTAAATTGTTTGGATCAGTTCTAGAATTGTCTGGAGTATATGCTCACATTTCATTTCAGGAGGAGAGTGTTCTCTAGGATAAGAAACTTAAAGCAGGACCTTCCCAGAAGGGAAGATCAACGCTCACACAATCTTCATACAAATTCCCAGGAGCCCAATCACAGTGAGGACAAGGAGCAGGAAGAAGGCTAAGAGAGGAGAGCAGACAGCGGAAGCTCATCCGCTTCTGAAGAGTGGAGAAGCCCCTGGGCCTCAAACACACACAGACTCCAGTCTCTCGGCCCCAGGGTCTCTGGCTGTGAGAAAACGAAGCTGGCTTGAGAACGAAAGCACAAAAATAAACATTTGTGGAATCCATCTATAAGGCTCTCATAACTTCAAAAGGCTGCAAGGAAACAACATTGCTAATGAATTTGGTGTCAGTGAAATGGAAACATGTGATTTAGATTTCCAGAAAAATAAACCTGACCTTCCAGGGGAAGAGAGACACAGCACTGAGGGCCATGTGCTTTTGGGTGGGCCTTTGTGCTTGTAAACCCACAAGCCTTAGGGAAATGTTGAGGCTCTCAGACCCTCAGCAGCATCTGAGCTCCCTGCAGAGAACTAGGGCCCAGTTCACTGGGTGGAGTAATGAAGTTTGGCTGGGTTTTCTAGAGGCCACAGCCTACTTGATATCAGAGACCCTCAGGGGTCTCTCAGAGAAGAATAAAAGAGACAGAAAAAGAAAAAAGAAATGAAATTTACTCCTCAAAAGGCCGAGTTGATAAATCACAGGTTATCTTTTACTCTGAATTTTATATTCAATCAATACTCCAGTCTTAGTGTGAGCTACTGTAACAAGTAGAGCATATATGGACTGGGTGGCTTAAACAACAAATGTTTACTTCTTAACAGTTTTGGGGTCTGGAAAGTCCACGATCAAGGTGCCCACAGATCCAGTGTCTGGTGAGGATCTGCTTCCTGGTTTGCAGATCGCCATTTCTCAGTGTATCCTCATGTGGCAAAGAGACAAAGTGGGGAACAGGCAGGGGAAGCAGGGGAGAGGAAGAAAGAGTCTGCTTTTCACATCTCTTCTTCTAAGGGCACTAATCCCATCATGAGGGCACCAGTCTTATGATCTCATTACCTTCCAGAGGCCTCCCCTCCTGACACCATCATACTGGGAAGTTAAGATTTCAACACATGAATATTCAGGCAACACAGAACATTCAGTCTGTAACAGTTCCCAGTCAGACCTGGAGGAAGTGAACAGAGGAAAATGCCCAGGAGGAGGCATCTCCCGTGACAAACCAGATACAGTGGTTTGGTCTGTGGACCTGCCTTGAGCTCAGCAGGAAGATGCAGCAGGATTGGATGTCTGCACCTACCTTGAAGGAAGAAAGGATCAAAACCAAAGCACAGAACAGCCAGGAACCAAGCTGGAAAGACAGTTGACTGTTACTTGGATCTCTGGGGCCAATTTTTAAAATAATATTCCACAATTAAGGACAATAATATCATGCTTCCCCCTAGAAACCATGTGTACTCACATGGCAGCTAGAAGTCATTGTAGCCAACTTTCTGCAAATGGCTTGATCCTTCCCAGGAGGTACAACTCAAAAAGATCAGAGCATTAAAGAACCTTTAAAGAACATTAAAGATTAAAGGACCCTTCCATGCTTCCCAGATTATCAGCTGCTCTCTTGTGGCTTCCCCCACAAAGAGGCCCTTTAAACTCTGGCCATTCTCTGATTATCAAAAACAGATATGTACTGTTCTAGAA
Source organism: Muntiacus reevesi (assembly GCF_963930625.1). NCBI lineage: Eukaryota > Metazoa > Chordata > Mammalia > Artiodactyla > Cervidae > Muntiacus > Muntiacus reevesi. The sequence continues at coordinate 28,772,455 of NC_089250.1, forward strand.
ATAGCACCATCATGCTTTGGGCTTTGGTCGTAGTGCCCAAGCCCTGTCTCTTATATCTTAACTGTGACAGTATATTCCAGCCTGGACTTCCAGCTCTCAGTGGCTGCATCTCTGTGCCATAGAGCTTCATCTCTAACTATGAAAGACTGTAGCCTGGGACTCAGCAGGCCCAGAGGACCAGGCAGTTAACACCTGCCAGTAACAACCATCAGGTTATGACTCTTGGGAGTTGGTGTATAAATACCCCAGCTCCCTCAGCACTCAGTGTGAGGGATCACTTCCCCCAGTTTCCCTACAGTATTAAGCTATGGTTGTCCACTGTGGTGGCAGACTTAATAGCAGACTTCCTTTCCCTTAATCACTGCCCCCACTCTCTTCCTGGGGCTTCTGGGGAAGCTACTTAGCTAAATTTCATGATATTGAGTAAGAAGCTTGAAAAGTAGTTTCATGATGTTTAAGGTAAATAGAAAAGCTCTAATCAGATTCAGGAAGATGAAATACCCTCTAGCAAACTTTTAAATTCCAAAGAAAGGAGTACTGGCTTAAGCGTGCCCGTTAAGGGCAACCTCTATTATCTGTCTGTCTGTCCTCTCTTTCTTATTCACTGTCACTCCCACCCTCATAATTATGGAGCAAGGAGCCCATTGAATGACCCAAAAAGTCAAAGGGAATGTCCAGCCAACACAACATTTGTGAGCTACTCTGTGGTCTGAAATCTGGGCTCAAAGCCATGACTTGGGTCATTATGTGAATCTTTAAGGTCAGTTCCATTTGCACTGTTTTCCATTGATCAAAACCCCTTTCAACCCAACAACTTCCTTGAAGAACAGTTGACAGTTATCTTTCGTTTTGGTTATTTATTTTTTTGGTGGTATGATTTTTAGGGTGTGCCTGTGTATTTGTAGGTATTCTTTTTAATAGCAAGTGGCAGAAGACAAACTTGAAATTAAAACCAGTGAGAAATATAAAGGTGGACATATTCAATAGAAATGAAGGGGGAAACAGAAGAGAACTGCCCTCAGGGTATTGATACTGAGTGGTGCAAAAGCCCAGCTGGGCCAGCCGGATAATTTATGTGGACTATTCATCATCAAGGGCCTCAGAAAATATATTCCTTCATCTCTTTGTCAATATATCCTCATGCACTAGAGTACTGGGTTGGAAGGTCATGTTTCCCTCTCACTGCAGGCTAGTTTATTTACAAAATTCTGAATCACAGACAGCCTTGCAAGGGAATCTGCTAAGAAGGACCACAGTTCTTCTTAAGTGTCTGGTCATCATATAACACTACTCTTTATATTCACCTACAGCTTTGTTCTGAACATGCTCACTTTTTCAACACTTAACTCCTCTGTTCCCACAATGTTATTCCCCTTAATAGTATGGTATCTAAGGTGACCAAATATCTAGTTTCTCTGGGAGAGCACCAGTTGACACCTGCTGTCCCAATGGAATTAATAATGGTTCCTTCCACTCTCAACAGTGCCCCAGTGTCTGTGGTAAGCTGTGTGATGATCTGACCATACCTACCCTCCCGCAGCCACACTATTGATTTCCTGTGTTCATTTTCTTACAACCACTGGCTCTCATGTAGACATCATTGCTCAGCAGATATTGATCACCAGTGAGAACAAGGAAATGAAGCAAATCTGTTCCACACTCTCTAAACCAGTCTCTACTCAAGATGGACAATTAATCAGCTTGTCAGGGAGGCAGTGCTGGGTCATGGGAAAGTATTGATTGGACCAGGCGTCAGAAGAGCTATCTTCAAGGACAGCTCTGCCATTTGCTAGATTGTATATCACCTACTGAAGCCCTAATAAGTGGCCTTACTTTTCAAAATGGGGATAATAATACCTACCTGAGCTGTTTTAGGGGGCTTCCCAGGTGGCACTAATGGTAAAGAACCTGCCTGCCAATGCAGGAGATGTAAGAGATATCATTTCAATCCCTGGGTTAGGAAAATCCCCTGGAGGAGGGGATGGCAAACCCACATGGGATTCTGGAGAATCCCATGGACAGAGGAGTCTGGAGGGCTACAGTCCATGGGGTCACAAAAGAGTCAGACATGACTGAGCAACTAACTAAACAACAGCAATCCAAAATACGGTTTTTGCTCATGAAAATATATAATGCCTGAGTGTAAAGTAAACATATTTTGAAGGCTTGTGTAATAATATTGTTTTATTATATTTAAAATATTATTGGTAATATTGGTAACATTTATATGTATAATATTGGTAACATTTATATGTATATAAAATATATACATATTCTATTGGGTTGGAAGATCATGTTTTCCTCTCACTGCAGGCTAGTTTATTTACAAAACTCTGAATCATAGACAGGCTTGCACAACCATCAGGTAAGGAAGACACATTGCTTTTTAAGTGTCCAGTCACCAAACAAAACTATATAATATTTAATATTATATTTTATATAATTAAATTATTTATAATAAAATATTGGACTTTCAGAAACAGAATAAATTATTCAAGTTGCATGCAACATTTTAGCTACTCACAGACGTCATACCAATTCTGTCACAGAAAAGAGTACCAGCTATAGTACATGCAGACAACTTCACCCAGCTTTCCAAAGTCAGTTAGCCCCAGAGTTGCTAGTGGAAGCCAGTGGTATAATTGGGTCAGAATCCAAAGACCTGAGAACCAAGGGAGCTGATGATTTAAATGCTAGCCTGAGGGCAGGAGAAGATGAGAAGAGATATCCCAGCTCAAACCATGAGGCAGGAAAAAAGAGACACATTCCTCCTTCCTCTGGCTTTTTGTTCTGGTCAAGGCTTGAACAGACTAGATGATACCCAACCACCCTGTGGAGGACGATCTGCTTGCTCAGTCTATGATTTTAATGCTTGTCTCATCTAGAAACACCCGCCTGGACACACGCAGAAATAACATTTAACCACCTAGCTGGGCAGCCTCTGATCCAGTCAAATTGACACCTGAAATTAACCATCACAGTCCTTAAAAAGAGGTTCTGGTCACCTGATATATGTAGAGGACTTTGGCAAGGACAATTGGTGCCAATCCAATGTTGTCATCACTTGAGCCACTGAATCACATAAATGGACTGCCAGCCATGCCCACGTAAACTGGGGACTAGACTTGTTCACATGCACGTGCACACACACACACAGACACACTTAAACTCACTTCAGTAGAGTCTTCTTCACTGAAAAGAATACAAATCAATTCATAATGAGATTAAAATGCTAAGATAATGAGAACAAATGTCCTGCCACATGTAAGATTACAAATTCATTGTATCATTGATGAGTAAGCCATGGCAGGGGAGAGTGAGTGTTAATGAATGGAGCTCAGAGACACCAACATTGTTAGACAAGCCAGTGCCCAGTTTCACTCTTCTTACTTTGGCCTATCCAGATGGATAGAGCATTAGAAGTATCTACTAAATGATGGTAAGAGTGATTACCAGGAGATAGTAGGACCTGTGCCCCAAAAGTTAGGATACATCTTCACTGCTCAAATAGTGTGATGAGTTGGGTCTACAGGTTCAGTACTGCTCTTGGCATTTCCCTCTAGCTCTGCACTCTTAAACAGTTCATCTGTCCGCTACCACGGTAGTGAAATGTCATGGCTACAGTTTTACAAATCTCTCAAAGAAAACAAATTAATAGACGTCATCCCCCTGCCCCCTCCCACCCCATGGCACATGGAAGCCCATCTGTCCCAGTCTAACCTGCCAAGTTAATTCAGTCCTGAGCCAACCGGCATTGGCTGCAGGCTGGTGTCCTGCAAGATGTCACCCGCCTGCTGTCTTGAGGTTTGTATTGCAAAATTGGCTTGTATTTCAGGTTCAGTCATTCTGTAGTCCTGTGCATACTACTGGGAAAAATAAGTGGAATTTATCCCCCTCAATCTGATGGCCTTTTGTGATGGAAAGATACACTTCTGTTGGAGCTATTTAGAGGATGTTGTTGTTGTTTAGTTGCTTAGTTGACCAACTCTTGACCAAAGAGTTGAAGTGGGTGGTTGGAATAATCCAAGTTATGGCTCTGCCAGGCAGATGCAGACTTTGTTCAGGAGGCGAGGATTTAAAGTCTTTGGGAATAGACCCCTAGAAGTGATACATCCTGGAGAGTAAAGGGAAGAAGCTATGTGGGGAGAAAATATGGTTGGGGAGGAGACTGGGGATCTTCATACCATAGAAGAGCATTTATATCCAGAAGATTATGTGGACAACCTAGAAAATGAGGCCAGAATAACTGAAGTCTTTGGACTTAACAATTGCTCTGCCAATGGTTCAGCAGTACAATTGAAGCTTCCTGTATAAACTTGTGGCTCAGCTGGCAAAGAATCCGTTGTAATGTGGGAGACCTGGGTTCTATCCCTGGGTTGGGAAGATCCCCTGGAGAAGGGAAAGGCTACCCACTCCAGTATTCTGGCCTGGAGAACTCCATGGACCGTATAGTCCATGGGGTCACAAATAGCAGGGCGACTGGGTGACTTTCACTTCACTTCACCTCAGATGTATTGCAGATCTGGTTCCAGATCACTGCAATAAACTGAATATTGCAGTAAAGTGAGTTACAGTGATCTTTTTTGCGGCTGGTTTGATGTTTTCTCCAGACCACTAGAAGTTTCTCTATATCAGAAGTAAGGCTGTTTTGCTTTCTTACCACTCATGTATTCACTGGCACTTTTAATTCTCTTCAAGAACTTTTAATTTATATTTAGAACTTGGCTAACCAGGGCTGGAGCATATTTTTCAGCCTGTCTCAGCTTTCAGCCTGCCTTCTCACTAAGCTTGATCAATTCTATTAATATTAACAGCTTCTGATTTAAATTAAAAGAAGTATGACTCTTACTTTCATTTGAACACTTAGAGGCCATTGTCGGGTTATTAATTGACCTAATTTCAATATTATTATTCCTCAGGGGATAGGGGGTGTCCAGGAAAGGGGGAGATGAGGGACACCCAGTTAGTGGAGCCATCAGAACTTACACAACTTTTATTGGGTTAAGTTAGTTGCCTTACATGGACACAGTGGGCAGAGTTCATGGTGCCAAAACAGTTACATTAAAGATCACTGATCACAGATCATCATAATAAATATAATAATAGTGAAAATGTTTAGAATACTTCAAGAATTACCAAAATGTGTCACAGAGACATGAAGTGAGCAAATGCTGTTGCAAAAATGACACCAAGAAACCTGCTTAGAGTTATCACTCAGTCGTGTCCTACTCTTTGTGACCCCATGAACTGTAGCCCACCCGGCTCCTCTGTCCATGGGATTCTCCAGGCAAGGATACTAGAATGGGTTGCCATTCCCTTCTCCAGGGTATCTTCCCAACCCAGGGATCGAACTCCAGTCTCCCATGTTCCAGGCAGATTCTTTACTATCTGAGCCACCAGGGAAGCCTGCTTAAACTTATCAGAAACTTTCAATTAAAAAAAAACAAAACAGTGTCTGTGAAGCACCATAAAGGAAAGTACAAAAAAATGAGGTCTGGCTGAATTTTATATAGCTTGGTGCTTGGCATTAGTCACTAAATAACTGGTGAATGAGTGAGTGGATAAATTAATAGAAGAATAAATAAAGCAACAAAGAGACAGTAATAGTTAAATTTTAAAAAATTAACATCAAATCTTGTGCTCCACTGTGTTGCTTCTGGAAATTAAAAGAAATAATATCTTAGGACTTAACTGGTAGTCCAGTGGTTAAAACTTCACCTTCCAATGCAGGAGTTATGGGGTCAATCCCTGATTGGGCCACTAAGATCCAGTATGCCTCAGGGCCAGAAAAAAAAAAAAAAATCTATCTATCTATCTATCTATCTATCTATCTATCTATATATATATATATATATAAGAGAAGCAATACTATAACAAATTCAGTAAAGACTTCTAAAAATGCTCTACATCAGGGGAAAAAAACAACAAAGAAATAGCATCTTGATATAAATTCTTCAGTCTACTTCCAGCCAAGATCTCTGATGACATGAGTAATCTGTCTCTCCCTTATTCTGTTCCCACCCCCACCCCCAGTCTAAGGGACAACCCAAACTGTTTAGAACAACTTTCTTATAGATTTCACAATTAAAGCTCTATTTGTATATGCTTCAACATCCTGTTGCACTAAATTGAACAATACTTTATATAAGCTCAGTAAGTCTGCCAAAAAACCCGACCCCATCATCACTCAATCCTCCTTACTGGCTCTATCAATCAATACCATTGTCTAAGTCCAAGATACACTAAAATCCTTTACTGAGTACAAACATCATAAATCATTAACTGTTCATCTCCGAAAATTTACTGTAACTTTGGCCAGGGGTAACTACGACGGAGATTTATTACCCTGCAAAAGAATGCAGAATTCTTTCAGGACAGTCAATACTGTAATTCGGAAAGGGTCAGCTAAAAATAGATTTTAAATGAATGCATGGGAGACATTGCCAGTAGACAGTGAGTGTGGTGGCTTAAAACTGCAGAGGGACCCACTGGAGCCATGGCGAAGTCACCCCCCGGCTTCCATTCAGAAGCTAGCACCAAGCGGCCCTTGTGAACAGCCTGGGGAAAGACCGCCCTGCCTGAGATAGAGTGAGAAATGGGAAGTTCTGTGAACCAGCAGACAAGATAGGAATGAGGGAGTCATAAAGGAGGCAAAAAAGCAAACAAGCCAGAGGAAATCCCAGAGCATGAGGGAGCCAGAAATCTTGTCAGCTGTGAGGAAGTACGCGGCAAAGAGCCGCCATTCATCTCTGCTTGACAGCAGGCCCTTTTGTTTTGCTCATATGGTTTCTCTTGTATCATCTATCACTGAGCTGGAGTTGGGATGCCATGCAGAGATAAAGGAAGTTGAAGAGAGGGGAGAAGAGTGAAGAAAAGCACTTCCTTTCATCAGGAGAAGAATTTTATTTCCACAGGGAAATGGTTGAACATAAATTTCTCTTCCCCAACCAAGAGGTCCCTTTCAAAATGTTCCAGAGGCCTTTCGGTCAGCCCATCCCTATGGAGCTCTGCTCTCTCCTCAGCCAGCCCATTGGCTCTACTGGGACCAGGCATCAATATTGTTTTCCCTCATGAAAATGCCATTTACCCCACTGACTGATAGCGATTTTGTCAGCCGCAGTGACCACTTTGGGACAGACCCTGCTCACTAGCAAAATCTCGGTCTCTAGGCATTTAATTCCCATGACACTCAGCAGCAGCTAGTGCCCCCTGTAGGGAGCAGTTACCCTAAGCCGCTTCTCTGGTAGCTCAGATGGTAAGGAATCTGCCCGCAACATGGGAGACCTGGGTTCCATCCCTGGGCCAGGAAGATTCCCTGGAGAAAGGAATGGCTACCTACTCCAGTACTCTTGCCTGGAGAATTCCATGGTCAGAGGAGCCTGGCAGGCTACAGTCCATGGGGTTCCAAAGAGTTGGACACAATTGAGAGACTAAACTTTCTTTCACTTTCAGTACTGGGAGAAATAGTCTACGTGCAGTCCCTCATTGGAACTTAACAAGCTGTACCTACTCATGTGAAAAAAAAACAGAGAGGAATATGTCTCCATTCTATAGCTAAGGAAGCTGAAACATGGGAAATCTAAGTAGCTTACTGCAGAGCTAATATATGGCTGAATTGGGACCTGAATGCAATCAACTCCAGAACCTGGGTTGAACAGTATGAAAAGGCAAAACAATAGGAAAATGAAAGATGAACTCCCCGGGTTGGTACGTGCCCAATATGCTACTTGGAGATCAGTGAAGAAATAACTCCAGAAAGAATGAAGAGACTGAACCAAAGCAAAACAACACGCAGTTGTGGATGTGACTGGTAATAGAAGTAAAGTCCGATGTTGTAAAGAGCAATATTGCATAGGAACCTGGAATGTGAGGTCCATGAATCAAGGCAAATTGGAAGTGGTCAAACAGGAGATGGCAAGAGTGAATGTCGACATTTTAGGAATCAGCAAACTAAAATGGACTGGAATGGGTGAATATAATTCAAATGGCCATTATATCTACTACTGTGGGCAAGAATCCCTTAGAAGAAATGGAGTAGCCATCATAGTCAACAGAAGAGTCCGAAATGCAGTACTTGGATGCAGTCTCAAGAAAGACAGAATGATCTTTGTTCATTTCCAAGAAAAACCATTCAATATCACAGTAATCCAAGTCTATGCCCCAACCAGTAATGCTGAAGAAGCTAAAGTTGAACAATTCTATGAAGACCTACAAGATCTTCTATAACTAACACCCAAAAAAGATGTCCTTTTCATTATAGGGGACTTGAATGCAAAAGTAGGAAGTCAAGAAACACCTGGAGTAACAGGCAGATTTGGCCTTGGAGTACAGAATGAAGCAGGGTAAAGGCTAATAGAGTTTTGCCAAGAGAACATACTGGTCATAGCAAACACCCTCTTCCAGCAACACAAGAGAAGACTCTACACATGAACCTCACCAGATGGTCAGTACTGAAATCAGATTGATTATATTCTTTGCAGCCATAAATTGAGAAGCTTTATACAGTCAGCAAAAACAAGACCCGGAGCTGACTGTGGCTCAGATCATGAACTCCTTATTGCCAAATTCAGACTTCAATTGAAGAAAATAGGGAAAACCACTAGACCATTCAGATATGACCCAAATCAAATCCCTTACAATTATATAGTAGAAGTGAGAAATAGATTCAAGGGATTAGATCTGATAGACAGAGTGCCTGGAGGACTATGGACAGAAGTTCGCGACATTGTACAAGAGACAGGGATCAAGACCATCCCCAAGAAAAAGAAATGCAAAAAGGTAAAATGGTTGTCTCAGGAGGCCTTACGAAAAGCTGTGAAAAGAAGAGAAGCCAAAGGCAAAGGAGAAAAGGAGAGATACATCCGTTTGAATGCAAAGTTCCAAAGAATAGCAAGGAGAGATAAGAAAGCCTTCCTCAATGATCAGTGCAAAGAAATAAAGGAAAACAGTAGAATGGGAAAGACTAGAGATCTCTTCAAGAAAATGAGAGATACCAATGGAACATTTCATGCAAAGATGGGCACAATAGAGGACAGAAATTGTATGGACCTAACAGAAGCAGAAGATATTCAAAAGAGGTGGCAAGAATACACAGAAGAACTATACAAAAAAGATCTTCATGACCCAGATAACCACGATGGTGTGATCACTCACCTAGAGCCAGACATCCTAGAATGAGAAGTCAAGTGGGCCTTAGGAAGCATCACTATGAACAAAGCTAGTAGAGGTGATGGAATTCCAGTTGAGCTATTTCAAATCCTAAAAGATGCTGCTGCTACAGTGCTGCACTCAATATGCCAGCAAATTTGGAAAACTCAGCAGTGACCACAGGACTGGAAAATGTTCGTTTTCATTCCAGTCCCAAATAATGCTCAAACTATCACACAATTGCAGTCATCTCACACGCTAGCAAAGTAGTGTTCAAAATTCTCCAAGCCAGGCTTCAACAGTACATGAACCATGAATTTCCAGATGTTCAAGCTGGATTTAGAAATGGCAGAGGAGCCAGAGATCAAATTGCCAACATCTGTTGGATCATCAAAAAAACAAGAGATCAAGAAAAATGTCTACTTCTGCTTTAATGACTATGCCAAAGCCTTTGACTATGTGAATCACAACAAACTGAAAAATTCTTCAAGAGATGGGAGTACCAGACCTAATACAACATTGTTAATCTACTATACTACAATATAAAATAAAAAGTTAAAAACAAACAAAAACCAAATACGCCATAAATGTATACTGCATGGATGAATGTCTTTAAGCTGGGAGTGAGTACGTGAGGATTAAGATTAGACCTAACAGAGGCTGCTGCTGCTGCTGCTGCTGCTAAGTCACTTCAGTCGTGTCTGACTCTGTGCGACCCCATAGACGGCAGCCCACCGTGCTTCTCTGTCCCTGGGATTCACCAGGCAAGAATACCGGAGCGGGTTACCATTTCCTTTTCCAATGCATGAAAGTGAAAAGTGAAAATGAAGTCTCTCAGTTGTGTCTGACTCTTCGAGACCCCATGGACTATAGCCTACCAGGCTTCTTCGTCCATGGGATTTTCCAGGCAAGAGTACTGGAGTGAGTTGCCATTTCCTTCTCCATAACAGAGGCTAGTGGACATCTATCATTCTTTCTGGACACCCAGTATCTGAACCTTTCTCCTACATCTAGGGACTTCCTCACTTTGTGTCTCAGTGGAAGGCAGAGCCTCCCACTGCTGATGCTGTGGGTATCAGTAGCTCATGATCCCAGCCTTTTACCTGCAGCTATCTGCAGAGACTGTATCTCGACTTCCTGCAGTTAGCTGCTCACCCCCTCCCCCAAGACTTTGAATAGGAAGCTAGCAGCTTAAGATAGATGGAACTGGAAAGAGTGGTCATCAGGCAAATTTGCACCCCTGGCCAGCCACAGCAGTGGTGCTGGTAGCGACATCCGGTGTCTGGAGCCAGCAGAATCTGAGGAGCAGGCTGCGGCATCTATGCTAGCAGTGGCCATAGAACTGTCTTCATGGGATCGGTTCTACAGCACAGTTTGGAGTGCTGTTCCAGGCTGTGTAGTCCAGAGCCTAATTCCAGCTCCTCTGTAAACTACCCAGCTATCCTTTGATCAATTTCATTTCAGTCAACCAGAGTTAATTTCTCTTGCTTACACATACAAACTCTGACTGGTTCCCAGAGGTTTCAAAGGTAGAGCATTTAACAGATGCGACACAAAGAAAACCAGGGGCATCAAAGCCACAGCAGTCCCCAGTGGGCCTGTGTGACCGGCTTGCTCAAGTGCCAGCCGGCCTGGATTTTACCCCGTCCTTCAAAGCAAGGTGTAAGGATAGATCTGACTATACCATTGGGATCTAGAGTAACTGTCCTTTAAAAAAAAAAACAACAATGCTGTTCTGGAGTCACGTCCTTTCTGTTCTGCAGTGTATTTCAAGACCTAGTAAAGATTCTCAAAGGAGGTGAGGTTTGGTTCCAACCAGCCTCTCTGGGAAGGTGTCATCACCCAGGTGGAATCTGGCAATGTTTTTAAGCCAGGGAACAATGCCATTAACAGGAAACAAAAGCCAAGACCATGTGATCTGTCAGCCTCTTGGAAGCCAGCTTGTCTGAGTTGGAACTGAATGACATGCTGAGGGGTGGCTGATGAGTGGGAAGTCTTTCCCTACTCACACCATCCAATGTGCTATGGACTTAGCAACCTTCAAAAAGATCCTTGGCTTTTGACATTTCCCTGAAACTGCCTTCCCCTCTCAATCAACCTGGCTTCTGAGATACTCGTCTCTCATTCCTGCTATGAACATTATCTATTCTAATTATGGTTTTCTCCGGATATATGCCCAATAGGAGGATTGCTGGATCATATGATAGCCCTATTTTTAGTTTTTTAAGGAACCTCCATACTGTTCTCCATAATGGCCACACCAATTTATATTCACACCAGTGGTGTTAGAGGATTCCCTTTTCTCCACACCCCCTCTACCTTTTGCTTTTTGTAGATTTTTTAAACGATAGCCATTCCGACTGGTGTGAGGTGGTACCTTATTGTAGTTTTGATTTGCATTTCCCTAATAGTTAGTGACGGTGGGCATCTTTTCATGTCTTCTTTGGAGAAATGTTTATTTAGGTCTTCTGCCCATCTTTTGATTGAGTTGTTTGTTTTTTGTTGTTAAGATGGATGAGCTATTTGTGTATTTTAGAAGTTAAGTCCTTGTCAGTCACATAATTTGCAATATTTTCTCTCATTCTATAGGGTGTCTTTTTGTTTTGTTTATAGTTTCCTCCTTTGTGAAAAAGCTTGTAAGATTGAATAGGTCCCATTAAAAAATTGTTTTTCTTTTATTTCCATTACCTTGGGAGACTGACCTAAGAAAGTATTAGTAGGATTTCTGTCAGAAAATGTTTTGCCTGTGTTGTCTTCTTGGAGTTTTATGGTGGCATGTCTTATATTTAAGTCTTTAAGTCATTTTGAGTTTATTTTGTGTATGGTGTGAGTGTATGTTCTAATTTCATTGGTTTACATGTGGTTGTCCGACTTTCCCAACACCACTTGCTGGAGAGGCTGTCTTTTCCTCATTGTGTATTCTTGCCTGTTTTGTTGAAGATTAATTGACAGGTGTGTAGGTTTATTCCTGGGCTCTCTGTTCTGTCCCATTGATTCATGTACCTGCTTTTGTGCCAACACCACAATGTTTTGACTACTGTAGCTTTGTAGTATTGTCTGAAGTCTAGGAGGATTATGCTTCCTGCATTTTTCTTTTGGGAAAGCATTTTTAAAGCACCACAAAGCTATCAAATTGAGAACATGTCAGTCTATGAAAAGTATAAACACAGCACATGACACTTATTAATATTGTCCTGGGGACATCTTGAAACTGCAGGACACAGAATGGAGCCCATAGAACCACACAGGCACACCTGCGCCTGAAGCACTTTGTTCTAGAGAATTCCACACGAGGAATCCTGGGCCAGGGGATGTGCCTACGAAGCACCCATTACCCCTTCTAGACCATCGAGACTCAGGACCCAGGAATTCTTGGCCAAACCACCCAGGGGGAGCCTTCTTCCTCAGGTCTACACTCCCGAGGCACAGCAAATGTGTGCACTTCTGCTAAAGAAGACAGTTCAAAGAGTGGTTCTTCAGGGAGGGATGAGGTAGCCCTGCGGTCTGCACATGGAGGGGTCCAGATACATGTGCCTGAAGCCCCGTCAAGGTACAGGATGGAACCAAGAATGGCACAAAAGGGGAGCTTAACCTCAGACTTCTACTCTGGTTCCAGGCCTGCAAATGTTAGGAGCAAGTCTCCCTAACACATTATTTCTATGTCAGAACATCTGTTAAGAGGCTGGCCCCAGATGCTGGGGGCCATCCACCAGGTCTTGAGGAGGAGGAGGATGATGGGTCCCAGCTGGGCAGATGGGGTGTGCACATCTGCCTTCCTTCCTCACTGTGGTCCCTGAAGAAAGGCTGACTCCAAACAGAGAAACCCCCTCCCCTAGCCTTCCCAAACACGAGAATGTTCCAAAGCAAACCCACACATGTAGGCTCTTAGCTATTAAAACTAGAGGATGTTTTGGGAAACCATTTGGTTTTTATGTGATTTTCCATTCATGGCCCTTGTCCTGTAAGGAGCCAAGTGTGTTTGATAGCTGCTGGTCCTCTGCATCTCTTCTTGAGCGTGCCAGTTCAGGCTAGGGGACTGCCACCAAAGAGAGGAGTCTGAATGAGCCTGGGATGCCCAGCATTGGGCAGAGCCCCTGAGGGAGGCAGGTTAAGTAGAGTGGCCTGATATACTAATCCTTTGAAAAAGTGTGGAAAGCCCTGGGATGTCTGTAGGTCCCTAGACCACCCCCAGAGGTGTCCCTGGGTGTCCTTCTGCCCTGATCTGTGGCCCTGAGACCTACAGGAACAGGAGGGCAAGGAAATGTCAGGTTCTTGAGACTGCAGCATACCTCAAGTGAAGTTTACCTGCCTGACCCCCACAGAGAAGGTAATGGTGTGAATAGGACCAGTGGCTGTGAAGACAAGGAGGTTGAAGAAAGAAGGAAAAGAATGAGAAAAGGAATTTGATCCACAGCCTCTCTTGCTCTGGTTTGCACGTGTTTTTTGAAACGCCCACCAGTCTTCCTATTTTCATATTCGCTGAACCAGGGCAAAGTTTTCCATCCCAGGCTGATGTCATCCCTAGACTGCAGGTTTCCTGATACCTCATCTGCTGGTGCAGAGACTCTGACCCACTTGCTCTAGCCTGTGAGAGCATCCTTCCTGTTTTTGCTGCAGCCTGGAAAGTGATGCCTGGAAAAAGGGACTCCACCTATTGCCTGTCAAATCTCCATGACGTCAGAGTCTCTTCCTTTTGCTCCTCCCTCATCTCTTCAAAGAGGACACTCGGGAAGGGGCTGAGTGCCGGGAAGGGACTCAGTTTCACACTCATAGGTTTCTCTTTCCCATCCCACTTGCAAAACATTCCAATGAGCATTTACCTCCCCTCCAGGGCCCAATCCAGATACAAAGGCATGTGGCTTCTAGTAACCCTTGGTTGTTAATAGTAAGAAGAGTTTGGTACAGGATATGAACAGCCAGTGCAATGGAGCTAAATCTCTGCCATGGTGTGCAAGCCTATCATTATCTTGGGGACCCTTGTGTGTGTGACAGTCTCTGACCTTAAGATAGGATGAATAAGGCTCATGCAAATTTAGCCATTCAAACAGCATATTATATAAGAGAAAATGGGAGAATAGGCTATTTTTATCAACCCAAGTATAATTTTAATACAGTATGCTGCTGCTGCTGCTAAGTTGCTTCAGTTGTGTCCAACTCTGTGCGACCCCATAGACGGCAGTTGCTGGGCTCCCCCATCCCTGGGATTCTCCAGGCAAGAACACTGGAGTGGGTTGCCATTTCCTTCTCCAATGCAGGAAAGTGAAAAGTGAAAGTGAAGTCACCCAGTCATGTCCAACTCTTCGAGACCCCATGGACTGTAGCCTACCAGGATCCTGCATCCATGGGATTTTCCAGGCAAGAGTACTGGAGTGGGGTGCCATTGCCTTCTCCGTAATACAGTGTAGGTGCTCCCAAACACAAAGTTTCTAGTTCAAAAGCTATTAATGATGTTATCAAAAGGGTAGTGATGAAAAGAGTGATAACAGACTTAGTGCGTGCATGCATGCACTCACGCACAGGCACCACTGTGACATGTGTATACAAAGTTTTATGGCTATGCTTCTCTTGACAAACCAAGCTCTACTATTTGCTCTCAGTCAGGATAGCAGCAGGAAGTAGAATTTAGGAAGGAGTATAAAGCCCTATTATACTGAATACACAGAGATTAGATTAAAAAAAATAAGTTCCAACACTCCCACACTGTAGTCATAGGCAGGTCTTCCTCAGCGTAGTTGATGATGCTTGGGCAAGGTTCACAGAATCTACAAGGAACTTCTAGATTTTCTATCGAAGCCCACTGTGATTATTTAGTACTTACTCAACTTCATGGTGAACTAGTGTTCTCCTTCATGAGTTTTCCTCACTTCCATATTATCTTTACTGTGTATGTCTGGTGGAAGGGAAATGAGAGGAATGGGGCCAAATGAAATGATGAGGATGAATATTTATATGAGTGACTTTTTGTTATTCTGATTTTTACTTCACATCTGCTCTTCAGTGACAGAGAGAGCTTTTACTGCTTTTCAAAGAAAGAAAAAAATACACTCAACTTTTCCATTTTGATAACCAAAGGAAGTATTTTGTGAGTTGTTTCCCACATTGTCAATATCCTCCTCCTGCATATAAAATGCAACGTGTGGCAGAGTTCACAGCAGCACTATTCACAGGAGGCAGGACATGGAAGCAACCTGAAAGTCCCTGTGCAGCCAGGGAGCTCTACTTAATGCTCTGTGGTGACATGAATGAGCAGGGGATCCAGAAGGGCAGGGATATATGTGTGTGTTTCAGCATATTTCTTAAGAAACCTGTATGCAGGTCAGGAAGCAACAGGTACAACTGGACATGGAACAGCAGACTGGTTCCAAATAGGAAAAGGGGTACATCCAGGCTGTATATTGTCACCCTGCTTATTTAACTTATTTGCAGAGTACATCATGAGAAACGCTGGGCTGGAGGAAGCACAAGCTGGAATCAAGATTGCTGGGAGAATTATCAATAACCTCAGATATGCAGATGACACCTCCCTTATGGCAGAAAGGGAAGAACTAAAGAGCCTCTTGATGAAAGGGAAAGAGGAGAGTGAAAAAGTTGGCTTAAAGCTCAACATTCAGAAAACTAAGATCATGGCATCTGGTCCCATCACTTCATGGCAAATACATGGGGAAACAGTGGAAACAGTGACAGACTTTATTTTGGGGGGGCTCCAAAATCACTGCAGATGGTGACTACAGCCATGAAATTAAAAGACACTTACTCCTTGGAAGGAAAGTTATGACCAACCTAGACAGCATATTAAAAGGCAGAGACATTACTTTGCCAACAAAGTTCCATCTAGTCAAGGCTATGGTTTTTCCAGTGGTCATGTATGGATGTGAGAGTTGGACTATAAAGAAATCTGAGTGCTGAAGAATTGATGCTTTTGAACTGTGGTGTTGGAAAAGGACTCTTGAGAGTCTCCCTTGGACTGCAAGGAAATCCAACCAGTCCATCCTAAAGGAAATCAGTCCTGAATATTCATAGGAATGACTGATGCTGAAGCTGAAACTCCAGTACTTTGTCTACATGATGCAAAGAGCTGACTCATTTGAAAAGACCTTGACGCTGGGAAATATTGAAGGCGAGAGGAGAATGGGATGACAGAGGATGAGATGGTTGAATGGCATCACCAACTCAATGGACATGAGTCTGAGTAAATTCCGGGAGTTGGTGATGGACAGGGAGGCCTGGCGTGCTGTGGTCCATGGGGTCGCAAAGAGTCAGACACGACTGAGCAACTGAACTGAACTGAACTGAACTGATATGTGTATGTATGACCGATTCATTCTACCCCTGAGCCTCCAGGGTAACCTATTTAATACCACCAAAGTGAAAATGAAAATGTTAGTCGCTCAGTCATGTCCGACTCTTTGTGACTGCATGTACTGTAGCCCACCAGGCTCCTCTGTCCATAGAATTCTCCAGGCAAGAATACTGGAGTGGCTTGTCATTTCCTCCTCCAATTTAATACCAGCCATGGTCTACACTGGCTTGCCATGTGGCTTAGCAGTAAAGAATCTGCCTGCCAATGCAGGAGATACGGGTTCAACCCCTGGCTCAGGAAGATCCCTTGAAGGAGGAAATGGCAACCCTCTCCAGTATTCTTACTTGGGAAATCCCATGGACAGAGGAGCCTGGCAAGATACAATCCATGTGGTAACAAAAGAGTCAGGCACGACTGAGCGACCAAGTACACACACACGGTCTAAATTAAGCTTTGAATGATTCGGTGGTCTGAGAGAAATCTCTTTTGAGCAAGAACAAGTCACGCTGGGTATTAGGACAGGGTTGAGTCCAGGAGAGTAATGCTACCCCCAAAAGAACCAAAAGGAACTCAGAGGTCCCCAATGTGCAGACTGTGTAGTCACAGTGCTCTGGCACATCCTTAGTTTATACCCTTCCAGTCAGTTCCATCATAGCTGCTCTCTCTAGGAATCGCTCCATCCATTTCTTTTTTATCCATTCTTCCCCAGAGAACACCTTTTCACTCACTGAAAATTGCTTGTAATGAGCACAAAATCTGTAACACACTCCACAGACAGTGTGGGGCATTGCAGAGGGGAGAGCAGCCTCAAAATGTAGCAGGGTTTGGTTTTATGGGCTGAGTAATTTCATAGGCTCATGAGTGGGAGGATTATTATAACTATTTGGGGAAAGGGGCAGGGATTTCCAGGGACTGGACCACCGCCCACTTTTCAGTTTCTGATGGTCAACCTTGGAACTGTCATGGCACCTCTGGGTGTGTCATTTAGCTTGCTGGTGTGATATAATAAGCAAGTATCCTGAGAATCAATGCCTAGTCAAGTTGACTTATATGCCATCTTGGATCCATTTGGCTCTAAACAGTTTATGTTCTGCCCTCAAGCTATGTCGTTCTTTCAAAGATTGTGCCTTGCCCCCTTCTCTCCTGCTTCAAACTCACAGCAATTAGTCTGGTTTGGGCACTGTCTATGTGAAGCCATTCTACTACTGTGAAACTTAGCGGTTAATTCCTGAAGGATTGCTCCTCAGAGAGCTCTTCCTTGATCCAAAACGACAATGGAGCTGATCAACCTTGGCTCCAGACTTGTCAATCATCTGCGTCCTGCAAACGAGCCACATTGGAAGTTCCCTCAGACAGGAATAAACAATCTAGTAGGTCATTCAACAGTGAGCATTTGGAACTCAGAAGAGGAGTGTCACTTCTGCCCTCTGGGGGCAATGAATTCTAATCCAGACAGTCACATAGCAAAGATGGTGCCACACACAAGCGTGGGTAGTACAGAAATTCTAAGTGAAGAACTGGGCATACCGACCTGCTGATGAATACCTGAAGCAAACATGGATTTTGAAACTATCCTGGGGTGAGAATATCTTGTTTCAAAGGCCTGAAGTCA